>NC_079875.1:16858428-18099857 GCF_029227915.1 Hydractinia symbiolongicarpus | reverse complement strand
ATTGTACGCTTCATTGATCTTACCACCATCGTATTGATGTCCTTTTCGTGTACCGCCAATTGAAAAGAAGCACTCGTTTTTACGGGAACACCGAATGCCCCTTAGGGAGATGATTATCGCACCAAAAGATATATTGATGATGCTAAATCGATCCCCAAGTGCCCTTTTGAGATCGGGTCTATCGTAGTATCTTATCTTTTGAGTACGGGCGTTGCTTAAAGATGATGGTGCCGCGTGCAATTTCCTCTGATTTGATAATTACCAGGTCTGCCTTAAGCCGGGTACCATGCATGTCAAAAACGTGTTCCACAAGTTCGTTATGCCTTTTCTTCAGGGCGACG
Source organism: Hydractinia symbiolongicarpus (assembly GCF_029227915.1). Taxonomy (NCBI): domain Eukaryota; kingdom Metazoa; phylum Cnidaria; class Hydrozoa; order Anthoathecata; family Hydractiniidae; genus Hydractinia; species Hydractinia symbiolongicarpus. Next base: position 18,099,516 of record NC_079875.1, on the reverse strand, counting down.
CATTTTACAAGATTCACAATTGCATCATGCCGCTGTATGCAACGGCAGTGGGTGAATCCACAATGTTGTACTACGTGGGACAACGTTTCACCCACTCGTTGAAAATGCCAGCATTTTATATTAGCATCACGCCCTTGGTTGCAATTTTCCAACGTTGGTAAACGCCCTATGCGCATGTTTACAAACGCTACAAGTCTAAGTCACAGACTCAATCCTTAGAGTCAATCCTTTTCCCAAAGTTACGCATCTATTTTGCCGACTTCCCTTACCTACATTGTTCTATGGACCAGAGGCTTATCTTGGAGACGTGCTGGGGTTATGAGTACAAACAGACGCGAAAATCAATCTTTCCCTCGGATTTTCAAGGGTTTTTAAAAGCGCACCGGACACCACAAGAAGTGTGGTGCTTTACTGGCCGTTGAACCATATCTCCTGGCAATCAGATTCCATGGTGACACACAGTTAATAAAAAAAAGAAAACGTCGGACTTTCAAAAGATTACCCAAACCTTTCGGTGAAGGTTAAGACTCCCCGAATCCGACAGTAAAGCGTGCGTGCGGCCCAAAACATCTAAGGGCACCAGACCTGTTATTCCCTTCCTGACTTTGGTTGAACACCAACAGTCCCTCTAAGAAGTCAGTCACGATTCTTGAATCGTGCCGGTTAAGGTCTCGTTTGTTTGAGTACTATTTATAGATACTTTTCTTGTTTTTTATTTCATTAACTTGTTGATATTTACCGCATGTTTTCGATTATTATTTGAGATATGTCGTTTCATAAGGAGGATTTTGATGACGTCACAAACGAATCTTTCGAGCTCAAAAAGTCAGGAAATATGATTTTTTCCTATGTGACTTCCTTGTAACTTTTTACAGCTTTACAATAGCTATCGATTGGTATACATAACATCGGTATTTTTCTATGGTATGACGTCATAAAATTAGATTTTTCTAATGGGTGTGGCCCACAAGTAATTTTAAAAAAGCCAGTAAACGGTTTTGTCATATTTAGACTAAAACAAACCATCCCTAAAAGTTTCAATTTTTCCGGAGCGTTTTTTAATATTTTTGGCTCTCAGCTCCTTGACTACTAAAATTAACTTGTTTTCATCTCAGATTACATGCAACACTCCACGTTTTATTTCGAGGACCCTATTATTATGGGTTTTCTCTTTCTCCTTTTTCATTTTGCTTGTAAGCCTTCGTCAGTTCTTGGTTCACGTGTCGTTTAGTTAATGGGTTAAATACTATTACTATTTGTCCTGCTTGCTAAAAACATCTTGCATAAATATCCAATGGAGCTTCATCTTCTGTAATTGTTTTTTTTTTTGCTTGTTTAAAGAGGTTTAGCCGCAACATCTTTAAACACTCTTTAAACACGTGAAGCAACCAAACAACAATTTTCCACTGTTCATTATTTTTTTTTAAGGATAGAGCGTGTCTAAGGTCGAAAGGAGAATCACACTTTCATTTGTATAGCAACGTTCTCAGTTGTAAACCATTTCTGATGCAAATGAGCACAGAACAGTTGCTTATTTAGTATGTAGCCTTCTTCTTAAATTGCAATTATCTACAGCCACTTCGAGGCTCCTTTTTCAAAAGCAAGATCGTTCGGAAACTCTTTCACTGTTTCATTCACATCGTCTGAACATAATTCATCTAGCAGCTTCGTTTGTTCACTTCTTTTTTTTTCGATTTTAATTCCTTTTTCTTTTGCTGAACATTTGTCGCCTCAAGTAACCGAATTATTTGATTAATGATGTTAGTTGACAACTTTACCGTGATGATAATTGAGTTTTGAAATTAAGTTTTATCAGCAAATATTGGTGTTCCCAGACAACCCAATCTAGTGTAGTGGTAGTGGCAACAACTTTCCTCATCTTAAAAGTAAAATCTCCATGTTTTGGTAGGATAAGCTCGGTTGATATAACTCTATCAAGCCGTCTGAGTTGGTCATTGATATCAGAGATAGTTCGCATGCTATGCTGGATCTTGTATTTAAATCCTGTGATCAATTTGCAATTCAGTATAACAGTTTTGTACAACAATTGACTCTGTTTGGTCCAATCGTCAACCCTGTCTTGCATATACTTTTGTTTCAATGTTTTATCACCAGTAACAGCGCCTAAATGACGCTGGCCATACTACGTTATTTTAATTCCAGTATATCATCTACCTTTTTTTGTCAGCGAATCCTTTGGAACTAATCAAGTTTTAATAGCATTAGGATCATATCCGAAGTTCGAACGAAGCTTTAGGATCTCGTTTGTTTTCTAACTGTCTGGCTCCTGAATTAATTTTACTTGTTTTTCTGCGGTAGGTAAGCTTTAGAATATTTTTATAAAAAAGCGTGCAGTAAAAAGCCTGAATATCAATTTTACGACACAATGCGTCTCGATGTGTCCGTCTGTAATGATCTTGGTAAAAGATCTGCAACATGAGGGATAACAAATGTGCTCCATTCTTGTTTTTGCTTTGCAAGTCTAGACCGCGCATGGCCGCTGACCAGGCACCAATTTGGCGATTCTCACGTGGTGATTTTTTTAGTAGCGTGGCTGGAAAAAGAAGAGCGTGGAAGTCTTTACGTGAGTCTTTTCAAATTTTTTGTTAAAATGTTGAATTTTTGACTTGCTATTTACTGACTAAACTGCTAATTGTTAGCTAAATTGTGGTCAATATTTGGAGCTTACTTTTTATTTCAAAACAGCTGATTAAATAAAATAAGCTGGTGCCAACCATAGCTAATAAGCTAGCTACAGTCACTATGTGAAGCAGCATTCCAGTGACACGATGGGTTCTGACAGTAACTATCGTCTAAATGGATAGCACCTTTATCAATTAGTTAAGACATAGACAGAAAGTAAATTTATCATCCTTTTTTGAGGTTTAGGGGTGACACTAAGAAATTTTAGGAGAAGTTTATCAAGCTAATGAAAATAATGGTTGGTTACGGTTAAACACTTTCTCTCAGAAGCATTGTTTCATTCATTCTAAATCTAAATGGTATAAAAACCGCATGCATATACACTAATATTTTAATTCGAAGTTAAAAAGACACCTTTACCTGGAAATAAACTTGAAATATATATGGACTGGTCTATGTATTCTCGCTAGTCAATTTAAATTTTACATATAAACCTCTTGACCATGTAGTATGGAAATAAATTTTTCTAAGAATTAATGTAAGTGTAATGTACAATTTGTAACTTGCGCATGAATTTTGGTAAAAAATGTCGCTATACCTGCAAAACGAAGAATCCATTTACAAATTACGACAGTATACAGTATGGAAATAAATTTTTTGTGAACATTAATGTAAGCCATTTTGTGGCTAAAAATAAAATTATATATATATATTATATTTTTTTTAGATTTTGATCTCACTATATAGAATTGGACTTGTATTAGCTGTTAACACAAGGCAAATTGGGATATATAAGTTATGATGTGACCTTGGTCCTGTAAATTTCTGTTAATCCTAGAAAAATTTACTTATCCTGAAAATTTAAGCAAATTCCTTGAATTTCGACAAAAGTAGGGCTCTCACGCCTAAAAAATCATGAAAAAATTGACTAGTACTTTTCCAAGTTGAACTTACCTAAAAGATTTGCACAAGAAATTCTTTTTTTTGGCATATGACGCTGTCATGTATTATGTCAGGTCTGCTTCAAGTATTACTGACTGTTATAACCAAAACAGATGCCTTCTTACTACAAAGTAAAACAGAGAAGTTCTTTGCCAAAGTTTTTTTTTTTAAGAAAATAAAAATAATTTTGCATTAATGTTTTGAAATTAAATATGTGCGCCTGGTCTTAATTTGAAAGGAATTTATTTAATACACAGGTTGTGAAATTTACTGATTGGCAAAATTTTGCTGACGTGACTTACAAAACTGCCATGGACGGCAGTTGTTTGCTGACACTTAAAATGAGGGCTGTGGTTGACGTTAATGTTCCATGCATGCTTTTTAAAGCTCTTATCATGCAATATCAGTAAAGTATTTTAAGAAATAACCATTAAAAAAAATAAAGTTTTGTGTTTCGCATTTGTAAAAATTATATATAAAAAATTTAAAGCTTACCTCCCGAGAAAAATTAAGTTGACCTAAATTGGCTCATATTCATACGTGATTTACGAATATAAAGTTTATTTTCCTTAATTCGCACTTATAAGTTAATAATGCCTATTCAAAGATTCAAAAATTCACCCCTGACACGAGGTAAAACATCCGCAATGTTGTTTTATAAATTTCTTCACCTTGAGTGCTCTGACGTCACTTGTTAGAAGATCTTAAATCATCTTCCGCATTGAAATTTTTACTCAAACTTTAATAGTGAAATTCATTGGTAATGAGTATGTTTACCCCCGTGAAAACATCAGGAAACTTTGAAAATGAATACTAACTTCGGTTGAGAAATCATCATTCAATTGCAATACCGAGAAGCTGTGACGCAAAAAAAGAAAAAAAGAGCGACAGGGAAAATGTTGTAGAATTTCAATTTACAAAATACTAGACCAAGCGCTGACTCGGATTTCAGTTGGGAGAGCTGTGATGAGGATAATATTCAAGAAGAAGTCGCTTCACGTGTTGCTGTTGCTGTAAGGACGTGGTGCAAGTGTAGAAAGTGTAAGATAATGACGAGCGAAGCGGAGTGTCGTTGCTATTGCGAGTTAGAATCCGCGAATATTTTTAATTTGATCAGTGAGTTTTGATATGTAAACGTATTCGAATTAGAAAATAGCGCATGAGTTCGAGGAATGACAATAAAAATGAAAAAATCTTCTAACCTTCTTCTTTTTGTTTTTTTCTTTCAAACTCAGTTCTAAAGTCAAAGAACTCGGAAGTAAAATGAGCTTCGCAGATCTTAAAATTCTTTGGAAGCGTATCCTCTCTCTTGATCAGTTTGATCCATATAGTTCGTTGTTTTGGATCTTTGGGAAAGTTGAAAAAAAATACACCTTGTTTCTTTTGGTGGTTAAGACAACTAGGTAAGTGGGCAAGAAGCCATCCTTATTCATCAACGTGTGGAACTTTTTTTTACAAATCGCATCACATCACATCCGCGAAGTTTTGCCTCTCATCCTGGGGGTCCGAATGTGAGCTTCTAACTAGTTACGTCAGTCGCATAATTATACTCTTAAATCTTCACTTGCAAAAAGGCGAACAAGTGAGGTGAAGGCTTAAAAACATGAGGTAAACATTGTCTGGTTTCTTGAATACTGTAGTGATTTTAATAAAATAAACGTTAAATTGTTTTTTCTGAAGATGTTATGAATCGATTTAGGTCAACTTGATTTTCCTCGGGAGGTAAGCTTTAAACTTCCTATTTTTAGAAATAATTTTTTTCATTTCCTGTTTTTTAAAACAAAAATTCGAATTTAAAAAAAATTGGACTTTCTCATGATTCGTTTCTGATTAAATAACATCATCATCTTAACATCCGTTTTCCATGCTAGCATGGATTGGACGGGGTAAATGACCCTCTTCCAATCTGATCCAGACTGTGTTAGATGTAAACTCAACTTCCTCTGTATCAAGTCTGTCCTTATAACTTCCTGCCAAGTCTTTCTCAGTCTGCCTCTGGGCTTTGCCCCAGGAACTATGAAGTCTCTACACTTTCTTACCCAATTATCCTCCTCCATTCTTTCTAAATGCCCCAGCTAATTCAATGTTTTTATCTGTATAACATCTTTAATTCTACAGATACTTAGCGTGCTTCTTAGGTCATCTGAACTCTTTCTGACTCTCAGACTGCCGTTACACATCCACCAAACCATTCTAATATCATTCCTTTCTAAATGGTCAATATCTTCCTGCTTCACTGCCTCACTACCATACAACATAACACTTCTTACACAGACCTCATACAACCTACCTTTTACCTTAATTGACAAGACTCTGCTAGTCAACAAAGGAAGTAACTTTCTGAACTTTTTCCAAGCAGAACCTATCCTGCAAGTAACACTTCTGCCAACACCCCCTTCACTGCCCAACATATCACCTAAGTAACAGAAGTTCTTGACTATCTCGAACGAGCCACTGTTGTACATCATTAAAGCTGGAAATACTTCATTCTCTATAATCTCACCTTTGCAACGCTTGCATACAAACTGAATGTCAGCTCTTAACCTTCCACCAATATTACTGCACTTCTTATGTACCCAATGCTTGCAAGTCTGACAAAAAATTGAGTTTCTACCAACCCCTTTCCAACTGCAAGGTTACACTTGGCTGCAATGCTACTAATCATGACTTTAGACTTTGCTGTGTTCACCCTTAGCCCTTTCTCTTCTAGTCCTTTCCTCCACTTATCAAACTTTTCAACTAATTCTTCCATCAAATCTGCTCTGAGAACCAAATCATGTGCATACAATAACTCCCATGGACAACCTGTTCTGAACTCCATCAACAGCGCTTCAAGTCTAGAACAAACAACAAAGGACTACGTACAGAACCCTGATGTACACCAACATTTACACTAAATGCATCACTAAGTAAATCGTTAATCCTGACACGGCTCTTAGCATTGTAACTAGCCACTCATCCACACCTAATTTTCTCATAGCCCACCAAATAACTTTATGTGGCACTCTATCAAAAGCTTTCTCTAAATCTACAAAGACAAAATAGAGATTCTTTCTCTTTCCTAAATACTTTTCCTGAAGCTGTCTGAGTAAAAATATTGAATCTGTAGTGCCACGCCCTGTAACAAAACCAAATTGCCTCTTATCTATATCAATTCTTTCTCTAAGTAACTTATCAATCACTCTTTCAATAACTTTCATTACTTGATCAACCAACTTCAAACCTTTATAGTTACCTCTTTTTAATGCATCACCCTTCGCCTTGAAGCAATTGCTATTACACTCAACTGCCACTCACTCAGAATAGCACCATCCTTTATAATCTGATTAGCAAGACTTGTAATAAGCTCAACCCCAATATATCCAAATGCTTTTACCATCTCTGCAACAATACCTGATACTCCTGCAAAAATAATTGAGGTTATACTTTTTTTTGTTTAAAATATAAAAAATGTAAAAAAAAGTACAAATAATGTGCAAAACTATTACTGTATCTTATTTTTGTATACCCGCTGTGGTTGGTAAGATAAAAATTGATAATAAATAAAAACATTAGAATATAAATATATATGAAATATAGATTACCAGAGGCATGTCTTACTTCCTTTTTTTTAACACTAATCGTTAGCCTGCGGAAAATTCCACTGGATCACCTGTTGTACATATTGCCTTCATCGATGTTTCCTACATCCTTGCCTGCCTGATTTCTTGAAATAATGACATTTACTTAGACTTTGCGTTATTAAGGTGTACTTTTTAAATTGGCTTGCAGATAGACAGACAGGCAGCGAGTATTATTATATGTCGAAACAACAAAACTTGATAAATATGGTTATATTTTAAATTTACTAATGAAGTATTTTTGTTTAGTTGTTATATATCCAGTTCATTGGAAAAGATGGAAGAAAAAAGTAAGTTCATGCAATTATTTTATGTGTCAAGGACATTAAAGGTTATTATATATTGTTTGATTTACCAAGAGAGGTGGCAAAACCTGTGCAATAATTTTAAGATTTTTACATAATCTAGGCCACAAAATTTGGGGGTTTTTTAGGGTTAAAATAACGGCCACTGACACACAATCAAACTGTCAAATTGGCCATCAATTTATCCTGTCTTCTCCAAACAGAAGGGTGTTACTGAAACTCGCACAACAAAGATGTCGCTGTAGGCAAAGCATAAAGTGTATTACCACCAAAATTGTGAGCGAAAGAACAATCAATATTTATATCGCGCTTCAACTGGATCATTTTAAACAGTTTCATAAAACTTGTGGGTAAATTAAATTGCAAAAATATGGCAATTTTTATTTAATTACTATCCTGTATTTCTAAGCTAATTTGTTGCAGCAATAATTTGTGTAAGGCTGTGTGTTAGGCCTATTAGCATGTATAAGGCTACTGCGGGGTCACTTGTGCTGGCACACAGATTGTTGCCTGTTCCACTGTAGCTATCAGATTGGTTTAGAATCAATCCTTATAATATCTGCTTCAAAGATATTTATTCTCACACTAATTTATATATACTAAATTAAAAGTGCTATATTCTATATAGCCCTTTTAATTTAGTTTGAATTGACTGGTGTTTATCAGTAATGCGGATCTCCTGTCTGACTTTTATGTAAGTGTATATTGTCATTGAATTTGCAATCCTATGGAAGATCTTGTAATAATGCAGAATCGTAGAGAGTGCAACCTCCTTATGACTATAACCATCTGTTGTAAGACAAGTATTATCATTACAGCTTGCTGCTTCGCCACCTCATCATCGTTAGTATCAAACCAGCTTCAGGAAAAGCATTAAAAGTCTTAGGATAATTTAGGGTAAACACAGCTCACCTCAAACGACACAATTTTTTGCCTGCAATCTTTTTAAAATTTCTCAATGTACAGGTTTTTTTATTTTTTATTTTTATAGGAAGAAGAAGAAAAAGGAAGAGAATATGCATGCGTATGTATACTAATTTTAATTTAAGGTTTTGTTCTGCTCTGTTGCACATAGTTTTTTATAAAGAAACAATTTCAACAAGTTCCCTGTCAATCCAATAAATTTCTTTTCGAAATTCTTAATATTTTTTAACTGTCCAAACAGTTCCATTATTTTCTGTGTTTATGTGTAAAAGTTTTTTTTTACTAATCCCTAAATTATGGACCTTAACACGTATAAAAATGACTTTGACTTACTATCTAAATTCATGAGGTGACAGAAATTTCCAATTAAAAATGTATTATAAACAAGAAAAAAGTCAACTGTGACGTGCCCCAACTTTTACAATCTTCTGATTTTTTGCCAGTTTCTGTTTTTAAATGAACTTTGGGTTAACCAAGTTAAAAGGCTGTGCGAAATTTTGTTGTTCATTTGTATTTTTCCCACAATAGGCTTTTGTATATTTTTGAAGAAGATGTTCCTCCCCTGCATAAAATGCTGTTAAAAGAAAAATTTTCAAAGTAAAAATAATAGTATTAAAGTATTATGGCTATAAAATCGTAATAAGAATGGTAAAAATAGAAATATAATAATCTGAAAATAAATCCTAGTATCTAATTATGTTATTTTTTTAGGGAGTTTATTGCTTCCTTAGAAACATTGTTTCTCATAGAAAAAGAGTTATTGTATTCTTTCAAATTCTACAAACTACTTTGTTTTGTTTAATGAGTGTCATAATTTTTATCATAGGAAAAAAGCTCTGATTACGCACATTAATCTGTTATTAAAAGCTTTCTTATGAAGTTTTTACAATGCTATATATTTTATTGAGAAACTGTTAAAATGCTTAATTTCAAGGTTTTTTGTCTTTTATTGTAAAACTTTTTTGTTCAAATTAATGACATTAAATCTTAAAAACTTGTTGTGTAATACTGAGAAACAATAGAGGATACAGTAACCCCTTTAGCAACACATTCAGTATATCTAAAAAATCTGTGACTCACCACAAAGTAATATTTGCAAAATATGTATTCTAAAAGCTTAATTGGTCTCAATTTGATCCCAGGTACTCCTTAGTTACCCACATAGAAGTTACATTTTTTTTTAACCATTTGTAAGTTATTTAGCCTATTTACACTTAGAAGTGCGCTGCAATGGCTCTGTTAATATACTTTCCTTTGATGTCAATATTGTTTTAATGTCAAAGTTTGCAGAACAAATTTATAGATGATATTTTAATTGTGAGAATATAATCCACTTTGCAAAAGTCACATACAGACACTCCACAGTTTCGGATAATATATTTCATTTTTATAAAAAAGGGACAGCAATAATAACACTGTAATTCCCTGTGACTTTACCTATACAATAATTTATAACAAAGCATTGTTCGAACCAATTAAAATTATAATCAAAATGTGTAACATTTTTTAGGGAAAAAAATTAAAACAAATATAATCCACTTGTTACAAACAGGGACGCACTGCCTATTCTTATATAGATAAACATGAACATTTTTTACTGTATTTTGTACGTTCACCTCGGAAATAAAGGAAGGAAAAATTAATTCTTGCAAATTTACAACTTCTGCAAGGATTTAATTTCGAAAATCATGAATGTTTGTCAAACAAAACTATTTTTGTCCTTGTGTATAAAGGTTTCCTAGGTATTGCGCTTTTGTTTTTTGATAACATCAGTTGCAAGAAAGGGATAACAAAATTGAGTTTATAATGACAATAAGACCAAGTACAATATCACATATGGCTTCTTAAATGTTTCATAGCTTTATAATGCAAGTAGTGACTTAAGGCTAAAATACACGGTAAACAGGAAAGAAGTAAAACTTTTTTCAGTTTTATAAGTTTTTTTAAAAGTTGGACAAGTTCAACTTTTGCTAAGTTTTTTCTTTTGAAATTAATAGAATGATTTATGAGCTATTGTTTGAACTAAAGATTTCAGCATATTTTTTTGGTTTCTAATCACAACCAGTGCTAGTCCGCCTTTTTCTTCTACCATTATTCCTTCTAATGCTATAGTTCTTTATTTGGAATTTATTGTGAAAAAAAAATTTAAAAAAACTTATCCATTTTAACTTAATGTGTAAATAGGTGTGTTACCTGCAACTAACTTATAAGTTTTTTCTTACAACTAAACAGTCCGTTTAAACTTTCCGTGTATTTTAGCCTTAAGACATTAGCCTATCATAAAAATCTATGTGTTAACCTATCACACACATTTCTATATCATGGGATTTTAGTAGATCTTATATCCTTAGTCAGTATTTCACACATATTTAGCACAAGGTATCGATTTGGCTGTCATTTTAACACAAAATTTGACTATGGAGAGCCCTATGTTATTTTTGATTGGTGCTGAGAAGTTAATTCTTATTTTTGACGTTATTCTTGCTTTTTATTTTAGCTGAGAGGAGAAAAGGTAAATTATTTACTTCCTTTTTTATTATCTGTTTTATTTTAACCACCACATCCTGTAAGGCTTTTTAGTTTTAAATCTGACACTGGTTTGTGGGGTGTGTGCATGTAGTATATATTTATAATTATTCAATTTAAATGCTTTTTGCCTGCTTCACATTGGCATTTTGTATTTTGTTTTGAAGTCACAAGCTCCGCTACTCAAACAACAGTTATATTAAGAAAAGAAAAAAGAGCATAATTTTGCAAGTTCAATGTAGATTTAACTTGAAACATTTTTTGCAAAAATCTTTTTATATGAAACAGGAAAGTTTAATATCAGGATTTATACCTTCGCAATTGTTAAGTGACAAAACTTGAATTAGAAAGGCTAAGACTAATTGTCTGGGGATATAATGATTATCTGATATCACAGAATTAAACCAAACACTTATATGGCCGAAGTAAAATTGATATACAGGAAAATTCTAAACTTTTCCAAATTTTGATCAAATATTCGGTGCTATGACATTTATACAGGATAATTCTAATTTTTAAATTTTTGATTGAATATTCTGTGCTATGACATAAAAAGTTGTCTTGTCATCGTAGCACAAGTACAATAAATAACAAGTTGAGCTCAAGATGTTCATGATCATAAGCTGTAATATTTTTATCTTTTTTAAAGTGATAAGAAAAATAAATATTATTGAAAAATTGGCCTAAAGTAGTCCCTGCCTAGTTCAAAATATATTTTTGACAGAATAATTTGTTGAATGTTTTTAACCCGATGTTCATTGATGTTTTCATGCATTTTATTTTAGTTCCAAAAAAGTCAACTGGTTAGTTGTTTTCTTATTATTCTACACAACCGTCCCCAGTTATTATAATGTATCTAATGGTTTAATAACATTTTCCCTTCAAATCTTTTAAAGTGAACAAAAAGAGCTTAGGTAAGTTTTGACATTCCTGTGCTTGGTACTGCATTTGCAGCATAGGTTTTGTGAACTGAACCAGGAAACACAAGTTGCAAGTTTGTCAATTTTGACAAACAAGATTTAAGCCTGACCACATTTGTGGCACAAAATAAATTGCAAAGTCGGATACAAGAGAAAGACTTAACACCTCTGATAGAAACCCAAATTCAAGTTAAAAGAAATGTTTGTGGAGATCTTCAATTTTTTTAGGCACTACTAATTTTAAAATAATAGCGGTAACAGTTCTCAAATAAAATTAATACTGAACAGTAATTGTCTTTTTTCAGAAGGAAAAAAAATGGTAATAATCTGGGTATCTAGAGATTCTTTAGCTTGGATTCATCCCAGTAGAGAACATAACTCAACTGACACCAACCATTTCAAAGAAACAATCCATATCACAAAGTAAAACATGTACAGCCACTACCTATAAAAACACTTTGAAGCCATAATGCGTAAGAACTAGCCGCACTAGCTTGCCTGCACAATAATCATTAGAGGCTTATGAAATTTTGGCAACGCATGTTAATTATTTCCATTTTACAATTTTTTATGTGTTACCGGCAGTCGCAACAGCCATATCCACAAATGATTCTAATATGGCAATAGGTAGAACTTTTGTAAGTTCTCTTCGCAGATTATTCTCTCCCAAGATTCTAGTAAATCCTTCTCCATTTCTTAAAGGGATCCGATGTACTTTTACAAGTTGAACTTACCTGAAAGATTTTCATAAGAAATTCCCAATGACATATTCACTTTTTATTAAAAGTTCATGAACCCTAGATGTCGTTGTTTAAGTATTTGTTTTTCTTGTTGCCTTGATGGCCGTCTAAGCAATAAAACCAAAAAATAATATATTAGCAGCAGGTGTGCACACGATTTCTTTTATTTCAATTTTAAAAGAATTTATTTCAACAAAGAGGTTGTAAAAATTATTGATCTTTAACCTGTCGACCTAAGCGGAGTATGATGCTCAAGTGAGTATTGCCAACCTTGTTCTCAACCATTCTTGGGGACGAGGTTGCCTTAGTTACTCAGTAAATGGATATATTTTTTATTAAAAAACTAGTCGTTAGCCAGTGGAAAAATCCAAGGGTTCGCCTGTCCTTTTTATACCAAACATTGTGCGTCTCACTACTTGCACAGCTAAGCTACCATTTTGTGTGACAGACGGACAGATGTATACGGGTATTATAATAGACTAGTCGTTAGCCCGTTGAAAAAAAAACTGGTTCGCCCGTCCTTTATATATCATTATATATCACATTACGGGACGCAGTAACCTTTTTGAACACACAGAAGGGGGCTATTAATATAGAGGATGATAATATAAAGAAATAATACTTTAATTCATTCTACGATACAGAAAGAGCCAGAATTTACTGTCTAATTAAAGTTTGTTTTCATGATATTCTTCCAATATGTAGCGCTAACATCAATGTAGTGTAGTAAACTAAACTCATCATTTTTACCTTTTGCGATAGCACGCTGTTATTTCAACGTGCTATCGCAAAAGGGGATAGGGCAGGGTTACAAAAGCAGGACAGACATCGAAGCGCGAGAGCAGAAAAGAGAGACAGGTATCCTGTTTTCGTCAACGCTGCTCTGCACCTCCATGATTAGACAAACTCTCATAATTCGCCATTTTTAGCATCGATATATATATAGCTGTATTCGCACTTATTAGAACACATGTGGCAGTTTCTAAGTTTTTAAACTTAACAAAACACAAAAAATGTTTTAGCTACCTCCTAAATAAAGGATATTATTTTTACCAGAGAAAAGCAAAGAAAAATAAGACATAAAATAATAATTGTTAATTGCTTAAATGTTAAAGTTTAACGCAGAAAAAACTACATTTTATTGAATATATTTTATCGTTTACTGCAATGATTTAATCAATCCACACATGGTGACAAACTGTTTTTAATGATGCATTTGAAGCGCAAAACTAACTGTTTTTTTGCTAAGAATTTGTTGTTCATGCATTGCTGTAAGAGGCAACTGAACTATGCTCTGGAAAAACAAATACTTTTTCCGTTGTTATATCTTTGGCTATTACACGTCTGATTGCACAAGGTCTAGGGACTTTTGTGCGATTTTACCACGTCAAATAATTGCTGACGCGAAGGTGCATGTTTTAAAAATGTTTCAGTAATCACCTCGGCAAATGCAGTGTGCAGTCTTAAATTACAAAGGTAGTAACCGCCCTTAATCCTATTCGTGCTGGAGGTAAAGGGGTGATGCAGCCCCCTCTTCCTTCCCTCTTCAACTTTTTCCATAACTTTTTATCAGTAAATTTCACAACCTGCGTCTTAAATAAAAGTCCTTTGAAATAAAAAAACATGCACAACTGGCGTCTCAAATTAAAAGTCCTTTGAAATAAAAATCATGCGCATTTTATTTTTCGTTTGATTGCTCAGCTGTGTGAGAACATATGCAGAATTATTTCCATTTTTTTTTCAAAAAAATAATCGTTCGTAAAGAACTTTATGCAGAATTATTTTTATTTTGTTTAAAAAAAAATAATTGTTCGTAGAGAGCTTTTGTTTCACCTTGTCTCGCGAAGATATATGTTCTGGCTATGCAGTCAGTGATAATTAAAGCGCTACTGAAATAATACGTAGCAGGGTCACGTGCCGCTAAAAAAGACTAGATATAGAATGAAAATTTTTAACGAAGAAAAAGGTCAAAGAGAACCAAGATATGGCGATCTAGCTACAAAAAAATAAATATTTAAAAAGATATATCTGGTGTTACATGAAGTTTTAACAAAAAGTAAATATATCATTTAGCATTTCTCATGCAAATCTTTCAAATGAGTCCAACTTGTAAAAGTACCTTGGTATCCCTTTAATGCAATAAAAGCCTTCAACTTTTGACTGTGATTTAGTGATATATTGGTGTTTATTTTTGAGTTCATTGTTTTCCGTATTGTTACTGTAAAAGAAATCGAATATTGGAGTCTTATTATTCTATCGTTGATAAGTTACGGAAGTTTATTGATATCACCACAAAAATTTTAATTTATGTTTTTCCATAACTTTCTGTTATAATTCTACATCATCTACGGAGGAGAACATATGTTTTCATTTATTTGCTAAATGATTGTCGAATTAGAGTAATCAACAACAAGTGCGATAATTATTACAATGGTGAATATTAAAGTAATTACAACACATACATGCTTACATTGTAAAAAGGTTTGTAGAAGTACGCATGGATTGAAACGTCATATAAACTCGCGCACAAAACGACCATTGCAGTTATGTACAGACGATTCGCCCAAAAGGACACTCCGTCACAACTTATATCGGATTTAGTAGATACCATCAATGAAGCCAATTCACCACCCATCGATATCATTCCAAAAAACATACTTGAGTCCGATAACGATTTTTGGGGAAATTTACATTATGCAGAATTTATAAAAATGATAAATAACATCTATAATGAAATAGTACATTTTCGAAGAAAAATTTTCCACGTTCCTACCGGTAAAGCTGGGAAAATGTACATAAAAGAGTTGACGTATTTGCTGAAACACTTCAATAGTTGTAATTCCAAATTAAACTCTGTTTCCTTAAAAGAGTTCATGGTGCTACCCACTCTTATTCTACAAAAACCGTCACCTAGATCTAAGATGAAAGAACACGTTGAATGTTTGTTGAGGAGGTTAGAAATGTGGCGGAACGGTGATTTGAGTTTATTGTTCAGAGAAATCAAAACTATCCAGCACAATTTGTTTCATCGAAAAAAGAAAGATCCTTTGAAGACACTTCCAGAATCTTCAAAACTTGTAATGGAAGGAAAGCTATCAGCCGCTTTAAAGTTCCTTGAAAAAGAAAGTTTCAGTGGCGTTCTTTTCCTCTGAGAAAACATGAAAAACGAACTCATGGAAAATATCCTAACCTTGTACCGATGGTTGACAACGTGCTCTTATGCGGACCTATTGATTATGTACCACCAAACATTTTTAACTCTATTGATGAACAATCTATTTTGAAAGCTAGTTTGAGAACTAAGGGATCTGCTGGTCCTTCCGGAATGGATTCTGCTATATATATCGTTGCATCTTATGTTTCAAAAATTTCAGTATTGAAGGAAAGGAATTGAGGGAAGAGATCGCACGAATGGCAAAAAACCTCGCCACATGTTATCACCCAGATCTCCTAGAAGCATTCACTTCATCGCGACTAATACCACTCGACAAAAACCCCGGCATACGACCAATAGGAGTTGGAGAGGTACTTAGAAAGATTTTGGCAAGGTAATAGCGTGGACAGTTAACACCGAAGTAGAAGCAGCTGCTGGACCACTTCAAACATGTGCAGGTGCAGAGGCGGCAATTCATGCTACGAGGGAAATTTTTGAAGAAAAAGCAACCGATGCAGTCCTACTTGTAGATGCAAGGAACGCTTTCAATTCAATGAATCGCTCAGTAGCTTTACACAATATCTGAATAACATGCCTGGTACTATCTGCTTACATTATCAACACGTATCGTAAGCCCTCTTGACTATTTATATCAGGTTGTGCTGAAATCAAATCCAGAGAGGGAACCACTCAAGGTGATCCCTTGGCCATGCCTTGGTACTCCCTAAGTACAACTACCATCATCAATTATATGCAGATTTCTGAACCCGAAACCAAGCAAGTATGGCTCGCTGATGACGTTGCTGCAGCTGGGAAGATGTTGAATTTACATAGCTGGTATGAAAACCTTGTAAAAGAAGGAGAAAAATCAGGATATGTTAACGGATCAAAAACATGGTTAATTGTAAAATCGCAGAAACTGGCCCAGTATGCAAAAAGTCTATTTAAGGAAATATTACCTCCGATGGAAAGAGACACTTGGGTGCTAAATTTGGTTAGAAAACTTTCAAGGATATGTACTGTAGTGATAAGGTCGAAAACTGGGCAAAAGAATTAGCTAATTTGTGTAAGATAACTCAAACAGAACCACATGCAGCTTATACAGCATTCACCAAAGCCTACAAATCGAAGTTTACTTACTTTATGAGAACAATACAGAATTTCAAAAACTATTTGGAACCAATTGAGAACGATCACTTTCTGCCGACAATCTTCGCGCAGGATGAACCGCTAACAGAATACTTTAAAGTATTGTTTTCATTATCACCAAGCGATGGTGGTTTAGGTATCCCAATTTTAACGCAAGAGTCACAAATTCAATTTGCAGGATCAAAGTTAATAGCCAAACCACATGTGGAATCGATAATATCTCAAAGTAATATCATGTTTTTTGGTGTTTGCGATGGTAAAACAACCAAGGAACTGAATAAAGAACATTCCAAAGCAAAAGAAGCTGTATTGAAAGACAAAAATTGACCATGTTGACTCCATTATAGCAGAGGATTTATTACCATTTTTCAAGCAGACTCATGACAAAGGGGCAAGTTCATGGTTAAACGCCATTCCTATTGAACAACATTTCTATTGAACAACAAGGGCTTGATTTGAATAAAGAGGAATTTAGTGATGCTTCAAGACTCCATTACAATTTACCATTGAAAGGGTTACCAAATTTTTGCACCTGTGGAGATGCATTTACTGTCAATCATGCTCTTTTGTGCAAGAAAGGTGGATTTGTATCGAAAAGACATGATAACGTTTGTGACTTACTAACATTGTTACTTAATTGTACATGTCACAACGTAGAAGCTGAACTACACCTTATTCCACTCACAAACGAGCATTTTTGTTTAAAATCAGCAAACAGAAGTGGTGAATCTCACTGAATATGAAGGCAAATGATTTTTGGCGACATGAACAAACGGCATTTTTCGATGTTCGTATTACGCTTGTAAACTCGAAATGCTACAAAAATCCACAACGAAAACCTTTCATGATCAGGAAAGTGAGAAGAAGAGATCATCTAATGAAAGGATAATAAATGTTGAACATGGTACTTTCACACCCCTTGTGATGGGTACAAATGAAGGTATGGGTAACGAATGTCATGTTTTTCTTCAAGAACTTGAAAAAAAAACTCTCCATAACACAAATCAAAGACTACCCAACAGTGATTACATAGCTCCAAACAAAACTGTCCTTTGAAATTTTGAAGTCAACAATTTTATGCGTAAGAGGTTCGAGAGTGCCATGGGTATAGTGGTAGTCTCTCCCCTAAACTCATCGTCTTGGCTTATTCAATTTTTGTTTTTAACTTGTTTATGATTTGCTTCTGTTTTCCTTTTTGTTTGTTTGTTTTTGTTTTTAACTTTGTCTTCTTGAAGTTTTCAAGTGTTTTTAAGAATTTTTTTCGTTTTTCTTTTTAAGTATATTTTAGATAGCTATATTTTAATATTTTCACGATTGGAAGAGGGTCATTAATATACCCCATCCAACCCATGCTAGCATGGAAAACGGGCGTTAAGCCGAAAATGATAATTTTATATTGTATTTTATATATTTATGCTTTATTGTAAAACATGTCATTAAAATATAATAAATTATGATAAAAGCTTATTTCTAATGCAAGGGGTAGCGCTTTCAATCTGTTCACTCAGTAGGTTGTGGTAGAGATTCTTAAATATTTCACACCAGAGTTGTCTTTAGCGTTTCCTTTGTTTGGTACATTATTTAACACTCATCATTAAACTGCAGCAGTAAAAAAACAACTTGCAGAGTGCAGTTCACTTTTCATTTTGCAGTTCACTTTTATTCTGCAGTTATAGCGTTTTGCCTGTAACGAAGGTCTTGTGTGTAAGATTTGCTCTCCTGTTACATCTTACCCAGGTACCTATCACTGTAAAAAATGAAGTCTCCTGTCACAAGCACTACAACTTAAGGGCTGTAATCAACCACTCTACTTGGCCTAGGTAAATGGTTTTTTCACAGTGACAAAGCAGTGGTCCTTTGCAAAAAAAACCTTGCCTGTGCAACCTTGCGTCCTTTTTTTTAATAGCTTAGGTAAATTTAGCCGTCAGCACCACAAATCACAGTTTATGTCAGCAAGGGTGTTTAACTATTTTTTATTTTTTTTAGTTTTGTGTTCAGAGAGGCAGGAAGGAGGTTTGATTATTCTTATTCTTTTTTAGTCTTGTTTTTTAAAAATGAAGACTCCACCCCAGTCAACATAAAGCAAAATCAAATTATGCCAGCAAGGGGTTTGACTGAACGAGCTCTTATCTTTGTGAAGTGACTACTCCACTTATTACCCTAGCCGCACAAGATTGTATTAAGTGGGACACAAACAAATTTCTGAAAATTTTGATGGGTATAATTTGGAAAATCATGAATGTTTGTCAAACAAAACTATTTTTGTACTTGTGTGTAAAGGTTTCCTAGGTATTTCGCTTTTGTGTTTTGATAACAGCAGTTGCAAGAAAGTGGTAACAAAATTGACTGTATGAAGACAATAAGAACAAGTACTATATCACATAGGGCAGATTTAGCCCTCATAACTGTTTCATAGCTTTATAATGCAGCTCTTGACTAAGGCGTTAGCCCATAATGCAAATCTATGTGTTCACCCATCATACACATTTCTGTATTATGGAATTTTTGTTCGTGTTATATCCTCAGTCAGCATTTTGCGCATCTTTAGCGCAAGGTTGAGATTTGGCTGTCATTTTAAGACAAAATTTGTTTATGGGGAGCTCTATGTTTTTATGTGATTGGTGCTGAGAAGTTAGTTCTTATTTTTGACGTTATTCCTTCTTGTTATTTTAGCGGAAAGTAGGAGTATTGTAGCGGTGAATAAGAGAAAAGGTAAGTTTATTGATTTCCTTTTATATTAAACTGTTTTATTTCAACTACCACATCCCATAAGGCTTTTTAATTCTAAATCTGGCATTGGTTTGAAAGGTGTGTGGAAGGTTTAGAAGGCTCTTAATGCAATAAAAGCCTGTATTTCTAATGAAAAGGGTAGCACTTTCAATCTGTTTACTCAGTAGGTAAATTTAGCCGTCAGCACCACAAATCACAGTTTATGTCAGCAAGGGGGTTTAACTATTTTTTATTTTTTTTAGTTTTGTGTTCAGAGAGGCAGGAAGGAGGTTTGATTATTCTTATTCTTTTTTAGTCTTGTTTTTTGAAAATGAAGACTCCACCCCAGTCAACATAAAGCGAGATCAAATTATGCCAGCAAGGGGTTTGACTGAACAAGCTCTTATCTTTGTGAAGTGACTACTCCACTTATTACCCTAGCCGCACAAGATTGTATTAAGTGGGACAGAAAAAAATTTCTGAAAATTTTGAAGGGTATAATTTGGAAGATCATGAATGTTTGTCAAACAAAACTATTTTTGTACTTGTGTGTAAAGGTTTCCTAGGTATTTCGCTTTTGTTTTTTGATAACAGCAGTTGCAAGAAAGTGGTAACAAAATTGACTGTATGAAGACAATAAGAACAAGTACTATATCACATGGGGCAGATTTAGCCTTCATAACTGTTTCATAGCTTTATAATACAGCTCGTGACTAAGACGTTAGCCCATAATGCAAATCTATGTGTTCACCCATCATACACATTTCTGTATTATGGAATTTTCGTCCGTGTTATATCCTCAGTCAGCATTTTGCGCATCTTTAGCGCAAGGTTGAGATTTGGCTGTCATTTTAAGACAAAATTTGGTTATGGGTAGCTCTATGTTTTTATGTGATTGGTGCTGAGAAGTTAATTCTTATTTTTGACGTTATTCCTTGTTGTTATTTTAGCGGAAAGTAGGAGTATTGTAGCGGTGAATAAGAGAAAAGGTAAGTTTATTGACTTCCTTTTATATTAAACTGTTTTATTTCAACTACCACATCCCATAAGGCTTTTTAATTCTAAATCTGGCATTGGTTTGAAAGGTGTGTGGAAGGTTTAGAAGGCTCTTAATGCAATAAAAGCCTGTATTTCTAATGAAAGGGGTAGCACTTTCAATCTGTTCACTCAGTAGGTAAATTTAGCCGTCAGCACCACAAATCACAGTTTATGTCAGCAAGGGGGTTTAACTATTTTTTATTTTTTTTAGTTTTGTGTTCAGAGAGGCAGGAAGGAGGTTTGATTATTCTTATTCTTTTTTAGTCTTGTTTTTTGAAAATGAAGACTCCACCCCAGTCAACATAAAGCGAGATCAAATTATGCCAGCAAGGGGTTTGACTGAACAAGCTCTTATCTTTGTGAAGTGACTACTCCACTTATTACCCTAGCCGCACAAGATTGTATTAAGTGGGACACAAACAAATTTCTGAAAATTTTGATGGGTATAATTTGGAAAATCATGAATGTTTGTCAAACAAAACTATTTTTGTACTTGTGTGTAAAGGTTTCCTAGGTATTTCGCTTTTGTGTTTTGATAACAGCAGTTGCAAGAAAGTGGTAACAAAATTGACTGTATGAAGACAATAAGAACAAGTACTATATCACATAGGGCAGATTTAGCCTTCATAACTGTTTCATAGCTTTATAATGCAGCTCGTGACTAAGGCGTTAGCCCATAATGCAAATCTATGTGTTCACCCATCATACACATTTCTGTATTATGGAATTTTTGTTCGTGTTATGTCCTCAGTCAGCATTTTGCGCATCTTTAGCGCAAGGTTGAGATTTGGCTGTCATTTTAAGACAAAATTTGGTTATGGGGAGCTCTATGTTTTTATGTGATTGGTGCTGAGAAGTTAGTTCTTATTTTTGACGTTATTCCTTCTTGTTATTTTAGCGGAAAGTAGGAGTATTGTAGCGGTGAATAAGAGAAGGGGTAAGTTTATTGACTTCCTTTTATATTAAGCTGTTTTATTTCAACTACCACATCCCAT
Source organism: Hydractinia symbiolongicarpus (assembly GCF_029227915.1). Taxonomy (NCBI): domain Eukaryota; kingdom Metazoa; phylum Cnidaria; class Hydrozoa; order Anthoathecata; family Hydractiniidae; genus Hydractinia; species Hydractinia symbiolongicarpus. Next base: position 18,077,851 of record NC_079875.1, on the reverse strand, counting down.
AAGGCTTTTTAATTCTAAATCTGGCATTGGTTTGAAAGGTGTGTGGAAGGTTTAGAAGGCTCTTAATGCAATAAAAGCCTGTATTTCTAATGAAAAGGGTAGCACTTTCAATCTGTTTACTCAGTAGGTAAATTTAGCCGTCAGCACCACAAATCACAGTTTATGTCAGCAAGGGGGTTTAACTATTTTTTATTTTTTTTAGTTTTGTGTTCAGAGAGGCAGGAAGGAGGTTTGATTATTCTTATTCTTTTTTAGTTTTGTTTTTTGAAAATGAAGACTCCTCCCCAGTCAACATAAAGCGAGATCAAATTATGCCAGCAAGGGGTTTGACTGAACAAGCTCTTATCTTTGTGAAGTGACTACTCCACTTATTACCCTAGCCGCACAAGATTGTATTAAGTGGGACACAAACAAATTTCTGAAAATTTTGATGGGTATAATTTGGAAAATCATGAATGTTTGTCAAACAAAACTATTTTTGTACTTGTGTGTAAAGGTTTCCTAGGTATTTCGCTTTTGTGTTTTGATAACAGCAGTTGCAAGAAAGTGGTAACAAAATTGACTGTATGAAGACAATAAGAACAAGTACTATATCACATAGGGCAGATTTAGCCCTCATAACTGTTTCATAGCTTTATAATGCAGCTCTTGACTAAGGCGTTAGCCCATAATGCAAATCTATGTGTTCACCCATCATACACATTTCTGTATTATGGAATTTTTGTTCGTGTTATATCCTCAGTCAGCATTTTGCGCATCTTTAGCGCAAGGTTGAGATTTGGCTGTCATTTTAAGACAAAATTTGGTTATGGGGAGCTCTATGTTTTTATGTGATTGGTGCTGAGAAGTTAATTCTTATTTTTGACGTTATTCCTTCTTGTTATTTTAGCGGAAAGTAGGAGTATTGTAGCGGTGAATAAGAGAAAAGGTAAGTTTATTGATTTCCTTTTATATTAAACTGTTTTATTTTAACTACCACATCCCATAAGGCTTTTTAATTCTAAATCTGGCATTGGTTTGAAAGGTGTGTGGAAGGTTTAGAAGGCTCTTAATGCAATAAAAGCCTGTATTTCTAATGAAAAGGGTAGCACTTTCAATCTGTTTACTCAGTAGGTAAATTTAGCCGTCAGCACCACAAATCACAGTTTATGTCAGCAAGGGGGTTTAACTATTTTTTATTTTTTTTAGTTTTGTGTTCAGAGAGGCAGGAAGGAGGTTTGATTATTCTTATTCTTTTTTAGTCTTGTTTTTTGAAAATGAAGACTCCACCCCAGTCAACATAAAGCGAGATCAAATTATGCCAGCAAGGGGTTTGACTGAACAAGCTCTTATCTTTGTGAAGTGACTACTCCACTTATTACCCTAGCCGCACAAGATTGTATTAAGTGGGACACAAACAAATTTCTGAAAATTTTGATGGGTATAATTTGGAAAATCATGAATGTTTGTCAAACAAAACTATTTTTGTACTTGTGTGTAAAGGTTTCCTAGGTATTTCGCTTTTGTGTTTTGATAACAGCAGTTGCAAGAAAGTGGTAACAAAATTGACTGTATGAAGACAATAAGAACAAGTACTATATCACATAGGGCAGATTTAGCCTTCATAACTGTTTCATAGCTTTATAATGCAGCTCGTGACTAAGGCGTTAGCCCATAATGCAAATCTATGTGTTCACCCTTCATACACATTTCTGTATTATGGAATTTTTGTTCGTGTTATATCCTCAGTCAGCATTTTGCGCATCTTTAGCGCAAGGTTGAGATTTGGCTGTCATTTTAAGACAAAATTTGTTTATGGGGAGCTCTATGTTTTTATGTGATTGGTGCTGAGAAGTTAGTTCTTATTTTTGACGTTATTCCTTCTTGTTATTTTAGCGGAAAGTAGGAGTATTGTAGCGGTGAATAAGAGAAAAGGTAAGTTTATTGACTTCCTTTTATATTCAACTGTTTTATTTCAACTACCACATCCCATAAGGCTTTTTAATTCTAAATCTGGCATTTGTTTGAAATGTGTGTGGAAGGTTTAGAAGGCTCTTAATGCAATAAAAGCCTGTATTTCTAATGAAAGGGGTAGCAACTTTAAATCTGTTCACTCAGTAGGTTGTGCTAGAGATTCTTGAATATATCACACCAGAGTTGTCATTAGCGTTTTCTTCGTTTGGTACATTATTTAACACTCATCATTGAACTGCAGCAGTGAAAAAACAAGTTGCAGAGTGCAGTTCACTTTTATTCTGCAGTTATAGCGTTTTGCCTGTAACAAAGGTCTAGTGTGTAAGATTTGTTCTCCTGTTACATCTTACCCGCGTACCTATCACTGTATAAAATGAAGTCTTTTGTCACAAGCACCACATCTTAAGGGCTGTAATCAACCATTCAACTTGGCACATGGTAAATGGTTTTTTCGCAATGACAAAGCAGTGGTCCTTTGCAAAAAAATCCTTGCCTGTGCAACCTTGCGTCCTTTTTTTAATAGCTTAGGTAATTTTAGCCATCAGCAACACAAATCACAGTTTATCCCGGCAAGGGGGTTTAACTATTTTTTTTATTTTTTTAGTTTTGTCTTCAGAGAGGCAGGAAGGAGGTTTGATTATTCTTATTCTTTTTTAGTCTTGTTTTTTGAAAATGAAGACTCCACCCCAGTCAACATAAAGCGAGATCAAATTATGCCAGCAAGGGGTTTGACTGAACAAGCTCTTATCTTTGTGAAGTGATTACTCCACTTATTACCCTAGCCGCACAAGATTGTATTAAGTGGGACAGAAAAAAATTTCTGAAAATTTTGAAGGGTATAATTAGGAAAATCATGAATGTTTGTCAAACAAAACTATTTTTTACTTGTGTGTAAAGGTTTCCTAGGTATTTCGCTTTTGTTTTTTGATAACAGCAGTTGCAAGAAAGTGGTAACAAAATTGACTGTATGAAGACAATAAGAACAAGTATTATATCACATAGGGCAGATTTAGCCTTCATAACTGTTTCATAGCTTTATAATACAGCTCGTGACTAAGACTTTAGCCCATAATGCAAATCTATGTGTTCACCCTTCATACACATTTCTGTATTATGGAATTTTTGTTCGTCTTATATCCTTAGTCAGTATTTTGCGTGTCTTAAGCACAAGGTTAATATTTGACTGTAATCTTAAGGCAAAATTTGGTTATGAAGGGCTCTATGTTTTTATGTGATTGGTGCTGATAAGTTAATTCTTATTTTTGGCGTTATTCCATCTTGTTATTTTAGCGGAAAATAGGAGTATTTTAGCGGCAAATAGGAGAAAAGGTAAGTTTATTTATCCTTTTTTATTTGACTGTTTTATTTCAACTGCCACATCACAAGGCTTTTTAGTTTTAAATCTGGCATTGTTTTGGAAGGTGTGTGGATGGTTTGGAAGGTTCTTAATACAATAAAAGCCTGTATTTCTAATGAAAGGGGTAGCAACTTTAAATCTGTTCACTCAGTAGGTTGTGCTAGAGATTCTTGAATATATCACACCAGAGTTGTCATTAGCGTTTTCTTCGTTTGGTACATTATTTAACACTCATCATCAAACTGCAGCAGTGAAAAAACAAGTTGCAGAGTGCAGTTCACTTTTGATTCTGCAGTTATAGCGTTTTGCCTGTAACAAAGATCTAGTGTGTAAGATTTGTTCTCCTGTTACATTTACCCGCGTACCTATCACTGTATAAAATGAAGTCTCTTGTCACAAGCACTACAACTTAATGGCTGTAATCAACCACTCAACTTGGCACATGGTAAATGGTTTTTTCGCAATGACAAAGCAGTGGTCCTTTGCAAAAAAAACCTTGCCTGTGCATCGTTGCGTCCTTTTTTTAATAGCTTAGGTAAATTTAGCCATCAGCACCACAAATCACAGTTTATCTCGGCAAGGGGGTTTAACTATTTTTTTTATTTTTTTTAGTATTGTCTTCAGAGAGGCAGGAAGAAGGTTTGATTATTCATATTCTTTTTTAGTCTTGTTTTTTGAGAATGAAGACTCCACCCCAGTCAACATAAAGCAAAATCAAATTATGCCAGCAAGGGGTTTGACTGAACGAGCTCTTAACTTTGTGAAGTGACTGCTCCACTTATTACCCTAGCTGCACAAGATTGTATTAAGTGGGACAGAAAAACATTTCTGAAAATTTTGAAGGGTTTAATTTTAAAAATCATGAATGTTTGTCAAAGAAAACTATTTTTGTACTTGTGTGTAAAGGTTTCCCAGGTAATTGTGCTTATGTTATTTGATAATAGCAGTTGCAAGAAAGTGGTAACAATATTGACTGTATGAAGACAATAAGAACAAGTACTATATCAAATAGGGTAGATTTAGCCTTCATAACTGTTTCATAGCTTTATAATGCAGCTCGTGACTAAGGCGTTAGCCCATAATGCAAATCTATGTGTTCACCCATCATACACATTTCTGTATCATGGAATTTTTGTCCGTCTTATATCCTCAGTCAGTATTTTGCGCGCCTTTAGCACAAGGTTAAGATTTGGCTGTCTTTTTAAGACAAAATTTGGTTATGAAGAGCTCTATGTTTTTATGTGATTGGTACTGAGAAGTTAATTCTTATTTTTGACGTTATTCCTTCTTGTTATTTTGCGGATAATAGGAGTATTTTAGCGGAAAATAGGAATAACATTAAGTTTATTCACTTCCTTTTTGATTTAACTGTTTTATTTCAACTACCACATCTCATAAGGCTTTTTAGTTTTAAATATTGCATTGGTTTGGAAGGTGGATGCAGAATGTATTTGTAATTATTCAATTTCAATTGTCTTTGCCTGCTTTACATTTACATGTGATCATAAAACAAAATACAAAATATATTTTGTTTTGTGATCACATGCTGCCCTTCACAGCAGTTAAATTAAGAAAGAAAACAAGAGATGAACTTTCACAAATTCAATTTAGATAAATCATGAAATTCTAATAATATGAAAACTTTCGCCTTCGCAATTGTTAAGTGCCAAAACTTGAATTAGAAAGGCTAAATTGTGACCAATTATCTGGGAAAAATGATTATCTTATATCAAAGAAAGTACCACGCTTATGTGGCAGAAGCAGAATCTTTATACAGTGAAATTCTAAACTTTTTAAAAATTTGATCAAATATTCTGTGCTATGTCAAGTTCAGCTCAAGAGATTCATGAAGATAAGCTGTAATCTTTTTACTTTTTTGAACCGATAAGACGGTTTTATTTTAGTGGGGATAAAACTGCTGCGGATGTAAATAGGCATTTTTGATGGACAAGTAAATATAATTAATTCTTCTTAAGATTGTTAAGTTCTAATAGTCTTACGAAAATTAGCCTAATTTAGCTCCTGGCAAGTTCGGACTGTTTTCTCTGGTATTTTTTGACAGAATAATTTGTGTTCAGTTATGGCTACATGTGAAAATTTGCCCAAGGTTTAGAGTTCATCCCGGGGGGAAAACATTTGAGTTACATAGTGAACTTAACCAGAGGTGTAAAACGAACAAGCTCACCCTGGGGGTAAACACGAAAAAGGGTTACTGCATGATTTTTACTTTCATTTTGTATGTTTATTTTTATTTTGTGAGGAGAAAAAAAGAAATAACATGGGGTTGAATAACAGAAAACAAGTATCAGGGAATAGTAGTTAAGAATTTGTGTGTCATATATTTTATTGTGTTTTATCTGCACAGTGTTGTCTTCACATATACATTCTCAATTTTTAAAAGAAATTAAGTATGCAGAGTTTAAAAAGTTGGTTAACAAGTCTTATTTTTTTTAAAAGCTCTGCCATATTTGAGCAATAGCAATTTTTACACTTTCTGTCATCAGTTATTTTAACCATGTTAAGGGATGTACATTTCCTTTTGATATCTAGGTCAGTATTTTATCAGCATATTTCCCCTTTTTTTGGCAGGAACGCGCATGCTAAAATGTTTTTTTTCACTATGTGTTATTTTAAACTGAACACAGTTTTTCGTTGAAGCTTAGGGATGTAAAAAGTACATTATACTGAAGTAATGGTTGTAAAATAGCTTATTTGTCAGTGCTTGTAAATTAGAGGATTTACAGTGCTGAAGTATTCCTATTTCAAAAAAATGTCAGCTTGATGTTTAGCATGTAATTTTCAATTTGGTATTCATCTTTCATTGTATTAATTGTTTGTACAATACATACTTTAGAAATTGATTTCACAGTACAAGTACAATCAACAAAGAAGGTAATTGATCATGATTAAGTATTTATTTTGTTGTGTGATACATTTAAAAAGTTGTTTATGAAATTTACCAATGCGTAGTCCTAAATTTCACCCCTATTTTAATTATAATTGATTTTAATTAAGATCAGGCTGAAGTTAAATGCAAAACAAATACAAATTCAAAAATAATAAAAACGCATAATTCCACAATGATTTCATCTACCAAAGAGTTATTTTAAGCACTTTTTAACAATGCAATATAAGCTCACACTATTTGTCAAAATACGTTACAAGTTTATGAGCTGGTATTAAAAAGCAAATGTGTCCCACAAGAATGGACATTTTTGCCTCTCTGAGCACCGAAACCGGGGTAGTCGTGTGTTCAGATATAATCTTGGTAACTATTTTTTTTTTCTTTGCTGTCATAAATTTTATTTCTTAAAAAGATAAGATAAGCTTTCAAAAGCATTTTTTACCTAACTGGTAAGGTAAAACTGTTCCTACAAAAGTTTACAAAAGTGAATGTAGACACACTAACATAGCGAAAGAATGTAAGTTTTTCAACTCCGTTTTTGTTATTTGTCTCCGTGCCATAAGTGCACAGGATTCTTTTTAATGAAGTTTGTTGTTTGTGACAGTTCTGGTAATATATTTCGAACAATTAAGATTTCTCGTATATTATTTTTTTTATTTTGCTTTTTCTCACTGAGTGACTCTCTTATATACCCATTCTTTTTTTGTGGAGTGTACTAAATTTCCTAAATTTCGCAAACTTTAGGTAGGGCTTGTGGTCTTTCTTCTTCCTGTCAGTCAGTTTACCCCAGACTGACCAATTGAAAATTGAAATTTCTAGGAATTTTGTGGTTCAAGAAGATCTCACAAATCAATTTTAAAAAATAACCGCATAGTGTGTAACAAATATTATTGCCTATCTGAATAGCAAAATATGTTGTATCTAACATAGTAACAGAAATCAGAATCTGATAGACAGCTCTTTTGTAAACTTTATTTGCGAGGTTGTTTACGTATATCATACATCTTGTTTCATTTTAGGATGAATGCAGTCAACATCCTAAAGAAATGGTATGTGTAAACTTTAATAAATTTTTCTCTTACCTGGAGAATTTGTCCTGATCAGCACTGAATTGCATGTGAAAATTAATTAATTAATTGCAACGGTCAGAACCGAATTTTTATTAAATTATATGAAAAACATTTAACATTTAGGGTATTTACATTTAGATTACACATGAGGCCCAAAGTTCGTGTGGTGAGTAAAAATTTCCATGATTAAGGTTTAGAATTAATTTTTTCTTTGTTTGCCTTGAATTTAATGGCTTATCATTCAAGTTTGAAATTTATTTTTTTCTCCTACTCTTTGTGTACCAAGACAAAATTATTTCAAGCATGTTTTGAGCCTTAAATTGAAAAATCTTATGCATATCGAGTGTCTGCTCTATTATGGCAAATAGTAACCCTCTTACCAATAGTGGTGAAACTCCAACATGTTCCAAAGCCCTTTCTTTTAGGTAAAAAATAGTCTTCAAAAGTTTATTTCAATTTTAGAGGGAAAAATAACAAATCTCTTACATTATAATCAAATATTGCACATTTAAAATTTTAAATATGTGTTTATTATGCATGTGATTGGCAGCACACATTAGGTTTTCGTATTGAATTCCCTGTCAATGTAATTTTTTTAACCTTTTGTAATTCCTTTGACATTATTAATTCTTGGGACTTTAAGTTACACTTTAAATAATTTTAAATCTCTAAAAAACTAATTTTTTTTTCTCCACATAACCAAAAATATAAAAAAAGTGGAAACCCTGTTCTGGCTGCATGATGGTGGCTGTAGGTGAAGGCAAAATGTAAAAACGTTTTAACAGCCTATCTAATTTTAAAATGTATTTATTGAATTTTTTTGAACTTTGAGTTGAAGTCACTCAAGTTTCTTTAACTGGTATGGTTGTGTAAGGACACTACTAGAAACTCTCTAAAAACTTCTGAAAAATATTTTTCTTATTGTGGCTGTCAGGCATAGGCTGTAGAAGCAGGGCCAGTGATGCTTAGTAAGGAGTATATATCCAAGCCACAACCACAATCTAATTTTTTAGGCAAAGGCAAGAAAAATTTTGTTGCATGAGTTTTGGAGCAAAATTTACCAGTGTCCTGTTTTAATTTTTTTATTAAAAACAATTCTGATATATATCACAACAAAATCTTGGTATAGGTTACGGAAATAGCAAAGCACAGTATCTTTCTTACGTGGTGTCATTCGTAAAGAGTGACCCATTGCCACAATTTTTAGGATTTACGTACGGAGCACTTTGGTTACACTTGCGCAAGGAGTGCACACATAAAATTTGGTACTTATTACAAAAAGGCCATGGGTTTGTTTACTAAAGAGAACAGCCTTGACGTTGTTCTTATGGGTAGCTAACCTACCCTATAGTGAATTTAGGATTAAAAAAAAGCATTTATTACTTAATACTTGGTAAAATAGGTCAAGTTTGAATATTAAACTTTTTCGCTATAACTAGCCAGACTAAGACCACGTTTACACGTAGGCAGGATGAAATCTCATCCTGGGAGGAAACTCGTCTGGTGATGAAACGAGAAGTGTTTACACATATGCTGATGAAATCAGCATATTTTCACCCTGGCATGAGTAACCTCATTCCAAGGTGGAATGAAATCAGCATATTTTCACCCCCATAATCTCATCCCAGGATGCAACATTATTTGCGTACGATAATTCGAAGTGATACTTTTTAATTTGTGAGTAGAAAAGTCAAACAAGAAACGTAGAATGAGTGCGCCTGAGAGAAGAAGTGTAATATTGTTGATCACAGTTTTATCGACAAGTTTAAGTACAGTATCTCTTCTGTTCAGTTACATATCTATATATTAATACGCCTTGTGTGTGTGCGCACGGTGAGGCCATGTCACACAAATCACGGGTCACTTTCTTACGATGTGGCGTTACGCTAAAATTTACCATGTTAAAAAAAACGCAAGTCAGGGGGTTACTATGTAAATATTTAATTTTCTTTTCTTATTTCTTTAAAAAATAAAACTCTTTTTCCTTGTTTTATTAAAGCTAATTTTTATTTTATTTTCAAATGTTTTTATTTGTTTTATTGTTGTAAAAGCCTCGCTGTGCGTTATAGATAGAATAATTTAATTTTACCCCCGGTTTACCATGTGCGCGTTGTATCTCACGGAAACAAAGTTAATCAACTGAAAAATGAAAACCGAAGCGAAGAAAGTTGTCTCTTTTTAAAGTAATCCTGAAAAAGGTTATTTCAAACAATGTTTACTCATCATGAGGTTAGATTAAAGCTTATTTGTTTCTCCTATCATTTTTGTGTTCTGGGACCGAGGTTGCTTTCTTTTTTAAAAAAAACTGTCAAATTCGAATGATAATTCAAATCTAAGATGTAAAGAACAAAACTTGTAGTTGTAGAGCGACTGTTGTTGTTGAGCGAGAATAAAAAAAATGTTTATGTTGTTGCCAGAAATATTTGTTATAAAGAAGAAAAGCGTACGATGATATAACATCAAAAAGAGAACTGATTAGAAATGTATCAAACAATTGTTGCTAGCTATACATTTTCAATTTGTTTTCTTTGGGATAAAGCAAAGTTTAGTAATCGAAGTAAAAAACTGATTAGACTTTTATCCAGAGAACGTTAGCTACTACTGAGAAAGCAAAAGAAACCAGGTGTGTTGTTTAGATTATCTGGTAGGGAAATGAATTTAGGTGAATAACGTTTTCAAGTTGTTTACACGCTTCCAGCTAAACTTTCCCTTAAATGTGAAGTTAAAATATGTATTGTCTTCAGCCTGAACATATTTTTTTGTAAGAATATAGTCAGGGTCAGTTAAAGATATCTTAAAATATTTCCAACCTCGATTGTTTTAAATAAATATAAAAGAATTTGCCAAAAGCTTTAGCAACTTATAGCAAGCCTTATTTTATTAAGGCATTGTATATTTTCCGGCCATAGTCATGTTAAGAAAATATTGAGAATAATGAGGATAGCATTTGTCAAAAAAGTTAAGAACATTTTTTGTAAGACTATATATACTTTAAGCAATGGGTCAGAAGTTTAGAATATTCTAAGAAATTGTCTAATCTAGACTGTTTGTTCTAAATATAAAAAAATTGCCAATAGCTATAGCAAGATATAAAAATTTCTATGATGCACAAATTTAATTAGAAGTTTACTTTTTTATTGCGTATATATCTCACAAACTGTTAGGAAAATGAAGATTGGCAAGGCTGCAGGAGTATCAGGTATTGTTGCAGAGATGGTAAAAGCATCTGGATATATTGGAGTTAAGCTTATTACAAGTCTTGCTAACCAGATTATAAAGGATGGTGCTATTCCGAGTGAGTGGCAGTCGAGTGTAATAGTGAATTGTTTCAAGGGCAAGGGTGATGCATTAGAAAGGGGTAACTATAGAGGTTTGAAGTTGGTTGATCAAGTAATGAAAGTTATTGAAAGAGTGATTGATAAGTTACTTAGAGAAAGAATTGATATAGATAAGATGCAATTTGGTTTTGTTCCAGGGCGTGGCACTACAGATGCAATATTTTTACTCAGACAGCTTCAGGAAAAGTATTTAGGAAAGAAAAAGAATCTCTATTTTGCCTTTGTAGATTTAGAGAAAGCTTTTGATAGAGTGCCACGTAAAGTTATTTGGTGGGCTATGGGAAAATTAGGTGTGGATGAGTGGCTAGTTACGATGGTTCAGTCTATGTACAGCAATGCTAGAAGTCGTGTCAGGATTAACGATTCACTTAGTGATGAATTTAGTGTAAATGTTGGTGTACATCAGGGTTCTGTACTTAGTCCTTTGTTGTTTATTCTAGTCTTAGAAGCGCTGTCGATGGAGTTCAGAACAGGTTGCCCATGGGAGTTATTGTATGCAGATGATTTGGTTCTCATAGCAGAGTCGATGGAAGAATTAGTTGAAAAGTTTGAGAAGTGGAAGAAAGGACTAGAAGAAAAAGGGCTGAAGGTAAACACAGCAAAGTCTAAAGTCATGATAAGTAGCATTGCAGCCAAGTGTGACCTTGTAGTTGGAAAGTGGCCTTGTGGAGTTTGCAGGAAAGGGGTTGGTAGTAACTCAATTTTTTGTCAGACTTGCAAGCATTGGGTACATAAGAAGTGCAGTAGTATTAGTGGAAGGTTAAGAGCTGGCATACAGTTTGTATGCAAGCGTTGCAAAGGTGAGATTATAGAGAATGAAGTATTTCCAGCTTTAATGATGTACAACAGTGGCTCGTTAGAGATAGTTAAGAACTTCTGTTACTTAGGTGATATGTTGGGCAGTGAAGGGGGTGTTGAAAGAAGTGTTACTTGCAGGATAGGTTCTGCTTGGAAAAAGTTTAGAGAGTTACTTCCTTTATTGACTAGCAGAGTCCTGTCAATTGAGGTAAAAGGTAGGTTGTATGAGGCCTGTGTAAGAAGTGTTATGTTGTACGGTAGTGAGACATGGGCAGTGAAGCAGGAAGATCTTGACCGTTTAGAAAGGAATGATATGAGAATGGTTAGGTGGATGTGTAATGCCAGTCTGAGAGACAGAAAGAGTTCAGATGAGCTAAGAAGCAGGCTAAGTCTCTGTAGAATTAAAGATGTTATCCAGATAAGAAGATTGAATTGGCTGGGGCACTTGGAAAGAATGGAGGAGGATAATTGGGTAAGAAAGTGTAGAGACTTGATAGTTCCTGGGGCAAAGCCCAGAGGCAGACCGAGAAAGACTTGGCAGGAGGTTATAAGGACAGACTTGATAGAGAGGAAGTTGAGTTTAGATCTAACACAGTCTAGATCAGATTGGAAGAGGGTCATTAATATACCCCGTCCAACCCATGCTAGCATGGAAAACGGACGTTAAGCCGAGAATGATGATGATGATGATGAACCTTTTTTCTCTCCAAAGCAATGGGCAAGTACACCAGGAAAAGTTAAGAACATGAAGGCTGAAATGAGAAAAAAAACACTTAGTAACTTTAATGTTTGCTATTTACATAATTGCAAATCTTGCAGGACCATTTTAAAATACAGCGTGTATATTGTAGAGAAGAATATATATAAAATGTATAAAGTAATTTTTCCGTTGTTACTGTTTTTAACGGTTCGAAGTGGTTGATGTCGTTATAACAAACCCTAATGTAAACAAAGTTATATCAATTTTTACCTCTGTTACATTACTGTTTGAAATATATTTGATTCTTAAATTCGAAAACACTGCATTGTTATCATGCACGGCATGTTTGCACAATGGGAGGGTTGCTGTATGCGATAGACTAAATAGCTAATTTGGTATGATGCATTAGAAACTGTACGTTGTGAAAATTTTGCAATAACCTTTTTTGTGTGACTTAACGATTTTTTCTAATGTCTGGTATACTATTTCCCCTGGTGCACTTCTGGCATGGCAGAGCAAGTATATAGTTTTTGCAGATTTAGCTTTTTACATAACCGTTGTGAGACATCTTCGATTGTGTTAGACCTTCTGCATTTTTATTTTAAATTATTTTTATTTTATTGTTGAACCTGCTTATATTTTACCGTTTTGTTTCAGCGGGTATAAGTATAATAATGGAGATTGTAAGCAACCTCAATCCCTGTGCTTTTTTTCTCTTTTATTTTTATTTTTTTATTGCCGCACATGCTTATTATTTGGACGTTTTGTTTCAGCGGTTATAGATATAGAATAATGCAAATTGTGACTTTTAAAAAAATTCAAATTACTGTGTTCAGTGGATTCTTCCACTGGACTTCGGCTAGTAGTATTATTAATACAACTAGCAGAGCAACATAGAAACAATGCAATTCTTCTGAGAGAAGCTGTTTTTGCTAGAAACAAAACATTGGCTAGATATAGATATAAAAATAGATAATAAAATAAATAATTGTCGAAGTAAACAGACAACATCATTTTATACAGCAGGCATAACATTAAAATGGTGTGCAACTTTAAAACACTTTCTCGTATAAAAACATAAGAACCATGATCGATGATCGAATAATATAAAGATGAATATATAAAAAACTTTGAAGATATATAAATTAACAAAAAAAGTTACAACCAACCTCTTACTTCATATTTTTTTCCGGCCTTAAGCATGTAAATGCTGTGAGGATTTTCATTAGAGACAGGCATGAACTCATCCCGGATTAGATTTCACGTGTCAACAACCTCTAAGTATGAAAAGACAAAACCAACCTTTTTAGCTGGGTCAAAAGTCAAAGCTTAAGTTGAAAATTCATTGTTCATCAAGTTACCCTATATGGGTAATATGGAAGATTTTTTCATAAAAAACATGAGAAACTTTTTCATGTGGATTACTTTCACATTAACCAAAATTAAAAATTTTTAAGATAAACTTTTCGGAGACTCAAATAAACTCAAATAGACTCAGATAAACTGTTCTTTAAAGCATATCAATTTTGACAAGCCACGTGTACAGAAAACATTCAAAGGATTCTCAGGATTAAAATAATTCAAACAGATAAAATTTGGCCCAGTTTAAGACCAAATACCTTATCCATCTCAGAAAAAGTGGGAATGTGATTTTGAAGCATAATCTAATTTTTTTGCCATATAAAAACAAAGTGAACGGTATTTTATGTTCACCTGGATCTGCAACACCCACAAATAATTTTGGAATATCCACAGGAACTTATGCAAAATGAAAAATGCTAAACAACTGTATTTGCTTTGCAGAAGGAAATATAGTTGGTTTATGAATAATATATTATACCTTTAATGCTATAAGTGCTCCACTGGATTTGCAACACATTATATAAGTGTCCTCCGTGTGACACAGTTTACCCTGCACTAAGTTTTAACCTGGATAGAGACTTTGGGTCTTCCCGCTCCAAGTGAATACTTTGCTAAATTATGTTATTTCATAAAAGAAACCTAAAAATCTACAGCAATTTGAAAAATAGGTTTCTGTTTGATAAAAGAAACCTGGACATTTGCAGAAATTTATTTATGAAATATAGGTTTGTGTTTGTCCTGACAACATGCAATACTTTGTATACCTAACTAACTACCTATATACTCAAGTCTTCACTGCTATAGGAGGTCCAAATGGGAGGTCTAAATATCTAGGTATCTATCTTACTTGAAATGACAGAATACCTTGAAAAATCTTTTATGTAACTAGCTACATAAAAAATAATATATATTGGTGACTATTAATTGTATTTTATCACTTACTTATTTAATGCCCCTGGAGTGCTGGCATAGTCCTATGTAGCTTAAAATACGTATACGTAGCTTAAAATAAATATAAGAAAGGCGTTTCTGTTCTTTACTTCTCATTGTGTGGTACCTCAAATTTTTGTAAATCAAATGAAAAAAAAATTATTTAGAGCTTCCTCTTCTTTCTCTTGTACTACTCATAGCATTTCTTTGCATGTCTTCAGTTCCAGGCAGTGATTCCTTAGCTTTCCACCGCAAAATTTAGTTGCGTCTCGTTCACAAATTCCAATATAATGAAAAAATGTGGTTTTGTCTTATGATTTTAAGATTTTTGATGCTGATATCAGCATATTTAATCCTCGGGTGCCACACCTCCGTATATATAGAAACTTTAATCTTTCCGCAAGAAAAATGCATAAAGAAGGCGTTGGAAAAAACAACATAAGTCATTGACTTAATTTTGAGAAGAAAAAATGTTATGCACCAACGAAAATGGAAGCACTGCTAAAAATTTCATTTAGGTCAACCAAGTTCTTGTGTTCTATTTTTGCGTGTATTTTGTAGCAAGGAACATGCATAAAAAAAGGAAAACATGCATTGACATAATTCTTAATGAGTAAAACAAATATTATGATGCTTTAACAAAAACAAAAGCATTGTTGAAAATCATAGCTTAGGTCAATAAAGTTTTTTTCAATAGTTTTTACTGTACAAATAAAAATTTCCTCTGTGATTGTCCATATCATTATTTTTCTTGGGAGAGGTGTTATAGATGGTGTTAAGGCAAATTAGTTTAACACATTTATTTAATAATTTTTTTAACATCTAGTTTCAGATTCCGAACAATCGTGTGACTCTGTGGTATTAAGAAAATGTAAATATATTTTTTTATTTGGTACCATATACTGTCCATGAAAATTTTAATAATTTCCTGTAAAATACTTTTTTTAATAAATTTTTTTAGCAACTAGGAAAAGAAAACCACCCGAACGGTTTCAATATACGTCATTTTGTAAGTGCTTAATATAAATTGTTGTTCTGTTTTACTATGTGTAACAAAACTACTGCATTGCTTCAGTCTGGACTCTAAAAGGTTATTATCATTTATTTATTTTTATCACATTAAAATATCAACACTTTTCCTGTGGGCAGTATTTTTTTAAGAAGATAGCGATTTTACAAAAAAAACTTTTTTGTAACTATAACAAATTGTAGGTAATCTATGACAAAATAGCTATAAATTCTTCTTACATCTTTTATGTGCTACACTACATACAAGAGTTAACTGCACTATGAAAATAACTTCTAGTAAATTGCCCCCGTTCATCTCAAATGTTGTTGTGCATAATGTTTGTCCAGACCAATATCTTCAAAATACTAATTATCAGTAAGATTGAATCCAATTTTATCCTTGCTTTTAATGAGAGGTGTAGTTAGCATATTTAAAAAAACCTTTTTCTTTATCGTTTTTGGAATAAAAGCAAAACTTAGGTGAGTTTTGACAATCTTGCATTTGTGTCTGCAGTTACAGCATGTTTTCTGTAGTATGAATTAGAAAACACATTTAATGCAATGTAAAAACAAATCAAAGCTTATCCTCCAAAATACAGGAATGCAAAACTGAAAATTTGTAAGCATAGGTATTGTAGGTATTACATATGCGTTCTGTGTTGTATGTTTCTTACAATAATGACCTACTAAAACAAAGCAAGGTTTCTTTTATTATTGTTTCAACTCATCATTTTATTCATGTGTTTATCCATACTATTTTATTGTCTAAGAAACAAATATTAAAAACACATAGGCAGTTCTTGCTGTGTCATTCTGTACAATGTCCTCTAGTTGTTCTAAGAGCCACTTCATTGATTTTTCTAAAGTTTCTCCTTCTACTCTTTTTTAAAGAAAGCGAAGAAGTTAGATAAATTTGATATTCTTGTTTTTGCAATAGTTTCTGCATTTGCCGCATGGTTTCTTATGGTGTGAGATAGTAAACAAAAGTCAATGTTATGCATAAACAAATGCAAGACTATTTTCCCAAATACAAAACATGAAACTAATAATCTGAAAAATAAGTATTGTAGGTATGGCACATGTGCTGCGTCTTGTCGGTTTATACACGTTTTAATGTCTTTATCCATTTTATTTTAGTCACAACAGCAGTGGTGCCAGAAGGTTAGTTCGTGCTGTATATCATTCTGTACAACTTCCCCTAGTAATTCTGTTCTTAATGTAACTTTAATTGTTTTTTATCGTTTTTTCTATCTGCATTTACGCAGCATGGTTTTCATGGGATGAGAACAGTGAACATAAGTCAATGTTATGTATAAACAAATGCAAGACTGTTTTCCTTTAGTCCGATAATTTTTAAAATAAGTGATGTAGGTGTTGAGTGTTAGTTGCGTCTTGTCTGTTTTCACACAATAATGACCTACTATAACGAAGCATGGTTTTTGTTGCATTGTTTTAACTTGACATTTCTTGATGTCTTTATCCATTCCATTTTTGTCGCAAAAACGGAAGTTCCCAAAATTAAAAAATGTTGTTGCGTATAAGGATAAACACATATTTATACCAGCATCTTCGCAATACGAAGTATAAGTAAGACTAAATCCAATTTTACCCTTGCTTTAAGTAAGGGATGTAGTTAGCTTATTCAAAAAGTCATTGGAAATATTTACTGTTTTTCCTTATAGTCTTTTTAAGAGACAACAAAGAGCTTAGATAATTTTTTACATTCCTATTTTATTATTTTTAGGGAAAAGGAAGAGCGTAGGTGAGCCTTTACACTTGTATTTAAGTTAGCAGCATGTTAATTGTAGTGTGAAACAGAAAATACATCCTAAGTATAACGTGAAAACAGAACTTCCTCTAGTTATTTCAAGCTCTTTGAACATTTAAGAATTTGAAGTATCAGTGAGACTGAATCTAATATTTACCCCTTTAAAAAATCTATGAAAATATCAAGGTTTTTCCTTCTTATCTTTTTAGGCAAAAGGCAGAGTGTAGGTGAGCTCTTACACTTGTATTTGCGGTAGCTGCATGTTATGGTTACTGTCAGGGGAAAAAATGTTTTTTTTACCCATTTTCTGCAGTTATTTTAAGAGTCACTTTAACGATTTTTCTTCAAAATAAAAAACTCTAAACAGATAATCTGCAAACATAAGTATTGTAGGTATTGTAGGTTACGTCTTGTCTGTTGTCACACAATAATGGCCTACTATAACAAAGCATAGTTTTGTTTGCTTTTGTCTTAACTCATCGTTTTAATGTCTTCATCCATTTTATTCTAGTCACAACAGCAGTGGTGCCAGAAGGTTAGTTCTTGCTGCATATCATTCTGTACAACTTCCCCTAGTTATTCTATTCTTAATGTCACTTTAATTGTTTTTTATCGTTTTTTCTAAATCTTTTTAAGAGAAAACAAGAGCTTAGATAAGTTTTGCCATTTCTGTTTTTGTAGTTGTATCTGCAATTACGCAGCATGGTTTTCATGGGGTGAGACAGTGAACATAAGTCAATGTATAAACAAATGCCTGACTGTTTTCCTCCAGTCTGATAATTTTTAAAATAAGTGTTGTAGGTGTTGAGTGTTAGTTGCGCCTTGTCTGTTTTCGCACAATGATGACCTACTATAACAAAGGATGGTTTTGTTGCATTGTTTTAACTTGACATTTCATTGATGTCTTTATCCATTCCATTTTAGTCGCAGAAACGGAAGTTCCCAAAATTAACGGTTAGTTCTTGCCTTATTATTTTGCACAACTGCCTTTAGTCAAGTGTGTTGCACTTTTCCTGAAGGCATTATTTTGTTATTTTATTCTTAACGTTTCATTGATGTCTTTATCCATTCCATTTTAGTTGCCAAAACAGATGTACCCAAAATTAAAGGTTAATTCTTGCCTTTTTATTCTGCACAACTGCCTTTAGTCAAGTGTGTTGCACTTTTCCTATTATTATTTTGTTAGGAAGATAGTTGATTTGAATAAAAGTTTCTTTTAATGGAAAATCTTTATTCTAATCTTCAAAAATTGTATGTAAATGATGACAACATGACTATAATTTGGCTTTTAGTGTTCGCGGCATACAAGAGTCAACTTCACTGTGAACATAACTTCGCATGTTGCTCTTTAATATCTAAAATGTTTTTGCGTATAAGGATAAACATATATTTATACCAACATCTTCGAAATACGAAGTATAAGTAAGACTAAATCCAATTTTACCCTTGCTTTAAGTAAGGAATGTAGTTAGCTTATTCAAAAAGTCATTGGAAATATTTACTGTTTTTCCTTATAGTCTTTTTAAGAGACAACAAAGAGCTTAGATAATTTTTTACATTCCTATTTAATTATTTTTAGGGAAAAGGAAGAGCGTAGGTGAGCCTTTACACTTGTATTTAAGTTAGCAGCATGTTAATTGTAGTGTGAAACAGAAAATACATCCTAAGTATAACGTGAAAACAGAACTTCCTCTAGTTATTTCAAGTTCTTTGAACATTTAAGAATTTGAAGTATCAGTGAGACTGAATCTAATATTTAACCCTTTAAAAAATATATGAAAATATCTAAGGTTTTTCCTTCTTATCATTTTAAGCAAAAGGCAGAGCGTAGGTGAGCTCTTACACTTGTATTTGCGGTAGCAGCATGTTATAGTTACTGTCAGGGGAAAAATGTTTTTTTTCACCCATTTTCTTCAGTTATTTTAAGAGTCACTTTAACAATTTTTCTTCAAAATAAAAAACTCTAGACAGATAATCTGCAAACATAAGTATTGTAGGTATTGTAGATCAAGTCTTGTCTGTTGTCACACAATCATGACCTACTATAACAAAGGATGGTTTTGTTGCATTGTTTTAACTTGACATTTCATTGATGTCTTTATCCATTCCATTTTAGTCGCGGAAACAGAAGTTCCCAAAATTAAGGGTTAGTTCTTGCTTTATTATTTTGCACATCTGCCTTTAGTCAAGTGTGTTGCACTTTTCCTGAAGGCATTATTTTGTTATTCTATTCTTAACGTTTCATTGATGTCTTTATCCATTCCATTTTAGTTGCCAAAACAGAAGTACCCAAAATTAAAGGTTAATTCTTGCCTTATTATTCTGCACAACTGCCTTTAGTCAAGTGTGTTGCACTTTTCCTGGAGGCATTATTTTGTTAGGAAGATAGTTGATTTGAATAAAAGTTTCTTTTAATGGAAAATCTTTATTTTAATCTTCAAAAATCGTATGTAATTGATGACAACATGACTATAATTTGGCTTTTAGTGTTCGCGGCATACAAAAGTCAACTTCACTGTGAACATAACTTCGCATGTTGCTCTTTATTATCTATAATGTTGTTGCGTATAAGGATAAACATATATTTATACCAACATCTTTGAAATAAGAAGTATAAGTAAGGCAAAATCCAATTTTACCCTTGCTTTAAGTAAGGGATGTATTTAGCTTATTTAAAAAGTCATTGGAAATATTTACCGTTTTTCCTTATAGTCTTTTTAAGAGACAACAAAGAGCTTAGATAATTTTTTACATTCCTATTTAATTATTTTTAGGGAAAAGGAAGAGCGTAGGTGAGCCTTTAAACTTGTATTTAAGTTAGCAGCATGTTAATTGTAGTGTGAAACAGAAAATACATCCTAAGTATAACGTGAAAACAGAACTTCCTCTAGTTATTTCAAGTTCTTTGAACATTTAAGAATTTGAAGTATCGATGAGACTGAATCTATTATTTACCCCTTTAAAAAATCTATGAAAATATCAAGTTTTTTCCTTCTTATCTTTTTAGGCAAAAGGCAGAGTGTAGGTGAGCTCTTACACTTGTATTTGCGGTAGCAGCATGTTATAGTTACTGTCAGGGGAAAAAAACCATTTTCTTCTGTTATTTTAAGAGTCACTTTAACGATTTTTCTTCAAAATAAAAAAACTCTAGACAGATAATCTGAAAACATAAGTATTGTAGGTTAAGTCTTGTCTATTGTCACACAATAATGGCCTACTATAACAAAGCATAGTTTTGTTTGCTTTTGTCCTAACCCATCGTTTTAATGTCTTCATCCATTTTATTCTAGTCACAACAGCAGTGGTGCCAGAAGGTTAGTTCTTGCTCTATATCATTCTGTACAACTTCCCCTAGTTATTCTATTCTTAATATCACTTTAATTGTTTTTTATCGTTTTTTCTAAATCTTTTTAAGAGAAAACAAGAGCTTAGATAAGTTTTGCCATTTCTGTTTTTGTAGTTGTATCTGCAATTACGCAGCATGCTTTTTGTGGGATGAGACAGTGAACATAAGTCAATGTTATGTATAAACAAATGCAAGACTGTTTTCCTCAAGTCCGATAATTTTTAAAATAAGTATTATAGGTATTGTAGGTTAAGTCTTGTCTGTTGTAACACAATAATGGCCTACTATAACAAAGCATAGTTTTGTTTGCTTTTGTCCTAACCCATCGTTTTAATGTCTTCATCCATTTTATTCTAGTTACAACAGCAGTGGTGCCAGAAGGTTAGTTCTTGATGTATATCATTCTGTACAACTTCCCCTAGTTATTCTATTCTTAATGTCACTTTAATTGTTTTTTATCGTTTTTTCTAAATCTTTTTAAGAGAAAACAGGAGCTTAGATAAGTTTTGCCATTTCTGTTTTTGTAGTTGTATCTGCAATTACGCAGCAAGGTTTTCATGGGATGAGACAGTGAACATAAGTCAATGTTATGTGTAAACAAATGCAAGACTGTTTTCCTCCAGTCTGATAATTTTTAAAATAAGTGTTGTAGGTGTTGAGTGTTAGTTGCGCCTTGTCTGTTTTCGCACAATGATGACCTACTATAACAAAGGATGGTTTTGTTGCATTGTTTTAACTTGACATTTCATTGATGTCTTTATCCATTCCATTTTAGTCGCAGAAACGGAAGTTCCCAAAATTAACGGTTAGTTCTTGCCTTATTATTTTGCACAACTGCCTTTAGTCAAGTGTGTTGCACTTTTCCTGAAGGCATTATTTTGTTATTTTATTCTTAACGTTTCATTGATGTCTTTATCCATTCCATTTTAGTTGCCAAAACAGATGTACCCAAAATTAAAGGTTAATTCTTGCCTTTTTATTCTGCACAACTGCCTTTAGTCAAGTGTGTTGCACTTTTCCTATTATTATTTTGTTAGGAAGATAGTTGATTTGAATAAAAGTTTCTTTTAATGGAAAATCTTTATTCTAATCTTCAAAAATTGTATGTAAATGATGACAACATGACTATAATTTGGCTTTTAGTGTTTGCGGCATACAAGAGTCAACTTCACTGTGAACATAACTTCGCATGTTGCTCTTTAATATCTAAAATGTTTTTGCGTATAAGGATAAACATATATTTATACCAACATCTTCGAAATACGAAGTATAAGTAAGACTAAATCCAATTTTACCCTTGCTTTAAGTAAGGGATGTAGTTAGCTTATTCAAAAAGTCATTGGAAATATTTACTGTTTTTCCTTATAGTCTTTTTAAGAGACAACAAAGAGCTTAGATAATTTTTTACATTCCTATTTAATTATTTTTAGGGAAAAGGAAGAGCGTAGGTGAGCCTTTACACTTGTATTTAAGTTAGCAGCATGTTAATTGTAGTGTGAAACAGAAAATACATCCTAAGTATAACGTGAAAACAGAACTTCCTCTAGTTATTTCAAGTTCTTTGAACATTTAAGAATTTGAAGTATCAGTGAGACTGAATCTAATATTTACCCCTTTAAAAAATCTATGAAAATATCAAGGTTTTTCCTTCTTATCTTTTTAGGCAAAAGGCAGAGTGTAGGTGAGCTCTTACACTTGTATTTGCGGTAGCTGCATGTTATGGTTACTGTCAGGGGAAAAAATGTTTTTTTTTTACCCATTTTCTTCAGTTATTTTAAGAGTCACTTTAACGATTTTTCTTCAAAATAAAAAACTCTAAACAGATAATCTGCAAACATAAGTATTGTAGGTATTGTAGGTTACGTCTTGTCTGTTGTCACACAATAACGGCCTACTATAACAAAGCATAGTTTTGTTTGCTTTTGTCTTAACTCATCGTTTTAATGTCTTCATCCATTTTATTCTAGTCACAACAGCAGTGGTGCCAGAAGGTTAGTTCTTGCTGCATATCATTCTGTACAACTTCCCCTAGTTATTCTATTCTTAATGTCACTTTAATTGTTTTTTATCGTTTTTTCTAAATCTTTTTAAGAGAAAACAAGAGCTTAGATAAGTTTTGCCATTTCTGTTTTTGTAGTTGTATCTGCAATTACGCAGCATGGTTTTCATGGGGTGAGACAGTGAACATAAGTCAATGTATAAACAAATGCCTGACTGTTTTCCTCCAGTCCGATAATTTTTAAAATAAGTGTTGTAGGTTGACATAAGTATTGTAGGTAATGAGTATGTGTTAAGTCTTGTCTGTTTTCACACAATAATGACCCAACTCACTGTTTTATTAATGTCTTTGTTTATTCTATTTTAGTGGACGAACAGATTATGTTGCCTCCTTCCGGGAGAGAAAACAACATGAGCTTGGGTACGTTTTGGTTTTTTTGCATTTGCCTGTGCATTTAAAGCTTAGTTTTTTACTCTGTGAGCCAAAAAAGACAAGTCATTGAAGGAAAGGGATGCAAGAATAATGTAAAAGTATAAACAGAATTGATAATTCGAGCAGAGATATCAAAAGAACAGGATAAATAAAAAATAACCTAATGTCCTGTTTGGTATTGCTTAAAGTATAAAAATAGTACAATAATAACCGAGTACCCCGGGCTGTGCCGGAAAAAATGGCCTGAGGTCTAAGTGTCGACCGAGCTTGCGAGGTCGATGCAATGTCTGAGTATGCAATTTATAAGAATAAAAAATAACATTTTCCGTTAGTGTTTTTGTAATATAATTCAGTAGCACTACTTTTGTTAACACTTGAGATCAAAATTCGAAACAGTCCTGTCTAAAATCTGACATTCTATGCAGAATTTGAATGTTCCTTTACAATAAGTCCTTGTAAACAAAACATTACGATGTTCGTCACTGGCAATGAATATTAAAGTCATTTTTGTTAACTAGCTGGACAAAAAAACATGGGCTTCAACAAGTTTTATATTGACTAAATAACCTAAAATCTGAAGGAATAAGTCTTAAAATGAGAGGAGACGTATTTGTTTTAATAATTTCGTTGTGTTGTGTTTAGTATTTTTGATAAAACTGGATTTCAGATCATTGTTTTTATCAAGTCTCACAATGTATTGTGGGGGTTAGATATATAATCATTTCCAATACTTTTTGAAACTTCTTTTCGCGCTGGTTTACATTTTAAGCTACCATTACGACGGGCAATACTGAAAAATATTGGCCCGTTGTCAAGAGCGCTAAGTCAATCAGAATGCCTAAAAACCCGTATTGCCCGCTTGGAAAGTCCAGATATACAGATATAATATTTATTGTGACTTTTTGGTGACTTAATTATTGTCATTTTCATCTATACAGTGTGGTAAATTCCACTTTTCATTTATTCCTGTTTCCTTTTATACTCTTTTTTCTTTAGTAAATATAATATATAATTCTAATATATTTATTGTATAAATTTTTCATGTATCTGCACATTTTTGTTCATGTTCTAGTGCAAACATTCTGTTTGCTTAAAGATTTATATGTTAACATTACACATGGAAACCTGGTAATCCAGTGTCTTAGTTGAGCCAAATCTACTGAGAACTAGAACACTATAAAAAATTAAGGACGAAAATGACGGTCAAAGAAATTTTTTTTGTGTAAAGCTTTATCAATCAACAAAAGTTATTTTAAAAGTAAACTTAAAATAACTTGATAATAGCTCTTTGGGCTATTATCAAATCTACTGCGTCTTTGGAACCTTAAAGTTTGTGTTATCAAACTTTTCTGTATTAGCTACATAAAGAATTTTACCAGCTGGACTTAACTGAAAACTATGCATAAGATTCTCAATGATAGATCCCCTTTTGGTTACAACTTGCCACCCCAATCATGATTAGGAACTTCTTTTTCGTTAAATTTTTTTAAATTATCTCCACGTTTTTTTGTGGTACATAACCCAGGGTGACCACTCCTTAAATTCCTTAAATATCCTTAGAAAAATGAAATCTTAAAAGTATTTAAACATACTTGAAAAAATTGAAAAAATTTTTTTCTGATTGTAACTTTTTTTGTCCTTTTTTTAATATTATTCTTATTTGCAGCAAAATATCCTTTAAAAATGTCAATTTGTCTCCTTAAATCTCCTTACTTTTGTTCTCATTTTATTAGTGGTCACCCTGTGACCCTTTTACACATTATTTCCGATTTGCTACATTTATTAACTGTTATAGCCAGATAAGATGTATTCTCACAGCACAATCATACACACCTGTTGTTAATACAATATTTATTTTTTTATTAATGCTTAACTATGGGAGTATATCATGTTGAATTACATTTTTTAAAAAATTAAACAGAATTTTTTTTTAAATTTCAGTGATGACATTATTTGTTTTTGGCTATAAAAGTTAATAATTCTAGCTGAGCCATAAATCTTACGTAATAGGGTCACATCTCACAAAGAAGCTGGACTTCATTTTAAATTTCTTAATAAAACAGACGGTCCAAGCAGCGGTCAAGAAAAAGAAATAGTAGAGTCCAAAACAATACATATTTTATGTTCACTAATTTAGACGTTTTACAAGAGAATAAATAGATCTCTGAGATCTCTGTAAAAGAATTAGATAGTGGGATAACAAAAAAATTTTTACCCTCCATTAAAATAGATATTATTTTTGTATCTTAAGGTTGTATAAGCATTTAATCTATATATTATTATGTCTGTCTTTAACAGCTAAAGTAGTAATAGTGTAAGAAAATTAGACAATATTTTGATGCCAATACAATAAAACAGATTAACGTCAGTAGGCGACAATATATTGACACTAATATTTTTAATTAAATTATTAAGCCATTGCATTGCACATGTGACTTCAAATCCTAAAAAAGAATAATTTTCTAAAGAAAAAAAACGTAAAAAAAAAACTTATAAATTTTGTATTATTACATTTAATTTATCATGTTTTTGTTATAGCTGAAATACTCAGAGAAAGGTCAAAAAATAGCACATGTAAGTTTTTCATAAGTGTTTGCACCCTATGAGGTTTATACTTGGTCAATCAACTCATCCTATACACTTCTATATAAATGTTAAAGTACACTATAGTGCTGTGCTTGCTTTTAGATTTGGATATTCTACCTGGAAGAATAGGGAAGGAACTGACGCATGGTAATTTTTTATTTTCCCTTCAATTTTCTGCATATTTTTTATTTATTTCCATGTTACCTTAAAGAAACAAATTATTCATTCGTTTTATCATTTTTTTAAGGAAATTCCCCTTTGCCCCAGTAACTGTCTCATAATTTTTGACAAAAAAGTCATACTGTTTTAAAAATATATAGGGCGAACTAGAGAAAGCAGTTAAACTTGGCTCACACAAGCCGATAAAATTTATCACCAAGATAGGGATAACAGAATTTTTGGTGTAAATGTTTAGGCAATAAAAAATGATCGATCTTATAAGGCAATGGTTTTCTATTGCTTGTAAAATAATTTACTAACATATGAAATCAAATTTGAAATATGGCAATATTCTGTTATCAAATTTTGACGACAATGTGGAATTAATGAAGTAAATTAAAAAAAAAATTCTGCTGTGTTTATTGGGATTAGATCAAACATTTGAATGGTGTCCAAAACTGCATAACAATTTGGAAACTCTTCAGGAAGTGGTGCCTTTTAATAGCATAAAAAACTAACAAAACAAAACTTGTGAAGCTGAAGATTTTTGGGACACAAAGCGCATTTGCTTGTGTTTTTGTTGTTGACACATTTTCAATGCAAATAATGACTACGACTGGTGCATGCAATCTATTAGTTGATTTCTAAATCTATGCGATGAAAAAGAGAATAACTAGAAAGTGTGTTCGTACCAATTTGTGCCGCCTAATATGTTTCTGATGGGAAACTAGTCTCAATCAAGCTTTGCAGCTTGGCCTTATGAGGTGTGACACCCCATCAGGCCAAGTTTATTTCACTGTTTGCGCATTGTGGCTGTGCTACAATGTATATATGTTACAGCTTCTCAAGATTGATGAGCTTGTTTCTAAAATTACAAATTAGCTTTACCTCTTATATTACTCTATATTCTCACATTTTTAAGTAGCATTACATAATAGACAGAAAATGTCTAAGTACAAGATTATATGCACTACACATGCTTATTAGAAATTACTTTTTTATCAAGTTTACTTTCAATTGCTAATGAAACACTTATAAGATTAAGCTTGTAGTCGCCCGTCCTTTAAATTTACCTGTGGCAACAAAGTGGATAAAAATATATCGCATTTGATATTCGTGTTTCCGTAGCACAATTTTCTAACTAAGCGGGGGGTCCGCGCAAAGACAGCAAAATGCGGCTATTATTAAAGAGATTGAAATAATAGTCCGGCATTGCATGTTGACTAAGGCAATTGACTAACATCATTGATTTTCTTTGCCTGTAAAATAATCTTTTTCAGATAATGATTTAGAGTTTCCATTGTTAGTGTTGTAACTACAAGGTTAATGGACATGATATACGTAAAAAATATAATTTACAAAAAGCTCTTTATCAGATTTCGATTTCTGTTACGAAGTTAGACACAACATATTTTGCTATTCACAGAGGCAATAATATCTGTTACAGTTTTTTTTCACAATTGATTTGTGGGATCTTCTGGAACGGAAAATTCCTCGAAAGTGAAGCCAAGAAAAGAAACGCAGAAAGTTGATTATCAATAAAAATCTTTGTTTTTCTCTTACGTAATGTTTCGGAAATTCTATTTTTTGTAGACCCCTTTCCAGGCATTTGGGGAGACCCTAATTCTGGCTACATTCACTTTTGTAAACTTTGGTGGAAACACCTTTACTTTACGAGTTAATTTAAAAATGCTTTTGAATACTTATCTTTTTTAAAAAATAAAATTTATAACAGCAAATAATAAAAGTAAAAATAGATACCTAGAAGAGATTCTAACACACAACTACTCCTGTTTCGTTGCTTAAAGGGGTAAAAAATTTCCATTCTTGTGGAACACATTTGTGTTCTAATACAAACTCACGAGCTGGTAAAAACATTTCTGTGCTTTTTTTTGTTTTTTATTACTACAGTAATGGAAAAAGGTTGTTTAACATATCGAGCACGCAACGTAAGCGGACTTCCTCGATACGCGATGTACCATGTTTATAATAATAAGAAACAATTAAAATAAGTTGTTGCGATCTATGGAGAATCTAGTATTGTGGCAAAATCCGTCTCGATGTGTTACAATGGTAGGTGTTAATGAAAATGAAGAGAAAGTTTTTTTTTGTTTCAAACACCGCTACTTTATTTTTTATTTTATTTTAAATATTTGTTTTTTATAAGAAATTTTTAAACTTTCGTATTTATTGAAGTAAACCTAGCGCATTACTTCTTCAATGTATTTTTTTTTCTGTTACTGAGGAATCAGACAAAAATAATACTCAACTTATGATCCCAAAAACATTCTTCTTTCTTTCCACGTGCAATACAAATAATATTCAGGGGCGCGTGTTCCGATATACTAAAGTGACCGGGGTGTTTAAATTTTTGGCTGAGTTTACTTTAGGTCTCGTGTAAACAGACTTTACTTTTACTAAATTCCAAGCATTGAACAGCCGTAAACTTTGCTTTATTATTTCTAAGCACGTGTATTTTTTAAAACAGAGACTTTCGATGAGCTATGCTAATAAAGTCAAAAGCATACAGCAAGCATACTAGCTTTATATTTTAAACTTGTTTATTTTTTCGTTTCGATCCCATTGCGCGACTACTTAAGTGAGTAAAAAATTGAATTAAAAAG
The DNA here is from genome assembly GCF_029227915.1 of Hydractinia symbiolongicarpus. NCBI lineage: Eukaryota > Metazoa > Cnidaria > Hydrozoa > Anthoathecata > Hydractiniidae > Hydractinia > Hydractinia symbiolongicarpus. The sequence goes on along the minus strand of NC_079875.1, from coordinate 18,049,516 downwards.
ATCATGGTCGTGCTTTTCAGTCTTTACATTACAACTTCAGACATATGTTATTTTTATGAAATAGAAGGTTTTGCTAGGGAATGGAACTTGGGGATAAGTTTGGTAGTGCTTTCTAATAGCTAGGATAAGATATACGTGAGATAACAACCGTTTATATTTTTTTTAAAAGAAAGATAAAAAATACAATGTTTTAAATTGAAAAGAATAAAAATTTCGGTATGATAATAGGGAAGTAAAATACTTTGATCAGCCCGTTCTTTTATTTATTTCATAAAAGCGAGCCTAACCATCATCATAAGACAGTTAAAGCAAAACCATCTCAAGCAGAAAATATGGCTCCACCACTGTCTTTATATACAAAACAGAGAATAACCGCTGTATATAAATTTCATAAAAAACACGCTGATATTGTGGGAGTTCTCACTGCTGAGAATATAGTTGTGTCGAGACAGACAGTTTTGAATATTATTTTAAAATTAATACAATGGGCTCAGTTGCGAATAAGCCAAAATCAGGTAGAAAAAGATTGGTCAATGTCGACGTAATGAACTTCATCAACATTTCGATGGAAAAAAATGACGAGTGTACTTCTGTGGGTAAGATCATTATTTTAACCATTCTGTACACCGAACTCGATGCGCGCGGTAATGATTTTATCTTTCACATTACAAATAGAAAAATATTTTCACATTTTTAACAGTATCCAGTTATTCAACACTGAATCAACATCGTTAAAAATGTCTATACATCAACTATTGAAAACTTTTCGTTCTTGATTATTTTATTTTCCTTGTGATAAAACCTTAATGGTTTTACCAACAAAATACATTGTGAATGAGATTTTTGAAGTTGGAGTGGAAGTACTGGTTTCCTTAGGAAAGAAAAAAGAATCAGGTGAAATTATTTTTTTAGGCGGTAAGTAATTTTTACTTAGGCAATACAAAAAAAGTTTAAAAAATTAAGCATTTCTTCAAAGACTGGGTAAAAACATTTTTATTATTTAGATGATGACACAATTTTGCATCAAAAGTTAAAAGAATATTATGAAGATCCAAAGAACAAGGATAAGTTTTTAGTGTCATTTTTGAGTGAGGAAGAATCCGACAGTGTATTACAAGAAACAATTGCTGACCTATTGGAAAAAGGAGAAAGTAAAGGAAAAGATCAAAAAAAAAAAATATTAAAAAGGTGTCAAAGATGATAGCAGCAAAAAAAGAAAGATCGTAGAAGCGATTGAAAAGATGTCAAGAGGGGGGGGGGGGGGGGGGGGGGGCTTCGGAGGATGAGGAAGCAGACATAGTAACCGAAAAACAATGCAAAAAACAACCTGCACATAAAAAAGCAAAAAGAATTGTGACAAAAAAATTTGGTATGTTATTTTACTTTTTTATTGCACATTTTTTTTAAGAACCAACGATATAACAACAAATGGCTTCAGAGATAAAAAAAAAACTTTATTTTAAGAATATTTGAGGAATGTAAAGATAACCTTGCTTAATTTAATTTAATTATTATTTTTTTAGGCTGATGTAATCAAAGTTGGAGAAGTTGCGGACCATCAATTACAATTACATATACCTGCTTCCCCACCTGAAAATTTGAATAAATGTATCGAATATTTAAGTGGCGTTGTTAACTACATACTACGTGAACTTAATGTACCGGACACATTTGTTGTGCATAAAAGCAGTGTGGAGGAGTTTCAGCCACCTGTTACTGATACTCACCATTTGACAACAATACAAGAACGTAACCACCACCGATCACAATTGAAATTTAGTGTATGTAGCATTATTAATTTTCCAACATGTGCATCATTGCCAAACGACGTTGTTCCACTGTTTTAGTTTATTAATTTTGTAAAAAAATTGTTTCTCACATAAAAAGGTGTAAGTATTAGTCAAACTAAACATTTTCTTTTATCTTTAGACACATGATTGTAACAATTGGAAAAAAAATCAAACAAACATACAGTCAGTGCTTGAACAAATAATCAGCAATCAAGAGGGGATGATGGGAAAAATATCCTTCTTTGATAGCAGTCATCGTGTGTCAAAAGTGTTCGCTACGGCAAAGTTTTTAATCCACGATGTGCGGTATGAGCTTTATGGTCACATTACAGAGTTAAAACAAACAAGAAGCTATTATAAATATTTACGTAGGATGTTTGACCATATTTGCAGGTACATTTTTTAACAACGATTGTTATAAGAAGCCCGTGTAAAATAAAAACATTTGCTGCATAAACAAGATTTTTGAAACTGTGTAAGATCAACCAGACATGTGGAAATATAGTTCATATAAATTTAATTAAGTACACACAATCTCTGTAAGGTTAATGACAGAGATTGTGTGTATTTAATTGTATTTGAACATCAATCATTGTTGAAAACACTCTTATGTTTAAAATAGTTCTATTATGGAAATGTGTTAATGGCCTCGATAACTTCGAGAATGATATCGAGACAAATGCATTGCGAAGCCCTCTCAATACAATTTGAAAGTAAAAAAACGTCTATCGCGGATCGAGAATACCGTCGCGATACGCGAAGCGCAATGTTAAACAACCTTTTTCCAATACTGTATCTCTGTAGGACTAATTATTTTTTTTATTGTATTTTGTATAAGGAATGCTGTCTGTTTTTAACCAGTGTTATTAAGTTGATGACTTTCAGCCTTTGTTTATTGAAAGATGTTTTTCTTTATAGAAATGAAACTCGTTGACCAGCAAACTGGTAAATTGATTTTTTTTGTTGACTTTATATTTTTGAATTATATGACAGACACTGTACAGTTGGTTTTTTTGTGTGTAATTATTATTTATTTTGTGAAAAGCTATATACAGAAAAGTTGTTTTATCACAAATTTAAATTTTTAGTAATTTAACATGCAACACAGTTTATTCTATTAACAGTGTGTGACAAAGTTCAAACTTTCGATTCTGAAAAATCTGTCGTTTTTTTAGTGCTTAAAAGGGTAAAAGATGATTTTAAACTTATATTGTGGGAGTTAAGCAAGCGTTTTATTAAATGTATACTTTGATTTTATTTGATGTAAGGAGTTATTTTTTTTTCAGATAACAAACCAATGTTTAGTAAGTATAGTTTTAAAGTAACCAGCTTTCAAGGTGAGAATTTTTGCCAGTTTTCAAGGTTAGGATTATGAACAATTGGTAAAATTTTGCGATTTTGGTCTAAAATCACCCAAATTAATTTTTTTTAAAACTTTTACTTTTAACATTCTAATTTTTTATTCATTTTTTTTAAACTAACACTACATAATATTAATTTTGTCATTACATTTTTCAATAAAAATGTTTTTTGAAAAAAGTCAATTTTTTCTTTTGTGTAGTAAAATTTAATTTTTGTTTTTTAGCAGCCATCTTTCATGACATTTACATAATTTAACTCTTCGCCAAATACTTAAAGAGTTGAATTTATGAACCAAGCTAAATTCTTTTTCTCTATTGTCAAATTAAATGTACATCAAATTTTGTACTATTAATTCTTTTTTTACTGATCTTCAAAATTTTTTTTTTCTCATGTTTTGCTTTTTTTTAACAACGGCTGTTCTTCAGGAAAGTGAAAAGAAATTTTAGCTCCACAAAGATTAACGTGAACCACATGATGCAACATTTTACTCTTGAAAAAAAGCAAGCGTAGCTGAGCCAATTGCTCTATTGCGATTAAATAAAAATAAAAGTCTTTTTCTTTATGGGAATTTCCATATTCTATTTCAATTTTTAATTCAATGCAGAATTGTGTGTATTGTGTACCTAACCAACAGTGAAAAATGTTGTGATGTTATTTTAGTATGTTATATATCTAATCTATTCTTTTAGATGTTCAAAACAACTCTGAATTCGAAACCACAGGTATTTTTCTTTATTTTCATTATAGTAAAGTCTGTTTCTTCTGAGTATAGAAGGTACAATATAATAAACATACTGCTTTAGAAAAATCTGTTTTGACCAGTCAAATTTTTATGGATACATTTTTCTCTTGTCATTGTTTTTCATTGTGTATTGTAAAACACTTAGTTGCTCTGATTATTTGTTAGTAATTTTATAGTCTTTTGAAGTTTTTGGATAGTACTTTATAACCTACTTTAAAAGAAGAAACTTGCGCTGGAAGAAAGTTTTGGGTTTTTTCAGGCCTTTTCGCGAAATTTTCTAAAACGTGTTGTCCACAAAAGTTTTTTCCCACGAATTCTTCTAAAACGTGTGTCCGCGAATTTTTTTGTAAATTTATTTCCCAGTGAATGCTTTTATGCTAATTGTATTTAACTACTCATTAAAGCAAAAACAAGTATCATTGTCTTATTTTTTTTTTACTTATTTTTTAATTGGCTGAGTTAGAAACTATAAGAAAGGTGATAAAGAAGCAGAACAATAATTTTTGTAATTTTTGTCAGCGAAAAATAATTTTCATTCAAAAGGCTGATGAAATTTCGGAAGATTGAAAAGGCATTATAATCATAGACTAAGAATATTATATATTTTTTTATTTTATTTTTTTTGTGATGTAATAATTACAACATTCATATCCTTTGTTTCATACTGTTTTTTAATGCTTTATTATCGGTCCGCGAAAGTTATTTCTTGTAAAAAATTTCCAAATTGCTTGTCTGCAAAAGTTTTTTCCGCGAAATGCAAAGTTTTTGTGTTTCTTCCGAACCGCTATTCGATCAAATACATAACGGTAAAAATAAACTTAAAAATTGTTGTTGTTTTTTATTTAGATATAATTGATGACTCGTTTATTGATGTAAGTTTTTTAATAAAAAATCCTACAATTTTTTTAGTTTCATTTTTACAATATTCTCTACCTGAGATCTGCAACTAAGTTGTTAGGAGAATTTTAGCAATTAACCTGCTAAAGCAAAAAAATGTAAAATTATTAATATTCCTAAAGTAAGATTACTTTTTTAAATTGTTCTGAAATGCTGTTGGGTTTTCTTAGGCAAATTCTTTTTTATAAATCTCTAAAGTTAAATTCACACTGAAAACGCAGTCCCTTGTGGTATGTCACGTCACTGCATGGTTTTTGTATTTTGTGTTTATGTTCAATTTTTATATACAATAGCAAAAAAGGATAACAATGAAAAATGCTCATTTCACCATTTGACAACCCAAAATGCTGCAGCATATTTAGATTCTACCCAATTTAAATGGCTACTATATATGGTGAAGACATGCCATGATGCACAACTGTTTTTCAGTGTGAATTTAGCATAAGAAAGACACTTAATATTTAGCGTTACAACAGTTATCACATTTTATTTTTTTCAGTTTTAATGCTTTTGATTACCAACTGACAAGAATATGAGATGCTTTAATCTCTTCAATATCCTGTTTTGAATAAACTTGAGCACAATTTTCTATTAAATACAGGCAAACAAACCTGTGGTAATGGCCACTGCTCATTAACAACCAACAGCTTATAATAACTACTTTAGAACATACACCTCTCCTATTTTAGTAGAGTAGTTGAACTGGCCTAAAAGAACCACTTCTCCAATTTGAATATATGTGTCTCTAGATTCACCACAACCTCAATTGCAGTCAAAAAAATTATTGCTCGCCACTGTAGCATATCATGTTAGTTTTATGTTTCAATTTTATTGTGGCCAGTTTCGTAAGATGTCACTCATTTTTCACCCCATGGATAAGTAAGGACAACCTAGACGTCTGAAATTAACATGTTTATGATGTCATCAAAAAACCTTAAAAACTTCATATTTATGTAACGGTTTGTCAGAGTACGAGATCCTATATATTTCTTTCTCAGTCGTTTTACACACTATAAACAATGGATGCAATGGATACACAAATTTAAGCATAAAGTTTTTATGCACCTGCAATATTGCTCTATTATCAGAAATATATTGCAATATATTAGAGACGGAATATATGGGACGTAAGAAATTTGTCTTGTTGATTATGTTCTAAAGAGACAACGGAAATTGTGATTGTGGATTAGACAGAGCATTGTAATAGGAAGTACTTCAAGGGATGTATATGTGAAAAAAACTGAACAAAAAAAATAAGTCGTGTAGGTGAAGTAAAGTTACAGGTGTCCTGATTGCAAAGCAGTTGTATTAATGCATGCCAACTACAAGCTGAATACTTGTGAAGTACCAGCGTACCAGATAAAAGAAAGAATTCATTAATTATTTTAACCTAAAACATTTGACTTTTGTCTTTCAACATGTTCTGTCTTTTACAAACACCTGTCGCAAGTGGCTATTGTAGCAAGGGTTGACTGTATGTTTTAAAAAGTTAAGTTTTTATCCGCAATATTTTTGCAATGCTTGGTCTAATTTACACCGAAAGACATTTTTCAGCATTTTTTCTGACTATTTCTCTTTTGCATTCTTGAAAAATTTTTAGCAGTTCACTGTCAACTACTAGTATACTCATTTAGTCAGAGATTTTAGTTTTAGTTCTGTTCTGTATAATATCAAACTTTTCAACTTCAAACCATTTAAGTGTTTTCCTGTGTAATTATGTACAATAGTTGGTCAAAATTTCTGATGTCGCAAAATGGTTATAAAGGCGGGTAAAAAAAGAAAACATTTAAATGATGCAATAACACTAATTTGACCAATGAATAAAATAATATTGTTGGTTATGATATTTTTTGAAGCATTGGGCAACAAAAAAAGGTGTGACAGGCTTGAGGCATAGCGTGTTTCCTTTTTTTACAAGAGCAAACAAGGCAATGTTTTGTTGGGTTATATTTCTTCTCCATTGGTGGATGTGGCATAAGATAGTGCAAAGCATTTTAATTTACATCTTCCCTGTATTTTCGAAGGTACACACAGTTATAAGTTTACTTGTAGTATTTTTTATTTTTGTGTTTTGTGTTTACCTGCCATTATTGAAGAGTCTGCCATGAAAAAAGCTGCAGCTAATGTGTTAAGCTTCATTTCATATACCATATCAGTTAAAACAGATAAAAATGGGTGTTGTGCATTGCAAAAAGACTGACCAACAAAGTACATCAGATCCCAGACAGTAATGTTGTTTTTGTGTGGACATCTATTTCGTTGTCACCTTTTGCAAGTTGTTTCCTTCCGCAACACTTATATTAAAGAGTTAATTGATCAAAAATGATTGTGCAGCTCGATTACTGCTTTTCATTTGTGCCTTGGTTAAAAAATTATGCCTTATCAATGCAGTTGAAATCTTTGTATTTGTAAAATCTAGGTGATTCAAAGCAGATGGTTAAAGTTCACACCATATTTCAATATACAAGATAATTCTTAGTTGTATCCTGAACTAACCACTTTATTCAACAACAGAAGTTTTTTTGTTTATCATTTGGATACTTAGAAATTATTTAGTACTTTAAAATACTTTAAGCTACATGGGAATTCAGAGAAACTTTATTAAGATTATACATAAGTTGCCAAGGCCTCCACAGGAATTAGGTAGGGATTTCATGTCCCTGTACAAGTGAAATTCACTGTTAGCAAAAATGCTGGTGTAAATTTCATAAAAACCGAACCTATAAACACACTTCCAAGGGCACTTAACAAATTCCATTACCCTTTTAAAACAAATTGGTGTATTTATGACCTAATTGGTGTATAAACCTCTAAAATGTGACACTTTTGGAACACCTGAATGGTTATATATATTCCACCAAATTTTCCTTGCATAGAATCTCTCTTTAAGTCAATCTGTCGCAGGAGGTAAAGAAATTATTTCCAATTGTTTTTAAGTTATTTATCCTTAAACTTAAAAGGGCAATGCTATAGCTTCGTTAATCTTATTTAAGTAATTGACATTAGTGCCGTAACATCTAGGAAGTTGAAAAATAAAACATTTTCTTTTATCGGCAGGTAAATGAACACATCCACTATCACAGACACTACGTTTTATTATATAAGATGGCATTTAAACCATACACGTTGTTATTATGAAGAAAGTATAAAGAAATTCTTATAAGTGCTCTACTTCTCTGTCCATTTCTTGAGGGCAAAAAATATTATTATTATTAATAGATGTCTCCTGGCCGAAAAATCTATTGATCAGACAACAAATATGTTAAAAAAGTATTATTCTTTTCAAAAGATAGAAAGTCAGCTTCTTTTATTTATTATTTATCAATTTTTAACAATTTATACTATTATAAGAATGGATATAATTTAAAACTTATTTCTGAAATTTTGTTTGATTTTTAAGCCTGTCTGGGTAGGAAAGGGTTTTTTTTAAAAATATATATTTATTTTTTTATATTAATTTGCTAAATATTGATGATAACAGGGTTCATTGCAATTTAATTGTGTCACGATTTTTTATTCTGTTCAAGTGTTATCTACACACAAAGTTATTAAAGTATCAATATAAATAGATTCTGCAACTTTCTGCAGTTCCAGGGATATATTTTTTTCAATTCAGCGACATCAGTTAGTGATATTAATGAAACATTTGTGTTATTGTTATACATTTCTCTCTTCCAGTTTGTTTAAATTAAGTTTTATTCCTATCTTGATTTTGTTTAGGTTTACTTGCTATTGTGTGATGCCGTTCATGACATAAATTTATATTTTTTGCTCATTCTTACAGGCAGCATCGTGTGAAAAGCAACCATATAAGCCATGTAAGTTTAAGTTCTTCTTTTGTTTTGTTCTTAGATATTACCAGGTACATATATTGAATTTGGAAATTATCTATAATTTGGAATTAACAAATAATTTAAATTCACTTTTATTGAGCATTTAAAATTTGAATTCAAATAAGATTTTAATCATATATAGTCAAAATTGTGTTGAAATTAAAAATGAAAAGACTTAATTAGTCACGCTTTATTTTGTCCTAAAATTCGGAATAGTTTTTTAATCTTTTTTTAGTCTTTTCTCCTAAAATGTGACCTTAAAGTCTCCTCAAATCTACTGAGAAATTATGAACTTTTAAATCTGTGTCTACCCTGCTAAAGAAATAAACATGATAACCAGAGTACATAGCTAATTTAAATTTTTAGTAAGAAAATAGTGGGACAATTAATCAAAACTAACATTGTTTCTTTGTTCTTAAAGGGGGGGGTAAGCTCTAATTTTTCATTTAAAAAAAACCCAGTAGCTATAACAAAAAAAACTTGAAATACCTATTTTTTTCAGCTAAAAATTTTATCGATTTTGTAAGAACTACATGTTTACTACGCTCATTTTGTTATTCTGAACCCTTTGCAATTTTAAAAGGATTTGGTGACGTTTTTTAGTTCAGAAAGTGTAGTTCGACATGTCCAACTTTTGCTAAGTTTTTTCTATTGAAATTAACAAAATAGTTAATGAGCTATTGTTTAAACGAAAGATTTGAGCATATTTTTTCAGTTTCTGATCATAACCAGTGCTAGTCCATAGTAATAACCTTAATTAGAAATTTGTTGAATTATAATTATTATACACGCTTTTTTTTAAAAAGAAGGTTTTTACAAAGATATGTGTTATTTTGCTGATTGTATAAGTTGAATTACAAATGTGTAGTCGAAGAATATTTGCATATGTTTGAGGTTACTTCTCCTTAAAATAATAGTCTGAAGAAAACTGTCAGTTTGAGCCTAAATCGATAAATCCTTCAAAACTTCACTAAACATTACATTGATAAAAAATCTTTGTGTCAATTTACTGGCATTTGTTAACTCTGCGTTGTTAATAAAAGCAAAAAGCAAATTTTTTTTTTTTTTTAATTTTGTTATTAAGTTTTCTAAGCTTAAAGGAATGTTCGCCTATATTTATTCAAAAAAAATATATAATAATATAATTGAATATATTTATAACTGAATATAATTTGAATTGACATTTAGTGTATGGTAAAAAAACTATGGCAAAAGAACTGTCGCATTTGAGTATGGCCGCGTGGGTGTCACCAGCATTGGTGACACCCAAGGGTACTCTAGGGCATATCTATCTCATGGAATATGGCGAAAAGGGGTTCCTCTATGCCCAAAAAGATATCGTAAGTTTTTTATTAATTTTTTTTTTTTTAGAGAAGGATCAACAATGTATATATGTTTTGACAATATATATACATACACAGCTAAATAATATATTTACATACTTACAAGTAAAATTCATTTAAAAAAGCTTATTCACTAACATAAATTGTGTCATGATATGTAGTGTGTTGGTTGTCTCAAAGGACATTCAACATAAAGGATATTATATTTTTATCGTTAGTGTGCGGCTTTTTACTCATCCCTTGTGTTTATTGAAGGTTTTAATAGCTTCATATGGAGAGCTTCCTGAGTCATTAATTTAAACACATTACTGTGGGAGTCAATTATTTTTATAGCACTAAAAGAAGGTTGCACTTTACATGAATTAAAATGCATTTTCACAGGTTTTCCCTCTTGAATATGTTCTTTAATCGCGTAATCAAATGTCGAGCTGTCTGCCCAACATAGCACGACTGACATCGTGAACATGTGATTTGGTAGACTACGTGACTTTTGAACAATTCCTCTACAGGTGTTTTGAGTGAGGGAAGGATGGATTGAACCTTTCGTATTGTTGAGATCACTTTACAGGGAGCATCTATTTGTCTAAGGCAACGTTCAAAATTATCAGTGACTTTTCCCCTATATTGAAGAAAAATCAATTTGTTCTTGCTCGTCTCGTGCTCTTAGATCTCTGTCTCTTTTTTCAGTGCATGATCTTGTCTGATGTCTTTTCAATGATAGGGTTATAGAACGAAGCAGGGTATTGGTTATGTTCAAGTATCGTTTTTGCCTTGTTCAGACTTTCGTGAACGTTTGCCTGTGTGCTGCATGAGTTGTAAATTCTGCAGACCATCCCGGAAACAACAGATCGTTTGTATTTAATCGGTGCGAAGGTTTGACAATTCATTGTAAGTCCCGTACCAGAGTCTTTGGTATACCATGTTGACAATAGCTTTCCTTTGTTGCGAGCTTCATATCGAGAAATGGAATTGTAGCATATTTTTCATGTTCAATAGTAAAGCTTAGCTGTGGGTGGTGTTCATTTATTTCCGCAAGTTTTTCATCAATTTGGCCGGACCTAATATCGCGAAGAATATCATCCATATACCTTGCATACAACTTGACAACCCCTTTGATTCTAGGATCGAACTTGCTCAGCCAACCGTTGGCAAAATTGGGCGCTGCAGGACTGCCCATAGCCAAACCATCCTGTCAATATATACCGTTGTGTGTCAAATTCAAGACGTCGCAACTGCACATGATTGACTGCTTTACAAAAGTCTCCTTTGAAACAGGGGGTTGTTCGTACTTTCCAGAGTATAGCAGGTAAGCACAATGATTTATTGCTTCCACGACGATGAGCTTACATCAAAACTAATGACTTCTTCATCCTCATTCAAGTTTATTTCTCCAAGAGACTCAGATATTGTTGATGTACTAATTTTACATTCTTCGACATTCGATCGCAATCGCAAGAACTGGCCTTAATGGTTTGTCAGTTTTATGGACTTTTGCCAAGCCATATAGTCGCGGTGGTTGGCTTCCGATAAGTTTGAGTTTGTCATACAATGATTCACTGATCTTGTTCGAGCCTTTCAAGCCCTGCAAAAGTTCAACAATGCGCTCCACCTTTTTCAGGATAGGGTGTTTTGCATTCTTCCGAGTTTTTTTATATTTTTTGAATTGCGGGAGCTTAATAATTTTATCAAGTTTTTCTTTATATACACTACATTCCATTAAACAAATGCTGATCCCTTTATCGAACGATTGTTCTCCTTTAAGTAACAAAGTGTCATTTGTATGTTATGTGAATTCTTCTGTTTTTGACAACGTTGGACGTAAGCCAGTGTTTTAACTTTGATATCAGTCATAACTTCATCACTTACTTTGTTTCTTTTGCAATAGCGTAAAAGATCGTCTAGCTCCGCAAGAAGATCATTTTTGTCAAAGTTTTCTAAAACAGCATTTCTCGGAACGTTCCCTTAGACAAATAGATGCTCCCTGTAAAGTGATCTCAAGAATACGAAAGGTTCAATCCATCCTTCCCTCACTCAAAACACCTGTAGAGGAATTGTTCAAAAGTCACGTAGTCTACCAAATCACGTAAGTCGTGCCCTGTTGGGCAGATAGCTCGACATTTGATTACGCGATTTAAAGAACATATTCAAGAGGGAAAACCCGTGAAAATGCATTTTAATTCATGTAATGTGCAACCTTCTTTTAGTGATATGAAAATAATTGACTACAACAGTAATGTATTTAAATTAATGAATCTGGAGGCTCTCCATATGAAGCTATTAAAACCTTCAATAAACACAAGGGATGAGTACAAAAGCCGCACACTAACAATAAAAATATAATTTCCTTTATGTTGAATGTCCTTTGAGACAACCAACACACTATATATCATGACACAATTTATGTTAGTGAATAAGCTTTTTTTAAAATGAATTTTACTTGTAAGTATGTAAATACTTTTTAGCTGTGTATATCTTTAGCAAACAGTTTAACTGTTTTTTATATTCTGTTTTAGTGATTGACCTGAATTGGAGTTAAATCCGATATATATTGTCAAAACATATATACATTGTTGATCCTTCTCTCAAAAATTGCTGAATTACATTCACATTGTTTCTACCAAGAAAGTTTTTTACCAAAGTTTAATTTTTAATCGTGGTTTTTGCATGCAATGTAGTGGGATGTAAGGTTATGAAAAGTAATGATGTTTCAGCTTATTGTTATGCTGTGTCTTTTTATTGTAAATGAAATGTTTGTCTTTTTTTCTAGTCATTTTATGCGATTGATGGGGATGTCAGGATAAATTTATCAGAAAAAGTTTTCATTGACTTGGAAAAGGGTGATTGCTTCCATGTCCCAAAAGGTAAAGTCTTTTACATTTCCAAATTAGGTTATTAACAACTATATACATTCGTTGATGCTGTTTGACAATAGTTTTAAGGTTTTTTTTTGCCATTAAAGTGTGATAAAATGGCAATTAACACTAATGTGGTACACAAGAATTTAGGCTTATGTAAATGAGGTTAAAAACTTGCCGAAAATCCTCAAAATTATTTACACATTTGTCAGCATTTTGCTTTTTTTTTTTCTTTTTTTTTTTGACTGATTTGACTGATTTTTTTTTATGGTATTAATTTGATAAAATAATTACTGTACAAAATCACATGCCAATTAACAAACACACTCTTCTTAATTAAATGGCTCCCCCAATTTAGTACTGTTAGTGTTTCTCTTACGAGACTTTGAATTTATAATTGTCCATGAGTGTCTTTTTAATTTAAAGTATTTTACTTAAGTGAAATTTTGTTATAAAGATCTCTATTTGTATAAAACCTGTATGTCTATATAATAATATCCAAGCTCTAAATATCTGTGTGAATCTTTTTTTTTCAGATTTTATGTGAGGTAATCATACTAACAGGGTGCGTGTGGGTTTTTCCACAGGGTTACAACTACTTGCTTTATTGACAATTACACTTGCGTGTTAATTAATATATAAAGGGTTGCAAACCTGGGAGACAAGGTCTCCTAGGTTTGAAGGCGAGACATAGTAGATGCTACTTTTAGTCGAAACGTAATATAAGTTGAATTCTCGTGTTCTATTTTGTCCAATAAAACGATTTAATATTATATATTTTTAACTTAGCAAACTTGGTAAGGGCAGAAAAAGCACAAAACAGCAAGGAACAATTAAAGAGGAACTAGCAAGACAAGGCCAGGGAGTAGGCAAGGCAAAACAGTCAATAATACTAAAGTAAATTGCCTTAGAAATTAATTTCTAAAAAATCTCAAACTGAAATTTAATTTATTTGTTTTTTGAAACTTCGCTTTTTTATTTATTTTTAAATTATTTTTTAGTCTCATTTCTATTTTTTTGTTTTGAATAGTGGAACATAACTTTTCTGAACCCCTCCTCCCCTGAATTGTTCTTATTTATGACAGATCTGTCCATACTTTGTTGAGGCTCGTGTTCTTCTAACACAATGAAAGTGGCTATGCACGCCCTGTATACTTTGTTTTTTGTTTTCCATTAAAAACGCAACTTTTTGATTGTTTAAAAATTACTAAGACCGTGTATTTGGAGCATTTTTTACTGTACTATCAAGAAAAAATGGAGCCGTTATACATATTATAAATAAAAGGGCAATGCAGCGTCTTTAAATTGGATAATTCGATCACCGTAATATAATAAATAAACATGTTCTGATTATGTTTGTAAACAACATATTAAATTTCACATCAGGGATATTAATAAAAACAGTAGAGACAACATCTTTATACCGTGATAAAAACACAAAAGGTAACTAGCAAACTTTGTCATTTTTAATAAGGAACTTTCTTTACAAAAAACTGCTATAAAAAAACTGCTAGGTCTAGTTGCATAAAAAAATAAATCAGAGACAAGCTCTTTATCATATACGAAAAAGAGAAGAAATCTTTTTTTACTTAAAATTGAAATAAATTGAAATAAATTCGTTACCACTCTACCAAAAACGTTAAACGAAGTTAAATCATTTTTTTAAGTTAATCTGTGTTGCTTGATGTTTTTCATCGGTCAAAAATATGTAGCCCAAAAGGTAGGTAGGTATAGCCTTCTCTGTTGTTCTTTCATTGAAAGTATATTTCTTACTGTAGCTACTACTGTGATAGGAAATCTGATTTTAATAAACGACGCTGGATAATTACATTCAGTGCTGCTTATCATAGCGTTTATCGTTGTCATTTTTAGCTAGCTAACACATATCACAGACATTTTTACGACAACTATAATATAATTTCTGTAACGAAAAATCACAAGAGACAATTATTCCATAGCACAAGCAATTTGGTAGCCTGGAAACTTCAAACCAAAACCTTTTTCTCTGTTTTGTCTCACTAATGTGGAAATTGTCCTTGCGATCTGTCAAATTGCACATGAGATTGCACATGCTATTTTTGTCCAATGGATTGTGCTTACCACTTTTTCTCGGACATAATTTGCCTTTGTTATTTAGCTGTGTGCACAAAAAATGACTGTTTGAGTGCCTTTAGTTCAAACGCTTATTGGTATTCAAATTAAAATTTCACCTATATACAAGGGAAATGGTTGAAATTTTTTATAGGCCCACACTATTGACATCAGAGAATAAGCCTCGCTAAGCTCAAATAGCTAGCTTAGCTGTACGAAAATGCACATAAAAAAATTTTAGTGGTCTCAGTGGACTTTTTACTGCCTATGCTGCAGTCTATAATATTACATGTCTCAGGGATATGTATGGTGTGTAGTAATCTGATGACCAGAATAATCACAACAGACGAGCACCTTTTAAAATAAAAATTTAATATCCATGTCTTTGGTAACTTAATTATGGTAATTCTCTTTTAGTGGTTGGTTATAAATTAAAGTTTAGAATTTTCTGCAATTTCAGCAATTTTAATATTGAGGGAAAGAGAGTTTTTTTCATTCATATTATGTAATGACTTTTTAGAATACAATGCATTTGTTATCTTCTAATTTCTTTTTCCATAAATACACTTTTAAAATTTAAATCAAAATCAGTGTTAAATTATCCCTGCAACGAGACTTACCAGGAGTAACACTAACAATGCTGGGGGGGGGGGGGGGGGGGGTGTCTATGCTAATTTGATAAACATTTACAGATGTACCTAGTATCACTTATCTGCATTATGTTCTGCATAAATAATTAAGCAATACTATTCAGAATCGTGAAAGGAGCAGATTTAACTAATATTATTTTTCATTACTTTGCAGGTTACGCATACAAATTGGACAATGTGTCCAATGGATCACGCACGGTGCTATTTTGTCGCTATGAATAAATGTATGTATATACGTTCATTTTATTAATTATTCATTTATTCATTTTGCGTGACAGACAGACGTTTACAGGTATTATAATATAGATGGGTTATTGGCTTGAAACTTTTTATGGGGTGTTTTTGGACTAGTCTTAAGAACAAAGAATATATTGCAAACTATTTTTTACAGGTCTGGTACCAAGCAAAACAACAACATAAATGTATGTACCAATAATTATATGTATATATTTCTTAACTTATTTCTTAATTTATTTATTATTTGGTCTAACCTGGTAAGCATTCAAGCAGTATTATAAGATGCAAGTTTTTAAAACAGTGAAACTGTTTACTATTTACTCTTCTGGCATCCTTGTTCTGACAAATGCTACAATTGAGCTGTTAGAAAATAATTTTAAGGGCAAACTTATATTTCTTTATATATGAGGGAGTTTTTCCACAACCAAACTTGACAAAAGTGATTCATAACTTTTGCTGCTCAAACCAAGGCTACATAAACTTCTAACATCGTTGTGAAATCGACTTAGAACAGATAGTCGTTCACGACATTCGACATTCCTGTTAAGTTTCTGTACTCTCAATTAGTTATTGTTTTTATGGCTTTTCTTTTACAATATTTAGGAATGAGTGTTAAGCCGTTGTTACTCCTAATTTCAAAAACTTTCTCTTTATCATACGTTTTTGCGACCTCATTTTCATCCTCTATTAAATCTATAGTTTCATCTTCTGTTTCTTCATTATTAGTATTAAATAATTTTTTTGAATTTTTATATGTTTTTTCAACTATGTTTAGTTAAATCTGAACCTAGTTAGTAAAATCAATCAAATCCCTCAATTCATTTAAATCCTTTAAATCATTTAAATTTGGCTTGGTATGGACCATTCCTGAATCATAGAAAACATGCATCGGTACAGTATGATGTTTGGCTCAACTAATTAAAAATATATACAAAACCATAACTTAGTACACTGTTCCTAAATAATATCAAACATATAAGAAGGAATTTTTGTTTGCGTAAAGAGTGCTAATAAACCTATTTAATTTGTCAGCCATAGTGAGCAATAAAGATTGTCTATTCTGGTTCAGGCCATGGATTTGTTTTGTTTTTTCTACAGTAAAATTAGATGAAGGCCTATTTGATGGGGGCAAGAAGGTGCAACTGGAGAGCACCTTTTTTTATATCGCCAGTTGATCCTCATTCTTCCTGACTGTGTGTGCACTTACTTCCAGGCCCCGCAGGCACAGTTTTAAATGGCCTAACCAATGTTGTATTTGGCGTTGCCTATTAATGACCATATATTTATAAGTGGAGATTAATTTTTGAGAGACTTTTGCCAGTGTTCATCTTGTATTCCACCCATTTTGCATTGGTGGAGGGGGGTAGGGAGAAGAAAGGATATTGTTGTGGGACTTAGTTTTATATCTTAAATATTTTTTTAAGATATTTTTTATTTAAAAATTTAGCGTCTAGATGTTCATATTTGTGAATTTTCTGAAATTTAAATGTTGCTTTAATGGGAATACTGCTATTTATCATAATTTTATACTTATAAAAGATATGTGTTTATACTCATATATGGTAAATTTAAATTAGGAATCCTAGAAACATCTCGAATAGACTCTTCTTTACTCAATTAAAATTCTCAACTTGTTGGATACAAATTGATTGATTTGAGTTTATTCCTTGTTTCTTAGCCATAAAAAGTTTAATTAGAAATTTTTGGATCCTGAAACATTTTCTGGCTCTATTTTTTTATATACAATTAATTCAAATATGACTTGCCGTACATTTATAAAGTATGATGCATATCTTTTTCTAGCGTAGTCATAAGAAACAGAGATAGGGTCTGATTGACAACGCTTCTTGCTTTAATATCCTTTTTTATTTTTTGTAGTGCCTTGTCAATAATAAGATGCAAATAAGGTTTGACCCATGTGGTTTACGTGTTTATTCCCTGACATCACAAGAATTATGTAATAATATCTTGGTGAAGAAAACTAGAGAGTAGGGCAGCTGGACTTTACATTTTGTTACACCAACGGATTTGTTAAGGCCTCTGACAGAGTTTTAGGTCAAAAACAAGTTAGCGACTGAACATGCGGCCAGGCTAAAACCTTGGTAGCTGAGGCAAGTAGGTGACCCACAAAATAGTGCTTTAAGAAACAATATTCTTTCTAGGAAATAACATTAAAAGGCAATAAATTGCAAGGCACATCCTTATCAAAGACAAATCCCAGATAGATTTTGCAGGCATTCATGTATTTGTTGTTTCAGATAAGCTGAAATAAGGTCGTTGTCAGCATAATTAAAAGGTAATGGTCCAATATGTTATAGCCACATATCCTTAAAAAACTATCATTAGGTATCATGCCATATTGTAGAAGGCTAATAATGTTAGCCTAGAAATCTGACATATGCCGTATTTAGTGCTACAAGTAAACTGTACTGTACATTTTCGCAAGAAATAATTCTTCACGTTGTTTAGGATTGTTTGGAAATGTACATGTTTTATGATCTTAAATAATGCAAGGTAACATTTCAAAGGCTAATATGAGAAGTCAATTGGTACTCTGGGTGAATATCCCATAGCCTTATATTGTGAAAATCAGAAGTACAATATTAGTGCAATATGGGTTATTGGCTTGAAACTTGTTATAGGGTGTTTTTGGACCAGTCTTAAGAAAAAGGCGTATATTGCAAACTATTTTTGACAGATCTGGTACCAAGGAGAACAACTTCCGACATGAAATCATATGATTTATGAGTAGGGCTTTACAAGACAGTAATGAGTCGTTCTAGGCTTGTGATCATACTAATTAAAGATTCAGGCTAAATGAACCAGTCATAACATGTTAGAGCAACATGTTTATTAAACTGATTTCAAAGATCTAGTTTACATAGGTTTATTGCCCCACATAAGTAAACTACTGCATCAGAATTTTCACGATATTATCCTTGAAAGCATATCAGATATCTTTTATTTCACGAAGAATTTGCTGCAAATAAAAACAAACGTTTTGTTTTATGTAAAACATCCCTGTTGCAGCAACTAAAGTAATATTAGTATTCACAACTTCATGGTGGTTTTGTTCGAAAAATAATACTTTGCAGTGCTAGTTTTATCATAGCTATATAATAGCTTCTTATTTTATGGCTTAAAATGATGTTTATGATATGAACACAGCTATATCAAGCTAAATTTAATGCATAAATTTCCTTTTTTATTGTCTTCCACTAATACATTGTGACATTAGCTTGTCTGTGGACTGACATTGGCACCTGGAATAACCCAAAATTATTGGACCGTCTAGATACTAAGTTGAGTGCCTGTTACTGGCCATAATGAGATGCCAGGATCACATTTGAAGCATGTAGAACTACTACATCAAAAGCTTAATTCTGTTTGTACCAAATCTAACCATAATGGCTCATAACGAACCCACATCTAACGGATGGGTTTGTCTTGAATGACGAATTTGTCAGGCTAATAACATTTTTATGGAAACTACTTTGGACTGCAATACACACACTTTCTCTAATCTTTGGGGATAAAAAAATTTCCTTGTGCAAGACAGTTAATATCAAAGCAGTTCAATTTTTATCTGTATAAGCAAAATGGTGCTTTTTCAATCTCATCTGATTAATCCTATTATGCAATGTGAAACATACCAGCATCAGTTGCTCACAAAAAACCGTTAAGGGCATATTTGAGCAGACAACCTTTCTATGTAGCGGCCATTTAAAAAATTCTGCAGTAGCGTTTTTAGAACCACCCCTCTACAAAGAAAACTTCAGACTATCTGTTTCTTGTGGCTTTGGTCCTTACATACTTTAAAAAGATTGACTTTCACAAGAATTAAAATTTCATAAATTTTAATAAAACCCTGAAAATGGCATCCAAGGGAATATTTGCTTGTTGTTTACTGCTAAATTGAATTGAACAGATTTTATGTGGGTATAATTTAGTTTTTTTTATTAACCTAATTTTTATAATACCCTGAAAATTTTGACAAATTGGTTTACTGTTGAAATTTAAGTTCTGTGAAATTTAATCTGCTTAAATTTCTCCCAACATAATTAAGAATATATGATTAATACTGTTGTATGAAAAACATTTCAAAACTATTTCTTAAGCTATAAAACTAAGTTCCACATCATCCCGTTTTACCCTGCGTTTCTACAGTGGGTTACTATTGCTTTCTGAGGAGAGATCGTGTAATTAGGGTAAATATCTTTATTTATATGTGTAAAATTTATATACCAGTACAATGTAGGATGAAAATGCTTGTCTGCTATTTTGTAACATTACTTAAAAAAGTTAGTGAAAGCTTGCGTGAAACATTTTCTGTATTTTGCAATTTATTTAATATGGTCAAAAAATCATGATTTGCAAAAAATAATTAAAAATAAAATTAAAATTTTTTTATGACTGTATGGCTCATTACAATGGCTTTATGTGGAGTTGTGTTAACTGTTTTGCAAAGTCATTGTTTTGTATTAATGACGCTAGCAAACTTGAATATTAGTTAAAAGCTTAGAAAGGCAACATTTGTCAGGCGAATGTAATAGTCAATGGTGATCAATGACAAGTTACACATGGCTCAATTAAAGATCAGCTTTCGCCAAAGCTAAATACTGATTAAGGATTGCAGATATGAAAAAGGAAAAGCTTTATTGAGACTCGTTTGTAATGCTTAATTCTTCATTATCACATCAAAAATGGATTGTCTTAGAATAGATTAAGAAAGGAAAAAGATTGTAGCTATTGCCATGAATATTATGTTTTAATGTACAAGTTTTAGTATTTTTTTACAGACATAGAAAAGTGAGGACTCGTTTTAAGAATAGATAGTTATTAACAATTGTTTGGAAAAAAACTTAGTCAGGGATATCAACAGCAACGCCATGATCAAGAAAAAAGCCTCTTAAAGTCTGGATAATAATCTATGTCATTGAAAACCTGTTAAATCTGGATATTAATTGTGTGGTGGAAACCTGTTAAGGTCTGGATATTCATCTCCGTCGTGGAAACTGTTAAAGTTTGGATATTATTCTATGTCATGGAAAACCTGTTAAAATCTGGATATTAATCTATGTCATGGAATAATCTGTTAAAATCTGGATATTAATCTCCATCATGAAAATCTGTTAAAGTCTGGATCTCAGTGTTTGTCATGTAAAGCCTATCAAAGTGTGGATATTAATCGAATGGTGGAAAATCTGTTAAGGTCTGGAAATTTATCTGTCAGGGAAATCCTCTACCGTCTGGATATTATTCTTTGGAATACCTCTTAAAGTCCGGACATTTATCTATGTCATGAAGAATCTGCTAAAGTCTGGATATTTCTCTATGTCATGAAAAAACCTGTCAAAGTCTGGATATTAATCTATGTCATGGAAAACCTGTCAAAGTCTGGATATTTATCTATGTCACGGGAAATCTGTTAAAGTTTGCATATCAATCTGTGTCACGGAAAACCTATCAAAGTGTGAATATTAATCTCTGGAAAAACCTGTTAAAATCTGGATATTAACCAATGTCATGAAAAAACCCTTTACAGTCTGGATGTTTATCTATGTCATGGAAATCTGTTAAAGTCTGGATATTAATCTATGTTATGCAAAACCCCGTTAAATTTAGATATTAATCTACCAGGTGGGAAATCATTTAACGTCTGAATATTAATCTCTGGAAAAGCTGTTAAAGTCTGAATGTTCATCTATGTCATGGAAAAACCTGTTACAGTCTGGATGTTAATCTATGTCATGGAAAAATCTGTTAAAGTCAGGACATCAATCTGTGTCGTTGAATAATTTGTTGCAGTCTGGATATTTATCTATGTCATGAAAAATCTGTTAAAGTCTGGATCTCAGTGTTTGTCATGTAAAGCCTATCAAAGTGTGGATATTAATCGTGTGGTGGAAAATCTGTTAAGGTCTGGAAATTTATCTGTCAGGGAAATCCTCTACCGTCTGGATATTATTCTTTGGAATACCTCTTAAAGTCCGGACATTTATCTATGTCATGAAAAATCTGCTAAAGTCTGGATATTTTTCTCTGTCATGAAAAAACACTTTACAGTCTGGATGTTTATCTATGTCATGGAAATCTGTTAAAGTCTGGATATTAATCTATGTTATGCAAAACCCCGTTAAATTTAGATATTAATCTACCAGGTGGGAAATCATTTAACGTCTGAATATTAATCTCTGGAAAAACCTGTTAAAGTCTGAATGTTCATCTATGTCATGGAAAACCTGTTACAGTCAGGATGTTAATCTATGTCATGGAAAAATCTGTTAAAGTCAGGACATCAATCTGTGTGGTTGAAAAATTTGTTGCAGTCTGGATATTTATCTATGTCATGGAAAATCTGTTAAGGTCTGGATCTCAGTGTTTGTCATGTAAAGCCTATCAAAGTGTGGATATTAATCGTATGGTGGAAAACCTGTTAAGGTCTGGAAATTTATCTGTCAGGGAAATCCTTTACCGTCTGGATATTATTCTTTGGAATACCTCTTAAAGTCCGGATATTTATCTATGTCATGAAAAATCTGCTAAAGTCTGGATATTTCTCTCTGTCATGAAAAAACACTTTACAGTCTGGATGTTTATCTATGTCATGGAAATCTGTTAAAGTCTGGATATTAATCTATGTTATGCAAAACCCCGTTAAATTTAGATATTAATCTACCAGGTGGGAAATCATTTAACGTCTGAATATTAATCTCTGGAAAAACCTGTTAAAGTCTGAATGTTCATCTATGTCATGGAAAAACCTGTTACAGTCAGGATGTTAATCTATGTCATGGAAAAATCTGTTAAAGTCAGGACATCAATCTGTGTTTGAAAAATTTGTTGCAGTCTGCATATTTATCTATGTCATGGAAAATCTGTTAAGGTCTGGATCTCAGTGTTTGTCATGTAAAGCCTATCAAAGTGTGGATATTAATCGTATGGTGGAAAATCTGTTAAGGTCTGGAAATTTATCTGTCAGGGAATTCCTCTACCGTCTGGATATTATTCTTTGGAATACCTCTTAAAGTCCGGATATTTATCTATGTTGTGAAAAATCTGCTAAAGTCTGGATATTAATCTATGTCATGGAAAAACCTGTTACAGTCAGGATGTTAATCTATGTCACGGGAAATCTGTTAAAGTGTGGATATTAATCTGTGTCATTGAAAAATTTGTTACAGTCTGGATATTTATTTATGTCATGGAAAATCTGTTAAAGTCTCGATCTCAGTGTTTGTCATGTAAAGCCTATCAAAGTGTGGATATTAATCGTATGGTGGAAAACCTGTTAAGGTCTGGAAATTTATCTGTCAGGGAAATCCTCTACCGTCTGGATATTATTCTTTGGAATACCTCTTAAAGTCCGGATATTTATCTATGTCATGAAAAATCTGCTAAAGTCTGGATATTTCTCTATGTCATGAAAAACCTGTCAAAGTCTGGATATTTATCTATGTCACGGGAAATCTGTTAAAGTTTGGATATTAATCTATGTCATGGAAATCTGTTAAAGTTTGTATATCAATTTGTGTCACGGAAAACGTATCAAAGTATGAATATTAATCTCTGGAAAAACCTGTTAAAATCTGGATATTAACCAATGTCATGGAAAAACCTGTTACAGTCTGGGTGTTTATCTATGTCATGGAAATCTGTTAAAGTCTGGATATTAATCTATGTTATGCAAAACTCCGTTAAATTTAGATATTAATCTACCCGGTGGGAAATCCTTTAACGTCTGAATATTAATCTCTAGAAAAACCTGTTAAAGTCTGGATGTTCATCTATGTCATGGAAAAACCTGTTACAGTCTGGATGTTAATCTATGTCATGGAAAAATCTGTTAAAGTCAGGACATCAATCTGTGTCGTTGAATAATTTGTTGCAGTCTGGATATTTATCTATGTCATGAAAAATCTGTTAAAGTGGATCTCAGTGTTTGTCATGTAAAGCCTATCAAAGTGTGGATATTAATCGTGTGGTGGAAAATCTGTTAAGGTCTGGAAATTTATCTGTCAGGGAAATCCTCTACCGTCTGGATATTATTCTTTGGAATACCTCTTAAAGTCCGGACATTTATCTATGTCATGAAAAATCTGCTAAAGTCTGGATATTTCTCTATGTCATGAAAAAACACTTTACAGTCTGGATGTTTATCTATGTCATGGAAATCTGTTAAAGTCTGGATATTAATCTATGTTATGCAAAACCCCGTTAAATTTAGATATTAATCTACCAGGTGGGAAATCATTTAACGTCTGAATATTAATCTCTGGAAAAACCTGTTAAAGTCTGAATGTTCATCTATGTCATGGAAAAACCTGTTACAGTCTGGATGTTTATCTATGTCATGGAAATCTGTTAAAGTCTGGATATTAATCTGTGTTATGCAAAACCCTGTTATATTTAGATATTAATCTACCAGGTGGGAAATCCTTTAAGGTCTGAATATTAATCTCTGGAAAAACCTGTTAAAGTCTGGATGTTCATCTATGTCATGGAAAAACCTGTTACAGTCTGGATGTTAATCATGTCATGGAAAAATCTGTTAAAGTCAGGACATCAATCTGTGTCATTGAAAAATTTGTTGCCGTCTGGATATTTATTTATGTCATGGAAAATCTGTTAAAGTCTGGATCTCAGTGTTTGTCATGTAAAGCCTATCAAAGTGTGGATATTAATCGTATGGTGGAAAACCTGTTAAGGTCTGGAAATTTATCTGTCAGGGAAATCCTCTACCGTCTGGATATTATTCTTTGGAATACCTCTCAAAGTCCGGACATTTATCTATGTCATGAAGAATCTGCTAAAGTCTGGATATTTCTCTATGTCATGAAAAAACCTGTTAAAGTCTGGATATTTATCTATGTCATGGGAAATGAGTTAAAGTTTGGATATTAATCTATGTCATGGAAATCTGTTAAAGTTTGTATATCAGTTTGTATCACGGAAAACGTATCAAAGTGAGAATATTAATCTCTGGAAAAACCTGTTTAAATCTGGATATTAACCAATGTCATGGAAAAACCTGTTACAGTCTGGGTGTTTATCTATGTCATGGAAATCTGTTAAAGTCTGGATATTAATCTATGTTATGCAAAACCCCGTTAAATTTAGATATTAATCTACCAAGTGGGAAATCCTTTAATGTCTGAATATTAATCTCTGGAAAAACCTGTTACAGTCTGGATATTTATCAATGTCATGGAAAAACCTGTTACAGTCTGGATATTATTCTATGTGATGGAAAACCTGGTAAATTTTGATATTAATCTATGTCATCGGAAACCCTGTTAAATGAAAGATTGGATATGTATCTATTCCATGGGAAAATATGTAAAGTCTGGATATTTATGTATGTTGTGGAGAAACCATGAACTATTATCCTTTGTTATTGAGAAAAGCAAAACGTCTGAATGCATTCCAAGGAAAATGAGAAGATAGAGAATGTGGACCTATGTCATGTTAAAAACGAAAGGACTGGAGAGTTACCCATGTCGCGGGATAGCACATAAAAATCGGTGCCTTTTATAAAAGCAAGTCACTATAATATAATTGTGTTGTATTTTAAGATTAGACTGCAAGACTACATAGTTAACCGGCAACAGAAAAAGTTTTATTATTTAAAAGATTAAGTAAAGCATTAAAAATAAAGTAGATTTTGCAAAACCTCATATTAAGGTTCAGCTATTTTTTAAGAAGAACTTCATATATTTGGATCAAAACCCACAGGTTTTAGTACGGTAAATGACTGAATAAGTGTTCGAGGATTCTTGTTAGAAATTCCAACTGTAATGTGGCAGGCAGGCCATTTATTTGTCAAAGATTAAAACAATACAAATTAATGAAATAAACGACGAATGTGTGTTTTGCGATGGAAACGACGAACTTGTGTTTTGCGATGAAAACGATGAACGTGTGTTTTGCGATGGAAACGACGAAAGTTTGTTTTTCCGATGGAAACGACAAATATGTTTGTCGTTTGTGATGGAATTACTAGGGAACTGATTGTTATAGCAAATAGAACACTTATTCACTCATCTAATACGCGACAAGCATTTTCTCTTTTTATTGAACTCTATCGTACTTTAATGTTGGATGCTTTTGTGCAAAAAAGAAAATTCTAAGCTTTGTGCGTTACGAGAAATCTTAAAATTGTAAATGAGGTAAAACTGTAGCTGCGAAACTTTGCAAATATCTGTGGTTTCTTGTTTGTTGTTGTTGTTGTTGATTATTTTGTTGCCTTTCTGTCTTTGTTGTGTCAACCAAACTCTGATTTTGTAAATAGAAACATTCCGTCAAATAAATTAGTTTTCTAACATTAAAGTACTATTTATTTAAAGAAGCTGAATACACAATATATTTTTGTCATAGTGTACAAAAGGCAAATGTTAGTTATATTTGAGGAAAGTTCGAATTATGTTCGTTAAAGATTAAAATGCTAATGGTCGTCAGAATGTGCTAAACCGCTGAGATTTGTTCCCATGAGACAATTAGCAGAAGGTCAGGTTTCAAACTTTCTCCTATTTAGTGTCTCACTTAACGTCAGCATCTTACTTAAGCTTTTTATTTTTATTCTTTTTGTTAATTATTTGTCTAGTTAGATTTAGTTTTTTATTATTGTTTTGTAAAGCAATGGTAACCTAGTGGGGAATAGGGAAGAGTTCGCATCACACAGGTTGGCTAGAGGAATGCAATTTTAAACATAGGAAAACATCATAGGTAAGTATCTAAGGTAAGTATATAGCCATTTTGTATCTCTCCATGAGAAAGGTAATGCCAGCTGTTGCTTGGTTAAGGCCTTTAAATAACTGTGCATGCCAGGGATGGATGTGAGTGTACATACAGTTAGGTTAGGACGAAGATTAACTGGCGATAGTTAAACTGATAGGTGCTCAATAGTTGCACCTATTTTTAGGCCTTCATCTTTAAACTGTCTCTTGAAATTGCAATAGCAAATCCAGGGCCTGGGCTGGAATAGACTTCATAATGCTAACTATGAAGGTGGCAGTAACCTTTTTTCACTCTTCAAGCAGATGAAATTTTTACTCAGTGTATTATCAATTCGAACTTTCTTTATTATTTCCTGAAAATATTCAGGCATTTTTAGAAGAAATCTCATTACCATATCATGCTGCATCTAGTCATTGTCAAAGGAAAAATTTATATATATTTATATATATTTATAAACAATAAACCACACACCTTTTCAAAGCTGTATGATTTACAAAGCTTGTGTTAAAATTTTAAAGAGAAACGAAAATGCTAAAAGGTAAAGCTCTTGAGTGAGACGCTATGGAGGTTGAATTCGTACTAGCAACATATAGAAATAAATGTTGCCTTTCTGTTTTTAGTATACCTATAATATAAACTTTGCAAAACTCTTTCAATATTCTTGAATGCGCCTTTTGTCTGTAAACTTATAAAGTGGTGAAACCTTTTTTTTTAATGTCTAAATATGCATAATAAATGTCTTTCTTTACATTGTGTTTAAAACTAAAAATTCGTTTAATTCTCGTTTATGATTATTTCCTATCTTTAAGGCGCCTTTAGATACGAAAAGGCTTCTTGCCGATGATCTCCTTGCATCGTCTTTAAATTCAAAAATTCTTCTTGTTAGTGATCCCGTCTGTAAAGATGCAAATTTTTCCTGTTATTGTATCGCCTAGTACAAGAATCTTTCTTGTTCGTGATGCCTGTCTGTAAATGTGCAAATATTTCCTGTTGTTACTTTAAGTACAAAAATCTTTTTCTCGGTGGTTCTCGTCTTAAACGATGCAAATATTTTCTGGTCATTCCATTGCCTTTTAATTCAAGAATTTTTCTTTTCGACGACCCATCTTTATAGATGCAAATATTTTCAGTACTTGCATCACCTCAAAATACAAAAATTGTGCTTGTCGATAATTTCCGTCTTTAAAGATGCAAATGTTTCCTGTCGTTGCATCGTCTTTAACTACAGAAATTCTTTTTGTCAGTGATTCCTTTCTATATATATGAAAATTTTTCTGCCGTTGCGTCGTCTTAAATTGCAGAAATTCATTTTTGTCTGTGTTTCCTTTCTATATATATGAAAATTTTTCTGCCGTTGCGTCGTCTTAAATTGCAGAAATTCTTTTTGTCTGTGTTTCCTTTCTATATATATGAAAATTTTTCTGCCGTTGCGTCGTCTTAAATTGCAGAAATTCTTTTTGTCAGTGATTCCTTTTATATATATGAAAATTTTTCTGCCGTTGCGTCGTCTTAAATTGCAGAAATTCTTTTTGTCTGTGTTTTCTTTCTATATATATGAAAATTTTTCTGCCGTTGCGTCGTCTTAAATTGCAGAAATTCTTTTTGTCTGTGTTTCCTTTCTATATATATGAAAATTTTTCTGCCGTTGCGTCGTCTTAAATTGCAGAAATTCTTTTTGTCTGTGTTTCCTTTCTATATATATGAAAATTTTTCTGCCGTTGCGTCGTCTTAAATTGCAGAAATTCTTTTTGTCTGTGTTTCCTTTCTATATATATGAAAAATTTTCCTGTCGTTGCGTCGTCTCTAACTACAGAAATTCTTTTTGTCAGTGATTCCTTTCTATATATATGAAAATTTTTCTGCCGTTGCGGCGTCTTAAACAGCAGAAATTCTTTTTGTCAGTGATTCCTTTCTATATATATAAACAATTTTCCTGTCGTTGCGTCGTCTTAAATTGCAGAAATTCTTTTTGTCTGTGTTTCCTTTCTATATATATGAAAAATTTTCCTGTCGTTGCGTCGTCTCTAACTACAGAAATTCTTTTTGTCAGTGATTCCTTTCTATATATATGAAAATTTTTCTGCCGTTGCGGCGTCTTAAACAGCAGAAACTCTTCTTGTCAGTGATTCCTTTCTATATATATATGAGAAAATTTTTTGCCGTTGCGTCGTCTTAAACTGCAGAAATTCTTTTTGTCAGTGATTCCTTTCTATATATATAAACAATTTTCCTGTCGTTGCATCGTCTCTAACTACAGAAATTTTTCTTGTCAGTGATTCTTTTCTATATATATGAAAAAATTTTCTGTCGTTGCATCGTGTTGAAATTCAAACAATCTTTTTTTAGTGATTCCTCTTTAAAAATACCAATAATTTCAATTGTTTTACAGCCTTCGTATTGAATTCTTCTTGTGAGTGATTCCTCTCGTTAAATATGTAAATATGTCTGGGTTTGTACCGTCTTGAATATGCAAAAGTTTCGTTGGTAATTATGGCAGACTTGTTATTAGCGATATTGTGTAAAAAAAGCATGTGAGCCTTGTTTTATCGAAAAGCTTGTTTATATAATATTGATTTTTTCATCTAACAATGTGGCATTTTTTGAACATGGATAAGGATGCCAGATAAAGTTAGGTAAGGTTTTCAAATACCATGTTGAGCTAAGTTTTAGAACATAAATACTTAAAGCGCTAACCGGTTAGACCACATTTTTAAAGCTATATCAAGACACGTATTTTTTTATATTTTTTGGTCTATTGTTGTATTAATATCGCTTGTTGCGTACAAGTTGTGTTTCGATATATATTGTTGTATTATTTTTACGTACAACTTTTTGTTTGATGAAGCTTTTGTTTACTTCTATTTTTTTATACGTCTCTTTTTCTACATTTTACTGGCATGTCATCAGACTGGACCTTTTGACAACAAAATTTGCTTTGTTCGTTTGGAGATGGTACTCGCCGTAAATGCTTGAGTGAACGTTGTTGAGAAGGTTGAACATTAAGTTCCACTTTCTCCTCGTGTGTTTACGGAAAGTCTTATAATATAGCTTATTGAACATTTCTTAATGCCGTAAAGCTTTTTTATTGTACATTATTTATGCCGTAAAAGTTTGAGCAAACACCGTAAGTTTTTATATGTATGTCCATGGGACGAAAACTATAAGCAATGGTGTTTGTTCGAACTTTTACGGTATGATAACGAAAAGTCTTTTTTATTGTACATTGTTAATGCCGTAAAAGTTTGAGCAAACACTGTAAGTTTTTATTTGTATGTCCATGGGACAAAAACTTTAAGCAATGGTGTTTGTTCGAATTTTTACGGTATTAATGTATTTATAAATAAATACACGTTTGTAAATATTGTAAATATTCTTTCTTGATACGCATACTATGTTCTACTCCTTTGTATCCCGAATCCTAGTCCTGATAATTTTTCTTTGTTAAACTGTTTAACAGCTCACATTTTTTCCTGTTATGCGGAATCGAGGGCGAAAATATGCTGATATCAGCAGCAAAAATCTGTGAATCATAACGCAGAACCAGATTTTTTCGAAATTAACCAGGGCTCGGGGATGTTTTCCATAGTATTTGGTAGCGCTGAAACTTGTGAAAGCGACAAGAGATAGAAGAACACTGTTTAAAAACCCAATACCGTCATTTCATCTCTGTTTGAAACTATATCTATCATTTTCTGTGGTCTGACTCCTTTTCGGTTAAGTAGCTATTCACAAGCTTTGGCTGTGCATGATGGATTTGTCAGCCCACATGTTACTGCAGCATCTACTCGAAACAAAAGTGCAGCAACATGGTTGCACGTCTCGGACATTCCTGCCATGCAGGTGCAGTCTGCTGACATAATCCGATTACTGTCTCCTTTCAGAACGCATACCCATAGTTTATGAGGTGGATCATTTAATCGTTCTGAAGGCCTACAATCTCCTTTTGAAAAGCAGTACTTTGAATCTTCGTCAATCGGATGGTACATTATTGTACGTTATCCTAGCCAACAATTTGTAAAATAGATTTATGCTTTGCTTGTTTTGTTATTGTTTAGGTCGTCACTCCCCAGTGTGCTATTATATACGAACTTACCAGGTGTTATAGAACAAGCAAGCACAATCATGATTTTAAGTATACAATAGCCACAGTACGTGCTTATTTAGAAAAAGAGACTTTCGATGAAGAATTTCGATAGGAATATTATTAGTTAACGAGGTTCTTCTTTTGTTTCCTTATTTTATTATATGTATCTCCTTGTAAAAATGAATTTGTTTTTCTGGTTTTCCCAACATCAGTTCACCATTCACGAGTTTACAAAAACATGCGCCGAAATAAGTCCCCAACAAATGTATATGTGTTGGTTCTAGGTCGTTGTAGATGGTTGTAGACGGTTTTTAGATCGTTGTAGATCGCTGTAGGTCCTTTTAGATCGTTGTAGATCGTTGTAGGTGGTAAGTATGAAAATAAAATATGCATGTGTTTTATTTCAAAGGACTTTTTATTTGAGACGCAAGTTGTGCATGATTTTTATTTCGAAGGACTTTTATTTGAGACGCCGGTTGTGAGAGTTACTCATTATTCAGCATGTCACACATTTGTGTATGGTTTTTGTTTCAAAATGATGTATTTTGAAAGGCAAATAAAATATCAAGGTGTGACTATAAGCCCATAAAAAGTTATGGAAAAAAGTTAAAGAAGGGAGAGGGTGCTGCATCACCCCTCCAGCACGAATAGGATTAAGGGCGGTAACAACCCTTGTAATTTGATACGGATTGATCAGAATTTGTCGAGGTAATTACCGACATATTTTCAAAACAAGTACCTTCACATTGGCAATTATTTGACGTGGTAAAATCGCACATAAAAAGTCCCCTGCAATTGTACGATTGGACGTGTAAAAAATAGCCGAAGATATAACAGCGGAAAAAAGTATTTGTTTTTCCAGAGCATTGTTCAGTTGCCTCCTACTGTAATGCACGAACAACAAACTTAGCAAAAATACAGTTAGTTTATGCGATTCAACTGCATCATTAAAAACAGTTTGTCACCAATGTAGTTTGATTAAATCATTGCAGAAAACGCTAAAATATATTTAATAAAATGTCGTTTTTTCTGCGTTGAACATTAATATTTACGCAATTAACCATTATTTTATTTCTTATTTTTCTTTGCTTTTCTCCGGCAAAAATAATATTCTTTATTTAGGAGCTAGCTAAAACATTTTTTGTGTTTTGTTAAGTTTAAAAATGTATGTTTTTTTTTAATATGTTTTTGTGTTTTATGGATCATTTAATATTTTCACATTAGAGATAGGAAAATGTTCGTTCTAGCGCATTCGACGACGACGACAAGGGAAATTCCCCGATATCCCAATTCCGACAAATCCGAAAACAAATCCGATTCCAATAAAATCCAACGCATGCGCAATAGCGACTAGCGGGAGTAATGCTGACATCAACAAAAATAGAGATGGCGCAATTGAGTAGGGGAAAGTCCATAGAGTTTTGACTGCTAGTTGAGGCCGGGATATGATATAAATATGAGTCGACATCATAAGAATCCCTTCAGGACCCAGGAAATGTGTATCGGGGTAGTTCAAGAATACCCCTGGCTGCTGCGGTATATTCCAGACCATTACATTACCAGGAAATGTGTACCAGGGCAGTCGGAGTGAATCCTGTACTACTCGAGTATATTCCGGACCATTTCAAGACCGAGGAAATGTGTACCAGGGTGGTTCAAGATAATCCCTTCCTGTTAAAATATGTTCCGGACCGTTTCAAAACACAAGAAATGTGCATCGTGGCAATTGACATATATTCCCGGCTGCTCAAGCATGTCCGGAGCATTTCAGATCCTAGGACGTGTTCCCCCGGGGATCCTCGTGAGAGTTAGTATAAGGTATGGAGATCATTGACTATCTTACAACCCAGGGTTGTAAGATAAATGGAACAATGCGATGGGTGTGAACGAGTACTCGACACCTATGACAGATGCTCCTGTGGACGGAGATTCTTCATAAAAGGTAAACTGCTTTGCTGGTACTGCTACCAGGAGTATATCACGTATAATGGTGGCAGCTGTTCATGTGATGCTAGTTGAGGTTTTGTTTTTCTATAATAAAATAGACATGTCTGACAAAATGAACAAAACACTAAACTTTTCCGGAATCGAAGTACCAACCACGAACATCTTGTTCAATGTGGACTCGGAAATCATGAAACCTTCCGAAGTCGATGTGAACAAGGTCGTGATCTCGTCGATGGTCGACTTTTTAGTCAATGACAACACGATCAAGTTCAAGCGCATCTATGTGGGATATAGGGTGTCGGAAGACAAGATCACATCCCTCTGCATCCAGGCTCCTAAGCAGAACAGCTATGGTATCCAAAAATATAACGAGACCGCCAAGTGGAAAGTGTGCTTTATCATCGACCCAGAAAATACGAAGCAGGCCGCTTATATCAAGTGCATGCAAAAGATCGACGCCCGGATCTGTGAGCTCGCCAAGAACTACAAGCACCCGATGATCAAGCACATCTAGGATAACTCCCCGATCAAGGAGAGATCAATTCCCACCTTTTGTCAGCAGAGCACAAAGTACGAGGATGGCAAACCTATCAGGAAGATAACCACGCCATTCTTCAACAGGCACCGACAGCAAGTAAATCCGGCGAATTATGAAGGAAAGAGGCTTTCCATGGTGGCAGCCATAACATACAGAGATGTGTACCTTTCGTCCAACACCATCTCAGAAAGGAGCTTTGAGATTCGACAAGCGATAATCACTGGGGCTCACGACATACCAAAGCAATCGCTGATGATTGATGTGGATGAAAGAGATTTTTCGGACGATGAAGCCGACAACTTTGACTCTCTACCATCCGATAACTCTGTAGACCTCGAGTAAGAAACGACAGTCAATCAGGTGAACCTTCAGCGCTCAGAGCCTCACTGAGTTGTAGTGGATGCAAAGGTTTATATGGTTGGTATTCAGCCATAGAAAAAAACATGAACGACGTTAAGGCACTGAAAAAGGAAGCGAAAGCATTAAAGATCCGTCAGTATTCAACTATGAAAAAAGCTGAACTCCTCGAAGCAATCCGTAAGGTCAAGTACAAGGACGCTTCTACACGGACAGACGGTCCCTATTGCGAACCTTGTTGTACTATCGCTTGGCAGAAAAATCTCGAAGAATACTCGAGACAGCTCTCCGAAAAGCAGCGACGTGTTGCATATGATGCTGAGTTGGTGATCGATCGAGACACCGGCGAAGTACTCGGGATCGAGTAAGCGGTGTGTTGTTCAACACATTAGACCTATGAATAAGCTGGTGGCTCCTCTAAGTACTGCTGACATACTGTACAGACTGCAAGTTTTTTATCAACTCCTGTTTACCCTCTTCACGCCCTTGTGCGATCAGCTGCTGTCGCTCCCGTTCATTATTAGAATCCACTTTTTTGCGTGTTTGTTGTCGGGCTTGTTCCTTCAGCGTCATGTAATTTTGCTTCTCTTGTATAATTAATCTGAACTCGTGGTCGCTAATCACACCATCCTCCACGGCTTTCGAGATCAAGGGCGCGATAGAGTTCAACTTGGTCTCCGCCAGTAGTCTGATGCTCTCATGCTTCTTACTCTTGACATCTAGCCTCTTCCCAGCGTTCCGCAGACCAGCTTGTCCCAACCCTACGGGAATCGTAATTCCACCCATAGCCACGGCTAATGGTACACCAATCCCGGATAGCATGCTGCAAACGCCAACGCCGGAAGTTATCACAATTACCGATAGTAACCCGTGATCCGTGTATCTAACCCACGTACCATGCGTCTTGAATTTTTTAGCGAGCTTGTCCCGCTCTTTAATCTCAGCCCGCAAATATTGTTCCACTTCTTCGATCTAATTCAGTCTGCGGACTTGTGAACTATCCTCCTCCATACCCTCCGTCATTTATTCTATTCTATCAGTAGGTGCATAGTTATTCCCACGAACGAAACATTCTTATCGTGGTGATGCTCATCCGTGAGCATAAGCTCCAGCCTGTCTGTTAAACCTTTAAGAGAGCTGGCAATCATCCTCATCTAACTGAGGGCAAACAAGTCTCAGCCGCTGGTATACGTCAGTCCTATAGAATGAATCGTAGTCACCGTTCTTATAGTATTTTTTACTGGGATCGTAGGGTAGGCCCAAGAGCTCTTGCAGTTGTCGATGAATCACCACCGTGTACCCGTCATTGACACGGAGCCTGCAGAGTCCGTTCCCGAGTACGAAGAGCTCAATCTTACCTTCCGCCCGCTTGTTGACGATACTTGCTAAATCCTCGATCTTGCACAACCCATTCATGATCTCAATTTGCGGATGGCAAACTCGTTGTTACTGAAGAGGTTCAGCCACGTAGGTCGAATGCTGATCGACTTCAGAGCTATCCTCGTGTCCTGGCCTAGGTAGTCCTCAAATATCGTAGGGTTCTCTATATCTGTGACATACAGCTGCTTCATGTCTCTTTAAGAAAAGATGAGCATTTACTCGTATAACCCTAGAGCAAAGTATGTCCCTACACATGGGCGCTATCTCGAGAGACTCAAGGGTGATGATCTCTCAATGCAAGATATCGTTATTGATGCGAAGGGGTCCTCATTCAAGGTGAAATTCCCCAACATCTTTGTCGAATACGAGTTCCACTCTGGTGCGGTGTTAAATACCTGGCAAAGCCACCCCTTCAGTCCACTCAGCTAAATTTTGATACCTACTGCGCAACTTCAGCTTGTGGTATTTCCATGCAGCATCTAACCACATCCCTACCTCTTGTTCGCTCCGTTTGCCGTTTCCACGTGTACTTCCAGATTCGTAAAATACTTCAAGATCTCGAAGTGTCTCTACCGGGTTTCGATAGGTTTCGACGCCTCAACAACCCATTCAATAGGCAGAAGTTCTTGCAATTAGCACGTGAATTTGGAGTAAGTAGTAGCGAGCAAGAGTGGAGGAACGAGACTCTCTTCAGTAGCTGGCAAGCTATTCGTAAAGACTATCCCGGCAGCGGGTCTAGTTATTTTGATGAAGATTCTTGGAGTCGATGGATCTTTGAGAAAAGTCAAGGCCTTACTCGTATAGGTATTGAACGCCTATCCCAAAGCGCAAGATTTTATGCTTACCTCATACTTCAGAGCCAAGCTAACGCGAGTTCCAACATCATTGGCAATCAAGGTAGTTCGATCGATGTGCAGCGTCTATACTTGACAAAATTTGAGGACTTGATCACAAGGCCTAGTGATACGGGTGAGGAAATAAGGCGATTCCAAAATGTGCTAAAGTACGCGCGCAGCAAGGTCGATTTCTCGTTTGCTCATGGAGTCTACATGATTCCGAGTAACATGGGCCTTGATATCGGGAGTGTCGTGAATTTCACGAATAAAATTCTCATCAGCAAGGAGTACTTCTCGATTGGTGTTAACCCGCAGATTAACGCTGCCAGACCACAGAGTTCCAAACATCAAGCACCAAGGGAAGAAATTAAAGGGGAGGGTGCCACCCTCCCCCGATCAGAGTCGCAAACTGCGCCAGGAGTCGATGCAACTCGGAATACCAAGAATGAGAATACCAAGGCTACAGTTATCACGTTGGGAGTAGGGCTAATCCTCGCTTTCATCTGGATGAAGAAATAGGTCTAATGTGTTGATCAACATACTAGACTCTCATCGATCCTTACCACCCCTCTTGCTCCTGTTACCCACATACGCAACAACAATACCCAAAACACCTGCGATGGCCAGGTAGAGGTGCTTTGCTACATATTCGACGACTCTTGCAGCAACTCTGAAGAATAACAAGACCACGCTGCCAATTGCCTGCCAGGTACTTTAAAAATCTCCCGAGTCTTTCAAGCTGTTTCTGTACAAAACTTTTCCCACCTGTACTTCCACCAGCAGCTCCTCCGGCAGTGCCTCCACCTCCCGTAACTGCCAGGACGATGGTAGAGACCAGCAAGCCAACAGCAGAAACAATGCTCGCGATAGGCAGGCCCTGCTCCCGGAAAAGGGTTTTAAGCTTTTCAAGCAGGGTTTTATCGTCTCCAGCAATCTTCATCAGCTCGGAATTAATGGACCTCAGTTGCTTAAAATCCTCGGAGGAAAGACCGTGTCTACCCAGTTCATCCTTCTTATCTTCCCTCAATTTCTTCAATTCCTTCTCAAGATCATTAATATCCTAAAGCCTTCGCACCCCAGGCTTCTGCTTTTTAAGTTCTTTCAAATTTATCCTTCACCTCCTTAATAGTCTTCTGCAGGTTTTCAATTTCGAGCTTTAACTCCCTCATATCAGAGACATCGTTCTCATCGTCGATGCCCGCGAACGAAGTATCTATATAACCCTTTACGCCACGAGCAAAATTTTGAACACTATCAATTGTTTGCATTTCAATCGTCTCACCCTCCTCTTTACCCGAAGCCTTCTCCTCACCCTTCTTAACAACAACATCAACCTCTAGCGCAAGGTTCTGAGCCTGTGCCCGACCACCATTATTGGGTGTAGAGACATACTTGGTGAAGCCCATATCGCGAATATCTTGAGCCGTAAGGCCATATTTGTGTAATGTACTTAATGCTAGGAACCCAGTTCCATTCTCCTTCGTAACGCTTATACCTTTGAAAAAAAACTGTTCCCCTTCACGCCAAAAGCTACCCTTGGTGATATTGATTTCTAGCTGGGTTTTATCCAGAGGTCCCAGGTCTTGATTATTTAGACGTGTGAAAAAAGCACTTACCTCTTCCTCCAGCACAGATTTCGTTATTTTATCAAGTGTATCCCCTGCTGCTCCGTCGTGGTATCTCCTGCTGGGCTGGATCCCTGCACGTCTTCGAGCCCACGGAACCCCTGCGGCACAAGGAGTTCACTAGGGACATTCTGGGGCCCGAGATCATCCATCTGAATACCTTTAAAGTCTCCTTCGTATCTTGAATTATCAGCCATTTATTCAAGCTTTATAACTCTACTAATAAATGTACGGAACGAAGCTAGATCCTAACAAGGAATTAAAGACAATGCGGGCCATGAAAGGCAAGAAACAGCGTGTCAAGGTATCACATAACCCTAGCACGATCAATCAAAACGAAGATTTGTACGTGGATATTGCTAATTTAGGTAAAGATGATGTAATTTTCTCGGGCTCTCTCATTTGACCTGGAGCTTACTGGCACCAACACCAAACGCACCATTGTCAGCAACATCGGCAAAGCCCTGGTTCAAAACCTTCGCATAAGCCTGAACGGCCATGAAGTGCAAAACATCAGCGATTACAATGTCTTCGCCCTGTATAGGGATTTGTGGCTCCCAAAATTTGAGTGTGAGAACAATCTAATTCTAGAAGGCATCAATCCCAATGACGGCACCATCAGAGCTCTGCAAGTCAAAGTCAGTAACCATGTTGGAAATGATGAAGAAAAAGCGATCGTGGCAGCCTATGGGAACACTTTCGCCATCCCTATAGGTAAGATGTTCGAACTTACCAGAAATTTGCCTTTCTATCAAGCAGGCGTACATGACAGGTTACGGTTTGTACTGCACTTCGCACCATATGACCAAGTCATCAAAGATGAAGGTACGGCAGCTTCTGGAAGCACGGCAGCTAAGCCCGCTGATGGTGCTTATAAAATTACCAACATCTGCTACGAGTTTGATAAGGTAACGAACGAGGAGCTCACGAGTGCTATGACGTCAAGGTACAGACAGTTCGCGATGCCTTATGAACGAGTACTTCGAAGCAAAGTTATAACAATGATAAAAGCTGATACCAGCTATAATCTTCAAATTGACACTCCTGCCAAGTCTCTGAAGGGCGTTTTACTGTTGTTCGTAGACCCTGGAAAAGTGAAGGCGTACAGTGGAGCCAACGAGACCTTCTACAACCCAAAGATAGAGAAAATCGCGATCACGGTGGAAGGTGAGCCCAATGAGGTCTACTCGCATGCTATGTTCCCCAAAGATCATCTCGAGCAAATTGTTGAACTCTTCGCATCCCACGATAGCAAAGTGACCATCGGTCAGTTCTTCACTGAACGCTACGCCCTGTTCATTGATTTCTGCAGTAGTCCAGATCACAGTCTCCATGGTTCTGGCAGACCCTTTCAAATGCTTAGGGATAGCATCACTCTCCACATGACCAAGAAAGATACCAAGAAATCTGACGATACAAGTGAGGATATCCGCTGCTATGTGTACTTGCTCCAGGATGCGCGATTGAAGATCTTGAATGGGCGCTTCCACTCTGTAGAATATTAGAATAAAGATGGCAACTATTGGTGTACTCGTAGCGGGCGCAGCGATTAACGCAATCGCGTTTAGCGGGTCTAATTTCCTTTTTAGCAAGCTATCTTGGCATGGTGAAAAGGAGCGCAAACAACACGATAAAGCTATCGAACAATTACAAAAGCTCAAGCAGCTTGGGTACGTGAGAGGAAAGCGAAGATCGATGCATATAACAAGAGGCGTGAGGAACAGCGTGCTGCGGGGCAGAGTCTGAAGGAGTTTGATGAGGGGATGCGGGACTGCTACATAGCGACGATCGAAAAAGCCCCGAAGTTATCCGACTTTTATACACCCAGCAAGCAGCAACAAGACGGCGAGCTTACGTTCATCGTAGGATCCTTGGCTCTTTTGGGTTTCGCAGTGTACAAGTACATGTAAGGAACGTTTTTGACATTTAATAAATGTCTAAAGCACATATCGTTACCCCTGAAGAGGAGGAAAAACTAAGCAGTATCTACTACTCTCCAGAACATCTCTGGACTGGTCGAAAAGCGATCAAATTACTCGCTGGCCTTTTTAAAGAGTTATTCACTGACTCTCTCGCCAACTGCTCTGGCTCAGGCATATTCGAGAGCCCAAGCGTATCAATTACCCTCATTTCACAATTACAAAGCCGAATGAAATGCACCAATTTGACTTGCTCTACATGCCCCATGACAAAGTCTATGGAAACACCTATAAATACATCCTCATAGGTATAAGGTGGCTAGACCCTGAGAACGAAAAAGGCTAGTGAGGTCGCCGACATGCTCAAGGATATTTACAAGGCAGGACCTCTCCGATATCCAAAGATTTTTCAGTGCGACAATGGTTCGGAATTCAAGTCGGACGTGACAAATCTGTTAGAGGCTAAGGCTGTCGAGATAAAGAGTATGAAACCTTCGAAAGCGATCAAACTTGAGGAGGTGCCGCAAGGTGAGGAAAAGCATGAAGAAAAGCCGCGCGGGCGAACCGCTCAGTTTATAGCGTCGCCAAGCCACATTTTATACTTCCCCAATATCATGAGTGTCTCTGCCCCTTTTCCAACGGGTCGTTATTAACGACCTCTATTTCATGACTTAAAACGGTCTTAATATTTCATCATATAGTGGATCATGGTAAGAGCCAGCGACGAGACGCAGGCGATTAAAGCGATCCGATCGTCGTGTTTATCCCTCTTTCACATCTTATACAGCGACTGATCGATTTCCTCATGTCTCACTTCCAAGTCCTCGATTGTTTCCTCCAGGTCCTCGATTGTTTCCTCCAATTTCCGGATCTCCCCTTCAAACTCATCCCGTAATTTTTCGACACAAGACATATTTATTTAGTTGAAGTCAAGGCAAAAAAATGCTCCTATTTCAGTTGTACCCGGCGGGTACAACTGATGTCCGCGTGACTCCAAAATTTTCCAGGCCCGGGGCTGTTCCAATCACATACAAGCAGGCATGCTTGGACTTTTTGAGCTGAGCCTTAATAATGGAAATTTCTTCCCTACTCGAAATTACATCGTTCTCTTCATGAATGAGCTCGAGCTCCTTTCGATTCTTCAGATACCAAACAAAAAACTGTTTCATTTGGTCTCTTACCGTTATTGGGATCTTCTTATATCTTTGTGTTAGCAGCCACAAGCTATGCCCTCGATGCCTGCCCGAAACAGCTAGTTCCAGCAATACCCACGAGTTTTATCGAGAGATTCATCGGCCATCATATCATCAACGATAAACAGAGTGTCATTCCCTGCTAGGAGCTTTGGTAATTTAATTATCCGGTCGAAAAACTGGTCTTTGGGTCTATCAAAAACACGTAATCATCTTCTCACAGCGAGGCTCTCTCCAAGTATGTCTTCTTCCACCAGATCGTTGGACAGAGTATGATGATATTGTGGAAATGGTGCCTGTACTCGTTCTCCAGTAGGTCGAGCACTCGTTGGTTCTTGCCGCACGAGGTAGGTCCTGTAAAAATCGCGGTATAAAGGTGAAGAGCAACATACAGAGTCATTTATTTGTGTTTGCCCATTAGGCAGTCACAAACCTTGCATGCCTTATTTGGGTTTTGGTACTATGGAGGCGGGAATCCAGCCTTTGCTCACAGCCATCTCTCTTGAACCTCTACCTGCTGAAAAATAAGCGATCATCTTCATCACATCGCTGGTGTCAAGCTTGGCACTGGGGCTCAAGATCCCAAGGAACCTCTTGCCAACCATGGCATATACAAATGTGAACCCAAGGTCCACGACTGTTTCATACAGAACGTCAATTATCTCTTTTGCAGGGGCGTAACATGAGAACTCATGTTTATATTATAGATTATCTCATACGAAGAATGTCGTCAATATCGGGCTGTGCTGTGGGCTCTTGCTGGGGCGCACGTGCCTCTCCAGAACCGCCAGGCAATGGCTCTGCACCAACAGGTTGCTCTTTTCCATCCTGCAGCTTACGGAAGATATAGACCCCAACTGCCTCCACGCAAGCAAGTACAACAAGACCTCCAGCGCTATAGAGATATACGTCGTTTGACTTGTGTGGGACTTGACCACTTGATGCAGGAACCTGGCCACTTGATGCAGGAATCTGGCCACCACTTGATGAAGAACTTTCTAATTTTCTAAGCTTGTCCTTGCGGTTCCATTCAGCAAGTTTCTTGCCAGCAGCAACACGACCTTCATTCTTCTTGGTTATTACTTGAGTAGTAGACTCCCCACTCATTTGTTATAAGCTGCAAAACATGTAACAAATCACTTTAGCTAGCCTTCAAACCTTCTCTGCCAGCGTATCTTATCGCATTCATTCATGG
The DNA here is from genome assembly GCF_029227915.1 of Hydractinia symbiolongicarpus. Classification (NCBI taxonomy): domain Eukaryota; kingdom Metazoa; phylum Cnidaria; class Hydrozoa; order Anthoathecata; family Hydractiniidae; genus Hydractinia; species Hydractinia symbiolongicarpus. The sequence continues at coordinate 18,007,905 of NC_079875.1, read as the reverse complement.
AACCCTCACTAAATTAAATGCCGCGGTGAGAAATCTATCAGCCGCTGGTGTCAAAATCATTAGACCGCGTGCGTAGCAGTCTCCGTAAACACTACACCAGTCCGTATACCACGCTCGTATTCTGCGTTTGCACAGGACCTCATTGTTTGATGTATCGACTATTTCACGATTGCCCATGTGTATCTTCGATAAACTATTGTTCATTGTTTTCTTGATTCTCATCAACCTCCCTCTCGACTACCTTGGACGTTGAGAGCTGTGTATGATTAATGGTATGTGCAGCAATAAGCAGAGGTGTTAAAAGCTTTCCGAAAGCTGAGTACACAAGGATGCCCAAGTCGGCCATAGAGTCTTTGATGATGGGGCAGCTTCGATATCTTGTCTCAGACCCTCAGTGCTATCGAGAGGTACCACGTTGCCTATAGCCTTCGTGTGCATGGTGATAGCATGACAGGAGAAGGCTTTGGCAGTTTTTTCACCTTTATCTTGGATTTCACGTTGGGTGTAGTCAGCATGCATCTTCTCGACTGCTTCATCTGATGTCTTGTCGATGAAGGCCTCGGTACATTTTTTTGGCAAATGATGGGCCTTGCCTTTACGTATGGCATCCTTCAGGACTTGGCGTTTGTCTATAAGTTTTTCACGTTGATCAAGGGCTTCTGCTGGTGTATCGACTACATCCAATATCACTGCAATATCTTGAAACATGTTTATTAGATGTCGACAACGAAAGAAGCAAGCTAGGATCAAGACATATAGCAGTAATATAGCAATAAGTAACACAACGTCCATTTGTCTTGTGTCCTCGATCAAATAACTAGGCTATATATCGATGGCACTTTTTTTGATTTTCGCTTACCCATATGGGCTGCATATTTGTGTAATGGAGCCTCTCGAGTTGCACTTCTTCGCTGGGGTATTCTCCATTCTCTCTATATTTAATCGGGATTTTGTGATCAAACTGCCACTGCCTTCGGTTTCCCCAATTCATCCCATCCCTAAACTGGGTCTGGATGTGACCAATAAATGTGCAGATACCACACCCCAGGTACTCGGTGGATGCTATCTCTGTATCATACCTTAGAGCATCGTGAATCCTGGCCTTAATGTGGTTATACTGACAACCGGGGAAATCGCATATGTCCCATATGCGATTTTCCCGGTTGTCGTTTTACTTTTTGATGTTGGCATTTTGTTCGTTCATATGACGCCTTCTGAGTATCGATGCATTTGATACACCTTTTCGTCCATTGTCCGTCCTCCTTAATGCTAAAATTATATTATTAGGGTGTTTACATTTCATTGCTTAAACTCCATTTTGTTGTTGCTTTTGTGAAGCACTACTTCACAAAACTTTGGAAATGGAAACCTCAGTCATCATGTTTCCTTAGCCGCTAAGCGATAATGACCCCTGGCAAGTGTTGTGATATGATCAGGCTGCACTATCCATTTGTCATCTGCCCTATTGAGTTTCGGCTTGTTCACTTCCTGCGTAAGAATTTGATGCCCCTTGTTCTGGATACAGACCCAGGTTTTGTATATGTCAACACCATCCTCCAAGCAGCGCTGATAGTCTTCAAAGCCACTTTAGCTTTGCGATCACCGCCCTCTTTCGTGAGACTCTTGTATGCATACAGCTTAGCTCTCAGTGTAATGAAGTCTGTCATGATCTTACCATTAAGCTCATCTGTCATGAGACCTACCACCTTCTTGTTTTTGCCAATTGAGAGAGGTCTGTTATCATCCTTGCTATAGGCACTGGTATCGAAACGTGTCTCTAAATCATCGGAAATGTCACGATAAAAATCCTCTGTTCTGATGTGGTACACGAAGGAATCGGTGGCCATATAGCAGATCCGCAACTTTCTACCGTATTTGGGCTGCATATAGTCATAGTGAAAGTCGTACATTACGATTTTCGAGTTGTCTAAAATAGCTTGACCAATATACACCGGCTTGTTCATCTTTACCTCTGTTTTACACATTTCCACGCCCATGAGGCGGCTGCTGAAGTAGTTCCCGCCCTTGAAGTTTGGCTTCATGACAAGTTTCGTATACTTCTCTTCGTTGGTAACCAACTGGATGTTGTGATGGTTCCTCAGGTTCTCCATAGTTTTACCAAACACCGGGAGGTTCATAAGCTTATAGAAGTCCTTCTCGAACTCGTTTTTGGCGGCCGTTCTCAGACTCGTGTTGTGGTCGATATAACCTCTCAGCCAGGGCTTCTGGCTAAACTGGATGACTCTATATACCTTCTTGAGCTCAAGCCCATGCTTTAAAGCTTGATGAAGGGCTCTGATGTGCACCACGTACTTCCGCTTGTGCTCGAGATTTGGTATTAGTTTCTCGACCTTGTGAATCACCTTGCGCTCCGGTAGGAAGGGCAGCTCGTTGTGCTTGTCGTGCAGGCTCTTTGGATAATTTATATCAACCTCCAAGATATAACCATGCTTGTTGTCAGCAACGAGCTTCCCGATCCTCTTCTCTGTAAAGGTCTCAACCTTCGACAGCCATTTGAACCCATGCGTGGGCAGATCTTGACATATGGCCAAGCCGTACAAATTGTTGGCATCAAGGTACTGCAAGTATGACGACTCAACCTCCGGATCGTATTGCTCCCCCATGTACTGGTTGTTGGCTTTGACATATCTGTGCACAGCTTGAGTGATACCATCCCGGATACCTTTTTCAAACATCAGGAGCATGTCGGGATCCGTAAGGAGCTCCAGCTTGATCCCCGTGTACTTCAATGCTGCTTTCCAAGCGAGACCAGGTGCACTGTAGAAAGGGGTGGGATCGAGCTTGTAGTTCTCCTGACACACTCCTCGAAAGCCCTGGAAGATGTCGGTTAGTAGCAAGACGTCTGCGACGAGATACACATTGTGATAGTCACCCATGTTGACCTCAGCACCCTCTGGAGTGATGCACTTCCATACTTTTTGACCATGCTTGTAGTCGTTGTCGCTAATCTTCTTCATATTCAGTTTGCTATAGAAAGCCTCCTTTGGGGTAGTTCCGTTTCCTTGAATCGCTGTCAGCTATCCATGTACTCATAGGGATAGACGCCCTTTCGAAGCATCAGCCTGAAGATATTATCTTTGTCAATGAATTTGGCCATGGATGGTACGTTTGTCTTTACCTGCTCCTTGTCTAGCTGCTTCGTGGTATTCGACTCGCAATTTTTACACCAAACGCTTGCCACATACTTGGCGTCAATGCTCTGAAAATCCGCGCATTGCTGACATTTCATACCTGCCGTGTTTATACCAATGAGGTTGCTTGCCAATTTGTCCAACGAGGATGCCATAAAGCGACAGCTGTCGATGAATCTGATCTCTATGGTCTTGTACATATCACCATCATCGTGCCCCATGCCTGCAATTGGCACCCTGATTTTAACGTTGAAGGAGATGTACTTTTCCGTGTTTTCAGCGATGCAACCAATATCCTGGGTATCATACTTCTTCCCAAGTTCAGAGAGGTTGTGGAAGATAACGGGTACGTGGCTAGGTATCTTGTATCTAAGGTTGCAAATCGCGTGCGCTGCACCTCTATACAACCCCGTGTGGTGACAATGGTCTCGAACTTTACGACTATACTCGTCGTTGTCAAATGGTTTCATGCAGATGTGACAAATCGTGGCGGAGTCGTGCTCCCTCTTTAGTACCTCCGTTAGTGGTAACATGTCTTGTTGAGGGTAGGTGCCATAGAGTCGCTTTACCTCATCCTCTAGGTGGTCGACGAACCTCTTCACACAGTGCTCACCCCTGTAGACTGCTAGTGGGTCTGGCACTGACTCGTAGGCGAAGGTACTCTACGTGCACTAGCCACATGGTACGTGCTTGTTCAGCTTTTTCGTCTTGGTCTCCCTCTTATCTTACGTCATGGGAACGAGCAGGGATTCGAAATCCGCATAGATGGCGAAGGGTGCTTTGAACTGCTGCTGACCATCCTTGTAGTATAGCCTCTTTTCCTTTTCGGTTGACATCATGATCTTGACCGCTTCGTTATCCCTGCAATAGGTATAGTGCTTGTCTCTCGATTCGATTGTTGGAAAGGCTTGCAAGCAGTTCATACAGAAGTGTATCTTTGCATGATTCTTTGATGTCTCGGTACTCAGGAGCCGTGAGAGATTCTTGATGGCTATATAATGACTCTTTTTATCGTCCGTGAGGAGTAGCAGATTAACCTGTTTCTTGCGTCCGTTGTGTGCAGATCGACGTAGGATATTGAAAGTCTTCCTAGTCACGTACAAGAGTTCACCGCGATGTTAGGGTTGTTCTTTTCGAACTTGGAGATATCCTTGATGCTCGTGGGAAACTTCTGTCCTGCCAGTTATAGCGCTCTGCATAAGGTCTCAGCTTGCTGATTCTCTGTGGATCTCTAGCTATCTCTTCATGATGCAGAGCAGCGATGATGCTCCATTTGAAGCACTCCTCATTCTTGTTCGCGGGGTTAATGATAGCTTTTTCGGTGGCTATCCACTTGGGTGCTTTGATATATGAGGAACCCCTTGTTAGCCGTAGCTTATGGAAATCTATGTCAAGATGCATGATTCGACTAATTGTAAAGCCACTTTTGGGTAACGCTGGGTTCTCCACATACGTTCTGACTTGGGCAAACATCGTATCCAACAGCTCGTCCACGACTGTACCCTGGAATACTGATGTCATGTTGCTATGGAAGACGTTATCGATAAACTTGCTAGTGCCCTGCACTGGCTTCTTCCATAAAATCCAGAGGGAGCACTGCACCTTGGCAGACCCCATGTCTTTAGCCTGCTTCTCGACCAGGGTTTTCACGTGTGATCGCACCATCTCCAAGTACCCATCTACATCCGTACCGTCTATGCCAGGGATGCGGAAACTCCTGAAGGTCCTATGATGAGCATACTTATGTTCCTGGGGTGTGAAATCTTGGTTCGGTTGCTCGTCTTCAGCATGATCCTCCCTTGCCTCTTCTTCAACTTCACCCATCAGGGTCTTTCTTGCCCCATCATAAAGAGCAAGGATGCGATTTTTTACCGATGTTAATATGTCTTGCACAGGCTTTCTAATAACCTCTGGTACATAGTTCACAAGCCAGTGAGACCACGCTCGCAGTTTACTCTTGACTACTGGATGAGTCCTCGCCATTTTTTGGCGTTCAAAACATTCATAGCTTCGGGTGTGGGGAGTCGAGGCTCGATCTTACTCTTAATAGGACGGGTTTTTGCCATTTCTTGACGCTCGAATATATCTAAGACATCTGGTGTAAATGCTTGTGGCCTTGATTCTGGAGCAGGAACAGGTCTTGCATGTGCCTCTAATAAAGCAACAATGTCGGCTTTGCGTAGCTTGGAATAGCCCGTAAGCCCATGGGATTTCGCTATAGCGTGTAACTGTTTCAAAGTATATGTATTCATCTTTATTGTATAGATTTTTGATGTCAATCAATAAAATTTCTAGTGCGGTCGTACTTTGAGTAAGGGACATTCCCCTACTCAATTGCGCAATCTCTATTTTTGTTGATGTCAGCGTTATTCCCGCTAGTCGCTATTGCGCATGCGTTGGATTTTATCGGAATCGGATTTGTTTTCGGATTTGTTGGAATTGGAATTTTGGATTTCGGGGAATTTCCCTTGTCGTCGTCGTCGACTGCGCTAGAACGAACATTTTCCTATCTAATAAAAAGAAACATCGGTTAGCATATTAAGGCCACCAGGACGCCCTTGACTTTTTCCTAGTACGCCTTCAAATGGGCTACAATAGAAATGATCACGCATGAGGTCTCGCCAAAATATAAAATTAAATCAGTAGCCGTTATATTAAATGTATAATATTTCAAAAGCCGGCTTTTAGGCACCGTTTATACTCAACGCTAGGTCAGACCGGCGTATATAGCTAGAGTTACACTAGATCGAGCGGTGAATAATAAAAAAGTGACTCTTGACTTAAATCCGAAATTCAAATACCTGCTGATTTGCACCAGATAAACAGTAATATTTTAACGGTTGAAAGTTCTCTTAGCACATATTCAAACACTAGATGCACAAACATAACCATTAACTACTTTGGAGTCGTTTCTAGAAGTAATTTCTTATGTAACACGAATAAAAAATAATAATTTTGATGAAATATTAGTGTTTTGCTAATAAGCAATCATTATGGTTTTGCTCCTCCAAACATTGTTCACTCGTGCGCTCGTGTTCAGTGGGGAGGGCCAAGTCCTAAGACAAATTTTGTAACCATTAAGCTCCTCAAACGAACACTACCAATAAAATAACAAAAAAAGTATATTTAGTATAAAAAATAATTAAAACAAAAATGTTCACAAAGAGTTAGTTTTTTTTAAAACTAACTCTTTTGTTCTTTTCCGCCACCCCTATTAAAATGTCTGCAACATGTGATTTCTTAGATCTTCTTCTGAAACCACTTTTCTTTTTCGTTAACATGTCTTTCAGTCCACACAAGCCATTGTATATAAACACATTCATGTTGGATCTCTGTTGTTGAAATATCACGTCATTATTATCTATATTATAATACACGTATACGTCTGTCTGTCTGTCTGTCTGTCTGTCTGTCTGTCTGTCTGTCTGTCTGTCTGTCTGTCTGTCTGTCTGTCTGTCTGTCTGTCTGTCTGTCTGTCTGTCTGTCTGTCTGTCTGTCTGTCTGTCTGTCTGTCTGTCTGTCTGTCTGTCTGTCTGTCTGTCTGTCAAAATGGTAGGTTAGCTGTGCAGTAGTGAGAAGCACGTAATGCGGTATAAAAAGGACGGGCAAATTCGTGGATTTTCCACGGGCTAACGACTAGTTATCATTATTTTTCCAAATATTTATACAGGATATAGCCACTACAGTATGTGGTTTCTGTGTTCGGAATGTATACATTAAGTATACACCGGTAATACCTATCCAATTTCCCTTGCATGGCATGGGTTAACCCGTAGCTGTGGTAAATGCACTTGCTAAACATGCCGCGCTGTGGACCGAACCACGGCCCTTATGATTGCGAAGCGAACTTCATAACCACAAGGCCACGCGCCGTTGAGACGACTTTTGATTACGTTCAATCTTTCTCTGCCATTCTTTAGCAAGCATGAAAAACGTGATTTTTAACTTTATTTTTAGATTTCACTACTAGTTCGTTGTTGATATTCGCACATTTAGATTTCACTACCAGTTCGTTGTTGATATTCGCACATTCTTGTTTGCAAGAGAATCCTCCACTACCAATCTTTTACTCCCTCAATGCAAATATCATCCTCGAATCTTCCGTCGTGGAAATCTCTACCAGATAATCCTTGCGTCACTTGACCCTCTATCTCTTTTAAACTGACATCCAGAACTCTTTCTGCTGATTCACCAGTTATCATATCATCTAGCTTGTTACATGATATCCTGGAGCTCTGTTTTGTTACATTAGACGAACCTGCTTTCCAATCTCTTGTTTGAGTCAGCAAGTTTATCCTTAAGTTAAACAATTTCTTTTTCCCAATTTTTTTTTGATGCTTAGTGCTGAAACATTGGAAGCAGTAAGAACTAGATCTTCGTTTTTCGCATTTTTCTCTTCATTTTGCGAATCTGCCAGGTGCTTTGTTAAGCGGCAAACGTTCTCCTGGAGAGTTCTTTAAAGCAGCATTTACCAGATTGCTAGCTGTTTGAGAAAAAAAATTCTCTTGCGCTTCCTTGATAATTAAATCAAGGTTAGCACATTTTGTTTCTAATTTTCTCACTTTTTCCACTTCTCTCTGTCAGTATCCTTAATTTCAGCAAGTTTTTCTTCTAATTCCTCTATCTTTGGATCTTTTTCTTTTACTTCTACGACCATGTCATCAATTCTTCGATTTGTTCTCTTTAATTTGTCATCTTTCTTATGATTATCGCTCAGACAACTCACCTGGTTTTTTAGCTTTTGTTCTCTCTTTTGTGATTCAAAGAATCTCCAAAGCGAATTATTTTTTTTTAGTATTTAATGCAGCTAACATTGTACATAAAAGTCAATTCATAATATTCAGTCATTAATAGTAAAGGTCAAAAGAGAAATTGTTGTGAAACTAGATATTATACTCGAAGAAGTTGATATGTTTGGCTACTTGGGTGGTTGGTTAACTTTTTAAAAAAATCACGAATACATATATGACGGAGATGCTGAATAGCTGAACGTCAGGCTATTCAACATCTCCGTCATCACAACCAGACATAAAGTATAAACCCGTTTATTACGCGTACGGTCAAGAATGAATGGTATGTCTTCGTATGTCATTCTAAACGTTAGATGTTTCAAGCACTCTCAAAGGTTCTCGCTTAACAGACATCAAAATAGAATTGATTCAAGTGGCTTCTGAAGTGTGTTTTGAATGTCTTTCAGGTGCATTTTCAAACTTTAGCAGCAAGAGAAGAGTGGAAATAACAATTTTCCCTGACTAAATTTATACCAGATTAAAAATCTTCTGACAACGTTACTGGTCCTATTTATCATTGAAATGTTTCATTTTTGTTTTTTCTGCAAGGAAGTCAACTATTTTTCATTAATGGAATTCGATTTTCACATGATTGAGAAAGATAAGAGAATTTGCTATAAACAAGTGAATATTTTTTTCTTCAACTGAAGCCCAACTTTAATCAGGGAAAGCGACTAATTCTTTATATTGGTTCATTATAGTTTTCCCCGACTAAACTCTGTCTTTCCCGAAGACATATTTCCGAAGTAACTTTCAGAATTTGTAGAATATGAAAATGAACTAAAGAGCTACACTTGCATGGGAAACTACAACTGCATTTCAAGGATTCTGAGGATTGATGTTGAAGCAAAATAAACTGGGAACAAGGTTTAATATCTACTTTGTTTTTTTACGCGCCAAACGACATTTTTTGTATTCATTTATCTAATGATACTTTTGAAGTTATTGATATTGGCAACATAGAAAGCTGACTTCGATTTAACGATTCTAATATATTTACAAGGGGGTTATTTTCGGAATTTTTTTAGACTACCAACTCAAGATATCCTTTAATAGATTAGCTTGCTACTGCACGATTTTTGTCAGGCGGTCATGTGATTAGCAGAAAGTTTTACATGCTGAATAAATCTATATACTGCATCGTTTGTTCACAGATGCGACATGTGAGTTCTAAATGAATTCTTCCTGACAAAGTTTCTTTTGATCATAAGTGCCTTAATTTAATTCAACGCAAATTTGATAATGTGAAATACATTTTACGAAGGTAAAATATAAGTTACTTAAAGCCTGTTAAGCTTGGATTTCCAATTTCTTGAAAAGACATGTTACGTGGGATTTCCAATTTTTTTATAGCTGATTTCTTTTAGTTTTTCTTTGTAATTAAGAGTGATCCTACCCATTCTTCGTTTAAGTTAGCGTAGAATAGAAACTAGATCGCAGATATGTTAAAAAAAGTCTCCACGAAGAAACAAACAAACAAACAAACAAAAAACAGATTTCCAAATACTTCAAGGCAATGGTATGACGTCATGCATGTCTGCTGGTAAAAAACACAGAATTTAAAACGGAAACAATACACTCTATAAAAACAACATTCTTGTACACAAGAAAAATCATGATCTAAAAACACACAACAACATTGTAATTAAGACACCATAACAAATTGTTTAAACAAAAATTTGGCTCGCCGTGGACGATAAAACCACAGGGGTCTGGAGCATAATCCACCCCACTCAATATATAATATGAGTTGTGAATAACATGATGTAAGTATTTGAATTAGGCGATTAAAAAGTACAGATACTATTATAAACATGAGGACTTCGTGTGCTCTGCTTTTGTATATTTTGTTAGTTGCCTTACCGCGTCTTCATGCCTTTTGGGACACTTATGTGAACGAATGCAAGACTGATAAAGATTGTAGTAGCATGCTTTCAGGGTAAGTTCGAAATTATACGTAAAGCGTTTTCTTCATTAATAAACGCTCAACAAGGTTTATGGATAATTCTTTACAAGATATTCAGCTGACCTCAAATGGAGATTGATAAAGATAAAGTTTGTAAAAAACCATTTTTGCAAGATTGTGTGTTTTCGAATACATTAAGTTTATACTTGCAATACAATTAGGTTATAGGTTATTAAGCAGAAATCTGAAACGAACAATGAAACAATGAACATTGATCCCATAGTATCGATTAATTACTACCATAAATCCCCTAAAATCCTAGCCTCGCTTTGCAATTTTATGGATACCATAATTATGCAAAAAATTCAGCAAAAAAGGGTCGGTAAATATATATTGGTAACTTGAACACTATTTTTCTGACCGGAACAGTTTTTGGAATAACTAATGGAAAACAAAATGGATACAAAACAGTTTTCCAAATTATCCTTGTCTGTATTCTAAATGTAACCACCTTATTCGTACAAATTTAGTTATCTATAATATTTATTCATTTGTACAGAAAATTTTCTTAGCACGCAAATTTACTAATTTAACTTAATCTCGCACAGATTACGCACCAAATATTTTGCACGAAAGAATTACGCGCAGCAAAAATATCCTGTTTTTTCGAAGAAAGACGTGTTAAACACCTCCATCTTTTTGTCCATAGTTATGAATTTGTCTTTGAATTTAAATTTGCGCGAAAATTAACACGCGCGAAATACGTTCATATTGCCATCGCGCGATAAATAATATGCGTCAGCAGAAATTAAAGTTGGTACAAAATTTTAGTCGGTCTTTAAAGCTTAAGTTGGTCTTTTTTACGGACTTCGGTAGAGCAGACCATGACTTCAGAAATCAAAACTCTCCATCGGTAAAACAACAAAAAGACACATGATGTATGAAGGGTTGTAAAAGCTAGCTAGAAAAAAATGCCACACAGAGTTTTGGAATGTTTCTTCTTTCAACATAACTGTTTTATTTACATGGATCAGTTACATCCATCTTGTTTTGTGTAATTGTGAGAAAGCAAACACATTTAAAAATAAGTTATATTTTCGGACATTCTTGCTGTCAGTTCTTAAGAGTAAAAAGATTTCATTTTCAATTTTTCATTCAGCAAGAGAGTTATAAAAATTATACAACGCATTTTTCCCGTACATCAACTAGTTAATACATCAAATACTTGAACATTGCTTGAACATTGAACGAATCAAGAACTCGTGGACGTAAAAGGTCCTAAGGATAAGGTTGCTAAACACAATGTGTAGTTTATTTGTTTGTTATATTTGTTTGTTGTCTATTTTTTTCGCCGTACATAATCTGTTCCTTAAATTATACGTATCCCGTACATCACTATTTCGTGCAACTACAAAGTAGTGATTCGGTCCAAGCTTGTCCCCAGGTTTTTTGCCTTCTTGATATGAGAGATGAAGGCGAAAAATATCTTCTCACATATCAAAGAGGCGAAAAAGCCTGGTGACGAGGGTGCGATTTAGTCATTATTGTAAACAGAATGAGGGTGTTATTATTGTAACTGCTCGTTAGGCCGTAGAAAGACCCTATAATTGAATTACTCTGTGGCAGGAGCGAGTCCCAAACAAAGCTGCACGAAACCATTTTAAACAGACAGATTCAACTTGTAGCATAACATAATAAATATTAAGGGGTTAACTTTCCCTAATAATTTGACGATTGAGAAAAAAATAACTTTTTAAGACACAAAATAAAGTCCGGGAATTCAACGAGATGTAGCATATTTGGTCGAAGTATGCTTCAACGTTGCATTTTTGCTACTTTTGTGACCAATTGTTCAATTTACTGAATAGAAACGTCCACAGCATACGTTTTAACGTTTTTAAGTAGCTGTCCAACTACTGTTCTGCATTTAACATATTCCAATCCAGACGGCGTTTTAGGGACTCCTCGACGTAAGATCATACAGTCAGCAATCAACCTGAAAGTTAAACTTGTAAGCTTTAAAAGCTTAAATCTCTTCCTAGGTTTACTAACTAACAATGCGCGGAAAAAGAAGAAGCAAAATTTCACAAATGCCCAAAGCTTTTTGAGAGCTTTAAAGGCCAGAATGATCACCCTTTTTCTCACATTTCAATGCATCACCTTATTTTTCTAATGATCACCAAATAAGCAGGTCTTTACGGAGATATGATCGGAAGAATTGTTACTCTACTGTACTATATTGTACGGCAAAAGGGTCATTATGATTGCTCGTTTCAGAATATTTTTAAAAAAATTTCCACTCGATAACCCTTATTATTATTGAAATTGGTTACCCACTACAGCTTCTTTAGTTCCTATTGGTACTGCTATCAACGAGGGTCGTGCTAACGGTGCCTAGCTCATTTAAGGCTCCCATTTGAGGTATGAAAGTCGCGCGAGCACATAAATCGCTCAACTGACCAACTTAAGATATTAATCCTATTCTTATTCCGAACGCTAAGCAGAAAGGCTAAATTCACACTTTTATAGTCTCTGGCATGATTTCGCAGTGGTTTGCACTAAAGACCTCCCACACTGGAGACGAACGCTCTACCACAAAGCTAACAGTCTTCGAACATCCCTCGCCCCAGCCTCACAAAGTATATTAGAGAGGTTCAGATTGGCTAGCGAAAAATGATAACGTTTAATTTTTTTCCAGGGTGACATACGAGCATTGCATGGATTTATTCAACGCAAACACCGCTGAAGATAAAATCGATAACTTCAGCATAACGTGTTCACTGGATTGTCGATCATACTTACAAAAACTTGAAGTAAAATCTGCTGATTTCAACAAACTAATGACGACTGATTGTGGTGAAAACACGGATTGTCCAACGTATAAACATCGTATACGTCGCTGTTTGCGTGGAGACATTCGAGAGTTTTCTACTTCAAATTTACTCAAAAGTGGCTGCACCAGAGCTTATCAACGATGTCAACGAAACAAGCAATGCAAAAAAATGCATGATGACATGACAAACATTCACTGTAGCTTGTTGATACCTGGTATTGAATGCACACAAGAATGCGAAACCGCACTAATGGCGTTGACTCGCACGAGGAAAACGAAAAAATATTTACGATGTCATTGCGACAGTAGTTTTCACTACGAAGGAGTGTGTCATAACATTCGAAACAACGCTCTTACTCTGTGTAAATCGAAAGAATTTCGTTCGTTCTTAAAACGTAAAAATATTTATCTTGACAATTACAACTAAAACGAAAACACTTCTTACAATCTAGCACACGATACACATTTATAAACACTTTTTAGTTCAGCTACCTGCAATGCAACACAGGTTTTCAGTTGGAGAGGGAAGATTGTAAATTGTATAAAAAAGAAAATATACCAATAAATCCTGTGAAAACAAGCGTGTTTATAAAAAAGTGGACCTTCATCGATTCTAGATCGCTGCCAGCTCAAATGTTGATCCTCTGATACAGGCGTGTAGCAGCAAGGGAGCAGATTTTGAAAAAAAATCCATGCTTCAAACTGAAACTGCGGTTATTAATTACCATTACCGCCAAACTTTAAAGATTTGAACTTGGTGACAAATTAAAAGCGTGCATTCAAAATTGTTTTCAACTTTGTTTATATCTCCCGCAATTTACATCAATATTTAAGAGAATCGAGAGTCGAGAATAACAATCAGTGTAATCAAATATCTCTCTCGTTGCATGGACTGTTTCTCTTTTTCATTTGTGGAACGGAGCAGTCATCACCCCAATGCAAGCTATATCCATCAACAGAAATTTTCACCTCAAACTAACGTTCAATGTCCTTTCCACGCTGTTGCGAATTTCATCTTGAAGTTCGTTCACTTCTTCGTCGCGTAGCGTTCTATCCATCGCGCGATAAGTGATGCGATAACACACACTGCTTTTACGTGTCTTTGGGTGAATAAATTGATCCACTAAAGTCATCTAAAGGAAAATAATTATGTGAAAAAAACGTTTAGCTAGGAAACGATAAAGCGAGTCATGCACACAAATGTAGTTCGTGGAACGTAATTACAGGCCCTTTATTGTCTAGGGAAATGGCAGTAAGATATGCACTTATTTTTTAAAAAATTAAGACAAGTGTACCTAATAAGCTTTCGCTTAGTACGATCATCAGTACGATCATCAGTACGATCATCAGTACGATCATCAGTACGATCATCAGTACGATCATCAGTACGATCGTCAGTACGATTATCAGTACGATCATCAGTACGATCATCAGTACGATTATCAGTAGGATTGGTTTTGCTTTCGAGTAAACCAGTAAAAAATGTATAAAAACTAAGTACACCGTCACGTACGCACATAACTAGCAATTTCGCCGGAACATTTTCAGAACTAGTGGTCCTCATCGCGAATTCGGCAAGAAAAAATACTTTAACCGCCTAGGCTAATAGAAACCTAAATAACCTTCGTGAAGCCGTAGCAGAATAAAGGGACGATCTCTAGTTCCGCAAAGTAGCATGACTGGGTAGTCATGATAAAATATGACTGATCTGAAAGCTATGTGGAAATTTTCTACTGCAGTTAACATGAATGTTAAAGGGCAATAGAGGTCAAATTTTCTGTTATTGATACTTTCGGTTAAAATGAAAGAGGTCTGATGACACGATAACAGAAAAGTGTTTTTATTATCCATTTTTACTCTAATGTTAAATAAGAGCAATTTTAAAGCCTACCCTTGATTTAGCAACAATTAGCAAATTTTAAAAGTTTGGATCTAACTAACTAAACAGGATCCGAAGTCCGCAGTGAACATTGAGAAGTTCATATTGTGAAAAATCTGGTAGAGAAATAAATGATCGACATAATTACTTGCAGAAACGAAATTTGTCGTTTCCTCTCAATATATTTTGTAAAGGATTGCAACTTGTTGTATCAAAACATGTTTGAGATTGATAACATTCTTCGAGGAATTTTCACGGTGACTTTACATTTGTTGGGAGTATGGAGTTTTTTGAATTGCAGAGATTTGGATTGTGTTAATTGTACATTACTGCCAAATGATATTTTAGACAACTTAAAAAAAAATCATTATAATACAGTAATACAAAACGTTACTTGTTATAGGTCTTCAAAAGTAAAAAAAAAAAAAAAATACCTCTTCGACAACATCACCAGCCACCGATCGAACGATTTCAAACAGATCATTTGCCGCAAAATCTTCATTCAACCAAAACGAAATGTCTTTGTAAGATGGCGGGTATTTGCTAAATGGTTTAAAAACAGCATTTTCTTTACCTTCGAATTGCGACAAGAATCTCGGATCTGTACTCCAAAATAATCGAATATCTGGAATATGGAACAATTTCATAGCGAATCGTTCTAGTCCAAGACCGAAGGCCCATCCAATTCTATCACCTGCACCAGCTAAAAAGAACATAGATAAAAGCAAACAAACCGAAATTAGATTCACGTTTTATAAGTGGAAAACTTCACCAGAGTTTCTTTCTAAAACGTATCCAGCTTTAAACAACGACCTTGTTAAATTTGATAATTTTGAAGATGTAGTTGTGAAGTAAAATGTTATAAACTTCTTAGAGCTTATAACGAGAAGTTCTTCTTGACTTCTAGCTGACCTTCAATTTATCTCAATTGGGAAATACCATTTGCCTACTTCACGTCGGCAAACTTGTGTTTCACGTCGGCAAATTTGTTTTTCACATCGGCCATGGACGAACAACATTTAAGTAAGATAAAAGTGAGAGCGAAACTTTAAGCTCAATTTACATCAACTTTAAAAACCCCGGTCAGCAAAAAAGTTTGCCAAATGTCTGGCAAAGAGCGATGGACCATAAGTTAAAAAAATATAAGCTGAATTTCTGTAAAAAAATTTCCTGACATCCAGTCAACCTTACATACTTATATTAAGGTTAACATCTAGTCAACTCTAATATAATTTTTATAATTACTTATTTACCTGGCTTCTTTCTGTTCTAACACAAAAAAAACGAAAGTATAACACAAAATACTACTACATCTAAGACTAAAATATTAGACAAAGAAAAGTAAAACATTTTACAAAGCAAATGTATACAAAACTAAGAAAGTATTTACATACCATTTTGCATAATACCATGCTCCAGAATGCCACACCCCAGCATTTCCATCCACTCACCATTCAATTTGATTTCTAGTTCCCACGATGGATGTGTGAAGGGAAAGTACGCATCTACCCATCGCATTTCAATATCGTCTCCGAACAAATACTCCGCAAGTTGCATTAAGGTGTACTTAAGATTATACTCAGTCACTGCTGTAGCATCGGAAGTGTACCAGCCCTGTTTCTGTGAGGTACGCTCCATATTGTGTGATTCTAAAATCTTCAAAGTGTCATCCTAAAAAATCATGCCATTATTTATAAAACTAGAACCAGATACAATATTTTTTACGATCTGGTTATATCTTCCTCCATATAACGGCTGTAAAAATACAAATTGGTGAAATAACTAAAAACTCCTGCTTTTAAATTCTTTTTAAAAAAAATCAACTCTAAAAAAGACCAAATTTTTTTAGCACAACAAAAATGACGGGCAAGGCCAACGAAAGCACTACAACTGTCTAATAACAAACACACTTTTCTGATGACCCAAGAAGTGCACACAATTCAGCACTTTATTTTGTATACATGTGGTTGTAATACTAACTGAGAAAATAGAAAAAAAACGTTTTGAAGGTTGTAATTCACCATACCTTGGTGCCAAGAAATAGCTCATGTTGGTCAAATAACCGCACACCTTCCATCTGATGAAACACTGGATAATGGCTGCTGTCAATTTCGTCTCTTCTATAGCAATCTCCACAATTCAGAAACGCATTCCAACCACTTTTTAAAAGTTCAACCTCATGAGCTGTCGTGTGAGATCGTAAAACGTAATCTTTATTTACATAATAATTATCATTTTTTGCGCGACTTACGTGATCTTTTGGAACTAAAAGGCTGTCAAAATTTTGTTTTATGTTTACGATCGGATTAAGATTATCAATGGAGGCAAAAACACAACCACCAAAACGTGATCGGTAATTAGCATGAAAATGATCTCTGATTTTGCGTTTTATTATTTCAAGAGGATGATCTTTTAATAAATGAAGTTTTCGACCCAACTTATTCACAATGTTTTCGCCGATATTTGTCATTTCATCCTTCTGATATTTCCTTCCCAATAGTTCTAATTGTTGTACATTATAATGGTTTGTAGAAGCTTGCGAGTAATGTACGCAAAAACACAGCTGTCTTGGTAATTTTAATAAAGTTTGTGGTGCACGATAATAATTCTTGAAAACATTCATGGTGGGTATATAGTAACTCTTCTTTTAAAATATGCATGCATATACGGCAAATTTTTAGCTGCAAAATATAATATATAAATATTATAAATTGTAGTTATAAAAGAATATAATTATGTTTCAATCTTTGAGTTTCAAATTATTTGCAAACGTTAAATACTTCTTTTGTTTATACATGTGACCACCTACTTTGAGACAAAAAAAATGAAATTTTCCCAAATTGCTTGTGAGCAAAAGTAAAACACGAGAGCAACAACATCAGCAACAATTCCAGACAAAAAATATTGAAAAGAAAGAAGGGGTTACCCGTAAACACAAGCAATTGACACACTTTGAACTTGTCAACGTCTGCTGTGAACATTTGCCAATGTTCTTAGGACATAAGACTTAAAATCTTAAAGAGTTCCTGTGGCAGTTTTTGCTTGAAGACATTTTGAGCACAATAAAATATGGAGCAATTTGATAGATGCCTTTAAAAAACTATTTTTTATTTATTAAACTATGCAACAAAAACACCTTTTTTTCAAGAAAGGTGATTATAGACACTTTTTAATATTTTTCAAATTTTTCCAATCTATACTTTATGACCTGTTTAAAAATGTTTTCACCTATCAGAATGTGTGCATACGCCCATTTTCCTCAACTCGAAATAAAAATAATAGTGGTAGCGATTACAATTGTTACATATACTATTAAACAATATTTATATGTATTTTAAATTTCTGAGCGCTGAACAGCTAATGATGGATGGATCATGAAAATTATTAATTAACATAACATTTTGTTATTGTCAAAAATTTTTTTTATCTTTTGCTTATTTTATTTCTCTCAAAAAGATGACCATACCAACACTTCAAAAAACGTTTTCAGACCTGACGATTGTAAGATTGTTAATTTCAAGATCCTAGTGATTATACTTTCCTGAAAAATGTAATGAGCACCACCAGGGAATAAATTTTCTTGTTCTATTGTGAAAAAACTAAACAATAAAAGTCTATTTAAAGCCAACCTGTACATTCTAGCTAATCCACCGACTCCTCAGTCAGATAAAGAATTACTTAGTAACTAAGATATCATCACACCCACGTTTATAGTTAGTAACTGAAAATTACAGCTGATAGCTAGCTATGCGATCATTCACTGGAACGCCGATCAGAAATGATGAAACAAATCCGCATAAGTACACTTACTGTACAAGCAGAACAGGCGGGTCGTTTCCAAGAAGTTTCCCCAGATTTAAAAAAAAAGTGTCCCATGCCTCTATATTTTAGCAAACAGCTTCAATTCTCATTAAATGTGGGTTTTTGTTCTATTGAGTCCATCACAGTTTTGAAAAAAAAAAACAATTATTGGTGAAAATATTTACAGCTAAATACCCTAAAATGTCCCATACGTAACGTGTCCCATTGCAAATCACATTCAAACATTTCTTATTTTCTCTTTTCAGGTATTTTTAATAAATCAAAAGTTAGTGTTTCCAGTTGTATTAGTTGTTAAGGAAGATTTCTTGCCTTTTGAAAAAAACAACATTAAGTCTTCCTCCCTGTTAATTTGACAATATCAAGATTTTTTTTTTTGCTTACACTCTGTAAGAAATCCATAAATGTCCCATACGTAACACCTACTATATTTGTATTATTTTTTTGAAAAGTGAAAGCCAGAAAGAGTAAAATTTCACGTGTTATTTATTGTCCCCCATGGTATGAAACAATAAGAACCTAAATAAATTAAGTTATTCTTAACTGAGATAACAGAACCTTGACTTGACAAATATGTAAGTCTTTCAGTCATAAAGTATCTCTGATGTGTGATATTCAGTTAGAAAATTTATATTTTCTGTAGGCCCTCTGTTTTGTTTTTAAGTGCAGGAGCACCTTGCGGTAAAAATTGCCATACGTAACATAAAACTGTGTTTTTTTTTTATCATTGATTTTCTTGTAAATAAAATTCTTTTACAAAATGTGCCCTAGAATCCCTGAAAGTTTTTTTTAATTAGGTTTATTAATGAAAACATTTGTTTAGAGTGACAAACTTCCAAAGTAAGAGCTGTTACATATGGGACAAAATATTACTACTTGATAGGACTAGAATAACAATATATTGATTTCTAGAATAGATCAAGGTGGAAGTCATTTAAATATTGAAAACTTCATATCTGTAGAAAGTTTTACCATAGAAATGATGATTAAAAAAAAAACACTTTTTTTAAATTTCTTTTTGAAAAATTTGGCCAAAATTCTTGGAAACAACCCAGGCAATATACAGGTAGGTAGATACACCACAGAAATGGTACTGCACAATACCAGTGTTTGCTTATGAAGTGCAGAAGTTTCAAAAATGCCCCAGAAAATGCTATTTATGTACATTTATAACCTTGCATATAGAACATGACCATTCTAACAAAACTAGCATTTCTTCTTAATTTTAATTTCTCATGGAAATATTTTTTTTAAAAATATGTTTTATTTGTTAAGGTCCGTTCTATTTTGAATGCACTTGAATATAAGTTTCCAATGCAAGGTGATTTCCATTGCTCAGTCATATAACCATAACCAAGAAATAAGTTTGATACAAAAACAAAACATCTTTTGGAGAAATATTTGTTAAAAAAGGTTTGAAGTACCCAAATTTAAATTTTTTTTAACATACTAGATACACATTCACAATTATGGTGAAAAATAAGAAAATAGTGTCTTATTAAGTCTCTTAACAATGTTTTTTGTATACGTCAAGTTTTCTCAATACTTCCAATGCATTTCTCACTTCAGCATGTTTTGGAACATTAGAACGTTTTTGGGAGCGACGTTGGGAGGTATAGAAACTGGTCCATTTAACTAAAAAACTCATTAGGTGGAAGATGAACAGGTGCATCTTCCATAAAACAATAAAAACAATAAAAAAGACATAACTAGTCTAATCCACAAATCTTTGAATGGTTGTTTCTCAAGTTAACAGCACTCAACAAAAAACAAATCTGATAATTTTATTTTACACGAGCTTCTATTAAATATGCAAAATTCTTAAAACAGTCAAAACACGGAGACTCATGGAACGCTATTTTGAATGCTTTTATGTAAAAGACTTTAATGTTTTGATCTTCTAAAATATATACACATTTTTTATATATACACATCTTTTCAGGTTGTCATTTTCTCCTTTGTGATCTGCCAGAAACATTTTTAATATGATCAAGTAACTCATATGTCTTCAGGACAAGAACGGTTTTATACGATTCAGAGAAACAAAAATGGTTTTGTTGTTGAAGAACATTTAGTAATTTTTTTTCCATCAACAAACATCTATTCCCACAAAATTTTGTAAAATTCTTAACACACACAAAAGCGTGAAACAGTTTATTCCAGCAAAAATCACATGCAGTTAGTTCTTCTCAACGAAAGCTTATAATACGAAATATAAAAATACAAAAGCTTACACAACAGCTTACAGTGGAGTCTAATTCTACAAAAAATTGCTCTTTTAGTATATTGCATGTGATCTGTTTCTAACGAAAGTTTCCACAAAATTGCAAAAAACAGTAGTTTGCAACACAAACAATATAAACAGACAAAAATACTATCCTCTCTATGAGATTTTGAACCAAAAATAAATTCCCCCTAAAAATATCAACAACCTTTGTAATAATTATCAATAAAACACTTGTAGAAATAACCTGACTGGCTTGGCTTGCTGGCTTACAAAATTTTAACTGGATATCAAAAACAAAATAGTAAAAATAAACCCAATTAACGTACACACTTAATTTTACAAAAATCCTTCTTTTTGTCATATTGCATGTGACCCCCTTGTAATGTATAGCTAACGTGAGAAAATTGTATGTTAGGCATAAAAACGAATAAACCCTAACCTAAAAGTTTAAAAAGTTTTTTTCATAATTCGTGCCTAAAAACGCCTATAAAACTATAAATAGCTAAAAAAGAGGAATAACAACGTAACTCATAGGTTAGAGCTAGCTAATGGAGCTTGAAGCTAACATTAGCTAGGACACCCAGCTAAATATAGTTAAACTTGGGAGACATAAGCTAGGTAGCTATTTATGCTTAGTAAAACACATATAAAAAGAAACAATAGTAATGTAAAAATTATGAAAATTGCAGAGTTCAACAAACCAAAATTTCCTCTTTCTCTAGCAAATTTGTTCAAGCTAACAGCTTAGTGTAGCATTTTAAATTTTTGTTTAAAGAAATTAGTTACGCACCACATTATTTATGCAAAATAAAATGTAAACAAATATGCTAGCTTTTTTATTTTTTAAAAAAGGAGGTAAAATATAAAAATTTAAGTTTGAAGCTCCAATGTATTTTTATGAGAAAGCAATTCTCCTTGACAATTTTATGTGTGCTATATACATATAAAAATATACTTCTAAAAATATCAAAGCTCTTCCTTTTACTGAATTCCAATATAATTGTACTCTAGCGTTCATTTTCTACTTCTAACTTTATACTTTACTACTTCTAGCTCCAAACTCTTTACTTTCAAAGTAACTTATTGTGGCTTCCAACTTCACTTTTCTACTTCTATACTTCTTCACTTAGACTCTTTCTTCTCTTTTATATACGGTTTTTGAAATACTTTATTTTTCACTTTTTTATGATGAAGGGACTGTTCTTTTGTTGTTTTTTGTGTGTCGATGGTAACCCTGCTCCAAATTATATGCTTTTTTAATCCACTCTACTTCTTCACTTTGACTTTCCTTGCTTTTTATATCTGTATTTTTTTTTAAGGGATCGTTGAAAAAAAAGACATTCTTTATCCACTTCTTAATGTCACCTTTTGTTGAGAAATTTTTATGTTTGTTTGTTTTTACGGCAAGGGAGCTTTCTATTTGAATGCCTTCGCGTTCGTAAGTACATAGTTGAGCAAATTATACTTCTTATTTTCTATCACATGGTTTTTAATTGCTTTGGGTTCCAGAATAATACCACAAACTGATAGAAACAATGTATTTCTATTGGAATGAGTAAATACAACACGTTCAGTATGCGTAGATTATTTATGGAAAATTTTTTGGGGAATGGGTAGGAATGAAGGTGCCTCCTTCGTGCTTCTTCATATGCTCAAAATGCATATCCTGAGCGTCAGGATATGCCCCACTATATAATGCGTATCCTGAGCGTCAGGATACGCATTATAGGCGTCTTCATGCCCTGAGCGTCAGGTACATGATACAGATGAGATGCACTGAGCGTCAGATGCATCGACATGTCCTGAGCGTCAGGCACATGCTAATTATGGTGTTTTCTTCCTTGGTGTATTAGAGAATAATGATGTTTTTATTCATACCCTGAGCGTCAGGTGTATGAGAGATGCCCTGAGCGTCAGGCGCATCGACATGTCCTGAGCGTCAGGCACATGCTAATTACTGGTGTTTTATGAGATGCACTGAGCGTCAGATGCATCGACATGTCCTGAGCGTCAGGCACATGCTAATTATGGTTTTTTTTTTTACGTGGTGTATTAGAGAATAATGATGTTTTTATTCATACCCTGAGCGTCAGGTGTATGAGAGATGCCCTGAGCGTCAGGCGCATCGACATGTCCTGAGCGTCAGGCACATGCATGTTTACCGTCAGCCGTCTGCATGTATATTTACCACCGCATGAAAAATTTCATTATTTAAAAAAATTTCATTATTATCCACTTTCCATTCAGAGAATAAAAATATGAAGTAATCACTCAAAAAATTTCTTAATAAACCCCTCTGACATGCTTCGCACACCATCACACCGTCATTACTGAGGATTTCCAACAACAACTCAAATCACCGCGCATGTTATGCTTTATTTTAAGTTTGATTTTAAGTTGCCCCTGAGCCACATTCTTTAAACCAGCATGAAAAAAATACTGAACCGGTATAGTACAACATATAATATATAATAAAATAAATAAATAAAAAAATAATTAAAAATTCAATATACATAAATGATGAACATATTCATTACAGTTCCACAAAGAAAGAAATGAAATATACTCAATACATCCTATTTCGAAAAAGCTATTGCTTAATTTGGATTGATGTTGCAATCGATCGAAAGTGTTCTTTTTTGAAAGTTTTTATATGTGATGTAAGAAATAAACGAAGGGTTCATTTGAAAAATGGCTTCCATACGTGTTCGAGTCACTGCATTTGAAGATAAAAAATTATTATACCATGGGCTTTTATTGATGTGTACGATGCATGGCATACAAAGTCGTGTGATAAAGCCTTGCCTCATTTGGATATATGTCCCAGTAGTTCCGGTTCGGGCTCTGAGGGTTTGGAGTTCAAGCATAGGGAAAAAATAATAAATAATGTATTATGAAAATTTCCTGCATTGTACACCTAAGATGAAGATGACGGTAAACTGAGGTACAAATTCCTTTGACCTTATATAAATATATGTCAATCAGATGTTATTCATATACACTTGATAATAGTTAAAAGCCTCAACAATTTTGTCCTGTAGAAAAATTGGCTGGAAAAGACCTTTCGTCAGCAAACTCCTGCATCTTTCTGCCTACCGCGCAGTTGTTACCAAAAGGACTTACCGCGGAAAATGTAAACAGTCAAAAAGGTCTATACCATATATGAACATGATCAGAAGCATGCTAACCCCAATCCGAGACTAGGTGTGCAACTACTGAAGGACTGTTATAATAAAAAAATATGGATATCTAGCTTTAGCTATAGCTTGAAAATAACCTTTTTAGTATATAACTATATATAATTACGTGAAAAATTCAGATCAGTTCTTACCTGGCTGTGATGTCCTAGTGATAAGAAAAACTACGCCTTGGCTAAAGTAGAGGTCAAATAAAAACTTTTTCTCCTTTGGAAATTTATTAAAACAAAGATAAAGAATTAATATATTTTCAGTTCCCGTGCTGAAATCTTCAACCAAGCCTGGGGCATCAAACTGTTTGCGGACCGTTGAGAGACAGGCAGACGTACAGTTTATGGAAAATAGTTATGCCCAACTCAAAACACTTTGCGGCGTAACTTTTATGGCGTAAAGCAACCTCTACCCTCGTTCCCAGGGTTTTTTGCCTTTTTCATGCTCATTCAACATAGTCCGCGGCAGCGATCTTCAGAAACGCGCATACGCAAAAAATTTGAAAAGATAAATCGAAAAATCCTAAGCAGCGATGACGTCATCAAATTCAAAGTAGTGCAGCCCAAAATAAAGTCCATCGCCTACATATGTAGATCCAAAATTTGTTTTATTATGGTATGCGAGGCCACCGTCTCGTAAAAACAACAAAAATTGCAGCCATGGCCATTGTTGTGTGGTTACGGAAATAGCGAATATAATCCGACGAGAAATAAGTGAATTTCCCCATTTTGCACGTCAAATATACAAAATATGAAAGTTTTCCAGCAACATGGTATATATTCCTATGAAGCCACATCATTCAAGTTTTTCATTGTGAAAATTTCATTCTACTAACATATTTTTCAGCTAGATAACTGGAAAAACGTAGAGCCCATATTTCAATACAAGTTTTTTGCGTAATCGAGACATGGTTTCAATGCACGCAATTCGTGTTATGCAACATGTGGTAAAAGAAAAAAATCTTGTGAAACAAAAACCACCATCAATTCTGTCTTTCTATAAAATTATGAATGCAATTAGGTTTACCGCGTCTAGGTCATTTAGCTCGGTTAGTTCAACTCGTTATATGCTCATACTCGTCATGTACTCTATTCATAAATACCCAGATCGCCTTCAAAACCAACTTTTCGTGGCTAATGGTCCTGTAAGTATAGAAAACGTAAAAGAGTCCTGTGACTAACCTCGTCCCCAGGTGGCTTTTGAATTTTTAACATTGAGGCCAGCGGCGAAGTAATCGCTAGCGGCTTTGGCATAAGGAAACAAACCCTGCGGACGAAAACGTGACTAAAAATCGTGTTGTATTTTTTCAGTAGCTTTTTTTGAAAATTCTCAGCAAAACTCTTCAAATCTTCTCAACTAAAAATGGCAAACCTTTTGTTGTATGTTGTTGTTGTTGTTTTGTTGTTTTTCAGTAGCTTATTGAAACTAAACATAAGGATGTTAAGTCAGTAAATTTTTCCAAGCACAAAAAAATGCACATCAATAAAGACTAAAGAATTTTTTAAACAGGCTGACAATAGCAACATCTTTAGTTCAGACATGTTTTTTTATGTGAATACATAAAAAAAACATACATAAAAATGCCGCTATATTATATTTCCAACTGGTGATGCAACCTCGCTCCTTTACGGCTTGTTAAGTCTTCGTATTGAAATAAAATTAAATGCAAAAATCTAACCAGCCCTTTATACGAGGTTGTAGTAGGTGAGGATTAAGGGCTAGGGCAGTTTCAATTAAACAAAAATGGTCGAATCGATCAAAAAATCATCGATTGAAAAGATAAGAGGTCCTCTTTATAGATCACTAAAGCTCAATCTCTATAAAATCGACTGAAAGCGAACAAAATATTTAACCTAGGCCAATTCATTCATTAGGTTAATATTTTTAAGTCACCTTTCATGCAACCTCCTTCCCAAGTTTTTTGTCTCTTTTCGGCGCTGCGCTTATTGATAGGTCTGATGAAGTAAGTTCATTTCACCGTCCGATATGCAAATAGAGACAACAGCTCCTGGAATCGAGACAATTAGAGCCAGTTTATTAGTTTATACTTTTGTTAGTTTACTTTTTAATTAGTTTATACTTTATTGGGACAAAATTTTTCCCAATAAAGTATAAAATGTCATTAATCATTTTCGAATATAAGTAATAATTTGATGCTTCCACTGCCTTAGTCTGTCTAATTTACAAGATCATTGATCAAGTAAGCTTTTTAGTTCTTATTACAACGCTGCTAACAATTTGATTTCTTTGCTTGAAAAACATGAGCAGTATCCGAACCAGATTTTGCTCTTCTGGATAAGTCTGGATTACAATTACGGCTTTTCTTTATTTGACAATCACGTGTGATATTTGCAGTGTTTGTATGATAGGGCACTGTGTAGTGCAGAATTTAAATCATAGAAAAAAGCAATTCAACTATATACACAAGTTCTTCGCGCAGGATCTTTGCGCACTCACCTTATTCGTATTAATTTTTGTGTCTTGGCACAAAGACGTTCGATAGCGAAACTTTTGGTTGAAAATTAAAGGCGCGAAAACAAACAAAGAAAGGTAACGCATTCGTATCTTTTGTGAATCTCTTAATTTTACTGTTTTTTTTTCTTGCTATTTGTTGAGTAATTTTAATTTACGCAATGATTGGTACGCCGAAAGACGTTATGCGAAATACACTTGAAAAAAAATTGTTTTTCGGTTGCTTTAAACTTAATACCCGCGACTAATACAATATACACCATCACTTGTGAGTACTCTGATATATAAATGCTAATTAAATTCCAAGTGTTTCTAAGCTTGGCTCTAAATTCACGTGAACATGTTAGATAAGGTCATCCGTATCTTGTGGCCCTCCAACCGTAGACTTTATCTTCAAACTTTCAGTGCTTGTTGCTTTGCTTTCTAATATTCTAATATTGTATTGCTGTAGCTTGTTGTATCGCGCTTTGACTTCGTTGTTTAGATTTTTTATAATATAATTCTTTCTACACATGCGAAGGTGATTGACTTATCAAACCTCCTACCTTAGAAACATCTTTTATATCTTCTTTTATCAAGTAGGAGAATGCACCAGTTATTGGATCACTGAACTATGACAGCAAAAACCTCTTAATTTGTAATAAACACATCAAAAAGAGGAATTCAAACTTACGTAGCTTATAGGGAAGACTCAATTATAGTCCCCACACCTCTTTCAGATAAACTGTATCTCAAAGATTTTAAAGACGGTTCTGGAAATAATTTTGCATAAGATTTCGCTGTTATATCGAGTTTCTTTTTATTGTTTTTAAACTGATACAAAGACCCTCCTCCGTGGGGTTGCTAACATTAACTGAGCGGGAGAGTGCTGATTACACCTGCTTGTAATTTTAGTTCTAAGAAAATATGTAAAAATGTTTTGGGGACAAAGTGAACGAGTAAGTAAGACACATAGTGACAATGATGCCATTAAATAATAGTATTTTTAGTCATTAATGTCTTACCATATTTGAAAATGCTGTAAACTATTCATTTTTAGTTGAGTTTATTTTTATGATCAAGACAGTAATTGTACTTGCATTAGTGGATGTGATAATCAATTAAGTTAGAGACATCACTAACTTAATTGATTGTCCTAACAACTATGTTAAAAATCTCCCAGCTTGCTAATTTTTTGTGATAAGGTCAAAGGTTCAGAGACAATGATATAACTTTCCACCTTTATTCGATGACGAAGCAAATGTCGTCATAAAAATGCCTCGTTTATCTATTTCAAGTTGACTAACATTTATTTGTTAGGCACCTTATTTAGAACCTTGCATTACTTTATTGAATTATCCCGAACACGCTTAGGCCCACAAATATTGAACAACCCTCCAGAAGATACTGTTGAATCATTCATAGTTACTCGAAAAACTCGAGTAACTATGAATGAGCGTAAATTAGAAAATGAAAGAAGTGACGTAATCACGAAGTCCATGGTTCGGTCCACAGCGCGGGCATGCTAAGCAAGTGTCTTCATCACAGCTACAGGTCGGGCCATGCCATGTGAGAGAAATTGTAATGTAAAATTGGGTAGGCAATGCCGGTGTACACCTAATGTATACATTCAGAACACAGGACTCACGTTAATAAGATTGTTTCCAACACTGAAGTGACTATATCCTGGATAAATATGCGGAATAATAATAACAAAGAATATATATAAGAGAATAATAAATATGAAATCATTCAAGTGCTATTTTAGGTTGCATTTTCTCCCAGTTTTCTATTCGAAATTCGCTTCTAACGAACGACTTCTTGGTCTATAGCGCTTTGATAAAATACAAGAACCATAAAAGGACAATGAAAACGATGAAAACCAATTTTCATAACTATCTGTTTAGAATCACTCAAAATAATTCAGCTAAAAATTACCTTCATATAACAAAATTGGAACCATAAAATATCACGAAAATACTAAATAAACAGATCATGTAAGAGATGAAATCAGATATCAAAAATTATTTAGTTGAGCTTGTGATACTCAACGAGGCATTGGCCCAGTTGAATATCATCAACGTTTGGTAAAATTTGCTTTACTTAACAACAAAGTTTTTATTTTTATTTTTTTCGCTTAGATTTCACACTATGTGCGGAAGTTTTTGTGTTTTAAGAACGAACGAAATTCTTTCGATTTACACAGAGTAAGAGCGTTATTTCGAATGTTATGACACACTCCTTCGTAGTGAAAACTACTGTCGCAACGACAATGTAAATATTTTTTCGCTTTCCTCGTGTGAGTCAACGCCATTAATGCTTTTTCGCATTCTTGTGTGCATTCAATACCAGGTATCAACAAGTTACAGTGAATGTTTGTCATGTCATCATGCATTTTTTTGCATCGCTTGTTTCGTTGACATCGTTGATAAGCTCTGGTGCAGCCATTTTTGAGTAAATTTGAAGTAGAAAACTCTCGTATTTCTCCACGCAAACAGCGACGTATACGATGTTTATACGTTGGACAATCCGTGTTATCACCACAATCAGTGGTCATTAGTTTGTTGAAATCAGCAGATTTTACTTCAAGTTCTTGTAAATGTGACCGACATTGCAGTGAGCATGTGATGTTGATGTTATCCATTTTATCTTTGATATTTCTTGCATTGAATAAACCGCTACAGTGTTCATATACCACACTGAAAAATGCATAGTGAAATATCTTTTAAAACAACAACACCACCACCAACACCACCAACAGCAAAAACAATAACAATAACAACAACAACAGAAACAATAACAACAACAAAACAACAATAACAACAACAATAACAACAACAATAACAACAACAAAAACATCATCAAATAAAAACTCTCAATCTGTAGTACTTATATTGATTAGTATTTTAGCAATGTATTTCAAAAGTTTCAACTAGCTGTAAGTCACAGCAATGTTGCTCAGAAGGTGGATATGAATGGTGTTGGTATTATAGTTGTCTAGTACTTCCTAATATGCTGTTTTTTTATTGTTTAAAATTGTTTCTAAGAAAAAAATGTTTGTGTTTAATCTCTCAGACAAAGCTGTCAGTTGAGTCAAATGTTCAGAACGATTTCAGAACATTTTAGGCTTGACACATCTTTTCACTTAAATCATTATTCCATATGAGTCAAGAATCTGATTAATGGTTTTGCTCTTTTCAAGAAATTATGAAAAACCCAAAGTAGTTATTCTCTCCTCCAACGCAATCAATCATTACAACAAAACATATTTTAATTTCCGGTTATGTTGTTTACATCTGACATTGTGCATGTACAACTACATGTTTGTGTGTGGTTTTGCAATTATTACTTACTAGCGGCAAGAAAGGAAGTCATAGCTACTCCGGTAATATCTGACGCACAAACAGACAAACAAGGGTATTATTACCATAGATATTGAATTGTTTTTTTTTGTTGGAACAATTTCCCGAAGATTTGTGCTCTTAGGTACTGAAAAAAACCTTTCATTAAGACTGTTTGGCAAAAGTTTGTTATGTGTGAAGTAGTCTATTTATGGACACTAGGAAAACTTGATTCTTTG
Organism: Hydractinia symbiolongicarpus; assembly: GCF_029227915.1. Lineage (NCBI taxonomy): Eukaryota > Metazoa > Cnidaria > Hydrozoa > Anthoathecata > Hydractiniidae > Hydractinia > Hydractinia symbiolongicarpus. Next base: position 17,978,080 of record NC_079875.1, on the reverse strand, counting down.
AATCTTTTTCTAGCTTGTAGAAACAAGGAGGTGGACTTGTAGTCTGAGTGCAACAACAACAAAAGTAATTTACAGTGTCGGAAGTATAACAATGTATCTGCTGTAGAAGAGGGTACGCTTTAATATAACGGAAGGTACAAATGGAATTTCCAATGAGAATTCAAGTATAATATTTCGAAATAACATTTACATCGGCGCGTTGATGTAATGTATTACCAGCAAAAACAAAACAATTTTCTCATACAAGCATAAATTGCAGAGAAGTTAAGAAAGAACGTTCAAGCCGTGTAGTTATTGATAAGAAAAAAATGAAAAAACAAGGCTCAGATTCCACTGTATTTTATGTCACCCAATCGAAAGGTATTTTTAGTGAATAGAGAATATTAAAAAAAATACAAAACAAAACTAAATTAAAATGTACAGTGGAACCTCCTTAAAGCAAACACTTAAAGTGTCCTCCTTGAAAAGGTTTTCGTTTTTTTGGCAAGAAAAAAATCTACTGCGTAGCCGAAAACCCATTAGGCCTGTCAATATTACAATTTTCCCTTTCCCCAGTTAGGCGAATAAACATTTTTAAAAGAAAATATGCCCTAAAGAAATAAAATTTTGCTCAACAGAGACGTTTTTGGATATTTTAGGCAGTAGAGGATAGAAAAATATGAAAAACTGGTACGACTGAAAATGGTTGCAAAGTTATACAGCTAGTCAAAAAGAGTAAAAATTCTGGGAGAAAGTACGGGACCTGAAAACAGTGTCCGCTTTAAGGAGGTTTCTGCTTTAGACTGTCCACTTCGAATTTTTTTTCGCCTGTTCCACTGCACTTCTAGACATTTATTATTTTAAAGCTGTATATAAGTCGCCTGATATATACAGGTGCTTATGTACTACTTGCCGTATTTACATGAGAGATACAATCATAGAAGACTTCTTATAGTTTTTTATATCTGCTGTGGTTTATCGAGTTCTTACAGTTCAGGATTCAACTCAGAGCCATCGGATGTATCCAAACACGTTTACTGCCGGAGCAAGAGTTGGGACTAAGGCATTCAGTTTCTACCTGACTAACTTATCAACGTCATCTTAATAAACACTAAATTCAAAGACACTTACCCTGTTACTAACTTTTGACAAGACTCTTTAGCCAAGCACTGTTGTAGTGAGTTCTGCCAGATTGTGTGTGCACATGGCAAGAGCGTGATACTGATGAAGAACAGCAATGCCAACGCCATTCTTGTACTGTATAATTCACAGTGTCTGCCTTGCTCTCCCAATTTTTACTCACAAACTAAAGCATGCTGTGCAGCTTACTTATTTATACTTTGTTAAAGTAATTCGCTCCCAGGCTTTTGCGGTTTTTATAAATCTAGACTGTAATGCTTAATGACATACGAAAAGACTGGTGCGGTTTTGCCGGACAAATTTGGCACAAAGTGTATGTTTAAATGCATTGTTAGGTTTTATGCTTATACCTCTATTAGTTTTCGGGATATTTTTACAGACAATTCTTTCATTGTTTTTAATTGATTATTTTATAATCAAGCCAATTAGGATTTTCATTTGAGTGACATATGTGCCACTCTAAGGATGACTCTCTAATTGTCATAGCTGAAATAGAGGAGATAAAACTAGTTTATGGTCTCAATGAAAGCATCATGCAGACCACAATGATTTTACCTTTAGAAAGCATCTTTTACACACTTGAGAAGGTAGAATTGCGCAGTCAACAAAAAAATCATGACATTTTGTATAGCAAATTTCAATTAGATGCCGAAAGATGGCAAGCAGCGAGTTTTGTTTAGAGTTGATTTGTGGAAGAAGTACACAAGAAAAGTTAAGCCTCACAAAAAAGTTCGTTGTCTTCTTATAACGGGATTAAATGTTTTCTCTTCACCTCTATCCACTGAAGGAAAGAAGCTTAGCGATTACACAGAAAACTTACTTCATTCTTATTTTGAATACGTTAATACCTGTACAAATTTTTTCTTACCCGATGCAAAAATCTTCCCACGTCGGCATCTCGTGCATCCTTGGTTGCCTATTAGCACAAAGTATGAATTACTATGTATCGGGAAGTCCGAAATAAAGCTGTGAAGCAGCTATTTTGCGTAGAGACAGACGGTGGCTCTCATTATAAAGCTAATCATTTATCAGTTGGAAAAATTAAAGGCTTTGTTTTTGTACATTCTCTGGGAATTAATTTTCAACATAAAGTTTAATCCCCTTACTTGTCATCCATCAAATTTGCCAAATCTGCTAATTTATCTCAGCTCTTCAGGCTTTTAGTCTCTTAACAAAGTTGCTCTTCTATATCGCAGAAAGATCAAGGTTGCATTTTAGATTAACCTTCACCCTCAGGTCGTCGCAGTATAAAAAAGACACAGAGAATCCCTGGGTTGAGGTTGTGTTTTAGGCATGGCAAAGCTTGGTAGTAAACATGACAAAGCTTGTTAATTATCGTGAATTCACGAAAAGAGGTGTTGCAGACATTGACGTCGAAGATGATGACGAAATTTATCATAATTATATTTATTTGCAGATATTGACATTCTTTCTTTACATTCAATTCTAAGTAACCTAGGGTTAGTCCCTATCCCACTTATCAAATGCGCATGTATTTTTGTGAGACATTTTACGACACCTTTCCACGGCACTTAGAGGTTGTTAAATGACCAATGTTTGCACAACACTTTTTACAATGCTATTGTAGAAAAAAATCTTTATGTGAAACAGTAAATCTTTAAAAAAAGTAAAAAAAAGTTAATTATACATACTGGATATAGTTGGTCACAAGGAAGTTACTTTCGGGGTTACTGATGGTATGAACTAGGAATGTAGAGTCTCCTTACTAGGACATTTGTTGTGAATGTAAAATGCTTTTCCATTCGCTTCTACAAACACTTCAAAAGTTTGCCAAATTTTGTACAATACAAGGGAGCGGGGGAGGTGAAGTATTTTCTGGCTGAGGGTATGTTTTTTAGAATTTTGAATCAAGAGTTTTTCATTTGTTTTTTTCCGGTTTATTTAATTCACGTGGTTAGCAGAGGTTAAAAAGATGATGCGGTCTATAGTGGTCATGCCATACGGCGGAAACTTCGCATTAGAGGTACTTTTTCAGGCAGGGTGCTGGTGATACTCGACACAATATTTTAGAACAATCCTTTCAATATATATGTAAGTATACATGCCATATTGTAATACGTTTTGCACTTTTTTGATACATTTGCCTATTTTGACATGCTGTATGGATGTATCGGTCAAGCTTCTTGATGATATTTTGAGCCATGTTATGACTTTACTGTCTCCATGAAAACAGACGATTTTATTTCCCGTCAAACAGCACATCACTCAAACACAGCGCATGTATTTTCAGACCGCGTTGTGAAAAAAATATAACAACAGCAAGGAATTTACCAAAAAGTAATAAATTAATAAATAAAAAATGGATGTTTCCTTAAAAGTGTTGGCAACAGTGACAAAATTCTTCATCAAAGGCAAATAAGAGATGTCCATTTAAAGTTTGATGAAAATGTTTTCCAATTTAATTTTTTAAAATACGTGATTTTTTGAACTTTTGCCAAAGGGAAGGAAAATAGAAGCGAAACTAAATGCAGGATGAAAATATTAACAACATGCGGTTAAATAACTTTACGCAAAACTCAAAACAAGCGGCGCCATCTTTGTTTATATATATTTATTTATTTATTCTTGTTTATATATATTTTTTGCTAAAAAAACAAGAGATCTGTCATTTCCCAAAATCGAGATCATGTAATAAAATGCGCTAACTTGATTATTTTCATTGTGTAATTTACGCGCTTGACTGCGGAGCGTAAACAAAGTCCGAGAACAGCGTTGAAATTTATTATATAAAACATAAAAAGCCGCGTTTGTTTACATTTTGTGGTAATTTATTTTCACACGTTACGTTATTTAAACGTTTTCCAAAATCCTGTTTTGAAATAACCAAATTTCTTTGCGAATGTTTTTCTTGGACGATATTTAAAATTTCTACTATTTCTACTATAAACTTACTAGCACTTACAGAATGACAGCGGAATTAAAAAAACAAGATCCTAGAATGTTTCTCACAGTAATTTGTCTTCTTTCAACCTCGTTCCCAGGGTATCTTGTATCTTTTCTGACCCTGGGACGGCGATACGAACATGTTCGTATGAGGTTGGTCTCCTTTAGCTTGTTGTTCTCACAGAACTGTATTCCAATTAATTTTATATACCATTAGACGCTGAAGATCTCTGGAAAGATATCCAAATATCTTTTTGCCAAGAAGCTGGCCAACTTCAGCTTTAGGTGTCAGTGGAGTATGAAAAAAACCTCAAAAACGATTTTATCCGACCCCAGATGGGTTATGCAGTCGAACTGGTTGGTAAACTTGAAAATGTTTCTAACTTCAAATAAACCCTTACACGCGCATCATCCTTATATAGAAAACGCTACAAGCCTTAGAAACATGGTCTCCTAACACACGCCAGAGGAAAAACTCAGAATTTTTTCACTGAACACAAATTCTTATCACCTGTCAACTCAACATTAACGTTTCCTTCGCAGAAACAATCTTTTGCGGTAATAAAACACAAAGGTTTTTCTACAAAACACTTTCCAGCTGCTCAATTTTGCTAAAGTTCATTTCTCTAAAATTCTCTCAAAGGAATTAACCGCGAAAGTCAATTCCCGAAATTTCACAATGATTTTACCGCGAAAGTTTACCTTACATTTAGACCTTACATTTTGAAAGCTTAAAATTGAGTGGTCACGAGTTATGGCTAATAAATTGTATGCCGTTGTTTTAGTCCTACTCTCAAACAAACATTCATCGTTCGACAAAAACAAAAACAAAAATCAAACGATCGCTAATTTTATTTTTGTGAACGAAAAATATACAGATGGAATTTGTTCATGTGTGAACAGAAACGTCGGTGAAAGATACTCCGTCGTGAAGTGCAGCGCGTGTTTAAGTCACCATCGGGGGAGCGTCATCAGGAGCGGGTGCATTTGCTTCTCCAGAAGATTTCTTTGTGCCAGACACAATATCATCAATTCGTAGCAACAGCATGGCGGTCTAGAGAAAAAATAAATACAAGGTAAATACTACTTAGATGTCCACACAAAGTTTCCAAGAAGACGTCTACAAAAAGTAAATGAAAGAAATTTCGTTCGCGAATCTTGAAATACTAGTTGGTAGCTAATTTTAATACTATTCTTTCCATAACATGGACCTAGAGTTACAGCAAAGGGTGCTAAAAATTACCTCGATGGCGGTCTTGTATGTTTGAGCTTTCACTGAATAGCAATCCCACACGCCCACATCCTTCATATCAGCAATAACGCCTGTCTCACCGTCTATGCCCCAAGAACTGTTTCCTCCTTCAGCATGCTTCGCCTGAAATTATAAGAACGCAAGGTTGAGCATTTGAACACTCTCTGAACGTAACATCAGCATGGTATCCTAACAAGTATTTAATTCTCACAAATTATATTGTAACGTAATGTTTTCCTTCTTAATTTTCAGTTTTAAACAATTTCGCTGGAAAAAAAAGTTGAAATCAAGAAGTTTCGACGAGCAGTGGGAAGGAACAAATTCCGTAATTCCAATTTCTAGATACTACAATTGTTGAGGACAGGTGACACACATTACATTTATACGTGGTGATGGCATCGTCAAGTCGTACAATAAATTGTTCAAAATTAACGTATAGTGATATTCTTAAGAAACGAAAAAGTACGTATTTAAAGCAAATGCACGTGTGTGAATGACTGATATATGAAAGACTTACTCTCAGCGCAGTTAATGTTCGAATGACATTAGTTCCACAGTTTTGGATTAAAGTTTTCGGTATTACTTCCAGAGCACGTGCGACAGCTTTATAAGGCCACTGGATTACACCAGTTACACTTTTTGATTTCTGCTCTAAAGCCTACAGAAAAAAACGAAATATCCGAATTAGACTAAATGCATACAGCTAAGTGCTTAAAATACAAAGAACATTTCGATTCTACGATTATACGGATAAAAATTTCCATCTAAAAACTTATCTTAATAAAATCTAACACAGAGCAGTGTAAGAATAGAGAGTCCAACTATAACAAATCTAAGAGGTAACGAATCCTATGAAACATACTGCACCGGACGAGCTGTTTTACAGATATATAACGTAAATGAAAGTTCTTACATGAGACAGAGCCATCTCTGCTGCACCACCTCCCGGTACTAGACGTGGATCGACCATAACGTTTCTTGCTACATGCATGGCGTCGTGAAGGTTACGGTCTACCTCGTTTAGAATATCTTTGCTAGCACCACGCAAAAGAATCGTGCAAGCTTTCGGATTCTCGCATTTTGTCAGGAAAGTGAAATATCTAAACGTTAATAGATACCTCAGTTGATACAACTCAATTTAACCCTATTCGTGCTGCGCCTCTATAAACTTATTTTTGAAACAATTTTTTAAAAATCTTTTAAAGCTTTAGGTTTTGTGACACTATTTTTTGTTTGACATATTAGTGTGATTAATATTTAAACCATTTTTGCATATTCTTTTTACGTTTCTTAAATTCAAGGTTATTTCTTTTTCTTTTTTCTCTGACGTTGACGATATGGCAATTGCCAAAATGATAATTTTTTTAGAGGTGCTAAAAATAAATTCGAGCAGGTAAAATATTAACAACATACTCATCGCCAATTTTCTTGACTTCAAATAATCCACATTTCAAACCCATGTCTTCTTCTTTAATCTCTTCTGGTCGATTGACGATAGTCGCCCCTACGGCCCTATAATAAAAGAAAGATAATATAAATGCTATGGAAATGCTAGGTATAGTTTTGTTTCCTATGCCAAACCTTATTACCTAGCGATTCTGTTGTTGTCTGTTTTCTTCAGCCGACGAAGAACAGTTATTCCAGCCTTGACTAAGTAATGCTGTGCTAAATCTAAAAAGAGAAATGTGGAAAAAAATACGAGTTATGTCTCATCGTTACAATTTAATTTCAAAAGAGGAGCATGCTAAGTTGTCAAAATAAATAAAATTTAATTCAGCACAAACCTGAAACACCCTTTTCTGTAAACACCAAGGTTGGTTTTTTCTCGATAATATGGTCGCACATTTTTTTTATAAATTCCTCTTCTAACTGAAGAATGCGATTGAAGTCCGCGTCTTGACTTAACTCTATATTGGTTTGACTCTCTCCTTTTTTATATTCTAAATTACAATCCAGTAACAATATGCGTGGATTTTCGATCCTTCTTTTCATTCTGGGGTGAGTAACATCTTTGTTGATCATTATACCATCAAGGACACAGGAGTCTTCTAGTGTGCCTCCTGGGACCTTCTCTACCTTCGCATAGCGTTTAATGTCAATTTCAGTACGACCACCTTGTTCGTTTATACACGTGCGAGTTGCTTTTAGTGCCATGTTACATGCAAGTTCCGACCTATGAATTTTAAAAATATAAATTTTGTATTTTAAAAGACAGACGTCCCATTGATAGCATACAAAAACATACTCAGAGTAGTAAAAGAAAAAGAGAACACCAGTATTTTTTTTAAAAGAATGAAACATCATCATAAAACTGGTATGGGTATGAGTGAAACTGGTAGAGTGACTTCGCAACAAAACACTTTTTCCACAATATTTTCATTTAAGTAGAAGTTTTATAAATGTATGTTTATAGTCACCACAGTTATCACTTCCCAGAACATAACGCACTACAAAATCTAAATAAAGATTTGCATTTTTTATTATTTTTTTCAGTCCCGCTTATTTTTCAATGTTACTTTAAATGCACATAATGTAAGGGAAATGCGTTTAACTGGACCAGCTAATATGATTTCCAATACTTTTTAGGTTGGGGTAAAAGGAAAAGGGAAATACCATTGGTTCATAAATTTAGTTCCCAAGCAACTTTTTAAAATTTTCAGCATTTCCTCATCATTGTTTATGTCAACTGGAATACTGATCTGTTCTTTAAGGATTTCAAGCATGTCGTCAAGCGCTTTACGATACCCCAAAATAATAAGCGTAGGGTGGATTTTGTCTTCGATAAATTGGCTGGCTACTGAAAGAACCTCTCCTGCCAAAATAACAACAGAAGTTGTTCCATCACCAACTTCTTCATCTTGTGTTCGGCTAATCTCTAGCATGCTTTTAGCTGCCGGGTGTTGCACTTGAATTTCACGCAAAATGGCGTTGCCATCGTTGGTCATCACAATGCCGCCCATAGGATCCATTAGCATTTTTAACATAGCTTTCGGCCCAAGACATGTTCTAATAATATCAGCAACAGTCTAAACAATATTTTCAAAATATACAAGAACTTCCAACCTGTTTTAAAAACAACTAATTTGAGGACAGTAAATGGTGTTAGTAAAGGTCGACTTTTCATTGTGTTTTGTTGTGCACACATGTAGTAGAATTCATATTATTTCAACAGGTCTTAAAACTGATTGGGGAGATTCAAGGCAAAAGTTTATTTTTGTAACAATAGCTGTATTTTGTCTGTTAAAAACAGTTGCACAAAGCTTTTTTTCTGACCTTCTGCAAAGTAATTCACTTATGTTGATGGCCGAACACGTGGAAAAATCCATGGGTTAATGATTTGTCTATTAATAAAATACTTGTTGTAACCTGTGCGAAAATCCATGGGGTTGTCAGTCTTTAAATTACACGCTTTTCGTGTTCCTGTTGCACAACACTTTTCTTGCAGACACATTATAGAGACTAGTCGTTAGCCTGTCTTTTAAATTTACACATCGCAACAAAGTGCAGTAAATTAATTAACACCTGTTTAGAAATAAATGAAACAATTAACACAAGTAACCCAAACAAGCAAGGCATACCTTTGCTGCTTCAATGTTACTTATTTGCACTTTCTTTCCACTCTCCCTCTTAGTGTTGGTATCTAGAAAAAAAAAGTTGATATGATGCCGCAAATAAAATAAATAGGTTAAACAAAAAAACAAACAAACAGGATTTAGTACTTTAATGATATTAGGCAGTTCAAATAGAAGCCAGTAAACAACCTCATGCACAAAGTCACATGAATTATAAATTCCCAAAATGCAACTCACTACTTTCATAACCTGGTCACACAAAAAACAACCTTCAACCCAGGAGTCAGTTTTTTTTGTTCTTCTTTAACGGTTCTAAAGTCATATTTAAGCATTTTTATGCTTCTATCAAGCAATTCTACCTATTTAAATCATTTGCAACTGCTTTTTATTATCTCAAAGTCAATGCTCTACCGTTTTAACCTTCTTTCAGGTTTGAAAAAATAAAAAGACGCTATCTTGGACTGAATGACATCATCTAAATTTTGTTATTCCAATTTTAATACAATGTGCTAAATGCTCGTACATTTTAGCCATACAGAGCCCTTATACAGCCTAGCCTTAATAGGGTAAATATGTGCCGACATTGGGCCTATCATCAGGGGAGAGTGATCGCTATTGCTCACGCAAAGACTTGTCCAATTGTGAGAAATGCGAAACTATAGTTGAGTCATTAATTGCGCACAATTCATATTTTAAAAATATATTAGAAGCTTGCATCTGCATCTTTTTTGCCCTGATCATGTCGGGTGACTAGATTATGAACGCTGATATAATAGCTGGCCAGGCAGCCATTATATCAGACAACATTGATGTATTTTTGTCACATCATTGAAAATTAGGTATGGCTAAAGAAAAAAAGTCTCAACGTAATTTTACTCTGCAAGAACACCATTGAAAACTAGGCAATTTGCGTTTCATTTGAGAACAACAACTTTGGCACTAGGGCTATTTGCTTGTCAGAAGTGATGATGAATGATATAAAAGCTGATCAGCCCTGATTATGTTTGTTCTATAAGTGCCAAATAATATTTTAACTGTTGTACATATAGGTGCCAAATAATATAAAAATGTGCCGTACATAAGCCAAGTTGCAATGACAAAGAGGGTTTTTTCGACCGTTTTTACAAAGGCCTTTGACTAGTCATGTCACAACGATGCCTTGAAATCTTTTTTCCGTGCAACTGGAATATTGCCTTTTAACAGATTAAATAAAGATTACGACCTTTTTAGACCTGCAAATGTCTATTTGGAACTGGAGAACCAGATTTTGAATCACCAAGGGAAAAATGATGCTACTTTGCTGTCTGAGCCAAGTTTTCGTGGTGCATGCAGGATAGATAATCCGTCAAAGGTGAGAAATATGGCTCAGGTTAGTAGCAAATTTAGTGGAGTCAAGACGAACCAGCTACCGCAAAGTAGCACAACTCTTCCTGGTGGATTAAGTGCTACTTTACTAGCAACACAGGCTAGTACCCTGAAAATGCATCCTGTTCAGCAAGTGTTAAATAATTTAGAACAAAGCATTGGAAATAAAAAACATATTTTTCTAAAACGTTTAATGGAAGACTTTGACATCTCTGACTATAGCCTTTACCAAGATATTACGTTACCCAGAGATTGAAAGATAACAAAAAACAATAAACAAAGAAGGACTTTCCAAAACATGTGACCAGTGATGAAGCCATTAAAAAAATCGACTAGAGTTAATTAAGGAGGCTAACTGACGAAAGAAATTTGCAAAAGCAAAAAACAAAGCCGCTACAAAGTTACCCAATCTATAGTAGTGACACAAAAATCAAGTCGCCTGCTTAAAAAGAAAAGGTTTTTAATGGAGTGGACAATGAGTTGGAGGAAGAAGAGACGAGTTGGAGGATGTTGATTATATCTGTGGGGAATGCGAAAAAATTATTTGTGGAAGGGGAGGTTTGGATTCAATGCGACCAGTGTTTGGCCTGGTTTCATGTGGCATGTACAGACCAGAAGAAAAAGTAAAAGAATGAAATTGATGCACTTTCACAATGGAATTGCAAAAATTGTTTATATATTCTAGTTTCTTTTTATTTCACGACGAAAAATAAAAATTGGAATGACATAGATACTTTATTTTTGTCTTAGTTTGCCATAAGCGCGTAATTGGTTGAGTAAAAAACATGTATAGAGACGTCAGACTAGTTTAATAGTATCTCAAAAGTGTTATTAACAGCGATTATTCTTAAAAAACTATAAATAATGCTATTGGTGACCAATGAAGATGCATATTAAGCATAATATTGGGTGGTCGAAATAGGGCAATTTTGACAATATTATTATTTTTGCTGTATACCCAGTGTCTATTTATGCCACACTTTTGAAAGCTGTTCGTGAGTTTCAGTAATAAAGTAAACACTGGGCGTATATGGGCGAACCCACTGTAGTTAGCTGGCTATGTTTCTGTAAAATGTGTGAAAGAAAATTGGTCATCAATATCATGAGTTTGCTGACTTGTTTTGTTAGGTTCAAAAAATTATGTCACATATGATGCAGTGTTCTAACAAGTGCAGAAACTGTGATAGCAATTATTTGCAGATGCTTATAAAAAGATGAATACACCTTTAAGATAATTTTAGAAAACCAACACAACCATCACAGCTTATTTTGCGATCGGAGGAGGTAAACATCACACTTTTATAAGAGTTTATTAAGGAGAAAACAAGTTTTTTTGTGATAACTTTTCTTGCCGCGTTTTGTTTTTAATGAAAAGTACATTAATGTTTCATGAAAATTTGAAAGAAGTTGATACGATTTTTACCTCTTTTTTTACGATATTGTAAAACAATGGAGAGCCGTAGGAACGCATGTACAATTGAATTATCGTAAAGGTGTATTGCAAGGGTTGACCTGACTGGGGTTGTATGCATTGTTTTATGGCTTATGATGAGCTTGTACACATAAAAAAGATTTAATGGTGGCCTAAGTATTGTAGTTATACAGCATACTAGTAAAAAGCTTGACCTGGTGGCTGTTGTGCGCATTATTCTTTAGCTACAATAAAATTATCATCCCCTCCTTCTGAAAGTATTAGTCACGAGCATGAAACTTTAACTTTTTACAGTGATACTTACTTAAAACCATGACTGGTGCACGCATCATATTTGCAATATCTTTTTATTTATGCTTCCACTGTAATATTTTAAATAAATATGACCTGTTTGCAGCAGTATGTTGTCTTTAGTTGCCCAACACCGAACCGACGCTCCTTCACAAACCCAGAACATTCGGAAGACATATGGCCATAATTTATGCTGGCGTCAGCAAATCTTAATTTGTGCTAATATGCGGAATGGTTTTATGTCTTTCCAATACACCCATAACAGACGGAAAATAACCATTCCGTAAAATTGTGCTTCTGATGTTTTTACCAAAGTGTAATGGCGGCGTAAGCACATGCAAGTTAGTATTTCAAGCGTCCTTGAATCTTTGATGAGATAATGATAAGCTAGATTAATGAATGTACAATATTTTCGTCACACTTCGCGCAATTTTCCAGCGAAGGAGGTTTGGGTCTTTTGGTGACGAATTGTTTTTAATTTGACAAATTAATGTCAACAAACACGTAGCTACCGACCAAATTCCGTGAACGTCTAAATTCCGTGATTTCACCTTTCTCGTGTAACTTTCTCCTTTCACTGACCACAATGGCTGGCTATGCCATGGATTGATTATCAGGGCGTCATGCGTGTTTATCGGGTAAGTAGGTAGCTACAAGTTGTTTCTTTTAAATGAATAGATGTGTGTGTATATATTTTACATGCCTAGCTAGCCTCCACAAATATTGAGGGATAATACCCTGTCTATTATTTCCAGAAGAAGCCATGGCTTAGATGGGGAGTTCTAGAGCAATTAATGCTTGTTTTGACAGACAACTTCCTGCAACATCCAACGGTCCACACAGTGTGTCATCTCCCAAATTTTCCTCACATGGCTTGGGTTAACCCCCGGAGAGAGGGCTATGGTGTAACATTCACTCTCCCATATAGACCATTTTGGAGATTATGCGCCATTATGGATTTTCAAAGCCCGGTGGTGCAAGCTGAACTTTGAACACTAGCTATATGATGTAGTAGAAAACTCTCTTAAACACACACAAAAAGAAACAAGTTTTGTATACACTCTTGCGTGTTGAGGTCTTCCTAATGTTTTTATCTAAGTAATTTATTAATGAATTATAAATAGCAATTAAATACATGTGTAGGACGAAGGGATACCGAGTGTGTTTTATTATTATTTTTGACTCCTATTTAATACATTTAAAATTTAATGCTGAAGTGGATATTTAATCAACTTTAAAAATATTTTTACGATCGAATTATGCCTCTTACAACGTATGAGGATTTTTTAGAACTTAGTGTGAGGCAACTGACTGACTTCTTGTCAGCTCTTACAACGTATGAGGATTTTTTAGAACTTAGTGTGAGGCAGCTGACTCACTTCTTGTGGACTGAGTAATAGTTGAGTTAATCGCCAGAGCTTTTTCTGCAATGGAACTTATTATGCCAATAATTCAAACAAGCTTCACAGAGTAATTTATTTATTTATCATCAATATTTACACTTTAGTAATAAATTACGGCTATAATTGCATGTCCTGATAAAAAACCAATGAAGACATTCGTATATATAACAAAAGATCATGTAAAATATACATTGTGACTGAAACAAATAACAAACAAAAAATCGTCTAATAGTCTAGTAAACCAAACTTATCATTTTTCCCTTTTTTGCCAAAACTCTTTATTTGAGAGACAGAAAGAGTTCAGATGAGCCGAGAAGCAGGCTGAGTCTCCGTAGAATTAAAGATGTTATCCAGATAAGAAGATTGAATTGGCTGGGGCACTTGGAAAGAATGGAGGAGGATAATTGGGTAAGAAAGTGTAGAGACTTGATAGTTCCTGGGGCAAAGCCCAGAGGCAGACAGAGAAAGACTTGGCAGGAGTTTATATGGACAGACTTGATACAGAGGAAGTTGAGTTTAGATCTAACTCTAGATCAGATTGGAAGAGGGTCATTAATATACCACGTCCAACCCATGCTAGCATGGAAAACGGACGTTAAGCCGAGAATGATGATAAATGATGATAATATTTTTCCATAAGTGAAGCGTACAAAAAAATTATAGGACAAAAGCGAAAGCAAGGAAAAAAGACAGGTACTCTTTCTAATACCACTCTTGAAAGACTCAAAGATAGGAGTGTTTAAGTAGACGGATCAAGATCAAGGGACAAACATACAGATTAGTAAATTATCACTGAAAAACAAAATTATAAAAATATCAAAATATTAAAAAAATTTTTTTTTTTTCAATTAAAATGACTAGTGACTCTATTCCTAAAATCTGCGACTGAACCTGTTACTGTTATCTCTTAGGCAGTGTATTGAAAAATTTTACATCCATTATAGAGAAGAAGCCAGATTATTTTGCGAGCTCAAGTTTCACTTTGGAATAGATAACATTGTAGAGTTTTGACAAGTATTTTGACAATGGATTATAACTCTCTAGATCTTCACAAATATTACAACCTAAACATTTCTTTACAAATCCAAAAACAAAGTTCAAGTCCAAATCCAGTAAAGTATTTCCAAAATCAAAAATTGAAAATCCAATGCTAATATCTTTATAATGCACAAAGCAGGTACACAATTTTAAATATCTAAATATAAAATGAAATTACTTTTAACCAAGCATTAATTACTAATTACAGCCTTATAGCTAGCTACAGTACAGTGTTCTAAAAGCATTTGGGAGACCTCTAGCTAGCTAGCTAGCTAGTTTAAAGATTTTTAGGATATATTAAGTTGCCTTTATTGCACAAAAAGAAATTAAAAGTACAAATATGTGCCTAATAAAAGTATTTTTCAAAATATTTATAAAAAAATTGGTATCACAAAGTTAAAAACAGATAAAAAGCAAAACTGTCCTGCCCACAAGCACGTCCATAAGGCAAAAGACTGAATAAAACGTGAAGTCCAAAGTTCAACTTGCAAATTCATTATGAAGCATAAATTCCAAAATGGTCTATTAAATCCCTGTTAGGAGAATCAAACCCTGGTCTCCTGCACAATGTGCGAGGGGTATAACCACTAAACAAGACGAGTGCATTCACTTTCTTGGTACTGTCAGTGCTATAGCGGAATTTGTTTTCTCTGTCACTAAATTGACGCGTAAGTCTCTGCTGCCGTTTTTGCTGTGTTGAGATGTCCTTTAGTGTTTCTTTGTAAGAACAAGAAGTAGTGACAGTACTTATTGACCCAAAATTATTTCTTGTTTCATTTCTTACCTAGTTTTGAGGCACTCTCTTCTGTAAAAGATTCCTTTGTAATTATTTTTTGAGGCATTAAGACACCTCTGTTTAGTCAGATCATTGCTAGAGCTGTTTTTTAGATAATCACGTAATTAGGATTGTATACGTTATATACTTTTAATGGTAGCCTTTAAAGTTAGTACAGTCATGGGCACCCTGGTAATTCCTGTTAGTCTTTCCAGAGATCAGGAAACTTTTTAAACTGTCTCCCCATATTCCATGTGTTTTGCCAATTTAGAATGAGGAGACCATTTAGGATAACAAATAATAATTAAATTAAATATTAAAAAGAAAACAGATATTTATATATATTATGTATATAATATTCTATATATTCGACCCAGTAGAAAAATTCCATTTATTTCATGTAATATTTCTATTTTAGCACACAAGGTAAAGAATAACCAACATAGTTTGATTAAAAGAGTTAAAATTATATATTCATAAATGAATTTCTTGAATAATCAATCCATATAAATTGCTACAAGTTTGTAATGCATGTTAAAAATCGATTAAAAGCCATTAAAAAACAGTCAGTACCCAGGTGAAGTAATACACAATAGAACAAGCTCTAAAAAGAGAGTAAAAACAATACGCATCAAGTAACATGTGTGTTGCTTAATTCTTGTGTCTCAAATGTTAAATATTCTGACGTTACAGCATGACATCAATAACTTTAATTTAACGTCAATAGCTTATTTTAAATTAATGAAGCCATTACAATGCATTTAAAACTTTGAGGCCAAGTAAATTGGAAATAAGGTGGTTTCGTCAGTCTGTTTTTACGCATGGGTAACTAAGGACCGGCTAAGACCAATTTGGGTAAGTTTTTCAAACCTGGGTCCCCTAATCCGTTTCGGAATGGATGAGTTAATGACGTCATCAAAAAGCCTTAACACACCAATATCTATGGAACCGTTTGTTGAAGATACATGATCCTATACATTTTCTTGATCAACATTTCAAGTTCTATACAATGAAGGCAACAGGTATACAGATTTCTAAAATAAAGTTTTTGTGAATATTTTGACAGGTCTTACTATCATATATTATAAAAGTTGGTATAAACTTTGTTTACATTTTTTATTTTAAACGAAGCACTTTGTATGACATTCGTTTAACAAAACGAAGTACTTCGTAGCGTTCGTATAATTATACGGAAAAAATATACGAACATTTTGAGACGATCCCTTATATAATGTCGAAAATATTGAATTCTCTTTTGCAGATCACAATATAAAACACAATGAGTAATGAAGATATTCTAGCTGTACTTGAAGGTGCTGCCAGTCAGGATGTTCACATCATTAAACAAGCAGAAGAACAACTGAAAATGTGGGAAACAAATACAGGATTTTATTCTGCCCTACTGGTAAGTGTGTTGTGGAGACTGTATACATGCTCATGTATCATTTTTGTAAAGTCATGGATGGCACAAATAATACAAGATTAGAGGTGTTTTTGTTTAGTGATGTTTCTCCTACAGAGTTAGTCTTCTCCCAACAGTAAAAACCCATTGGAAGCCCAGCATACATTTCCTTATTGACAATAAACTTTATGGAGCAGAGATCAGGTG
Source organism: Hydractinia symbiolongicarpus (assembly GCF_029227915.1). NCBI lineage: Eukaryota > Metazoa > Cnidaria > Hydrozoa > Anthoathecata > Hydractiniidae > Hydractinia > Hydractinia symbiolongicarpus. The sequence continues at coordinate 17,961,320 of NC_079875.1, read as the reverse complement.
ATAAATCTAAGCACCTCAAAAAAATGTGATAACATCAGACTTTAAAAAACTAAGATTTGTTATTATACACTAAATTTTTAGTCTGCCATAGCTGATTTGGAATTTCGATTTCAGAATTAGGATACTATCTTTAATTTTATATTGCAGTTGGGCAAGTTTTATTTTGAACCTTCCGTTCTCGGTAGCAAAGCTTACAAAAAAGTGCCATAATGTGTAGGCTCTTTAGAGAGATTTACTGCTTAGGATGTCTTTGCTTATGTTTATGTTTCAGCATCATTTTTTAGGGTCTCAGGTCTTGTTTTTTAGCAAACATGTTGAACATTAATAGTAGTGGCCAATTGTAAACAAAAAACGTGCCGGGATAGGATTAAAAGTGGTATTCTAATTCTGAAATCGCAGTAAGTTGAGAAAAACTTTTAAATATATTATATAGTAAGTAACCTCAAAAATGTGAAATTTTTTTTTCGACTATGTATTTTTATTTGAACTTATAAAATCAGAAAAATAACACATAAACACAATTTTTTTCTAAATACCTATATTCCTTGTTCACATCTCTGTAAAAACTTTGGGTTGGGTTCTAATTTTAATATGACGTTTTATAGTTCAAAACATTGTGCTAGCTAGACAAGGCCCTATGTTGGTGCTTATAATGCAACAGACTTTCGAATAAGAAACAAAAAAAATGCATCATAGTTTCTTGTCCAGTGACGAAGAAAAACACTGTTCCGGACATTTCGGCTCTAAAGCCATTTAGTTTTGAGCCTGAAATGTTGTTGGAAGAGCAAGATAAATTTTTAAGTTCAAACCATGAAGACGAAGTTATACAAAAAGAAGGCAATTAAATTGAAAATAATAATTGGTTTAAGTGAGGTGGTCACTGTAGACCGATGAAAGTTTGTGCTGCAAAGATAATAATGAATTTACTGACGACTACTTCGAAAGTACAAATAATTTTGGCAAATGTAAAGTCTTACATATTTATAATCATGACTAAAGTGATATCCATTTTATATCTTTAATATCCTTCTGTCTTCAATTAATTGAAATTGCTAAACTTAATTGTGTTAAAAATAAAAAGTCTGATAAAAAAGGAAATACATTTTCCATACGCACAACATGATAAAAATTTTCTCATCAAGCTCTTTACAATAACTTTTTCAACACAATCTTTTGTGAAAAAAAATCATCTTGCTCTCCATCTGAAATTTTTTATGCAACTGCATCTTTAAAATTCAATGAAGAAGGTCTGGAAAGCAACACTATTGAAGGGATTAAAAAAATAGAATACCGAAGATGCTTTCTAATGAAGAAATACAATAGTGAGATGTGCTCTTAATGAGTGTACGTGAACAGGGGGTAAATTTTAAATTCTCTATTTTGAGAAAAACATGTATTACAGATTTGATGGGTACATAATCGATTAGAAAAAGATGTTTAGAAAGACATACCATTGTGTGCTTTATGGGCAATCCGCAATAAATACTCTAAAGTTGATAGATATTTCCGAATTGTTGTCATTACCCCTGTCTGTCAAGACATTGGTGCGACAAAGAAAACATTTACTTGTTGTGAGGTGCATAATTTTTGAACTTGAAAGTCAAAGTAAGTTTGAAAAAAGTGAATTAACAAAACGAAGTTATTAGGAAATCGTTAATGTTAAAAGAAAGAATTATCATAGTGTAAAATATAATTTTTGTTGACTTGGTATGTAATTTTTGGTTACGAACAGGAAAGTTCATACCGAGCTTGTATCTTTTTATTTTGATAAACAAATACGAAGGAAGCATGTGTTTGTTTGATACATACAAAAACAAATGATTTACGTAAATCAGGTAATTGAAAATCTCTTTGAAAGCAGTCTGGCTCAAAGTGCGTGGAACATATATAAAATCTTGAATCCTTAGGCAAGGGACCAGTTTTTCTAATGTCATGTGACCATCTTTTTTGAAGCTCGTTTTTTTTTTCTCTGCACTGAAAATTTTGAAAAAAACTAAAACATCGTCAACATTTTCTTTTGATTTATTATTACCAGTTCTGTTAGTGCAGTTGATGGTGGCGCAATTTGGCATGTTTTCAAGCAGTTAAACTCGAATGTTTAAGTAAATTAACAACTAATACTACTACCACCGCCAACACACTACATTTTCTGAACTGAAAAACGTCATAATTTTAACTTGACCCAATCCTTTTAAAATCGCAATAGGGTCAGATTAACGAAGCGATTTTACACGTAGTAAACACAACTTTCTACTAAGTTATTAAAACTTTTATATGAGAAGAAGTAAATATTTCAAGTTCTTTTTGTTGCAGCTACTGTTTTTTTAAATAAAAAATTAGAGCTTACTTCCCCTTTATTCTAAAGAGGGATTGGAAACTTTGTTGCAGCAATTTGACCAAAAATGTGATGATAGAAGCACAAGATGTATATATGTAGATAGAGCTTTAATAAAAATTGGGAAATTAAAATCTTAGTATCTTGTGTGTCTTATCTTTAATAAAAATAAGCATGAATTATTTCAACTACTGATACTTGACACCTTAGTGCCATTTGACGTACGGATTTAGAAATGTTGTTATGCTCGTCCAAAAATATTATCTAAAATTTCCGGAACATGTTTGATCTTTCTTTGCACAAATAATTTGCTAAACCTGCAAGTGGTGACAGTAATTTGCTTGAATTAAAGGCTTTTAATAATACAAAAAGCATCTTTTTGGGAATTATTTTGCATTTTCATTTGCAAGCCATCGCTACAGGTATGGTACCTTTGAATTAAAGGTATATAGTAAGCATTATAATAAAGGTACAATACTGTGAAAAGGTTTGTTGTTCGTGTAACGAGCGTGGTGCACACGAACCACAATAAAATTGTGGTCTTTATGTGTACAAACATTCAAACATTCTATCGTGGCCACCATGCTAATATTATTATCTCCACGAAGGATCATGTGTCCCACGATTATTTTCGCGAGCTCCACGATTTTTATAGCCAGTATAATTTAATTTTTTTTCTTTTCAAAAAAGTTAATTTGTTTGTTTTAGGTTTTATTAAGTTAAAAAAGCATATTTGTAGTTTTTGCTTGGTGTATACTTTTTCGTCATGGACATGATCGTATATTTACGAAATAGAAATGTGTTTTAAGATCGCATGTTAAAAGTTTATAAACGAAAAGTGGCGATAGAAATGTTTTTTAAGATCGCATTTTAAAAGTTTATAAACAAAAATCGGCGATAGAAATGCTCTTTTAGATCGCATTTTCAAAGTTTATAAGCGAAAAGCGATGATAGAAATGTTTTTTAAGATCGCATTTTAAATGTTTATAAACGAAAAGCGGTGATAGAAATGTTTTTTAAGATCGCATTTTAAAAGTTTAGAGACGAAAAGCGGCGATAGAAATGTTTTTTTACATCGCATTTTGATTCACAAATGATTAAAATCTATTATGTAGCTAGCTTTATGACAACGAATTAAAACAACAAGTGTTAATTTATTTTTTTCCCGTCGGTTTTTGATTTAATTGATAAACTAACGGTCTTTGTTGTTTTACAATAGAAGTTATCTATCGTGGAAGCCACGATTTAATTTAATTTTCGTTCGTGTAGTCCACGAAACATGATCATGAGGTCCACGATTGTTAAAAAAATATGCATCGTGGGCTATCGTGGTTCGTGCGTAACATGAAATAAACACAAACCATGGTGTTAACAAACCTTTTCACGGTACTGTATTTCTTCAATTTGAAAGATGTTTTGAAACGAAGACAAAACTGTAACAATTTTACAACCTCTTCCCCAAACCTTACAACCTGTTTTCATGTCTGATTCTCCTTGCTGTTCCAAGAATTACTAAAATTCTGGCAACATTCCCAATTATTTTCTGTTAATGAACAAATCCGTTCACACAATAATAAATGATCTGCTCTTTAATACATGTATTAAAAAACAACTTCTTTTATCTTGCAAATACAGTAAAATCCTTGTATTTTAGGATGTCTTTAAAACAAAATCTTTGAATGTTAATGTACGATGGATGGCAGTCTTGTACCTAAAAAATGGTATCATGAAGTATTGGAAAAGGCCTGGGATAACGTATGTGTTTTTTTTTTTAATTTTTGTTTTTAGGAAAAGTTTTTCATTTTAGGCTGCAGTTATTGGCTTGTTCATCCTCCTCATTTCTAATATAAAAACACAATAACACCTGTGTCATGAAAGCGAAAAAAGAGAGATAAAATATAAAAAAAATAATTCAACTCCTTCCTTCTGATTCCATTTTTCTTTTAACCAGCTGAAGAAATTGCTCTACATCTTTCTCTTTAGTGTATTATATTATTTAGGGAATACACCTTGAAATGCATGTCCATGAATGATATTGTTACCAAAAGTGAGCATTGTGTCTATTTGTGAATTCTGATGTCTGTAGAATATGAGATCTTACAGTCCTCATAAAAAAGTGTTGTTAAAGACATCAAAAAAAACTCTTAACCAAAGTTTGACAGTATTAACAGCAAATAAATGAAATTAGGTGTCTATGCAGTGTAACAAGTGTTTGGGTTTCACTGCTCATAAAGATTGCTTTTAAACCTCCCCCACCTCAATGAGATAATTTGGTGAAATGCATCAGTAATTAAATGTTTTAACTATTTGCGTGGTAAATAACATTGAAACTGGCATGACACAACCAAATTAGGGAAACGCAGAGTTAACAATCCTAAGTTCTGTAGGCGTGTGTGTGTTTCTGTAGACCTTATATCATTACACTTTAGTTTCCCACACTGCTGCCAACATAAGGTTTTGTTTCAATTTTTCGGAACATTTGATTTTTTCGACTAAATGCTATTATGAGGAATTAACAACTAAAATTAATATATATACTAACACTTATTTGTTACCATATAACTTATTTTTTTAAAAAAAAAGAATATCCAAATCATTCCTTGAGACGAGTGCGATGGCACACGCACTCACTCGCGCACTCGTAAAATAATTTGTGAATTATATTTCTTTTTCTAAAATATTAGCTATAGAGTGATAAAAAGAGCTTTTGTGATATTTAAACGATCTACAGCGATATTTTGGCTTTCTATGATAGTGTTTTTATGATTTTTACACAATCTACGGCCATCTTTTCGCTGTCTACGATCCGGTTTTCATGCTGTTTAAATGATCTGGATCAACCTCTTCGCTTTCTACGATGCGGTTTTTATGATTTTTAAACGATCTATGGCAATCTTGTCGCTGTCTACAATCCCGTTTTCATGATTTTAAACGATCTACATCGATCTCTTCGCTTTCTACGATTCAGTTTTTCTGATTTTTAAACAATCTACGGCGATATTTTTGCTTTCTACGATGTCTTTTTTATGATTTTGAAATGATCCACTTTGGTATTTTCACTTCCTAAAATCGTATAGAGATCAATTCAAATAAAATATACGAATTGAATCAATCGTGGAGACGATTCCTTAGTATTCAAACATCATTTCTATACAGTTTAAATAACATATAATGTTATGGAAAACAAAAAATAGTTAAGTGTGAAACACACTTGCAAATATTCACATTGCCTTTGAAATTTCATGCGATTTTTCACGCACAATAGCACTCATAATTTTTTTAGTGGGTGCTTTTTGTAGTTTTATTTAAGAAATGGCCTACCAAATTGTGTGCAATTAGGAGCCATATATGTAACTTTGTTAAAAACGATGTTTATCTTCTTTGGTGTAAGGTGTGTACATTTCAACTTTTTTTGTGCGGTTTAGAGGATTATCAGAGGACGAAAAGACTATAATTAGACGCAAACTGATTGAATCATTTGACGAAGAAATTTCTCAGGTATGTAACACGTTTTTTTCATCACAGGTTTTGTTACATGTTACATGTTTTTTTTTGAATTTGTTTTTGTTTTCAATCTTCCTAAAGTTTCCCCAGGTCAATAATGTATCAATCAAACTTATCACAACCTTTTCTTTTTTGTTTTGATTTGTAAAAATTCAAAAGTTGTTGCTAGCTAGTTACTTTACATTCTTTGTATGTTTTATTGCTCTTATTCCTTCCACTTAAAGGGGAAATTCGGTCTAAAAAAATTATTTCATTTTATTTTATAATTCCACGTGTTTATACTTATAAAAACAGAAAAACTTTACTTCATTAAACTCAGAGTTTTGGAAATGTCTCTAATGTTGACACACCTTTCTTGAAAATGCTCCGTTTTTGAAAAAGCGTGTCAGAAAAAAAAAGCTGGGTTCTAACTCAAGTATGATGTTTCATAGTTCAAAACATTGCATCGCGTGAAAGTCACAACACAGGCTAAGCAGTTTGCTAAAAGAATCTACTTTTTTCTAGCTACATTTTTTCAAATCTGTAACAAATTACTTCTTTGAGAATACAGTGTCAATTTGTAAGCAATGGATCCAATTCACAGCGATTCAAGATCTAAAATGATGACATACCTGATTTATCTACTCTTAATCCCTTAAATTTCGAACCAGAACTTTCTTTGGAAGAACTGAATAAATTACGAACATGTAGTTCCGAGAGTAATGAGGTAGAAGAAGAAGTTTCTAGGATCGGTAACAATACCTGGTGCCAATGCGGTGGTCACTGTAAAGCGATGGAGTCATACAGTGAAATGCTTGTGTTGCAGGGATACAAATGAAATTCCTGACAATCCTTTCGAAGGTGAAATAAACAAAAAAATAGCCAAGCATTATATTCTTTTTCGTGTTTAACACCATAACAAAACTATACACATTCCCTTTAAATATTAGTCTTCGCGTTGATAAAAAAATATGCGTATGAGCATGACAACTGACTCAAAACTTCTCTCAAAATATTTTGCCTAACATGAGTTTCTCTCCTTCACATATATTTTATTCGGAATTATTCCTTAATGCCAAAACAACATCACAAAAAAACACAACAGTGGTTGTTTTATTCTATTCAGCTTTACAAATCGAATAAGAAAGTGTGCTCAGAAATCAAAACTTGAGCTGAAATATTTGGGATATTTTGTCTTTGTAAACCAGTACTAACCACTGCACTGTCTGCCCTCAATAATTTAAGGGCCAATGCAATGCACTCGGTAGAAGAGAAGACCAAAATTTTTACCCCCGTCTTATGAAAGCACTTGTTCTTAAAAGCATCCAGGTTCAAAATGTTGAGAACAAATACAAAATCCAGAGTTTTTGGGCAAGGTACCACTTCTTTTTATATTATGTAGCCATTTTTTTTCGAAGCTCTTTATTTTTTTTCGCACTGGGAATCTGATAAGCGACTACCCAATATTTTCTTTCTTTATTATCTTCGTCTTTCATCGTCAGCTTTTCGTTCTCTACCTCCTTAGTTTCTTACTCCCCTTATCTTTTATGTCTTTTAATTTGATTTGTACCGCCGATGGCGTCGCAGTTTGGCATATTAAAGTAATAAAAATGTATAGACAAAATACTTCTTCATGTGATTACATCAAACCCCAACACCGAACTTCGCTTTTTGAACTATAAATCGTCATAATTCAAACTCGAACCAGCCTTCGTAAAACATAAAGGGGTCAATATACGGAGGTGTTTTTACGCGTGTTTAACACAGATTATTTCAGAAAAAAGAGATTTTCACTTGAAAATAATTATGGTATCCGTTTTTTTTTTCTTTTATGACTATTAATTATGAAAATATAATTTTTGACCAAACTTCCCCTTAAACACAAAATTAAAAAGATAAACGTACTTCATGAAAGTTGTTGAAAGAAGGTTAAAACAATCAACTGGCTAACTGAAAAAGTATCATGAAAGCTATTACCTATGTGATAGAGTTTGTAAGTGCCTGTAGTTGTATTTTTTGTGCTATCTAGCTTGCTGTACAACTAGCTGTAATTATTGGTAAAGTTTCAAGAATGGATATAAAGTTGTGGCCAGACGTAATAATGCACACCCTACAGGTATGTCTGCTGAAAAGTTTTTATTACCTTTCTTGACTTTGTGGCTATTTTTACCCTTTATCCAGTCTTTTGTTTTTATTTTGTTTTGTTTTAGGCTGTTAGATCAGAGAACATGTTGTTCCGTCATAGAGCTCTATTGACATTAAATCAAATTGTTAAAGAACTAGCATCAAAACGACTAATATCAGACAGAAAAGTGTTCCAAGAAATTTCGAAAAACATATTTGAATTTTTAGCTCAACTTAGTTTTGATTCCTTTAACAAACTAATTTGTCCTGGTAACGTCACTTACTCGTATGAAATTATAGAAATGTCCATTTTGCTGACCAAAGTTCTGAGAAAACTGTTGATTTATGGGGCCACTGGCTATTCTGCAGAATCAATTCAAATAAAGTACACACAAAATTGCCTGCAACAAGTACAGTCATTGTTGACTATAAAAAAAGAATGTCGTGATATTCAACTCAAAGATAAATATGATAAATATTTAATATTGTTAATGAAAATCTTAAGTGAGTTACAGGAAAATCATAGTTCGTCATTTTTACCAATTCTCGAACCTGCCCTCCAGCTGTGCCTGCAACAAATTCTCTCATCATCGAGCAACACAGAGTTTAAACCAATGATAATACATTGCGGCAATCTTTTACGTTCTATCACACGAAGCTACAAAAAGCCTAAAAAACAAATAGTAGACTTATCCGAGGAGGATCACATTGTGCACAGTGCAAATTTGACAAAAGATAAAATTATAACTCGGGAATGTCTAGAGAATTTGTGCCACCATATTATGACGTGTTACTTCCCACTAACCGAAACTGATTTGGAAGAGTGGCAAAGTGACCCAGAGGGATTTATGTTGGTGGAGGCAGGGGAGTCACATAAGTTTTTGTTGGGCCCGTGCATGGAAACTTTGTTTGTTGGTTTATTTTATGAATATAAAAATGACATTGTACAGTTCTTAGTTAGATATGTTGAGAAAATAAACAGCTTTGATTTCACTACTATGTCACAAGCTGACATTTTAAATGTGTCGGCAGTTTATAAAGCTGTTGGTCTGGCCTCCTATGAACTTTTTGGTGACTTGGACTTTGATATCTGGTTTGAAAGTAAACTTGTTCATTTACTGAGACAGCAGAGCAGTGGAAATGCTTTATTAAAACATCATATTGTCTGGATGATTGGTGAATGGATTAATGTCAAATTTTCTAAATCAAATCGTGTTGAGTTGTATGATGTGCTGCGTGCCATCTTGCAAGATGATAGTGTTGATTTAGTTTTACGCTTGACAGCTTGCAAAACACTGCGTTGTGCTATTGATGACTTCGATTTTATTGTGAATGATTTTAACCCCTTTGTTAGTAGTATCTTTATGGCTTTGAGTAAATTATTAGTGTCGGTCCAGCTTTGCGATACCAAAATGGTTGTATTGAATGTGTTATCTATTATGATTGAGCGAATTGGTAGGAAAGTTAAGACTAATGCAGAAGTACTGTTACAGTACCTTCCACAATTGTGGGAGCTGTCTGAAGCGCATAATTTATTGAGAGGTGCTGTTGTTAATGTTTTGGTTCACCTCGTAAAGGTATGTTATTTTCTTTCTTTCAGGTACAAAAAGTCTAACATGTTGACCTGGGTTTTGTTTGTTTGTTTGTTTGTGTACAACAACAAAATGGTCACTCGTGAGTTTTTTAGGACGCGGACGGCATTAAAACTTTCATAGTCATTCCCATGTATATTTATTTATTTATTTTTTTACTTTAGGGTCTTGGTGCTGACAGCCATAGTTTGTATCATATTACGTTACCTGTAATTCATTTAAGTACGTCCGTAGAACAGGTTAGCCATCCTGCTATAGTATTGCTACTGTTATTATTTTTACAAGGGTTGTTTTACAATACATGTGTTGAATTCAACATCATCACTGCAGTCATTTTGTTGGTTTGTCACCTTCTGTAGTAAGAAAATGTGACATCATGAAACCCATCCTAAAACTTGGTAAGCATGTTCGAGTAAGCTTTAAAAAATTTATTTTAAGCTTGACATATTTCGAAAAACATATTTTTTTGAACATATAATAATAATGATAACAACACAAAAGAAAAAAAGTGTTGCACATTTTATTAATGTGTGCTCCAGCGTTCTGCTTCGTTAGCAGAATCTTCTTGGAGGAAAAAAATTTTTCCAAATTTTGCAATTAAAGAAAAATGCATTTTCAGGTTTTTAGATTTTTATTGATGGATTGCAAAAACAAGTCAATCATTTCTTTCAGTAACATCTTCCTACTTATCGCTCTTTTTATCCATTTCATTGAATGTTAATACAGTAATCCAAACACGCGGTTGTGAGAGATATAAGACAGAGGTGCTTCGACAAAAACATACGCGAGTTGAAGAATTATCTGTAATTTCGCGGGGAAAGATTAAAAAAATCTCGAAACTTTCCACCCTTTAAGTCCTTGATATAAAACCAGTAAGCCTGTGGAAAAGTCTACGGAAATCCACCTGTCAAAACAATCTATAATCTTATCTATAATCTTAATATGCCGATAAGCATTTCTGGTTGGGGAAAAAAAATTGTATGCAGGAAAATTGGAACTATGACATGGTGACAGGCTTCCTCTTAGTGACAATTATTTTGTCAATATGTCTAACGCAACAACAGTGATAGTTTAGTAGTACTATATGACGATGATATTTTTATAGCCAGCGCATGTATATTTGTTGGAAGACGGCTTAGAATTGTGGCTAACGATGTTACGATACAGCAAAGAACTAACCGTCGACATGCTGCAGTTGTATAAGAACTTGCAAGTCTTGTTTGAACGTGCATCTGAAACCCTTGATAGTTGCTTGGCGATCACTAAATCGTATCTTTTGCTTGACGTTGGGATGTTGTTCAAGGTTTGTGTTCTTTTTGTGTTTGTTCGTTTGACGAAAGTCAGTAGAGGTCAAAAAAATTTGGCAAACATGTCAAAACTTCAGTGGAAAAATCCGGACCGATCAAAAATAACAACGTGTACATGTAGCTCCCAAATCTCAAAAAATTGCCATTCCTTCCTACCGTTGTCCAATGTCTTACGTTGTATTTTAAACCCTGCTACTTCTGTACTGGAATTGCTAGATATATGTTGACTTTATTTGCTACTATTTACGTCCACTAACTTTTTTTAGGAATACGGTCATGGATTGTCTACAGTATTTTCCGAGCTACTTGATTACGTGAAAGAAGACCATGCATCGAAAATTGTGAAAATCCTCATTTTATCCTTCCAATTGTTACCCAACGAATTTTTGGTCATGTATCAAAACACAGTTTTAAAGGTTTTAAAGTATACTTTAAAGGACGAAAACTATCCACCGCTGATGGTGAATTACGTCACACTTTTGGCGCACATTGCGTTTCGAACGCCTCAAGCCTTTTTCCAGCTTTGTGAAGTGTATTGTAAAATGAACTGTTGCTCTTATGATGATGTTATGGGAAGGTTATTTGACTTGTGGCTCGACAAAGTCGATTGCATGATGCTGCAGGAAAAGAAAATGTCGGCTTTGTCTCTGTCGAGCTTGCTCCCGCTTAAAGTGAAGTAAGTATCAAGTTGGGTTTTCTTTTTTGTTTGTTTTTGCTCGTTTGAGAAAATTCACTAGGATATCTAAATTCTCTCAACTTCTTATCCGAAAAATAGCACCCTCCTAAAACTGCGGGGCGTACTAGATTTGTGATGTCTTCTTCATGGTAAGGAATCAGAATTTAAGAAATCGAAATTAATAACATAAAATAGGAACGTACAATTTCTCCAAAATATAAAGCGTAATTTTACCGACAAACAAGTAATGTATTCACGACAAGTGAGCACCCATATCGCTAAATTTAACAAAAAATGAGAAATAATCATTTGCTAAAAGTTTGAACCGAATCTGCACGAAATGTTTCAATTCTCTAACTCGCGAAAGTTTGTCCGGGAAAATTTCTCTCACAAATTAGCAAAGTTATGTAAAATACTATCCTCCTTCGCTTTTTTTTCTTTTTTGACATCTGATCAGAAGGTGTACGAATAAATCTTCTGACATGCATAACGGCATCCTGCATGTATGTGATTAACTTTATGTGCAGGTTCGTTCATGAACGAATTGGTTTAATTTTGGACTTGTGCGTCAACGTCATGTACGATTTGCAGAGGTCTGGTGCAGACAGTGTTTCCGATCATTGTGCAGTTGAGTGAGTAATTACTCTTTGTTTACTAACCTATCATCCGCGTTTTGTTCTACCCCAGTATGTCATTTATAAGAAATGTTACCTATTTTTCCTTTTTTTCGAATAGTCCGAGTTCTTTTCGTAAAGGCTTTGTATTATGCTTATATCCCATTGATAGCGTTATAATGTGCATTCGCCTCCAGTGCGGGATGTCTTGGGCGCAGAATCCGGCAGGGTCATGTAAGAGACTATAAAAGTGTGAATCTATCCTTTATGCTTAGTGTTAAACACGGGAGTAATATTGCTATCTTTGTTGGTGTCTATTTGATCAATTGCTGTGTTTGCAGGGCTGTCGTAGCTCAAATGGGAGATTTACGTGCACTGGGACCTCTTTGTATGAACCGCGTTGATAGAGGAAGTGAAGAGACTATCCTAATTTCTAATACTTCAAATAATAATAGATTATAAATTTTGAAAGCCGTAAAAACCTTGACCATCATGATTGGGTTTTACTATCTCATATGTTGTTTATATTTTTGTGTGCTCAACATTCAGTTCATTAATTGTGGATGAAGCTAACACGCGGATCGGCGAAGAGAATGAAGAAGAAGATAGCATGGAAGATGCAAAAGAAAGATGGGTGAGATAAATTATAAATTCTGTAATCTTATCCACTCAAGCTAGCACCATTTCAATCATCACCATCTCTATCTTCATATTCAGCAAATTAAAAACGACTTATTTATTGTTTTTCAAACGTTTCGAAAAGTCTTTTCTTTTGTACTAAGGGTTATTACGGACGGACGATATTATTGTTTCCTTAATTTCTGTCACAACTATATGAATATGAATAACGGATACAAGTAGGTATAAAATGAGCTAGAATCCCTGAGATATCAATAACACCAACTTCAAGGTGACATTTTTGTCCGTCCATCACGGTCCGTCAGTCACACACGCTTAACTAATAAGACGTCGCCCTACAAGAAAATTTCCCTGAAATCCTACAAAAAATTAGTGAAAAAGGCAGCTACAATATATATATTCTCAATAAAATGCATCAACTATATAATGCTTCTAATGTTTCACCACTAAACCATATATTTATATAGAATTAAATTCTGAATTTAAAAGTGGTAAAGTTCTTTTTTTATCCCTGTCCGTCCGTCACGCCCGGTTGTTTCGTCCTATCAAGTTTTACTTTTGGTGTTATAGTGTAAAATTATTTTAGTACAGGTTATCAACTTAAATCATTATCAGAATGTAACTATTTTTCTTTTAATTTTTCTTGGTACTCAAGGTATTTTTGTCTGTCACGATCACTAAATTAAAGCCCCACTAATAAAGGTACATTTCTTCATAGCTGCTGTCACAAGATCCTATCCACACTATCGTCTTGCTGCACTACGTACGTGACAAATTAAACGAAACGAAACAATCGTACGGCGACGAACATTTTGCGGACGCAATAAGTACTATGGATCCGGTTGTTGCTAAACAGTTGATGACGTTGATCAGTTAACGTCGCTGATAATTTATTGACGCTGATTGAAACTCAAACTTGATAAGATCTGTTACAGGCTGTCCACTTTTTTAGAAATGCTAGGATACATTAGAAACGGAATTTTCGGACGGAAAAACTTTCGATTTTTTTTTGTCTAAAAATTTTTTCTGTCCCAAATTTTTGTCTGCCGAAAGTTTTTTTGTCCGAAAATTTTGGTTTTCTAATTTTTTTAAAAAAGGACCAGTGCATAGAAATTGTATAAAGGGTCTAGATCTTCTTTTTGTGTCATTTTCCGTAATCATTACTTTTGATATTGTTTAAAATTCGTTTAAAAGACTTTATAAATCTTGTCCGAAAGTTTTTCCGCCGAAAATTTTAGTTCTTAATGTAGTCATGAATAGACACAAAATATTTTCACGATGCCAGGAAAAAAGCAGGATTATTTTCTTTGATACGTCATGAAAATCAGAAATGAATGTTGTGATAACACACTTGGAATTACACTTTGTTAGCTATTAGCCGTTTAAGGATTTAACAGGTTTGATTTTTTTATAATTTGTATGTAACTGCAAATCAGGATACCTTTCGCGGATTTTTGCGAAAATAAGTTTCTGTGAAAATTCGAAATCGGCCTGATCCGCAAAGATAAAATTCCACGAATTTTTTTTTATTTCCTGATATTTTTAAAGAAAACTTAAATTTACACTAAATCCGGGTAAATTTTAATACAAAAGACAACGATATATATTCTTTATAATCTATCTATCCATTATAAGTTTATTTATTTAGTATGTTGGAAGATGATTTGAATGATGTATAAACTAATGTACCTACAATTTATATACAATATCATTCATTTTTTCTTTTATTGTTACTTTATATTTACCTGAAAATTGTGAGCCGCGAAAATAAATTCTTGCGAAATTCTAAATTTGCCTTATCAGCGAAAATAAGTTCAACGCTAAATCCACGAAAATAAATTTCCTTCTTCCCCGCGAAAGTCCAGAAAGAAAAACCCGCGTAAAAAAGTCTTCGTGAGAATTAATTTCCTTGGGTATACGTTCTAAAGATAAAAACAACTAAAATGGCTAAAACCTTTTTTCTGCAAGCTTTTGACCTTTAACATATTTTAGTACAAATATTGTAAATTGCATTGCTCTTTAGTTTATTATAAAAGTGGTTTAGTGTATTATAAAATTTAGAAAATTAATATCAAAAATCATTTTAATATTCCACTGATAATGAGAATATATTGGTACGGCTGCCATTATAAATTGTTTTTACTGCGTTTGCCTTTGTACAAAGGATTCATCAAGTCTTTCTGTAAATAACATTTTGCCAAGTTCTTTTTATAAATAAGGAAAAAAATTGTTCTTCGGCCCAAATTGTGCAGCGAACTCAATTTGTCTGCGAAAGCTCGAAACATCTGTCTTCAGAGAGCATCAAAAGGTGAATACCATACTTTGATTAAAGAAATTTAATTTTTTTAAACGTTACATAATATCCAGAACAATTTTAGAAATTTATAGCTCCTGGTGTTAACTGACGAAACATAAAATTATTTATTTTTTTGGAAAACGCTCATTAACGAGCAGTTTGTTTACATTTTTGTGCATTCTGATTGTCTAATAATAAACCAGATTCGACATTGCAATTAAAGAAAAATGCATTTTCAGGTTTTTAGATTTTTATTGATGGATTGCAAAAACAAGTCAATCATTTCTTTCAGTAACATCTTCCTACTTATCGCTCTTTTTATCCATTTCATTGAATGTTAATACAGTAATCCAAACACGCGGTTGTGAGAGATATAAGACAGAGGTGCTTCGACAAAAACATACGCGAGTTGAAGAATTATCTGTAATTTCGCGGGGAAAGATTAAAAAAATCTCGAAACTTTCCACCCTTTAAGTCCTTGATATAAAACCAGTAAGCCTGTGGAAAAGTCTACGGAAATCCACCTGTCAAAACAATCTATAATCTTATCTATAATCTTAATATGCCGATAAGCATTTCTGGTTGGGGAAAAAAAATTGTATGCAGGAAAATTGGAACTATGACATGGTGACAGGCTTCCTCTTAGTGACAATTATTTTGTCAATATGTCTAACGCAACAACAGTGATAGTTTAGTAGTACTATATGACGATGATATTTTTATAGCCAGCGCATGTATATTTGTTGGAAGACGGCTTAGAATTGTGGCTAACGATGTTACGATACAGCAAAGAACTAACCGTCGACATGCTGCAGTTGTATAAGAACTTGCAAGTCTTGTTTGAACGTGCATCTGAAACCCTTGATAGTTGCTTGGCGATCACTAAATCGTATCTTTTGCTTGACGTTGGGATGTTGTTCAAGGTTTGTGTTCTTTTTGTGTTTGTTCGTTTGACGAAAGTCAGTAGAGGTCAAAAAAATTTGGCAAACATGTCAAAACTTCAGTGGAAAAATCCGGACCGATCAAAAATAACAACGTGTACATGTAGCTCCCAAATCTCAAAAAATTGCCATTCCTTCCTACCGTTGTCCAATGTCTTACGTTGTATTTTAAACCCTGCTACTTCTGTACTGGAATTGCTAGATATATGTTGACTTTATTTGCTACTATTTACGTCCACTAACTTTTTTTAGGAATACGGTCATGGATTGTCTACAGTATTTTCCGAGCTACTTGATTACGTGAAAGAAGACCATGCATCGAAAATTGTGAAAATCCTCATTTTATCCTTCCAATTGTTACCCAACGAATTTTTGGTCATGTATCAAAACACAGTTTTAAAGGTTTTAAAGTATACTTTAAAGGACGAAAACTATCCACCGCTGATGGTGAATTACGTCACACTTTTGGCGCACATTGCGTTTCGAACGCCTCAAGCCTTTTTCCAGCTTTGTGAAGTGTATTGTAAAATGAACTGTTGCTCTTATGATGATGTTATGGGAAGGTTATTTGACTTGTGGCTCGACAAAGTCGATTGCATGATGCTGCAGGAAAAGAAAATGTCGGCTTTGTCTCTGTCGAGCTTGCTCCCGCTTAAAGTGAAGTAAGTATCAAGTTGGGTTTTCTTTTTTGTTTGTTTTTGCTCGTTTGAGAAAATTCACTAGGATATCTAAATTCTCTCAACTTCTTATCCGAAAAATAGCACCCTCCTAAAACTGCGGGGCGTACTAGATTTGTGATGTCTTCTTCATGGTAAGGAATCAGAATTTAAGAAATCGAAATTAATAACATAAAATAGGAACGTACAATTTCTCCAAAATATAAAGCGTAATTTTACCGACAAACAAGTAATGTATTCACGACAAGTGAGCACCCATATCGCTAAATTTAACAAAAAATGAGAAATAATCATTTGCTAAAAGTTTGAACCGAATCTGCACGAAATGTTTCAATTCTCTAACTCGCGAAAGTTTGTCCGGGAAAATTTCTCTCACAAATTAGCAAAGTTATGTAAAATACTATCCTCCTTCGCTTTTTTTTCTTTTTTGACATCTGATCAGAAGGTGTACGAATAAATCTTCTGACATGCATAACGGCATCCTGCATGTATGTGATTAACTTTATGTGCAGGTTCGTTCATGAACGAATTGGTTTAATTTTGGACTTGTGCGTCAACGTCATGTACGATTTGCAGAGGTCTGGTGCAGACAGTGTTTCCGATCATTGTGCAGTTGAGTGAGTAATTACTCTTTGTTTACTAACCTATCATCCGCGTTTTGTTCTACCCCAGTATGTCATTTATAAGAAATGTTACCTATTTTTCCTTTTTTTCGAATAGTCCGAGTTCTTTTCGTAAAGGCTTTGTATTATGCTTATATCCCATTGATAGCGTTATAATGTGCATTCGCCTCCAGTGCGGGATGTCTTGGGCGCAGAATCCGGCAGGGTCATGTAAGAGACTATAAAAGTGTGAATCTATCCTTTATGCTTAGTGTTAAACACGGGAGTAATATTGCTATCTTTGTTGGTGTCTATTTGATCAATTGCTGTGTTTGCAGGGCTGTCGTAGCTCAAATGGGAGATTTACGTGCACTGGGACCTCTTTGTATGAACCGCGTTGATAGAGGAAGTGAAGAGACTATCCTAATTTCTAATACTTCAAATAATAATAGATTATAAATTTTGAAAGCCGTAAAAACCTTGACCATCATGATTGGGTTTTACTATCTCATATGTTGTTTATATTTTTGTGTGCTCAACATTCAGTTCATTAATTGTGGATGAAGCTAACACGCGGATCGGCGAAGAGAATGAAGAAGAAGATAGCATGGAAGATGCAAAAGAAAGATGGGTGAGATAAATTATAAATTCTGTAATCTTATCCACTCAAGCTAGCACCATTTCAATCATCACCATCTCTATCTTCATATTCAGCAAATTAAAAACGACTTATTTATTGTTTTTCAAACGTTTCGAAAAGTCTTTTCTTTTGTACTAAGGGTTATTACGGACGGACGATATTATTGTTTCCTTAATTTTTGTCACAACTATATGAATATGAATAACGGATACAAGTAGGTATAAAATGAGCTAGAATCCCTGAGATATCAATAACACCAACTTCAAGGTGACATTTTTGTCCGTCCATCACGGTCCGTCAGTCACACACGCTTAACTAATAAGACGTCGCCCTACAAGAAAATTTCCCTGAAATCCTACAAAAAATTAGTGAAAAAGGCAGCTACAATATATATATTCTCAATAAAATGCATCAACTATATAATGCTTCTAATGTTTCACCACTAAACCATATATTTATATAGAATTAAATTCTGAATTTAAAAGTGGTAAAGTTCTTTTTTTATCCCTGTCCGTCCGTCACGCCCGGTTGTTTCGTCCTATCAAGTTTTACTTTTGGTGTTATAGTGTAAAATTATTTTAGTACAGGTTATCAACTTAAATCATTATCAGAATGTAACTATTTTTCTTTTAATTTTTCTTGGTACTCAAGGTATTTTTGTCTGTCACGATCACTAAATTAAAGCCCCACTAATAAAGGTACATTTCTTCATAGCTGCTGTCACAAGATCCTATCCACACTATCGTCTTGCTGCACTACGTACGTGACAAATTAAACGAAACGAAACAATCGTACGGCGACGAACATTTTGCGGACGCAATAAGTACTATGGATCCGGTTGTTGCTAAACAGTTGATGACGTTGATCAGTTAACGTCGCTGATAATTTATTGACGCTGATTGAAACTCAAACTTGATAAGATCTGTTACAGGCTGTCCACTTTTTTAGAAATGCTAGGATACATTAGAAACGGAATTTTCGGACGGAAAAACTTTCGATTTTTTTTTGTCTAAAAATTTTTTCTGTCCCAAATTTTTGTCTGCCGAAAGTTTTTTTGTCCGAAAATTTTGGTTTTCTAATTTTTTTAAAAAAGGACCAGTGCATAGAAATTGTATAAAGGGTAATCAGTGTTTGTAAATTATATATAGGGTAATCAGAAAATCAATAAAAACTGCAGTTTTTGAACTTATTGTTTTCGTCATTTTCACATTTGGCTGAAGCTCTATCTATAAAGTTGGATCTTAAAGACCTTTTTTTAGATCTTCTTTTTGTGTCATTTTCCGTAATCATTACTTTTGATATTGTTTAAAATTCGTTTAAAAGACTTTATAAATCTTGTCCGAAAGTTTTTCCGCCGAAAATTTTAGTTCTTAATGTAGTCATGAATAGACACAAAATATTTTCACGATGCCAGGAAAAAAGCAGGATTATTTTCTTTGATACGTCATGAAAATCAGAAATGAATGTTGTGATAACACACTTGGAATTACACTTTGTTAGCTATTAGCCGTTTAAGGATTTAACAGGTTTGATTTTTTTATAATTTGTATGTAACTGCAAATCAGGATACCTTTCGCGGATTTTTGCGAAAATAAGTTTCTGTGAAAATTCGAAATCGGCCTGATCCGCAAAGATAAAATTCCACGAATTTTTTTTTATTTCCTGATATTTTTAAAGAAAACTTAAATTTACACTAAATCCGGGTAAATTTTAATACAAAAGACAACGATATATATTCTTTATAATCTATCTATCCATTATAAGTTTATTTATTTAGTATGTTGGAAGATGATTTGAATGATGTATAAACTAATGTACCTACAATTTATATACAATATCATTCATTTTTTCTTTTATTGTTACTTTATATTTACCTGAAAATTGTGAGCCGCGAAAATAAATTCTTGCGAAATTCTAAATTTGCCTTATCAGCGAAAATAAGTTCAACGCTAAATCCACGAAAATAAATTTCCTTCTTCCCCGCGAAAGTCCAGAAAGAAAAACCCGCGTAAAAAAGTCTTCGTGAGAATTAATTTCCTTGGGTATACGTTCTAAAGATAAAAACAACTAAAATGGCTAAAACCTTTTTTCTGCAAGCTTTTGACCTTTAACATATTTTAGTACAAATATTGTAAATTGCATTGCTCTTTAGTTTATTATAAAAGTGGTTTAGTGTATTATAAAATTTAGAAAATTAATATCAAAAATCATTTTAATATTCCACTGATAATGAGAATATATTGGTACGGCTGCCATTATAAATTGTTTTTACTGCGTTTGCCTTTGTACAAAGGATTCATCAAGTCTTTCTGTAAATAACATTTTGCCAAGTTCTTTTTATAAATAAGGAAAAAAATTGTTCTTCGGCCCAAATTGTGCAGCGAACTCAATTTGTCTGCGAAAGCTCGAAACATCTGTCTTCAGAGAGCATCAAAAGGTGAATACCATACTTTGATTAAAGAAATTTAATTTTTTTAAACGTTACATAATATCCAGAACAATTTTAGAAATTTATAGCTCCTGGTGTTAACTGACGAAACATAAAATTATTTATTTTTTTGGAAAACGCTCATTAACGAGCAGTTTGTTTACATTTTTGTGCATTCTGATTGTCTAATAATAAACCAGATTCGACATTTTCTGTCAAAAATTTTTGCAATTTCTACTCTTGCGCATGTCCTGCTGCGATAAACTATATCACCGCGACACTATTCGTCTCGTAGACATTCGACGCTTAAGGGGGATTTTCACGAAACGAATTGAACGGCGAATTCGCTTTTTAATTTTCACGACAAAATAAATAAGACGCGAAATTCATTGTTTACATTGGTTAACCGCGTTCTGATTGGTCTAAAACTAGCAGCGAAACCTTTAGCCGCGAAAAAGTAAGAACTGTTTCTACTTTTCAGCGAAGCGTATATTTTGATGCAAAATCATAACAAACAAAACTGCGCATGCTCAGATACAATTTGCCGTCGAATTCGCCGTTCAATTCGCTTCGTGAAAATCCCCCTTTACGCTGATGATTATAATCGAAATTCAAGTAATTGACTAATTCCGAACGCAAAAGTAACGTCCATGATTTCAGTTTGTGCGCGTTTTTGAATTTGTATTAACGCGTGCGTTATATAATTCGAATAATTATTTTTGTTTCCAATAGGCTGGTTCTCTGATTCTTGAGCTTCTACTTGAGATCCATCTATAAACACTTTGAAATTAGTAAATATAGATGGTTCAAAGCATCCATTTTATTTTATTTTGTTACGTGAGTGTGGACTTCAGACAAAGTAAATTATATCTTCTTCTGTCCCGCAAAATCGTAATATAAATATTTTTCTCTTTTTTATTCTTTCTGAAAAAAATTTCTGAGGAATTTAAAGCTTTTTTCGTCCAATATATTAACTCCAATTTGCAGGAAGCTGTGGAAAATGAGTTGAAAACATTCTGTTGAAATTAAACTAAAGTTGTTACACACGGTGAAATGTTGTATAAAAGCAAATATCAGCTTTCCCCTAACAATGTTTTACAATATTGCTCTATATATTTTATTTTATATATATTTTTTATTGTTTCTGTCCTCCGATATCTTCTAAAAGATCTAGAACTTTGATTTTTGTTTTGCTTTTAAAGACGCACAGCTAGCTTCACGATAAAATAATACACATTGTTTAATAAATTTCTCCACAGCCAGTTTAGATCAAAAGAAATCGATTTCTTCCCGCCTAAATGTTTTGTTTAAATTATGGATTTATCCGTGCATATCTAATCTCAATGTTTTGGTAACCATCTGCCATCTTGTATTGTTTCTTGTTCTGTCTTTTATTATCTTCCCCCACTCCCCCGTAGCCTGAATCGCTGGATTTTTTACAAGTATAAGTATTTATGTTTATTTTTGATGAATCTGATAAATTCCAAAAAAATATATACTTACCCAGAACTCATGGCGCTTTTTGTAATAAAACGTCTCAGATATTTTTTATGTTCCAATCACATTTTAAACCACAAGTACGAACGTCTGTGGAAGAGACCAAAATAAATGATTTATTTCCTTCCCCACAATCGTTGGATAAGCGTAGTTAAAAAAATGCTTTATTTGGATGGAGGGAAAAGCAATAAATCGTGGTAAGACATTTTAGGTAGTATTTCGGACTCTAGTTTATTTCTCTCAACTTATTTGCTAGTCAGGTAAATATCCCTGAAATCATCCACGTTTGGATACTTTTAATCTTAAAAATAATATTTGAACTTTTGTCAAATGGGTAAAGCCTTTCTTTGTTCAGCAGAAAGTGACTCCCACTCATCAAAAAATATCGAACTAGTGTTTTTTGTGACGTAGTAAACCGCGTAGAAATACGCAGTTACACACTTTTCAAGATTGTGCCTCGAATATTCAGATTCAGCGGAATTACTTGCATTCTAACTACCCGTTGTTTTATAAGAACGTCAAGTTTTAGCCAAAGCTAGATATTGTTAAAAAAAAAGAAAAATTAAAAATTTCCTTACAATTCCCGAAAAAAGTTATTAAAAGACAAAAAATTCAACACTTATTTGGTGCTGAGCAATTAGCTGCTGAATCAACAACCACCCACCCACCCACCCACCTCATGATAGAAAACAAAACAAATATGTTGTTACATTATCGTGTTTTTCTGGTATTTTAATTTCTCGTGCAGATTTGGTGAGGTCACGATGGAGAAACTGTCAAGAAATGCTGGTTATCTGTTTAACAAAACTGTTCTAGATAATCATAAATACCGCGCATATGTTACGACGACTACAGATTCCACTGTTTCCCATCCATTGATGGCTCGAAAGAATTTCCTTATGGTAAATATCTAATTCTTTTTGATGGATACAAATTAATGCGTAGAGATAAAACTTAAACTTTAAATACAAAATACTTGCGAAAAATCTTACATAAGCAAGTTACGACGGGTAGAAAAACTTCCATAGTCTGTCTAACTTATTAGGATCGTGTTATAATACTTGGAATTTGAAAATAATGTTTTGTTAAGATTATACCTACCCAGGTTGTCCTAATCACGCATTTGTCTTAGAAATACTGCAGAAACTACGTTAGATGTTCTAATATACAACTCGAAAGGATTTAGAATATCAACTTCCAATTTTTGGGCACGGTACGGATGTGATGATTCCATGCTTCATTTTTGGCAGAATTTTACTGAATTTGCACATTCCTATAACCCTTCATGATTGATTCTGTGAAAATTTAAAAGTATTTTGTTGAAAACTTATTTGAGGTTAAAAGAAAAACTGTCTGTGTTAAAGTCAGTGTTTAAGTTATTTCTTAACAACTATTTCCAACTCAGATTGGTGGATTTCTGCTATCAGCCATCTGTGCCGTTGGTATTTTATTCATGCTCGTCACACATTTTCTCAGCAAACGTTCGTGGCGACGACAAAAGGCCAAATATCGCGCACGTGGTTTGGAGTTGCCGCGCATGCTCGGAAAAGAAGTAACCTTGCCGCTGTATCAAACGAAAAGATTCCGAAAGACGAAGCTTTGACGGACGTTTCATAGCATGCAAATGCGGGACTTATTTGTTGAATACAAGTGAAAAAGGAAGTCCTCAAAAGGAAGAATGAAGACACAATATTTATAGAGTCAAGTTAAGTAACAAGACTAACATGTGACGTGATACAATCATGGTTATAACGTCGTTTAACAATATTCCCAGTATAACTTTCAGATTTGGGTGTACATTTTATTTTGTGGAAAGTATAATTTATATCTGAGGGTGAATGTGCTCGTTTAAAATCTTTCAAAAAATGTTTCTATAAGTGTTTTTATATGTGGTCGAATATATATGATCATAATGAATATTCGGTGTTGTTTTCTTATTGTGAAACTTTGCTTGCATTCGTAAAACCTGTGCAGACATAATTTTTATTCAGTCTTAGGTCTAGGCTTAAGTGACTATGTGAATTCAGGTGTACCTGGGGACAGCTTATGGTTTTTACACCGCTAGCTAGAACTTTCAGCAACAATATAGCTACAATACATCAAGTTGAGACAAATAAGAATTTAGTCGATAAAACCTTTTAAACTACGTGATTGGTATGTTTATTCTTTCTCAGATACTTGGGTTTTGTGACTGTGATTGAAGTCATAATTTTTTTTGAGAATTGTAATTTACATTCGTCTAATTATAATTAAACAAGAAGCCCTGTGGCTTGAAGATTTCCGCCTTAAGCAAACATTAAAATCTCCGAGTATAATATCAACAGTTTCATTTCCCAAAAAATACTGAATAAGGTATACTGATTCATCTCTATTGAGGGAATTTTTTGGATATAGAAGCAAAACATTAATAGCGTTTTTGTAAAACGTTCTTTTTGTCATTCTAAAAAATATTGCACCAGGAATTTTTATAATATCAAGCAAATTTATAGTTTCATTATGACCAACTAATAAACTAGAAAACCTATCCACATTGTTGTTTGGAATTAAAGTAAAGTAATCTAGTTTTGAGTCGCAATGTGAGTTCAATGGTATCTGAGTTTTCGTTAGGCATAATAAATCACTTCCCATGAGAACGCGGTCGGATTTAATATCGTTTTTATGCTTGTTGTAGGATCTTGTATTAAGCAAAGTGACCATAATAGAATTTTCGCTAATTACACCAGTTTCTTTCTGTGCCAATTTTGAATGTTCTCGCATGTAATTGTATTGCTCTGTTGCTCGTGTGTCTGACTTAATGGTTGACTTAGCAAATGTACCCGTTAGGTATAAACCGTCTAAACTTGTGACTCGACTTAATGCAACATAGATTTGTCCTGACTGAAAGGATCGTTGTTTTAATAAATCAAAACAGACAACAATTTTATCAAACGTTGTACCTTGAACCTTGTGAGCATTGCAGGCCCATGACAGCATTAGTGGGAATTGCAGTCGTTTCATAGAAGGTGAAGATGGATTATGTTTGTTAAATTTGATTTTTTTCTCTACTCTGTTAATTGGAACAACATTTTCTTGAATAGCATATGGATCTGTTCTCACAGCTTTAAGTCCAGTATACATGTCTTCCATTTTCAAATATATTCTTGTTACATTGCCTGAGCTATCGGTTTTCAACCGATGAACAGTACCTATCTGTCCGTTAATGAGTTTATCAGATACATCAAAATTTGACGTCAACATGACTTTTGCATGAAGTTGTAACAGAAGGTTTCGCGCAAGTCCACCTGTTTCCATTTGAGTGCGAGAACTAAGATTTTGGGCTAATTGCATGGGTATATTTTCTGAAATTTTGTCAATAGCTTCGATATTTATTTCGTCCGATGTTATGCTATTAAGCATTTTGTTGTTATGCTCAGAGGCGGGTTGATTTTCAGCAAATATATGAATTTTATTTTTGGGGTCATTTGGTGAAATAAATTTAGATTTTAGTAAATCTTTGTGTCGCCTTTCTAATTTTCCCACTCTGATATTGTTTAATAATTCAATCAAACGTTGGTCACCACGCTGTCTCATAACTTCTGTTAGTTCAGCAATCTTAAAATGCTTCCAGCAATGTGAAAGCTTTATTAATGCATCTTTGTATTCTGCGTAAACTGGGATTGCTTGAATTGGTGGAAGTTCGTAGAAATCGCCACATGCTATAACAGATATTCCTGCAAATGGAATGTCATCTGCGCATCCAAATATTTCGGTTAGCCGTTGATGAATATGTAAAAGTAGCTTGCTTGAAGCCATTGAAATTTCATCTATTACAATAAAGCTTAGTTCTGAAAGCTTGTTTCGCAGCATACATTTCTTTTTATCACTTAACTTAGAAATGTTTTTACTGAAACTTCTATCAACTGGTATACCTAAGGCTGAATGTATTGTATTTCCCTCTATATTAATAGCAGCAACACCGGTTGGTGCTAAAATGAGAATTTTGTCCTTTTCTAAGTTTCCTGCACGATAGAAAAGTGCTTTATCTAGCATGTCAGAAATTGTTGTTATAAAATGGGAGTTTCCACAACCTTGCACTTCCTGTTAGAAAAATGTGAATTGGCTTAATTTTATGGTGTGCCTTACATGCTAAACCTTTTACGTAAGTTCTAACCCAATCATTTACCACTTCAAAAATTTACCTTTGAGTTTTATTTAATGTTTGCATCTTTTCATGGAGTTCGTCTTCGGAAATTCCAGGCTCAGTAATAGATGAATAAGTGTTTCCAAAAACTGGGATATTTTCGGTTTCACTTCGAATTTTGTCAGTGTCATGGATGTTTATATTACAATCTCATCAGTAACATCGTCGTTTTCCTGTTCGGCGAAAGAATCAAGATTATTTACATTTGCGTGAAAATTTATCATTGCTTCTTCAACAAGTTCATTAAATGGTTCGCATATTCTTTTATTTGTATTTATAATTTCTAATACACCGTTTTCCAATAATTTGCTCTGTGTAAGTACCCGTGTTTTTGCTTAACAATTCTGCTTTCGGCGAAAAGGATAAAACATAAAGAGCAAATGATGTGCATATCCTTCTGGATTTTTCTCTCGACTAGGTACATGGTATCTTAGAACACATTTTTCTTTTTGCAAGTTCAACATTTCTTTTGAGTACTTCTGGTTGACTGTCATTTTCATCTTCTGGTTTCGGTTTTATTTTCACAGAATAGCTTGACAAAAACTCAGCATAACACATTTGTTCCAACATGGTGTATCTGCCTTTTTTAAATTCTAAATTTGGTCTATCCATGTATCTATCCAACATGTTTCGTTTAAAAATATCCGTACTGTCTGGTGGCAAACTTAAAATTTCTTCTTCGTTACGACAAACCCTGTATCGCTTCTCAGGAATGTTACTATTTGCAAAAACTACAGCTGGAAATGTCTTTCGTAACCCTATTCCTGGAATTATGGTAGCTACTGCTTCTTGAACTGACACGATGATTTCGATACGCATTTGCAATTGACTTCATCTGTTCAAATAATAAATCACCAGTTTCTAGTGCCTGCGATGCAGCTTTTTTCATTGCCTCTGAAGATTCGTTTCAAACTTTCGACAAATAAGCACACATGTAAGAAACTGCTTTATAAAAATCAAGAACAGGTTGAATGTCTATGTTAGCTTCCCATGCCTTCAAACCCTTAGTAAAATAATTATTGATAAAACAAGAATCTGGAAGCCTTCGCAAGTGAATTTGAAATCCAGTATCAGGTGAGATACTTAGTGCGTTTTCATATTATTTTTTTGTTATGGCTAAACTTTGAAGGATTTGTTCAATTGTAGCTGGTTGGTTATAATTCGGTTCATCTGGATGAAGAATATTGTTGAATTTTGGCTTCAAATTTGAATCTATGTAAGTTTTTACTTTTTCTAGTATAGCCTTTCTTTCTTTTAACTGTGTTTCTCTTTCTTTCTTTGAGAGGTTATCAGGTAAAGGCTCAGCAACAATTGTACGGACTGTAAAAAACGTGCCGAAAGAGTATCGACAATTCTTGTTTTTATATTTACGACAAGATTTAGAATGAGAATGTGTTTGATATGTCTAGTTTAACTAGTAACTAGTTTGTAGAGATCTGGGTTGCTGTCTTTATTAGGAATCTGACATTTAACTATGTTATCCACAAAGGCAATATATTCTTTTTTGTTATCGCTACGTAAAATTGGCAACCCATAATAAAGAGTGGATGTGTGGGCTACTTCTAACCTGAAATTCAACTCTAATCGCGTAGTAGTTTACTTTACCTAATGGCCCGTTGACAACTATGGTTTTAAAAAACGTCTCAACTCTGTATTGGAAATGTCTTACTAGAAAAACTGGATTACTGTCTGTACTGTTTTCGATTTCTTCTTCAGATATGCCATTACCTTTTAATTTAGTAATGATTTTAACCAGTTCATTCCATCTTAAGTCTGCACAGGACAAAGTCATAAAAAATGTTGGAAGTCCTAGCTGTTTTACCATAGCTAAAACTTTAAAGAGAAATCGTTTCCAATATGCAGGAGTTCCTTTCAACGTGTTCATAAACGTGAAAGCGTCGTCACTGGCTATAAACGATTTAACTCTTTCTTTAAAATTCGCAGACATCATTCCTGCTGTAAGACCATCCGCTTTAATTTTTTGCATAGCGATGTTTATGCGACTATTTAAATTAAGATGTTGAGTCACTGCATGAGCAAAGAATATATAGTCAGCATCAGAGGCAAACTTCTGTCTATAATTCAGTAATCTTTGGTTGAAATACTTGGTTGGGGAAAGTGGTACTTCTCCTTTCGTGTGATATCCGTATTTACGTGTTTGAAATAGATAAGGTTGGGAAAGTTCTTCACAATGCTCATCAGAAATTATTGGTATGGGAAATTTATTCTCGCCTGGAGCAATAACAATATTTCCGTCGTGAATTTGTTCATGTGGAATAGTTGGAACAAAAGATGTTTCTTGGCAAGGCAAGCGATGTTCGTTTAACAGATTTTCATTCTCTTCATTCTTGGTTTTTACATCACCGATATTATTATTTGATGTCGATTTTATTGCAAAATCAACGTTCATTTTATTTTCACTTTCCCCAGTTTCATGTTCAGATGTTAAATTAATCCAGGAAGGTGGTATGTTTGTGAGGTCAATTTCAATATTTGAATAAAGAGGGTTAACCATTTTCAGATAACAAAGAACTTCCCGAATAAAATCAGGCCTTACCGATTCTAAATAAACGTTAGATTTGAAATTCAGTTTTTTCTTTAACGCAACTTTCACTACACCATTTTTATCCATTCCTCTTGGTAAGACATTGCTTATTTCATCGGGTTTTATTGGAACATTACATATTGCACCTTTTATTTTACGACACTGGCCTTTAGGCATTATTGCAATTCGTTTAAATAAAATTCTTTTAGCTATAATAATTTTTTCTAATCGTCGTAATGTGCTCATTGATTCTGGGAGATCAAACATTTGGAGATTATTAGATACAGCCTGGGAAGGAATTTTTCCTTTTGTAAGTTTGAATGGCATGTTGCACATATGTATTCTTTGCCGTTAAATCTTTGTACCCTGAAGCGAAAATGCTCTTCTGGAATGGCAGGATAATCGACGTGGCGATAAAATTTAATTGACCGATTATATAAAAAAGGATTACATATGACACATATACAAAATGGCCCATTCTCAATGCATTTTTTAAATTGGTTTATTTTTTCATGAATCAAAAGAATCAAATTTTAAAACGACTGACGTACCCTGTTCTGTTATTTGTCCTAAACTAGTTCGGCTATGAGGATCAAATAAATAAATTTGCGGGTGGTCCCAAACTATAGCAAAACTAGCGCCGCTAATTATGCCCAGCATGCCTTACCCTTTATCGGATTCAGATGAATTATGAAAAGTGCGTAATGAAGTGCTATCGTCTGTAATAATATGAGAAACATTTTCTAAGCTTTGTATTTGTATGACCTCATTTTCAAGAACCAAACTATTTGGGAGCTCACTTCCGCTTAAGTACTGGTTTGTGCATCCTAGGTTTGTGCACCACTTTGTTCCTTTGTAACGGATATGATCAAGAGTACCTGGATTCCAAAAAGAAACTTTTTTAAGAGCTGACCAAACGATCGCAAACAGGGAATTACACATGCATTTTTATACAGGTATTTAATCACATAATTTCAAAACAACATATATCATGCAATATCGTTTATGTGTGGAAAAATTCATGGGGTCACCTGTCCTTTATATATTACACTTCATCTGCTTTATATATATATATATATATATATATATATATATATATATATATATATATATATATATATATATATATATATATATATATATATATATATATATATATATATATATATATATATATATATATATATATATATATATATATATATATATATATATATATATATATATATATATATATATATATATATATATATATATATATATATATATATATATATATACATATATATATATATATATATTATTATAGATATATAGATTGAAGATATATTTTCCATCCGGCGATTTTAAAGATTCCGCCCGCGTGGCGATGGCGGAAATCAATAAAAGATGTTTATCTATAAAAAACTATTTTAGAAATGTTATAACAATTAATCCAGCCAGCTCCTTAAAAGAATCTAAGTAATAGGAATAAAGCATCGCCTCGTAATACAAAAATTAAAGGTCTAGGTTTTTCCTACGACGTTTTTAATTGTTGAGCATATCTCAGCATAAATGTTCTCCTAATTCTAGACAAAACACGGACACAAAATTAGTAAATTAGTTGTTGAGCATATCTCATCCTAAAACTTCACCTAATCACAATAGACAATTTTAATTGTTGAGCATATCCCAGTCTAAATCTTCACCTAATCTACAATTCCAGACAAAAATACGGAGACAAATTAAATTGTTGAACATATCTCAGCCTAGGTGTTCTCCTAATGTACTAGAGCAGATCTCATTCTTTCACTTATACAACAATTCTAGACACAAACACGGAGACAATTTTGATTGTTGGGCATATATCAGTCTAAATCTTCGCCTAATCTACAATTCTAGATAAAAATGAGATACAAAGTTAATTGTAGGGTATATCTTAGCATCAATACTCTAGATGACGAAGTCAAAATAGATAAAGATCGTTTGAGTAATGTGAATATAGTGCATATGGAATAATCTTTATTGGTATCAATTAATTTTTTACAGTACAGAAAACACGTGTAATAAGTAGTAGTAGTTATCGCACAGTGCCGAAACAAATATCGCAAAATATTTTTTTTCAGTTTTTTATGTCGTTTAGGCGAAATATACGGGACTAAAAAACGAAAAAAAAAAATATGACGAGAACAAGTGCGATAACTTGTTTACGATATAAACCGAGCATAGTACATTCATGTTAATTCAATAGAAATTAGTTCAAGTAAAAGCAGTGATTTATGTTATAACTCTTACTATTTGATTCGCTTGTAGTGGAGAATCGTTCCATATAAACACAAAACTCCTTTAACGCGCTACAGATATAACCTAAAGTTACAGTATATCTCAAAAGATTGATTTTTTTTTCTATTTCATAATTTCATAAAAGATCTGGACACAAATGGCTTCTCTAACAAATGTATATAAAAATCTCGATTCTTGTGTAAAACAATGTGTAGTATGACTTTTAAAATTGTGTAAGAAAATAAAAAAGTAATTTATTAATTAGTTATTATTCATTCGATGTTCTTGTAATAAACGTTTGATAGTGCCATTTTCAGCAACATCATAAGCTGTTTGACCACTATTGTTTCGTATGTTCACATCGATATGTGGTACAGACAACAACAACTTCACACATTCAATATGATCATTGCTAGATGCATAATGTAAGGGTGTGGAATTATATTTGCTTACGTTGTTTATATTTGTCACGTCATGATTAATTAAAACATTTAAAACATCATGATGACCATAATATGCACTGAAGTGATATGCATTATGTTTATATTTATTCACAGCATACACATCAATACCAGCATCAATCAAAGATTTCACTATAAATGGATTGTTGTAACGTGAAGCTTCCATCAATAGTGTTGCTTTATAAACATTTCTCATTTCAACGATAGTTGGATCATCAATAAGAATTGTTTGCAACATCTTGACATCACTATTTCGTATTATCACCATAACATCTAAAAAATAATGTCCAAGAAAATTACATTATTAAAAAAACTTTTGAGAAATGTAAAAATCTCAAAGCTGAATGGCACAAAACGAAAATAATATTTAATTTCATTGGTTTTTTTAATTATACTTTTTGGTTTCCATAATTTTTTCGTTATTGAACGCAAGGAAATTTTTAATAAGAAAAGATTTCAGAAAATGTATGTTTTATGTTATATGACTGGCTCTTAAGGAAATATTTCATGTTGAAACGAAGAGAAAAAGACGATAAAGTGCTATTTGCTGAGTTAACATATTTTTAAATCACGAGACACATTAACACATAAATTTTAAAATTAGATTTTAAAGGGTTTTATTATAAGAGTCATCGTATAACACAGTAAAAATAAGAAAATTTTAGATTGTTTAACTTTCTATGGATTCTGATGTCTAGAGCTTTATTTTATTATATTATATATTTATATTATATTATTACTATTTTAATACTATTTTATTATAATATTAATACTATTTTATTATATTATATATTTTATTTATGTATATTTAATTATATTATATTATATTATATACTTAGCAGATGGTTGTAACATTATAGTGGGAAATCGGCTGCGTTAATATCGCTAAAATATTTACGTCTCCGTAATAATAGCTGGACATTGTCTGTCTATCCCGAGAAAAGTGATGCACAATGGGCACACAAAAGAGCGTGTAATTTAAAGACAGGCAACCCCCTGGATATTTTCACAGGTTAACGACTAGTATGCTTAATATATTACAGTTCATTTCGCTTGTGGTTTTACACAAGTCCTTTTTGGTCGACAAACAGACAAAATACGAACTGACAAACAAACAAAATATGGATAACTAATAGTTTACCCATGGAGAAGTCCATAGGGTCACCCTACTTTTATAAATCGCATTTCATTGTATAAAACCATACATTTACGTTAGGTATATACGTTAAGGGGCTTTGATAATCTTTTGGGCCCTGTTAGCAGTATATTGCAGTTGGATTCGGACGACCTCCCTCCCCTCTTTAGAAGATTTCCGTCCATGAAGTACACCACGAAATCCCATAAACAGGGCCCAAACATTTTTTCAGCAGCCCCTTAACCAACGCGGGTGTCAATAAGCTGCATATGCCGTAAAAAGTGCAGGTGTTTTCGAGTCGACG
The DNA here is from genome assembly GCF_029227915.1 of Hydractinia symbiolongicarpus. Lineage (NCBI taxonomy): Eukaryota > Metazoa > Cnidaria > Hydrozoa > Anthoathecata > Hydractiniidae > Hydractinia > Hydractinia symbiolongicarpus. The sequence continues at coordinate 17,928,582 of NC_079875.1, read as the reverse complement.
TGTTTTTGCCCGACAAAAACCTATATAGACCCAATAATGCTCCAAACGCAAAGAAAAACAGACACTAATAATGATTCAAAAAGTAAAAAATAAACTTATATAATATAATGGTAGTGAAGTTCTTAAAAGAACTGTTTTCGATAGTTTTTAATAAAATTTACTTGATAAAAAATTTATATATTAACTTTATTAACTTCTTTATCTTCAAGTGCCTTCTTCCAACTATCGACTGCATTAACGAGGTTGCCGACTTGCTGGAAACGCCGCAAAAACGACGGGACTGTCGGTCGAGTTCTGGCAATTTAATAAAAACTTGAAATTTCGCCTGGAGAAACCCGAAATCAACCCGAAACAACATTTTTTAAACATTTATTACCATGTATAATTTATTCTTTTAATGTTGAGGAATGGTAGTGGCAGACTGTTTTCCATATCACTTATTTCATAAATAGCAGTAATAAAATCCCACAAATAATAAACTGTAAGTACGACGACAAAATAACACCTCTCTTCTTCCCGTAAGAATTTAAATGAGCACCAAGGAGCTTGTCCACGTAGCATTTCGGGCGGTTTCAGACAGACTCAGGCTTTTTAGGCCGGTTACAGACGAAAACCCTGAAAAAAACGCCTGTGGCCGCCCTGACATACACAGCGTTTTCGGCGAGTCGGCACCCTCGTCTGCATGTTACAAGAAATTGCACTTCAGGAATGCTCCGGGAGAGGTCGTGAAAGTGCGGGCGGTTTTGGGCCAATTTAATTGGAAAAATTCCCAAATTCGCCTCTACATATGCGGGCGTTTGCGGCTTATCGGCAACCTCTTCTAAACTCAGCAAAATATTTCTTAGGATCTAGAGAGAGGCTCAAAAACTTAAATTTTTTCCTTTATTACTAACTATGGCAGCACCTCACAGAAACTCTAAACTAAGTTCACCCAATATCCCATTTTACAGGATTCCCAGGGTTGGAAGGTATGTAATTAGCAAAAGTGGTACATATATAGCTAGCTATACTTCATTTTTTTCCAGTCAGCATACATCATGATGGCATGGCATAACTTTGTAAATATTTCAAGATTTATATATCTAGCCTGTTAAGTTATAAGAATACTGTAGCTACAGGGAAGTTGTAAATTAAAATATTAATAACATATAATTCAGTTCAACACCACCAAAATTTAAAATATTTCTTCAATGTTAGCTAGCTAGCTAGCTAGCTAGATAGCTATTTGGAATACTCTAGGTGATACCTAGCTCAACTTTTCGGTATGTTCGGTTGGTGCTGGAACGTTTAACAGACAGGAATTCAATATTAATACGTTTTTTTTCGTCGTTTTTCATTATGCAGGTATAGCAGTTCTAGTTTTTCACCAGCAAGAAAATTGGCTTTCTGGCTACCTAAAAAATTGCGACTTTGGGACGGGTCGTAAATGTTAATACTGTATTGTCACTGGTTGAAAACTATTAGCCTGTAAATATATATATATATATATATATATATATATATATATATATATATATATATATATATATATATATATATATATATATATATATATATATATATATATATATATATATATATATATATATATATATATATATATATATATATATATATATATATATATATATATATATATATATATATATATATATATATATATATATATATATATATATATATATATATATATATATATATATATATATATATATATATATATATATATATATATATATATATATATATATATATATATATATATATATATATATATATATATATATATATATATATATATATATATATATATATATATATATATATATATATATATATATATATATATATATATATATATATATATATATATATATATATATAACCTTTAATTTTAACCTTTAATTTATTTTTTTAGATTCGATTGTGTATTTAAACCAACAGGTTTTCTTGATGTAATTTGATATACTTAGCAAATGGTTGTAACATTATAGTGGGAAATCGGCTGCGTTAATATCGCTAAAATATTTACGTCTCCGTAATAATAGCTGGACATTGTCTGTCTATCCCGAGAAAAGTGATGCACAATGGGCACACAAAATAGCGTGTAATTTAAAGACAGGCAACCCCGTGGATATTTTCACAGGTTAACGACTAGTATGCTTAATAAGTACCGCTGATGTTTAATAAGTTACTAAAAATCAAATTATAAACAAATCTCCTTTATGCGCTATACATATAACGTCAGTAACCTGAAGTGACATTTATACTCAAAATCTCTACGGTGGGGAGCACTTGTACTTCTTTTCAATGACAATGCTGGAACAAAAGAATAATTGAACTGTGAATATTTATTAATAATTGTTAGTTTGTTTCGTAAAAGTTGATGTTTTTTATGAGGAGAAAATTATGAAACAAATTTACCGACGGGTTTTAGTTTTCAAGAAAACAATAACTTTGGTCACCAAGATATTAACCAATGAGGAAAAAATATCAGCTTTTTACAGGCTATTTCAGCCAATAAGGAAAAATATACGGTTTTTTTTACTGTAAAATTGAAAATAGCAAAACAATTCCACTCTTTTCTCGGCAGAAAATAACAATATAGCATATATTTTGTGTAGAGTGGCGAAACACAGTGCGAGAAAAACTATACCATTTGATAAGAATAATTATTGAGACTAGTCTTTAGCCCGTGGAAAAATCCACGGGTTCGCCCGTCCTTTTTATATCGCATTGCGTGGGTCTCGCTACTTGTGCAGCTAAGCTACCATTTTGCGTGACAGACAGACGGACAGACGGACGGACGGACAGACGTATACGGGCATTAAATTATAGATTATTGAGATTTGTTGCCCAAGTGTTAAAATTGATGACGTCAGCAGAAAATGACGATGTCATCAAAGTTTATTTGATGTGGGATTGTAAAATAATAAAAGAACTGTGGAGCTGCAGAATTTCATTCTAATGCCGATGCCAAATAACTATCTTTGCCACACTGTTTGTATCACAAACCGTACATTATATTCACACAAAGCATAAAGCAGAAATACATGTTAATAATAATTTTCCAGAACACAATAGAGAGATGAAGAAGGGAAAATCAAAAAGAAAAAAACATTCATACCGTCAAATGTGTATTTCTTTTCAGCCTTCTGCGTATCTTTTCGCTTTACACCGCTAAAGGCAAGACATCCAGTTGTTAAAACTTATCTCGCTTTGCGAAACAAGTGCAAACACAGAATAAGATCATTACCCGACTAATTGCTTCCTACTACCAATGTTAGCTTTAGCCAGTGGTTTTTCATACTCTATAAAGACAGGCGCACACAATTTACATCAATGTTATCACTTTGTCACTAACTTCTAGTAGAAGAATAAAAGTTTTACTACAAAATACCTCTCAGATATTCAACTAATTTCATTAAATCTGTTGATAATTGTGAATGGTCCAGTTCTGCTTTACTTTCATCAATCACATTTTTATAAACAGAAAATTCACTAGAAGCTAAAGCAACAATGCAAATTTTCATTTCACCCAATGGATGTACCAAAAAGTCTTCTTTGTTCATTTCATAAAGATATGACTTAAAAGCTGGGATAATTTTTGGAAAAGAGGATAGTCTGCGCAGTTGTCGTTCGATTTCTATCTTCTCAGCAACTAACTCGAAATGGGATTTTAAATTAAAACTTTGAATGTAATCTCTAAATTCTTTTACTTTGGTATTGTCAACAAAACCAGCAGAAATCAATTTTGCTTTAAATTCTTTAGATTTATCATCAAATGATTTCAATAGATCTTCTTCTTCTTTATTTAGCATTTTAAGATACTCTTCTAGTCGTTTCAACTTTCTTTCTTTCAACTTAAGAGCAAGTACTTCTCTTTCTTTCTCAATTTTTTTTAGAGCGTCACCGTATTTCCTTGTTAACTTTTCCAACACCACTTTTGTTTCATCGAATGAGTTGATAAACGATTGAAACCAGTTTTTGGCTTCCACACCAAATTCATCTATCGATTTGATTCTGTGATTCTTATGTTGCCTGTGTGTGCAATACACACAGGTAAACAGATTTTCACAGTCAATACAGACAAATTTTGCAATTGAGTTGTGTTGTTTACACAATGGTTGGAGTTCTTTCAATTTTTCGTTAAAACTGACATTGGTAAAAGATTTGTTGGTACAAGAATGTGGGTTTTGACATCTGTAACAGATCTTTGCACTGCATTTTGTACAGGAGCAGGAGATGATACGATGGCATACCTTACTTTGTTGGCACAAAGGACTATTTATTTTACCAACTGACCTGAAAATTAAAAAATAATCGATCAATAATTGTGATGTATTTATTTTCATTCCCCGACATTTTCTTATTAAATATAGCAGGTTTTTGTTAAGAAATTAAAACTATTTCTAATGTTGCATAATATTGCCTTTTTAATTTTTTTAATATTTTTCATCAAAAATTACAAGTAAAAGGGTTAATTAATGATGTACCAAAGCATCATATTCAACAAGGTTTACTAAAAGCAAAACAGGAATGGTCTCATTTTCTTCACAAAATATTTTATTGACAAAACTATTCACAAAAATGACTTACATCTGATCCAAAAGGTCATTTAATGTATATGCAGTAACTAAAGAAGCCGTTGTCTCAGGTTCATTTAGCATTGTCTTCTTATCACATCTTAATGGACAAGGAAGTTCAGCACTTCCATCATTGTTAAAAACAAGAATACTGTCTAAACAATCTTGACAATAAGAATGGCCACAAGTAAGCTGTTTTGGTTTATGATAGGTGTCCAAACAAATCTTGCATTCCAATATGTGAGTCAGATCGACTTTTGATGCAGCCATTTTTGCTTTATTTGTCAACAATATAACGAGAAATATGTTTTAGTGAAGCAGGTTACAGTGATAATTTTAGTAACACGCTTTTTGATAAAGAGAACCTTATTAGAACACGAATTTTGCAAAGCTAGTGCTCGAATCAACCAACCTGTCTTGGCATCAACTGGTTGCTGATGATAGCAAAAGTCTAAAACTCTGATACGCTATCAAAACAAGCTTTGTTATCATAAATCTTGTAATTACAGTTGTTTTAATTTCAAACCTTATTAAAATTTCTTAATGCTTGATTGATTACATATTGAATATGTCAATAAATACTTGCATTAATTGTTATTTAAAAGGTTTTATGAGTCAGCCTTTTTTTATTGACAGACGTTAATTCTATTCAGAGATTTTCAAAACTTTTATAAACGGGAATAAATAGTCGATAAGCCCTTGAAAATACATATTGAATATGTCAATAAATACTTGCATTAATTGCTATTTAAAAGGTTTTATGAGTCAGCCTTTTTTTATTGACAGACGTTAATTCTATTCAGAGATTTTCAAAACTTTTATAAACGGGAATAAATAGTCGATAAGCCCTTGGAAATATCAAACTACGCAAAAAAGAAATAAAAAACGTCCGTCATTTCAATTTTGACGACGTCAACAATGACCCGTGGATGCACAAAGAAATTAATTTTTCAATTTATTTGCATAGAGCTTAAAATGCTGATCAAGGAAACGTATAGAATCATGTGCTTTTAACGAACACTAAAGGAGATATAAAATATTTTGAAATTTACTCTCGACGTGAGCAAAGGCCAATGAACAAAACCTTAATTTCAGAAATTCTTTAATCCCTTCTTGTTATTGTGTAGACCTCAAAACGCTGATCATGAAAATGTATAGGTTCGTGTGGTTTCGACTAATGGTTACAAAGATATTGTGTTTTAAAGGTCTATGGATGACATCATTAACTCGTCCATATTCCGAAACGGATTTGAGGACCCAACAACCTTATTATTAATTACTAATTTATTCCCAGGTTGCCCCTAGTTACCCACGTGGGGAAAATCACTGATGCAACCTCATTTCCAAGTTGTCTTGGCTCAAAGTTTTAGGTGCATTGTTATGACTTTATGATATTAAGATTTTGACGTTAAATTAGTGTTATTGACGTCGCGTCAATGAATTTGTAGATTAACATTTGTGACAAAACTTCCGGTTACATTAAAGGAAAAAAGTTCATGTTAAAATTGCCCTTTACAAACACACTGACATATCGCATTATTGTAATAGAAGATGATTCACTGTAATGGGTTGTAAGTTTCATGCTCTGATAATCATAATCTTAAAAGATGTCATTTCAATTTATCAATTGCAAGAATTTCATCAAAAAAATTGGTTAATTTCCAGCAATGGCCAATATCTAAGCATCTAAGGAGGGCATCGGATCTAAAAAAATGAGGTCTAGAATCAAGAATAAATTCTGCAAAATATGTCTTAAACATTACGTGAAAAGAAACTGAATCATGCGTTACGGATTATAAGCAGGTAATTAACTTTCTGTCTTATCTCACAGAATAGAGAAACTCAAATTAATAAGAACTATTTACAGTTAAAGTTGATTTTACTATCCGGTTAACGCCAGGAATTATAAATTTTATGCCTCACTCCTAATTTGGAGTAGTTCGCTAATTCTAAAAAAAAAGATTTCTAAAGAAATGTTACTAAAAGTTGCCAGTGCAACTGACTAAGCATAAAACAAAAAAGCGAATGTCTAAAATATTTGCAGATTGGGATAAATGCCCACAGGCGCTTTTTCATCCCCCTTTCTCACATTTTGATATTCAGTCTACCGTATCAGGGTTAAAGTATAAAACCTGCGAATTTGGAAATATGTTAGTTGCATTATATCTACACAATGTTGTTCAATCAATCAATTATTTTCAGAAATAGTGGAAAAACGACATTAGTTGCTCTAATCCAAACTCTAAAGAGTTAAGGTAACAACTGTTAAAAACACAACTATTTTGTTTTCTTTTGTCTTTGCTATTTTTATTATGGCGAATGTAACCCACTGTCATAAAAACACACGTTGCTACTCCTTCATTTCGTAAGCACAATGTGGAACTACTTTAACGAGCGAAGACTAAATGCTCTATTAGGCAACATTTTCAACCAAAGTTAAAACCACATTCTCAATCAGAATTCAACCAAAGTTCAACCAAAGTTCAACAAATTTGGACATTTGATTCATTGGGACGATATCAGTGTATATCATATGTATGTCTGGTCACATTTCTGGCAAAATTCCTACGATATTTGCAATTGAACCTTCACCACTATATTAGTTCAAATTTCTTTGAGAAAACATGGAAATTCAGCAGTATTTTGTTAATAAGTCATTTGTTATCATTGTTAAACATATTTCTTTATGCCAAATTTTTAGTCAGATGGTGGATTTCTACTGTCAGCCATCTGTGCTGTTGATACTCTATTCATGCTCGTCACACATTTTCTCAGCAAACATCCATGGCGACTACAAAAAGCGAAATACCGCGCAAGTGGTTTGGAGTTACCTTTTCTTTCAGCTGTGTAATGGCTTATTACATCTGCCTTTATGCTCGTTAGCAAAATAGCTACTTATCTAGCTGCATGTTTTTTCTCAAGTAGCTAAATTGTTAAAAGTTATGTTATTTACAAAGCTTTAAAAAGACCCTTTATTTTTTTTTATGTTAACAATGAAAATCTGCAAAAATAACTTATTTCGTAGAAATATTTACTGTATAGCTCGCCATATTTTTAGTGAATCTTTTTTAACGTTTCTGATAGGTATCCTCTCATATTTCAATGTTTTTATAACAAAATCCTCCATCTTATAGCAAATCATTGCATATATTATGATGTGTGAATAGATTGTCTGTCAGATGTGAATTAATCGCATTACAGGACTCACACCATCATACACCAGGGGTTCCTTCGTCGCCGGCCTCAATGTCAAAAAAGCAAGAACCCCTGAGGATGAGGTTGGTGAAGTGCAGCTATTTTTCAATCAGCTCCGACAAAAATCTCAGTGAACCACATTTCTGTTTTGGTGACAGGAGTAAACTAACTTATCGTGGTAGAAAAAGAATTGAAAGTCCTAAAATCTGTAAACTACAGCGTGGTTAAAACAAACAATTGTAGAAATTGCTAAAAAAATGTAGTGAAAATGATTTCTGGATACAATAACTTAATGTTCATTTTTTATTAAAAAATTACTCGGCCTTGCGTTAGCTTGCTGATTTCAAGTAATTATGACTTCTTTTATGATGGTAATCAATCGCCTAAGGGGCTTCGCCATCACTCGGTTATGGCGCAAAATGTTCCCCAATATTATTTGTTTGTTTTTTGTTGAGAGTTAAATTTTAGTGCCCAGCTTCGGTGCCATTTTTTATTTTGTTTTAGAAAGGCAAAAACAACGGTTTGCTTTGGATACAGGACATTTTTTTCCTTATTTGCTGTCTCCATCAGTTACTACGTAGGGACGAGTTTTTGACAGTGCTGGCTGGTTTGTATCGGCAAAAGCAACAAGCGCAGCAGGTCCACCCACGTCGGTCGGTTGCTATTGGTTTGACATATTCACTTATTTAAAATTTTCACCTCCTTTAAAAATTAGTCTCGGAGCCGCTAACTTTCACCCTATGTCCCAACGGACTCGATATCCAGGATGGCAGTTGCAAAATTGCACATAAAATCTCATTGTTTTAAACATAAATTAGGTTGTTTAAGCCTGGTTTCCACCAATGCGTTTGCTGATAAACATATGTTTATTTTAAAAGTTTTAGAGTTAACTTACAGGTGGGAATGGTAAAAATTAACGCATGACAATTTGGCATGCAATAAACATATGTTTATGAATGCGTTTATATTAATATCAAAAAGTTTTGATATTAAAATCATGCGTTTACCATAAGTTTATTCAACATCAAGGAAATCTTTTGTTTTTACCGCTAATGTTCAAAGTAAGAGTGGCTATCATGAGAGCATTGCACAAGAAGTGAAAGAACGAAAGTGACAAAAATTGAAAATAATAATACGTAATGAATCTAAAATAGGAATAGTATCAGAGAAATCACTATCTGAGCTGACGAGATTTTACACCTGTCTGTATGATAAAGCTAAAAATGGATATAAGGAAAAAGACAAGGTTTGGAGAGTGATAAATAAAAAATTATGTGAAGAACAAGGCTTGGTCTTTAATTTTTTTTAGTATTTATCATACTTAAATAAAGATAGCCTAATTCTAAAATTTCCTCGCTGTTCACATGCATACTTACAAACCACTTGTTCAAAAATTAAGTTTAGTGTGAACGCATAATCTTACCGCATAATTTATTAGATGAAAAACAAACGCATCCATGAGTTTAGTAATAATCATATGTTTAATAATAAACGCGTTGGTGGGAACTAGGCTTTAATACTTAAACCAACAAAAATTTTGACGGAAAAAGACGTGGCACAACAAGGTCATTAAAGACACAAAGGAGGAGTGCACTCACAACCCAACGGTAAAGTGTGGCTACCATAGCAATACATAATGACTATTATTTAAAAGTTTATTTCTAGAATAAACACAGACGTAAAGAGGATTATAATGTTGTTTCACGAAAAATCTATTCCAGACACGTATACGTTGAAAGCTTTATAATTACGTTACGTTAGAAAAAACAACGAGCTTATAATTCTTTTCACATATAGATTTTTTTAAAGGAAAACTTTAAATTATTATTTTATACAATGGCTATGTTCGAAGATCAGCTTTCTGCTTTGCTAGAATGTAAGATTTGCATGGACACATATGATAACCCTAAATTTCTTAGTTGTGGACACACGTACTGCAAGAATTGCTTGGATGACATTCTGGTTTTTCAGAAAAACGGCAGCGCAGAAATTCGTTGCCCTTTGAAATGTAAAAGCGTCGTGACAATAGCTGAAAACGACACAACATCACTTTTATCAACTAATTATCCGCTTTCAGACATCATAGATCAGTTTGGAAGTGAGAGTCAAGGGTAAGTCCACTGTTTCTTTTAAGATCTGAAACACGAAGTATGAAATGCTTTTGACTCGCGACTCGTGGAAAGAAATTGATTTTGAGAAGTGAGCTAAAAGCGTGAAACTTCCCACAGTTATTAATAATACTAAACTAAAAATCTTGAACAACTAAAGATCTGCCACAGGCGACTCCCGAAAGTAGTTATTTGGATATCCACATTACATGGTTCTTCATCCTAAATAATGACAAACTAGTCGTTACCCCGCCGTTGAAAAATCCACGGGTTCACACGCCGCAGCTAAGCTACCATTTTGCGTGACGGACGGACGGACAGACGGACGTATACGGGCATTATAATATAGATAATAAGTAACCGCATTATAAAATTAATACTCAGACTAAGTGGTACTAAGGATTCAGATATGTGAAAAGTCTTAAAAATACGGGCAAAACAAGGAATGGAATTGGAGTCAAAAAGAAGGAAAGATAAGCCAAGAAAGTAAAAAAGACATGAAAAATCGAAAAATTTATTTAATAATTGGGTAATTTTTTATGAATTTTTTATATATTTTAAAGCATTTGGAGTGCTTTGAATTGTTCATTTTATAGGCGTTTACAGACTAAATTTCTTATTGCTTGTAGCTCAGTAATTTTAAATTTCCCTAAACGTTTCTTCTGAGAAGATTCTCAGAAAAAACTGTTAACCAAGCCAGAAGATTGCTGAAACTTTAAAACCTTGTAGCTCTGCACCAATTTGTTTTCGTTATATGATTTAATAGTATCTTCTACTATTATTTGCTTTTGAAGAAGAAAAAAATTGCTGCAAACGGACTGAGTTGCTATCAGAACCCTGAGCCTGAGTTTCCAGTTCTGTTCTTTTAGTATAAAGGCACAAAAATAGTCTTTTTTGTCACCATTTTACCCCATTATCAGATGCATAAAGCAAACAAAGAAACTGCTGTAACTGCTTATTTTTTAAATGCGTACTAATTGGCCTTCCAAAAAAACGACGTATATTTGCATAAGTCGGATTAAATAAAGTTTTGAATTAAATTCCCCTTTAATTGTGGCAATAACACTTTTCATGTCAAATTCAATTAAAATGCTTTGATTTCAAAGTTAATAAATTAACATTCTCATATTAACAAAAAACTGAATTCGCAAAATGTGCATTGTTGCCATATAAAACGAGACAAAACAAGTCCGTGTTCCGTTTCTGCCGTGAAACAAAAAGACTACTTTAGATGTCTTCAGTACTTGATAAAATTAGAATTTTCAGTCCGGCAAAGTGTTGTTACATTTAGAAATTTACATCGTCCTGCTTCTGCAAGTACCGCTTTGTATTTAGATCGTTAGGTCATCAGCGTGCACTATGTCAACAAACAGATCATTGCAAGCATGACATTGCTTTGATGTGTACAACATGTGGTCTACAGAGCTGTGACCAATGCAAGGAACTGCATACTTGCCAACCAAAATCATTCACAACCGTAACCTTTGATAAAAAATTAGAAGAAATTCGACCATTATGCAACCAACATAACACTCTTGCAAAGCAGGTCTGCCTAGAATGTGAAAATATGTTCACTTGCAGATACTGTATAAATAGAGATCATTTGAGCCATAGGAGAAAATCTATTGCTGAATTTAGCGTTGAAGCGAAGACGTGGTTTCAGTCTTTTATAGAAACCTTTAAGGATACGAAAGTCTTGTTGGAGAGGTTAACAGGAAAATATAATGAAGCCTTTATGAACTTGGAAAGTGAAAGGGAAAAATTAGTTTGTGAATTGGAAGCAAGAAAATTAAAACGAGTGGAGCAATATATTGAACGGTTAAATAACGAGAACCAAAACCTGTTGAGAAAATTTGATAAAAAAGTTTCAGAATTTAGAAAAAACGTTACTGCTGCGGGTTATACGGATGATGCCAAAATAAAACAAGCTTCGGACTATATTGACGCATTTAATTCAAAAGCTGATTTTGAGTTAGTTGCTCAGAAAGTGGAAATTGAAAGACAACTACGCGGCATTGCATCGGCTCCATCGACTGTTCCGAGTCTAAATTCTAATCTAGAAGATTTTGATGATCAGAACTTGTTATTCAATCCATTGGGCGTGTTGACAGTTTCCATTATTGATATAAGTACTGCTGGTGTAGATGCTGGCAAAAAATCTGTTTGCGTAAGTCACGTTAGTGAAACTGAAATAAAATGTAATCAATTAGATTTAAAGCAAAGTTTGATGGATTTAGTGGAATGTTTAAATAGTAAGTATTTGTCTGATAATGTTGATTATTTAATATCACTATGTCACATAATTTTTCTTAAAGCTTATCAACTCACTCGTTGCATTAAATGCGTTTCTTAATTTAACAACTGTATAATTTTATTATATTTTAATAATCAGCTTTACTGGCAGGACTTCTCGTTAATATTTTCCATGACATTCCTTCGTTGTACAGTTTTGTCTATTCTAACATTTCTTAACTATTTTCACATGTTTCTTCTTTCATTAATTTAAGTACCGTGCACGTTTCACCCCCTTTGAAATGCTTCCAGTTCGTCACTTATTTACTTGTAACTACGAAATTACTCGTAGGCATATTGTTTTTCTGAATCTAAAGAGGTGAGATATCGTTTTAATGTTTTTTAGAGAATGAAAAACCTGCTGATAATGTTCGAGCTGTGATAAAAAGGTAGAAATAATTTAGTTCTTTGATCATAATCAATGTGGGAAGACAACGGGTATAAAATATGTTATTCTCATTCTGGTTCATCTGTATGTCAAAATTTGTCATAAAAAATAGTATCGGCCGGGTGACTCTAACACCATACTTTGTGATGTCTGCCAAAGCCATCACCTACATTTATTTACAGCTACATTTTATTTCCACAATTGAATGACTAACTACCATCTATTGTTTAATTAAACTATTTCCACTCTATCCTGCTACAAGTTAATACTGTTTCTCCCTGTGTGGCAAATATGATTTTAACAAAACTTGGCCAACTTCACTTTCAGCCATTTTCCCCATCAGTTAAGGTATACTAAGCTACTTAGCCTAGGTCTCTGTTAGCTAGCTTGCCATCTCAAGCTTTCCATCAGCAAACACCAAGCCTTATGGCTAGTTAGCAAGCTTAACAATCATTATAAGCCCAATGGACTTATAACCTAGTGGTAAAACACTTCGGCTGTTAGCTAACTTAGCAAAACAAAATAAACTGCAACATACAGGGACGTTGTATAAACATACCATATTAGTGAGATATGAGATCTAACTCTGTTGTAACCAACCTCATTGTTCTTAACCGTTTAAATAGCAGGTCAATTGAAATTACTTTCTGTTACGTAAACACGAATGTATGTATATATTAAGTGGCTATAAGGAGCTTGCGTATTTTGAATGAAGATGTTTAGTCAAGTACAACAAATTATACGCATTTTGCAACTGTATACACAACCTATTTATGAACAGATACTTTTGTGGTGAAGAAATTGCTACTTTTCCCCAGTGCTTTTTTAAAAACAGGATCCATTTAGTATTCTTTGCGTTAAAATGGGCTACAACCTGTAAAATATGTTTATTTTAACAACGACATCACGAGAAGCCATATTTGGTAAGAAAATACTATGTTGCTTGTTTAAGAAGGTAATAAATACCTCCAAACAGATTTTAGAGTAGTCGTTGTTGGTTAGACTGGTTTTATGTGCAATAGTCTTGTATGTATCTATGGAAAATTTCAAGAGTATAGCTAGCTGGCTAGTTCAGAAACGTTTTTCGCTTTTTCTCAGTTATATTTCAATGCCAATTGTGATATTCAAAATGATTCTCGATGTTGTTTTGTCCTCACTTAGTTCGATTTTGGTGTAAACGACTAAGCCATAAATCAACAGCCTTTTTTGATACCCCTTTAAAAAAAACTACATTTTTCAGCTTCAATTTAAGTACGTAAATATAATATCTAACATAAATAATCTAAGGTAAAATAATATACATTCTTTTAGTTGTAAATTATAAGGAGTTTTGAAAATATGCCCAACACTATGGTTATAAAATGTGCAGCGTAGCAAGGTATTCTTTGTAAAATTTGTTTTCAGTTTACTGATGTAGATAGCGGCTACCTAACTAGCATAAAACCAGCCATCAAAACAAACTAGAGCATCTCGCCAAGACGTAGAATTCTTTTTTCTATTTTATTTCTGCTTTATAGGGACATCAAGGCAAAAGAAACAGAGAAATTTAAAAAATCTTATACATTTGAAGGTACGGGTGTATCTATATTTACAATACACGAACAGTGTGTGGATGTGTTCATTTTGTCTCGAAGTTAGCCAAAAATGATATGTGTCAAATGTTAAATTTTCTCTGGTAAGGGCACGAGGGTAACAACATTAATCTAATGTCAATATCCAAACCTGGGTTTATGTCGTCATCAAAAATCTTTTAACCTTAATATTTCTGTAACTGTTCGTCAACCTATACATTTTCCTGCTTTTTATAATATTTATGTATTTGAAGATTTATACGGTGAAGGCAACGGGTATGCAAATATTAAAAAAAAATAATTTTAATACCTTAGCGAGTTTAATGCTAACAAAATTTTTAAACCCTTATTTCTCCTTACCTGTTTTTCATTTTCTGCGGCCTACAAATAAGGAGAAACTTCTTAACAAATTTCTTATAATAAATGTTATGTTTATGCAATGCCCAACTCATCGAAACTAGATAACCATTATTTTTCCATTCTTATTTTCCCTACGTGGATGTTCATCGATTTTATCGACTAGTACTATAATATTCTTTAATAACAGCTCCAACTTGTTACGCAAATAGGGTAAAAAAAGCAAAGTATAATAAACTACCGAGTTGTCTAAAAATCGTTGCAGCAGAAGTGCTGAATTAATTTCATTTGAGAAAGATGTTTGAGCTGCCTACCGATAACAGTAAGTTTGACCTTAAATTTTTGCCGTCTAAAGTGACGAAAATTTCATCAGACGTCGAATAGTTTGTTTAAAAAAAACATTTGGAATACGAAATGTTTTTTCGTTTTCTTAAGTACTCTTTTATAAACAAAAATTATTTGCTAAGCCTGAGGTTTGGGTCAATGTTTAAAGAACTAGTTTTTGACCGGAATTGAATTTTGCAAAGTTTATCAGCTGAAACTTAAATGTAACAAGAAATCGACAAAATATCTAAGTATTGAATGCTAACATTGGCACCAATGGGTAAAAATATGCAAAATGGACTTTTTCTAGTCATCTATACGCAATTTTGTGATGATACTTCTTATATTCTCAAAATTATTTAAGCCTTTCCGAAACTTCTGTCCTTCACAGCACTTTCTTTACGCATGGAAAGTTTCCCAATTTCCTGCTCATATATCAGCATTGATAAATGACCTCACAAAAAGAAATAAATATATATACGAGTAATTGTGTTGTGAATGTATTCTCTGTTATCATTTCTGGCCTAATTTGTTTTCAGAAGTTGAGAAAATCATGGAAAATGGCGACGAAAAGACATTACAAGCAATTCTTATAAACAATCCAAATGTCGTTAAAATGGAAGGTGCTTACGATAAAAGCACGCTTTTAATCTCAGCTGCAATGACTAACAAACCAAGAAACATCATAATAATGTTAATTGATGCTGGTAGTGATGTGTATGCTGTGAATAAGTATAAATGGAATGCATATCACTACAGTGCAGGTTATGGTCATCAAGAAGTTTTAAAAGTTCTAATTAACTATGGCAACAATAACATTAACAATGCAGATAAATACGGTAATACACCACTACATCTTGCATCGCGACGTAATTATATTGAGTGTGTTAAATTACTGTTATCTATACCACAAATTGATGTAAATAGACGAAACAATCCCATGCAAACTGCTTATGATGTTACTGATGTGGATGCTATTAAATGTTTATTAAAAAAACACCGAAGAAAAATATTTCTTAATGTTTTTAATAAATATTGTTAAATTGTAATATGTAATTTAAAACAATGTCATCGCTGTACTAAATAACAAAACCTAGGTTTATTTTCCACGGATTTAGCCCGCAGAAATTTACTGCCGGCTACCTCTTTGCTGCCATTTTCACTACTGAAAGTACTGTACATCATAGCACGTACGACGTAGTGTGGATCAGATCCGAAGATATGTTTCGACCTTTTCATCTCTTGTTTTGCCGTTAAAATGCACCACGCTATCGTAAACGTACGCTGGCCATCAAACTTAGGAAAATTCTAACAACAAGTGCCATAACGCAGGTTCTTCCGAAACAAAATTACGGAGAGGTTTGCGTGAGTAATCATTAAAAGTTGCCCTTTAAGCTTGAAAACGCGCACAGAAGTAATTTTTCTTTGAAGATTTTATAGTCTTACGGCTTGACCAAACATACTGACTACGTGGATATAATAAAATATCGTACTTCTGCGGGGTTTTTTTTTTTTTTTTTTTTTTTTGATTTGTGTTTAGTTTTCAGGTTTGTCTATTTTTTTACAATTTCTGCAATGTCAATTTTCGCTGGAGTTTTTTTAAAATGGTATGTGATATGTTTTTACTCATTTCGTGGAACCATTTTTTACCCTTGTCAAATTGCGCCATTCTATCTTTTCAAAAAAAAAAAAAAAACATTTATGTTTCCCACGCAATATCCACTTTGATTACTTCGCAAATTGTTTCACCGATTGCACGTCAACTTTACTGAACACAAATCTCAATACAATACTTGACAAATTTAGGCGTACTGTCGTGAATTCATGTTTAGAATATGTGGAAAAGTATGTTTTTTTAATCTAAATAAGTTTATTTTTTAACACAAATTCTTTCTTACATAATGGGCATCATTACCTCCTGTATGTCTTTGAATATTTTTGTACTGATTTAATAACCGCTTTTATGCAGCTACAATTTTTATTTCTTGTTTACATAGTGCACTAATAATAATATGATAGTTCTTTTTATTATGTTTCGGCTAGAACTTTATTCCTCGAATCGAAAACTGTATGGTACATATTCAGTTCACTAGCCTACAAAAGAGTTACATCAAGAATGTCCTATCTTGCCTTTCTGAAATATTTTTTTCAATTTAAACACTTAATGTAAATGCAAGCATGCCACAAAGTAGGATAAAGCGCCAGAAGCATGTCATTGAAAGGTGAAGAGACAGTTAAAAAGAAAAAAATAATAAGACAGGATTATACTTTTTCCCCTCTCTTTTCAGCACTAAACTAGAATAGATATGAAAAACTAGCATTAAAATTTATTTAGTAAATCTGCATTAAAACTGAAAATTTGTTTCCACAAGCGCTTTGCTGGTTGACAGAACGTGTAGTATTTTGAATATTAGGAGTTACTGAAGTTGTTTGTTTTAAAGATAACAAAAAATCTGGTAGATTAATCACCAAAGCTGCATTTTATAATTCGTTTTAGAAACCGAAGTAATTGGATTTTAAGCGAGCGGTGTTTTTTTGGACAAGTTTAAAGATTCGGATAACATAACGATAACGTTACCACGTAAAGTGAAATTGTTTTTACCCATTTTATTCTTTTGGTGTAAAGTATTATTCCGTTTTCGAAAGCGTTTCAGAAAAATAGTTATTAGGAGAAGAGGGGCGGATTTGCCTCTTGCCAGCCCCCCGGTAATGTGAAGTTGGAAATACTCCACCATGAACAGGGCTAATCAATAATCTAAATCCGAATAGGTGGCCAATCAATGGCATGCATTGCATTAGCTAAGTACCTATGTATTTGCCACTTTTTTTGACTTAATGAAGATTTCCCTGCACAGATAATACCGTTAACAGGGCGTGAGTTACGAGTGTTCATACACTAAACTTCATATCACAAAGAGTTAACTAATAACTCTAAAAACGTGTAGTTAACCAGCTAATTGTAGTTTATATCGGTTTAATGAGAAGTATGAAGTATACTGTCGCCTAAGCTGACAATCACTTCCTATTCTAACTGTGGTCAACAATATATAAAAAGTAGCCACTGCTTTTTTCAACCTCGTCCCCAGGGCATCTTGTATCTTTTCTGACTCTGGGACGCGATACGAACATGGCCCTGGAAGAGGCCTCGTCACGTGACCCTCAAATACACAGTTCTTCTGTGTGTAATATTTAATGAGATTTGTCTAAATTAACCGAAGTTTTATATATAACCTTGCAGAGCTAAGCGAGCTCGACGTTTTACGTCACAGATACGTGCGGCAAGTTTGTTTTGATTTTCTCATACGCAACACACAAACTACTTGAATATTGCCCTTGATTGTTTTCTAAAGGTATAAATATACGATCATGTTATTTAGGCCGCTGTTTACTTGAAGAAATTCAAGCACTAGTTATGTGTACTGAATTGGATGGCTAGCAAGCACTGGGTTGCAAAACTTGTAGCTAGGGGAACCTTGGAAATTAGTAAATGATTTACCCACCTGACCATAGCACTTCGTTGGTTCTCTAAGGTGCAAATACGGCTACATAATTTTCAAATGGTCGTGTCATTCTAGGTGCCTGACTGAAAGTAGCTAGGCAGAAATTTAACTTCATATTAACATTTACATTTTTTATTCATTTGCGCTGAACTTTAGAATTCTCATTTACTGTAAGTTCATATCTGTGTCTGCATGACCAAGATTTTGCTGTACGAATCTCAATGTTGCTTTTTTATTAATTTTTTGCACAAAATTTATTAAAACAATAGTTAACTGAAACTGAATTGGTATATGGTGGACTCACTGCTTGCAGTTATAGTGTGAAAAAGGCTTCAAAAACGTATTTACTTTAGAAGTCTTTTTTGCTTTTACATGTATCACTGCCTTAATAGTTTTGAAAAAATTGGTATACGACTTTACTAATAGCAAAAAGATATTCTTTGCAATTAAATTTTTTGTTTACTGGCATAATTTTAGGTTGAATCTTATCTGACCTATTTCTGAGATTAGAATAGTTTTTAAAATTTTCTGAACCTTTTTTTTAGTCAAAATTGATATGCTGTCAAAAAGAAATTATGACGATAATAGAACTATTTTGGCTCAATTTTATCAAACCAATCTAAAACCATATCATACCAAATCTCAAGTCAATATTTTAATTTTTACTGAAGTTATGGGACGCTATATATACTATATACTCGGTTTAGACTTTTTTTGTCATTTTTTTATGTTCACTGCTTTGTAATTAGTATTAAAACTCTTGAGATAATATATCACAGTGGTGAGCTGCTTAATATCTACCACTATCTCCAGTACATCCTGGATTTAACCATATGCCCGACTGAGCGCTTAATTAAAGTGTGACTTGAAATTTGATTGAGTTCGATTTTTTGAAATTTCTTCATAACGTGTTAAAAAAGGCATAGCAAGAATCAAAATGGCTGTGTAATTTTTTTATGCATTATGTAAAAGTATCTTTTATTGGATTGGTCTAAAAGTACTCCATAACAAGTTTCAAGTCAATAACTTTACTTTTTTAATGAAGTTATTGCACTTTGAATTTCTTGAAATAGGCCTGGTAAATGTACAGTCAATGATAAAATGGCTCCGACGGTTAACCTACTGGCTTTCTATATTTCTTATTGTAACCAAAAAATATAAAGTAATAAAACATGCCCACTAATAACAACCTGATATAATTTAAAACGTAATGATACATATATTTTTTTAAAAAAACATTTTTGATATTTTGTGCAAAATTATTTTGTCTATAAAGGGCTAGGTGTCTCAGCTAGTAATTTTATGTGACGTCATTCATTGCATAAAGCTGCAAATTAAACCTGGCCACTTGGAAACATGCTGAGTTTCTTTCTTTTGTTCTTATCTTGATAGTTTGCTAGGTATAGTGTGCTAGCTAGCTACTTTTCTAGTTTTATTAAACTTTACCAGCTATTGAAATATTTCCATGTAAGCTGTATTATTTTATGATGTCTTATATTATACTCTCATTGCTTAGTAATACTTTTTATTAAAATTTTCACTTTGAAAACAACATGATGATACAGCTCCTCCGCCATTTTAATACGAACAGCTTTCTCCTGTTCGTCACATACTTGCCGCCTCACGTGCTAAATTAGAATGGGTAAACACTTTTGGGTAAAAATAAAACGTTTGAATTTCTTATGAATTTACACATTTCTAAATAAACAAAATCAAAACTGTCTTTTCCAAAAAAAATTAGATCAAATGTACGATGGATTAGATCAAATGCTCCAACTTAAAGAGAGTAGTAAACTTTTTTCGAAGGTTGATTTTTCAATCTGTTGGACGGAAAAGCTTCGTTGTAAGTTTTTGATAAAAAGGACAAGTCTTTTCAGAAAAGTAAAAATATATTTGTATCACTTATTAAATTGTATTAAAAAAAACGATAAATTTAGCAAAATATGGAATCGTGGTATCTCACAAGATTGGAACGCCTTTAGACAATTCCGTTCAACATATTTTTATGCATTTACATTAGGTTTCAGAATGTTATAAATGTTTGATGTGTAAGTATCAAAGAAAACTATCATTAGTTAAAAAAATACTTTTTCTAATAAAGTCTTATTTTCGATTTTTTGTAAAATGCAAAGGAAAATTACGATTCCGTCCAACAGATTTTAATCTGCTATCGTAGCCTCATCTAGGAGCTTTCAGCAAAAGAATAACCAATTATTTTAAGATCCCCTCAAATAACCCTTTTTTAGCTTACTTAGGACATCATATTATAAGTATTTCACTTTTGTATACTTATTTCAAATAGCAAATAAAAGGCAACAATTTTCCGTCCAACAGAATAGCGAGCGCCAAAATGTTTTGTATGACGCAATAATTGTGTATCCGCGCCAATCAGGTTTCATATTGGACCAGCCTCTTCCAGAGCCATGTTCGTATTGCCGTCCCAGGGTCAGAAAAGATACAAGATGCCCTGGGGACGAGGTTGTGCTTTTTCAGCAATGCGTTTTTAATAAAACGTTGATACTTAGTTTTAGGGTACATTTTTATTCGATATGCTTTTTAATGTGTGTATTATTTAGTATCCATTTTATCAAGGAGGTCCTTGTTTCATTAACATTTATTTGACTGTTAATGGCTTGTATTGGTAGGGTTGGGAAAACTGACAAAGAAAGAAAAGACTTTTTACCCGTATAAGAAGAGAGGTCCTAGTACAAACACAAGAAAGCTGTTTAGTGAAAATAAATGTGATGAAAGGTAAGGTTATATGGTAAGCCTTGAGATGGAAGTAAAATTAAAACAGTGGAATAATTATTTGTACTAATTCAACCAAACATATTTATTTTCATCAAATTTTACAGCAGGTTGATAAACTGGAGTAGTCAATACAGTTGAACTCATGTAATTCGAATCTCCAAGGGGATTCAAAATTTGTTCGAATTACATGAGTTTCGAATTATAGGAGTTTGACTTTTTTCGGCCGAATTTTGGCGCTATTAATTATCAATGTTGTAACATCCTATGGAGTAAAACGACGCGTAGTATTTGAGAAATAAGTGGCTATTTTCATGTAAAACAAGTGTTACCAATTTTTAATTATCAATATTTCTCATTAAAGTCCATGATTTTGGTCTGTCTCCTGTTAATCAATCTTCCATGGTTGATCTTATCGGACATTTGCGACAGCAGAGTATCAAAATTTGGATCGGTCTCAAACAACGTCAGTTTCTTCAGAGTCTCTGCGACTGTGGTGAAACTGGATCGTCGTCAGGACAGTCATCCTTTTATCATCAGAGCTAGCATCAACATCAACAATCTCGACCTGATAACCCTTTGTTCCTTGCGCTGTGTACAAGAAGTTGTGGTGGGTGGTAAAAATTGCAAATTGATCGCCTTTAATCCTGTGACTTCCGGCTGAGCAGGACAATTGTCGACAACTAGAGTAATCTTTCTGTCTTGCGAATCGAATTGACGGTCGAGCTCTCGTACCTACTCTTCAAAAAGTACTCCATCCATTCATGATTTATTTTGAGATCGGTATCGACAGGGAAGGTTGTGCACGTTCTTGATGCATCTCGGCTTTGCAGATTTTCCTATCACAAACAACGGGAGTTTTTTGCCAATAGCGTTGGACGCAGCCTCATGGTATGGCTGCGTCCAACGCTATTGGTAAAAAACTTTGCTATGTTTTCCACCTGCGCAACATTTACCACGAAAATGTAAAGACTTAGAGGGCAGTGCTTGGTAAAACAGACCAAATTTATACGCGTTGAAGATGTCCTTCAAATCGTACCTGGCAAGAATAGTTAGGAGGGTTGTTTGTTCCCATGGCGCTGTCATCTCTTTGGTGACTTTCTCTGATTCGCTAGATACCTCTTTCTAAATGATTCCATATCTATAAAAAGATTGAAATTCCTCATTGTTCTGGCTATTTTTCATGACGGGATACATTCGCGAGAGTGATCGAATACAGTAAAGGTACATAGGATATAATTTACCTCTCTTTCCGGCCTCTTAACCACTTATTTTGATGCCGTGAAGTCTTCATATTGAAAATCTTTCGCAAATCTTTGTGTTTTTCCTGACAAGATTGAACCATTGATTGGGATGTTGTTTCCGCGCATTGATTTAAACCACTTAAACGGAGCGTCATTTAATTTGTCGTATCTGTTTTAAACCTCCGTTGGCGTTTCTATTTTTTCCTTATTTTTCTTCCAGGTTGCCAGTGTGCTAGTGGGAATATTGTATTTCTTGGCTACATCTACATCTACGTTCAAGCGCCCCTTTTCCAGATCCTTTAAAGTATTATTATTATTATTTCATTTATTAAAAGTTGGTTTTACATAGTAAGTGGTAAATACTAATTTACACCAACTAAAGTAAAAAATAAATAAACAAGAAAATTCGAATTACATGATCAAAATTTGCTCACGGGACTAAGAAAACTGTTCGATTTACATGATTTTTCGAATTACAAGAGTTCGAATTATATGAGTTTTCTTATAAGGATTTTAGAGTAAAATTCGGCGGGACCGGAAAATTCGTTTGATTTAAATGATTATTTGAATTATAGGAGTTCGAATTACATGAGTTCAACTGTAAAATAAATTTTAAATTTTCTGTATTAGCTAGCTATATCCTTCGACATTTTGCATAAGAACATACAAGTTTATTGCATATAAAGCCAGTCAAAGCAACAACAACAACGATGGTTTAAAAAACTTATTAAAGGTATTAATTGCCTTCTTAAAGATAGTAACATATTATTTTTTAACAAATGCAGCTAGCTCCTCTTGTTGTCTCTGCTACGTCGTGAAAACAGACTTTCAATTTCCTGATAATTACAGATCGTAGCTTATTCTGCCGTCAAAAAGAATATTGACGGAATTTTTTTTTGTTTAAGAAATAAAAATAAAAAGGTAGCAAATTTATAATAAAAAATTGATTATTCATAAACAGGTTGTCTGGACGTCTATGTGGTTCTAAAGTGTGTATAATTCTTGCACATACACCTTTTGAGTGGTCCGTTTATTACACGCCATTCTTTAAAATGTGCAGGGATTCAGCCTATTGAATCATTCCGTAGCACCTTTAACAGATTACTAGGACTGTACATTATATAACGCCCTATGAGGAGTAAAAATTTGATGACTGTGAAAGATTTAGATGACGTGCTATTTTGACAAAAATCTCTTACAAAAACACAAACAACGGAGTGCCTTAAAGGTTTCCACGTTGAAGATCTTGTAAAAGCAAATACGTTGTATGGCAACAATAGAAATATTGTTGTAAAGTATTTATCTTAGTGTTATACTTTTTCACACGAAATTTATTGTCATTGTTTGCATATATGTTGTAAATTACTTGCATATTTCTAAACCCTACTTACTGCAACTGTTCCAGTGAGTAATTACTGGAACAGTGTCTTCTTATCAGAATGCGTGGTGAGATTAGATCTTATGTTCTAGTGTATAGCAAAAACATCTTTAAGTCGAAAGCTGTCCACCAATAAATATACTGAACATTCTCACTCAACATGAATAAAAATGATACGATGATGTGAAATATTTTTATGTTTAAAAGGGTTTTGAGTTTCTGTAATAAAATGGCTTTATCAAAAGTTCGGCTTGCTGCAATGTCGGAATGCAAGATTTGTTCAAACACCTATCATCAACCGAAACATCTAAACTGCGGGCATACTTATTGCCAAGATTATTTAGACGGCATTTTGGTGTTTATGGAAGATGGAAGTGCTGAACTGCCTTGTCCAGTGAGATGTACTAAAAAGACAACAATAACTAAGGAACAAACAACATCTTCGTTAATGCAGATGTTCATACTAACTAGCATTTTGGACGAAGTGTAAGTTAATTTTATGCACATGATACTGAAAAAACGCTCATTCAGTACTTTTCTCACGAATGTCTATTCTTAACAAAAGCGCATAAAAATATCATAATTTTGCAAAAGTTTTTAATCCCTAACATTTCAGTTCGACCTACCTATACGCAAATGTGGTTTGGAACGGGTAGAACATAAAAACAAGAAAACAATTATAAAAAATAGCAAACATAGGAAAATGATATTTTCAAGCAGAAATTTTATATTAGATTATAATTTTATAATTAGATTTTTAGAAATTTTATATTAGATCATAATTTATCAAATACAAGTGTTCAAAATATAAGAACAAATTAAGAACAATAGCAGATCATGGTCGTTATAAAAAAATGTATAGCATATGTCAAGAATCTTAATAATATGAAATATAAGGATATATATTTTGGTTATATAGAATGTTTTCGTTAAAACAATGATATTATTTTATACATAGGTCACCTGGTGAAAATGTTAAACCTATATGTCAACAAAGTGAAGAATGCAAGCAGATAATCGGCTATTTCTGTACAACATGCAGTTTAAAGACCTGTAAAAAATGTCAAAACCTTCATTCTTGTTTCAGCAAATCATACACCAATGTCATTTTTAATCAAAAATTGCAAGAGCTCCAACCATTGTGTAAACAACACAACTCTCTTGCAAAATTTATCTGTATTGACTGTGCAAATTTGTTTACCTGTGTGTATTGCACACACAGACAACGTAAGAATCACAGAATCAAATCAATAGATGAGATTGGTCTGGAAACGAAAAGTGGTTCCAATGTACATGTATCACTTCATTCGATGAAACAAAGGGAGTGTGGGAAGAATTAACAAGGAAATACGGTGACGCTCTAACAAATTTGGAGAAAGAAAGAGAAGTATTTCTTCTAAAATTAAAAGATAGGAAGTTAAAACGACTAGAAGAATATCTCAAAATGTTAAATAAAGAAGAAGAAGATCTATTGCGGATATTCGATAAAAAAATCTAAAGAATTTAAAGCAAAATTGATTTGTGATGATTTCGTTGGTGATAAGAAAGTACAAGAACTTACAGAATACGTTCAAACTTTCAATTTAAAATCTCATTTTGAGTTAGTTGCTGAAAAGTTGGAAATTGAACGACAACTTCGCAGGCTATCCTCTCTTCCAAAAACTATCCCAAAATTCAATTCACATCTTCATCAAATGAAAAAAGTAGATTTTTCAGCAAACCTGTTGGGCGGAATGAAAATTTCAATTGATGACGTCACCACTGTTGGTGTAGATCCCAGTGAATGTTCTATTTATGAAAACTTGATTGATGAAGTTGAAACTCGACCAAAACATTCCCAATTAACGACTGATTTAATGTACTTAGTTGAAAGTTTTTCATTTTTAATAATCAACGTATTAACGTCAATTGCGTCAATTCTAAAAATTTGTGTTGTATTTTATAGAGTACGAGAAACAAGATGTAAAACCTCGTTTTGGAGAACAACAACAGAATTTTAATCTTTGACATCTCCACTACTCAACACCACAATGATCAGAATCAGCTTTTGTTGTCATTAAAGTGTTTTAAATAATTAACCATCGTTGCAACTGTTTCAATTTTTGTCACATACAATTAAAATGCTTGTACATCCTTGATAAAGGTTAAAATATAGCAGTAATGTAACTCAACGGTGTATTTATTTAGTGAGGTGAAGGTAAAACATATCCTGTTTGCTAAGAAAAGACACTCTTACGAAGGTATGAAGCTTTTTAAGTGGTGTAGATAGGCCATCACATATTTTTTCTTGCTCCACAGTAATTGTGGTATTGCTAAAAACTATTACTACCTAAAACCGATTGTATCTATTTTATAATGCACCTATATGTCTGTCTGTCTGTCTGTCTGTCTGTCTGTCTGTCTGTCTGTCTGTCTGTCTGTCTGTCTGTCTGTCTGTCTGTCTGTCTGTCTGTCTGTCTGTCTGTCTGTCTGTCTGTCTGTCTGTCTGTCTGTCTGTCTGTCTGTCTGTCTGTCTGTCTGTCTGTCTGTCTGTCTGTCTGTCTGTCTGTCTGTCTGTCTGTCTGTCTGTCTGTCTGTCTGTCTGTCTGTCTGTCTGTCTGTCTGTCTGTCTGTCTGTCTGTCTGTCTGTCTGTCTGTCTGTCTGTCTGTCTGTCTGTCTGTCTGTCTGTCTGTCTGTCTGTCTGTCTGTCTGTCTGTCTGTCTGTCTGTCTGTCTGTCTGTCTGTCTGTCTGTCTGTCTGTCTGTCTGTCTGTCTGTCTGTCTGTCTGTCTGTCTGTCTGTCTGTCTGTCTGTCTGTCTGTCTGTCTGTCTGTCTGTCTGTCTGTCTGTCTGTCTGTCTGTCTGTCTGTCTGTCTGTCTGTCTGTCTGTCTGTCTGTCTGTCTGTCTGTCTGTCTGTCTGTCTGTCTGTCTGTCTGTCTGTCTGTCTGTCTGTCTGTCTGTCTGTCTGTCTGTCTGTCTGTCTGTCTGTCTGTCTGTCTGTCTGTCTGTCTGTCTGTCTGTCTGTCTGTGAGAAGCACGCAATGCTGTATAAAAAGGACGGGCGAACCCGTGGATTTTCAACGGGCTAACGAATAGTATATAATAGCGTGAATATTTCATACTTGCTCAAATATTATTCCAATACTATCAATCCTTAACACTCCACAACTTTTAAACTTTTTTTAACAGCATCACAGTCTTGATGTTCAAAGATTTCACGCATAGGGTGTATTGCTGCTTCGGCATCACTTTCTAGTCCAGTTGCTACTTGTAACAGACCAGCAGTTGCTCGGATATTACTTATTAGTACCCAGCTTAACACTTTACTGTTGATGGAATACCAGGATTTTTGTCCAACGGAAAAAGTTGCAACGTATGATTTCAGTGGCTAATTTTTTTGCCATAGAAGCAATGTGTTCGCAAAATTACCACCCTTTATTCTTGTATTTATTGCTACATAGAATGTTTCTAAATTGTTCTGCGTCGAATTTTGATGGACCCGGAGCGCCCTTTGTCTGGCGAGCAGCTTTCTTAATCATGTCAGTATTGGTGTTATCAAAATAGAAATTGTGAACTTCTGGTACTGGACCTTGAAGCAATGTTTCAACTTAAGCAGATGCTGACTTTGGATGGTTATTCTCCAATTCGTGAATCGTTTCATCTGTTGGAGGTAAAACCCCCTGATTATCATCATCAGATAAAAGTTTCAATGCAGCAGAAATCTTTCCCTGCATCATTAGCTTTGCAAAGGTTTTTGGTGTGTTTTATTTGTGTCGTTTTTTGCTAGCACAAATTGTGCATCCTTCATTTAGTAATAATTCTTAAATAAAATAAATCTTACCGTCTTTCCAAAGTTGAAACAGTTCAGATAAATTTGAATTGTGTTCTTTTGCTTTGATCTCCCTCGATGGTTTTTGAAGGAGAAAATTTGAATCATAAGTACTTATAACCTGATTCGATGGAATTTCGTGTCACGATTAAATTGATCAATCCAGAAAGATAGCTTAATTATAAATAATTTAGATGCTTTCCCTGATGGTAATAAAAATAAATTTTTCATCTAAAATATCGTTTCATCGTAAGCATTGTAAACACATCGCATGTAAGATTGTTTACAATGGAATTGGATGTTAAATGCTCTCGCTCGGTGAATTTCGGAAAGTTTGATAAAACTTTCTGAAATATATTCCAGTTGACATTTCTTTCTCTGGGCATAAAGTTTCAGCGCAGTTGATGGTTTTCACGTCTTCATCATAATCACATGCCACATCAATGGTCAAACTGTTATTAACACGTCTGTTATAATGACTTTGCTTTCGGTTACAAGAGTACATATGAATATCAACTCCCTTAAAGCTGTCAAATGTACGTTTGCAAGTACATTTATAGGAGCAACTTAAAAAATTCTGATTATCAAGTTTGCAACTCTTATTAAACCTCCCTCAATACAACAATAAAATAACACAAGTTAACAATCAATCTACCATTCTGTTGTTCTATAATTAATTGCGCTCAATCCTTGCACATAAGATACAATTTTAACTTCAATTTTGAACAAACACTTTAAGTAGTTCATTCATGTGTTCATGCATTATCGTAGTTTTTGTTAGTTAGCATTATTTCTGTCATAATCTGCATAGTGTCATCCTTCGGATGTGATCGTAAAAAAGTACACTTCTTTACCTGATCGCTGAACAAGTGTGAAGAAATCTTTACCATTGTATCGAGTATCCACCAAGAAGCAGATTTTTTTTAGGGTGCTGTCTATAGGGTTCTGGCCCTATTTCATCCAGTGCAAATTAATTTTACCACTCCAAACAAGCGAGAAAAATGTATTTCGTGGCAATATTATAAGTTTACACCCTTGTCATTACGTTTCGTTTCCAATTATTACGACATAACTAATGTTTAGAACTTGAAATAGTCGTTAAAAATGGTGATGTCAAGATGTTGCAAGCAATTCTTATTGATGATCCAACTATCGTTGAAATGAGAGGTGATAATAAAACCACACTGTTGATACAAGCTGCACTTTACAACAATCCATTAATAGTGAAGTGTTTGATTGATGCTGGTGGTGATGTGTATGCTGTGAATGTATATGAACATAATGCATATCACTACGGTGCATATTATGGTCATCATGGTGTTTTAAATGTTTTAATTAATCACGATGTCACAAGCATTAACAACGTAGACAATGACAATGACACACCATTACATGATGCATCTTATAATAGTTATACTGAATGTTTGAAATTGTTGTTGTCTGTACCAAATATCGATGTGGATATACGAAACATTTATGGTCAAACTGCTTATGATGTTGCTTGTAATGGCACTATCAAACGTTTATTACAAGAACATCGAATGAATAATAACTAACTAATAAATTACTTTTTTATTTGCATACGCAATTTTAAAAGTCATACTACACATTGTTTTATAAAAAATGTACATTTTACAAACATTTAGAATGAGAAAATTGCTGATGATATTTCTTGTGACACTATCGGACAGTTTTATAAATGAACATTAGAGCAATTAGGAAGTTTTCGGAAAATTATATTTTTAATTTACCTAAGCATATTATGAAAAGTATATAAACGTCTTTTTTATGAGAACTAAGGTATAGTAGGCTATATTTCTTAATTATTTTATAAATTTACGTTCAAAAATTTCAAACTGTGATTTCTGAAAAATGAAGAGGTATAATTCATCAAATAATAAAAATTTAGCTTGGAAGTGTTATCTTAACAGAGAAGAGCTTGTCGTAAAAAAGTACCAAACACGTTTACTTGATATGTATATATATTTCCATACTAACATAAATTAAATTTTCCAATTCTCTTTATTCAAAAATATTTAAATATTTGTACATACTTTATCAACCCCATGTGCTCAAAGCTGTTTCCCCTCTTTTTTATGATCGACCCCAATAAAAACAATGTATTAATGCTTCTATCTCCTTAACTTGATAAATTAAAAAAACAACTTTTCAATCCATCTTTCAATTTTAATTTAAAAAAAATTCTTACAAACCATGTTTGGAGATTAAAGCATAAATGGAAGCAATCTTTTTGTAAGCGAGTTTGGTCATGTTTGTTGAAAAACGCAAAATATGTTTTCACCAAACTTGAAATATATAACAACTTTATTCCTCCGAACTTTGATTTCTCTTTGTTTTTAGTTTACGTGATCCCACATTTTATATATTGTATTTGCAGATTCATGTTGCAATTTGAAATAAAATTTGTTTTTAGAAAGGATTTTTTAATAGAGATTTTTCTATAATATTATTTCATAATATTATTTTTTTTTAATATTATTTTATATAATACAAGTTTGGAAGCTTAGACTGTTTGTTTGCTAGTCGAGTTTCGTGTCTAAACGACAATGAAACTCTATAAGGATCATTTAAAAAGTCATCAAAGTGGCATAATATTTACACTAGTCAAAACATAAAAATCATTGACCATGTACCAAACTCTGAAGAAATAGAGGAAAACTGCCGTTGTGTATAGAAATTCTTGCTTTGCAGAGAGAATTGAATGATGTTTGCTAATTTTGTTTGTCACAAAAAACTGGAGACTGGAGTTGTTTTAAAATATGACTTGATGTAGCCATATCGAGATGTATCGAACAACTTTTTTCCGTTGAAAAAAAACCCTGAAAACTGTAATAAATTATCTACTTTCTATAAACCGTCCAAAGCTGGAGCAGCAAGTTTACTCTGAGCACGTGATAAATCATCTCGATCATCCAAATTATTTAATGCTGCATGCAATCGAAAGTTCAACCGATTCTCGAAATCGTAACCGGAATAGGTATCCTAAAATAGAATAAAATAGATAGCATAAAAAAAGCTAAACACAATCAACCTAACTCCCTTACGCCTATAAATCGCCAATAATTTTTAGAATGGTGTAGCAGACCACACAAACGTTAGAGTCCAACTCCCTACTTTATGTAATTTGGACAATAATCATTCAGACATGAAAAACTCTTACCTTCACCTTGTGCAGAATTTCTCTTCCTTTTTCAAAATTCTAAAAGTATAATGAGAGAAATACTACATAGAAAAAATGACAAAGAATGCAGCCAGTTTGAAGACGCACAGTTCATTTTCATACACAAAATTTTACCATTGCTCAAATTCGAAACAGGGAACTTGTGAAAATCCGTACTGAACAGAAGAATAAGCCCAGCACACGATGGATGGATCATGGATGACACTTACAAATTCTGTAGACAGTGTACTGATGGCCACCGAAGTAAACACTGCATTAATTGAAAGATGTTATAAAATAACTACTCCGCACATATTTTACCCCGCACAAACTTTACCCCGCACACACTTACCCCGGGATACTAGCCTCCAAACAATTCCCACCTAAGGATACACACTCCCCTTGGCCCAAATTTTTTTCCTTAACATAACATTAGGCTACAACTGCAATTTCTCCAGGGAATAACTCCTTTCAATTTTTCTCAAAAAATCACGTAAACTGCTATGGTAAATTTCTTTTTGCTCGCCATTTTCAATAAAACGTTTGATAAAAACCGTTGAGTTAACTTTCACGAAAATCGAAGCTAGATTACTGCGAAAGTATTTTTTAAACCGGTGGAAAAATCGACAAAGACTTATTTTACTGTTGTTTTTGAACTCGTCACGATAACTTAAATTTAACCCTATTCGGTCCGGGGTTTTTCGCACATACTATGACCGCCCCCGCCCCCGCCCCCCCCCCTCAATAACTTTTCATAGGGTTGTTCAAATTAAATCAAATTCGGCACACTTATAGTATGTCATAAAAGGAACAAAATGGCAGCAATAAATTTTTGCTTGCGTCAGCACAATTTCTGTGACGTCATAAGAAGCTTCAAATTTGGTAAAAATGCCACTATCTGCTTAAAATTTAATTACTTTTGTTCTAGATCGATTTTTTACATTCTGTTTGAAGTTTCTGAAAGCCAAATAAAAGTTATTTAACATATCTTCTGGTTTTTACATGGATCGCACAACAAATTGCGAAAAATTGGCCGAAAATCCGTTTTTCCGATTTTTGAGTAACACCCGACAAAATCGGATTAGTCACGTATTCGAATTATCCAAAATGATTCTTCTTGATGAAACAAAGTTGTGTTACAAGTTTCAAGTTCTAAGGATAATCCTAACATGAGTTATTATATTTTCCCCATTATAAGGGTTTCATAGAGATTTTTGGGGGTAGTTTCGAGTAATGGCCAATATCAAAGCCTCTGAAAGTTATGGGACCTAAAAATTTAGCACGCAGGTTTCTAATAGATAAATATTGAAACTCAGTAAGTATCATAGCCATATAACAAAGAAATAAGGAGTTATAAAAAAAACGTCAGAGGGGGGGGGGCACCCGCCCCTGACCGAATAGGGACGTGAATTTTATTAATAACAGAGGCAAGTGCATTGAGAAAACAATCAAATTTAATTACCTTAACTTTTATAAATTTATTTTTTTAAATTAAGTAAAGGATTTTGCAAAACATACAAAACTAAAAGTTTAGCAAAATAAGGTTATTTCTTAAGGAAAAATAACACATCTACTTTGTCGGTCTCAGACAGACAGAATTATAAAGAGATACATTTATGTTGGATCTTCCTCAAAGATTTCTTGAAATGCTTTTTGTATCACTTTTTTCAAAATGACCTTTCTCGGATTTCATAGCAATTTAAATGTTTTCCAGTTTTTGAACCTTAAGCACATTGAATTTTTATTTCGAATTTCTTTTTGGAAGTATTAAATTTCCTTACCTCCTCTTTTTGAATTTGTATAACCGCTAATTCATAAAGCGCGTACGGAATCACATGAGGATCGGTAGCTTTGGTGTCAGTTTTACATGAAGCCGTATGTAGATGCTACAGGAGAAAAGTGAAGTGAAACATTACACACGTGAGTCTTAGCAGCATGCTTGAGAACACGACTAATTTTTGGAAACCATACCATTAACGAATTTTGCATGTCGCCAAGTATAGAAAAAATGGAACCCATAATTAAGGATTTCAACGGTTGCATACCCGGTGATTCACACTTGTTCAACTCTAAATTCAGAAAAACAGATATTATATACTTTGTAAGTGCAAAATTTAAAACAATTCATATAACGAAAATAAATATAACGTGAAAATATTCGAATTGCAAACCGCAGAAATACTTACCAAGTAACATCTTGCGAAGTCCTTCTTCAGAACATTGTGGTAACGCATTCCAAAGATAAAGTAATTCTAACCCCAAAATTATATATTCTACTTCAGAAGGTGCAGACTTTTTGAATAAATGAGACTAAAAAGAAATGGCAGACTTAAAACAAAGACAAATAAAAATTTTATTTTTCATTAGTTTTGACTGCTTCGAATCAGATGGCAACTTGTAAATTTTGTAAAATCGGTGCTAAGGAGGATTGACAACTTCAATCGCTTATGACTATATACCATTTACGACTATGAACATCAAGCCAAAAACTGAATATCTAACATTTATGTTAGTCTTTATAGTTACCAATGGCTATTTTTTTCTGACATTTTTTTGTAAGTTAAAAAGGACAAAATATATTCTACTAGTTCGTTGTAATGTTATTTTATTTATGTTGATGGAAAGCACGTATTGATAAGTGAAAGCTATTTGTAAAATTTGACAAGTTCGTGCATGTGCTTAATATGTAAAAAGATGATCATTGTACGTAGGTACTATGTTCAAAAAATTGAACCTTTTTCCAACGATATTTGTAAAATTCGACAAGTTTGTGCATGTGCTTAATATGTTAAAAGATGATCATTGTACGTAGGTACTATGTTCAAAAATTGAACCTTTTTCCAACGATATTTGTAAAATTCGACAACTTTGTGCATGTGCTTAATATGTTAAAAGATGATCATTGTACGTAGGTACTATGTTCAAAAATTGAACCTTTTTTCAACGATATTTGTAAAATTCGACAAGTTTGTGCATGTGCTTAATATGTTAAAAGATGATCATTGTACGTAGGTACTATGTTCAAAAATTGAACCTTTTTTCAACGATATTTGTAAAATTCGACAACTTTGTGCATGTGCTTAATATGTTAAAAGATGATCATTGTACGTAGGTACTATGTTCAAAAATTGAACCTTTTTTCAACGATATTTGTAAAATTCGACAACTTTGTGCATGTGCTTAATATGTTAAAGATGATCATTGTACGTAGGTACTATGTTCAAAAATTGAACCTTTTTTCAACCATATTTTAAACATTATTATAGTTTTGCTATTATGTTAACTTTTGTTAACTAGAGAACGCACTTACCTTTCGAGCTAGAAATATTTCTAATTGTGTTTTGCGAACTACTAATTTTGGAACAGATTTTAAAAATATATATGCTTCATCTGATCTTCCCAAAGCACCAAGTGTCACTATGAAAAAAACAAAACAGAACAGTCAAAAACGTACTAAAATTAAAAAAATAGGTAGGATAGAAAGTGAAGACATGATAACAAGGGAAATATGTTATGCGTAAATTGTGTTGATACCATTCGGGATCATCCACATAGTATATACGCACAAAGAGAAGGGGGAAGGGGGGGAGGGAGGAGGTTCAAACCAGAAGACGACATAAAGAGATTAAAAGTAAAATGTAGTAAAACATTATGTTTTTCCTACACAGTCTTCGCGAATTGAATGTAGGAAAATCAATCACACAACTATTCATAGTAGCGCACTAATTTTCCTGAATTATAGGTTAAATTTCATCAAAATCGATTTTTAAATTTGAACAAGATCAAGAAGATTATAAGAACCCTCTCAATTCCAGTGGAATGTTACTGATAAAATGTACCTGCTAGTAAATAAGTGTAATATGCTTCAGACCAACGGGATTGACTTTTTAACCTAGAGAAAGCAATGAAAGAACATTAAGAAGTTGAGTTGTTTGATCAAACAATTTAATGACAACAAAATGTTTAATAGCATCAAAAAGTTTAATGGTATCAAAAAACACTCAAACTAAACTTAGAAATTTATTTACACACTAACAAAAGCTGTTTATAATATATATAAAAATCTTCAAATATAAATTAAACAAAAAACTACAAGAACATTCATTTGTTTCAAACAGGCCTCACAATATATCTACCACTAAGAAAATACATCACTTTTTGTGCTTACTGTGAAAAACATGGATAAGCATGTTCCCATTCCAACTTCATCAGGTGACACCAACCTATAAAAAAGCCAGCTTATTAGATGGATGTGTGTCTCGCTCTGCTTACTTTCTCTTCCACAGTGAACAATTGCATGAAAGCAAGATTCAACAAATCATACGTACATGCTCTCCTCACTTACCTCGGTCGTAAGAACAGAGTAATGCTATTTCTCTCTGTTCCTTAGATGTCTCCATTGTTTTTGTAAGAATCTCAAGTGCTTCATCAAGATTACCCTTCGATAAATAAAAAAAGAGAGTAAAAAACAAATCCTTTACACAAACTAGAAGTGTATACAAAAAAGGGGGAGCTAAAAAAATGTAAACAACAGATTGCACAGAAGTTTAAAAAAAGTTTATGTTAACCTTTTTAGATATTTCACTATACCTAACACGACGGAAAGGGAGTTAGAGTTATAAATTTGTAATGGCCGGAAAATTCAAATTCCGGTCATTTGCTTGACGGCAACTTTTAAACTTCAAAACTTCAAAGCAACATATACTTGCGGCAAGAAATTATTTCTGTAGAATTTTTTTTGCGATTTCTGGCCCTGTTTTAAAACTTAAGCCCCTTATACGTTTTTATAAGCTGTTACAGCCAGACAATAACGCCTAAAAAATGTATTATATTTGATCTCAATACTATGTTAGTCATAATACAATTCATCTATACGAATTTTGGTATCATTTCCCTATATATTCAAAATGCTGCATTAAAATACTTATTTTTCGCATAGCCACATACATGTTGCTCTAAAAACTATAGCTAAACAGATATATTAACAAGTAATAGAAAGAGAGAATGTAAACTCACCCTAAGACGACATATTAAAGCTTTAAAATATAAAAATATAGCTGAAGTAGGAAATTCTTTTTCAGAATCCAACAATATAAGGGAGGCTTCGTGAAGACCTGAAAATAACAAAAAATGTGTTATTTAAGAATAAAAAAACCAACAAGCCTAAACATTCATGTTTTACTGAGACCTCGAGTTTTTCCAGCAAACTCAAAACTGAAAAATAATACATCCCATGACTTGCAAAGAGGTTGCTTAGGTTAATAATTTTAAAATCTTTTTAGAGGTATTAATTACCTTCTTAAAGCTGGTAACATAGCACGTTGTAACAAATACAGCTCCTCGTGTTGTGTCTGTCCGCTTGCAAAACAAACTTTCGATTTGCTGACATTTAATATAATTTACAGACCGTAGCTTATTTTACCACTAAAACAAATGCTAAAGAAAACCTCTTCTTTATTTGGAAAATAAGAAAAGTAGCAAATTCATCACAAAAAATTTAATATTCGTAAACTGGCTATCTTCTATGTGGTTCTAAAGTGTGTATAATTTCTCGCACCTTGCTTGACTTTGAGAGGCTCGTTTATTACATGCTATTCTTCGAAAATTGCAGGGATTGAGCTTATTAAATCATTCCATAGCCCCTTTAATAAAGTAAAAAAAATACAAACCTTTTTCGATATTGTTACCATCTAATGCACAAAAGGGTCGCACAACAGTGTGGTACCATAGTAAAGTTAACCTGGATTTAAATTAAGCATTTCGAATTTTAACACACAATTTAGTAATTACATAGATCAAAATATTAAACTTAGAAAAAGAAATACAAGTGTATTAACAGAGGTAAAGGGAAATTTGGAGGTTTATCTGTACAAAATTTATATGAAAGTATATACCTGGCTATTGGAGCTTTCATATCTTTACTGCTACTAGACACATGTAATGCATTTAATCCAATATCTCGATCAGCAGTAAAACCAAATATTTCACAGACTTTTAAAAGAGTTGTTGGTACAATAGATACAGCCACTTGAATTAAACCGTATCCAAAACTGAGAGAAGCATTTAAAGTGTTGGTATCTTCTGATGAAAGATTACTTGGGGGTGTGGGCGTTCGATTTGATTTCTAACAACAAAAGGAAGTCTTATGTCACGGAATGAATTTTAAATCATTTTAAATAACAAAATGATGATGACAAAAACAAAAGGAATATTCAAACTTTTTCAACAAAGTAAAAATATATTTTTGCTGAATTTATGGTACTAGTTTACAAATAGTACAAATGCAATATCGTACAACTGTAGTCATCGATTTACAATTCTGTGCCATCATATACAAGACAGATATAAGTAGTTCATACAGTTGTTTTGATAATGTTAAAATGTGCAGAGACCAAAAGGGGTACTCAATTCTATAGAAATTGACTCAATCAAACTGATTTGATTTAAAAAAAACTTGTGAGTCTCAACCCTTTCCTTTTTGTCTTTTTGCTGACATCAGTTTTAATTCAGGTGGAAGTATGACTGTCTCTGAATTATATATACCTTTCTTTTTTTTTGAGTATTATCCTTTGAATTAACACTTCCCGTCTCGAACCCAAGAATTTCTTTTTGACATTTATCATACATTTTCCAAGCACGTCTCATGTGATAACCCGCTTTTACAAAATCAATAACACCTGAAATTAAATTTGTAAGAACCACACTTAAATAAAATTACAGTTTCAGCTATTTATTCAACCAGCTGTTTGTAAGCATATTAAATCAGATCTTAACATCCAGTCATCATTAAATGACTAAATTCTGTCAAATAATGAAAAGAAGCACAATAGAAGTGTACCATTATAAACATCACATTACGAACAAAAAGTGATATTTGTATCCTTTCCTTTACCTTTATCTATTTAGCATGAAATATATAGGGAACATTTGATCACACGATTCCTAATCAGACCGGCAACACTAAGCTGTTACTTCAAACTTACTCTGTTTCAAAAACATAAGAAAAGCCAAGAACAATTCACAATCTGCCCATATGATCATTCTTTCGATGCGTTCTACAGTTGACCACTTCTCTGACGGTCGCTTGTGTATGATTCCTTCGAATAGTGTATCAACTTGGCACATTTTTATTGTTCCCTTTAAACTGTTTAATGCATGCTCCATTTTTTCGTCTTCAAATGTCATTGCAGCAGTCTAAAAAGAGTAAAAAACACCAAATATACAAAATATAATAAACAACCAAACATAATTTACTAATAGAAGTTATGAGTGAACACAATGGCTTACATTATTCTATTAAATTCAACTTTTGCTTTGAAATTATCACATTATGGTACAAGGATCTTAATAGACAAAAAATCAACAAAACTCTTACAATAAAATCAACAAGACTGGCACCAGCTGATAGTTGTGGGCTGCATTGCCTAAAATGTTAAACACAGCTTTAGTTAAAAATCTGATCATCTCCTTCTATTGTATTATTAATAATTTTTTGACAAACTGGAATGAAAATTGGAAGGAGCATCTCAACAAATTTTCGAATTTGTTCTTGAATACGGATGTGTCATTGACATGTTATTGATTTCCTCTTTGATTTAATCATTTTTTTATAAGTTGTTTGGCATCAAAGTTAAGTACATTTTAAATATTTTATTTCATTAAACTTTGATTCTACAACACAAAGTTAGCTTAGAAAGTTTGCCATTTTAGGTTAATTATTTTTTACTTTTAATATCTGTAGATCCAGATGGCAGAATCTGGTATTAAAATTTGAGATTTAAAGCCATGACCTTTAGAAAGTTAGCATGACATAATTAGAGAAAAACAATGATTCTTTGCTAGATTATCTACAAGAAGATAGAGGTGGAAAATATGCTGAAAAGAATTTGTTATAGCTTTAAAATTATAGCAAGACATTATACCACAGAGACAACAAAACAGGCAGGCTTATAATTCTTACACACTACCTGGATAAAATATTTTAAAAAAGCTTGAATAGATGTTTTGAACTAAATATATGTTTAATGTTTATAGATTAAAGAATGGATATGGCATTGCCTTTAGAAAAAGCTTTGATAGATTTTTTAAACTTAATATATATATAATGTTTATACATAAAAGAGTGGACATGGCTTTGCCTTATTGGTTTTATCCATACGTATTGTTTTTTCTTATTCTTTTTTTAAATAAACCATAGAAAACACAACATAAACACAACCTGCTTTAAACGAAGGTTTAAGTTTCTCCTAAACGAACTACAAGTTATTACTCAGTATTACTAATAACTGATCCAAAAAACTATTTAGTATGAAAAATCACATGATTTGAATAATTTAATCTTATATAACAGGTCTTAGTATGGAGTCATTCTCACAACCTGAGTCAGTGCAGCAAATTACTTGTTTACATGTTTGTGTTTGTTAAGGGTAAAGTGCATGGCCAAAAACTTTCACTGAACACTAAATATTTACTTTTGTAAAAAATAATTAATTTCTAAACCATTACCTGAACTTCTTAAACAACTGCTCAGCATGGCCAACACCACCATTTAATAGCACATTTATACCTTCTCTTGCAAACCAACTAGCATCCATTCCAGGTGGCAACGGAATCGCACCACCATCATTGTTTTCACTGTCATAGTGCCGACTGGTTGCACCATTACTCGAAGATTCCATATATATATTCCAAAGTTACAATGTATTCATAGTGTCATTGTTAATTTGTACTATCTTTAAAATTATAATTTACACATATAGTAACACTTGCAGCTCAACTGTTGTTGTGACACTATAAATATTGTTTCTAACCAGCAGTTTAGTTAGTTTAGTTGAAACAACAAACAAATATTCATTTAGAAAACTAGCATTTATATGGTATATATTAAAAAAATACCGCATCTAGAATTATTTTCGCATTAGTTGCAATATAATTCAAAATTTTTGAAACAGTAAAAAAGTATACTTTTTTTCTACCACATTCCAAAAAATACACAAACGAAGTTCAATAAAAACTACAAAAATCTAACAAAGTAAAGAGTTTTTCAAAGTCAAAGCAAGGCTTTATACAGTAAAAAAACATTGCCTATCCTAAAACTGCTTTTTAATATTTCTGAAAAACCACAGCAACAAGAAAAACTTATCTAACCACATTGTGAAAATGTAAAAAAAAAGCCAAACAGGTGAATTGAGACAAAAACAATGATTATTAGATATTAGAAAGAAGTTCCATTGTTGTTTCTTATCAATGTATATAATAATTAATATTAATTATTAATACAAATATAGAAAGAAAAATATTTGTCAATAAGTATACATGATCTTAACTTTTATTTTTTTTGTTTAAACAAACTAATTGCAAAACAATTAAATGCTGGAGGAAAGCTGTTAAAATATTTAATGGTATAATTTAAAATCAATATTTATCTGACATATAAAAAGTTACATAAACCAGGATGCAGGATATGCAGGATTTGCAGTATTTTGTTATTTTCATTTTTGCTGTAGAGAGGTTACAGTAGAAACAGAATTATCTCAACAATTGAGCTTCAAACTCAGTATTTTTTTAAAATCTATGACCCAGGAATCCACCTACTATAGCATTACTGTACATGGAAATAAATTAGCATACAAAAGTAAAAATGCACAATTTTGGTACTTGTACAAAAAAATTAATGCCTGTGCTTGCATTTTATTTAAAAGCACTGAAAAGAACTTGAATCAAATATCAATAGTGAGTTGATTAAGCCCTTGTTTAAATTGTGTTAAGGTTACTCTAAAGAAAACAATTTTTTTTAGGGTTTTTTGTGAATACTTCATGACATCTATATAGAAAAAAAATTCTCCTTCATCACAAATACGTCTTTCATTGAGTATTTGACAAAAAAAGTAATAAAAAAAATATAAAAGTATTGGTAAATTAGAAGGGTTTTTCAAAGACTACTCCTCAAGTGAGTTTTTTCCTTTACCATAACCTTAGTCAGCAGTACAAAATAATTGTAAAAAAATTCTTGCACATTTGGCACAACTAAAAATAAACATGATAAAATGGGTAAGTTAAATTAAATATTGCAAACTTGAACTTTTATTGGACTAAAGAAATATTTGGGTTATATGTTAATGTTGTTTAACCAAGCTTTCACAAAAATATTGAACAATAGAGTGATTATAGCCCTGCTGTCTCGATAAACGTCAACAGCGGGAATTCCTCACATAGAGAGCATGAAACAGAAATACAAGAATAATCTAAAATTTTTTGATATACTGAATCGAAAAAACTAAAATGACAAAACATTATGATATGTTATATGATAAGTTGTCTTCCCACATCGATTACCCACTGGAAAGTCTCTTTAAACAAGGTGCCAAAGTTATCATTAAATATCGACGATGTAATGGTGCACGTTAATGGCTCGATGGTTAGATACAATTTTTTAAATTTTTGAGTTATCATTCGCCGACCGACTGACTCTATTTTTGGTGTTCAAATGACTCAACACCAGATATTTGTGACGTCCGCCTTAGGAAAATTTCTCTACTTTTTAGGATTTTTTTATGCTTCGCTAACAGAATATATAATGTGCATACAAATAAATAACAGCTACCACCAGTGGAAAATATGTAGTAGACACACAGACTTTAATAAAACCTTTTCAACCAAATTGAATCTTTTAAGCAAAGCTCCTAGAGAGCAGTCATTGAGTGTGCCACACTGTCCTCATCGTATACTCATTGATGTCAAATAATTACGTATAATTGTTTGTTTCCCCTTAGGACTGTAGCTAGCTAGCTATCGTGTACTTACAAAATTATTATCTTAGCTGCATTTACGTTTTGAAACCATAACCATAACAATAACGCTTTTCTTTCGGATAGAGGACTTACAAAGAAACAGTTTTTGGGTAGGTACAAGTAAAGTGTAGCTCAGACTTACTGGTGGAGAAGACAGACTAAAGAAAAAGAATGGTTCTTTAATGGATATTCAAGACCTCAATTTGTTTTGTTGTTGATCTTCCGGGCGCTCTTTTGAATGACGACATTTGATTTGCTTTACCGGCGGACGATATGCATCTTTTCCCGCAACCTATTATCCAGGGCCATAAGGAAAGTTTCCATGTCCATTTCTCCCGGTTGGAAAATGTGTGGTAGCCATTATAGGTTAAGGAAAAACACGCTATCCACGCAGTCATCTCTTCATAAATAGGACCTAAATTTTTCGTAGAATATTTGTTTTCTAACTTCAAACCTGTCATATTGTGTAGTTTTTAGGTGACTGTTATCTAATCTAGCTTTACTTTAATTCATATATATGTGTTGTTGTTTAATCAAAGCTTCTTAATAGTTAGACCTGAAACGTCAAAGTCTTCCTCCATCACGTAACATTTCGACCCGGAAAATCCTGCGTAAGTTTTGGTAATCTACAATCTTGGTCAAAAGCATGTTGAGACAAGACAGCTTACTGTGAAGTTCGCCACCATATATTACTGCATCGTCTATTCTCACATTAGATTTACACATTTTACACCTAGGATCTTAGGCTACTTGGTTAAGACTAAATTCTCAAACTATTCTAATTGTTGCTGACGTCAGCATACCCATTTTTTTACGAGCTTTAGGTCCTCCTTCGTGGATTATTTCGGTTTGCTTGCTTGCTAGACAATGTGACTAGCAGCGCTTTCTGCTTGGCTTACGTCTGCAAAAGTAGCAACCTAGCAGCCTGGCATGCAAGTACCTTAAAAATTAAATTTTCTTTGACAAAAAAAGTATTTATATAAACAAATTAAAATCTGACATGTGTAAATCTTTTTATTTTGGCATGGCCTCACAAATATCGAGGGATATACTGTCTATTATATCCAGGAGGGCCATAGCTTAGATGTGGAGTCGTAGAGTATTTAATGCATTCTAAGCTACGCAGACCCAATTTAGAGTTCACGCTCTACTAGACAACTTTCTGAAACATCCAACGGTCCATACAGTGTACCATCTTCCCAATTTCCCTCACATGGCTTGGGTTATCCCGGGGCTATGGTAACATTCATTCGCTCATATTGAATTGCCGCCAAGGGGAATCAAACTCCGGTCTCTCGTTGGAGGAAACATACTCTCAGTCAACAAATCTAACCGCCATTCATAGTTTTTAAACATAATTTTATCTATGTCATGTTAAGCCTCTCGAAGACGCTGTTCGACAACTAATGATATTGTCTTTGCGTAATAGGAACATATGCAATGATTTGGAACGAGATTAATTTTCACTTCCATCAAGATAGAAAATGTATAGGAAATTTTATTCCTGCAAGAAGCTGCTTAATTGAGTACGAAAACTTTCATTTATTTGCTGACTCTTCTAACTAGATAAAGCTTGTCTCCAGTGGTTTTCCACGTCCGTAATGTTCTTACGGGACAGTAAGAGCGCTGGGAACGAGGCTGATGACGATACAATCGCATAAAACAGAACGCCTCCTCAATGCCACCAAATGGAACAAAATTTAGAACTACCTTGTTTTTATAAGAAAATTAAAATTCTAACTAGGTTGATCATTATTCTTATTTTTCTATTGTTCTAAATGATACACCTGTTGATTTTACCATGAAATCTGATCCTGTATTCTTATAAATTGTATCTTTATAAAAATAAAAAGCGGTTACATAAAAGAAACGTGACCAAGTAAAACACCATCTTAAAAATAACACGTACGCGTTTGCAAGAGTTGTTGCGTCCATTACTTGCTGATATGTAGCGTAAAAAGACAAAAGAGCGCATTGTAAAGGCTTTTCACACTCTCAGCTACGAAAACAAAAATAGAAAAGATAACAGTGTTTTATTGATCATTTTAAATACTGATCTCAACTTAGTGAACGTAGAAACGAAATTACTTAATAACTCCGATTAAAAACTTTGATGGCTGGACTGTTAAATCTATACCTTGCTTGGAAACGTTGTGAAGAGAGCGGGTGTTCACTACTTTAGTAAACATCTGAACTACCGTTTTATTTCAAAATTTACTTGACATATTTAGCCGTCACAAACTAAGTAAGATGGCACCCTATTTTTTATGTTTGGTCACGTGGTTACATGCTAAAGTCGCCCAAAACATAAAAAATTACAATAGGTTGACAGCTATGTGCACTGAAGACCCAACAGACAATGGCTAATTCTATTTTGAGACTTTAAACTTATTTTTATCAGGTTACAAAACAGTTAAAATGAATACATTTCCATTTAAATTTATGACAATTTTTTTAATTCGTGAAAAAACTATTTTCCGAACAATGTTATTGTGAACCAGCAATAACATTGTAAACCCTATGATAGGGTAAAAAAAACGATGACCTATTATTTCTTGTTTGGCGCTTCTTCTACAGCGCAAATTATATTGTAATTTCACTCTGCGGAGTGCAATTATTAATTGAACTCTAGAATCTTAACTGCATTCTTTAAGGAGCGCCGATAATTTAAAAAATATATTATTTAATAACTGCACAAATGTTTCATTTACAAACCACTTCCCACGAACCAAAAAAGAAAGAAAAAGGACTGATCATTTATTCTTCCACAGAGGAGGAATGAAGTAAACATATTTCATAGTTTTAATTTTGTGTTGTTGTATATGTTTACTTGTCGTTTAAAATAATTACTGTTGCTTTTGGATTCATACCCATAAATATTTATTTTCTCGCGTTTTATGATAAGTCGAAAAATATATCTTTACAATGAATCGAACTAATTATAAATCGATAATGAAAAAATCAAAACATTGAATTTGACATTCTGTGCTACTCTTACAAAAATAGTTCATTGTGTGATATGTAATCGAATGTTTACTCGTGCAATTGGAAATAATCGAACTCGTAATTTTTTTGCTTTTTAAATTT
This sequence comes from Hydractinia symbiolongicarpus, assembly GCF_029227915.1. Lineage (NCBI taxonomy): Eukaryota > Metazoa > Cnidaria > Hydrozoa > Anthoathecata > Hydractiniidae > Hydractinia > Hydractinia symbiolongicarpus. The sequence goes on along the minus strand of NC_079875.1, from coordinate 17,884,024 downwards.
AACCTCGTCCTAACGGACTCGGAAAATTAAAAGCAAAAAAAAAAACTCGTTCGATTATTTCTTAATTGCACTCGTAAACGTGCCATTACATATACGAATCTTTTTTTACAGAATATGTAATCCAATCAAAAATTATTTACTATCAACAGAAAAACCATATAAAAAATGTTACAAGCAAACGCCCTGTCATAAAATGAGACAATTTAAAAGTAAAGTTAAGTTCAAAAATTATAGGATGGATAAATAAAAAATAAAATAAGATCAACAAGAAGAAAGCATCAGCTCAAAATACAATTTGCTCATATAAAGTGTAAATTTAATACATGACTAATTAGTACGTACAAAACTTCATATAAAATCAAAATGATAGAAACTCCATTAACATACACATTATGTTCAATACTCAAGTATCAGTGAATTAACTACAAAATGCATGCTGAAGAAAATAACAAGGAATCAATGTCTGCATTTTTGGCTTATATGGACAAATGATTATTTTTTTAACTGAAGGAAATGTGCTATTTTTTTTTCGCATTTTCTACTTTTCCAGTTTACTTCCAAAATGTCCTGTAAATTCAATATAAAGTTACGTTACACGATGGAAATACTAGAAATAGGATGTAAGTAAAGAAACAGCTGATTGATGTTAATTATTACAAATCTTTAATTTCACAATTTCAAAAAAAATTGTGTCCAATTTTAAATTTATACATATATATTTATGCAACTTTTGTGATTCTGTTTGAAAATTCTGCTATATTTTCCGCAAACAATTTCTTTATCAATCAGTTCCTTTAGATAGAATATTTCGGATAGTAATAACTTGCAGCTTCTATCAACACTGTACGTTTTTTTCAAAATATGTTAAAAAACTTTTCTAACTTAACGTAGCTTAAAAAATTTAATAAGTTTCGACTTGTTCTTAAGGTGCTTTTAATGGTTGAACAACTCTCACCGGAAATGTTCTTAAAACTAGATTCTTATATAAAACAATGTGTAAACACGACTTAAAATTGTGTAAGAAAATAAAAAAGTAATTTATTAGTTAGTTATTATTCATTCAATGTTCTTGTAATAAACGTTTGATAGTGTCATCTTCAGCAACATCATAAGCATTTTTACCACTATTGTTTCGTATGTTTACATCGATATGTGGTACAGACAACAACAACTTCACACATTCGATATGACCACGACAAGATGCAAAATGTAAGGGTGTGTAATTATACTTTTCTACGTTGTTTATATTTGTCACGTCATGATTAATTAAAACATTTAAAGCATCATGATGACCATAAAATGCATTGCAGTGATATGCATTCCATTTATATTTATTCACAGCATACACATCACTACCAGCATCAATTAAATATTTCACTATTAATGGATTGTTGTAACATGCAGCTTGTATCAACAGTGTGCTTTTATTATCAATTCTCATTTCAACGATGTTTGGATGTTCAATAAGAATTTCTTGAAATTTCTTGTGATCACCATCTTTAATGATTTCAACAATTTCTAAAGACAAATTATGTGACGATATATGAAATAAACTTATTAATGTCACGAAAAAATAATTACTTTTAAAATAAACAATTTCAAAACTATGCGAGTGTAAAAGGTTGTAAAAATGTGTAGCAGCAATATTAAGCTTTTTAAAAAATGTTGGAGATAGTAAAAGCAGGTTGTGATGTAGTACCTTTCCTAAATAGTCACTTGCAAGGTCGGATGGAGGTATATCAAGATAAGCGCGCGCTTACTTTCAAAAACGTAGTGAAAAAGCCCGCACGCGTCACGTGTGTATAGTTTTCCTTGTATTTTTTAGGAAGTCTGGTAAGGAAGTTGTGGTTTTGCTTATTGCGCTTATTCACTTTCCCAAACAAAGTAGATAGATACTCCTCTGAGCAAGCGAAACGAAAAGCAACTTTGCTTTCTCGCTTATTAAAGAATAAGCAAGAAAGCGTGTCAAAGTTGATATATTTGCTTTTTTGCATGGAAAGAATGCGGAGATGAAAAACTACTTTGCCATCACGTATAAGCAAATAAGCAAAAAAAGGCAAGGTAGACAAAATTTCTCAACCGTAACAAGATGAATGTCCACTTTGTTCGTGTTTATAACCAATCAACCAAAGGTGGACGGTAGAGGTAGTGTGAACTTTTAGGTTTCTGGATTTCTTTTTTACTATTTCTTATGAATTTCAAGTACCCAGTGTGTAGTAGTATGTATAGTTTATTCCCTAAGCTAAAATATCAGATTTTTTGGTGGGGCTTGAGAAGATTATTTTAAAGTAGCTAGCTAGGTTTCTCTGCAAAAATATCTATATATAGTGAATGAGATACTTATTTATTATTCACTTTAGTAGCTGAGAATGTGTGTATACTAAGTTCTTTCACTGATCCTGTTCTGTATGAAACTTCTGGTGCTATATTTTTTCAACAAAATGAGTTTGTAGCTACTGCTTTGTCTTGTGTTATTTTTTATACTCAAGCCTCCCCACCACACAAATAAATAAATCAAAAGAAAAATACACTCAAAACCATTTTTTATTTTATTATTATGTGGTGCTCATGTGTTCATGTGGGTCTTCATTTGTTATTTTATACCTAGCAAGATACACTAGTGGTTGGATTTTGAGAGAATATTGAGCCAGTATGATGAATAGAAACAGAGCTGTATTAAGGATGGAAAACGTATCCATCAATTTTCAAGCCAAGTCACCATAGTGGTGCTCTCCACCAAGACTACTTGACATATGTTATATAGCTATAACAATATGGATAGAAAAAATCTTACCAATCTTACTAATATTTTTTATTTCATAACTACCTTTCTATCTGATGTATTTTTTTGTTATGCAGTGTCAGTGGAGATGGTAACTCTCTTTACAGATCTATTTCTGTGTTGCTGATTCGCGATGAAACCCTGGGTTTTGAGAATTTTGAGAACCATCCAATAAACATTGTGCAATGTTTATTGGATGGTTGTGATGTGTATAGAAAGACCAAGTCAAAAGAACTGGCCATAATTGAGTAAGCAAAATGTGTTTCAAAATCCTTCATTTGGTCATTTAATGTGTGTTTTATCAATTTTTAATCTAGTTGAGGTATAATAATTTTTTACTAAATGTCTAAACTCCTGTGATCAATTGGTATGATATTTATGATACAATTTCGTAAAAGGTTCAGGTTCGATTCCTGACAGGAGTAAACTATATGTGATGCAGGCAGTACCCTTAAAATTTGTGTCACTCTATATATATTTTTAATTTTGTAGCATCCTATTAAAACCACCTATCAAAGCTTATGATATAAACAAATGAACAATTTATTCAACACAATTGTTGAGCCCAGGAGAGGTGTTGCTGGTGTTTCTGTGAAGGTATTTTGATTTAACTAGAAGGTTAAGTTTAAAGAATCCCTGCGATTGTTTGTGAGTGATATTCCGGCCCATAGTAACATATGCCCAGTTGCAAATGTGGGGGATATTTTGTAAAAACTATCAAGGTGCTCTACCAACAGATATCACCTCTTTATTTAAAACCACAAATAGGTACACATTTCCATCAATCCGTGAAGTTTTGAGAATTTTGGCTACAATTCCTGTAACCTCATGCACTTGTGAGAAAAGTATCTCTGGGCTAAGGCGTTTAAAGACTCAGATGCGAAACACAATGTCAGAGGAAAGGTTAAGCAGCCTAGCAGTTATCATGTTTAACAGGTCAATCACTGTGATCTCTGATGAAGTGATAGATGAGTTTGCTGAACAGAATAAGAGATAAAGGCTTTTTGAAATATATATACTTGCCGATTGATTTATACATAGTTTTATATATTTTAGCTGTATATTTTTTATGTATATTGTTACTTATTGTACTTTTTAACGCTGGAAAAAGCCTGAACAAGGTGCTAAATTTTGTTACTATTAGGTCCGCCCATTTGGCGTATTTTAACGCCCATTCTGGGCAGTAATTTCCCAAAAAATTTTTTGCTTAGTTACATAAAAAACCTGGATCCGACCCTAACTTGCAATGTCACAAATCACTTATATGAACTCGCAAGAGCTAATCCAGTGTTAGTCAGCGCCGTCACATGACTAACACTGGATCCAAAAAAAATTTCCTAGAGGGTTAAAAAAAATTAGTGTATTGTGGTCCCTCGGCCATACCACAGTTAAACTGTTAAAACGTGATGTAGTTATACGTGAAGAAATACCAAACATCAGTCGCAGAGAGAAACAGACGCATTTGTGTTATTTAGAGCCATAGTCAGTGTGGGAGACATCACAGTAAGTTATTTGCTTGTTGTAGCCTACTGAGTCTCTCTGACTGGGTCATATTGAATACTATTTGTATATTTTCTAGGTTATTGAACACATTCGTTATATCTTTCTTTGATACTCGATGTTTACTTTCCCCTGGACACACACAAAACACAGTGTAGCGCCAAGTCACCATTTACCACAGTTTATATAAGATTCTTGGTTTGGTTTGAGCTTGCTGTTACAATTGATACTACTTTCAGCTACGCAGTGCAATGTCCTATCAACCGGAATCCTAGGGATCTTTATATCGGAATGGCGGGATGAATTAGTTCTACCATCAGCCTGTTTTGTTTACTCCATTACCAATATAATTAGTTATTAATTTAAGCAAACAAGACAAGTCACCAGACAATCTCGTTAAGTAAGAAAGAGTTTGAATTATCTAATGAAGTTTTACTGGGTAACCATTTATTAACTTTACTGGTTTTATACCAATTAAAACGGAAAACAAATTTAGTTTAGCTATCATTGTAAACCCACTTAATTCTGTAATTGGTTATCACATTTTACTGACAGTCCTTTGTGGACACTAACCAAACTTTTTTCAACACTGTTTAAAATGTGACAAAGATTTTTTGTGCTGACCTACACATTGTGGGACATAATATATTGGAAAGGAGGGCGAATTTTAAGAAGGGTTTATCTATGTAAGTAACACGCATTCCGAACATGTAAATGTTAACAGCAGACTTAGGACATCGAGTATAAGTTATTTGATTTGAGCCAAAATCTTAAACAATGCTGATTTTAACTAACGTCAGCACGTCTCAATTCCAAATATTTCGAAACCTCTCTGCGTTCCATAATGCGGACATTGTGGAAATGCTTGACATTGCTCACTTGGCCTAGATTTTTAAATTAAAATTTTCAAGCACTTTAATAAATCTAACCTTTTTTTAAATAGATTGAGATCAGATAAATTATTACATATGTTAAAAGAGAGACTGTTGATTTTATTTTGTTTACCTTCAAAATAATGACAAATTTGTGCTTTCCTAACATAAATCCGATTATACTCTCATTTGTGCTCCTCATCATCATACCATAATGAGAATTATAAAAAGAAGAATTATGCAAATGCAATGGTACACATGCTTCATATAATATGCAGACATATACAAATGTGAATGCATAAAATAATTAATATCAGCATAAAACGATATATTCGGACCACATATGATGTAACAACCGCATATAATGTAAAGACCGCAAATAATGGTATTAGTATTATAGTATTATTAGTATTAATGGTATCATATATGTGTATTTTCTTATTTAAGGTAGTAGCATAGATTAATACCACCACCATCTTGTTTTTACTTACTGCCAGAATGTCACTCACCACTATTTTATAGAAAGCCTTTGTAAGACCACTGACTTGTGCCAGAGTCTTTTTTTTTCTTTCCGTCCTGATAGCACAAAGCAAAAAAATGCCTCTACGCCAAGGTTTATGCCTCATGTTTAGGTCTTACTTAGTCCTCTTTCGAACATCTCAAACTCAAATTAACGGTATAGTCGCCAAATCACTTCAGTATACTTCCAATTCGCCTAAACATTGACATTTCATTGTATTGAATATTTCAATGTCAAAAGGTTTGATCTCTTTTTTCTTTAGTGTACACTTCAGTGTACACTTTTTGATTAGTCAGTCATTCTAAACTTAATGATGAAAGAACACGACCATTTATTTTTTTGACAAAAAAAAAAATTACCAATCTTGTTACTTTTTTATTTTTTTTGAACTAGTTGACTAATAATTAAAGAATAATGAAATCTGTAGATACACAAAAGAATTTACTATACACTTATAATGTCTTGTACATTCGAAGACGAATTGTACGTGAAGTAAAATGTCAATAATACAACTTTCATGTTTATTTTCACTAATGTTAAAATATCAAACACCGTACCTTTGAAAGAATAACACATCTCAGCAGTCTGGTAACTTTTTGACATCATATTGCTAAACAAAAATTGTGTTCTATTACTTACCAACATTTAGCAAGGGTGCACAAATACATTTTAAATTGTAAATAAAAAAACATTACAAAAACAACATTATAAGTACATTTTAATCATTTAAAATCATTTTTGAACATAAATATGATAACTCGAACGTAGGAGAGCTGAAGAAGTATTTGAGACTTTGAGCACCTAAAGTTATGAAAAAAACTCGATGGTCGTGTTCTTCTGCTGGTAAATGCAATGTGCAGCCATTGTTGTATGCTGCTGAATCTGAACAACCCATTTCATCACAGATGATTGAATTATTGAGCAAGTAGGTATGGTCAATGGTCTGCATCTCTACATACTTAATTATTTCAAATATTTATTCCTTCAAAGTATAAGTAAAGATTTACATGACTACTAGACCTTTATAGCATATAGTTACTAACTGCATGTCAGGATGGTTTAAACTTTTACTTTACAATCCCATACATTCTCACAGTAAATTTAAAAGAATAAAAAGTGAGTGTAAAAAGTGACAAAATATTTGGGACACATACTGAAATCCTGCAATTTGGTTTTAGAAAAAAAAGATGCAAGATACAGTTATAAGCTTGCCTGTAGGAATTAAATACCCATATACCATCAGTCTTATATTTCCAGACGATACCAGTGCGAATTTACATTACTTAAACATGCACAATGACTCCATTTTGTAAAACAGAAAACACAGATAATTTAGGCAGTGTCTTGCAAAACCATTGTTAATTACCCAGGATCAAATATTAAAAAAATTCATTTGGTTTTCGATAATACTTGAATTGGTAGTATACTACTAAGAATAATATTTCAATATTTATTTATTTCAATAATCTCTAAGATGCTGATTCAAAAAATCAAGTTGTTATCGCATTAATATCAGAAGAATTTTTTCATCACACCAGTGTTAAAATTGATATCCTGTCAAAATTGATATTCAGTGTAATAGCATCTCAGAAAATGGCTATATTAAAAAAATCTTTTTAAGGGTATCCTTAAATTTTTATTGACGGAGTGGCTTATCGTAAGACGGCGACCAAGAACATTTCATGAAATTTAGCCTTTTTGCATTCCAAATGTTTGGAAACAGAAAAATGCATTGCACAACCCAAACGATGCACCCATTATTTAGACCCTATCTGACTCATTTCTATCATTGCGCATGTTTTTGGGAAATTTGTCGACGTGTTTTTTGAAAGGTCTTCCTAAATCTAAAGGATTATATCTATTCCACTTAGAGAGCTATTATTATTTTGGACATTTAGTGGACTAATATACTTAAGGATTACAGCTGGCTAAGCTTGAATCAATTTAACATTCAGTGGTGGTACAAGCTAGCTCCTTTCACTGTGGGCCACAATTGAAATAAGTTGACAGCAGACAGCTGAATTATAAGTTCGCCACTACAAGTAATAGAATAACATATTTCTATATTAGATTAACGCTTTTGAAAAATTTCAAATATCACTTTTTAATGTTCAGAGTGGATTTTAGACTATTTGGTTAATTTGAAACACTTAAAAAGTGCTAATTGTTGCTGACACCATTGTAAACAAATTTTTGGGCCTTTCTGGGCCCGAGGTGGATTATTTCGGGCGAGGTAAACGTGTAAGGTCACGCTAGAGAATGTGACTATCAACTTTTCAACGCTGTCTGCCTGGCCTACATGTGTGCAATTGTAGCAACTGTGCAGTCTGTCATTCACTATTAAAGCTGTTGTCCAGATTTGACAAATGACAAAAAAACTTCCTTAGTTTCAATACTTTTGTGCAGGATTGCAGATACCACAAAGGATAAAAAGGTAGCTAGAGAGTTTATTGTAAAGAGAGTTTCAAGTAAAAGATACACAAGGTAGATAACTTTTAATTTCAAAAAATTTGACTTGTGTTTTAACAGGGAAACAAGATTAAACAAAGCTATGGAGGTGATTCCAGTTTAAAAATCTTCTTTTAATCAGCTTTTATTTCTCTTAAAGTGAGTGCACTTGTCTTTTTTAAGAATGACCAGATAACATTAGGGACTTAAATTTATGGCAATACATACTCAGTTACTAGCACAAGGTTTTCATTTGAACTTGACAACAATAATTCTGCAATAAGAAAAATAATTTTTTGCACCCCTTCAGGAAAAAACGTCTGGCAATACTGTCACAAAGCTTTTTAAGCAAATTAATTAGAAACATGGTCTCAAACAGTTTTAAGATTCACAAAATACTGTGTCAGATTGATGTATAAATTCTTACCTTTTTAAATCTTTTGTGAAAACATGATCTGCATTAGCAGTTGGTTTCTCGTACTCTAAAAGTTAAATTTAAATAAATTGATTCATTTAATATGGAATGTTCAGTTTAACAAAATGTAAAATCTTACCTTTCAAACTTTCAACTAAGTTCATTAAATCAGTTGTTAATTGTGAATATTCGGGTCGGGTTTCACACTCATCAATCAAGTTTTTATAAATAGAACATTCACTAGGATCTATACCAACAGTGGTGACATCATTAATTGAAATTTTCATTTCGCCCAACGGATTTGTCGAAAAATCTGCTTTGTTCATTTGATGAAGGTGTGAATTGAATGTTGGGATAGTTTTTTGAAAAGAGGATAGACCGCGGAGTTGTCGTTCAATTTCCAGCTTTTCAGCAACCAACTCAAAATGAGATTTTAAATTGAAAATTTGAACGTAATCTGTAAATTCTTGTACTATGTTATTGTCAACAAAACCAGTACAAATTAATTTTGCTTTAAATTCTTCAGATTTCTCATCAAATGATTTCAATAGATCTTCTTCTTCTTTATTTAACATTTTAAGATACTCTTCTAGTCTTTTCAACTTTCTTTCTTTTAACTTAAGAGCAAGTACTGCTCTTTCTTTCTTACAATTTTTCAGAGCGTCACCGTATTTCCTTGTTAACTTTTCCAACACCATTTTTGTTTCATCGAAAGAAGTGATGAACGATTGGAACCACTTTTTGGCTTCCACACCAAATTCATCTATCGATTTGATTCTGTGATTCTTATGTTGTCTGTGTGTGCAATACACACAGGTAAACAGATTTTCACAGTCAATACAGACAAATTTTGCAATTGAGTTGTGTTGTTTACACAATGGTTGGAGTTTTTGCAATTTTTCATTAAAAATGACATTGGTAAAAGATTTGTTGGTACAAGAATGTAGATTTTGACATCCGTCACATATCTTTACACTGCATGTTGTACAGGAGTGGCTGATACTTTTTTTGCATTCTTTACTTTGCTGACATAAAGATTTAACATTTTCACCAGATGACCTATAAGCAAAACAGTAGTCTTAAAATCTTGTTGCCATTTTTGTAAACTTTATTTCTCTTTATATTTCCAAATTTTCTAAGTACTTTTGGAGAAATAAAACATTATTTATTATTTCACTAAAGCTCTTAAGTAACAGGCTGGCAACCTTTGTTAAGAGTATATTTCTTTCTTGAACATGAAGTTAGTTAAAACTTCAACACTACACAAATTGTCCTTTTAGCGGGACATGAAAAGCTTAGGGAGAAAAAGGGCGAAAAATGTTTCTTCTTTAGGGTTCCTTTGAGATTAATTCAATTGGCACGACGCCAGGTCTTTTACAATGTTGCTATTATAATAAAATTGTTAAAAAAATATTAGGAATTATTTCAATTAAAAGTCTTCCAAATAATATTCATGCCAAATGTACAAGAAAAAAAAGCAGCGTTTTTAACTGTTTAAGAAAAAAATAAGTCGTCATCCTGACAGGTGTAATGTCCAAAAGTGTAAGACACTGACATTATAAACTTGTCAGTAGGATGTAGAAAATTTTGACTTACATTTGATCTAAAAGGTCGGTCAATGTATACGTATTTATCAATGAAGAAGTTGTTTCATGCTGATCTATTACTGTCTTCTTAGCACATCTTAATGGGCAAGCCAATTCAGCACTTCCGTCTTCACCAAAATCAAGAATGCTATCTAAACAGTCTCGGCAATAGGTGTGCCCACAAATAAGATGCTTCGGTTTATGAAAAGTGTCTAAGCAGATCTTGCATTCCAATACTGCAGCAAGATCTATTTTTGATACAGCCATTTTACTGTAGTAATTTAACAATTCTCCTAAGAGTGAAATTCCATTATATATAGGCATAACTTTTCGTAGATGTTACATGAGAATGTCAACCATTTACTCAATGATATCTAGCTCAAGTTTGTTAGAACATAACAGAAATACAAGCAATAAGCTTACAAAAAAACATTCAGGAAAATTAATCACTGAAAAGTCTTTTGTTTAAAATAAAACATAACGCACTCATTAGAAAATATTCGGAATACAAGAAATAACACATGCTTTTCAAACAAACATATTTTACAGTTCTCTTAGTTTCTAACAATAATAATATAAACTAAATCTGTATCACAGAAGATAGCATAGTACACCATGCACACTGGCACCTTCCAAACTCAAGACTGATCGATATTATTCTAACCATTTTGTGCTACTGGACAAATTCTTCAAATTTGTCAGTTTTGTTGATTAGGCGTTATAACCAGCCAGAATTATTTTTAAATTATTAACCCTTTCGCGACAGCAATTAAATCCATGTTATGACAAAGCAAAAAAAATTCATATTTTTTTTTTGAAAAATCCGAAATTTTGACTTTGAAGCAAAAAAAAATATAAAAGCAATTACTTTTATTTCTTATCATCTTTCTCAACAAAAATCTTCACTAGAGCCTGAGAAACTTAGGTTTAAAAACAAAAAAAATAAGGAAATAATAACCGGTAAGCAGTTATCTTGTAAAAAGTCAATATCAACATAAAACTAGTAATAAAATGGCAGTAAGTGATTCAATATTTATAACATCATTTTGAAATGTCAAGTTTTGTGTGGTAAATCTTGAAGCATTTGTCTGGGTGTAAACCCAGGGCTGAAGAAGATTCACCGCAAGCATAAATTGTGGTCACAGCTCTGCCTTTATTAGTTGTTAATTTCCGCGCATAACAAACGCGACACCTCTTCTTTGACCTGTGTTCCTTGCCTCCGGCACCAACTGGCACTAAAGTTGAGAAATGCCCCCCTGTGAGCCTTGAAACATCATTATTCGTTTGTTGTAGTGGTCCATCCTGAACGGTGACCATAAGCTTGATACACTACATAAGGTAATCAATGTATGATAGCTTATCATTCCTAAGAAATTCGGCATGGATTTTTTGGGCATTCAAAGCAGATTGAAGTATCAGGCGAAAGACAATTTTCTTGTACCACTTGTATGTTTTACAAAGGGCTTGCACATTATGGAGTTGTTGATCAACGCGGTCAACTCCACCCATGTGTTGATTGTAGCCTTTTGTAATAACGGATTTGATGATTTGATTTCCATCTTTGTCAGCTTTTCCAGTTTCTGTCATAGCAGAGTTATGCAGCGTGGATAGCATGTAAGCAACTTTCTGCTTTTTGTTAGACTTGTCCTTGCTGGCACAGAATTTACACGCACCATCAATTTTGACATCAATTTGGCATATTTATGCTATGTATAATTTTAATGCCGGATTCCAGATAGATAAAAGTAAACTACAGTATTCTGTCTTATCCAGGTATAAAAATAAAACGAACTGTGTAATAGAAATACAAGTATAAAGGAAAATCATATTTTTAATAAAAAATCCTGATAATTAATATTGTGGAAGTTTCCTTGCACTCTCCCCAGAGTGACACTGAAGAGATCTGACTGCATATCAATTAGTGTATGATCATGCTTACTAGGTTGTGAGGAAAAGATTTTGTTGTTTATATTTTTATAAATGCATGTATGTGTAAAAAAGTGTAAAAGAGAAGAAAAAGTGAAAACACAGAAGATGCTAAAGACACAAAAGGTCCTGGGTACCTTCTCATATTTCATTATGCTTTTTTCTTTAAAAACCAGGCTCAATGCTCATTGTCTTCCACTAGAGTGCATGTTTTTTAATGTAATGTTGGGATCTTGTCTTCTTAAAAAAAGATCGCGAAAATTCTTAAACAAAACACTAAAATAAAAACATGACTAATTAGAGCCATGCTTCCCCTATTTAGCCTCTTCTGTTTGTTTGTTTTACAACTCTTTTTTACTATGCTACATGGTTATGATACTGAGTTTTATATTTATGTATTAGGCACCCATATGCCAAATAATTAGGTCCCAAACCTCTCAGAGTTTTAGATATTGGTTATTACTCAAAACTACTTCTAAAAATCTCTGTAAAATTTTTTGGTAATCGAAAAAATATATTAACTTTCATGAGTTAATAAAACTTGAAACTCACAAGACAACTTTATTTCGATGAGGGAAATATTTTTGAGAATTTTGGTCACGTGATTAATCGGATTACCCAATTTAAGTAAAAACCGGAAAATATGTTAAATAACTTTTATTTGGCTGTCAGAAACTTCAAACAGAATGCTCTAGAATGAAAGTAATTGTATTTTAGGCAGATAGTGGCATATTAGCAGCCCTTGTAATTAGAATTTTTTTACGTCGGCAATAAAACTGCCGATGTGAGATACATTTCAACTGATTTCCATCGGCATTGCGTCGGCAATTTTTTTTAGTGAAATTTTTAAGCTGGCAATAACTTTCGTCATTCACGTTTTATTAGAGGTAGACCTCAATTAGCATCATAATTTCAATGCAATGAACTCCTAAGATGGTGATAAATGGGAATTGGCATAACTTCGAATGGCGAATTTCGTTAGGTTAATAGTTCACTGCTTTTTATGTTTCTACATGAACTTATTAGGTTAGGACATCATTAGATTGCATATCGTAGGCACAGTTTAATATAAAACTGTACAGGAGACTCAATTGTTAGAGTCTTCATAGAACCTCTCTACTCACAAAACCGAGGGCAGGGCTGACTTATTGCCTGCTGTGTCGTGTGGGAGACAGAACTTCTGGACTTCTTTTTAATACAATATACTATTTTTTTCGATTATTATTACTAAATATATTTGATTTCTCTTTCCCCATTTAAAAGGATTTTTTAAACTTTATTCAAAAATTTTTGTTCTTTGGTATTACATCACGAGAACATTCGTCCGAAAGCTGTACACGACACCTAACCTCTCCCATGTTCTGGTTATATTTAACTTGCATGGGTACGCACTCTTCTTGAAGTATTCTCTGTGACCATAAAGATCGGAAAATGACTTTTGGCATGGTTCCAAATTGTCTTCCGTCTTTCGTCTGAGTGTCAGTGTAATACACCAGCCAAGCATAAGAGTGGCATGAAGGAAAGGGGCCGCAACTTTAATGTTCTCAAGCGTATGATCCGCCAACTCCGTAAATCCGATAACTCTGTTAAACTGCTTTCGAAGCCTACAACAACTTACCACAGCTCTGTCTACCATTTTTAATGAATGAATTCAATTCAGGGGGGTTTGATACTACCACTTAATCATTTTAGGGGTGTCGGAACTCGCGCATGACAAAAATTTGGCACTAAGTTCAGCCGGCTACAACTTTTTGTGATTTTCAAGTCAAGCGCGACGGTGGTCATTTTTGATATATATTGTTATCTCAGTTAATTATTGATTATAATTATGGTCATGTTATATATACCTTTACTGAGGTTCCAATGATTCGAGAATGTTTTCAAATGAATATTTTAATTTTTAAAATATTTTTGCTAGTCATCAGAAAGCAAACGTGTTTTTCAAATTTCACGGAGTTGAAGGATCCATTACGGCATTATCGGATGATAGTACATGTCGGATCCGGCTTATTTGTCCACAATTAAATGTATTTTTTTCTTGTCATACCTCCCGAACGGTCCACGGCAGATAGCGCTACGATAATAAAAGTTTCAAATAACCGATATGTTGACGATATGGATATAAGGACGTTAAATGTGTTTTTTTCACGGAGTTGGCGGATTATACGCAATACGTTTTTCATAATAACACCGACCATTTCTAGCTCAGCCTAATGGCCTAATTTACTGAAAATCGACTTTAATTATTTTGTAGTCGCATTGAGTGAAGAAGCTCAAACAAAACCAAAATTATTGTTATTTAAAAATTTCACAACAAAATTACGTCGGCAAATTTTTTGCCGACGCAACATCCGTATCTTCGTATTTTACGTCGGCAATTACGTTGGCAGTCCTTTAATATTGTGAACAAAACCAACAGAAATTAGTTTTGCTTTAAATTCTTCCGATTTATCATCAAATTTTTGAATAGATTTTCTTCTTCTTTATTTAACATTTTAAGATAACCTCATATTCGTTCCAACTTTCTTTATTTTAATTTAAGAGCAAATACTTAGAAAATCAAAGTGACACTATATTTCCTTGTTAACCACTTTTGTTTCATAAAATAATGTGATAAAGGATTTAAACCAGTTTGGCCTCCAATCCAAAATCAAAAATTGTATATTTTTCACGATTCTTATGTTGTGTGTACAATATACACTTTAACAATTTTCACAACGATACAGACAAATTTGTCAAGCGAGTGGTGTTGCTTACACAATAGTTGCAGCTCTTGCAAGTTTTATTAAAAATGACATTAATAATATATGTAATTTGATGAAAAAAAGAGTATATGTTTTGCATCTTTGAACTGCATGTTGTACAGAAATAGCTAATAATCTGTTCACATTTTGCTTTGCTTTGCTGACATAAGCCTGATTCACACTTACTTGCGTCTGCACTGCTTCTGCGTTGCTTCAATCTTGCGCACCCTGTGAACATAAAAGAAGTAAGTAACACAAGAACGACGCAACAATGCAAGAATATCAATTTTTTTATATCTTGCATCATTGCGTTGCTCTTGCTTCACTCGAAAAAAATTTAAAAAAAATAATCATTTCGCTGAGAGAAGTGAATAAAGTCAAAATCATGACAACTGAAAATGAGCAAAAATTGAGTGAAGCGGTTAGAAAATACCCCGTGTTATATAATAAACAAGACAAAAGTTTTAAAAATAAAAACAAGAAAAAACTTGCTTGGGAGGATGTAGTCAAAGAAGCAAGCTTGTTAGTGGTACGTAAATAATTTTTTTAAAAATACTTAATTTTTGTTGCTGTTGTTGTTGAATCTATTATATTGATATATGTTAAGTACAAAGCATATTCCAATAATGTTAATTTACTTTTCTTTTGGCCAGTATTGCTGAAAAATTGTTCCTAAACATAAGAAATAGATATGGGAGAGAAAAAAGGAAGAGGAAAACAAAACAAAAAGTGGTGCTGGAGCTGAAGAAGCTAAATGGCCTCCTATTTTAGGTGCATTAGGCTTGCTAGAACCATATATTATTGAAAGGGAAACAACTTTTAACTGGCATGGCAACAGTGAGACAATAACCCAAGACGACAGCAATGAGATGGAGAGGGGAATTGGTGATTATGATGATAATATTTCAGGAGCATCAAAATTTTCAAACCCATTTGTAAGTGTAACAAATCCTAGTATCAGTTCCAAATCCACCATATCTCAATATGTTAAAAGTGATAGCTCTCAAGACCAACAATGAATTTTGGCCTAGTTAGAACATGGACTAAAAGCTTTTATGTATACAAATATTATTGTTACTTAACTAAAGAATATTTACAAAATCTAATAAAACTTATTCTTTGAATTGTCTTACCACTCCCCTGCTTCTTACATGTTCCCATTGCCAAGAGAGTGAACCTTCCATAGAGTTGATGTACAATTTTAAGTTTTCCCTGACCCCTTTAGCAGAATTAGGTGGTTGAGATCCTCTTATAGGCGGAATGTTGGTTAGTCAAACTACTTTGACCATTAGAAACTAAGCATCTCCATTCACCTTCCTTAATCTGTCCTTTGTTATTCCAGGTGTTAATGAAACCAGTCAGACAATAACCAGCACTATTTGTTTGACGCAGAAATTTATGCAAACAAATTGCTGCTTTGACTAGAATTTCTGCGTTTTCTGCCTTTGTTTGTATTGGTTGCATGAACACTCACCAGTGTGCAGCTAGTATACCAAATTCATTCTTAATAACTCTTCATGCTCTTGACAATCTGTAATTAAAAATGGCCTGGTTTTCTTAGATACCTTGGCCAGGATAAGGTTTCATGAGCCATTTTTAAAATGGGAATGCATCATTGCCAACTAAGTAATAGGGAATTTGACCAAAAACTGGCCAATTTTCAATACATTTGGGATTAGGAAGATTCATTTCTTTGTTAAAAAAAGATTTTCCAATAGCTGACCTGTGAAACTCACCACTGTCATTATTGGAACCATAATCCCCTATATCGAAAAACGAAAAAATATAACGGGCATTGCAAATTGCCATTAATACGAAGCTAAAAAAGCCTTTGTAATTATAATAAAGAGACCCACTAGTGACTGGAGCCTTTATCCTTACATGCTTCCAATCTATGGCTCCATGTGATAGATTCTAAACATCATAGAAATCTTTTGCAAAATATTCTTCCAATCACCTAACAAGAGTATATTAAAAAATTGAAAAAATAACACTTAAAATAGAATAAAATACATGTTGTGAGCTAAGATCATTTGCGTAGGATTATCATGTAAGACAACGTGAATTGAAAGAAGAAAGACTAAACTTTGTAGATTAACAACATGTGTAGCCATTACAGAGGCCTGTTAACTGATGAGTCATGATGGCATCAAGTGATAATCCTGGAGCTCACTAAAATAGTCACAAAATTATATTATTTTATTGAGGGATTTTTAACACAAATACTGAGAAACATACCAAAGCATAGGAATCGAAACACCTTCAAAGATATATTTCCATATACACCAATTAGAATGGTGTAAGAAAATCATACTTACATCTCATCCAAGATGTCACACAATAAAATGTATTTGTTAATTGTCTCAGGTTCATTTAGCATTGTCTTCTTATCACATCTTAATGGCCAAGAAAGTTCAGCACTTCCATCATTGTTTAAAACAAGAATACCATTCTAAACAATATTGACTATAAGTGTGTCCGCAGTTTAGTTCTTTTGGTTTATGACAGGTGTCTAAGCAAATATTACATTCTAATATCGCAGTAAGTTGAACTTTTGATAAAGCCATATTACTATAGAAAATTTTCAATTCTCCTGAAAATTAAATTTTATTATATAACACTTTGTTGACGTTACGGAATAATACAAAGTGCCAACTTTTCACTCACTGATATATAAAGTAATTTTGTTCAACAATGTTAGAAATAGAAGAAATATAAGTTTTAAACAATAACAAAGAACTCATTGAAAATCTATCTTCCAAAATAAACAGCAATTAGCAAGATTTGGCACAACCAAACAACACAAGATCCTATGTTCTAAGTCTTAATCATTGACAAGTGCAGCTCCACATTGACAATTTGTGTGAAACCAACAAAAAAATTGCTGAAATGACTTCTTGCGGAAACAAAAATTTGGCAACCTTCTTTTTTACCAATTATAAAACACTACTCATATAACATTCACATTGCTAGTAGAAAAACACTAGACTAGTAGACATTAATTTAATCACAGGAATTTAACCTTGCTTCCTTGTCACATAAGAACAACAAAATAATTTGAGAATATAAATCCGAACAATTCTTCTTATCTAAAATATACATGTATACAAAAAGTTTTTAAAAAACTGTGCTATAAATAATAAACTATAAATGATATATACTATATAATCGTGCCGATGCCTTATATATATATATATATAAGATCCATAAAATATAATTAAATTAATGACTATAATATTTATGCACAAAATATTTTATTTAGACCTAACCTGACTTTAGAATGGCACTGTTACAGTCTTGACCATACCAGTAAATATTGAAATTTTAAACAGGGCAATTGTTTTCTAATGGATGAAAAACCTTAAACCAGTTTTTTTTTAAATCGTGGTGGTTGAAACTGTAATATGTTTTCCACTTACTATCTTCCTGTACTAACGATATGGGTAACAGAAAGTATGAATATTCTGAATTTCTCTCGCTGGACAAAACTGTTTAAAATTTCACCTGAAAAGCCAAAAAATATATTCTTACAATTAAATTTACCTTGATTAAGGTAGTCCATCTTTAAAGGAAGGCAAAATATATTCAATACTAATTATTAAATTTTTGTCACTTTAAAAGAATTAGCTTTACCTGCTTCAATGTGTATGTGTACACAATACAAAAGATATAGTCACAACAAAAAGAAATAAAAGGTATTAACACGTTCCCAAAATAAAGAATTGCTACCAAAGACAACATAAAATTTGAAGAAAATTTTAGGAAAAAGACTGTGCAAAGCGTGTCATAATTTCTCGAACAATATAGACGTCCACTTCACTTTCTGTTTCCCTGTTGCTTAATATTTCTGAAAAGCATCGCTTGAATTCTTGTGAACGATGCTTGTGTTCATGGTAATGAGTTGTGTTCAATATACTGTGAAACAGGGACAGATATTCGGTCCGAACCTAAAGAGAAGGGGGAATAGGAAACAAACCTTTACATAAAAATAAAGCCATGCTTACATGTGGTAAATTGCTTGTGAACATGTACCCACAAATTCCTGTCTAATGTGAAATGATTATAGTAGTAAGAAAAGGGCTTAAATCTAAAACAAAAAAATCAAAAGTAAAGACAAACTCAAAAGGTTCTTTACAACACCAACAGAAATAGCTACATCGCTGACCCATTTACACCAATGCTAAACAAAGCATTGATGGTTGTTGAAAGAAGTAATTCTTTGCATGAACTCTATGGAAAAACATAATCTCAAAAAGCAAGGTAAAATGTACCCTATCTTTCTTTTGTCTGTCAGTAAGTTGTCTCAAAATGATGTCGAAGAGGACATATAAGTCGTTAGTGAAGAACATTCCAGATGTTTTTGTATCCGCAAAGACATCCATCAGAAATTTCACGACTGAATCTGGACATCTATCGTTGAACTCAAATAAAGCAGTTGGGTCATCTGAAAGGGAAAAAAAACTATTTCAAATACAAGGCGAGTTAAAAAGCAAAAACTGCACTTAACAAAAGCTATAATTACAATTTTTGCAACAAAAACTTCAGCATTCTCTATGTTTTCGGTCTGATTTGTTTTTAACCCCTTTAATATTATAGATATAAGTAATAAAAAATGAAAACAAAACAATAAGTTTGTCTTTCTATGAATAAGCTAGGGTGAACTCAAAAGTTTATTAAACCCTTATTTTGACAAAAAACCTAGACCATAGCAGGCTGTTTACTAAGTCTTAGACTTGCTCAAAGTATTGCATAGAAAATAAGGAAACACAAATTCTTTAAGTTCTTTTATTGCAAAGTGAAGAAAAGTAGAGGAGATGAAAGATGAAAAATGAACTGTTATAAAAAAAGGTTTTGGGAGTTCAAGGAACATTTTGAAACAACATTCGAAACAATCTTACTTTCCCTATTGAGCAGTAACAACACTTTTTCTGACAATGTTCTGAACACGTTTCGTCTTGACATAACTTGCATGACAGTGTTTACTCTTGTTGCTGGAAATATCAATCATAATGTAGTTATAATGTAGTTATTTCTTAAGATTGCGCTAATGTCTGACATCACCTACTTACTTTTAAAATGTAGATTATATGACAACAACAATCCAACCAAACCGTCTGCGACTTCGTCCTCTGTGTCAGCATCAGGAGGATCTTCAATTTGATTGAGTACGAACTCAATAAAATCCTCATTAAACTGAACTGCAAAAAAACTTAAGTCTTAGCATTCTAAAGCTATCCTTGTCGATAGATAGACAACTTACTGTGGCGAGAAATTTACAACTGGATTTGCTGAGTGTTTAATGTTAAAAAAAAACACAACAAAAATATAAATTTGTGACCTGCACGAGTTATATACAAGCGGTTAAAAGGTTTTTAGGTTTAAAAAAATAATTTCTTTATTCCTCTTAAACACACTGTATCAAATTTGTAATATTTGTCCCCACAATACAGGATTTTAGTAAGTAAATGACATACAAAATAGCCCATAAGTTTGCACACAGACACAACTTATGGCAACACTGCTTGTAAACTGGATAAATAACCTTATTTTGAAGTTTAAAATTGTTTTCAAGGAAAATGTACTATGGGCCAGAGAAATTTGTCCCACAGTGCAGAAGGTCCCCATAGTGTTAGTTAGCAACGCACAGAAGTCTCCATAAGTCGTATAAATGCAAACACATGCAATTGCATGTGTCATGTTTTAATTTTATATGCACCAGACTCTCAGTACACTCCTTTAGTTATGCGCATGTTCCTATTTCTGAGTTTAGTAATAAAGTAGCAACAACTGAGTATGGTAATAAAGTCAAAATCTCACCATAATGATGATATGGCACAGGTTCACCAGTAGAAAATAACATGGTTAGTAGAAAGGATGAACTCACAAACTTGAAAATATCTAAAAAAAATGAACACAGAAGAAAACATTATGTGCATTTAGCTCAAAATTATTAGTGAAAAGAACAGAATACTGGTCTCAACAGCCGAGCTTGACACGACCGTTATTATTCTAAAACTACAGATTTTAACTTGTTTGTAAAGGTTGAGTGGAGAAATTTTGGTGCAAAAATATCATAACCCTGCAACTTCCAAACTTATTCTTAAAATTGGTTTGCAGATATAATACCCACAATAAAACAACCAAGATAGCAGGCTTATTTTACTGCTGACTTTCATGGTTAATTGTTGATGTCAGCAAAAATTGAAATGTGGTTTTGAATTTAGTGGGTTAATTAGGTCGACGTTATTTCATACTGTTATTAATTAGGCAAATAATTCAGAGGATAACTAAAATTTTCTTAACAGGCAAAACGAACACAATGTGTTTAATGTGATAAAGGACGAAACAAGGAATTATTGTCTGTCTATAAGACTGTCCCAGCTGACAAATATGCCTAAGAATGTGAACGAAAAATGGTTTTGTTTGACTTTTTTTCTTATATTTTTTTTACATGCTAGTTCTGTTTTGTTTTATCTCATTCTAACTCTTTTTTCAATTAATACCCACAACTGTTTTAATCAAATTAACATAAATTCTTGGTATTTTTAATTTCAGTAAGAGTCCCTGTTTTAAAATACGTTAATCTCTCATATGGTAATAATAGCGATTCTAAAGGTTTCAATTATGTTCAATTACTTGCATAGACAATGATTTATCATGTATTAAGACTAATCACCTTGTTTTTGGGTTTTCTGTAGCTTTCATAGGGCGTTAAAATAAACATATTTCCTTCACCAAAATAGGATGGGAAATATTATCTCAAAATATATATGCGCACCTTCAAACATAAAACTGTAAGAAAAAAAACTGTATGGTGCAATATTGTGTGTTTAGGCGTTAAAATGAGGCAAAAAAAAACATACACAGGTCATTTGTGTATAGAGTCAGGGTTTAATCACCACCTCTAAAGCTTCAAAATTTTCTATCAAAGCTATATTACAACTATTAGGAGAACTATTTCCCCTCTCATAAGAGATATCATTTACACTGTGTTTTAATAGCTTGGATAACATTTTTTTATTGTGTAGTAATTTGTAATCAAGAGTTTGTAGCAAATTTTAGAATAGTAAACAATGATGAAAAGAAAAATGTAAAAATTAGTAAAAGAATTAGGGAAATTAAAGCCATGACAACTAGTGTAAAATAAAGTGATAAAAAAAATTACTCACCAGCTTGATCTTGTAGCATATCTTGTGCAAGCTCAGTGGGTAGAACGGAACAAAGGAGCTGTGATATAAACTGTTTACCAAGTTGACAGAAACATCCAAATGCATGAAGAAGAGATATACGAAGCTTAGAACGAGATTCCTAATAAAGAAAAAAGTCACATAGAAGGAGCAGAGCATATCTAGCGTAGACCTCTGAAGATATTTTGTAATCAGAACTACTTGTCGTTAGGCCGTGGAAAATTCAATAGGGGAATTGTCTGTTGTACAATATTTTCCGCACCACTATTTCATAACGCTTTCCCTTCTGTTAACAGGAAGTAACAAAATTTATTTGGATGGCAGTTATTTCTATGATTATAGGTGCAATTATAATCTGGATAAAAAACCCCTGGGTTTGAAATTGTCTTACAGACAGTGAGTTTTGTAAGGGAGGAAATCAAGATGATCTAGTCTCTTTTGGCAATGACAAGTTTTCTCACCATTTGATAGTATAATATTAGATCATTGATGTATCGATACTCATCTTCTTCCAAAACAGAACGACATATACTTGGATCAATTTCGTCCTTAAAAAAAAGTTCACGCCAACATTATTAAAGTCTACTCAGTAATATTACACCACATCAAGTAGCAGGAAGAACAAATTAGTTGAATCAGTATATCGATGCACTGTGTTCAGACTTGAGACGATAAATTTATAAAAAAAATTACGCAAGGAGGCTATTTATTTGAAAAATGGTGTTCACAAGTTGGTTCAGACTGGTCTTTAAAAATCTTTAATACTGTGTTTACAACTGTGCAAATTTATCCAGACCCATGAGTCCAGTTACTAAAAATAGACATTTAGTGGAATCACATTTACATTAGATTTTACAAATTTATACAAATTCAGCATGAAAACGATAAAAAAATAAGAAAAGTTTTTTTCTACATTAATTAGAATTCGCAATAATTGCTTGAATCCGTATAAATTTTGTAATGTAAACCGACAATATGGTATTTATCTGAATAAATTTGGTACAATACACTAATGCAAAAATTATGCATTTTTCTGTATGTGTGGAAACAGATGAAAACGAATAAAATATCTTTGGTTTCAAACTATTACATTTCTGTTTGAATCCAGATACTTTCTTGGAATCCGTATAAGTGCTTAGTGTAAACGTAGTATAAAAGTTTACTTTAGACAAAAAGTCATGCAAAACAGGGCCGACTTCTCATAAAAGGTAAAATAAAGATTTTGACATAGCTGTGAATAAAAAAGAGAAATTGCTGCACAAAAATCTTTTACTAAATATATGGTTCATTAATAATCTTAATATTCATCTCATCTCATCTATTGACATGTAGGTACATCAAATTTAAAGGGGAATTAAGCCCAGATATTTTTTTTTCGGAAATATCTTTTACAAAGCCTACATATTTTGATGGTATATAAAAAAAATTGAAGTTTTTTGAATTTACATCTTTTCTAGCATAAAGTTGACAACAGTAATCGCCATGTAAAAATCAAAACAATATCTGCGGTGGAGATCTATGACGTACTTTACGTTCATTACAATTTTTTGATATCTTTGTCTTTTTTAAAGTTTTTACACAATGTGAATAAACATAACAATTCAAAAAATATAACTCTAGTCCGTTGTACTTTATTTTGCTTTTTCGTTGTTGTCCAACCCATGCTAGCATGGAAAACGGATGTTAAGCCGAGAATGATGATGATGATGTTGTTATTGTTTGTTTAAAAATGCTGAATCAAAGTTTGAGTTACAGTGTAAACCAGGATTAAAGATAAAATATTCAAAAGAAATTTATTCATTTATCAAAACTTCTTTGAAACAAATTGTTATTTGAGGCACATGGCCTCTCCTCCTTTTTTAATTGCTACTTAAGGAATGGCATTATTTTTAATTTAATTAAATAATCTGCGATGGTGTGTATAAAGCGAAAAGTGAGAAAATAAGAAGATAAAAAGAATATTTTATTTTTGTGTAACTATGAAAAATATGGTCTTTCAAATATTTACAAGAAATATATTTTTTGAAGACTTCCTTATTCATATATAAGGAGAGTTCGCAACATGTACAGTTACACCAATGCAAATTTTCAAGTCTGCTTAAATTTAATTCTTCTTCGCTATCACTAGATTCATAAGTCACTTTTTCAAGTTCTGCTTTAGAGTATTCAAGCTCATTCATGTAACATCCTGTTACCGACGTTTCACTAGAGTCACTTGAATGATCTACAAACAGGAGAGTCAGAGCAGGAGCTTAAATTTTCCATATCTCACTGCTTGCCTCAGTGCAAGCTTAAGGTAGGTTTCCATAAGACTGCTTTTACCGCTCAAACGGAAAAAACTTGAGAGCTTTTCTCACAGGCATGCACAATGAAGTAGAATGACCGCTGACTCGACGTAAAAATATGCTCCCAAGCTTTTCTCAAAAAGTTGAACTCATTCAACTTTTTTAGAGCGTATTTTATCTCTCGAGCTTTTTAACCAATGAAATACAAGAAAATGTAAAGAATTGCGCAATCCAATTTCTTAGTTGTTGTTTCCTGTTACATCTTCTTTTAATTCGCTGCCAAAAAACACAATGTTTCATAGCCAAAGGTTTTTTCTCTTTACGTCAGCCATTTTATTCTAAACATCTTTTCTCTCAAGCGAGAAATTGATTTCCATAAGTTCAAACACAAGAGAAAAATGCTCCTTAGCTTTCTACGCTAGAGCGAAAAACACAATAGTATGGGAAACCTACCTTTATGCTTCTTCAGCGTAAGATACCTCATGGTATATGGTGCTTACCGTTCGCTTATAGATGGGGTAAGTTTTATATTAAAATCAATCAAAATAATATTTATTTTTCAAAATTTTGACCAGACTTTGGGAAACGAACATAATGTTAACCGAGATAATGCTATTTAGGTTTGAGGCTTAATTCCCCTAAAAGTTGTTGCAAATCTGTGAGTACCAAAAAGCCACTGATAAATTAAATGCACTACTACCATGATGCTCATCAAATTCTCCATCAACTCCTTGATCACTAAGAAATCTTCATGTATGGCCCAATTTCGTTGCTGGGAGTCCTCTTTATGTTCTGTTAATTGGTTCAACACATCGCACAGCCGGTTTGCATCTTCCTCAGCCAAAGAACCTTGAAACACATTCTAAAATTATGTACAAAAAAGAAATTTCTACAGACAAGAAAAAAATAGGTTTCGCCTAGTGTTATTTTATTAACCTGGTGGGAGACAGCAATTATCTTTGTCCAATCAGAATGAAAAATAATCTGGAAAAAAAATCTTACCAACTTATCATCCTGAATTTGCTTCATAATTTTCTTTAGTGGTTCAGAGATTGAGGGTACTTCGTTTCCAATGGTTTGTAGAACACAACGTATGGCCGCTAATGATTTATTAAAACTCATCTTACACCTAAAATTATTTTTGTTTCCTTAATGCTGTTTACCTACAGTTTGAATGAATACAATAAAATTTAAAATAAGATGCTTTTAAAACGTAGCAATCAAGAACATCTAGTCAACAATCTTAATTAAGAGAAGTAGGATCCCTGTTGATCACTGTTAAAGATATTTTGGCTTTGTGATGTTTCATTTACTATTAGATATGTGGAAGAATTGATTTGCAAATGGCAAAAATACCAACTACAATAACAACAAAAACATTATGTAGCAACGGCCTCAAATACTATACCTTCCTCTTACAGCATCAATAAGTTGTTTCCCCAAATCCTCGGGTACATAGCATCCTGTATCTTGTTGCAACAAAGACTTTGAAGTTATTGTACTCATGTCACTGGACGCAAAGGAGTCTCTCGATATGGTGTTATGTGGCACAAAAGAAAAACTTTCTGTATTTTTAGTACTTGGAGATTTTTGTATCAGGTTATCAACTTGTTTTGATTTTACATTTTCATCTGATCGGATAGTTTTGAAACTTGATTCACCCATTCTGGAGATTGTTATGTTACTTCCCTCAATTACCTTTAGCTTAACATCTTTTGTTGTTGTGCTCTTTGAAGTATTTACTTGATCCTTTTTACCAGAAGATGGTAAATATACCTGATGTGTACCTGTGGGACTGGTTAGGCTTTCATTTGATGACTCAGAACTGTTTCGTTTCGAAGGTTGTTTCATATTAAGAGGACTAATGTCTCCTTTATTAACTTGTATATTATAAATCTTACTACTGGCACCATTAGCGTTTGCCTCTGATGAAGCATCAGAAGTTGGTGCGGCATCTAAAAATCAAAAAGAAATGCCTTATGACTGAAAATTAGCAAAAGAGAATACTTTTAATATTTAATACTTAAATTTATGAACTGCCTGTTTTGGGAAGTATGTTTAGGCTTTAAAAGATGGGAATTCCACAACAAATTTGTATCACTCTTGGCAATTGTTGAGTGCCGACATGAATCAAAAAGGCTCAAATCCTTGAATTTTATCAGGCTATTGTGTTCACAAAAATGTATGGGCGCCACCGTAGAGAATTAGTCAATATTATTGTGATTGTTGTTAGCATAATGTAGATTTGCCACTTAACAAAGAACAACATCAAAAGCACCACCTCTACGCAAAATCCATAATAAGAATGCATGATGAACTTAAAAAAACATCTATATCATGAAAAAAATCCAAAAATAAGATCGTTTAAAAATCAGTTCAATTAAATATTATATTAAATATTAAAAGACTTATTATCTATTTATTTACCTGTATATTTTTAAATTTTTAAAGAATTATTAATTAATAATTGTAATTAATTTTCCAATACTGATTCGGAAAATTGAAGAAACAATTACTTTGACCTAATTTTTTCAGTTAACTTGTGGACGTGCAGAAACTTGACATGTTAATATCCTACGCAGTTACTTATAGTGGGTTATGTATGTGTTGAACAACAACTCGCGTGAAAAGAACAACTAGCGTGAAAAGAACAGCTCGCTAAAAGCACCAGGCTTCCTCTAAAAATTCATTAGACATGTATAGTATAACTTAAATATGAAAACCAAGAAGGAAGTATTATTTTCATTACAAATTCAACATGCATAAGAAAAATAAATCATCACTGTATGAAATTATAACAGCATTGTTAAACGCTGCCCTTTGAATTTTCAAATTATTCTGCTCAGCCAATAATCTTCTATACTAAAATGGCTCTTTAATTCATGTTACTAAAAATCTTTCACTTATAATTCAAAAAACACACAATGGATCGAGGTTTTTATATGCCACACAAGGAATATCATTGTTTAAAACATCTTCAATATTGTGCATCTTTAGTTGAATCATGTTAGCCACCTTTAAGACTCTAGCCCATACAACATCACAGCAGGTCTGCGAGGAAAGTGGTTAGATAACTGGTTATTACTGTTATTTACCTTTAAAACCAGGTGGCAGAGGTGCAGAATATCTTTTGGTTGACTTTCCTTTCTTAATACTGTTTGCAGGTACTTGTGGAGCAAGTCTCTTAGGTTGGTGTGGAATTTCAGCAGTTGGATTAGTCCACAAACTCTTTCCTGATGAGATAGCTTCGCGGTTAACCATCAGTTTTCTGTAAATAGTAACAGAAGGGTACACTTTGTCATTCTATAACAAGCAGAAAGGCAAATGAAGGTTAGGGTTTTCATTAATTGCTAGCACAAAATTCAAAATCTTTCCAGATTTGATCAAATCAATTTGACCATTTTCAATTAATTTAAGTAAAATTAAATTTAACAAAACAAAATGAAGCATTTTTAAATTTTTGTGGTGTGTGTACTTACTGTATATTTTTCCTCACAGTTTCATTCCAAACTGTATTAGGAGAGTTATGAATAAGTTTAATTGATTCATCTATTGATTTGAGTACATCCTTCTGACTGATCTAGAAAATAAGGGTAATTATAACAAAATATGGTTAATGGCATATTTTGTAAAGTTGATACTGTGATATACAATTCTTTACTTTTCTATATGTATTTCGTCTAAAAATTTCTATAATTAATTTTAGTATTTTAAGGCGGCTCCCACTTTAACAAATCCATTTTTTTTCTAAACATTTTTTGTACAAAGATCTTCTGTAAAATGTTTTTTTTTTATAGTTGAAATAAAATAAATTAGGAAGTGGGAAAAAACAGGGAAAATTTATTTATTTATTTTTAATTTTATTTCTATTTTTAAAAACTTGTTGGCACGCATTTTATTTCGAAGTTGAAGAGAACCTTTAACTTTTGAAATAAATTATACAATGGTAGTAAATTATTAAAACATTTCACACTTATTACATATCAAGTAATTCCTTTCTCTTTTTTTAAGTGGAAATCCGCCCTTAAAGATATTTTTCTAAAAAGAATTTAAAATGTAAGGTGTCAAAAATAATGTTTATTTCTACACTCTGCGTGACATTAATTTTAGGTTCCCCACTACCATTTTCCTCAAGATAACATTAATCTATCCGTGCGTTCTACCTCTGTAACATTAACTAAATTTTGGAATTTAAGTGGGATTTGTGTGGGATTCAACACCTTATAAAATTACCATTTTTCTTTTTTCCCTAATAATTAAAATTTAATAAAAAATTACAATACAAACCTTATTTATTTCCAAGTATGAAGCAGGCACAAGACCAGTAATGCCATTTGTGCTCAACATCGACCACCAATGCTCATCAATTTGTTCAATCAAATTAAACTCATCTCCAGGTTTAAAGGAGAGTACATTTTTGTCAGCATTGGTATGTGAATAAAGCGCCTTGTACATAGCATAAAATTAATATGATATTATCTCAGTTCTCCTAAAAAAAGAAGAAAAATATGATAAAAAAACAGTGCAGAAATACGTGTTGATGACAGACAAAAGATTCCACGATAAAACTTTGCCTTTCAATAGTAAAAAATTTGGAAAAAAATAATCACCAATATTGTGTTGCTACTTTAGGCTCAGTGATGATTTCACGTTGTCGATTTATTATTCAAACTTTTACAGTTAGGTATGTCACCCATATAAACTTTTCGTATCTAACATTTCTGCATGAAAAAAGACGGAAAAAAGACAATGGATAAGAAGATGAATTATATTGTAAACTATATATACAATAAATGCAATATTTTTTTATATTATTGCACACATAATTATTAACAATATCCAGTCAAAAGAAAACAAATACAGCTTATCTAAAATTGTGTATCCAACAGGTACAAAACAATTTAAAACAATTTTGGATCAACATTCAAAAAGGAATTTTTAGGTTTCTAGCAATGCAGAAACTAAAAACAGCAATTTGAATCTTGAACATGCAGAATATCAAAGAAGAAAGTATATAAAAAAAAGTTGGAAAACTATCAAGCAGCAGAGGGGGAAGTTTATTTGAAACTAAAGAGTAACAACCTATTTATGAAAAAAGAAAAGCTGTTTCTGTTAGATGATCTTTTACACAATTTTTACTAAATAAATACAAGAAGACAACTTTTGCTCCACCATCAGTTCAAATACTTAAATATGGACCTGTTATTATTCTTAAAATAAAACACATGGTAAGGTGAACAAATTTATTAGTAAAATGCCATTTTATGCAATACTAAACATCAAATGATTCACAAAAAATAATAGATTCAATGACAAAAACTCAAACAACTAAACCAAAAAATACACACAAAACAACAACAACACGCTGTCATTTAAAACTAATATAAAATTTTAAAAACATTTAGAAAATCACTCTATCTATTATAATTATTTGGCTCGCTTTACATTTTCTTTAATACGTTCAATAATGTTCACATCAGGATACTGTCTTGTGTAGAAGAGGATGTAACCTTTACAGTGTGTGATTGAGTCTTCGCTTGTTAACGAAACTGTACTATCATTAAAGTTATACCAAGCACCTAAAAGCACAGAAGATATTAAAATTAGGTGCAGCAAGGTTTAATATCTTTACATGCTTATTTTGGCACACATTAGGGCGGCATAAAAAGCTGTTCTTGAATTAATGTAGCTCGGCTTTCAAATGCTAATGTGAATTTACAGGGCTGACACACATTATTATAAAGATTATAATACAAAATGGTTTCACAACTAACCTTCATGCCTAGCATAGGTTGTATAATGCCCAGAACCAGCCCTAAAAACAAAATATAAAGATATAATAGACTGCAATTTTTTGGTGTTCCAAAGTAACTTTCTTTTATTTACATCACTTTTATTTGTGCACACACAATCAAAGATAAATTATTTTAAAACAATTTTACTATAATCAACATGTGGCATAAATTAATGGTAATGTTATACATTTGCATAATATATTACATCCAAGAACAAAAAGTACAAAGGCATAAGGTGTATAACATAATATCAGATACACTTATGGAATGATGTTTTGCTTTGATTGCTGAAATTTGAGATTATGTTCTATGTTAGTCTCAGAGTATTCTTAACTTGCCAATGGTGATCATGGTTTATTTAGAAAAAACATTTAGCAGGAGAAAACAACTTTAGTGACAAACATAGAAGAAAAAAAGAAACAGCATAAATGGAATAATTTCCAATGCATAGGTTAGGACTAAACCTTAATATAATATAGAAGAGCAATTTCTTCAAAGGAGAAAAAACATACCCGCTACCATGATGAACGACAGCAGCTGCTAAGTCATAGACATGTGCCTTTGTTGATAGTCTATGTTGTTTCTAAACAAATCAAAATAAGAAAAAGTGATTGGTATGAAGCAACGCTGAGTCATAAGTTTTAAAAAAAACTCATAAAGGAGTCATAGTATCACTAAAGCTTTTTTAGTATTTTAGAAACTTCATGTCAACTTGGCCTGATGTAAGAGGTATAACAACAAAACATGAAAAGACTTACTTGTCCTTGTTTTAGCATGTAACTATTCATATTTAACTCTGTGATTGGAAAACGAACAAATGTGTCCACTTTCGTTCGACCATGAGGTGAATAACGAAACCGTTTTAAATGAAGACATAATACCTAGCAAATATAAAAAAATAAATAAACATTCTATAAAAAAAAAAATGATGCAAAATTTTATTTAAAGGCAGCATTGAAGAATATGTTAAAAAGGTTTACTAACAATTTTGAGCCTAAATGATCGAGATAGCAACTTTAACAGTTTTATTTCCAGACGTTAAAGACTTTGCAAATTCTTAAAAACATTGAAAAGATTCATTAAAAAGAGGTGAAGAAGATTTAAAATGAAAATAGACGTTCATTTTCACTGGTTTTAATTTTACAGTATCATATATGATTAATAATTGGCGAAACTTTTATTTACTCATTTCCAGTTTGCCTGGATATTATGTTAACTACCAAGTATTGTGTGGGATGTATTAATTAGCAAAGTTTTGAAGAGAGTTTTGAAAAGTTATCATTTTTTGTAAAATAGCTTTAAAAAATCTAAGAAGTGTTTTTACAAATAATTGTAACATTATACGTTAGGCAGTTGTAATAACCAGAATTTTTTCGTTGACGGCTGCTTCTTTTTACATTTCTCACATGTGTACCATTCGGATTCATCAAGTTCTTCAACTTCGATAAAACGTTGTAAACAATCTAAAAAAACATAAGCAACAAAAGAAAATAACAAATAAGGAATGTCACTAAAATGTGAAAATCCATTTTATAAACAGCAACAGCTGCAACATACCCGTTAGATGACAAACTTTGGATTTAGGTTCTAATTTTTGAGCACTCGATTTCTTGGACGATTTACATGGAATGTCAAGAGATAAATCTAGAGTAAGGGAAAAAATTATTAGCAAATCAAAATTCAGAGCACTCGCATATCTCAAAAAAAAAAAAGGATTCAGATAAGGAAATTGTTAAACTAGTTTTATACATGACAATATATCAAAAATTTGTGTACAGCTAAAGATGCTGCTGTTTTTTCCCTTGCTGCAAATCAAAGAACTTGAATTGAGCACAGATCTGTGCCCTGATAAAGAATTGAGCACAGATTAACTATGGGAAATCTTTTATTCCTACTTACCCCAATAAGGTTCTTTCTTTTTTGAAATGGTTCCACATTTTAGACAGGTTACCTGAAAAGAAAATTAAAAATATATTTAGAGCATTTGGCATTTATTTAAATTATTGAAAATGAATAAGAATTTATTAACTTCAGTTAACATGAAAAAAGAATTAAAAGAACAGAAAAAAGATGGGTTTCTATTTTAATGAAATTGGTCAAATCTATCAACGTTGATCAATGCAGAATTAGGATTGCTTTCTACTTTTTCTCAATCAATGGCTATTTTCAATGAATATAAAGCTAGATCCCTATTAAATTCTTTTCCAGTAAAAAAAGTTCCTTCGGAAAGTTTTATTGGTACACAGTAAAAATTGAGATCAGTTCTGGTGCTTTTATCATAGAAAATCAACAAAAGGTAATAAAGTTTTTAGTAGTTGTGGAACGTTTAAATAAAGCATTAACCAATATTCATTTTTACCTCACTTTGTAGCTGCCCACCAAATATTCCAGATACAATTGTATCACGGCCATTCGAAAAAATATTAGTTTGTAACAATTCAGTATGAACTCGATCTAACAGATAATGCATAAATTCATGTGCGTCATGTTGTTGGTAACCTCTAAACAGAAAAAATGTCATTAAACAACACATAGCAACATTAGTAAACAAATACTCCCTTAGTTACAAATACTTAACCCTTTAACTAAAGACCTTAGAGGTAACATTAATGTCATGTAATAAGACCTCTTATAAGTTGATTTTAGGGCAAAAAAGTAAAAAAATATTATATATATATGTATTTTGTTGACTGTTTCATGGTATTCGTCAATTCAGATGTTTATCCTTATTTTATCAAAGATTTCTATCCCACAGTAAAACATTATAGCCTCTTGGAGCTTATTTACTCATTTTCTGCCATTTAGTAGGTACATATATAATATACATGTGTTACACGTTAAATTTACAAATGGAATGCTATTAATCTTAGACTGTTTTGTGTGTGCGAACAGTTAAAAAACAAAACAAAAGAAGAAGAGAGTGTAGTAATAGAGAAACAGTTGGCAATGCACCACAACTATCAGTAAAATTCTTCCACATTAACCAACCTAAAACGTGGAACAACTTTCCAAACAACAGAAAATAATGCATCTGGGGATATAGCTGCAGTTGCACCTTGCCATAAAGCGCAAAGAATTTTACGAAGTTCTTCCACCAAAGATCTAAAAATACAAAGTAACCATTAGTAAAATTGATTAACTATTAAAATCACAAGAGTATCACCAAATCTGAATTTTGGCTACCTGTAGTAGGGTATATTCCTGCATTTGATATCAGTCCTGTAACAGGTTTTTTTGTTTTTGTTTCAAATTTTTATTTTGGACAAATTTAAATTAAATAAAAAAAATTGATTCTAATATTACCATTATGCTTGGCAATCGATGTTTGTTTAACTTTGGCTAAAAATGGTATTTAAAAAAGGGAAACTTGAAGGAAAGTTTTGTGGGGCATAAAATGCTTTTTTGGTAAAAACACAACTTACAGATCGTCAGGTTGATAGCTACGAGTGTAATATTTTTTAATCTTTCCATTGTCTCCTTTCTCATCGTTTAACTCAATTGCAGGAAGCTCCTTGAAATAGCAGCTGAAGTGTTTTAGATTACTGAAAAAAAAAACAGTACTTATACGAAAACGATTCATAAAGACAAAAGAGCAAAGCACAGAATGCAGAGCTGTTCAAGAAAATGTAGCACAGCACATACACATACACACAAGTGTGCACACACTTAAAATTAAGTAGGTGCAATATCAAATCTGCCTGTAAAACATTATGAGAACTTGACCAATTCACCAAACCCAGAAGAATGCCTGAACGGTTATCGATATATGATATTTGCTACATACAAATCACAAAAAATCTTGCTCAGGGAGGTCCAAGAATAGGAAATAGGAAATCAATAATGCATCTATGCTTCAGGGGGGATACCACTATTCCTCTAAATAGCATTGCCCTCGTCCAATGTAGTCAGTGAAAAATTGAAACTTTTTGTTTTGTTTTTTCCATAGAGAGTTTCAATTCCTGCTGGCTAGCTCACAAGGACTAAGAAAAAGGTTCATTGAACATGACAGTTGACATTATCAAGCTGACATTGTGATTTAATAAAAATATATATGTACTTAAATCTCTGCTAAGTTGTTGATTTAAGAAAATGGTTCCTCTATCCAATAGCAAACAAAAAAAATAATAAATCTATTTACAAACCTTAGAGACTGTAAAATAGCATTCATAAAGCATGTATTTCCAAGGTTCCGAATTCCAACAGTCTTTAATTTTTTGGGTGAATTGCTGTACATGTTTTCCTACAAATTAGAGGTTTAAAAGAATTTACAAAACGTTTAGCACAAAGATGAAAACAGAGCTTATATGTAACAATTAAATTAAAAACAAAATAATCAAGATTTAAAGCGAGGGCAGGGGGTGAAATGTACCATGTTAACCAAAACGTGTCTATAGTGCTTAGTGCACTACAGCCAAGTTTGGTACATTTTTTTATAGCCTAAGATGTTGACCTGGTTTCACTAATGACAACATATATAAGTCACTTTGTTTAGCCACATGTTAGTTGTTTTAAATTTTTTTTGATAAAAGAAAAACAGTTATGGCAAATAATTCAAGCTCACAATGTTAACCAAAGTAGTGGGGGACTTTTTGAATCGTGAACCCCAAACATGATGACTCTCTCAATCTTACCTTCTTTTTCTACATGTCTGAAATAGTATGCATGACTATGCTGTCATTTTCATAAATTTATTGTTTATTTTGCAGGTCATCACAAGCAAATAGGCAAAAATATGCTTGGTTTTCAAATTAAAAAAATCTTTATCCACATGGCTTAAATAAAACTTCAAAATTCATTTAGAAAGTTCAGCTACATTTTAACAAAATTATACAGAAAAAAAATTATACCGCGTTTGGTTTTTAAAATTGTTTGAATAAAAATAACACTTTTGGCATAAAGAAAAAAGTCAATTAAATTCGAGCCTGCTATGGTCTCCAATTGCTTTTTCAAATGAAGAAATTATCTACAATTAAATTCATGATAAAATGTCTGTTTCGCCTGAAAGTGCAGCTTTGCAGACTTGCTTTATCCGTGCCCCGTCAGCATTCACATCCGCATTAGGTAAGAACCACATGGCTGGATTTCTTATGAAAGACCTGGTTACCAACGACGAAGGAGGCAGGCTAGAGAGATTTATGTCTATATGGTTTTTTAACTAAGTCAGGAGTCGGTGATTTAGCTAGGATGGTCAAGTTGGCTATGAATAGGCCTGCTCATGAATTAAAATGGATTTTACAGGTTGATTTTGAAAACTCAATATTTATTTTTCAAGCGTGCGATTAATCACACACCTGAAACAATTTAGGCGTGTGCCAAGGCATCTCCTGAAAAAGACTGCTTCATCTTGAACTGATGTAAAATATAGACATTACACAGTTGTCTTTTAAAACTGTATAGCTTGGTTTGTTTATTTTTTAAATTTAAAAGCGAAACACAACAATAACCTTACTTTTGATGAAGATTTTAATAACTTTGTAGGAGTTTCTGGATGCAGTAACTGTTCTTCTGTTCGTTTTCTTCTTTTTCTTTGACTGAAACATAAAACAGAACATCCTCTAGCCATTTGAAATTTTGAAGCATGCCAACAACTAATTTCATAAAATCCTACTTACTGTGGGATTTCAGTTTGCAGTGCAGTTCGTATTAACTCCACTGTTCCAGTTTCGGTATCATTAATGACAAAATCATCGCATTGATAGCTACACAAAATTAGGAAAAAATTAAATAAACAGAGGATGAAAATGCAGCATAAATTAGACTTGCCTCAATGATTTTGATACTTACCAAAACACCATAAGTGAAGCATCAATGCATACAAAATGAAATTCATTGGATTCACCATGTGCTTTGCAATGTCCATTCACATACCTTTACCAGAAATTTGAAATTGGTTATGATTGACAATTTCACGACTTTTACATATTTAAGACAATACATAATTACTTGTTAGCTCTGCTAATCAAGAGATAAAAAAAATCTTAATTTTTTTTTGTATTAGGGTTTAATGACGCTGCTGCTCAAGGGTAAAAGTGTCAATTTCAACCAAATATAAAAAATATTCCGAAAAAAAAGACTTTGGATCAATGTTATCAAGGTAGAAACATTCAAGCACAAAAACAAGGTTTCAATATAGCTAAAACAAACATAGGCCATTGTTAAAAATATATTTGTTTCTTGCAACCAGCACATAAAATAAGCCAAGCAGCTGTTATTTTTTTTTAGGTGAAAACCATTAAAAAAACATGAGATAAACGTATCATATTTTTTCAACAGTCTCTGTAAAGTACACTCAGGAGAACATTTTTAGGAATTTTAGCCTACTTTATGTGAACTTCTTAAAATAGCAACATTTCTTAAAATACTGACATGCATACATGAATTACATTTTATTCTTTCTATATTTGTTACTATTTAATAAAATTAAATAATTGACTAAAATCTATTATTTTTATACACGTACAAGTTTATTGGTTCAACTTTTATTTTTACATGTTACAGGAAACAAACATATGGTCCTACAATGGATAAAAAAAAGAATTTCAAATAAAAATTTCGTATTTCTAAAAAACACTTAAAGGTAGCAACTGCTTGAAAATTATAATGGCTGTATTAACTTATATTTTGTATACTGACAAAGAAAACTGCTACCTGTCCCTTTAATCTTTGATAAAAACAAACATAAACAAAACTTTATTTTGTTTGGCCATGTCGAAGCACAGCTTTGTTCATTCTCAATGTTTGCGCAGTTAAAGACTGGGTAAAAAATTAATATGCGTAATTATAAGCTTGACATCAGTGGTCATATACTACTTTCAGGACTTAAACAAAAAAAAAGCATTAACCCCCTGAAGTAACACTGAGATGTCTTTATCATTTTATTCCTTGTGGGATACATATGTAGATTGCATTCTATTCGTTCAATACATACTTTCAATATGAACCCGTTAGAGCAAGTTGACTCGAAAACCCAGCCCAGTTTTAATGATTCGGAAGAGGTGTAAGTCGTGGCATACCCTCTTGTAGGATACGTCAAGAGTACCCTAGTCCCAACGGAAGTTCTAGAGGTGGATAGTTCTTGGAGAGGATACGAGTAAAGTAATAAAATGTATTTATTGTAATAACTCTTAAGGTCGGTCGGGATTTTTTTTAAAGCATGTCCATCTACGATTTATTATTCTTATATTTTAAAAGAATGTGCCAAATAAGTGCCACCAAAAAAATCCAAAAATGTAGTTGGTTGCATGATATAACAGTAATTTCACTTCTGTATTTTCCTTCTCCTTTTTATGTAATTTTTTTCCAATGTGTAGGCCCTTAATTTTTTCAAAGTTTCGAAAGAAAGAAAAAAAGTAATAAATTATTCTTTCGAATTTTACCTCTTGGTGATGGGGGTAAAACTCACATTTTTTCCGATAAATACATTCATTTCCTTGAGACCTATTGGTTTTGTGTTTTGATGGAACATGACCACTGACGTAAACGGAATACATATTACAAAAGCCTTGTTTTTGTTTTTA
This sequence comes from Hydractinia symbiolongicarpus, assembly GCF_029227915.1. Classification (NCBI taxonomy): domain Eukaryota; kingdom Metazoa; phylum Cnidaria; class Hydrozoa; order Anthoathecata; family Hydractiniidae; genus Hydractinia; species Hydractinia symbiolongicarpus. Next base: position 17,846,447 of record NC_079875.1, on the reverse strand, counting down.
AAATGGAGAATGTGAACGGAAGCATAAAGGGGAAGCTTCGAAAATCAGAAAAACAACATTAGAGCTTGGAAATTTTATTCTTCAACTTCTAACTTGAAATTCATAAATAGTAAGATTTGATCTTTCAGTTAACTGAATACTTGATTTAAGCAGTCACTACCTTTAACAATTTAAAGTTGTCAAATAACTTGTATTCGTTAGCAGCTATCAGTGTATTGCAAACCCACCTAATGCAGAATAAGCAATAGATGTCTCCCAGTTTTAAATAATGACAAAATGATCGTAGTTTTTAATACTAATAATTATTATGAAATCACCATAACTAAAAACACAAACCTGCCGCATAACACCATACCACATTTTAAACACATCCATGGACTTTTATTTGAACGGCATTCTAAAAAATAAAAAATTCAAATCAATTTTACAACACAGCATAGTAGTCAATGCTCAATGACTAGAACAGCAAACCACAGTTATACATGATGGCCTTGTTGTGAGTATTTACAGCTTTCACTAAAAGCTATGTCCCACTGCACAGTCAGATACATCAACCTGCCTGTTCAATCTACCATAATTTTCAAAATAAAATTTTGACACTTACAAAAGATAAAAAAGATGGTTATGTAAACTGATTTGTTATTTTACTGATCTTTATTGTTTTCAAAAACTGCCACAATCCTTTTATTTACCCAAAATAATACGAACAAAGCAGTTAAGGCATGGCATAATAAAAATCACAATTTAAATATAATACAAATATGTCGATGTATAAATGAATGCCTCATGACAAGTTCAGTAAACCTAAACAATGTATATGCACACATAAGCCATCAGGTATAGATACACAAAGTTGTTATATTGCCATAATTAGCGCCATATCAAAATGGTCATAAAAAACTGAAATATTACTCTATTACCTGCACATGTCCATAAATTTCTATTTTCTTCAATTAACTTTCTTACAAAGGTAGGTGATATATCAACAGCTTTGTCTAAGTGTTTACATTCCATTTTAGGGAAACTAAAATCAGATTTTCATTAAGCATTTATAAAGACCACAGTTAGTAGTTTGTCATTTTCAAACACACAGAAAAACAAAACTGTGCTAAATACGAAGTCAAAAACAAATTTAACATTTCACTAACATTTGCAGACTTTCACTCGATTTTAGGAATTGGTAAGCAGCATAAAATCAAAATATACTTTGTCAAAATTGAAACAACAGCCGTAAAGTAAATCAGTTGGTCCTGACTGCAAGTTAGCTCTTATATAACCCAATTGTAAACATTAGAACTTGAGCAAGATGACACTATCCTCAATGCCAATACTACCTACGGATGAGTTGCACATGTTTATACGAGCATCCTGACAGGCAAGAATGGAAGGGCCACATATGGCAAATTGGCTATTTAGTCCTGGTCATAAATGGTGTGCAGTGACATGTGTACTCCTTCAGGCATGCCTGAATTAAATTTGGCATGCTATCCTTTCCTCACCCCAGCTTAGTCCTCGCCAGTTATCAAAATTTCAATTTTTGCACATATTAGAACACTGTGGCTATTTTAAAGCAACATATTTTTAGCGTTCTAATCTTGACGTAAAGCCTTGTTCTCAAATTAGTCTTTTAGCTTAATGTTTAGTTTATAAAAAGTGAGCTTTGATGTTTTGGCATTTAACATTTAAAAAAGTGAAATATATAGCTTTTCTAAATTTTTCCTTTCAAAGATTTTCTTATTTACCAGAAAAAACTATATTTATATATAAAAAATAAAAAATGTAAAATAATATGCAAGAAAAAGCATTAGTTCAAATGCATTAGGAAATACTGACATTCAACACAGAAAAAACATTTAATTAGATAGATTTTAGGGTTTTCCATCATGATTTAATTTAACCACAAGTGGTTACAATGTAAACTGTTTTTAACCTTGCTTAAATGTTTGTCATATAAATTTTCCCTTAGGCACTTTTAATGGTTACAATGCAGCACCAAGTAACAAAGCCATGCTCTAGAAAAAAAATTTGTTTTGTCGTTATATTTTCAATATCTTTTGAACAAAGACTTCTTATGTCAATTTTACCATCTTATTTAAAAGTACCTTAGCCATTACGTAGGCAAATGTCCAGTGCTGACCAAAATTACTTTGAGGTTGTAGTTTTTTTAAAAGTTTAGGTGATTGAAGTAAAAAGGGCATTGCAGTGGCATGATTTTAATTCAAACTTATGTTATTATATACATTTCTTTTAAGTAGTTAAAATGCTACATAAAGGGAACAAGAAAATAGTGAAATTTGTTTAACCACACGCCTATGATGCTTTTATGCCTGTCTTTTTGACAATCATACGTCTTTTCAGAACTACAACCATATTTAATTTTCAATTTTGCATAAATTTGTTCCGGCGAAAAAAATGGTCTTTTTCCGACTTACCGACTCAGGTTTTTATTACCAAAAGTCAGTCAGTCGGAGGACGCGAACACAACATATTTTTGATGAGGGCCTTGTGCTAATATATTAAAATAAGCAACCACATATTTGGGTAAACTGTAAATAAAAATGCAAAATAAAAAGAGCTTTTTATTTAGCACTTTCTGTAGGCTTAGCTACTGAGAACAGGAGGTCAAAGCCTAACTTGCTCCACTTGCAAGAAAATTAAATACGGCTGTGCCAATTTTCTGAATTGTGTGTTGCACATCATCGGTAATTAGGGAGAGTGATGCGCTGCCTGTGTGCGTGATTTTACTCCTGACTTACTAGGCCTACTATTTAGGATAATTTATAGTTTTTAAGTAGTCTAATATTGAAAATGCATTTGAGTTGTTTTTTCTCAATATTATCTTTTCTCCATTTAAGAGCAAACTTTACCAATTTTAGCTTCAATATTATTTTACTTAATATCATCAATCTTTGCAGTCTGCTGTTTTATACAGAATCGTTCTTTAAGAAATACTGGCTTAAGTGAGAGGGAATATATCAAATTGTTTTTTCGTAATAACGCTTTTGTACGCTTGGCTTGAACAGCAGCATACGCGACAGCTCTGGCACTGCTTGGGGCTAACGGCTACATGATGGACAATAGTGTACCCTAAAATCGTTATTCTAGTCGCCTTTGTATCAACACACACATTTTTTCATTACTACAGGTCATTTCTGTTAATTATGTGGCTAGCTATGCTCTTTTTGATAGTATGAAGCCGACCAAAACACACAAACGGAGACTACTCCGGTTACCATTATTCCAGTTCAAGGAGCCTGGTTTCACGCCACTCTACAAATGATTAGCCTTAAGATTATATATTTTTTTAGAGAAAGATAGACCATGTCAGTGATGTCGCTTCATATATTTATATGGACCGCCATTATGATTCTTCCTAATATGGTATTAACAGGCCCATAAATGTTATAAATCATCCCAACAAAGGCCACGGCACCTCGTTCGATTCCTCTTCCACGATTTAGAAAAAGCGTGGAGCTCGCGCTGGGCATTGAATGATAGCTATTTTTTGAGTTTAACCATCGTTTTAGCGGACATGGCAAATTATGGATATGGCTATGGAAATTATACTTCGCAACCGCAGCAATACTCAACTGGAACTTATGTGTCACAAAATGCCTCCTATGGATATTCTGCGCAGCAACCTGCAGCCTCAAGAGTAGTTCAGGGTTATCAACCCGCAGGCAATACAGGATATAGTGCAGGATATGCCCAACAACCTCAAGTTCAATCAGCAGGAAGTGGTGGTTATGGGTATTTTCAAAGAGCCTCTGATCAAAACACTGCATATGTTGCCACACAAAAATCACAAGGTATTCTTTCTTACGAAAGCAGCTGTGTTTGTTTAATGTGAGAATTGTTTGAAAGCCTATTTTAAAATAGCCTAGTTAACTAAGCTTTCTTCGAGTTGATAAAATGAGTTTCTCTCAAACAAAAGCTTACACGCGAATGACTCAACGAAAACCCTGAGTTTAAATTGAACAATGTGACTAATCGCTTCGGAGGCCATTTTATCTTATCTGTGAGTTTTTTACCAAGCTTGGCCAAATCTGACTCAGGTAAAAACTTTGTAGAATAATAATGTTTGTTAGGGTGAGTGAAACCACTCGCTCGGATATTCGAGATGAAAAAGGGCTTTCCCCGATAATAATCACGTGAGCAGAGAACAATAGAATGAGCAAGAGGGTGCTGATAAGCCGCATACGCCGTAAAAAGTGCGGGCGTTTTCGGGCGAGTTCAGCGTTTTAAAAAAAATTCAGGTATTTGCCTGAAAAAACCACATAGTCCCAAACAATGCCCGAAACAAAAAGATTTACCATAAATGACTCTCGAAGAATTATTTAAAAAAGTATAAAAATTAAAATGAACTAACTATATGGTAGCTAAATTCTTAAAAGAACTGTTTTTTATGGTTTTTGATAAGATTTACTTGATAAATAACTTATATATAAACTTTATTATCTCCTTTCTCTTCAAGCGCGTCCTTTCAACTGTCGTCCGCAATGTTTATGTACAAGGTGTTGCATTTCAGGAATGTTCTGGGCGTGTTTGGGAAAGTGCGGGCGGTTTCGGCGGACAACCGTCAATTTAATTCGAAAAGTAGCCCGAACTCGCCCTTACATATGCGGGCATTTGCGGCTTATTGGCTCCCTCTTGAATTAGACAATCAAAAAGCTTGGCCAGATTTTGGCCGCAGAAAAATCGTTTGAGACCCAGCGTAATTTTTCCCACCTTAACTACTCCGATTTCCCTGTGGTACGAAAAATTATGCTGGGTCTCCTGGCTAATTTTATAATTTAAATTGTTGCAATAGATGAGTTGCGGCTTGACGTAATGTTTTGATGTTGCATTGAGAACAATAGACATGTGTACAAGCATGTGCACGGGCAATCAACATAAACAACAGACAGTGACAATAAAAATATTAAGTGAAAAAATAACTGACACTAAATTCGGCAATGTCTGCTTTTAAACCGTGGCGCCGTAGATTAGTGGTTATAGCTTTCATACTGTGTGCAGGAGACCAGGGTTCAATTCCTCTTGCTGGCAATTCAATATGGGCGAGTGAATGTTGCCATAGCCTGGGGTTAACCCAAGCCATGTGGGGGAAATTGGAAAGATGGCACACTGCGTGGCCCGTTGAATGCTGCACGGGTCTACGTTCGTAGCTCAAAATGAGCATTAAATATTCTAGGACACCCCATCTAAGTCATGGCCCCTGTTGGAAATAATAGACAGGGTATATCCCTAGATATTTGTGAGGCTAGCCATGTAGAATATGCACATCACTTTAGGATTATCAGACATGGTATATCCCTCAATATTGTGAAGCTAGCACGACAAAAAATCTAAAAATTTTAAAGAAAACCGAAATGCTGTCAGAAGTTGGAGCTTTCTCCAGCAGTGCAATACTCAAAATCTTCATCAATTTTAACTACTTTGTTGTTACTATTTCTTTAATAATTACATAATCTTTTCTGCATAATTTCACAAGTTCGAGCACTGAAACTATGTTTATTTGTGACATTTTGAGTTTAAGAGAAATTGTCAACACCAAATAATTTTTACTAAAGTTAATAGTATTGCAAAAAATACAGATATATAGTCTGAAAATTACTTTAAGTAACTACTTTAAGGAAGAAAATTTTCACTAGAATTTAATTTCATGAATTGCCAAGAATCAAACTTTTTGGGGGAATTTATTTGGCTATCTCATCAAAAACATATTTATTTTTTTGTGCAAGTTTCCTTTTTCTCATAATTACTTAAAACCAAATTTTCGTGAGAATTTATTTTCGTAAATTTATAATTTTAATTTTAAAAAGGGTTACTGTCATCTGAATGAAGAATTGAAGCTATTTTAATTTTTTATCCTGTCCTTTCCTAGCATATGGTTATGCAAATACTGCTGCTGTAAAGCCATCCTATGTAGGTGGAACGACAGTCTACCAAAAACCACAAACATATGTTGCAGCAGCTCCAGCAAGCTCAACATTTACTGGCTACACAGTTCAGAGATCTAACACAGGAGGACCTTCGTATAACAACACCTCATCATATCAAAAGCCAAAAGTAGGTGCCAATGTTATTTTCCATTTTCTTGGTTTATACCAACTGTATAATCAAAATGGAAAATTTCTGATTTAAGAATTCACAGCTATAGTAGTTATTGAAAGCATTTTCAAGTGAGCTATTGTCACATCTTGAAAATTCGAGAATTTCCTATTACCTAGTGTGGGAAATCAACAGTAAATGTTGTTTTGTGTTGCCCTACTTCCTTTTATTCCATTTTGGTTTTTATTTGCAAAACATGGTAAATCTGGTTCTGCATTTTAATTTTCTCTTAATTTCTAGCCTACTTCAACTGCTCAAAAGGGACCAAGTAGTTCTCACCAAAATGCTTATGAAAAAGTGGTTTACAATGCAGCCACTTCATTTTTAACACAACAAGCTCAGTCGTCAAAGCCTCCATGGCAGAAAAATGAGAAACCAACATTTAAATTGCAGAATCAGAAATCGGGTTGGCCTCAACGATCGAGTGGTCCCCCAAAGCCACAGCAACTCCACTACTGTGATGTTTGCAAAATCAGTTGTGCAGGTCCCCAGGTATGCAGTTTATGTACAATTTTTCTTTCAGTATTATGGGTCGGTGCGTCCACAACCAAGGACCCAGCAACTGCATTATTGTGATGTTTGTAAAATCAGTTGTGGTGGACCTCAGGTATGTCCAATTTGTGTATGCAGTAAAAAAGTCTTTTTTTTTTTTGCATGCACCAGCAGAGCTTTAATATTATTGTATTAAATGACTCCTCCTTATTGCATGCTATATCAAATGGCTGTGGCTTACCCCCAAATAGTCTTGTTATGACTAATATTTGGTAAAACATTTCCAGTCAATAATTAATAATTTAAATAATAATTTTTTCTTAAATATGTTAAGAAAAATTATTAATTCAAGGTTATTTTGTTGGAGACTTGGCCTCTTGCTATATTTGTAGAAACTCTTTTCCCTGCCCGTATTAACATATTGTGGACTTTTGTCCTGTTTATACTCTGCATTGTAGAGAATAAAATATGTTGTTGCTAACATTGTAATGTGGAATTTTAGACATACAAAGAGCATTTGGAAGGTCAAAAGCATAAAAAGAAAGCAGCATCTTCTACAAGCGATATCAAGAATTTACCACCTGGTACATACAAATGCGAGCTTTGTGATGTCATATGCACTGGGAAGGATGCATTCAGTGCCCATGTAAAGGGAGCAAGTCATATGAAGGTAACAGTGTTTATTTTACATTAACTGCCTCTGCATTGCTTGTTTGTTAATACCCTGCTGGTATAGTCAAAAGGAAAAAAGTCTCAAATAAATTTAATCATTTTACCTAACCTTGCAAAAACTATGCTCTCAGTGCATTTAAAGTTAAGACCTAATATACACAGTCTCTGTTGTGAAAAAAGCATCACAGGCCTCGTCAGGAATGGCGTGCGATCGCACGCGCCCACACACGCCATGTTTGAATGTTCCTGTGCGATCTTCGCACGCCAAACAAAAACACTAAATACCTCAGGCGTGCGCTAATCGCACACCAAAATAAATGTTCTGTTCAATGAAGGTGCACAGGAATAATATAAAGTGCCGATCGCGAGTAAAGCTACACACGAGTACAAATAAATGTGAGTAAAATAATTCAGAGTGAGAGTACAATGCGAGTGGGAGTAAAATAAATAAGAGTAATCAATAATTAAACTACTCGCAAGTAAATCTTTAAAAAATATATATCATGTTACTTGCAAGTTATATTAATGAGAAACAAAGACATTAATTTTAATTCACTATTTAATTTTTTTTTAATTTAGTTGCTCTTTGGAAATTAATAAATTTTAAAGTTCAACTTTTCCGTCTTTTACTTCTTTAAATGCTTTCGCTACTTTCGTTATATGAAATCACTTCCAACATGTTCTTTAGCAGAAATCACTTCCAGCATGTTCTTTCGCAAGCACAGAGTCAGCATGATGTCTAATTATAGTTATGGTGATCAATTGCCACATGCAGACTTTGCTTTCTGAATATTTTTCAACAAACATTGCTTTACAACTCAGACAACAATCTGTATAGTTTTAAAACATCTCCATAGAAACAGGACGTCACAAAGCTTGTTATTGTTTTGTTTAGGGGAAATGTTTTAAGATCGAAGCAAAAATAATAATGTGAGGGATTTTTTTTATGAAAACACAGTTTAATGTTTAATGATATATTTTTTTTGAAAAATATAAAAATAAAAAATATTTACTTCTAAAAAAATATTTACAAAAAAGTTATTAACTGAAAGAGTTTTATGACTGTAACTTGCATGTTTTATAATTTTTCTTCGTTCGGTTGCTACATTGTATACTTTTTTTAAAAAAAAATAATGAATAATGAACGCATCGCACATTTTAGTTTCGTCGCAACAAATTACCTGCTTTTCAAAACATGGCAAAATTAGTGTTGCTTTATGCGAGTTCTATGATTATTCGGAAAAAAAATGGAACAAAAATGAGCACACGCCATCGCACGCCATTAAAAATTATGTCGTGCGAACAACGCACGCCTCAAAATTATTAAGAAGTATCATGACGTGTGAAGCTCGCACGCCAGCATTTTTCTTCCTGACGAGGCCTGCATCATGTAACTGGCAAACAGGGATCACCTTTTAACACCTCCCCCTTTTTATAAAAGATGTGGTTCTGTTCATATGCTTTTGCCATTTGGTTTTTTCTGCAAATGAGTTCCTTTGTGACAAAATTATACAGAGTACACAATTTATAAAATATAAAAAACTGGGTGTTTTTCGAAGAGTGTAAAAACGGAGCAAACAGGGACTGATCTTTTACTAAGGGAAAAAGTTTGTGAAAGGTTTTTGATTAAAATATCGATCAAAAAGAAAACTCACTGTAAGATATGGTGACAATATTAGGACTTGTTTTTAACATTTGTATAGATAGGTGTGTTTATGCACTTAAACCTTTGGTTTAACTTTTAAATGGAAGTATTTTTTAAGAAGTGTTCTTTTTACACAACAGTGAATAAAATGCCTTTGAATGCTTTTAAATTTGTGGTTATGCTTATTCCATTTGTAACAAGTAAAAAATTCACTGTGTTTCATGGGACGGTTAAGAAGCAAAAACCTTTTTCTTTTTAAAAATCTTGAGAAGTAAAAATTGCTTTTTTACCATTTGACTTTCCATAATCTAATTTACTTTTAATTGTTCTCATTTCTAACAAGGTGACCAGCAGTTCTTGAATCGTTTTGGATTTTTTGGCTTTTTTCAAAGTTCTGTTCGCCATCCTATCTAACTTGTTTGTATGTTCTCCTTATCCATTCTTATTATTAATATGCATTGATTTATAGACATTGAAATTACATCAGAAACTCGGAAAACCCATTCCGGATATTAAAGTGCCTGAAGATGCAACACCTGCTGCAAAAAAGGTTGTCAAGACAACAGCTCCAAAAATCAATTTTGTTGGTGGAACCAAGCTCACATCAACTGGTGGTGAAGAAAAAATTGAAACTTCAGAAGAAAGTCAAAATGAAATACCTGTAGAGGGTGAACCTGTAGGTAAGAGTCCTCTTTCATGTTTTTAACAAGAAATTATTTTAATAATTCAATCCTGGGTACTAAGACAAGTCAAATTTTTAAAACCCTCATAAATAATCTTAGGGAAATAATAATATTTATGTTTCTTTCAGTAGCATTTTTATGATTTTAAAATTCAACTTTATATATTAAAACTTACTACAATATTTTATCTTTTTATAGTCAGTTAAATTAGTTATTTAGCTAATTAAATTAGTTAAATATACTAAATTATACTAAAATAAAATGAGTAAAAAAAAAAATTTTATAGTAACAGAATATTATTTTAAGTAATGAATTTGGTGAGCATCCTTGCGTTATAATATTAAATATTGTTTGTTTGTTCCACAAGTAGTTACAAAGTTTAACAATTTCACGTACATTTTTTTGTACATTGGATTAAATTCTTGGCTGTGAACTTTGAAACTTGTTCTTTGTATGTTTCCCACTCCAAAACAATAGCCTCTGTGCGGTGTACAGGGGTAAAGGAATATAGTTCTGACTCTTTCTTTTTAAAAAAATTATTTTTAAAAAAAAAATAGCATGCACTGAATTATTCCTACCTAAAATCTTACGAAATTTATGTGCATAAAAAAGTTAAATTCAAAATTCATCTACAGTAAATTCAGAACACGACAGCAAAAGCTGAATGTTGTTGTTAATTCAGAGGGCTGCAACATGATTTTTTGGGGTATTGAGAAGAAAAGTAAACATGTAACCACTGCCTGTCACAGGTAGACGTATTAGTGTATTATTATATAACGTGGTTCCTAACAACAAGTCAAGGATCAGAACTAAGTTTTTTATTTATTTAGGTGAAACTTATGTAGAAGACATTAAAAGTGATGTTGGAAAAATCATAGGCTTTAAGTGTACCTTGTGTGATTGTCGGTTTAACGATTTGGTTGCAAGAAATGCACATATCAAAGGCAGAAGACACAGACTAAACTATAAAGTAATGTTTATGTTGTTAAACTTGAATTGTCTATCCTTCCTGTTCCTCCCAACAAGGCTAATATATAACTTACCTTTTATTACCACCCGTTTATTTTTCAATAATTTCTTGCGAGTCCCAAACTCAACTAAGTTTGATTGCTAAGTTAGCATCATAGTTTGTTTAATACAGTATTAAATCCATGGAAGCAACCTACAAATCTGTTGCCTGTGTTATGTTACAAAATTCTAGTGGAACCAGATCTTATTATCAAAAATCTTTTAATTTGATCAAGTTTTTGCTATTTTAGAAAAAAGTGGATCCTAAGCTTGTGGTTGATATGAAGGCAAGTCGTAGTGGAACTGGACGAATGATTAGATCGGGTAGCTTGGAAGACAGGTCAAAAAATACTCGCCAGGAAATGGTGTGGAAACAACGGCAGCAACAACAAATGAGGTGGGAGCAAGAATTGCGGTTACGAGAGGAGGAGTTGAGAAGATGGGAACATGAAGAGTTCATGAGAAGAGCTAGTGAGGATAGGTTAGTTTGAAAATTTGTATAATCTGATTGAAATTTTTTGCAGCAGGTTACTATCATTTGAAAAACTTATAAAACTGAGTGTCCTTGCTGAGTTATCTTCTTTTTTACAAGCTCGTGAGCTTGTATTAAAACGCAAATGTGTCCTACAAGAATGGAAATTTTTGCCTCTCTGAGCACCGACACGGGAGTCGTCGTGTGTTCGAATCTCATCTTCGTAACTATTTTTACTTTTTTTTTCTTTTTTCTTTTTTAAAAAGATAAGACAAGTGTTCAAAACACTTGTTTAACTAACTAGTAAATAAAGGTGTTTCCACCAAACTTTTTAAAAGTGAATGTAGGCAGAATTAACTGAATTAATGAATTTCGCAAATTTTGGGGTTTGTGGTCTTTCTTCTTCCTGTCAGTCGGTTCACCCAAGACGGACCCATCGAAAATTAAAAGTTCGAGGAATTTTCCGTTCAGGAAGGTCTCACAAATCAATTTTGAAAAATAAGTGTGTAACAAATATTATTGCGTATCTGAATAGTAAAATATGTCGTGTCTAACTTCGTAACAAAAATCCTAATTTGATAGACAGCTTTTTGTAAACTTTATTCGCGAGGTTGTTTGTATATCATACGTCATACGTATGTATATCATACGTATGTATATCATACGTCTTGTTTTTAATTTAAAGAAAATCTGGGATCTGTAGTAGTCTGATTTTAAGGAACCACTGTGTTTCGTGCATGTAAGATCTTGTATTGATAGGGGCAATAAGTAAATATAGATTATTTTCAATGTTATTCCTTTTACTGCAGATTTTTTTCCCATACTATATATTTGTTGTCCTAATACTTTCCTAAAAATCTTAGTAAGATGCAGAAACATCATGGAACATTGTTTTCTAATAACCTGAGATAAATATCTAAGTGTGTGCAATATGTGATTAGGTATTGGACCAGACCAGATCGTCACCGAATGCACGAGCTGGAATATTATGAGTGGGAAAGGAAAGAGAAGTTTAATGACTCACAAAACATGTTTGGACCACCACAAGGGGTGAGAACACATTAATTTATTGCTTTAAGGCTTCTACTTCCAGATGATGAAAAGTTTTGCCTGACAATGATGAGGGTAATAATGATTTAATGAGCCTGATGGAAGTAAATAACCTAATATTTCATTTGAGAATGTTCAATAAATAAGAAAAATGCTTAACAAATAAGTTAACATTCCCGCAACGTTCCCTTGCATCAAGACAATAGTTATGTTGTGTTTATAACAACAACTGTCAGGCTAGTCATAAAGACACAACAGTGGCAGTTTTTGTTATGTTTTCTAGTTATTTTGGCAGAACAAAGTTTAAGTGAGCAGTATTTTACTACAAACAGCTATAACTAACCAATCAAAATTGTGTTAGTAAAAGCAGAAGCACTTACCTCACCTTTCCAAATGATGATGATTTTTCCTGATAATAATGAGGGTTAAAATGATTTAATGAGCCTGATGGAAAATGTAAACAAAATGTCTTGCGTTCCAAAAAATGATCGCACCCACTGTTTTTTGCCAGTAATATTTTAGTCTGTAGTTTTTGTGCAAATTAAATTTGCATACCCATAAAGGGTGCATAGTGTCTAGGAAATCAGGTAAATGAGTTATTTTCAAGTCACTTAAATATTGACTGAAAAATTTTAAAACATAGTAAATTTTTAAATCTGTTGCCACCCTAAGGGAAATTTTTATTTGCTTGCTAAAAAAACTATTTCCAGATGATGAAACATTTTGCCTGACAATGATGAGGGTAAAAATGATTTAATGAGCCTGATGGAAATAGATGACATTGAGCAAGTTCATTGATGCAAAAGTCAAATTGATTTTGGAGATTTTTTTTTATTCTTGTTGTTTCAAATAAATTTTCAGCACTAGATATACAGTAGATACCGAATGATTCTATAAACAAGAAATAAAGAAACCAAAGTAACAATGTTTAATCACTGTAAAGTTCAAAATATTTTTCTATATTAAATGTTGTTATTTTTTTTCATCTTTTTAGCCTCCTCCTCCCACTCCAGATGATCGACTTATCATGAGTAAACATGCTGAGATATATCCTACTGAAGTAGAGCTGAAACAAGTCCAGAATATTGTTGCAACTGCAGAAAAGGCGTTAAAACTTGTATCTGACGCACTTGAAGGTTAGTTTTGAGGGTTTTTTTTCTGAAAAAATCACTTTTCACAATTCAGTCTATGACGTAGTAATTACCTATTTTTACTTTATTTAGAAGAAGGGAACAAGACTGGAGATAGTGCAGTAAAAATTGAAAGCATAGAGAAAAAAATTGAGCCCTTGATAAAAGATAAAGATAGTTCTACTCGTTTGTTAAAAGGCGTTATGAGGGTTGGTGCCCTTGCTAAAGGGCTGCTTCTTCGTCGGCAGCTCAATGTTGATTTAGTTGTTTTATGTGCAGGTATGTTGGTGAATCTTGCGCGTTGACATTTCCATGATTTACTTCACCTTTGCTTTTTCCTCACCATTTGTTTAGTTGTTTTATGTGCGGGCTTGTTGGTGAGTTCACAATAAAATTAAAGCATGTGACACCTGGCGTTACCACTGTTTGTTTATGTATTGATGTATTCTCTCTGTAATGTGCTATGCTCTGCAAATTCGCACCCTCTTATTGCAATGCATATTCTACGTGGTTTTCTTTGATACACAGCTTCTTCACTCAGTGATACAAATAACCTGCACGAAACTCCACAAACATTTGGCACATTACTTCTGTTTGATGGAATGTAAAATTTAGCAAAAGTTCTCACTCCTGTGAACTGCTTATGTTAATGCGATGTAAATTATTCAGATTAGTTGTTTTATTAAGAAATAGGTGTTAGCATATGCAGTTAGTGATGCAAAAAGGTGAGAATGAAAATAACTAGCTGTCAAGATACACTTTATCATTATACTTTTCTTTCTCACCTAAAGTTCTTCATTGTGATTTTTAATTTTATTTTTAACTTTAGAGAGACCCACATACACTTTACTAAAAAATGTTGCCAGACTTGTCCCAGAGAAATTAAAGGTACTTCTGACAACAATCTTTGTATCAAGTTGTTTATTCCACACACAAAATGCCCATTCTACGTTTTGCAATTTTTAGATTGCTGGACCAGATGAAAAATACAATATGTCCGTCAGTACTGCAGAATGTGCCCTTCTTATTTCTTCCACCACTGAGCCTAAATGTCAGATTAAAGTTGTTTTGACGTCCCCAACAATACGGGAGGAGGAAGAGGCAGCCTCTAAAGATGGCAGTAAGCCTCCAGAAGCAGCTGCTAAAACAGAACTAGTAGTAAAACAAGGTATTTTTTTTGTTTTGGTCCTCTGTTTGAAAGGCATATTTAAAAGTCTTTTTGAAATAACTCACGTTTGCGTTTTCAACAAAGGATTTGATTCCTCTTTTGATTGTGCAGATACTAACTTGTATAATGTTCGTTTGTTTAAGACGTCAGTCAGTTTTGTGTAGAGGATGTGGTTGGGAGATCAGTGAGAATGTTTTAACAGTGCACCTTTGCTCAATGGACAACCTTGTTAATTCTTTAAATACTCAACTATTTTAATCTATTCTATTCGAATTGTTTTTATTCTACAATTATGTCTCCCTATTGGTGGGCAAACTCTTTAAAAAAAAGACATTCATTCTTATTTCTCTTTTTTTATACTGTCACTCTTTCATTTGTTTTTTGTTTAACTAAGCCATAAATTTGACTCTTCCTTATTTTGTGCTCCCCTTTTTGTCCTGAGCGTATGTGCTTAAACATACTGTTGGAAACTCGCACTGTCACTTCTTATTAACAGAGCCGGTTGATCCGAAAGATGCTTTGGACAAAGAGAAAGCTCTCCAAGCTTTAGCTGCCTTGCGGCATGCTAAGTGGTTTCAGGTTCGGTTGCTTACTTTTCTATTTCCGCCTCCTTCGTTTGCTCTACTAATGCAAGTATTTGTCACCGTATTGTTTTTACTATGTCACAATATCAATTCATGGCATAAATGCTAATATCGTTATGTTCTTTTATTGTTTTTGAAGAAAGAGGCCTTGGCCAGGGTAAAACATGTTCCTTCGTATTGTTTATTTGGAGAGTAAATTTTAATAATTCGTCTTTTCAATTGTATTTTTATTTTCTATTGCCACCCTGCGGACGGTTTTAAAAGAGATATTTCAAAATTTATTTTAAGGACCTTGTTAATTGAACAATGCAGCAACCATTATAGATAACAAAAATTGTTTTGATATTGTGACCTCGCAGATACCTGGATTTTGCATTGCAAAGGCCTCCTTATTACGATATAGAAGCTTGTACCAACCATTTCAGATTTATCTATCCTTTTTCAACCTTTTGTAAGTTTAGTCATGTGTTGGTTGGTACTGCGCTTACTGCAGTGAAACAAGAAAGCCTTTGAAAAATGTCCGTAAGCAAACTTATGAGGTGATGTAAAAACGTCACAAGTGTAAGACTAAGGAAAAGATGATTGTGATGTCTGTGTTGTAGTTTCTAATACATGTGTGTTCGCTGTTCAGGCTCGTGCCAATCACTTATCGTCGTGCGTTATCACGATCCGCATTATGCGGGACATGTGCCAACGCGTTGCTGCATTCAAGCCATTGAACAATTGGGCAGTAGAACTTTTATGTGAAAAAGCCTTGGCTAGCAGCTTTCAACCACTTGGTCCTGGTGAAGCCTTTCGACGGGTATTGGAGACGATTGCCTCTGGAATTCTTTTACCAGGTATGGTCATGCTTGACTTATGTATGAGTTTTAAGAGCTGCTTCTTACTATCGCTACCCTTTAAGTACACAACCACGGCATCAAGAGCTTCTTTTTTGTTATTTATGTCAGGTGGGCGAGGGTTATTGGATCCATGCGAGAAAGAAAAGTTTGACGCGAGCGGTTATCTGACTGTGCAAGAAAGGGAAGATGTCACGGCGGCCGCACAGGTAATTTTAAAGTTAATTTATTGGGGAAGTCAAACTTTTACATGTTAGAAATGTCGTGAATTGGCTTTGCATGGTAAGTATTAAGTAGGAGATTTTTAACTGAAGTTACTGCTTTTTTAGCAAGCCCTTCGCCTGCAAGCTTTCAGGCAGCTTCACAAGATTCTTGGTGTGGAACCGTTAAAACCGATGTCGAAGCTAAAGCGTCCGGCTGACTCTTCGCCAGGCGAAGAAGGTGAAAATAAAGTGGCGAAGAAAGATTAAAAAGCTTTCGAGATATATTTAATTCGTGAAGAAACACTGAATCAATAGAAGCCTCGTTTCCAAGGCGAAGAAAGTAGTTTGTTAGAAAACTCAACTACGTTCCCTTCGAGAAATTGAAGATTCGTATAATTAAAGATATTTTGTTGAGACTTGTGTTGTTGTAGACAAGCGTTGTCAGTACGTTGTGCAAGATGTCACAACTGATGAGTAATTAGCTTATCTGTTCAACGTGTACATATTTAAGAAAAATATTCAAACAGACGCTTGTTTTTTATAAGCCTAGCCAATACATGTCCTGTTTTTTGCAGATTTGTTTCTACTGCGTCAAATTTTAAATTTAGTAAGACAAGTTTTGTTAGCGCTGAAAGAATACAAGAAAGGATTAAGGCTATAAAGTCCACCTTGCTTTTTAGCGCATGGCATATTGTGCAGACTATTATTTGACATTGCACAGTAATAGTTTGTGTCGCTTGATTAGCGCCGAGTTAGTCATGTGATTCTCGCTTCCATAACAATTCAACCCAGTGATTAGGTATGACTTGTTACGCTATGAAGCGGCATTGCTCACTTGGTATTAACATCCACTTGTTGCTTCGTTTATATTAATTGGTTTTCTCTTACGTTAATAACATTTGGTGATATAAATATTTTATTTGTTTTAAGGTATTTCACAAGTTCTTACAATTAAATTACCGACAAGTGTAGTTTTCAGTATTTTAATCATGCGATTTTAAAACTAGCTGAACGGTTTTTATCAACGTGAACAGACTATGTCGTCCTTGTTAACAGGGTTTGGTGCCGAAAGCCATTGGTTGCCCCACTTTATCACATACAAAATGCCCTGTGAACGAGGTTTAATTTTTTAATTCAAAAAAAAAAATTTTGAAAGAAATTTTAAGTGAGCAACAGGGATTCCATGGCTCTGTCAAATTTCTTTATATGTTTTTGAGAGCATAATTTCTGGTATAGTGTTTCGTTTGTTTTGAGATTCATCACGAAGTGTATGATTGGGCGTATTGAGCAGAAAAATTTAAATATTCAACTCCCTAGATTATATACCTCAGCTTAGTTGTAACATGAATTATTACCTGACTGATACAAAAACCCGCTTATTGTGAAAAAATCCGATGATTTGATTGGTTTGCGGCTTATTTTAACGGGTGTTTGTGTGAAGCCATACTAGCCGGTTTAGGTAGCCATGATTAAAATAGCAACGTAAAAACGTCAACAAATAAAAAAAAAATTTGATAGCACATAAAAAATATAAAATTGGCTCACTTAAAACCATCTTTTCGTTTCAATTCACATAAACAATGATTCGAATTTCTTTTGTGTACTTACAAAGTTTTAAAATCAAACGATCTTAAATTCGAAAAGTATCAAAATCGAACATGCTTTTTTTCCTTGGTGCCTTGGGAATAGCAACTAAAATATAGCATTGTTTTGTTCACAAATGAATATTTATTTGCAGACCAGATACATCAAAACCGGTCAGTATCCATTAAATAGCTTGATTTTAAACTCGTATTTCATGTAATAAGAAAAGATCAAAAGAATACCGACAGGGTCCTCACCTTGCAAAATAAATACGCGTCAAAAAAATACTAAGTTTTATCAAAGAACATGCATTTGTTCTTAATACGCCACATCTGAAACGTGATTTCTACCTCATTTCTGGAGAGCTTTGGAATATTTCATGGTACCCTCCTTATATTTCATGCTTTTGGAAATGATCCTTGTTTTTTAAGACTGAAGGCGAGAAGATTTATCGTGCATAGTCATATGTCAAGGTTTGCTAAAACTTATTTTGTGCTAAGTAACGCACAAAATAACGATGGGCATATTTCCTTTATTTACTCAACAGTAACGTGTTTTGTTTTTGTCATCCACGTGTTGTTTCTCCTTAACCGTGAAACGTCAGTGGAAACTATGCAAAATGGTTAGATATTGTGAAATAAAAATAAAATATGTTCAACAAAATCGTTTCACGCACTTTCCCGATAGTCACCAGTCAAAATCGGTGGTTTTCTTTGATACACAGCTTCTTCACTCAGTGATACAAATAACCTGCACGAAACTCCACAAACATTTGGCACATTACTTCTGTTTGCTATGGAATGTAAAATTTAGCAAAAGTTCTCACTCCTGTGAACAGCTTATGTTGCGATGTAAATTATTCAGATTAGTTGTTTTATTAAGAAATAGGTGTTAGCATATGCAGTTAGTGATGCAAAAAGGTGAGAATGAAAATAACTAGCTGTCAAGATACACTTTATCATTATATTTTTCTTTCTCACCTAAAGTTCTTCATTGTGATTTTTAATTTTATTTTTAACTTTAGAGAGACCCACATACACTTTACTAAAAAATGTTGCCAGACTTGTTCCAGAGAAATTAAAGGTACTTCTGACAACAATCTTGTCTCAAGTTGTTTATTCCACACACACACAAAATGCCCATTCTACGTTTTGCAATTTTTAGATTGCTGGACCAGATGAAAAATACAATATGTCCGTCAGTACTGCAGAATGTGCCCTTCTTATTTCTTCCACTACTGAGCCTAAATGTCAGATTAAAGTTGTTTTGACGTCCCCAACAATACGGGAGGAGGAAGAAGCAGCCTCTAAAGATGGCAGTAAGCCTCCAGAAGCAGCTGCTAAAACAGAACTAGTAAAACAAGGTATTTTTTTTGTTTTGGTCCTCTGTTTGAAAGGCATATTTAAAAGTCTTTTGAAATAACTCACGTTTGCGTTTTCAATAAAGGATTTGATTCCTCTTTTGATTGTGCAGATACTAACTTGTATAATGTTCGTTTGTTTAAGACGTCAGTCAGTTTTGTGTAGAGGA
Source organism: Hydractinia symbiolongicarpus (assembly GCF_029227915.1). Lineage (NCBI taxonomy): Eukaryota > Metazoa > Cnidaria > Hydrozoa > Anthoathecata > Hydractiniidae > Hydractinia > Hydractinia symbiolongicarpus. The sequence continues at coordinate 17,827,276 of NC_079875.1, read as the reverse complement.
TGTGGTTGGGAGATCAGTGAGAATGTTTTAACAGTGCACCTTTGCTCAATGGACAACCTTGTTAATTCTTTAAATACTCAACTATTTTAATCTATTCTATTCGAATTGTTTTTATTCTACAATTATGTCTCCCTATTGGTGGGCAAACTCTTTAAAAAAAAGACATTCATTCTTATTTCTCTTTTTTTATACTGTCACTCTTTCATTTGTTTTTTGTTTAACTAAGCCATAAATTTGACTCTTCCTTATTTTGTGCTCCCCTTTTTGTCCTGAGCGTATGTGCTTAAACATACTGTTGGAAACTCGCACTGTCACTTCTTATTAACAGAGCCGGTTGATCCGAAAGATGCTTTGGACAAAGAGAAAGCTCTCCAAGCTTTAGCTGCCTTGCGGCATGCTAAGTGGTTTCAGGTTCGGTTGCTTACTTTTCTATTTCCGCCTCCTTCGTTTGCTCTACTAATGCAAGTATTTGTCACCGTATTGTTTTTACTATGTCACAATATCAATTCATGGCATAAATGCTAATATCGTTATGTTCTTTTATTGTTTTTGAAGAAAGAGGCCTTGGCCAGGGTAAAACATGTTCCTTCGTATTGTTTATTTGGAGAGTAAATTTTAATAATTCGTCTTTTCAATTGTATTTTTATTTTCTATTGCCACCCTGCGGACGGTTTTAAAAGAGATATTTCAAAATTTATTTTAAGGACCTTGTTAATTGAACAATGCAGCAACCATTATAGATAACAAAAATTGTTTTGATATTGTGACCTCGCAGATACCTGGATTTTGCATTGCAAAGGCCTCCTTATTACGATATAGAAGCTTGTACCAACCATTTCAGATTTATCTATCCTTTTTCAACCTTTTGTAAGTTTAGTCATGTGTTGGTTGGTACTGCGCTTACTGCAGTGAAACAAGAAAGCCTTTGAAAAATGTCCGTAAGCAAACTTATGAGGTGATGTAAAAACGTCACAAGTGTAAGACTAAGGAAAAGATGATTGTGATGTCTGTGTTGTAGTTTCTAATACATGTGTGTTCGCTGTTCAGGCTCGTGCCAATCACTTATCGTCGTGCGTTATCACGATCCGCATTATGCGGGACATGTGCCAACGCGTTGCTGCATTCAAGCCATTGAACAATTGGGCAGTAGAACTTTTATGTGAAAAAGCCTTGGCTAGCAGCTTTCAACCACTTGGTCCTGGTGAAGCCTTTCGACGGGTATTGGAGACGATTGCCTCTGGAATTCTTTTACCAGGTATGGTCATGCTTGACTTTTGTATGAGTTTTAAGAGCTGCTTCTTACTATCGCTACCCTTTAAGTACACAACCACGGCATCAAGAGCTTCTTTTTTTGTTATTTATGTCAGGTGGGCGAGGGTTATTGGATCCATGCGAGAAAGAAAAGTTTGACGCAAGCGGTTGTCTGACTGTGCAAGAAAGGGAAGATGTCACGGCGGCCGCACAGGTAATTTTAAAGTTAATTTATTGGGGAAGTCAAACTTTTACATGTTCGAAAAGTCGTGAATTGGCTTTGCATGGTAAGTATTAAGTAGGAGATTTTTAACTGAAGTTACTGCTTTTTTAGCAAGCCCTTCGCCTGCAAGCTTTCAGGCAGCTTCACAAGATTCTTGGTGTGGAACCGTTAAAACCGATGTCGAAGCTAAAGCGTCCGGCTGACTCTTCGCCAGGCGAAGAAGGTGAAAATAAAGTGGCGAAGAAAGATTAAAAAGCTTTCGAGATATATTTAATTCGTGAAGAAACACTGAATCAATAGAAGCCTCGTTTCCAAGGCGAAGAAATTAGTTTGTTAGAAAACTCAACTACGTTCCCTTCGAGAAATTGAAGATTCGTATAATTAAAGATATTTTGTTGAGACTTGGGTTGTTGTAGACAAACGTTGTCAGTACGTTGTGCAAGAAATCACAACTGATGAGTAATTTGCTTATCTGTCAACGTGTACATATTTAAGAAAAATATTCAAACAGACGCTTGTTTTTTATAAGCCTAGCCAATACATGTCCTGTTTTTTGCAGATTTGTTTCTACTGCGTCAAATTTTAAATTTAGTAAGACAAGTTTTGTTAGCGCTGAAAGAATACAAGAAAGGATTAAGGCTATAAAGTCCACCTTGCTTTTTAGCGCATGGCACATTGTTCAGACTATTATTTGACATTGCACAGTAATAGTTTGTGTCGCTTGATTAGCGCCGAGTTAGTCATGTGATTCTCGCTTCCATAACAATTCAACCCAGTGATTAGGTATGACTTGTTACGTTATGAAGCGGCATTGCTCACTTGGTATTAACATCCACTTGTTGCTTCGTTTATATTAATTGGTTTTCTTTTACGTTAATAACATTTGGTGATATAAATATTTTATTTGTTTTAAGGTATTTCACAAGTTCTTACAAATAAATTACCGACCAGTGTAGTTTTCAGTATTTTAATCATGCGATTTTAAAACTAGCTGACTGGTTTTTATCAACGTGAACGTCGTCCTTGTTAACAGGGTTTGGTGCCGAAAGCCATTGGTTGCCCACTTTATCACATACAAAATGCCCTGTAAACGAGGTTTAATTTTTTAATTTCAAAAAAAAAAAATTGAAAGAAATTTTAAGTGAGCAACAGGGATTCCATGGCTCTGTCAAATTTCTTTATATATTTTTGAGAGCATAATTTCTGGTATAGTGTTTCATTTGTTTTGAGATTCTATCACGAAGTGTAAATAAATATCATCTCACGCCATGATTGGGCGTATTTAGCAGAAAAATGTAAATATTCAACTCCCTAGATTAGATACCTGAGCTTAGTTGTAACGTGAATTATTACCTGACTGATACTAAAACCCGCTTATTGTGAAAAAATCCGATGATTTGATTGGTTTGCGGCTTATTTTAACGGGTCTTTGTGTGAAGCCACACTGACCGGTTTAGGTAGCCATTATTAGAATAGCAACATAAAAACGTCAACAAATAAAAAAAAATTTGATAGCACATAAAAAATATAAAATTGGCTCCCTTAAAACCATCTTTTCGTTTCAATTCACATAAACAATAATTCGAATTTCTTTTGTGTACTTACAAAGTTTTAAAATCGAACGATCTTAAATTTGAAAAGTATCAAAATCGAACATGCGTTTTTTTTCTTGGTGTCTTGGGAATAGCAACTAAAATATAGCATTGTTTTGTTCACAAATGAATATTTATTTGCAGACCAGATACAGTCCGGTAATAAAACGGGTCAAGGGCACCTCGGGCTTTGTATTTTACAGTACAACATCAAAACCGGTCAGTATCCGTTAAATAGCTTGATTTTAAACTCGTATTTCATGTAATAAGAAAAGATCAAAAGAATACCGACAGGGTCCTCACCTTGCAGAATAAATACGCGTCAAAAAAATACTTAAGTTTTATCAAAGAACATGCATTTGTTCTTAATACGCCACATCTGAAACGTGATTTCTACCTCATTTCTGGAGAGCTTTGGAATATTTCATGGTACCCTCCTTATATTTCATGCTTTTGGAAAGATCTTTGTTAGTTAAGACTGAAGGCGAGAAGATTTATCGTGCATAGTCATATGTCAAGGTTTGCTAAAACTTATTTTGTGCTAAGGAACGCACAAAATAACGATGGGCATATTTCCTTTATCTACTCAACAGTAACGTGTTTTGTTTTTGTCATCCACGTGTTGTTTCACCTTAACCGTGAAACGTCAGTGGAAACTATGCAAAATGGTTAGATATTGTGAAATAAAAATAAAATATGTTCAACAAAATCGTTTCACGCACTTTCACGATAGTCACCAGTCAAAATCAAGCTTCATAGTATGAAATAGCATGTAGAACTCAGAGGACGCGTAGCATACGAAGATAGAAGGCCGTCTTGCTGTAACAGGTTTTACGTCGTTTAAAACCGTGTATATTGCAGGTTGTAGCCTATCATTTCCAATCAATGCAAGACAAACTATAGGTACCCCGTAAAGGCCTACTCAGGATCAAATGCATACAAATAAAGTATTTTGATTGGCAACTTGTGCTGCTTATAATTTAAACGTGTCTGATTCACAATCACTGACGACAACATAGCACAAACATCTTTGTGAAAACCAGGTCGATATAACATGGGGTTTTAACTATACGATGCATTGTTCTGTCATGATCGAAAAAAGCGATGCTAATCGCTTCACTAAAGAAAAACTTCTGTTTGGTATTTGAGCGTCAAAATTGACACTCTCTTTGATGTTATTGTTCGTGTATTGTTCACATGACATCTACAATAGTAACGTTTAAAAATGGAGTCCACTGTGTTTAATTGTATTGACAAAGCTGTGATATTTTTACCACCTTCGTTTTTCATTTTCGTTTCTTATGCTATCATTCTTATAATTGATTTAACATGTTATTATTATTTGTTTATTGTGATTCTATATATTATTTAGTTATTAATAAGTTTTTAATGTTTAAAGCCAAAACGTACGCATCTAGAAAGATTGGAGTGTGTTATCCTCGTCCCCAGGGTTTGTTGCTTATATGTCAAAAACCCCTGGGGACGAGGTTGAGTGTCTGTAACTTGAGAGTGTAACAATTTTTCTGTCTACTGATGATTACAAGGCGGCAAAAAGTGGCCTCAGGATTACAGGCTCCTCTCTAACCTTTTTTATACAAGATTTTCAGCCAGCCCAAAATACCAATGTTTATCAAAAAGGTAGTTGTTTTTGTGTTTGCCAGGAAACTGTGAGAAAAACAATCATTTTCTAAATTCAGATTGTTTTGTTGGTAGAAGAGCGCTGGAACATGAATGCGGACATTACAAACTTTCAGACGGCGCAGGACTGAGCACTAGCAAGGAGCTTGTAGGGACAAACTTTGCCGGATAGGGAGGGATAATAATCACAAACGATATATAGTTATATAGTCTGGCACACTTGTCTAGTTCACTAACTATTTTTAACCCAGTAAAATGTGCACTTGTTTTAACTTTTAGGAGAACCTGATGTCTGTCTTTTCGGCTTAAAAATATTTGCACTGTGAGAAAAAGTGTTTTTCAACCTTATATCTTAATCATTTCACCGACATTTTTGTACAAAGTTCGCACATACCCCTCGCAGGATTTCTTAAACTTTCAATACTACCGACTTTCTATATTCTTTACAGAACGATAGCTCTTCGTTTACGGCCTCAATATATAGCGCTGTGCTAAAGCTTGAACCGAAACTGTCATGGGAGGTGTGCCGATGAATCTTGATAAAAAATATCCCATTCTTGCTGCTAACATGAAATAAGCGCCGTAGGAAACCTCATACTTCCACTTTAATGTCAATCAAATTTGCGTCTATTGAAATAATACAACGTGAATCTCTTTCATGTTTTTATTTGTAACAAGAAATGACGTCATATAAAATTTCAAGATGGCTACTCTGCTAATAGAAGATTGCCGAATTTATGCGACGATATCGATTTAGCATCGGATTGTAATCAGAGATGAATACAGTAAACATCCTCTTTAAAAACTATACGATTAAGTCTGCTTAAAATAGTAACAAAATATTTTTATCTTTTCTAAAAATGCTTCCGTACGTGCTCGTCACTAACTCTAAGGAAGGCGTCACCTCAATTTTTGTTGTCCTATTTTCTTAATAGGATTATGACGACGTCAAAATAAAATGCATAATGTGACCAAGCAGAAAGGGGAGGGAGGACTTCTAACATCAGACTTGAGGAAATTAAGAGGAGTCAATCTTTACAGCGTTTGTAGTTGATTTCCTCTTTTCATAAGCCAGAAAATTCTTGCCGGAAATGCAAGCAATACTTTTCAATGTAAACTTGTCTGTAGGAATTAAGCAGTTTCTAAAATCGAGAAATACTACACCTAACAAACTTTGACCAGCCAGCTATAAATTTCAGGAAATCAGCTTGCAGTCCTATAGTTTTATTTGTTTTTATATAGATTACAAAAGTTCACCTAGTGCCTTCGTCTTTTTCGGCTTTTAACAATTGCTAACCCTCGATAAGCAGAATCCTTGTTTCCAGGAATTTTTGCCTTTCTAAAAAAGTAATAAAATGGCATAAATCAAGTATAAAAGACGAAAATCTCTGAAAATGATTGTATTATCGGTTGTAATAAATATGGAAATGAAACTGGACGCTGAGTATTTCCAAGATACTAACTTTGTTAATTTTTTTTTTAAGGTTTCTTCCCAATATAAAAAGTCTAACAAGCACCAGGTTGTTCAGGATGCTACTCTGCAACATGCAAAGTGCAATATTAAAAATAGAAATTCTGTTGTCTCTTCAATATCGAATTTTTAATCTAAATTTGCACCATGTGTCTAAACAAATTTCCTTTTTACACTCGACAATATAATACAACAGTATATTGCAAAAAAAAAACATACGAGGAAAATAGGTTTATGTATTTCTAAATTAAAACTAATTTTTCGTTTCCTTTGTTACAATAAATGTACGAAAATTTATTTTATAAATTTGATTAACCGTGACAAAACGATCGAAAGAGGTAATCCAATTCTCCATGTCTTGTTTATTAAGTGTTATTATGAACGCATTGTTATAAAGTATGCTGAGTTCATGACGCTTTACATTGAACCGAGCGACGTCCTCAATTAGTCATTAATTAGACACAATAACTTTGCAATTAACACTTAATAAATAACCAGATTGTTTTCTTTCTTTTACAAAACTAAACCGAGAAAGTTTCTTTGCAAATAGAATATTAAAATAACCTCAATTCTTGTCATATTTTGTTGATGAACATTCTCACTTTCAAAGGTTTCGGTGTTACTGTGAAAAACCAAGCCACATAAGTAATTCACGAGTTCTAAAAGATGTTGTAATCTTCAAACAGACCACATTTGTTACCATTGGTTGCCATTATGAATTAAAGAGGAGCAAATTCGACAAAGTCTCTGTGCATATGTTGTTAATGGGTGCTTTTTGAGGTCAAAGTAAGTCGGCATTTATACACTTTGGTTTGTGCTAAAAATAATTTGTAAACTTGCCGATGTTGCCATAGCAATATGCAGTGGTACATTGAAATTTATTTATTTACACTTTCTAGTTTAAGAAAACAAACTAGTTTCCAAAGCTTTTTTTTTTAGTGCTAATTTCTTTTTGCTGCATACAGAACCAAAACCTAAGCGTTGTCAAAACACAACAAAACGCAAAAAATTTCTTCTTTCCCTTTCACTTTTAAAAATGAAAAGAAAACCTGGAAACGAGGTTGGACAAAAAATTTGCTGCAATGCTGCAATATATTGAAAACGGTTAGCTACTTTTAGTTTAAGCAAAATCAAATTGTTTTCCTAGATAAAATTCTTGTCCACTCGACAAGCTCACAAGACATTGTAAAATTTAAGTTTCCTTATTTTATAACAAGATATAGAAAGGAACATAAATTCTTTATATTTCTAAATTTCTAAAACTTTTCATTTCCTGGCTACGTACCATTTATAAGTCCTATATCACGGTAAGCAGAATTTTAGCAAGACAAAATCTGCGCAAAGCTGAGTGAAAAAGTTACCTGGTGTGAAACAAGCCTAAAATTAAAAGTCATGCAAAAGTAAATGAGAAATTAACCAGTGTGAATCACACCTGTAAGGTCATTACTTAATTTGGTGCTCGCTCTTCCGATCAAGTAAAAAAAATACTGAAATCTGATCAAAGGGTGCTTATACGCAAAAGGTATACATTGGGGAGGTAGGGACGAAGTTGTTGAGGACGCACTTATTTATTTTTTGCTGAATAAGCACGCAAACCATGCAAAAATTCCCGCGTATTGTGTTAATCTCCCCCTCAGGGCTTATAAACACATTATTGTAACATACCAGCCACGCATGTTGTTGAATCTTTTAATGATTAGCGACCCTATGTAAAATATTTTCTTTGAGGCGCCGAATAAAACGGTTTTATTCTCGTTAAATAACCCTTGGGAAACAATCTTGATCGACTTTGTTAAAATAAATAGATAATGAATTTTTAGATGTTACACAATGCAAATAAATTCTAACATATGTGAAATGTTACAGAGTGTATTGAATTCCCACGGCTGAGAACAAAATTTTATTTCGGCTTATTGTTAATTATCTCGCCAATTTGAATAAATTAATTGTTTTGAAAAAGTCGCCGACATTTCTGAGCCTAACTGCAAAGCATTCTTTTCTGTTTTTGTTGATCTGTTTTCTTTTTCATTACATACGTGTTAATACTATGCGAACATTAATTTAATAATTCTTTGTAAATAAAAAGTTCTATTTCCTTTTATATTTCTTTTTTCTCTCTCTTTTTTAATATTCTAAAAAAGATTATTTATAAAAAGCAAGTTTACGTAACTCATCAAGTTTGCATCAACAAATTTAATACGCTTAAACTCGATAGAATACGATAATTTCTCACAAGTTAGCGTTACTTCTCTACGCTATTCAATTCGGCAACTATATCTTGTTTCTACCAATATAAAAGTTTTATGTAGTTGCACTTCTTTTTTATCCTAAACCCTCCATCTTATGATAAAAACACAAGCTTAAAAGGCAAAATGTCAAATCAGAAATAGCGAAACAATATTTTATATCGACTATTCGCGGTCGGAACAAAATTTAATTCGACACTTGCTACAGACACTCCGCTGGTTTTCAAACAACTATTCGTGATAATCTCTCGGTGGAGCAGCACCAATACTGGTTTCTATTCGTTACAATGTAATTAAAATAAACGAATAAGATTTCTGCAGAACCGTACCTTAGTGTAGAAAGGAAGGATAATATTTCCCTAGAGCTTGTTTTTAGCGTTCTAATATATAACTCGCGCAAAAAAGTACCCGTGTTGTTGTGTATAGAAATGCTATACCAAAAAAGATCATCATATTATAAGTATTTTTGTTTACAAAACAAACACTTTATTGGTGATTCCTCACTCCCTTTTTCCACGTGATTGCCAACTTCACACCTAGAAAAACACCACCATTTCTTCATCTTAGTACACCACACGGTTTCTGAAGCTCGTTACCAAACTCCTTTCACCTTTTTCATAGAAAACGAAACACGCTTTCATTGTTTGTTTTTTGCGAGGCATATAGAAACCATGTCAGGCAGCTAAAATATTAATTTTCATTCACGTGTTATAATTTTAAGCTCGTTAGTGTGTTATTTTAGCTGTATATAGATGATACAAAGTGCGAATTTCATTATCCCTTCAATGCACTCACCAGCTAAACGGTAAATTTTTAAAAAACACCGCTATAATAAATTAGAGTGATTACTTAGTACAAATAAAAGGCCACCGACATTTCATTGAAAACAATGGGACAAACAATAACATAACGATCTGAAGTTATTATATCTAGCTTGGTCTATTCGGATTGCTTTTGATTTCGATGTGTAATGTTCTCGCGGAAATAGCATCTAACGACGAGAGGCATAATTAGTTCTTCAGTTGATTATTTGATCTTCTACCGTGAACACCTCAATTCTTATACGAGGTGAAGTGTTGCGTACAACTTCGGGTGCGAAGAGAAAGGTATGAAAATTAATAAATAAATAAAAGATTTTGTGTTTATGTAGCAGGTCTTTCTATACAAGTTTAGCACCTTTTAACTAATAACACACAACCGCGGGGAGGCTTTTCATCAGTTTGCATGTGACCTTGGAAGAGGTAGGAAGAGGCCTCAGCGTATGTGTGATTATGTTAAAGTCTTTTACAGTTGCTATTTTTTTAATAATTACTTTGTTATTTTTTTAGAACAAAATTTTTTTGGAAACGAGTGCGAATAGAATCATTATCATGAAGTCGGACTTCTCCATGGCCGCCATTCTAAGGGAAACTGATAAAAGTGTTACAACGAAGAAGGAGAAATTAACGAAAGATCCTCAACTTTGCGTGGCTCTCGAAGATGCAGACCTATGGAGGAGCTTTCACCGTATGACCAATGAAATGATCGTCACAAAAAATGGAAGGTAGAACATGTACTGATTTACCTTTATATTTAAATATTTTTTTAAATTTATCTATGTGGTTTTTTTCATTTTGTATATTTTGGTTCGCTAAAATAAGCTAAAGTGTGAAATGTATATGACCGGAGAGTTTAGCAAGAAGTAACCAGTCGGTTTACTTATCACCTTAGTGAATATTTCAATTTGTTGTGATCAGTATGCGAAAACAAAGCAGAGAAAAAGGAGCGGGTGCGAAATTCTTAATCTCACGTGTTCACACATGCTACTTTTCAATGTGGCATTGTAAATTGTGTTTTGATTTCTCATTTGATAAGTTCCCGTGTAAATATTTTACTGTGAAATTGACCACGCTGCTAGGTGACCGTCTGACTTTAATTTTTTAGCGCGAAAACACTTTGGAAAATTTTTTTTCATGTATGCGGTACACAGATAATATAAACTTAAATTTCTACAGCTACAATAAATAAAATTAGAAATGGCATCGTAAATGTATTAATAACTGTACGTTTAATTAAAACTACGCATTTTTTCCGTCGTTTCTTTTGGTTTTCTTTGAACAATAACCGAAAGTCCCTCAATTTTTGCAAGGTAATTGCACATCACATACTTCCAGCCGCAATTTCAAAAACAAATTAATAATACTAAATTGTTGTTAATTTTGTAACGATAATTCTGTTTCCGTTTTGAAGACGAACATATTTGCATTTACAGCGGCTTAGCATAGCTGAAATGAGACTATAGAAATGCTATTTTTAATCAGTCTCACTTTGATAAAAAATACTCAAAATATAATCACGGAAAATTTGTCTGCATCAAAGATACAATTAAATATATATTTAGAATGTGTTTAATTAACTGTAATAGGTTACATTTACGAAATATCAGAAGAAAATAATATGTTTTTAAGATATTGATCACGGCTCATGCTATTACTATCTGTTATTACTGCCGCCGACCAAAGTAAAATGTTTTCGCGACAAATAAAACGTCACTTTGTTATCTTCGGCATCCGGTATATTAGTATTGAATGCAGATTTAAACAGAGTTCCAACTTCCTCTTTTTTTCCTTTTAACTTTTAAACACCGAAAATGCAATTTTATCTCTTGTTTTTATAGACGGATGTTTCCCGTTTTAAAATCCGGTGTAAGTGGGCTGGAACCGCAAGCTATGTATTCGATTATGTTGGATTTTACACCAGTGGACGAACATCGCTGGAAATATGTGAACGGCGAATGGTCTCATGCTGGAAAACCAGAACCAACGCCACCAAGTAAAGTGTACGTACACCCCGATTCCCCGAATTTTGGGACGCATTGGATGAAAAGCCCAATAGTTTTCTCCAAAGTGAAACTAACCAATAAAGAAACGACCAATGGACAAGTGGTAATTAAAAAATTTTAAAGATTTATTTTTTTCATCAAAGTTAGACATTTTTTTAATTTTTTTTTCTTTTTCTTTTTAGCTTATGTTAAATTCGCTACACAAATACAAACCGCGGATTCACATTGTAAAAGTTGGCAGTGGTGAAAAGGTGGTTTCAACGCATTCTTTCACAGAAACAGAATTTATCGCCGTAACTGCTTATCAGAACGAAGAGGTGGGCTCTTTTTTTTTCTTAAAACTTTATGAAGCAATATATGAGATTACTCGTTTCCTCCACACAAAAAGCTACCGCGATTTAGCAGGTTTCTTGTTCATGAGAATTATCTGGGATTTATAGGATAAGCGCTTGCTAAAAAAGCCTTTATAACAGGAATATGTTTATTTGTTTAATTTTGATCTTAATTCTGGTTTAGATAACTAATTTGAAAATTCGTTATAATCCTTTTGCGAAAGCATTCCTTGACGCAAAAGAAAGAAATGATCACAGAGAGTTCATCGAACGCCGAGGTTTGTGTAGTTGCTGTACGACAACAAGATTACCGCTGACCTATGGTTTCACAACGCATGCGCATCATCCACTATCACCTATTGCGTCACCACATTACCTCAGCGGATGCGATAAGATTATGATGAGACATCATCCGTACGCACGATCAAACAACCCTGCACATAGACAATCTCTCTCGATATGTAAGTACCTTCTGATACTAGAATGTTTTTTAGAAATGATATGCTTATTCCACTATAAGTTTTTTGACTTTATATTGTAATTCTTTTCTTTTGTAGGTCATCCGTCATATGTACGTCAAACTTACGAAATTCCGTCACCAACAAAAACGCCTTCATCGGCATGCTCAAGATATTCGCCCACACACTTCAAATACGGGGACGACGATTTACACCGACATTCGATAAGCCCACCTATCACGCATCGTCATTCGCCGCCGACACTAGTTAGAAGTGACGTGTTGTCGTATCATGAACAACTAAGAATAAAACTTGAAGCGTCTAATGTTCATCACCGGCACGGACATATTGAATTACGTCATTCCAGTAGGTGACGTGTCGAGTTTCGACAAAAACATTGTAAATAATAAAAAAAAGATGTTTTCAGATTCTGTTGTATAGAACACTTATGTAAATATGAAGATACACATTCACAAATTTATAATTTTGTAATCTAATTTTAAACACTGGACTCTCCCATCTCTTTCTCCTTCCCAGGACTCTTTCTTCAGATAATAAAGATACGTAAATGCGGAACGACTTTTTACAGGTTTTTTTCAGCTTCGAGAGAAAAGGTAAGGAATGAACTCAGGGCAAATAATGCGGAATTAATTAACGTTTTCCAATTTGGCTTAAATTGAATTTCCGCATTATCTTAAAACCATACAGGAGTTTTCCGTCTTTTACGGCGTTCTAAGGCGTTTACTTGTCTTACGTAGTGTGACTATTATCTAACAGAAACCTCACTGTTAAGAGAAGAAATACATAACTTCTCTAAAAGCATCTAATTCGCATTTAAAATTTCCAATTTTTAAAAGACAGCACTTGTCCGCCAAACAAACAAACGACTCTCGCATTTTTTTAAAAATCCTGAAATTTTTATAAAGGGAATTATGGAGAAAAATGTATATACATCTAATGCATCTAGAACGAAGCAATGGATGAGCATCATTCCAACCTGAAGTAGCAAAATATAAGAAAAAAAAGAAAAAACGGGAAATTTAATACCAACAATGGGAACAGAATGTTAAGTAAGGTCCATACGACAACAACAAGGGACAAATAAGCAACATCTGAAACTTAAGCAACATTAAGCCTAAGTCCCGCGCTTTAGGCTGGTTGATGTCCTTCGTGACAAACGTGAAGCAGAGAAACCAGTCTAGCGGTTCACAAACCAGGTGGTCGAATTTACGACAGATAAAAGAAATTACAGATGCGCCAAGACACAGTAATAAACTTAGCAAAATAAGTGTCATTTTTCACGATAATCCATTAGTTGCGTTCAGAACAATTAACATGTGAATTATGATGACAGAAAATACATTCCAAGAGCTCGTGCATAAATGAAAAACACGTGTATATTTTTTTTTAAGATTCTACAGACTCTAAAACCTTCGCTGGCCCTTTTTACGTCAGTGTTAATGTTTGAAGCTAGAAATGCAAATCATTTTGATTCAACTGAGTAATAAAGCCTAAATCTTTTCCGACTTCATTCTTAAGGAATTTTACCCTTATCCCTCGTGATAAAGGTTTAAGGTTGAAGACCTTTGTAACCAGGATCCTACTTCTTTAGAGGATTGCACGGGCTGTTTTACACGTCCCAAGCCCTTTTTTTACCAACTTGGTTGTAACGTTGTCCCGGTTTGCCCTGAGAACGGGAGTGCTTTATTACAATTTAAGGGCCATTTTTGTTTAACTCTTTCTCCTAGGACACAGGTTCAAAGCAGTTGTAATAGATACAGCATTAGCAGACACATTAAAATTGGTGATGGGAATATTTTTTAAATGCAACAAATCCAAAAACAAGATCTTCATATCTTAATTCTAGAAGAGTAATAATGCGACCACAAATTTGATGACATGACATCACCTACCACGTGACACACGTGTGTGGGAAACCCGTGTGTTGTCTAATAACAGAAAGGTTTCGTTACGTCGCCTCGGCACCCTCGTCCCCAGGGTTTTTTGTCTTTTTGTTATGACCCTAGGGATAAGGGTGGTCGCCTCGGCTCTTCCTATGTTTATTCTACTAATGTTTTCTTTTCACATTTTTTACGTATGAAAAAAAATATTTAGCCTACACAGTCGAAAAATTTTGAAGAAATAAAAAATGGTAGGCTTGAGATGAAATTTATTATTACAGGACGTCCATCCTAAATTACAGCGTTCTCAACTGTTGTTACCTTAGTTACAACGTTTATTACACGACGACAACGACGGTTTTTTAAGTAATTCTTAAAAGATTGCTAAAAGATGTTTAACATCTTAACATAAATTTTTAAATTTATATAGTTGCGGTCACTTATCGGGGTTCATTAAATTCTTTATTTAAAGCCTAAAGGAAGAAAACTTTCTTTAACCTTTTGCTTATGTCAAAGCCGCTGGATTTTTGTATTTTCTTGCGGTTGCAGTGATTTTTAACGGACATCTAATTTTAATGTCTCGGACACGTCCGTCCGTTTGCCTTGTATTGGTTGCGTCACGTAAAAATAATTGCGGAGAAGATAATAATTGATTGTGCACGTATGATCTGGAACATAGAGATCGAATAGTAGCTGCAGTTTTTCGAGATCAGATACATTTTACTAAAACATAGAATAGCGCGAAGCCTTTTGGCAGTTGTAAATTCCTTAGTGACTAAGAATTACAGCAAAAGAGATGATTTAGTTGACTAGAAATTTTACTAGAAATAAGAAGAATGTAGGTTTAAGTCTCCATTTCGTTGCTCTAGTGCTGTTACCCCATTTGGAGCTGCCTAATTGGCCTGCAAACTCTTTAACAAGCATGTTACTGCCGTCATACTGATATCTGGTGATGGTGTAGCATAGCCACAACCGTGGGAAAAGGAGAGCCAGTTGTTAGGATGGAAACCCTAAGAGCGTAAACTTTCCGTAACTACCTTACAATCAAGCGCTTTCACAAAAACACATTTAAACCCAACCTCGATCCCAGGGCCTTATATCAAAAAACGCTACAGGCCCCGGGTTCGAGGTTGGTTAAAACATGTAGAGTCGCGGCTCGTTAGAAATAGTCACGTTATAAAAAAGTGATCTTTGGGTCAGCTGTATGAAAATTTAATGCAGCGTCTAAAGGTCAATGATTTTTAAATGATTTTTAACATTTTGACAACAACAACAACAACAGCAAAAAAAAGAAACAAAAAAAAAACGGTGTACAAACATTTTTAAAAATAAATAATTTCAAAAATGTATTTTATCTAAGTTTTCTCTTTGGGATAAATCCTTTCCATTACACAATATTTCCTTTCTTACATTCACCGATCAACGTTAACAAATGGAGCTGAGATGGAAGATCAATTAGCGTTTGTTTTTTTCGTGAAAGAAGAAATCAGAAATTTCCTACTTTTAATTAATAAACAACAGCAGATGTTAATTACAGCTATCGTGCGCATGCGTAATGAAGTTGTTTCGTCAAGCACGTGTGATTAACGTATCATTTAGAGGCACAGAATTTATGCTATTTTAAACATTAATTGGTCTGCATTGTGTTTTGGTAATTTGTTTTTATAAAAACTGTCTGCAAACAGGGAACACAGTCTAGTATGGGGTCGAGATAATCGAAGTTAAAAACCAAACGTGTTTTTAAAAAGCAGAACCGTTGTCACGACGTTTTACGGTGATGAAGGATAGGTTAAGCTGGAAGTTCTTTAACCTTTGATAAAGACCTAGAAAAATATTGTACGTGTAACTTTAACCCATTTGCGTATTGCATTAGTCAATTGCAACGTAAATAGACTGTATATAACCTAATTTTCTGGCGTTACGTTTATAATTGTACGTGTCAACAGAAAAAAAACTATTTTTTGATAAAAATTAATTGTTTGTTTTTTTTCAAAACCAATCATTGCTAACCATTTTGACCTGACAAAGTCATGGTTCAAAATATTCTGAGATTCCTGACATTCTATTGACGTACACGGATTAAATCAACTTTTCCGAATTAAATAAACAAATTGGTATCAGCGAGACAAAACAAGGCTAAATCTTGTTCGTTTTGACACAGTTTAAGCGGCTTTTAACAAAAGCCTTTTTAGCCGCAGCTACAAACGTTAAAATGCAACTCTTTTTAAGACGAGTCAACGCCCCAATCGTTTAAAGCGGACATCTTTTTCAACAACTAATCAAAAGACAGAAAACACTACCATCTTTAGTATTATATAAAGTACCGTCGTTCAAGCGCAAAATGCGGCCAAGAACGCTCTTATTGAAACGGACCCTACAATTGGACGCAGAAATTTTAAAGTTTTCAAAATCTAATCGTTACTTAAGAGTCAAAATTTGTAAGAGTGGGGCACGTCCTGATATAAATTTGTTTCCTTATATTTCGGGGTATGTTGTAAAACCGCCTGCAATACAAAAACAATACAAAACTTAAGATTCAAAATTCTATAATGATAGAGTGATAACCAATTTTAATAACTAGACACTAGCCCGTGGAAAATCTACGGGTTCGCCCGTCCTTTTTATACCGCATTGCGTGCTTCTCGCTATTGCACAGCTAAGCTACCATTTTGCGTGACAGACAGACAGACAGACAGACAGACAGACGTATACGGGTATTATAATATAGATAGTCGTTATCCTGTGGAAAAATCCACGGGGTCGCCCGTCCTTTAAATTATCCCGTTGCAACAAAGTGGACAGAAATATATCGCATTTGGTATTGGTGCGCATTTTAAAAATTTCGTGTTTCCGTTACGGGACACGGTTTTCGCGGACACACAGACAGACAGACGACGGCTATTATTAAAGAGATTAGGCGTCCGATGGAAATTTGTTGTTTACAATTTTTTTGCCTATAGGTGAATGTGCATTGATGTAACCACACAAGTTACCTTTTAACTTCTATTAGTATGTTATGTGTACTATTGAATTAGAAGAAAAAAATTCATGTAGTCTATTGTGAAAAAAATCGTTCCCTAGATAGCGACGTTGATATCAGACAAAAACCATGGAGACGAGGATGCGTTTTTTGAGTTAACTAGGGTGGACTTCAGTTTTGCCCCTCACCCCCTCGGAGACTACGGGTATGGGGAGAGACAAAGGGGTGGTTGAAACAAAAAGGAATATTTCTTATCAGCTAAAAATTTCTCTTTCACGGATTAAATTGAAGTGAGAGGAGTTTATTACGTTTTTCCATTTTCTTAATCGGGCGTATATTCATAGCTTTCTGTGTCTTTTTACAGTACACGTATTTTTTTGTAACTGCACACAATTCTGCAAAAAAATTCTGCAAAATGACCAATACTTGATATAAACAAACTTGTTTTTGACCTACGCGGACCCAACTTCGTCATTAGGGATTTTTGTCTCTCATTGGTGCTGCGCTAATTGATAGGCCTGACCAACTCCAGGACTCGGATTTTTTAATGTTTTTGCGATTTTGACTATTGTGAGAAATTTTGCTTGTATTTATTTTGGCAAGTCCATAAGACAATAAGGACCAAAGCGGTATTTGAAGGACACGACTACGAACTTGGCAAATTTACTCTTTTCGGCCTAAGTTGAAACATACCTTACAGAATCTTTCATTTTTCAAAAATAAATCGCAACCTTGTCCCCAAAACTATTTTAGCTTTCAGGACGTCAAAATATAAAAAGCCTAATAAGTCCAAGGGAAGAGGTTGCTTTCTTTATTCCTTCCATTTATAAAAGAACTTAATAAGACAGATCTTTAACATCAGAGACAGCGTAAGACGTATTTTGCTTGAACACAACAGAAATCACCCTTAAAAGTAACATTTAAAATTAAACTAAAAATCATTAGTTTAAAAATTAATATTTTTTGTCCGTTTTTTAACCAGGGAAAAGTGGGTAGCGGAGAGTCATGCATCTCATCGTCGTGATTATAAAAAACGTTCACGCATGACCAGGGAACCTTTTGCACGCTGTTTTTTTTATAAAAATAAAAAGATTTTAACCATGCTGGTCATTTTTCTATTGTTCTACACGTAGACCTATTGTTTTCAACCTGAAAATCCAGCCTGGTATTTTTATAAGTATATTCCTATTTAAAAAAAGCTCAATAATTTTAAGCATTTAGAATGAGTGACAATTTAGGGCGGCCAGTGAATTTTAAAATTCCAGGACTTTTTCGAAAAAATTGATTTTCAGGTCGATTTTTTAATTCTAAGTATAGTATTCAAAAAAAATGTTCCGAACCAGATTAATTATTTCGAGCTGTAAAATATATGGTTCTAAATGAAAGCGCACACATACTGTTTTCGCAGGACTATTTTCTAAAATAGTTGTTTTTCCAGATTATTCAGGACCAAGCCCTTTGGCAAATTAGCTAGAATTTTCCGGGTTTTCCAGGTCCTTATCCTAAGACTAGTTCGCAGGACCTTTTTCTAAAATGGTTGTTTTCCCTCCAAGCTAATTTGCCAAATTATCTCAAATTTTCCTGATTTTACCAGGCGCTAATTCTAACACTAGTCCACCCTATATTAACAACGTGAATCCCCCAAACAAGTAACAACAAAATAATGCAACAATATAACTAAAACATCTTTCTTTCCAAGACCTTCCCCTACATCAAAACAAAAATATTTTGTATCTAAGGTGTACAACGCCCTATAAATCGCGGGTAGAAGCACACATCTCGAATATGGTAACGATTGGTCAACCAAGTGACAAAACGATCTAAGCCGAGGCCGTAACCTCCATGAGGGCAGGTTCCATACTTTCTCTGGTCGGTGTACCAGTAATAGGGAGACGGATCCAGCTTCTGTTTTTGAAACGCTTCCATCAGCTCATCCTGTAGTGGAAAAAGAGCCATATGACACAGAACTAACACAACATGGGTAGCGATGCAAAAATTTCATGTTAATATAATTATAGAAAGGTTGTCGCTTCTTTACGATTCATATTGCTCTCCCAACCTTGCTATAAAATAGACTTTTTCGTGCCAAAGTTTGTTTGTACTGAAGCTCAAAAAGCTATAAAAAGTTGTATGTTGTTCGGTAATACTTTACCCCGATTTTGCGATGCCTTCCGTAAAGAAAAATTTAGGTTCGAAAACTCAGCTAACCAATTACACATAACCGATTTTATTTTATTTTTATTTTATTTTTAGATATTTCTATCACATTAAAAACATCAATATCAAAGACATCAACGTCTTATTCACTTGGCAAGGTAAAATAAATCACAACCATCATGAAAGCACAGCAATTTAATGACTCTGTTGCATCACTGCTTTTTACAAAACAAAAAACAACAACAAATCGTTTCATTAACAACAATGATGTATGTCTGAAGATTGAAAATTGACGTGGAGGTAACTAACATTCCGCTTAGCTTGACTGAGATTAAACAAAACGAAAGAGGTATGTCATCAAATATCATTAGTTACACTTCATTTGCCAGCCCACATGGCCACACACACACAAATAAAATCATTTTCATTTAATTAGAAATTCCACCGGCTGGCTGTGTAATAGTCTGGGCAGTTCATTAACATGTCACATATTCGTCACTTACATTATTATCCATTCTCATGGAACCACCAACAATTTCACCCACACCAGGCATTAGTAAATCGACCTGCAAAAATATAAAAATAAGTAAGGGAAAAGACAAATGATGGACTCTTTGCTATAGTGTTCTAAGCAATGACTTACAAAACCGTGACGATCATACACACAAAAGAAGAACAAACATTAAACCACGTAAGAACACAAAATATAAAAAGACACACACACACACAAACAAAACTATCACTTACCGCCTCCGCAACTCGTCTATCTTTAGGGTCCTTCTGCATGTAGAATGCTTTCACATCAGCAGGAAATCGTGTAAGCAAAATTGGCTGCAATACAAACAAAAAATAACATGCATCAAACTAAAAGTTCTAGATAAAATAAGTAGGCTTACACGGACAGAAACAGGTAGGCTTGCGCGGACAGAAACAGGTAGGCTTGCGCGGACAGAAACAGGTAGGCTTGCACGGACAGAAAAACGTAGGCTTGCACGGACTGAAACAGGTAAAGTGCCTTAAACGGTGCGATTTATTCATACACATGTAATGCGATTTTGTTGCTATTTTTTTGTTTTAGCTGTGACAAAAGATTGGAAAAGGACTTCCTTCAAAATAAAAAAAAAAATAAAAAAAAACACGATTTTTCTTGAAGCCAGAGCCTTCTCAACAATTGCATAATGCTTGAAGCAAACAAAGTGGACATACCTCTCCAATAGCATCTGTCATTCTTCTTTCAGGCATCTCTGGAATATCCTAAAATAGTTAAGATTGATAGATGTATTCCATACCAACCCATTCTACAACACAAGGGGCAGGCTTTAAGCGACTCTTTTGTTGATTATAATCTGCTACAAATTCAGACAAGTCCTTAAATTGACAGCCATTAAGGACAGGCAGAACATTACCTAGCGGCAAACAAGAAAACATCATTATATACATGTGCTCGAACAACGAAACTTAGGTGTAGGACTTTCACGTTCTCCATTGAGTCCACATCACACTTTAAGACGTGAAAATCCATAAAGAACAACTTTTAGTAGAAACTAGATTTACTTTTTATAACCAGACAAAGATAACACCGCTTTATATTTTCTAATAACAAAGAATATACAAAACAGAACGAAACCATACCTCTCCAAATTCATAAAACGTTCCATCTTCTTTTTTGTAACCATCAGCTTTTAACCACTCAATAGCATCACTGTAACTCATGCGTCTACAAATATAATAATAGAAAGTATTAGCGACCACGAATCTAACCATTAAAATGCAAATGTAGGGCGTATACAAAGATTTGGGAGCGCATTTTTCACTGGACTTGGCAGCGCACTGTTTAGTTGACAATGAATGCACTTACTTAAAAGGTCTTTTAGGAGGTTGAAAGTCCTAAACGAAAATTAAATTAAATGATAAATTTAAAATAAAAGCTGCGGTGCGGATAAATATTTGTTTGGTCGTTTATACTGAAAATAATGGAAAAAAAAGCAATTCAAGATCAAAATTTAAAATTGATTAATTATAACAACGTATTAATGCTTTCCTCACCGGATAAAGATCTTTTAGCAGCAACCCTTCAGGACTCTTTAAAAATCGATCAACAACATCACACACCTAAAACACAAACGAATGTATTTAAAATAAAATAACTTTTAATTGTTTGGCGGCAAAAAAAAAAAAACTCTTGTATTCTTATTGTGTCCCTGCCTTCGTAATAATATTAATCAAGGAAGATGAAAAAAATGACTAAGTAATGAAACTAAAAGTGTAGAAACCATTTCTAAAAAGAAGAACCTCTTATGAGATTATCAAAAGTGAAAAAATTGTAGTTTTCTTACCAAATCCTCTAATCTTGTCAGCAGTTCTTCAAAACTAATATTTTTTGTCCGTTTTTTAACCAGGGAAAAGTGGGTAGCGGAGAGTCATGCATCTCATCGTCGTGATTATAAAAAACGTTCACGCATGACTAGGGAATCTTTTGCACGCTGTTTTTTTTATAAAAATAAAAAGATTTTAACCATGCTGGTCATTTTTCTATTGTTCTACACGTAGACCTATTGTTTTCAACCTGAAAATCCAACCTGGTATTTTTATAAGCATATTCCTATTTAAAAAACGCTCAATAATTTTAAGCATTTAGAATGAGTGACAATTTAGGGCGGCCAGCGAATTTTAAAATTCCAGGACTTTTTCGGAAAAATTGATTTTCAGGTCGATTTTTTAATTCTAAGTATAGTATTCAAAAAAAATGTTCCGAACCAGATTAATTAATTCGAGCTGTAAAATATATGGTTCTAAATGAAAGCGCACACATACTGTTTTCGCAGGACTATTTTCTAAAATGGTTGTTTTTCCAGATTATTCAGGACCAAGCCCTTTGGCAAATTAGCTAGAATTTTCCGGGTTTTCCAGGTCCTTATCCTAACACTAGTTCGCAGGACCTTTTTCTAAAATGGTTGTTTTTCCTCCAAGCTAATTTGCCAAATTATCTCAAATTTTCCTGATTTTACCAGGCGCTAATTCTAACACTAGTCCACCCTATATTAACAACGTGAATCCCCCAAACAAGTAACAACAAAATAATGCAACAATATAACTAAAACATCATTCTTTCCAATACCTTCCCCTACATCAAAACAAAAATATTTTCTATCTAAGGTGTACAACGCCCTATAAATCGCGGGTAGAAGCACACATCTCGAATATGGTAACGATTGGTCAACCAAGTGACAAAACGATCTAAGCCGAGGCCGTAACCTCCATGAGGGCAGGTTCCATACTTTCTCTGGTCGGTGTACCAGTAATAGGGAGACGGATCCAGCTTCTGTTTTTGAAACGCTTCCATCAGCTCATCCTGTAGTGGAAAAAGAGCCATATGACACAGAACTAACACAACATGGGTAGCGATGCAAAAATTTCATGTTAATATAATTATAGAAAGGTTGTCGCTTCTTTACGATTCATATTGCTCTCCCAACCTTGCTATAAAATGGACTTTTTCGTGCCAAAGTTTGTTTGTACTGAAGCTTGTTCGGTAATACTTTACCCCGATTTTGCGATACCTTCCATAAAGAAAAATTTAGGTTCGAAAACTCAGCTAACCAATTCACATAACCGATTTTATTTTATTTTTAGGAAACCCACCTATCTACTTAATTTAATTTAGATATTTCTATCTAAATTAAAATCATCAATATCAAAGACATCAACGTCTTATTCACTTGGCAAGGTAAAATAAATCACAACCATCATGAAAGCACAGCAATTTAATGACTCTGTTGCATCACTGCTTTTTACAAAAAAAAAAAAACAAAAAAAACAAATCGTTTCATTAAAAACAATGAATCATGTCTGAAGATTGAAAAATGACGTGGAGGTAACTAACATTCCGCTTAGCTTGACTGAGATTAAGCAATACGAAAGAGGCATGTCATCAAATATTATTAGTTACACTATATTTGCCAGCCTACATGGCCACACACACACAAATAAAATCATTTTCATTTAATTAGAAATTCCACCGGCTGGCTGTGTAATAGTCTGGGCAGTTCATTAACATGTCACATATTCGTCACTTACATTATTATCCATTCTCATGGAACCACCAACAATTTCACCCACACCAGGCATTAGTAAATCGACCTGCAAAAATATAAAAATAAGTAAGGGAAAAGACAAATGATGGACTCTTTGCTATAGTGTTCTAAGCAATGACTTACAAAACCGTGACGATCATACACACAAAAGAAGAACAAACATTAAACCACGTAAGAACACAAAATATAAAAAGACACACACACACACAAACAAAACTATCACTTACCGCCTCCGCAACTCGTCTATCTTTAGGGTCCTTCTGCATGTAGAATGCTTTCACATCAGCAGGAAATCGTGTAAGCAAAATTGGCTGCAATACAAACAAAAAATAACATGCATCAAACTAAAAGTTCTAGATAAAATAAGTAGGCTTACACGGACAGAAACAGGTAGGCTTGCGCGGACAGAAACAGGTAGGCTTGCGCGGACAGAAACAGGTAGGCTTGCACGGACAGAAAAACGTAGGCTTGCACGGACTGAAACAGGTAAAGTGCCTTAAACGGTGCGATTTATTCATACACATGTAATGCGATTTTGTTGCTATTTTTTTGTTTTAGCTGTGACAAAAGATTGGAAAAGGACTTCCTTCAAAATAAAAAAAAAAATAAAAAAAAACACGATTTTTCTTGAAGCCAGAGCCTTCTCAACAATTGCATAATGCTTGAAGCAAACAAAGTGGACATACCTCTCCAATAGCATCTGTCATTCTTCTTTCAGGCATCTCTGGAATATCCTAAAATAGTTAAGATTGATAGATGTATTCCATACCAACCCATTCTACAACACAAGGGGCAGGCTTTAAGCGACTCTTTTGTTGATTATAATCTGCTACAAATTCAGACAAGTCCTTAAATTGACAGCCATTAAGGACAGGCAGAACATTACCTAGCGGCAAACAAGAAAACATCATTATATACATGTGCTCGAACAACGAAACTTAGGTGTAGGACTTTCACGTTCTCCATTGAGTCCACATCACACTTTAAGACGTGAAAATCCATAAAGAACAACTTTTAGTAGAAACTAGATTTACTTTTTATAACCAGACAAAGATAACACCGCTTTATATTTTCTAATAACAAAGAATATACAAAACAGAACGAAACCATACCTCTCCAAATTCATAAAACGTTCCATCTTCTTTTTTGTAACCATCAGCTTTTAACCACTCAATAGCATCACTGTAACTCATGCGTCTACAAATATAATAATAGAAAGTATTAGCGACCACGAATCTAACCATTAAAATGCAAATGTAGGGCGTATACAAAGATTTGGGAGCGCATTTTTCACTGGACTTGGCAGCGCACTGTTTAGTTGACAATGAATGCACTTACTTAAAAGGTCTTTTAGGAGGTTGAAAGTCCTAAACGAAAATTAAATTAAATGATAAATTTAAAATAAAAGCTGCGGTGCGGATAAATATTTGTTTGGTCGTTTATACTGAAAATAATGGAAAAAAAAGCAATTCAAGATCAAAATTTAAATTTTGATTAATTATAACAACGTATTAATGCTTTCCTCACCGGATAAAGATCTTTTAGCAGCAACCCTTCAGGACTCTTTAAAAATCGATCAACAACATCACACACCTAAAACACAAACGAATGTATTTAAAATAAAATAACTTTTAATTGTTTGGCGGCAAAAAAAAAAAAACTCTTGTATTCTTATTGTGTCCCTGCCTTCGTAATAATATTAATCAAGGAAGATGAAAAAAATGACTAAGTAATGAAACTAAAAGTGTAGAAACCATTTCTAAAAAGAAGAACCTCTTATGAGATTATCAAAAGTGAAAAAATTGTAGTTTTCTTACCAAATCCTCTAATCTTGTCAGCAGTTCTTCAAAACTAATATTTTTTGTCCGTTTTTTAACCAGGGAAAAGTGGGTAGCGGAGAGTCATGCATCTCATCGTCGTGATTATAAAAAACGTTCACGCATGACTAGGGAATCTTTTGCACGCTGTTTTTTTTATAAAAATAAAAAGATTTTAACCATGCTGGTCATTTTTCTATTGTTCTACACGTAGACCTATTGTTTTCAACCTGAAAATCCAACCTGGTATTTTTATAAGCATATTCCTATTTAAAAAACGCTCAATAATTTTAAGCATTTAGAATGAGTGACAATTTAGGGCGGCCAGCGAATTTTAAAATTCCAGGACTTTTTCGGAAAAATTGATTTTCAGGTCGATTTTTTAATTCTAAGTATAGTATTCAAAAAAAATGTTCCGAACCAGATTAATTAATTCGAGCTGTAAAATATATGGTTCTAAATGAAAGCGCACACATACTGTTTTCGCAGGACTATTTTCTAAAATGGTTGTTTTTCCAGATTATTCAGGACCAAGCCCTTTGGCAAATTAGCTAGAATTTTCCGGGTTTTCCAGGTCCTTATCCTAACACTAGTTCGCAGGACCTTTTTCTAAAATGGTTGTTTTTCCTCCAAGCTAATTTGCCAAATTATCTCAAATTTTCCTGATTTTACCAGGCGCTAATTCTAACACTAGTCCATCCTATATTAACAACGTGAATCCCCCAAACAAGTAACAACAAAATAATGCAACAATATAACTAAAACATCATTCTTTCCAATACCTTCCCCTACATCAAAACAAAAATATTTTCTATCTAAGGTGTACAACGCCCTATAAATCGCGGGTAGAAGCACACATCTCGAATATGGTAACGATTGGTCAACCAAGTGACAAAACGATCTAAGCCGAGGCCGTAACCTCCATGAGGGCAGGTTCCATACTTTCTCTGGTCGGTGTACCAGTAATAGGGAGACGGATCCAGCTTCTGTTTTTGAAACGCTTCCATCAGCTCATCCTGTAGTGGAAAAAGAGCCATATGACACAGAACTAACACAACATGGGTAGCGATGCAAAAATTTCATGTTAATATAATTATAGAAAGGTTGTCGCTTCTTTACGATTCATATTGCTCTCCCAACCTTGCTATAAAATGGACTTTTTCGTGCCAAAGTTTGTTTGTACTGAAGCTTGTTCGGTAATACTTTACCCCGATTTTGCGATACCTTCCATAAAGAAAAATTTAGGTTCGAAAACTCAGCTAACCAATTCACATAACCGATTTTATTTTATTTTTAGGAAACCCACCTATCTACTTAATTTAATTTAGATATTTCTATCTAAATTAAAATCATCAATATCAAAGACATCAACGTCTTATTCACTTGGCAAGGTAAAATAAATCACAACCATCATGAAAGCACAGCAATTTAATGACTCTGTTGCATCACTGCTTTTTACAAAGAAAAAAAAAACAAAAAAAACAAATCGTTTCATTAAAAACAATGAATCATGTCTGAAGATTGAAAAATGACGTGGAGGTAACTAACATTCCGCTTAGCTTGACTGAGATTAAGCAATACGAAAGAGGCATGTCATCAAATATTATTAGTTACACTATATTTGCCAGCCTACATGGCCACACACACACAAATAAAATCATTTTCATTTAATTAGAAATTCCACCGGCTGGCTGTGTAATAGTCTGGGCAGTTCATTAACATGTCACATATTCGTCACTTACATTATTATCCATTCTCATGGAACCACCAACAATTTCACCCACACCAGGCATTAGTAAATCGACCTGCAAAAATATAAAAATAAGTAAGGGAAAAGACAAATGATGGACTCTTTGCTATAGTGTTCTAAGCAATGACTTACAAAACCGTGACGATCATACACACAAAAGAAGAACAAACATTAAACCACGTAAGAACACAAAATATAAAAAGACACACACACACACAAACAAAACTATCACTTACCGCCTCCGCAACTCGTCTATCTTTAGGGTCCTTCTGCATGTAGAATGCTTTCACATCAGCAGGAAATCGTGTAAGCAAAATTGGCTGCAATACAAACAAAAAATAACATGCATCAAACTAAAAGTTCTAGATAAAATAAGTAGGCTTACACGGACAGAAACAGGTAGGCTTGCGCGGACAGAAACAGGTAGGCTTGCACGGACAGAAAAAAGTAGGCTTGCACGGACTGAAACAGGTAAAGTGCCTTAAACGGTGCGATTTATTCATACACATGCAATGCGATTTTGTTGAAGCCAGAGCCTTCTCAACAATTGCATAATGCTTGAAGCAAATAAAGTGGACATACCTCTCCAATAGCATCTGTCATTCTTCTTTCAGGCATCTCTGGAATATCCTAAAATAGTTAAGATTGATAGATGTATTCCATACCAACCCATTCTACAATGGGGCAGGCTTTAAGCGACTCTTTTGTTGAATATAATCTGCTACAAATTCAGACAAGTCCTTAAATTGACAGCCATTAAGGACAGGCAGAACATTACCTAGCGGCAAACAAGAAAACATCATTATATACATGTGCTCGAACAACGAAACTTAGGTGTAGGACTTTCACGTTCTCCATTGAGTCCACATCACACTTTAAGACGTGAAAATCCATAAAGAACAACTTTTAGTAGAAACTAGATTTACTTTTTATAACCAGACAAAGATAACACCGCTTTATATTTTCTAATAACAAAGAATATACAAAACAGAACGAAACCATACCTCTCCAAATTCATAAAACGTTCCATCTTCTTTTTTGTAACCATCAGCTTTTAACCACTCAATAGCATCACTGTAACTCATGCGTCTACAAATATAATAATAGAAAGTATTAGCGACCACGAATCTAACCATTAAAATGCAAATGTAGGGCGTATACAAAGATTTGGGAGCGCATTTTTCACTGGACTTGGCAGCGCACTGTTTAGTTGACAATGAATGCACTTACTTAAAAGGTCTTTTAGGAGGTTGAAAGTCCTAAACGAAAATTAAATTAAATGATAAATTTAAAATAAAAGCTGCGGTGCGGATAAATATTTGTTTGGTCGTTTATACTGAAAATAATGGAAAAAAAAGCAATTCAAGATCAAAATTTAAATTTTGATTAATTATAACAACGTATTAATGCTTTCCTCACCGGATAAAGATCTTTTAGCAGCAACCCTTCAGGACTCTTTAAAAATCGATCAACAACATCACACACCTAAAACACAAACGAATGTATTTAAAATAAAATAACTTTTAATTGTTTGGCGGCAAAAAAAAAAAAACTCTTGTATTCTTATTGTGTCCCTGCCTTCGTAATAATATTAATCAAGGAAGATGAAAAAAATGACTAAGTAATGAAACTAAAAGTGTAGAAACCATTTCTAAAAAGAAGAACCTCTTATGAGATTATCAAAAGTGAAAAAATTGTAGTTTTCTTACCAAATCCTCTATTCTTGTCAGCAGTTCTTCAAAATCAATGAACGGGCATTCACCTTCTATATGGGTATATCTAAATTTAAACTCAAGTTTAAGAAAGGCGAGAATTTGACTGTCAAGAGAATGCTTGACAGAATGCCAGTGGAAATAACAAAACTTGTCAGGTCAGAAGTCTTAAAATCTTCAAAGTCATGGACTTGACACAAATCAACAATTAATTATTCTATAAAGCATACATACTCAGCCAAATGCCTTCTCGTTCTCGACGTCTCAGCTCTATATGATTGAGCAATACAAAAGCAGTCGCCGACAGCAGGTATGGCAGTTTCAAGATACAACTGAGACGATTGAGTCAAATATGCCGGATCACCAAAATAATCAAATTTAAATAATGTGCTACCACCTTCGCATTGTGTTTGTACCATTGTAGGCGGCGTGACCTCCACATATCCTCGGTCAAAATAATGGTCTCTAAAACTAAAAAAACAAAACAATCAGTACATACAGAATAAAATCCAAAAGAATGAAATTAATTTTCAGTAGAAATTATACCAAAAATGTGCTACTCAGTAACATAAAAAAACTGAAGGTAGGATATTCATTCTATGAATATTGAATGCAAAAATTGCATTAGCGTGTAATTTATGTTTTAAGAATATATAAATATATTTTTATATATTTACCATTGTGTTACTCTTGATCTTACGCGTAATATTTTTGAAAGCTAGAAAAGAAGATGATATAGTTTAAAACATTACCTTGTCACAGCAACAAGGACACAGTTTAGTTAAGTTAAGGGTTACAGTCAAAAACAGGTCTTACATGTTCACCTCTAAGAGCAAGATGCCTATTGTCTAACAATGTGTCTACATTGGAATTCTAAATGGAATAACAGAGAAACAATTAAAATACCTCAATACCTTGATAACATCTCTGAGGTGCCAGGACGATATCAGTTGTTGATGTTAGTTTTATCTTTGCACAGATAAAAGTAAAACAAACATTGACAGTCATACTATTTATAAACTCTTACTTCGTTTACTAAATTGTCTGCACCACCTGGTGGAGCAAACCCAACCACCTCCCAATAATCTACAATTAATTCATGACCTCCTGGAGCCTAAAACAATATAATAACAATTTCTTTATATGTTAATATTTATTTGACTTGATGAGGCAGGACAAATGAGATATCTTATTTAAAACTGCCTTAGACAGTTTGTTAAACACCTTCCCTGATTTTTGACACCAAATTCTGAATTTTTTTCTTATACCTCAATGTTTGCTAGAAACAATGCTTAGTTAACGGTTCCAAACAGGTACTTCAATGACCACAAAAGAAATACATAAGCTCAGACTTACTTCTTTTCCCTCAGGAACTTCTTTTAACGTACCAAACACAGCCACAGTGGACTCCGTACTAAGCCTAACAGCATTATAAGTTTGACACAGCTTCTCAGCAAGAACACACTGCAAAAATCCAGTACCATCTCTTAGCACAATGAACATAAGATTTTTGCCTAAACATAACAACAAAATCTGATCACATTCAATGCAATATTCCATGTTGGTTGTTTGCTTTACGATTATGATTTAAACACTTGATTCTTTTAGAAAGTTCTCAGTTGGATTAAATCTGGCTATATGTACTAATTTTCTTGATTGGGGAGGCATCTGTTGTCACAAAAATTATAAAAGCATCGTTATAATTAAAAACTAAAAATCCTATGTACCTTGCTGTCTCACGCGATGCGCCCATCCAAACAATTTCACTCGCTGCTCTCTGTGGTCCTTTGTGTCTCTGATTTTTATCTATAAATGTACCATTATTAACGGAGGATTTGAATGATAAACATGTGAAAAGCAAACATGTGAGTCCTTTGCACTCTGAAAGCATTTTTAAACTAAATAATAATATATAGATCCCAAATAATTCACAATTCAAATTAAAAGGGGTAAAAAACATGTGAAACTCACTCGTTTTGCTACAGGCAGCAATTTATCCTCCTCTATGATGATTTTTTTTGCTTCTTCTAAATTCTTTTCATGTTGAGCAGCTTTTTCAGCCTAAATTATATAATTACTGTGTCACAAATTTGGTTTCTACAAAGAGCAAACCCAAAGATTGAGCAAAAAATATCAAAAAAAGTTAGCTGCTAAATCTTCAAACAACAAAACTTAAAAAAAATTTAACACCTCTCTTTTCTCACGATCTTCAGCTTTCCTTTTTTCTTGACCGAACAGCTTAGTCATTTTCTTTAACTGTGCCTTAGCTATAACTTCAAATCCAGACTTTTCAGCATCTTTTACGTCGACCATTATTTGTGGAAATGGTTCAGATTTTGCATGTCGCATCGCTTGGAGTACAGTCTTGTATGGTTTACCTTCTGTTCCATCTCCAGTTTCATCATTGCCACTCTTTTCTGATGTATAAATTGGAGGCATGTCTAGAGGATAATAAAAACTCTCTTTTAGTTTGATGAAAACCATCAATAATATTTTATACAAAAAAACTTCTTTTTAGCCACTTTTCTGACCGTTTTTATTTACTGCAAAAAACGGTCACCAAGTCTAAACAAATGGTATCAACATGTACACTATACTGTTGCAACTTATTTAATGGCTGTGTATAAAGTATCATATTGATCTATACTAAAACATATAGATAGGCAACATATGTATCAGACTAACCTCTAATTCCTAAAGTGCAAAGTTTTTGTGTGGGAAAAATGATTGGGAAGACTTGTGCTCGAACTATATGCAGAGGTAATGTTTTTCTAAAATTTGAAAAGTGTCTCTGAACAAGCCTTGAAGCTGACAGTATACGTGTGGCTGATAGTCTGGTTAACAAATAGTTACAGCTCATTCCTTTCAGCAAAGACCTGAGATAAAAATGAGACATTGCGTACTATGATGTAAACAACATTTCAAAAAAATACACATTTCAAAAAAATTCTTTAGTCTTTTGTAGTATATTTAAAGAAGAGAAGGACAGTATTGTAATTAAACACATGAAATATATATCCATTTTGTCAGACATCCATTTTTTACAAATCATATCCATGAAGTGCCATACAAATTGTCCATGCTTCACATCTTTTTAATGTTAAAAGAGGAGGGGGTGGAATTATGTGGCGTTAAAATCAACAATGTTAAAATTGGCCTTTCGTGCAGATTTTAAGGAATCACAAATACTAAATGGTAAGAAATAGAGAACACAAAACAGTTAAAATTGGTGATATAAACAAACACAGGTAAAATATTTTATTAAAACTAGTCAAACCAGTTAAAACCCATCTTCAGAAGATAACCACCTCTCTCTTCTTCTACTAATTCCCCTGTTTTCAGTACAAATGATACTATGATGGCTAAGTTTAAACAAATGTTTGTGTAAAGGTATTCAAAGACTTTTCTATACACAACTTTGGAGTGCCTGGGGTTGTTGTTCTACTAATAAATTTTTATTTAAGCAGAGGTATGCACAATATATTGTACAGGATTATACAATTATATACAATATATTGTAGGAGTGGAAACTGTTGGGTGCACCTTGTAGGCTCTGTGTCTATTGACCACATTCTTCTATTATTAAGGATTCAAAGGGAGGCACGAAAAATGATGCTGTGTGGTCGTTCGCACACCATAACTAATTTCAAAATATTATGGTATTTGATGTTTGCATACCAAGAAATTCCATGGCGTGCAGTGGCTGTTTGCATGTGCAGAATAACAAATCACAAATTGTTTACTGAAAGGCACAAAGGCCGAATGGATTATACAGTGGTTGCATTTTTTGTCATTACTTCTTTCATGCAGAAAACAATTGGGAGCGTCTGAGCTTGTGACTCAGTAGTAGAAGTACCTTCCTTGTTCAGGTAGCCAAAATGTTTTTATATTGATAACTATTATATTGATCTTCTTTAATTAATCTTTTTTAACATTAGTCAACTGTTTTACATTTCAAAATGTTAATCAAAAAATCCAATTCGTTGGCTACCTGCCATTAAGCATCTCTTATAATAATACTAGTCAATAACCTGTCAAAAAATCCGAAGAGGCCACACGTCAGCAAGATAGATAGATAGATAGATGTGCATATTTTACTAGCCTCACAAATATCGAGGGATATACCCTGTCTATTATTTCCAGGAGGGGCCATGGCTTAGATGGAGAGTCCTAGAGTATTTAATGCTCATTTTAAGCGACGTAGACCCAATTAAGTCCCGCGCTCTACCAGACAACTCCCTACAACATCCAACGGCCCACACAGTGTGCCATCTTCCCAATTTCCCTCACATGGCTTGGGTTAACCCGGGGCTATGGTAACATTCACTCGCCCATATTGAATCGCCGTCAAGAGGAATCGAACCCCGGTCTCCCGCACGACAACATATCAACTCTGCGGGCAACCCGGCATGAAGCTGCATGCAGCCATTTTGAACACACAGAATACGGCTATTAATATAGAGACAGAAACTGGGCACGTCCATCTGTAACTGGAAAAGTAGATGTTTTTATTTTTCCTTAATGTAGCCAAAAAGGTATGTCCTATTTGTTAACTGCCTACATGCTATGGCATGATGTTAATGAATTTAGACTTCAATTTAATATAAAAGATTAATAAAGCAATTGCATTGCACTTTTATGTTTAAGGCATAATATGTTAAAATCGCTAAAAATAACTGCCATCATCTCCCCACATCGGTAACTAGGGGCTACCTGAGATCAAATAGGGTAAATTCGCCAAAGCTGGGCCAACTTAACTGTTTCGGAACACATGGGTTGATGACGTTATCAAAAAAAACTTATAACCCAATATCTCTGTATCCTTTTAATAAAGGTACATGATCATTTACATTTTCTTGATCAGAGTATAAAATCTATACAATACAGGCAACTGGTATACAAATCAAAATGCAAATAACTGTTCTTTTTCATTGTCATTGTGCCTAAATGGATTTTTCCACAAGCTTTATCAATTAGTTGTTAAATAAACATGTTTTTGGTGTGTGAATTATTGCTGAATTGTGAATTAAGTCAAAACAAATCAAAATTCAGGTGAGTGTATTGTTTGCACCAGATGTGATGTTATCATTGCCACAAGAATACAGACTTGCAGTTAGTGTTTTTTATAGATGAATTCTGTTGTTTACATTTTCAGCAGTAAGCTCCTTCGGTTTTGGCATTTGCGTGGCAGAAAAAAAGACGAGGGCACTAGGCGAAGCAAAGTTATAATCAGTCCATTTCTTACCAAAGGTATTCTTAGGTCTTTAAATGAATTCAAATAAATCAGAAAGCATTAATCTACACACAATAATAGTTTATAACCCCAATGATGTTATTGTGAGAAGAAATCTACAGGAAAAGACCTTTCTTCACCAAATCCTAGCATCTTTTTTCCTGCCATGCAAATGACAGAGCCAAAGAGCTTAGCTACCACTGAAAAGTAAACAAACGACACCACACTGGAATCCGTATGCCTACCACCACCAACCTTTGTGTAAAAAAATTGCCTCTTGGAAAAATCAATGGAGTATTTTTAAGGGTAACTTATGGCTCAGGCAGGTGTCATATTTATGTAATAATACAAGGCAAAAAAAAAGAAAATATTGATTAGTTAGCAGTTTGTTTTTAGTTTATTTATTTATGAATGTCTATGAAATTGCTGAGCTGGTAAGTTACTAGTTACTTTACAAGAAGATCCATAAAACCATATAAAAGCCCCCTGTTTTCATTAATTCTTGTAATTCTTAGAAGAGACAGAGCAAAATGAGGCACTTGTTGATCTTTTATCTAACTAGCTACTAGCTAGTAGGATAAAAGAGATGAAGAAAACAAAAATTAATAAGCTCAACAATTTGATTACCTGAAACACTCATATTTTTAACTTTCTCAACAACGTCTTCCTGAGGCATAACTAGTTAGCACTAGAGCTTTAAATCTTTGATTTACTACTTTATTTAACGTCTTCTAAACTGTCCAGTTCCGTTTTGATCTTTTTTGTTGTTTATCACAATCCGGGCTGATGTAACACGTGAATGATGAAATGAAAGTTCTTCGCCGCCGGAGTTTATAACACAACAATGTTGTCTGGTCAATCAATCCTCCAATCATTCATCTCTTGTTATTATATTATAACTTCGAAAAGGTTCTTTTATTCTAAGCATGTTATCTTGTTTAAAATATGTATTTTTTATTTAAAATTTTACATTTTAATTGTAATTATATCCGAGAGGAAGGGTGTTCTCACTGTTCGGTAAAATCTGCAACTTTGTTTTTGTTCTGGCTATCCATTTCAGAAGCTTAATAATGGTTAAGTACAAAAGCTTTTATGCTTGTGTGCATGTCGATTTTACACGGAAGTATGACATAAGCCATCTTGGCTATAGCCCTATAATAGTTTTTTAAGAAAAAGCAGATTTGTTTATTCTCTTCGCTTTTCTCTCCTCCTCCAAACCCTTAAACTCTTGTGTGCAGCTATTATTGTTAGCTATAGTTTTCAGCAAACAATTTAAACCTGGAGGATCTTTCATATAGTTAGGACTGCTCAATCAGTACTTTTATGTTGTGGTATATTGGCAAGCCAGGCCAAATAAACCTCATAAGAGGAAACCCACTTTTACATATAACGTTTAGTGTGAGCTTTTAAATTGAAGTCACTGCTTCAAAAGTGAAAGTAATTTATTTTAAAACTTCCCTGGTTATAAATTGATTTAAATTTATTCTGGGTGCTACAAAATGTTAGCTAAGTTGGTAACACAGTACAAAAAGTATGTGTATTGGTTACACACAAACTACTAGCTAGTTGCAACTAGTTAGCTAGCTCTAGCTAGGTAATACTTGTAATCTTACTGTTTACTTGAAGCCATATGATATGATTTTAAACTTTTAATGTTTTTGTGACTAATTGAGAAATATTAATTGGATGGAGGTCGCTGTTAAGAAGAGTTGGGAATGGCTGGGTTTTTTTGCAGAGTGATTTAAGATTATAGATCAACTACAACTTGATTTTTTATGTACTGTAGGTAGCTCTGCTTTAGAGATTCTCTGGCAATGTTGTTTGTCTACATTTATAGCTACCATTATAGTTGCTATGAGGCTGGAAGTTAAACCATGCTGTATAAATCTCGTCTTTAAAGCTTGCCTCCAACCTTATAACAAGTTAATCTTAATCGAAAGAGATCATAAAAACATTACAGAAAAAAGTATTATTTAATGAGCAACTTATAAAATAAAAGAACAAAAAGTATTTATTTATTCTATGTTTTCTAAAACCTTGAGCTTTGATTGTCGTTATTGCAGCATTAAAAACACGCTTTAAAATCTTGTATAAAATATCAGGATACCTCATGACGTCACAAGAGCCAAAAGAGGTTCGCGCCGCATTCTTGCAGCATGAAAACTACAAAGAGAGATTTCGGAAATTAAATTTTTAAAATTTTTTTTTGCTATCATAATTTTGATTAGATATCATAATTTTGATACCAAATCGTCTAATGACAACTAATTAATAATCACATTTTTGTGACCACAAATCCGTAATCACATTCTGAATTGTACAATATTGATATCAAATCAGAAGAAATCTATGTCAATTTTAATGTATGTAATCTTGGTGTTTGGGAAGGAGTAAATTGTCAAAACGCAAACGGAACCCTGCTGTCAGCGCAATTATGGAATACAAGGATTTTTTGATACCCGAAGCGTTTTTGCGTGCCATATCTTAGGTTAATATTAACATGCAGTGGATAGAGAGAAGGATTGCCAACCTTGAATATAACGAGCCTTCGTCACACTGCGTAAAGACCCTGTGAAGATCAAATTGTAGAAAACTCTCATGAATAACATAACTTTATTTATTTATTTATTTTAATTTGGAAAGCCTATTTTAAGTCGTTTTTCACACCCTTCCAATATATCCCGTGTAAACTCCATCAGGCTCGAATTAAGCACACAAACTTTTGTTACTCAAAACAATTGAATCAAAATCTTTGTCACTCACAATGCAATATTCATTCACAATATTATTTCTAAATTATCTAAAGAATATATTTGAATTACTTAATAATCAGCTTAGGCAAATATAAGGTTACTTACATGCCACTGAAACTCTTGTTTATAACAGCAAAAACAATTATTTGTGGTCATTTGACTGCAACTGGCGCATTTACACCATGACGTAGTGATAAGGTTAAGCCTTAGCTCTGCTATTTCTTCACCACTATCACTGCAATATGTTTCCAACGATGAATCTGATAAACACCCGCTTTGTTTTAAGTCAAACTGGAATCCAAGTACAACGTTAAAAACATTCTGATTCCGACTCCTCCTAAGAAAACATAATTATTGTAGTATTTAACAAATTTGTTGGTTCTTTGAACAAAAACATGTAATTCTGCATTATGCAAAATTAAAAACAACAAAGTTTTTTTTAACTCTAAATCGTCAATCTTTGATTAATATTTAAACGAAACATGTCAAGCGGACTCTAAAAACAATTCAATCAGCATAGGAAGCATCCCATAATTCTTTGGTCCTTGTGACGTCAATTATGCAGCCATTATGAATTTCAAAGTTCGAGAAGAAGCATGATAAAACCGCATGAAGTGAGGTAGCACAAAGTTTGAGAGTTTATTCACAATTATTTGCTGTACTAAACTTTTCTGTAACAAACAAATGTTATTTTCTTAAATATTTCAATGAATAGAACTCAATTAGGCAGCATCAATATAACGTCGGAGGCAACCTTTAAGGCTTTTTAGTCAAACAACGCTGCGGATTTTCTGTATGACCATTTGATATAACGGAATAATCATAAAAACACCATTCTGAAGTCCTAATTAAAAAAAATCTCTTTGTAGTTGCAGTCTAAGAGCACTGTTCATTTGCCATTGATCTCTTGTTAGTAGTTATTTTTGAAACAAGCGATGAAAAAATACTTAAAAAATACTATAAAATAAACTTTCAGAAAAAAATTCATATTTTTTAACTTGGGGTGTCTAGCGGACACTGAGAACCCTGGAAACCAAGTGGCCTTAGAACCCAATTAAGTTAAATTAAATTTTTAATAAAACCCTGAAAACCGAGGAAATTTTTTAATGGCCAGTTTGCCAAAAATATTGGAATGGACTATTTGTAGTTTTAAAGACAACTTTTTTACATCACAGGTTGTAGTGGCATATTTTACTTTAGTTATAGTGGCAGTTTCATTGTAGTCATTTATTCTAAATTGTTTTAAAAGTAAAAGTCCTTATCCCTGTAATCCATAACCTGGTAAAAATCAAACAAACAAAAACCCAGAAAAGTCACAATATGACCCTGAATAAATTTGTTAGGCAAGTTATTTAGTTAAAAAAACCTGTTAAGTTTAAGTTAAATACCAGGAACTAAATATATACTACGAGACATGTTCACTTTTGGCTCTAACAATTATTCTGTTTTCTTGCAGTCTTCTCTGTGAAAATGTCAAAAGGAAAATATGTAGATATTATGTTTACATCTGCAAATTTTCATCTGTAAATTGTTTAACCTGTGAACATTGGAGAAAAAACGTTTTATTTCACTATTGTTTAGACTCTGTAAGCAACTTTTTGACAAGGTTAGCTGAATACAGCAATGTTTACACTATGTCAGAAAACCTTTTACCAATTTTTTAACAAAATGTTTACCCTTTGCAAGGATGATTTTTGACAGTTTTATAGCAAATTCCAGGAAGGTTTTAGATGATCTTTCAAGAAATAACTTTTGCAAATAATAATTTTAAATAATTTTAACGAATTAACTTATTTGTTCAGTCATTGTTATTGAATAATATAGATATTATCATGTGGACAGTTACGTTTCGACAGCTACAGCTGTTATTGAATGGCAAAGATCGTAATAATCTTTGGCTATTTATTAGTTGGGGAGATAATTAGAGGATCTAAATCGACCAATCACATCACAGCAATTAAAGTAACTAACTTTTTACAGACCAACTGGAGGCAATCGATTGATTAAAATCTTTCTGTTTTCTAAAAGTTTGCTTTATGTTACATTTATTTTTTTAAAAGTTTGCTTGTCTCTAATCATTTTTCACTTTGTCTAAATATTCGCTTTCCAAAGTGCGGGTTACCATATTAGAAGCTGTTGATTGTTCATTTAAAGGCCAATTATTATGGTGGAAAACCTTAATGTAAGTTTCCATACAACTGCATTTTCTGCTCTAGCAGAAAAAGCTCGGGAGCACTTTGTTGTTGAGTTCAAACTTATGGAAATCAATTTGCCGCTTGAGAGAAAATATATTTAAAATTAAATGGCTGTCGTAAACAGAAACCTTTTCGAAATTTAAAAATAACAGCTTTGTTTTTTATGGCAACAAAATAAAAGAAGACGTAACAGAAAGCGGAGCGGAAAATGCAGTCGTATGGAAACCTATACCTTTAGACAGTAGGAGTAGTGATATAATTATCCTTTAAAAGAAATTAGTGAGTAAAGAAATTGCGAACTAGCTTTCATGACTAAGCCTTCGTGACTTCAGCCAAAAATTGTGAAATAGTTTAAAATTTAAGTCTATAACACAAAAACATTGATTATTAAATTAAAATAATTTATAATATTTTAAAATTATTATCAAGACAAACTTCTTATATTCCTTAGGTTAAAAAAACCCTCGTGAGAAACAAACAAGCCACATCAAAATAAATGTATCTTCTTTTTTAGAAATATGAATTATTATCTGTATGTAGTTTTAATTGCACCATGTACTCAATTTTCTTTTTATTTATACAGATGTCAACTAATACACAAATTTTAGGTGGAACAGATTATGGTTTTAGAAGAAGAATATGGGGACTTCCTGCGGTATGCTTAATGTCATAAAAAATGTTTTTGATTTATTCTCCAAATAAACATTAAAGGTCTGCGTTTGTCAATTTCATTTCATTTTTTAAATGTTTTCTCTGTCTTAGACCGAGGAAGGACCCAATGTCAAAATATTAAAGGTCAAAATAATTGCAGGTGTAAACTTAGCAAAGAAAGATATTTTTGGATTGAGGTATATATTTTGCATTAATTTTTCCTTACTTTTTTTTTTGCAATGTTCATGGGTGAAAATCCACCCACTGAGTTAGCAATTTTTTGTAGACTTCAAGCTTGGACAACTAATAATACTCATAATAAATTTAAATTTGTCAGTTTGCATACTCTTCTGATTCACGTTAATTTCATGTTATAATTATATTCCTCGCTCTTTGTGTTTTTTTCTGGGAAGATATTTTAATTACTATGACAGTTCATTATAAATATCACTTTTCACCTACTTATAAATCAGTTGAAACCTAGTCTTTGTTTGCTGAATAAGTGTTGTATACCCTTCATTCTCCATGTTTTTTAAACAAGGCATTAAATCCCGAAGTCGAATTAGGTTTGTAAAGACTTCCAAAGAAGTGTATAAAGCAAACTTTCTTGATACTTGTATTTTTTAATCAAGGCCTGCCTCAATCTTCGTTCTAATTGTTTTTACAAACATTGTAGTAGACATTTATCATTTTTTGTTTATGAATTATTCTGAATTTATAAAATTTTAGACTCAAATTTTTAGTTCTTTTAATGCTAACTTAAAATATTTAAGCAATAAAGAAAATCTAATTATAAATTGTCAAGGGTGCTTGCTGAAAAAAAAATCTGCCACTTTAAAATGAAAAAACAATTATACTAGACCCTATGTTTCTTACTACAAAATTTTTTTTTCTAGTGATCCATACTGTGTGATCAAATTATTTGATCGTGAAAGAAGTAAAGTTCTTGCAACCCTTCAAACACCTGTGCAAAAAAAGGTAACACTCATTATATTTTGAATCTCTTTTCTTGCGTGGGAAGGACAATTAATGATTTTTGTTTGCCTTTAGACTTTGAATCCCCATTGGAATTCAAGTTTCTTTCTCAGAGTAGGTGTCCTTTTTTTGTTCCTGATTATTTTGCAACTACCTTTTGTGTAGTATGTGTCGACTGGTGATAACATATAAGATTGTTAAAACATCTTTCACTTAAAAAAAGCACATTTTTTTCTTGAAGTGTTGCTTAATATAAAACTGAGGAACCTTTCACCATCACACAGAAAATTAATTTTACATTCACTGTGAATGAAAGGAAATTGTTTGATTATTTCAAAATTGTTCTAACCTTTTTAGTGTATCTTTATTTTTCATAAAAACCTTTGTTTCTATCCCTCTAGGTTGATAAAGAAAACCATAAATTATTATTTGAAATTTTTGACGAAAATCGATTGGTAAGTTAAGTTGTTTCTTCCAAGAATTCAAATAATTTTTTATATATGTATATATACAATTACTGTGGTAGTATTATAAGTAAAACAAAAAAATTCACCGTCAAATTGATATCATAAGCTATTAATGTCTAACGATGTACAAAAAATCACTCACTCACTCATTCAGTCATTCTAACACATGTGATCAGAATTGGGAATTAATCATATACCTAAAATCCAGTGTTGCTCCTGCAAAAGTTTATTTTTTTCCTACTATTTTTAACAGAGATAAACTAAATTGTTTATAGTGAGATTATCCCTAAAATAATCTACAATAATAGTAATAATACAAGAAAGAAATAAGACGGTCTGTGTTTATTGTAACACCCTCCTTTATTATGATCTTTAAACTTTCGAATGAAAAAAACTCCAAATGTAGACGCTCCTATTAAAGAACTAATGCCAGGACATAAATTTCATGTAGGTAAAACTTCCACAGAAAATTAATAATTTAATTTCGTACTGGTAGATTGTGAAGGTAAAATACATTTTAAAGAACTGAAATTCCAATAATATTTTTACAAATGTTTTTATTTATTTAGACAAGAGATGATTTTCTTGGAGAAGCAGAGGTGCCACTAAACAATATACCTGTAAGCTTGTGTTTCAATAAGTTTAATAAGTTTATTTATCAATGCTTGGTGATAGACGATTTTCCTTATCCTTCCCAATGACAGAAATTAGTTTTTGGTTGTAAAACATGTGTTGCTACTTAAGGAGATCCTAAAATGAAATGGTGTTTAACAAGTCATTCTAAATCTCTTGCTCTAAAAGATGTTTAAATTTAATGAAAATTTTAAAATTTTTTTATCGCATCCTAACTTTATCAATGTATAAATATTATAGAGGTGAATTAATTAACATAAAATACATAACGCGGAAAGGGCACTCATTTGCTCTTTAAGGGAACCCTAAATTTTTGCTAATGTCCCCATAACTAGTAAGTTTACATTACAAATTTTTCAGGTAAGCCTGTAGAGACACAAAAAATTTGCTAAACAATGCTGAAAGTTTTACAACATAGTTCAACATCATTTTGTACTTTTTAAGTATGTGCCTAGGCTGCTTTGATGGTAGTTGGTTTGAGGTTTTTTATATTATTGTTCTAACTAAAATGTTTTGAGATTATTAATTGTTACAAGCTTCTTCATCTTATCATAGTCATGCATACTCTAATATTTCTTTATTTTGTAATATAAGCATCGCCCTAAATGTCTTAAATCAAAGTTTAATACTGTCAGTCAATATTGCTAACCTAAAAGTCGACACACCTGTGTTTCAGTGCATCCTTTTTATTCCTACCTATACTTTAAAATGCCACTATTTAAAGATTTGAAACCATCCTATTATTTACAGCCATGAAAATTTAGAAATTTAAATAACTTTTTTTATTTTACCTGGTTTATATTATTATATTTATTCAAATTTTATTTGATTGTTAATTTTTTGTAAAAACAACTTATGTTACTTGTGAAAAAGTCTTATCTGTTTGCCTTGACTAAAAAATATCAAATGTCAAAACGAAAAAATACCTTTGCTATTGTCACCTATATGTGGTGTAACACTGTACATAATACTGACTCCTCGTTTCCCTCACAAGGGCAACGCTAAGCTAAATAACAGGGTGACCACTCCTCCTTAAATTCTTTAAATAACCTTAGAAAAAGAAAGTCTCCTTGAAAGTACTTAAATATACTTAAAAAAATTGAAATTTTAGCTATTTTCCTTAATTTCTCCTTATTTCTTAATTTTTCTGATCGTAACTTTTTTGGAAATGTGTCCATGGATTGTTTATCAAAAGTGAAATAAGACATATTTCTTTGTTACATGAAATCCTATATTTTCTATCTTTCACGGCATAATTTATATGTATATTTGTATAATAAGTATAATTTTCTTATCATAGAACATAGTATGTAACATTAAAGATAGAGAACTAATTAACCATCTTTTTTTTATTTTTTTATTCTCGTTCACAGCAAAATATCCTTAAAAAATGTCAATCTGTCTCCTTAATTCTCCTTAATATCCTTACTTTTGTTCTCATTTTATTAGCGGTCACCCTGAGTAAGTTTACTAAGGACTTCAAACTTTTGTAGACAGATTGTATGCCAAAGGTCTGGTATATTTATGAATGTTCTAACAACTTTTAGGAAGATGCTGATTTTGATGACGAAAGAACTGGTGCAAAATCCTACCTTCTCCAAGGTCGCAGGTTGGTCTTTTACATTCTTATAATTTTTCAGGAAAGCAGTAGTTGTAATTTTAAATAAGGTTTTCTATTTAGTTTTGTCCATCATTAAACACATACTTCTTTTTTTGTGTTTTTTTATTCTTCATCCTTCTGTACCTAGTTCGAAGTCTCGTGTACGTGGGCATATTAATGCCTGCCTGGCTTATCAAGTTACTCATTTCGATGGTGAGTTTCTATGTGAAAGGATGAGACTAGGTGTATAGAGGAAAACGAATTGCAAATTTTTTTGTGAAAGCTCACTTTTCACACTTCTAGCATTCAGTTTCATCCTTTCTAATTTCAATTTTGTTTTTTTCAATATGCACAGCACAAAATCACGTGTTCGAGGAGAGATAAAAGTATCACTACTCTATACGGCTAGTCGTACCAGTCAGCAGGAAGATCTTAGAGGAAGCAGTCAGGTTGAAAGTGTTGGTAAGGCTGCATAGTTTTTAGGGTTGTGTATTGAAAGAACGTTTCTTGTCTGATGTTGTTTGATATTTAGGTTTACATGTAATTAAATTTCTTTGTCAGAGGGACTCTTTTTTACATGTTGTTATTGTTGTGATTTAATTTGGTTTTTAGAGAGAGATGGTTTTCATGCAGCGGCAATTGCACGCGATCTTGACAGAATAATGACCCTGCCTCGTCCAGAAGAGGTTAGTTTACTACGTGTATAGAGACCTTTGAAAAGTTTGTATAATGTCTGTTTCAATATAACAAACTAGTCAATAAAGCCCATTGAAAAATCCACTGAGGCAGAATAAAAATGAAAAAGAAGCGTTTTTTGAATTTTGATGACGTCAGCAACCTATCCACAAAAAAAATAATTCAGAAGCTTGTTTTCACGTTGGTTATTGTGTAGAGCTTAAAGCAGTGATCAAGAAAATATATAGGATCATGTATTATTTGATAAACGGTTGCAGAGATATTCGGGTTTAAAGGTTTTTTAATGACGTCATCAACCTGTCTACTTTCGAAACGGATTTAGGGACCCAGGTTTGGGAAAATTACACAAGTTGGTCCTAGGTGATCCCTAGTTACCCATGCGGTAAAAAATCATTGACGTTACCACCTTGTTTTCAAAATTATGTGGCCTCAAAGTTTTGGGTGCACTGTAATGGCTTCATTATTTAAATTAACATATTGACGTTAAAATAGTAATATTAACTGTGCGCCGTAACATCAGATAATTTAACAGTTGACACTCTATGTATTATTATAGAGATGACAGGAAATTAAATAGGAGATAGGGAAGCTATATTTTA
Source organism: Hydractinia symbiolongicarpus (assembly GCF_029227915.1). Taxonomy (NCBI): domain Eukaryota; kingdom Metazoa; phylum Cnidaria; class Hydrozoa; order Anthoathecata; family Hydractiniidae; genus Hydractinia; species Hydractinia symbiolongicarpus. The sequence continues at coordinate 17,783,031 of NC_079875.1, read as the reverse complement.
TCACTTAGGACCAGTGTTTTCTTCCTTCTATATTTAACATGTTTTGTAAAATGTGCATGTGTTTAAAGAACATTACATTGTCTGCTAATTTTGCTTTGTTTAAACATGCACAAATTATGTTCTTATTACCAGACGCGTGTCATAGTATTTTGGTTCATGTTGTGTTAGCATAGTTCAGTGTTGACTTCTTCCTGCTCTTTGCAACCACAACCTATTTACATTAATTAAAAAATACAATATTTTACATACAAATATACAGTTTCTAAATACAATATTGTGCTTATTTTGTGAAAAAGGAGTTAGATTTTAAAAGATGTTTGTTAAACTAGCTTATCTATTATAAGCTTAAAAAATGTTTAATATCTCCATTGTTAGTCGCTTGCTTTTCTCTTCTTTGGATTCTTTGAATGACTTTTTGCTTTACATATCGGACAGACTGGTGCATTTCGGTGTATGCTGTGATTGCACGACATACATGTTTTCATTGGTGGGCCTTTCGCAGAGCGAGGCATAGCTGAAAATACCTTTGCTGGTTGCTGTGGCATCATGTAGGAGGTTATTTTTGAAGTGGTAACCTGTGTTGGACTACTTGTACTTGTTGGACTTGGTATTAGTGTTGGACTTGGTGTAGATACTCTGCTTCCTTTGTTAGTTGTGTATGCTTCGTTAGCATCTGGGTAATGAATAACTGGTATCTCCCTAAATATCATATGTTTTCAAATTTATTTTATAAAAAATGGATGATTTCGCATTTTCAATACTTTAAAGACACTAACCCCAATTTTGGAAAATCTTAAGGATTAACGTTAGGGCTGCGAGAGAAAATTATTTCAAATTGTTTATTGGTGTACCTTTTGTAAAATTTTGTGAAACAACTTTATTGAAAGGTGAAAAGTTTGACATAAATAAATATAAATATGGCTTTTAATTTACTCGATGGTCTGCTGTTTACTATGGATCTTTAATCTCAAGTTATAAGCAATCCCCATGGTTATTCTAAAATTAACCTAATAACTGAGTGTAGATTAGTATAAAATTTGACACTAAATTTTTGCATTAATTTCATGTCTCGTTAGATTTTACTGCAAGTAGTATGCAGTAAGAAAATCTTTGAAAGTACCTGTTTAGTCTTTTGTGACTTTCATCAATATTCTGCTCCAGTCTATTCAGATGTACGTCTGTTTTTAAGGGATGATGTCGACCGTAGCATTGTAAACGGGAATGCTCAAGTTGGAGCTCTTTATCTCTCATGCACAAACGTATCTAAAGAAAAAGTAACCAGTTTATTACATGCGGTATAAAGCAAACAAACAAAAAATTATTTCTGTGGGGTTTTTAAATTTCCTTTTTTAGGGTTGACGTACATGTTTCAAATCTTTTTGTAACAGCTTTACTGCATCGAGATGTAACATTTCCTCTCTTTGCAACATAAGTTCTTCATGCCGTAGTTGATTCAGTTGCTCTTCCTCTTTCTGTATTACATACATGTCATGTGATGTAAGAGACTTTTCATGATAAGTGAATATTTCTCTAGAAATAAAAAGAATAATTTTGTAACAAGTCTGGAGATTTCTGGAGAAATGGCTGGATGCAAATAACATTGTTAATTTTGTGTGAAGTTTGTGTAATAATGTCAACCATTCTCCTAAAAATACTTTATGGGTGGTTTAATCGAAAGGTTGAAATGTAACATACCTTGTATCTCGCTTGCACTCACTCATTTTAGGTTCAAACGTTTTTGTTCTTATGCTTTCACAAGACTGTGTGTTTACTAGTATCAACACCTTTTTATATATGCACACAAAACAAAAGAATGTGAAGAGACTAGCTTTCTTTTAAATGAAACCTATATAATGTGATTTTTAGAGGAGAGATTCCTTGTTGTTTATTTTTTTTTGTATTTATTTATTAATTAGATACTTCTTATTTTAACTTTGTCACACCTGTTGGAATTGAAATAATAGAGTCCTGTAGTGCAGTGTGAAGTAGTGGAAAGAAAGAGGAAAGATATACCAAATGCAGTGTGTAAATAAATAGATATATAATATGGGAAGGATTAAAAGATTAGATCATATTTCTTTAAAATTTGATTTGTTATTTATTATTTTTGTATTGAATGTTGTATAGTTAAGGAAAACAAAGGAATTTTAAAAGTTAGTCAAATAAAAATTGAATTCCTGATTTAATAATTCATGGATGATTAATAGAAGAGCAAATTCTATGCTGTTTTTATCCAATCTTTCTTTGACAAAATATGAATTTAATATTTCTTAATCTTTTGTATTTCAATAAACAGTAGTTCTGTATCGAAGCTTTGTTTCCCCAACTGGAGCAATAAGTCAAAGTAATGTTAAAGTTGCATTATATGGATGGTTTTACACCACCACATCGATGATTTTTGTTAGGCCCACAGAAAACTCACCTATGGTTAATTTTTAGTTATAGAATAGTTTAGAGTGAATGTTTTATATATGCTGTGAAAAAATTGAAAATCTTCACACGAGTCGCAGACATATAAACAAAAATCATATCAAATAGCTCTAGCAATGAAGTAACGTAATAATCTCGCAAAAATAAAAACACCCGCAAAAACAAAACAAACAAATAGATTAGTACTATAGGTACTGCAAGAGATTTTTTGAAAGCCATGTGTTCATAGGATTTTAAAGTTAAGTTATTTTGAGTTATTTTGTATTGTTTTTTTGTTGAATTTTCTTAAACAATAACAAATGCTTACAATTTCCAGTGATTGAATGTTAAATTTTATAAATTCTATAAAATTAGTTTCTTTACTGCTTTTCAATATAAATTATTTTTGATTGCTAAGTAAAATTTAATTATAGGTCTTTCCTTTTTTCTCAAACAGACTAGGATAAAATTAATATAAGTCACCTTAATAGCCTCTTGTGATTTTCCCACAGTATGTTACAGTACATACACCTGTTTCTGTGTCTGAAAATTTATTCTCCATATCTACTGTCGCATTCATCTACATGGAGTATACTCCATCTCAGGTGTTTTTCAAAGCCAAAGAAAATATTTGTAAATCCATTGTTGGGAAAGCTACTATACAGGTCACTAGATTTAAAACACCTAAGGATTATATCTGCAGCATTCTGCAATTAGATGTGATCAAAATAATATTTGAAATTTTATAAGAAAACTTGTAGCTGTGCAAAGCTGAGATATATTTTCTTTTCTGTAAGTGCGGTGGAGAGACAGTGCTGGCTTAAATCCAGTCCTAAGAAATTAAAAATCTTATTCACTGGTGAAATAAGAAAAGGAAAAACAATTTAATAATTTATAACTAAATTTGATATCTTTTTTATACTCCTAGTGGTAGGTTATTTACGTTTTAGCTTTTTTCATTTAAAGCACTTGAGTTTTTTTCATTACAACATAATAAAACAGGTGAAGGGAAAATAATTGTGTTTTATTTATTCAGAACATGAAAAGATAATTCACAGTAGTAGGGATTTAAAATCATTTTATTTCACCATCAAATAAAATGATTTTAAATAATCTTATAAACTAGTATCAATGAGTTTTATTCTTATTCTTGTTGTATTACACTTTAGGAGGCAGTCAACGTGTAATTTACGTCCAATTATACTGTTATTATTGTCCCTTATAGATTCTTGAAATGTAGGGCCACCAAAACTTATACGTATTGGAATACATGAACTTTTAAGAGCGCAACAAGGACCTTCAATGCCTAAAAAAGGAGAAACAAATAGTAAAGAAAAAAAGGAAGCCCTAGTGAAATTAATGTCCACAATTTTTCACTGTCTTATCACGGCCTTGAAAATAAAGTTTTGAGGAAAAATAATATTCTCATTTATTAGTGCAATTATTTACCCAGAATTCAGTTCTTTTGGTACTGTTCAATGAGTCTCCTAGTACATTTAAAGTTCTTATTTGAGCTCCAGAAGCTGTGCAAGCTCAACTAAACAGCTGTCTGTGTGAACGCTAGGCAGAGTTATCTTTCACTTTTAGTGATGTCTGGCATGACAAAAAAAATATGGCGCGTTTCTTCAAGCTTCAGAAGGTCTCAATTTAAGACGCACCATACTTTGTTTTTTTTTCTTTTCTTTTTTTCTTTTTTTTACGTTTGGAAATTTGGAACAAGAATCCTCAAACAACAAAATGTACTTAAAAAGTTTTTGTGAAAAGCTTTTTGATGTAATTTTAATGTAAAGACAAAGTTACATAATCTAAGCAAAAATTCTGATTTGGTGTCCTTTAAAAAATATAAATTTGCTTTTTAAAGTGCGTCACCATGCTGAGCTTTTTGGACTTGTTTGCAACTACATTTACACCGTCCACCGCTGCGTGATACACAACAAAGAGCTATTTCATGTAATATTCATCTTTCACAGAATTTAGTGTTGAACAAAAAACAATTCTATATTTTTCAGACCATTAGCCCCTGCGTTGTCACTTAACTAAGTACCTTAAAAGAGATTTTCCACATAAATTGAATTTAGCGATCTTCAAAATGGCATTTTTGATGTGAATTTAATTTGGAGAAGGGTCAAATATTTTAAATAACATGGATTTAAATTACTGTATGTTGTCAAAATCACCAATTTTTTTCTGCGTCAAAACCTCTCCTCTTAGATAGATTGAAGAAAGCTGTTTTCCTAAAAAAATTTTGTAACGCTGGCGTCAATTTATTGTTAAACTGTGAAAGTAAACAACAGTCTGTCAAACTTTCTTTTGCTTTTGTATTTAGCCTGGCTGGGAAGCTGTAAACATTGAAGATGCAGATGAAAATGCGTCTGGAATCACACATCAACATTCCTTAGAAAGCACAAGCCTGGAACCTCTACCAAGTGGCTGGGAGGAAAGACAGGTAAGGAAGGAGAAAATCTAAATTCTGTGTGTTCATATTACTTTTATAATTTTTTAGTTGTTTAAACATTTATTATTATGGTGTTTTCAGTTCCTGTAACATTTCCTTTTTAATTTCCTTTTGTTGTTGTTGTTGCTATTTTTGGCTGTATTTGTTTTGAGTTTAAAAATACTCAAACTCATCAGTTTTAGTATGCAACTAGAACATCTAGGTCCGAAAATGTTAATTACCGTAATTAACTGTAATTATCAGCTCGTTTCTGATTGGTTAAATTTTTATGAATTTCGATCCTCTGCAATTATATAAATACATGCGCAACATCATTTTACTTTGCCCGATGATGGGAGAAGGATCTCCCGAAACGTCGCCTACTAAACTATCATGTTCAAGAAATTTCTATAGTATTATGAATACTGAACAGACAAACCGAAATAATATCTTTAATGGAACAAAGAAGGTTCTATTAATTGGTGTACTTTTCCTTTTGTTGGAAAATTTGAAGTTTTCGAGAAAATAAAGAAGATACTTTCAATATTTTTAACACCATAATGCTTCGAATAAATGCTCCCTTCTTTTAGACGCCCATCTATTAAACGCCCTCCTTTCAATGATTTTTTTTAATAAACATCTCTCTAATAGAGGCCTTCCTCTAATAGACGCTTGTTTAAATTTGAAACATAATGCGTTGAGTTTCATTGATAATGATCTTTATAAATATCTATATGAAATATGGGAAGAAGATATGGTTGAGCTGCACAAGCTCTCAATATAATTGACAAGGACAATTTCCCCCTCTCCTTTAACGCCTCCCATTAAAATCGAAAAATTTAATAAACGCCCCCATAGTTCTAAAATACTTTTAAAATGGATTTTTCAATATTTCTGCTTCATATTATTTTCAAGTATTTTTTACATTGAGAAATCTGGATTTTATTTTAGGAAAGTGTGTAATCGTGTTTTTTATGTTACAGGATGCAAATGGACGAACGTTTTATGTCAATCATTCAAACCGAACAACAACATGGATTCGACCAACACGGTATGGTTGTGTTTTTCTCTCATATAGGACTTAATTGCCTAATTACCAATTGGAACTTAAACTTATAAGCCATTTAATTTTCTTTGGGAATGAAATTCTCTCACCTTAACTCATATCTTGCGACACTTTAAAGAATTGCTTTTCCGATCATGGTATGTTAGTTTAGATTACGAAATTATTTAGAATTGCACAAACAACGCGTACTCCAAGTGAATCACAAGTGGATTTCAATCAAGAATTGCTTCGAAATGTGCGCCGTCATATTAGTGTTGAGGAATCTGCTGAGCTGGTATTTTTATTAGAATACTTATGATACTGATGGTTTTTTCTTCATTTATTTATTTATTTATTTATTGATAAACCAAGAACATTGTGGCATTTAGATTATAGTCGAAATTAATTGACCAGCAACGAGTTCAATTGACCAAACTCATTGTTGGTCAATTAATTTCGACTATTTATTCATTTATTTACTTTGTTTGTTTGTTCTTTATTTGTCTTATCATCTTTAACCATCAGGTCTTATGATAAGAAAAGCACGTTTAAAAAGCATCGATGACGTCATTTCTATGTTTTAGGTGGACCCTGAATCACAGTTACCCCCTGGATGGGAGGAGCGTAGGGTATGTTGCTATTTTTTGTTTTATTATTATTGTAGATAACATATGAAAGAGTTAAAAGATTTTGCTAAAAAGATGCTGTATTTAATAGTTTTAACAAGTTATGTTGGATGTAACATGGTTATACCTATTCGGTTTCATATTTCGAACATATTTAAACAGAAAAAAATATTTAGGTAATGCAATATTTATTAAAAACAGACCTCTATATCTCCAGAACTAATTAAGATTTTTCAAAAATTCCTAGTCAATTTTCCAAGCTCTCCTATGAAGTCATTTTTTTTTAGTGGAGAGAGCTTTAAAAAGATTTTGCTTATTCTCTTCAAAGAAAAATCATGTGAAAATGTGTAAAATTCCAGAGATATTATGAGCAAAAACTTTAAATGTCGTTTTTAAAGTAAATACGAAAATTTTCTTAAAATTACGGTCGTCGAAAATAAACACGAGAAATCTACAAGGAAATTGTTTTTGCGGATTTTACTGTTTTATGTACTATTTTAACATGGTTGCATTTGAGTTTTTTATAATTCACATAAAAATTTTTTAACGCAATAAACCAAAAATATAATCCAATTTTTTTTTACTGACTGAAGTAAACACAGGCAATTATTATATAGATTACTTTCTTTTAATCTAGAATGTCAATGGTCAAACTCTCTTTATTGACCACAACACCAGAACAACTAGTTGGGTGCGACCACGATCGTAAGTAAAGGTTCATTAATAAACGCTTACAATTAGTTTAAGCGAGGCTAATTGAAGTAGACAAAGATAATATAGCAGATATGTGAAGATTATTTATTACTCATTTATTTTTCAGTAGTACGTCATCAGCTGTTGAAAATCAAAGTCCACCGGAAGCTGATGCCAATCCTAGACCAGAGCGTTCCACAGAACGCCTGCACCCGGATGTACCTAGTCAGAGTGAGATGCCCTTACCACCCGGTTGGGCCATGCAGCTAGCACAAAATGGACGCGTGTTCTTTATCGATCACAATAGCAGAAGTACAGTGTGGGTAGGTTGAGCAATGTCGTGTCGCAGCGTGTTAAAACCATTCGCAGTTGCATGGATATTGAAACACATTGTTAAAGGCGCTTTTAATCTTTCAGAAACCACGGTGTTTAGCTTCATCCATATCGTTTTGTGCTTGCAGTGGAATGTCGCTTAAACTCGTACTTTTTAGGATTTTGAATCTTGAATTGTTCTATTATAACAGGTCGATCCTCGAATAAACAACAAGAATGACGCCAAAGACCTTGGACCGCTTCCTGTGAGTATCCAGGGTACTTTCTTTGTATACATTTAACTATACCGGCCGGGTCCGGAATTTACGGGAAATCACGCATTTCCCGTTTCCGTTGCTTTCACTCGGTTGCTAACAAAAAAGAACTTTTTAAGAACCGAATTTTTAAAAAAAAACTGTCTTTAAAAACCAGCGAAGTAACACGCCGATCTACGTAGGACGTTCTTTGCAAGGTTTTGAGAACAATAATACTTTGTAAATATATGTCTTATCGCGGTATGCCAGGCCCTATTATATTTTGTAGTGTGACTTGCATTGCATTAATAGGTCTGTTAGTGTTGAACTTCTAAGCATGAAACAAACAAGCACCAGGCATTTGGTTATTGGCGTAATTTAAAATTTGCCCACCAGTTTTTCTCCCTGAAATTTCCTAAACTTCTCATAGAATATATACCCTCTTGAAATGTTGTATTATAAGGTCATTTGGCTAAAATAAATTCTCTTATATTAGGCTGGTTGGGAGGAAAGAGTGCATTCAGATGGAAGAGTCTTTTTCATAGATCACGGTTTGTTTGTTTGTTTGTTTGTTTATTTTATTTAGTTTTCTTTTGTTTGTTTTTTGTTTTGTTTGTTTTCTTTTGTTTTGGTTCTTCAATACGTCTAGAAGTTTTTTATGTTGTGCAGATGCGACCAAACCCACCCTTGTGCTTCTTTTAAAGCAGGATTTTCACCAGCCTGGTTATTTGTGAGAAGGAAAAATAACAACTCATCTTGTTTTTGCTAACAATGCGTAACTCAATTGGAGTCGACTGAAATTGGAAAATTATAGAAAACTAGTCGGTGGCCCGTGGAAAATCCACGGGTTCGCTCGTTCTTTTTATACAGCATTACGTGCGTCTCGCTACTTTCGGTACCATTTTGCGTGACAGACAGACGTATACGGGTATTAATATAGACTAGTCGTTAGCCCGTGGAAAAATCCACGGGGTCGCCCTTCCTTTATATATCGCATTTCGTGTTTCCGTAACAGGACGCGACTTTCGCGGACAGACAGACAGACGGAATGCGGCTATTATTAAAGGGATTATGTTGGCTTTTTCAGCCGGCCTTTTGATTGGTCTATAGAGGAGATGTTTAATGACACATGAGAACTTGGCATTCTGGTTCGTGCGCATGTAATTTACATGCTAAAGAGACGTTCCCCTTTAAACCGATCAATCAGGACTAGCAATGGAAATCTGGATTTGCTTGCTTCTCTGTTTATTGTACTTAAAAATTTTTAATCCACTTTTTTGGGTGTTAATTTTTTTTGTAATTTTGTAATGTTGCTATAGAAACACAATCGACACAATGGGAAGATCCACGACTGCAAGTGCAAGCTAAAAAGAAATCACAAGTAACCCATATTCTTTATTGTTTTAATTTTTTCAATTTTTTGCTAGCTGTATCTTTCGTATAAAAATTGCTTACGGCTACAAATGTCCTTACTAAAAATGGTTTGTAAAAACGTTGGACCTTCACATTGTCTTTATATCACATGATCACCACTTTAGCTACATCTGATCTATTTTCAGGCGATTCCTTATTCACGTGATTACAAGAGAAAGTATGATTTCTTCAGATCGAGACTAAAGAGACCTGTAAGTAGCCTTATTTGTATGAAAAGACCTGTAAATAGTTTCTTTGAATGTAGGGACCTGTAAATATTTTTTTAATTGAGCAGACCTGTAAATAGTTTCTTTGAATGTTGAGCCATGTAAATAGAGCCTTTGAATAAAGAGACCTGTAACTAGCTACTTTAAATAAAGAGACCTGTAAATGGTTTCTTTAAATAAACCGACCTGTAAATAGGGTCTTTAAATGAACAGTAACTAGCTACATTAAATAAATAGGCTTGTAATAGATTTTATGTATAAGGGAAATTTTGTGATAAAATATCTATTTACACTGCATTATTTTTCCAACGAACATGACTAAACAATATAGGCCATCCTTTTTTTGTATTTTGGGATCATACGTTGTTCCGAAAAGGACTGGTCCTAACCACAGTGTGTTTGTTTTAACTGTACATTTTTATTGACTTCTCAGGAGAATGTCCCAAACAAATACGAGATTCACATACGTCGTAGCACCATTATGGAGGACTCATATCGCTTTGTTTTGTCGAATTGCGACAAAGTGGAATTGTTGAAGACGAAGTTATGGATTGTGTTCGATGGCGAAGTAGGTCTTGATTATGGAGGAGTGTCCAGGTGACTATTGATGTTCTTCTTCGCGGTTGTTTAATGGGCTGAAATGCAAGTAATTCACTGATCCGAACGCTCTTCCATGTTTAAATGTCAAACAGGAAATCAAACTAAGTCTTTTCTACTATTAACACTATCTAGTTATTGCTTGAGTATTTTCTTGAATTTGAAGTTGCTTTTCTCTGTCGTTATAAGAGGTGACATTAGCACTTTGCATATTGCCGCCCTTTTAACACTTTGTGTATTGCCGCCCTTTTAACTCTTTTAAGGAAAAGAGCATTTGAACAGACAAACCTTTCTTCTATTTTATAGGGAATGGTTTTACTTGTTGTCGAAGGAGATATTTAATCCGTACTATGGATTGTTCGAATACTCGGCTACGTAAGTACCGCGACTTATCTGTTTTTTAAAGAAAGTATTTCTCGGGTGCACCAATAAAATAGCAAAACTCTTTTCTTGGCATAAGTAGACTTAAGGTGAGAGTTCCAACATTTTCGGTTCATGTAATGCTTAAGTGATAGTGCGTACGTTATCCTTCTAAATTTTGCAAAAGGTTTGGGCGTGACGAGAAATATGAAATTCTCGATAATCAATAATTGTTGTGCATTTCAAATTTATTTATTAATTGTCTATTACATAACGCCTCAATTAAAAAGTTGCAAATGCCAAACAAATTAGTGCTAGTTTTCAAAGACTTTAAATGTTTAATGTATAGTTCACGTCGCTTCATTTTGGAGTTAATCCAAATTTGACGCAATGGACAACACAATGGACAACGCAAGTTTTTAATAAAAACAAAACAAAAATTTGCACATTAAAGACAATTTTTGGAAGCAATTTCTACAATACTAGTCGTTAGCCCGTGGAAAATCCACGGGTTCGCCCGTCCTTTTTATACCGCATTGCGTGCTTCTCGCTATTGCGCAGCTAAGCTACCATTTTGCGTGACAGACAGACAGACAGACAGACAGACAGACAGACAGACAGACAGACAGACAGACAGACAGACAGACAGACAGACAGACAGACAGACAGACAGACAGACAGACAGACGTATACGGGTATTATAATATAGATTTCGAATTTTTCGCACTGTGGAAAACAGCCTTATGCATGTACGCTGTATAGCTGCTGTTACGTAACAATAATCTTCTTTTTTTCTCTTCTCTCCAGCGACAATTACACGTTGCAAATCAATCCCAACTCCGGTATGTGCAACGACCAACATTTGTCTTACTTTAAATTCATTGGTCGCGTCGCCGGAATGGCAGTGTATCATGGGAAATTATTAGACGGTGAGACGCGTTATTGGTTTTGTCAAGTTTGGTGTTGTGCATGTGATGTTCTGCTGATAGGCTTTTGTTCATTTATATTGCTTAGTATGGCTGAACACAACTGTTCGTTAAAACGTCAAAATATATTGCAGTATATAAAATATTTAAAAAAAAAAGCTTGAAAATTATCTGGAATGGAACAATAGTTCACTAATACTTTTAACCAGTTGTAGCATACGCATTCTTTGATATTCCAATGGTATTTTTTTAGCGTTCTTTATTCGACCATTTTATAAAATGATGCTGGGGAAGAAAATCAACTTGCGAGACATGGAGAGTGTCGTAAGTGTGACTTTGTTTTTGGATTTGAAGGGATTTGAAAACATCCACTACTTCAACACAAAACAGTACTATGCGTTCAACACCAAGTGTCATTAAAAAGCAAAGTGGATTTTTTACCTGCACGTTCCCTCTTTTGCTTTTCAGGATTCTGAATATTACAACAGTTTAGTGTGGTTGCTAGAGAACGACCCTGAAGATTTGGAACTGCGATTTCAACTTGAAGAAGAAGCCTTCGGACAAGTTGTGAGTAGGGAGTTGAAACCGGATGGCGAAAGCATTCCTGTTACTAATAGCAACAAGACGGAATATATCGAGTAAGTGTTATACTGCACCCAGGGCTTTCGAAATAATCCCATTGATTTCGTGTCAGAAATTTCAGGGTTTTTACCGATTTTGTTTATTTTAATTTCACTAAAATCTTTACTATGTAGATTTTAATGCTACAGTTTGCTATTTCAATATGCGATTTACTTTTGTTTAATTGCCACGAGAATGCTATGGAAGTAACAAACGCGAAGCTTTGAATTAAATTTTTGCGATCTTAATCTTTTTCCTAAAAAGTTTGAGACTTGTGTATTTATGGTACAGTAAATAAAAAAGTACTTTTGTTATGAATTTCGTATTGGGAAATTGCCGTAAAAGTAAAGAAATTTCTCACACTAAATACAATAAAATATCAACGCGTTCTATGTCCTGTTACCCAACATTTCTCTTTTCGACTCTTCGCTGCATATTGTTGGATATGATGGTTTGCAGTGTATGTGGCTGATTGAAATGTGTTATGAACGCGCTAGTTAAAAAGTGTACGTATAAAGCGAGGACCTTTATCTCCACATCACCAATAATTAACATACTCACGTTAAGTCTCACTTAACCCAGCCGAATGTACCATGTTTGTTTTTAGCGTGGAGAGCCGTGAGAGTGCATAGTTCTTCTAAAAGCCCCGTTTGAACAGCGTGAATAAAGGATTTTAAAAATGTGGAGAATCAGTTGATGCATTGAAATATATGTTTTTGTTGTATGTTCCCGTTTTGGATTTTTTATAGTTTGGTTATCAAATGGCGTTTTGTTGATCGAGTTAAAGGCCAAATGGGAGCCTTCATGAAGGTATACTGGTGGAAATGTTCAAAACAAAATTATTAGTAAAACACGCAATCTGTAGCCGAACTTTATGCGTGCTTCTCAGAAGTGAAGATTAAATATTTTCTTATCGCAACATTACCCCAAGAATACTTTGTTGTTCTAAAAGCGCAAATTCATATTAAATACTTGAGGCGCTTCTTCGTATGAGCAGCAATTTTTTTTTTTATTTATTTTCAAATAAACTTTCTTTGTTGACACTTGCTTGATAAATCTTAATTGGTTCTATTCGTGGTTGGTTATTTTACTTCAGAATACAGGATGATTTAGTTTATTTATAAATAACATTCTTTACTTCGTTTAGGGTTTCCAAGACATCATTCCTGCATCGTTAATTCAAGTCTTCGACGAACGCGAACTCGAGGTTAGTAAGTGCGACGTATAACTTTTATGATCATACCAGTAAGCTTGCTTTTTTTCTCCTCCAAGCCTGAGTGTTTTGTGTCTTGACAAAGTTTGTTTTTTTCGTTTTTAGTATTTGCTGTGCGGTCTCGGCGAAATTGATTGTGACGATTGGAGAAAGCATACGCAGTACCGGAGTGGTTACCATGACAAACATGCGGTTATTCAGTGGTTTTGGAAGGTGACTTAAAGTTCCTAATCCCACAATGCACTGAGCCTTGCTAAGTTATTCTAGTTGCAAACGTTTTTAATTGTGATCTAGCTTTCTGTTATGCATCATTAGACTTGTACAAAAAGACAATTTGTCGTCGTCGTTGTTGATGTCGCCGGGGTCTTTTGTCGGGATAATAGCAGTAGTAGTTTTCGTTTATCCAGAATGTCGTTGTTTGTGACATCTGTAATGTTATTGTCGGCACACGGTGTTTTATTGCTTCATGAGTTTTTAGTTGAAATATTCACTTTTCCTTTCCAGGCTGTATTGACGTTCGATAACGAAATGAAAGCGAGGCTGTTACAATTCGTTACTGGGACATCCAGAGTTCCCATGAACGGGTTTGCTGAATTATATGGAAGCAATGGGCCGCAACGATTTGCTATTGAACGGTGGGGAAATGCGCACCAACTTCCAAGATCTCATACGTGGTGAGTTTTTTTTCTCGATTTATTTTTAAATTTTTCATACTTTTCTTCGATGTGTTCATTTAGCTGAACACACAACGCACGCTACACTCCATAAACATGCGTAAAAAATATGACCAATCAGTGTTGAGAATAGCGGATTAATACACACTGTCTACAATCAGGGAGTAAACGAACTTATAGATTTTCATATTGCTTTGGAGCTATTCAAAAGCTGTAAAGAAGAAAAAAATGGAACATAAATGATTCTTTTGTCTTGGATTCCTTTATTTTTAATAAAATATTTAGCACTATCATTCGAATAATGAGAAACTCTTTTTATTTTTTAACGAACGACCTATTTCTGTTTCTGTTTGTAAAGTATGTTTTGTCTTCTTTTTTAGTTTTAATAGACTCGACCTGCCGCCCTATGGAAGCTACCACGAATTACGCGAAAAATTAAGACTTGCTATAGAAAATACAGAAGGTTTTGAAGGGGTGGATTAAACATCGACTCGTAACATTTTCTTCAAGATATATCCTAAGAAAGTCGAGTACGTGAAGACGAAGCTCGCAAAGCATGAATGGAATTGAGAGTAGAACACGTGTAATCATCTGATTTTGATCGCCTGGGGTTAGTAAACAACAAAAAATATGCATCTATCGATGGGATGGATTTTTAAATAATTAAAATCGACATGTAGCTTTTTTGTATCTTATTTTAGTCACACTGTTTTATTGTTGTGGACGGACGCCCTTTGCACTGGCATTTTTATTTTAATTGTTTGCGAACTACAGTTAATGCCTAGAAGGGGCCAATGAGATTTTTACAATAGTGAATTATCTGACAAAAAACTGCTTCTATGAATATAGTATAATTAAAGCTCTATTTACACCAGGTTGGAAAGGTATATCGTTTTTAAAATTCGATTAAGTAAAATTAAGGCGAAAAATTATAAAAAACGTCTATTTAAATGAAGCACTTTGTCAAATTTGAAAGGTAACATCAATTTTTTAATACGAGATGCAGAAGAAAAAGAAAGAATTAAGAAATAGCAAAATTAATATTATTAAAATTAATATTTACGGTTTTTATTAACGCAAATCTTAGTCTCGCTCACCTAATAAACAGGGATAACAGAGGCACTGTGCCATTTATGCATATGTCATATCTATACTGGATAATAATTCTGTTATAAAATAATTATATAATAACTTCTTTTTTTACGCTTTGAAATTGGCGATGTAACTGACTTTTGCAACGTATTTTACCAGTGATCGTGCGATAGATTTTGTTATATGTCGTGGCAATAACCACTGATCCTCAACCTTTTGTTATATATCCTGCTTTCCAAATAAATTTATGAGGTGCTTGGTCAGGTGACAATAATACAGTTGGTTTCACCCTCGTTCCCAGGGATATTTCTTGTTTTCATATCAAAATAGGAAAAATCCTTGAGAACGACGTTGCAGTTATTTCTTTCCGGTTGGATTAGAAATCTAACAGCGCTGTTCGGCAACGTGCAGACATTTTTCTCAATTGCGTGGCTATCGGGTCGGTGGGGAACAAAAGATCGCCATCTCAACATCAGAAAAGGAAAAACTTTGCGATGAATTTTTTTTAAATAGCGATGGGAAGAGGTTATCAAAATACCAACCTCGTCCCCAAGGCACTTTTTTCTCTTGGAAAGAGAAAAAAGGGCCCTTGGGACGAGGTTGGAAAAAATACATCACTATTAGTAATGTGATGTGTTACATTTGGCCATGATGTACGATTTCCTGATTTCCTGGAACCTTCAAGGTAAAATAAATAAATGAATAAATGTAAGTTTTGGTGGCTAATTCAAACTGTTGATAATTTTTGCCAAAGCAAAAAACAAACGAACCAGTTCTGGCTAGTCATGCCAAACATTTTTTCTCAGACAGTAAAAATAATAGCTTGGATAAAAAGATTGTCTTATCTGTGAGTGATAATATAATAGATGTTATGGCTGAGTCAACCTCGTCCCCAGGGCATCTTATCTTCTCTGACATTGGGACGGCGATACGAACATCTTGCTGTCCTGATATAAAAAAGAGGTTAAATATTATGCTTAAAAAGAAGATCTGTGAATGGTGAGGAGGATAGCTGGCCATTTGATTTCCCTGAACGGAAGGAAAAGTCTCATGCTTCAGTTATTATTATTCCGAATATTCATACAGAATATAACCACTTCAGTGTTGAGAACACTGTTCAACGTGGGTCCTGTGTTCTAAATATATGCATTAGGTATACACCGGCATTGCATACCCAATTTTCCTCTCATGGCATGGGTTGACCCGTAGCTGTGGTGAAGACACTTGCTAAACATGCCCACGCTGTGGACCGAACCACGGACCTTGTGACATTATTTCCTGTTATTTCTGATATTTTTCTTTCTCGGCTCCAGAGCTCTTGAAATAAATCTCTTAAAGTAATTTCGAGGTTTATTTGAAAGACCTCTTGGAATTTCTCTATCTCGAACTCGCAAGGGCCCAAAATTTTTGTTCGAGATACAAGGGACAAAGACTTCAGTTTGAGATAAAGAGAAGTTCGAGATAGAGAGATTCCATTGTACTTTTTTTTAATGGAAATACCGTTTATTAATATAGTAGTAATATTAGTATATCTCCATGCTCTCACTGAAGAATTAAGTTATTGGAATATATATTTTTCGTGAGAATTTAATTCAATTCAATTTCACAAATCGAAATTTTGAATTTTTTTAGATTTCGCGAGAATTTATTTCCGTGAATGAACAATTTTTTGCTACATAATTTAATGCCAAATTTCTAAAAGGATGTTCAAAATTCTTGTTCCTATGTTTCTCAACCTCGTTCCCAGGGCATTTTTCCTTGTTGATAAAGTTGATAGTTAATAGCGTAATAACAACTCCGGGCCACAAGACCCTGGTTACGAGGTTGTATGTTTTATGCTCTAACAATAGACCTATTGTTTTCTACTCGTCATCTCAACAGAAGCAAATTACGCCTGAATGAAAACAGAAGCAAATTACGCCTGAATGAAAATAGAAGCAAATTGCACCTGAATGAAAACAGAAGCAAATTGCACCTGAATGAAAACAGAAGCAAATTGCACCTGAATGAAAACAGAAGCAAATTACACGTGAATAAGAACAGAAGCAAATTGCGCCTGAATGAAAACAGAAGCAAATTGCACCTGAATGAAAACAGAAGCAAATTGCACCTGAATGAAAACAGAAGCAAATTGCACCTGAATGAAAACAGAAGCAAATTGCACCTAAACAAAAATGGAAGTCAAGTATTTTCAAGGAACTTACTATTTTAATCTGATTAAATTTTAAATGAATACTTACGTCGACAGTACAAACACATTAGGATCTCTTCGGTCTAGACACGAAAATAAAGTTTTATTTGGTCATTTAAACATTAATTACTTTCGAAATAAGAGCTTACCATTGCAGCGTTACATCGATTGACAAACTCCTGATTTTTAAAAACTAAATTAGACAGTATACCAAGGCTGGTTTCAAGATGGAATGTTATCACAATTCCTTTCGTAGTGATCAAAATGGTAGTGTTGTTATAGGTAGTCCCATGGTTGTCCTTACAGAACTGTCCAGATGATATTGAGGTGGTTTTTGTTAAACTTCGAATTAATAACGACTTTTAGTTGGTGTATAATATCCACCAAATCAACTGGACGAGTATTTAGCGAATTATCTATGTGGTGAAACTTGCAATACATAGCAAAATATGATTGGGCAGAAACAAACTGCAAAATATTTTTGTTTATTTTGCCTTTGGTTATATCTCTTTCGATTTTATTTTTTGGCACAAGAGCACCTGCTAAAAATCTTCGAAACTATTTGCGAAAACTTAAATTCGCGGAAAAACTTTGGATTTTTCTTATCCGAAAATTTTTCCGTCCGAAATTTGTGTCTGCCGAAAGTTTCTTTGTCCGAAAATTTTGTTTTTTCTAATTTTTAAAAAAACGACCAGTACATAGAAATTATACATAAAAAAACATACATAAAAAAGGACCAATGTTTGAAAATTATATATAGAGTAATCAGAAAATCAATAAAAACTGCAGTTTTTAAACTTATTATTTTCGTTATTTTCACATTTGGCTGAGGCTCTATCTATAAAGTTGGATCCTGAAAATCCTTTTTTGATCTTGAATGAAAATATGTACAATATAAATGCTTCTAGCCTTCTTTTTGTGTCATATCCTATAATCATTACTTGTGAAATTTCGTTAAATAAATCATATACCCATACATTGTTTGACTTTAATAAAATTTTTTCTCTAAAAAAAAAATTGTGTCCGAAAGTAATTCTTAATGCAGCACACCTGTTTATATTAAATATTAAGACACACATCACATGATGGACACGACATACACCTATTTATAACGTAAAACTGCAAATGCTATCCTGTCAAATGTTATTCAAACATCAAGCTAAATAAATGACTCAGTTCCATATAAAGGAAAGTTTTCCTTCATGTTTGAAATAACTTTAAAATTCTTGTCATAAATGTAAATATTTTACTTTCGATTTATTTCCTGGGAAATCACAGCTTATTTTTAGCAGACAGGAAACAGGAAAGAACAGATATTTGTGACTATATGATTCAGCAGATATCATGCGAAAGTGAAATTTGAAAAAGGAAACTGTGTTTAAATTTAATTGGTTTAATTTCGTCTCACAACGAGAACAAGAATGTAATGTAATGGAGATTGTCTTTTTAAAAATCACAAGGCATCGTCACCGCAACGCCTATTACTGATGACATCTAATGAAATAGTTCCTGATTACATAATTAACTTGCATTTAATAAAGCATTGATTTCACAAAATTTTGTAAAAAAATCAACAAAGAAAAGCAATTAAACATCAATTGAATTTCTTTTGTCAAACTTATTACACGACCACAGTATCTGCCTAAAAATTACAATAAAATAAAATTTGTAAATACACACCCTAGAAAAATACTATGTTCATAATTGCATACTGTAATTCTAATATACATATATTTTATAGATATATGGAAATAATTTAATTTTAATATACGCAAACACAAAATTTCAGCTTGCAGGACACAGGAGATTGAATCAATGCAGTGCTGTAATTATGGAAAAGACATTAGTTCTTTTTTAAAGACTTAACAAGACTTCTTAATTAAATTTTCTTTGATGTCAACCATTCATTTGTTCTTTTGTAAAAAGATTAATTTGTATTAATCCCATTAGGAATGTAACAAAGTAATTGCAAAATTCTTCTAGATTTGAACTCATTGTATAAACACCACAAGTATATATACATCACAAGGACAACAAAATGAAAACTAAAAAAAACCCTGAACAATCAAGTTATAATATTCTTAGGGCAACACATCCAAAATTACAACAGGTTTGCACAGAACCTATAACCTTCCATTCATTCTCTTCTTCATTGTAACATTCTATCGTGTTTGCCACTCTTCCACCAACAACATAAATCAAGTTATTTACCACAGCGACTCCTAAGCATCTTCGGCCATAATTCATTGGCGCTGTCGATCGACCCCAGGAATCTAAAACAGGGTCATAGACTTCAACAGTATTTGCAAACTGTTCTACATTATGGCTTCCACCAATAGCATAAAGTTTGTTGTTCAAGACAGCAACACCAAGACTCCACCGTGGAGTTCGCATTCTGGCAATATCTTCCCAAGTATTTGTTAAGGGATTGTAGCATTCACAAAGCTTTACTGGGTACCACCTGTTGTCTAGTCCTCCAATGACATAGATTTTATCATTCATTACAGCTACACCAGGATAATACCTACAACACACAAAAGCAGAATAATTTTCCAAAGCTATTTACTTAAACGTCTTTTTTGCCCACATAAATTTGAAAATAAACTAAGCCATGTAAAAAATATTATTCTATATACTTAAAACAAAACCCAGACCTGGCTGTATTCATTAATGGCAGGAATTTCCATTCACGAGCTTCAGTACAAAATCTCTTGCTGGTCTGCAAACTATTTCCACCTATAACGTAAAATTCACCATTAAATTCGCACACCCCAGCCCATTTGCACTGAATTTCTGGACCAGCAGCAAAATTTTGCCACAAGTTTTCAACTGGATCATACTTCATAACTTTATCATAACAAATTGTGTACAACTCTTCATTGGACACTATGACACGGAAGTAATCTTCTTTTGACACGTGTGCAACATTCATGTTACTAACTGTTGTCCATTTTAAGGTATCTACACTAAAACATTGGACAGTGCTCAATTTTTGACCATTTGACCAACCGCCAATGACATAAATATCCTGAGAAGAAGCCCTGGGTGTAAAGCGTTTTGGTAATATTGCATTTTCAATAGTAAGTTCTTGGTACTGATATTTCAAAGCTTCTTCAATGTAACTGGCTCCAATAGTAAAGTTATCCAACAAAGTTTGAACTATATTACTCTTTCGAATGTAATTTGGACTCATTAGAGGAAATCTAACATGTGGCAGCAGCTGTTGTAAATTACTTTTTCTGTTGTTAAAATCATATAAAATCCATTTCATTACAGCCTCGAAAATATAATCCTCAGAAGGTGCTCTCAATGAATCATCTGCAATCAATTCTTTTAAGCAACTTAAAGGCAAAAGAAGAAATTCCTCTTCATTCTTTACATCATTGAAATTCCAACAGCTGTAACGCTTGGCATGTTCCTTCAATTTTTTTAAAGAATATTGATGAGCAAAAGCTTGTAACCCAAGTGAATTTTTAGGTGACATATTCCGTCGCAAATACACTTCACATTTCTCAATTAAATCTTTTAACTGCAAAACATTTGCCAGCTTGATTATTTCTTCAACATTGTAACAATTAACAGTCAATTTGCCTGAATAGAAATAATCAATCATATCTCTTAAAGCATAACCATCAGTATGCTTTAAATATATAACCGGTTCTCTGGCTTCTATAAAATTTGTAGTAAACATGGCTCTAAAATATGGTGAGCAAGCGCTCAGTACGACTTTGTGTGCTGGCAACTTCATACCTTCGTCGGTGTAAAGTACGACATCGCAAAGTTCTCCACTTTCACGAAATATATTTAAAACTTCGCAAACATTAAATATATGAGAACTATCGTTTATAAACAAACTGTCATGTTCATCCATTTTTACGTTATAATTCACTTTCACTCCTGCCTTGGGGGAATGTTGGTTTGTTTTGAACAAGGTCAAAAATATTTCCCATTTTTCTAAGCCCCGTGGTCACCTTTTATCTCTTCCTTTTTGGATGATATTCCATAACTTATCGCTTTACAGGTTTGACCATGGACCTTTCGAAATAGCAGACTCGCACTCCGCGCCCCTGCTTTAGATATAGACCCTCTTAATTTAAAGCTTGGTGGTGTGGGATTTAAAATTCGGAAGAAATTTTAATTATAAGAAAGGAATTTTGCAATAGAAATTGTTTTGCGGATAATTTTTTCCGATCTTATTTTGCGGATTTGTCACGTCACGCGCGTATTCAATTTTCCCCGAATCTTAAGGCGAAAGTCCACCAACACGACGTACTTAAGGATACGGTAACCCCCTTCAGAGTCATTTTTTTTAAAAAAAATATTTTTTTTAATTTTGATTCTTTGGCATAATTTCCTGATATTTTTTTAAAAAGAATCAAAAATACTTATTGTTAAGAGGGATAAAATGAGAAAAAATATTTTTTATCTTTTAGTGTTTTCAATAGTGTGCTCAAAGTTTAAAGTTCCTTAAATATATTTAATCTGTATAATAATTAAAGAGAGTTTTTCAGAACGAATAAAAAATTGCATCTCTACATATAACATAGGAAACATTCACACTTTAATAATCTATACAAATCTATTATTATTTATCATCTATACCTTTTTAATTTTTTTCTTTATTTTTTTTCGTTTTTATCCTGTTATTTTATGTTATCCTGTTGTCTGTTTAACAATAACTACACCCAAAGTTCTGCGAAAATACTTTACCTTTAATTTTAAATAAAATATTCATGGGTTATTAATTGTTCATAACCTTTAAGTGGGTGTAACCATGATTCTTGCAGGTAAAGGCAAAGGTCTTTGATTTGCTTTTTCTCGAAATAAAATTTTTAGTCGTAACGGTATATATTTTTGTCGAACACTCCCCTCCATCTTGTCGAAATTGTACGAAAACAAGTTTGTTGCGACAAATATATCTTTGGCTACAAAACTTTGCTTTTTCTAACGCAGAAAGTGAGGAAATATCAAGTTATCGGTCTATCAATCTTAAAAATAGATAAATCAGTCATAAAACAGCTATTGTAACACAAAATTTGCGATATTTTTGGAACCACGTGTTCTTTTGAGTAAAAAAAGCAAATTTGTTTAGAGCTGAATAAGAGCTTCGCAATCATATTTTTTATTGAGGGGAGTGTTCGACAAAATGAACTGGAAGGGTGAATTTTTGTATAATTTTTTTTTCTCCTTTTTGGATTTTTTTATAGAAATACTTTATCATCACTCTAGAGATGATTTATTTGGCTTTCAGAATATATAGATTTGTTAGGGTTAATATAGCGAGCAGAGGAGATATTTTAAATATGCTGAGTATGTGCCTCAGGGGTTACCGTATCCTTAACGGCCGCCGTACGTCAAAGCGGCACAATTTCCACTGGAAACAAAAATGCGCACACAAATTTAAAGTAGGGGCGATATAAGAAGGGGCGATATAAGTAAACCTTCGCCTTTACTAGCCATAACTTAGCGCCAGCGAACTCTTTTTATTTCATTTTTTGTGACGCAGCTTACAAATACAACATTGCGTGAGTTTTCACATTTAGTATATAGCAGCTAAATCTCTAGCTCTCTCAAACTAGTCGTTAACCCGTGAAAATATCCACGGGGTCGCATGGCAAAGAGAAAGAAAGAGACAAAAGTTATTATAGAATGATAGACTGAAAAATGGAAAAATTGTATACGTATTAATAAGAAGCAAAAATCGCAAAAGTTTCTGCCCGCGAAAGTTTCCCCCTAAATTAATATTTAACCGATTATTGGTGTTGTTGTGTAGTTCCAGCGCCCGCCTCCCCCCCCCCCCAAGCTTTGTTGCGACTACTGGGGGCCTGGGGTCGTGAGTTCCAGTATCATTATGGCAGCCAAGGTACGAAAAACGAAAGCAAACCTGCTCTGTGGTGTAGACGATATGTATAATGGAAATCTCAGCTCGATAAAAGTCTAATTCCCCCCTTGTACCGTATTATAATAATAATAACACTTGTTAATGTTTTCTGTAACAACAATTTCTCCGCTGTCTTTTGTTTTTATGTGCACATAGCCTAGCTCTAAAATAGCTGGCTTAGCCCATAATAATAGCTAGCTAAAGAAGCTAGCATCGCATATATTGATTTATTTTCTTACATTTTCAGTGCGTTTTTAGGGGCAACTTCTATTCTTGGGGTCGGAATGTTCTTCTTCGTTGCTTTCCGATGAGGGTACAAGTGAACTTTTCACGGTGAAACCTTACAGTCACAGTGTAGAAATCTTAATAAACAGACTTTACAAGCAAAACGGCGTTAAAATGTTGCAAAATGGCAAAGATTATGCACTATCTAAAACATATTAAAAATTTGACTAAAAAAAAAGAAGAATTCCTTGAAAAATCCAGTATTGTATGATAATGGCATTTGTCTATTATTTCATAATGCCTCTGCTTTATCTAAATACTAGCCCGTGATTGGTTCTCAAGCAGAATTATGACGTGAACCCGACTGCAAGAATATTCCCAAGTTTCCACAAAAATGTCAGTTCCTTGCACTTTTTGGTTTGTGCCTGCACTGAGTATTAGGAGAGGGTGCCGATAAGCCGCAAATGCCTACATATATATACGGGCGAGTTCAGGCGACTTTTTGAATAAAATTGGCGGTTGTCCCCTGAAACCGCCCGCACTTTCCCAAACTTACTTGCCCAGAACATTCCCGAAGTACAATTCCTTGTAACAAACCATGCAGACGATAGTTGGGAAGAAGGCACTTGAAGAGAAAGGAGTTAATAAAGTTTATATATAAGTTATTTATAAAGTAAACTTTATCAAAAACCATCAAAAACAGTTCTTTTAAGAACTTCGCTACCACATAGTAAGTTTATTTTAATTTTTATAGTTTTTTTGAATCACATTAGTGTCTGTTTTTTACTTTTTCGTGCATTGTTCGGGCCTATGCGGGTTTTTCGGGCGAATACTTGGATTTTTTTCAAAATGCTGAACTTGCCCGAAAATGCCCGCGCTTTTTACGGCGTAAGCGACTTGTAGGCACCCTCGTGGAGTATTATATATACAAAAACCTGGATACACAGTAATAAAAATAAATAGCTAAGTGATTAGCTAGCTAGCTAGCAAAGCAATATATACACTAATTTTATGAGCACATATTTGTCTCCAGGAATTAAAAACTTGAATTAGTCTATATGCTATGTCTATATTTCATAATTACACAAATTTTTTTATAATGTTTTAAATAATGCTTTAAAAGAGAGTAGTATGGTATCCCGTCCAGTAATTCTGCATCTTTATGTCATTTATTTTCTATCTGCCTTGACACATTTTTTTTGTCAATTTGATTTTTTTTTTTTTATATTTTTATCTGCATTTTGTAGCCATTGCAGTCATGACTATAATATAAGTTTAAGGCGGAAGTCACAAATATCTGTTGCAGAGTCATTTGAGCACCAAAAATAGAGTCGGTCGGTCTGTGAATGATAACTCAAAGTTTAAAAAAATTGTATCCAACCATCCAGCCATAAAGGCGCGCCATTAAATCGCTAATGTTTAATGATAACTTTGGCACCTTATTTAAATAAAATTTTAGCGTGTCGTTTTCAACTAGTTCTTAGAACCCTTTTCGCATTTTAAAGCGAAGCACAACAATAATGGTGGGTAATGGCTGTGGGGAGACAACAAGCGTATAATATTATTGGAAATTAGGGTTGGTCAGGTGACTGTAACACCAAATATTTGTAACATCTGCCTAATTTGGTACTACAGACCATTGATCAATAAAGCATTTGAAATAATGGCCCGTCAATGATTACTGACGAATTTTGACATCTCAGAATTTAAAGATAAATGGTCGAATTGACCAACAACTAATTGTCACTTCCATGAACGAAAAGACGTTTCCTGAAATTTACGCAATGAAAAAAACATTGTCTATCTAAAACATAGCTAGTTATATATACACCACAAAGCATAAAGTACATAAGTACCAAAAACTCTAAGCAAATAAATAAACATATTTACATTGAGCTTTTTGAATTTAATAGAAAAAGGAGTTAAACAATAAAGTGCAACGCTATAATCGAAATCATGGCACTTTAAAAAATGGTATAGATGCATATTTTTAATAAAGTATCAACCTACATTTGTGCATGTGTTTTCTTCATTGGACACTATGACACGGAAGTAATCTTCTTTTGACACGTGTGCAACATTCATGTTACTAACTGTTGTCCATTTTAAGGTATCTACACTAAAACATTGGACAGTGCTCAATTTTTGACCATTTGACCAACCGCCAATGACATAAATATCCTGAGAAGAAGCCCTGGGTGTAAAGCGTTTTGGTAATATTGCATTTTCAATAGTAAGTTCTTGGTACTGATATTTCAAAGCTTCTTCAATGTAACTGGCTCCAATAGTAAAGTTATCCAACAAAGTTTGAACTATATTACTCTTTCGAATGTAATTTGGACTCATTAGAGGAAATCTAACATGTGGCAGCAGCTGTTGTAAATTACTTTTTCTGTTGTTAAAATCATATAAAATCCATTTCATTACAGCCTCGAAAATATAATCCTCAGAAGGTGCTCTCAATGAATCATCTGCAATCAATTCTTTTAAGCAACTTAAAGGCAAAAGAAGAAATTCCTCTTCATTCTTTACATCATTGAAATTCCAACAGCTGTAACGCTTGGCATGTTCCTTCAATTTTTTTAAAGAATATTGATGAGCAAAAGCTTGTAACCCAAGTGAATTTTTAGGTGACATATTCCGTCGCAAATACACTTCACATTTCTCAATTAAATCTTTTAACTGCAAAACATTTGCCAGCTTGATTATTTCTTCAACATTGTAACAATTAACAGTCAATTTGCCTGAATAGAAATAATCAATCATATCTCTTAAAGCATAACCATCAGTATGCTTTAAATATATAACCGGTTCTCTGGCTTCTATAAAATTTGTAGTAAACATGGCTCTAAAATATGGTGAGCAAGCGCTCAGTACGACTTTGTGTGCTGGCAACTTCATACCTTCGTCGGTGTAAAGTACGACATCGCAAAGTTCTCCACTTTCACGAAATATATTTAAAACTTCGCAAACATTAAATATATGAGAACTATCGTTTATAAACAAACTGTCATGTTCATCCATTTTTACGTTATAATTCACTTTCACTCCTGCCTTGGGGGAATGTTGGTTTGTTTTGAACAAGGTCAAAAATATTTCCCATTTTTCTAAGCCCCGTGGTCACCTTTTATCTCTTCCTTTTTGGATGATATTCCATAACTTATCGCTTTACAGGTTTGACCATGGACCTTTCGAAATAGCAGACTCGCACTCCGCGCCCCTGCTTTAGATATAGACCCTCTTAATTTAAAGCTTGGTGGTGTGGGATTTAAAATTCGGAAGAAATTTTAATTATAAGAAAGGAATTTTGCAATAGAAATTGTTTTGCGGATAATTTTTTCCGATCTTATTTTGCGGATTTGTCACGTCACGCGCGTATTCAATTTTCCCCGAATCTTAAGGCGAAAGTCCACCAACACGACGTACTTAAGGATACGGTAACCCCCTTCAGAGTCATTTTTTTTAAAAAAAATATTTTTTTTAATTTTGATTCTTTGGCATAATTTCCTGATATTTTTTTAAAAAGAATCAAAAATACTTATTGTTAAGAGGGATAAAATGAGAAAAAATATTTTTTATCTTTTAGTGTTTTCAATAGTGTGCTCAAAGTTTAAAGTTCCTTAAATATATTTAATCTGTATAATAATTAAAGAGAGTTTTTCAGAACGAATAAAAAATTGCATCTGTACATATAACATAGGAAACATTCACACTTTAATAATCTATACAAATCTATTATTATTTATCATCTATACCTTTTTAATTTTTTTCTTTATTTTTTTTCGTTTTTATCCTGTTATTTTATGTTATCCTGTTGTCTGTTTAACAATAACTACACCCAAAGTTCTGCGAAAATACTTTACCTTTAATTTTAAATAAAATATTCATGGGTTATTAATTGTTCATAACCTTTAAGTGGGTGTAACCATGATTCTTGCAGGTAAAGGCAAAGGTCTTTGATTTGCTTTTTCTCGAAATAAAATTTTTAGTCGTAACGGTATATATTTTTGTCGAACACTCCCCTCCATCTTGTCGAAATTGTACGAAAACAAGTTTGTTGCGACAAATATATCTTTGGCTACAAAACTTTGCTTTTTCTAACGCAGAAAGTGAGGAAATATCAAGTTATCGGTCTATCAATCTTAAAAATAGATAAATCAGTCATAAAACAGCTATTGTAACACAAAATTTGCGATATTTTTGGAACCACGTGTTCTTTTGAGTAAAAAAAGCAAATTTGTTTAGAGCTGAATAAGAGCTTCGCAATCATATTTTTTATTGAGGGGAGTGTTCGACAAAATGAACTGGAAGGGTGAATTTTTGTATAATTTTTTTTTCTCCTTTTTGGATTTTTTTATAGAAATACTTTATCATCACTCTAGAGATGATTTATTTGGCTTTCAGAATATATAGATTTGTTAGGGTTAATATAGCGAGCAGAGGAGATATTTTAAATATGCTGAGTATGTGCCTCAGGGGTTACCGTATCCTTAACGGCCGCCGTACGTCAAAGCGGCACAATTTCCACTGGAAACAAAAATGCGCACACAAATTTAAAGTAGGGGCGATATAAGAAGGGGCGATATAAGTAAACCTTCGCCTTTACTAGCCATAACTTAGCGCCAGCGAACTCTTTTTATTTCATTTTTTGTGACGCAGCTTACAAATACAACATTGCGTGAGTTTTCACATTTAGTATATAGCAGCTAAATCTCTAGCTCTCTCAAACTAGTCGTTAACCCGTGAAAATATCCACGGGGTCGCATGGCAAAGAGAAAGAAAGAGACAAAAGTTATTATAGAATGATAGACTGAAAAATGGAAAAATTGTATACGTATTAATAAGAAGCAAAAATCGCAAAAGTTTCTGCCCGCGAAAGTTTCCCCCTAAATTAATATTTAACCGATTATTGGTGTTGTTGTGTAGTTCCAGCGCCCGCCTCCCCCCCCCCAAGCTTTGTTGCGACTACTGGGGGCCTGGGGTCGTGAGTTCCAGTATCATTATGGCAGCCAAGGTACGAAAAACGAAAGCAAACCTGCTCTGTGGTGTAGACGATATGTATAATGGAAATCTCAGCTCGATAAAAGTCTAATTCCCCCCTTGTACCGTATTATAATAATAATAACACTTGTTAATGTTTTCTGTAACAACAATTTCTCCGCTGTCTTTTGTTTTTATGTGCACATAGCCTAGCTCTAAAATAGCTGGCTTAGGCCCATAATAATAGCTAGCTAAAGAAGCTAGCATCGCATATATTGATTTATTTTCTTACATTTTCAGTGCGTTTTTAGGGGCAACTTCTATTCTTGGGGTCGGAATGTTCTTCTTCGTTGCTTTCCGATGAGGGTACAAGTGAACTTTTCACGGTGAAACCTTACAGTCACAGTAGAAATCTTAATAAACAGACTTTACAAGCAAAACGGCGTTAAAATGTTGCAAAATGGCAAAGATTATGCACTATCTAAAACATATTAAAAATTTGACTAAAAAAAAAGAAGAATTCCTTGAAAAATCCAGTATTGTATGATAATGGCATTTGTCTATTATTTCATAATGCCTCTGCTTTATCTAAATACTAGCCCGTGATTGGTTCTCAAGCAGAATTATGACGTGAACCCGACTGCAAGAATATTCCCAAGTTTCCACAAAAATGTCAGTTCCTTGCACTTTTTGGTTTGTGCCTGCACTGAGTATTAGGAGAGGGTGCCGATAAGCCGCAAATGCCTACATATATATACGGGCGAGTTCAGGCGACTTTTTGAATAAAATTGGCGGTTGTCCCCTGAAACCGCCCGCACTTTCCCAAACTTACTTGCCCAGAACATTCCCGAAGTACAATTCCTTGTAACAAACCATGCAGACGATAGTTGGGAAGAAGGCACTTGAAGAGAAAGGAGTTAATAAAGTTTATATATAAGTTATTTATAAAGTAAACTTTATCAAAAACCATCAAAAACAGTTCTTTTAAGAACTTCGCTACCACATAGTAAGTTTATTTTAATTTTTATAGTTTTTTTGAATCACATTAGTGTCTGTTTTTTACTTTTTCGTGCATTGTTCGGGCCTATGCGGGTTTTTCGGGCGAATACTTGGATTTTTTTCAAAATGCTGAACTTGCCCGAAAATGCCCGCGCTTTTTACGGCGTAAGCGACTTGTAGGCACCCTCGTGGAGTATTATATATACAAAAACCTGGATACACAGTAATAAAAATAAATAGCTAAGTGATTAGCTAGCTAGCTAGCAAAGCAATATATACACTAATTTTATGAGCACATATTTGTCTCCAGGAATTAAAAACTTGAATTAGTCTATATGCTATGTCTATATTTCATAATTACACAAATTTTTTTATAATGTTTTAAATAATGCTTTAAAAGAGAGTAGTATGGTATCCCGTCCAGTAATTCTGCATCTTTATGTCATTTATTTTCTATCTGCCTTGACACATTTTTTTTGTCAATTTGATTTTTTTTTTTTTATATTTTTATCTGCATTTTGTAGCCATTGCAGTCATGACTATAATATAAGTTTAAGGCGGAAGTCACAAATATCTGTTGCAGAGTCATTTGAGCACCAAAAATAGAGTCGGTCGGTCTGTGAATGATAACTCAAAGTTTAAAAAAATTGTATCCAACCATCCAGCCATAAAGGCGCGCCATTAAATCGCTAATGTTTAATGATAACTTTGGCACCTTATTTAAATAAAATTTTAGCGTGTCGTTTTCAACTAGTTCTTAGAACCCTTTTCGCATTTTAAAGCGAAGCACAACAATAATGGTGGGTAATGGCTGTGGGGAGACAACAAGCGTATAATATTATTGGAAATTAGGGTTGGTCAGGTGACTGTAACACCAAATATTTGTAACATCTGCCTAATTTGGTACTACAGACCATTGATCAATAAAGCATTTGAAATAATGGCCCGTCAATGATTACTGACGAATTTTGACATCTCAGAATTTAAAGATAAATGGTCGAATTGACCAACAACTAATTGTCACTTCCATGAACGAAAAGACGTTTCCTGAAATTTACGCAATGAAAAAAACATTGTCTATCTAAAACATAGCTAGTTATATATACACCACAAAGCATAAAGTACATAAGTACCAAAAACTCTAAGCAAATAAATAAACATATTTACATTGAGCTTTTTGAATTTAATAGAAAAAGGAGTTAAACAATAAAGTGCAACGCTATAATCGAAATCATGGCACTTTAAAAAATGGTATAGATGCATATTTTTAATAAAGTATCAACCTACATTTGTGCATGTGTTTTCTTCATTGGACACTATGACACGGAAGTAATCTTCTTTTGACACGTGTGCAACATTCATGTTACTAACTGTTGTCCATTTTAAGGTATCTACACTAAAACATTGGACAGTGCTCAATTTTTGACCATTTGACCAACCGCCAATGACATAAATATCCTGAGAAGAAGCCCTGGGTGTAAAGCGTTTTGGTAATATTGCATTTTCAATAGTAAGTTCTTGGTACTGATATTTCAAAGCTTCTTCAATGTAACTGGCTCCAATAGTAAAGTTATCCAACAAAGTTTGAACTATATTACTCTTTCGAATGTAATTTGGACTCATTAGAGGAAATCTAACATGTGGCAGCAGCTGTTGTAAATTACTTTTTCTGTTGTTAAAATCATATAAAATCCATTTCATTACAGCCTCGAAAATATAATCCTCAGAAGGTGCTCTCAATGAATCATCTGCAATCAATTCTTTTAAGCAACTTAAAGGCAAAAGAAGAAATTCCTCTTCATTCTTTACATCATTGAAATTCCAACAGCTGTAACGCTTGGCATGTTCCTTCAATTTTTTTAAAGAATATTGATGAGCAAAAGCTTGTAACCCAAGTGAATTTTTAGGTGACATATTCCGTCGCAAATACACTTCACATTTCTCAATTAAATCTTTTAACTGCAAAACATTTGCCAGCTTGATTATTTCTTCAACATTGTAACAATTAACAGTCAATTTGCCTGAATAGAAATAATCAATCATATCTCTTAAAGCATAACCATCAGTATGCTTTAAATATATAACCGGTTCTCTGGCTTCTATAAAATTTGTAGTAAACATGGCTCTAAAATATGGTGAGCAAGCGCTCAGTACGACTTTGTGTGCTGGCAACTTCATACCTTCGTCGGTGTAAAGTACGACATCGCAAAGTTCTCCACTTTCACGAAATATATTTAAAACTTCGCAAACATTAAATATATGAGAACTATCGTTTATAAACAAACTGTCATGTTCATCCATTTTTACGTTATAATTCACTTTCACTCCTGCCTTGGGGGAATGTTGGTTTGTTTTGAACAAGGTCAAAAATATTTCCCATTTTTCTAAGCCCCGTGGTCACCTTTTATCTCTTCCTTTTTGGATGATATTCCATAACTTATCGCTTTACAGGTTTGACCATGGACCTTTCGAAATAGCAGACTCGCACTCCGCGCCCCTGCTTTAGATATAGACCCTCTTAATTTAAAGCTTGGTGGTGTGGGATTTAAAATTCGGAAGAAATTTTAATTATAAGAAAGGAATTTTGCAATAGAAATTGTTTTGCGGATAATTTTTTCCGATCTTATTTTGCGGATTTGTCACGTCACGCGCGTATTCAATTTTCCCCGAATCTTAAGGCGAAAGTCCACCAACACGACGTACTTAAGGATACGGTAACCCCCTTCAGAGTCATTTTTTTTAAAAAAAATATTTTTTTTAATTTTGATTCTTTGGCATAATTTCCTGATATTTTTTTAAAAAGAATCAAAAATACTTATTGTTAAGAGGGATAAAATGAGAAAAAATATTTTTTATCTTTTAGTGTTTTCAATAGTGTGCTCAAAGTTTAAAGTTCCTTAAATATATTTAATCTGTATAATAATTAAAGAGAGTTTTTCAGAACGAATAAAAAATTGCATCTCTACATATAACATAGGAAACATTCACACTTTAATAATCTATACAAATCTATTATTATTTATCATCTATACCTTTTTAATTTTTTTCTTTATTTTTTTTCGTTTTTATCCTGTTATTTTATGTTATCCTGTTGTCTGTTTAACAATAACTACACCCAAAGTTCTGCGAAAAT
Source organism: Hydractinia symbiolongicarpus (assembly GCF_029227915.1). NCBI lineage: Eukaryota > Metazoa > Cnidaria > Hydrozoa > Anthoathecata > Hydractiniidae > Hydractinia > Hydractinia symbiolongicarpus. The sequence goes on along the minus strand of NC_079875.1, from coordinate 17,750,726 downwards.
ACTTTACCTTTAATTTTAAATAAAATATTCATGGGTTATTAATTGTTCATAACCTTTAAGTGGGTGTAACCATGATTCTTGCAGGTAAAGGCAAAGGTCTTTGATTTGCTTTTTCTCGAAATAAAATTTTTAGTCGTAACGGTATATATTTTTGTCGAACACTCCCCTCCATCTTGTCGAAATTGTACGAAAACAAGTTTGTTGCGACAAATATATCTTTGGCTACAAAACTTTGCTTTTTCTAACGCAGAAAGTGAGGAAATATCAAGTTATCGGTCTATCAATCTTAAAAATAGATAAATCAGTCATAAAACAGCTATTGTAACACAAAATTTGCGATATTTTTGGAACCACGTGTTCTTTTGAGTAAAAAAAGCAAATTTGTTTAGAGCTGAATAAGAGCTTCGCAATCATATTTTTTATTGAGGGGAGTGTTCGACAAAATGAACTGGAAGGGTGAATTTTTGTATAATTTTTTTTTCTCCTTTTTGGATTTTTTTATAGAAATACTTTATCATCACTCTAGAGATGATTTATTTGGCTTTCAGAATATATAGATTTGTTAGGGTTAATATAGCGAGCAGAGGAGATATTTTAAATATGCTGAGTATGTGCCTCAGGGGTTACCGTATCCTTAACGGCCGCCGTACGTCAAAGCGGCACAATTTCCACTGGAAACAAAAATGCGCACACAAATTTAAAGTAGGGGCGATATAAGAAGGGGCGATATAAGTAAACCTTCGCCTTTACTAGCCATAACTTAGCGCCAGCGAACTCTTTTTATTTCATTTTTTGTGACGCAGCTTACAAATACAACATTGCGTGAGTTTTCACATTTAGTATATAGCAGCTAAATCTCTAGCTCTCTCAAACTAGTCGTTAACCCGTGAAAATATCCACGGGGTCGCATGGCAAAGAGAAAGAAAGAGACAAAAGTTATTATAGAATGATAGACTGAAAAATGGAAAAATTGTATACGTATTAATAAGAAGCAAAAATCGCAAAAGTTTCTGCCCGCGAAAGTTTCCCCCTAAATTAATATTTAACCGATTATTGGTGTTGTTGTGTAGTTCCAGCGCCCGCCTCCCCCCCCCCAAGCTTTGTTGCGACTACTGGGGGCCTGGGGTCGTGAGTTCCAGTATCATTATGGCAGCCAAGGTACGAAAAACGAAAGCAAACCTGCTCTGTGGTGTAGACGATATGTATAATGGAAATCTCAGCTCGATAAAAGTCTAATTCCCCCCTTGTACCGTATTATAATAATAATAACACTTGTTAATGTTTTCTGTAACAACAATTTCTCCGCTGTCTTTTGTTTTTATGTGCACATAGCCTAGCTCTAAAATAGCTGGCTTAGGCCCATAATAATAGCTAGCTAAAGAAGCTAGCATCGCATATATTGATTTATTTTCTTACATTTTCAGTGCGTTTTTAGGGGCAACTTCTATTCTTGGGGTCGGAATGTTCTTCTTCGTTGCTTTCCGATGAGGGTACAAGTGAACTTTTCACGGTGAAACCTTACAGTCACAGTGTAGAAATCTTAATAAACAGACTTTACAAGCAAAACGGCGTTAAAATGTTGCAAAATGGCAAAGATTATGCACTATCTAAAACATATTAAAAATTTGACTAAAAAAAAAGAAGAATTCCTTGAAAAATCCAGTATTGTATGATAATGGCATTTGTCTATTATTTCATAATGCCTCTGCTTTATCTAAATACTAGCCCGTGATTGGTTCTCAAGCAGAATTATGACGTGAACCCGACTGCAAGAATATTCCCAAGTTTCCACAAAAATGTCAGTTCCTTGCACTTTTTGGTTTGTGCCTGCACTGAGTATTAGGAGAGGGTGCCGATAAGCCGCAAATGCCTACATATATATACGGGCGAGTTCAGGCGACTTTTTGAATAAAATTGGCGGTTGTCCCCTGAAACCGCCCGCACTTTCCCAAACTTACTTGCCCAGAACATTCCCGAAGTACAATTCCTTGTAACAAACCATGCAGACGATAGTTGGGAAGAAGGCACTTGAAGAGAAAGGAGTTAATAAAGTTTATATATAAGTTATTTATAAAGTAAACTTTATCAAAAACCATCAAAAACAGTTCTTTTAAGAACTTCGCTACCACATAGTAAGTTTATTTTAATTTTTATAGTTTTTTTGAATCACATTAGTGTCTGTTTTTTACTTTTTCGTGCATTGTTCGGGCCTATGCGGGTTTTTCGGGCGAATACTTGGATTTTTTTCAAAATGCTGAACTTGCCCGAAAATGCCCGCGCTTTTTACGGCGTAAGCGACTTGTAGGCACCCTCGTGGAGTATTATATATACAAAAACCTGGATACACAGTAATAAAAATAAATAGCTAAGTGATTAGCTAGCTAGCTAGCAAAGCAATATATACACTAATTTTATGAGCACATATTTGTCTCCAGGAATTAAAAACTTGAATTAGTCTATATGCTATGTCTATATTTCATAATTACACAAATTTTTTTATAATGTTTTAAATAATGCTTTAAAAGAGAGTAGTATGGTATCCCGTCCAGTAATTCTGCATCTTTATGTCATTTATTTTCTATCTGCCTTGACACATTTTTTTTGTCAATTTGATTTTTTTTTTTTTATATTTTTATCTGCATTTTGTAGCCATTGCAGTCATGACTATAATATAAGTTTAAGGCGGAGGTCACAAATATCTGTTGCAGAGTCATTTGAGCACCAAAAATAGAGTCGGTCGGTCTGTGAATGATAACTCAAAGTTTAAAAAAATTGTATCCAACCATCCAGCCATAAAGGCGCGCCATTAAATCGCTAATGTTTAATGATAACTTTGGCACCTTATTTAAATAAAATTTTAGCGTGTCGTTTTCAACTAGTTCTTAGAACCCTTTTCGCATTTTAAAGCGAAGCACAACAATAATGGTGGGTAATGGCTGTGGGGAGACAACAAGCGTATAATATTATTGGAAATTAGGGTTGGTCAGGTGACTGTAACACCAAATATTTGTAACATCTGCCTAATTTGGTACTACAGACCATTGATCAATAAAGCATTTGAAATAATGGCCCGTCAATGATTACTGACGAATTTTGACATCTCAGAATTTAAAGATAAATGGTCGAATTGACCAACAACTAATTGTCACTTCCATGAACGAAAAGACGTTTCCTGAAATTTACGCAATGAAAAAAACATTGTCTATCTAAAACATAGCTAGTTATATATACACCACAAAGCATAAAGTACATAAGTACCAAAAACTCTAAGCAAATAAATAAACATATTTACATTGAGCTTTTTGAATTTAATAGAAAAAGGAGTTAAACAATAAAGTGCAACGCTATAATCGAAATCATGGCACTTTAAAAAATGGTATAGATGCATATTTTTAATAAAGTATCAACCTACATTTGTGCATGTGTTTTCGCATGGAATTTCATATGTCTTTTAATACATTTGTCCCCATAATTAGTTATATACAAAGTTTAATAAAGACTTTTACTATGCATATATATTGTGTTCAAAATCCTAGTCACTCATAATATTACTCTGCTATAATTTTATTTTTTCTATAGGAAAAATGAAATGTTCATATTGTGGTGGCACAGTAACCAACGACAACTGTCAGAATGTTTGTGAAGAATGTGGTTGCATTCAAGGTAGAATCTATTTATTGGTACAGTTATTTTGTAATGTTGTGTTTTGGTGTTACAAGGTTTTAAACTGTTGAAATATAAACTTTATATATTTGCAGAGTTGCTTCGACTGCTCCAATAACTTTATGACTCTATGACTCTAAAATTTACAAGACGTTCTCCTATTTGTATATTAAAGATAAGATACTTTAGAATGTTCTAGTATATTCCAGATGTTCTATATTTACTATTAGTAGTTTCTAGTATAGTTATCTTATTTCTGGAATATTCTCCAATGTCCCTTATATTTCTAGATAGTACACAAGGTTCTAGAATGTTCTTGCGGCAAGAGTGCCTATTTTCAACACTCCTCCTCACTCGCAGTCCGTAAGGTTCTTCAATCCGATCATCGTTCGCAACTTATCAAACTGTACTCGTCCGATTCCTTTCGTCATTATATCTGCGATCATATCTCCACTTTGACAGTACTTCAATTGGATTTGGTTTGATTTAACTTGCTCTCTTACGTAATGATATTTTATATCGATGTGTTTGGCTCGTCCGTGAAATTGAGGATTCTTTGTCATTGCGATGGCTGATTGATTATCTTCATTGATGATTGTTGCGTTTGGCTGCTTTTCTCCCATGTCTGCTAAAAGTCGTCGTAGCCAAATCGATTCCTGTGAGGCTTTTGATAATGCAATATATTCGGCTTCTGCAGTTGACAAAGCTACACATGTTTGTTTCTTGCTGTTCCAGCTGATTGCTGCTCCGCTCATCATGAATACGTATCCAGAAGTTGATTTACGATCATTCAAATCTCCAATCATCTTGATAAATTCATCAATACGTTTTTGATTGTTTCCGGCCAGTATGATATCATCAACATATACAGCGATTATGAATGTTTCTTCATCTGTTTCAAGCGTGTATATACAAGGATCGTTGTTTGATTGTTTGAAGCCCATACTCTTTAGATGTTTGTCAAGTGCTTCGTTCCAACATCTAGATGATTGCTTCAATCCATAGATACTTTTCTTGAGTTTACAAACCAAGTGTTCCTTTCCTAGAATTTCAAATCCCTCTGGTTGTTTCATATATATGGTTTCGTTAAGTTCACCGTTCAAAAATGCAGTTCCAACGTCGAGTTGATGTAGGAGAAGTTCTTTCTTGACTGCCAATCCAATCAACGTTCGTATTGATTCGAATCTAACTACCGGAGAAGTTGTTTCGTCATAATCTTCTCCATATCTTTGATTGTATCCTTGTGCAACCAATCTTGCTTTGTATCGTTCCACATTCCCATCAGAGTCTTGTTTCTTTTTGTATACCCATTTGCTGCCAACAACTTTTCTGTTTGGAGGTAATTCAGTCAACTCCCATACTTCGTTTTTGTGTAGAGAATCCAATTCGGCTTCCATTGCTTGCATCCACTTGTCTGCATCATGTCCTTTGATTGCTTTAGAAAATGTATTTGGATCTTCTTCTTGAGTGATGTATACCCATTCTCCGTAACGATCAGGAGGCCGTCGTTCTCTTACTTGTCGCTCTTGCTCCTCCTGTATTTGATTATCTGTGTTTTCTTCACGAGGTTGTAATTCGATCTCTACTTTTGGTTCGTCTATGTCACGGTCGTCTTTCAATTCACCACAGATTTCATTGAATGTCACATTTCGGCTGTAAAAGACTCTCTTCTTGTCGTTGTCATATAGACGATATCCCTTGATTCCATCACCGTATCCAAGAAATACACTCTTCTTGGTTTTTGAATCAAGTTTCTTTCTTTCATCTTTTGGTACGTGATCATACGCATCACATCCGAAAATTCGTAGATTTTCGACATTTGGTTTCTTTCCAGTTAATACTTCAAAGGGTGTCTTCCCTTTAACTGCTGTCGTTGGACATCGGTTACGAAGGTACGTTGCTGTAGCCAAGGCTTCGGCCCAAAATCGTTTTGGTAACTTTGAATCTGCTAACATTGATCTTACAGATTCCATGAGTGTTCTGTTCATCCTCTCTGCAACTCCATTTTGTTGCGGTGTTTTCGGAATTGTCAACTCATGATGAATACCTTCTTTCTTCAAATAGTCTTCGAACTCTTTGGATGTATATTCTCCACCATTGTCAGTTCTAAACATTTTTATCTGAATTCCAGTCGATTTTTCCACAGTTGCTTTCCATTCTTTAAAATTCTCAAACACTTCACTTTTGTGTTTCATGACATATACCCATACGTATCTTGATTTATCGTCAATGAATGTAACAAAATATTCTGCACCACTAAGTGATTTTGTTTCTATCTTTCCACAAACGTCGCTATGGATTATACCAAGGAGATTTTTCGATCGATCTCCTCCTGTCTTCGGAAACGGTATTTTGCTTTGTTTCCCATCAATGCACGGTTCACAAAATGTCGGTTTCTTTGTTGCATCATAATCAAACCCTTTAACAAGTTTGTCCCTTGCCAATCGTTTAAGATTCTGCACACCGAGATGACCGTATCTTCTATGCCAAATTTCTTCCTTTGTTGTAGCGTTATTATCACATTTCATAACTGTGTGATTCTTCTTATTTCTCAATCCATTACAGTTGAGATGGTAAAGGTTGCCATGCTTTGTTGCTGTACCAATGATTCCGTGTTTCGCATCCACGATGTCACATTTGAAATCTTCAAACTGAAACTTCTTTCCATTTGTTGCAGCTTTTGATACACTAAGTAAATTGTACGAAAGTTGTGGTACAAATAAGACATCAGATAACTTGCATACAACGTTTCTGTTTTCTGAAATGTTCATTTCCAAGGTTACTGTTCCTTTTCCAATTGCTTGTACTGAATATCCATCACCGACAGTGATATCTTGTGGTATTTCAAGGGACGAAATTTCTTCGAACAATTCCTCTTCGTTACACATGTGACATGTTGCGCCTGAATCAACTATCCAGTTACTTTTTCCTTTGACTGCCAAAGTATTTTCAGCAACTAAACTGATGATTTCTTCGTCATCATCTTCTTCTTCTTCAGCCGTACACACATTTTGCGGCTTCATTCGATTTTTACCGTACGTCGAAGGAGTCTGTCTCTCGAACTTCTTCGTTAATTCTTTGCAATATCGTTTCACATGACCAATCTTTCCACAGTGATAACATCTGGGTCCCTTTCTTGGCTTTCCATGATTCGATGTCATTGCTTTGACATTCGTTTCCAAAGTGTCCTTATCTTCCCGCTTGCTTTCCTCGTGTAACAATCGTTCAGTTACGACTTCAAGCTTCGGTACTTCAGCACTAGCCTCCAGAGCTGTAACTAGCATATCATACGAGTCTGGTAAGCTTGCTAACAAATGAACAACTTTACTTTCATCATCCAACGGGTCTCCAATAATTGCAAGTTCATCGAAAATTTCTGTCAAAGCTTTAACGTGCTTTTGAACAGATTGCTCATCTTTCAACTTCAAGTCATACAACTTCCTGCGTAGTGTCAATTTATTACTCCATGTCTTCTTTTGGAACTGGTCTGCCAACTTCTTCCAAACCTCAGTAGGATCTTCTGGATCTGGTCCAAGCAGGTATAACAGCGTTGGTTCCACCGACAAAACAATCGTTGCTAACGCACGATCTCTACGCAAATTAAATTTCGGAATTTCTCTCTCTTCAGTTGGAGCATTTTCTCTTCCATCAACAATTCCCCAAAGTCCATCTTTGATTAACGCCATTCTACACTGTACCTTCCAGGTAGCATAGTTTGTTCCATTCAATGGTTTTATCAATACTTTGGTGCTTTCCATCGCCATTTGTTCCGTATTCAACTAATCCGGATAATCCGTTTCAGGTTTCCACAATATGATTTTTCGTGCGAACTTTACACCAATCCAAACCAAAATCAAAACAAACTCGTCGGACACACAAGATGGCTTCTTCTTCTTGAATATTATTTCTGTAAATATTCAATCTTCTTGGGCATAGACTGGGCCCATAACCTGTTGAAATGTAAACTTTATATATTTGCAGAGTTGCTTTGACTGCTCCAATAACTTTATGACTCTATGACTCTAAAATTTACAAGACGTTCTCCTATTTATATATTAAAGATAAGATACTTTAGAATGTTCTAGTATATTCCAGATGTTCTATATTTACTATTAGTAGTTTCTAGTATAGTTATCTTATTTCTGGAATATTCTCCAATGTCCCTTATATTTCTAGATAGTACACAAGGTTCTAGAATGTTCTTGCGGCAAGAGTGCCTATTTTCAACATAAACAGCAGTATTTGACCTTTCTGTGTGTGCAATATAAGAGCAACTAACTTTTTTTGTGTTTCACCTAAGTTTTACATTCTTAAAAATCAATCTCACATATGTGTAGCGCTAGCCATTACACGCCTCTCTGTTTTAATAACATCGTGTAATGAGTTGCATCTTGTGATGTAGCTAAAAAGATCTACTCTAATTTAATCACATTTTGATGGTTTAGAACAAATAAATTTGATTGTACAATTATAAATTAAATACAAAATAGGCTATAAATTATACGATTGCGCATAAGCATTATTAAAATTGCCATTGTATTCAAAAGCATATATGACCAAATATATAGAGGTTTATCTAATTAGCTGAGTAAATCAGGTAAAGGTGGGTTAGATCGCAATTCAGCAGTGTCAGCTTTAAAATAATGCAATTAACCTTTACGTATTAAACACAGTATCTTCGATAAAAATTAAAAAAAGATTTGCTAAGGATTGATTTCAGTTTTAAAGAAAATTTGCACATGGTGATATTGAAACAAAGTAAAAGTTAAGTTTATTCACTAAATTAAAAAAAAGAAAGAAAACAATGAAGGTACTTAAAGCTATGGTTAGATTGACTGATGTTTGTTGCAAGATTATCCTTGAAACTGAAGTTTCTCTGGCTAGCCAGCTAACCAGAGCTAGCTCTACCAGTAGCCAGTAAAAACACTTGAAATAGTCAAAGAATAACACATATTCCAACCTCTGGTTTTAAGCTATACAATACTTCTTTAGCAAAATAAGCATATTTTGGCTCTTTCTGGGAAATACCAAACAGCAGTGCCTAAAAAATTAATATCTATTTTGGCAGATGTTGTAAAAAATAAAATATGTTGTAAAACATTTTATAGTTTGGAACTCCCCTTTCGTCTTTGCAAGGGGTTGAAGTGGTCTATAAAGGGGGAATTTCATGGAAAGGGAAAATTAATTTTAAAAGGTGGAGTATGACCTTTATTAAAGGTAAGGTAGAAGGATCATCACTGTACATAACTTATTTAATGATAAAACTCTAAACTTTACATAGACTGCACTGTCCAACTCATATTCATATTGCCATAATACTGTTATTGAGTATTATTGAAATGCTTCCTATTCTATGCAGTTTTAATAATAATAGTAATAATAATTGCATACATTCAAGTCCAAGTTTGTCATCTTGAACTCTTTTTTAATTTGCAACTGATTCTATTCATTTTGGTTCATGCTTCACATGCCTCATCCGAGCATAGCAGTGTGATGTTTCTGCTGAGACTTGGGTGCTTTATCAAAAGTTTCAGGATGGAACATTTTTGAGAAAGAGGGAAATGCCAAGAAAGTGAAAAATAATTTCAAAAGGGTGGGAGATTTCAAGGAGGTTCAAAATTATGCATTTCCTTTGCAGGGTTGGGATGAGGGAGCATATACTATAATTGGACCACTAACTAATCATAATAGCCATTTTAAAAACGACGAGTATGTTTTGTTAGGAAAGACTATTGATTTTTTTTCATGTTTTTATTTTTCTGGCTTCTATCAAGCCTCTTAATGAATAAAATAGTACCTGTGGGATAAAACACATACAATAATACAACTGCATACCATATCACATACTTACCTAAACTTACTTCACTTTTGCAATTTAATTTTTTACCTTGACTGCTATTCCCACACTCTCCTTATAACACAATCCTGGCAAAAATATTTTTATTTGTGTTGATTGCTATTCTAGTAATCTATTTATATCTTTGCAATCACATTAAGCATATATTGAAATAATTTGCTTTTGGTACTAGGAGCAGTATGGCAGGTATCATTTCTAGGTACAAAAAAAATTGCTATAAGAATATTTTTAAACTGTGAGTGGAGATGGGCTTAAATTAATATATACTAAATTTACCAATTTTAAGCAGTGTATACCTGCAGGCTCTTGTCTTATTTCTGTACAAACTGCTTAAAATAAAGTAAGGTACTATACCAATGTAATTACCTTGTTTTAGATACAAACTATCTTGTTGGTGAGGACGGACAGCAAACATTGGCTAGCACATTTGCAAAGTTTGGAAATGATTACAAGGGTCGTGCCTATGCAATATTTAAAACTTTATTTAACCATTGCACACTTGTTCTGGAAACACCAACTAATATCATAAGAGAAGCAGAACTGTTACTTCCAAAGTTATGGGATGATATTAAGTCGAAACATTATCGCAACAAACATAAGATGATTTTAGCGTTGTTGTTTTTGTTGTACCGGAAAAATAATCTTCCAATGATTTCACGAAGGTTTCTTGGGAAAGCCCATGTTTGGTATCCTACTTTTGGAAAAGCTATTCAGTATATAAGAGAACTTTTTACTCTTCCTGATCATTTCGATGTAGATTTAAAGGAAATGATCAGAAATGAGGTTTCTGAATTAGTCAAGGTTGTTTTCAAAGAATCAAATCCTTCATTGGTACAAAAAGCAGAGCCTGTTGCTCTTCACTTAGCTAATGTTGTACATGATCAAGAGTGGGAAAATAAAGCATCAAAGCTGTATGTCTCTCATGTGGCTTGTGCTGTGACTATTCTGGCTGCGCAGTATGCCTGCAGTAGTTTGACAAGCCGAAAAACTAAAGCTGGTGACAGGGCTAGTTTTCGCTTTCGTACCATTAACCTTACTAAAGTTTGTGAACATGGTTGCGCACATGTGCGAATGGTCAGAAAAGTAATGAAAAATATCCAAACGAGATTGTTTGCAATAATGAAGGACTTGCCATGTAAGCTTGGTAATGTGACAACTTGCAAACATGTTCCAAGTATATTAAAGGAGCTTTTGGAGCATGCTGATTTGAGTGTAGAAAGTGACAATGTCAAAGATTGTGACTATCCTGATTTTGAAGTGCGTTCAGAAATGAAGTTAACTCTTCTGAGGGCTTTATCAAAGTGTATCCTTAAACACCCTTTGACTTTGGAAACTTCACACAACTGGGTTCAAACTAGCATGTTTAGGAATATGTTGCTCGATGAACTTTTAAATACAAATAATGACTCAAATGAACAACACTTGGTTGAAGTTCTGGATGGTGGCCATCTTGTTGTCAGCGGATGCCAATTTATGTTTGGACAGTTAGAACTATTGAGAGAATTACTCATGAAGGGAGGTACGTTGGAAGAAGTTATGAATAACGATTCACTTTCATTGGTGCAGAAATATTTAGACAGCACTGTATCAGATGATGAAGAGTTAGAGGAAATGAGTAACAATGAATCATCTTTGTATTTAAAAGATGTTGAATCATTGAAGGAACTGAACAAAGATTAAAATTTTGTGTGTTTTATTTTATTTGTGTTCCTATTTTTTTTTTATTCATGTTTATGGCAAAGGGACATGTATGGCTCCACATTTCTTTTTGTTGTTAATTAAATTTTATAACTTATTTCTCTTCAAATTGTAATAATTTATTATTCCTAAAATTGACAATATAACAATGTATCAGTTTTTACTTCTTTGCAACTGCAAAACACTCAATTTAGAGGCAAACTGTCTGTTGCGTTGATACTCTACTTTGTTCTTGCAACCCCAGGTTGAAGTAAAAGAAGACCTGTGAGCCTAATCTGTAGTTCACAAATTGTGGAAATAAAAATATAGACAAACTAATTTATTATGTTATGAAGAAGATCATTTTTTTTTTTAAATTCTTTTTCTTGATCAGCTGTTTTGTTTTTTAAACCTAGATCAATTTTATTTATTTATTATGTAACAAAAAGCTACTACCATTGTTTAGCAGAATTTGTACTTCTTTAAACATGTCTCCGTCTGTTTTTTATTATTGGTTATTATACACATATGGCATGTAAATTATGGTTTTAGTGTCAACATAAAATATAAAAGTGAAAATCTAAATTTGGTGATGACTCATCGTCACCATGTTTCGCAGTCTTTTTGGCGGTGGTTCCAGTGTTGAGAAAAAAAAGCGTGATGAGGTAAGGGTATTATATAATTGTCTAATTTAAAGTCAAGCTAAAAAACATTAGTTACCATTTGTTTGCTAATCTGCTATATTTCCTGTAAAGATAAGCACTGTTCAAACAAGAGACTCTATAACAGCAAATATGGTCTGAACATAGCTTTTTTTTAAAGGTGAACATTTTTTCTGTTTGCATTGCATGCTAAGCTGTTTTTCAGCAGGCTAAGTATTTTTTCTACTGCTAGCCAATGATGTTCCTTTAGAGAAATGTTCCAGAAATAGAAGATGACCAGCCGCGTAATCGTTTTAACGAAATTCAGATTTTGAATGGTCACACGGATGTTATACATTCCATTATAAAAATTGACGAAAATAGGTAAACTTGTGTATACATTTTTTTGATGTGTTTTAGTCTGAATTTGTCAAAACTAGTTATGAGTTCTTTGGGACATTCCGATTATCCAATTGGAAAAAAGGACAACATAATGTTTCAGACATGTTTGTAGACCTAGAGATACCAAGTGAAGAGTGCTGGGCCTTGCGGAAACTAGGAGTGAAAGAATAATTAATCAGTCTTGTACAAGGTCAGAGTAAATGGCAAACTAAGCTTTATCTTTAACATTAAAGTTTAAGTTAGTGTCCACTAAGGGTCCGTAATTAGTGCCCACTGAGGGTCCGTAATTAGTGTCCTGGTATTCATTATAGTTCTTGAAGCTCTATCCAGAGAATTTAGGACTGGTTGTCGCTGGAAACTGTTGATGACCTTGTACTTCCTGCTGACACAATAAAAGATATAACAAAAAGTCACCACCTAGAAAGATAGGCTAAAGTCTAACAGACCCACACTGATTGTAGAGCAAGGAAAGAAACAAGAAAGTTCCCTTGTGCTGTTTGTAGGAACAGTGCCAGTAAAAAATCCATCTGTTGTGGAAGCTTTTATTAGTGGATATGTCAAATTCTCTGCTGTCAAAATACTTTGCACCCCCGAACTGAAACAACAACTCTTATAATTCATTAAGATTATGATAAAATAATACCCAACTTCTGTTATCATGATGATATGATTAGTCAGTTGTTGCGAGGCCTGCAAACAGTTGCAGCCAACTATTTGATTTTTTGAACTACCATTCGATCTTTTGAACTGCTAAATACCAATAAATACCAGATAGCATCCCAAGGACGCCCTAGATGGAGATGGACTGACAACATCAAAAAAGACTTACAAAGAAAGAACCTTAGACTATTGATGTGCATGATCAGGAAAAAACAGAAAGGGGCTAATGCATAGACAGACAGAGAAAGTTACATTTTAGTATTGATATAAAATCACTATTTCTGTAGCAAGAAATTTAATTTTGTCGTGTTTGTATTGTATTGTCATGTATAAAGGGGCACAATAAGAAAAGGTAGAGGTAAAGGAGTTTAGGCTAATGTAAAAAGCCTGCAAGTAAACCCTTCAAAAATTTACGAATCTATTTTTTTCAGAGTTTTGTCGACTAGCCATGATAAAAAAGGAATTGTTTGGGATTGTGAGGTAAACTTTGATGTGTTTTTTTAATCAATGATATGTTGTTGTTTTGTTTCAGTAATTTTGGTTGACATGTCAACTAACTGCATCTTCTATGTATAGCAGTTGTTTTATACGTTTAATCCTCCAACTTGCTCCTTTTGTCAACTGTCAGTGTCAATGTCATATGTTGTATGACTGTTAAAGTGACAGTTTTGGTCTAAAGCGCCAGTTGAACTGTTTTTAATGCAAACATATGCTAGAAAATGTATCCTAGCATGTCAAATGGTCGAAAAAAAAATAACATGAATCCAGGTCGAATTTTCTTGAAATTGATAAGAACATAGCATGATATGAGATCCTTTACTTTGCTTCTTTTCTAACCCCTAAAACTCCTATAGGACAAAAACTTTTCACATTGTTTTATTTGCCAACGTTTTCGTAAAAACGTTTTGAAGTCCCATTTGGAAGTTGCCATGAAAACAACACTGTTGTCGAATGCTATTGTCCCGATGTTGATAGATAATTTTGAGTTGCAGCTGTTTGGCATTCTTTCACAGACCATTTAGATCAAATTTTAATGCCTTGCAACAAAAAAGTCAATATATAATGATGCCATCCCGAAATTGCTGATATCAGCGATTTTTACGCTAATTTTTTTGTTTTACAATATATTTATCAAATTACATTAACAGGATAGTCTTGGTCCTTTTTAAAGTTGTTTAGGTGCCCATTTGTTTATAGAGGAGCATATTGGCTTAGTCATTTTCATATTCATGTACCTAAAAATACTTTTGTGCTATTTGTAAGAAACTTCAAGATGTATGAATCAATAAACAAAATTTAGTATAATTTAACACGCTTGCATAGTTGGAAAATAGTCGGATCAATATTTGCTAAGGTTCACAGGTATAGCATTTTCCAGGAGACCTGAAAACCTTTAAATAACTGAAAACTTGTGGAAAAAAATTCTTATCTATTGAAACTTAGACTGCACGTCTGCAAGTCTGTGAGAAGCCATAGGGTTCTTCTTTGACTTGGCAATCATAAATTAACTAGTGATTCTAATGGTTTTGATCATGTTTTTTTAAACCCCCTTGTTTAGATCTATTTCAAGGGTTAAACTTGTCAGAATCTTTTAGCTTTTAAAAAAACTACAGGACAAAAATATCTCAACATGAGTGGAAATTGTAAGGATAGCGCCAAAACTTGTGTGTACAATTCCAAGTGAATTGAAAAGACTGTATATAACCAAACTGGTAGTGGGCGATAAAGGTTGTGGATAAAACTTCATTGTCATTGTCGTTTGGAAGTTATTATTACTACTGTTATTTACCCAGGATAGCCTCTTCAGTTTCTATAAGGTCGTGTGAAGGGGGTCCTAGTGCATTAAAAGCTCCCATTTGAAGCACAACAACCGCTCAACTAGACAACCACCTTAGATGTCAATCCTATTCTCATGCTGAACGTAAAGCAGATAGGATCGATTCACACTTTTGTAGTCTCTAGCATGACTAGGTCGGGGTTTGAACCCAAGACCCTTCGCACTGGTGGGGAACGCTCTACCACAAGGCCATCAGTCGATAATTATTTAATTTCTTAAGACTGGTGACATACTATGTGAGTTGGTTGGTCACACACGTGCGATAAGTTCTGCAATCCTCATCGAGAATTATTTGGACGAGCAGAAAAGTTTTTGTGATGTTATTGTGACTGCCTCCTCTGATCAAACAATTCGAGTAAGTCAATCTGATTGTGTAATATTTTTTCCATGTTTTGTTATGATTTTCACCACATTATTCTTCGTTTCTCTTGTCATCATAAACTTTTGAGAGTTGTTTTTTGCAAAATATTTCGCGTTTCAGAATTTTAAAGGTTTTTAATAACAGGGAAATTAATTACATACGCGAAAATATGATATAGTAAGTTGTCCCACTCACAAAAGTTTTTATATCCCTGTTATTAATTTAAGCTAATGCATTATTCTCCTTTTTCCTTTGAGGTATTGGTGAAATGATTTATTATTTCATATTCTGGTGGTATAAATAAGGTAGTAGGATAGGTTATGCAGGGAGGTCAGGACGTTTAGTCCTGCTGACGTATTTGACACCTTATAGTACCAAGCAACAAATTTTGATCATTCTATACATTTTTCAATGCTACCCACTGGCTGCAATGTCTTTTCTTGATTTTAATTTGCTTTTGAATGTTTATATTTGAGGTGTGGGAGTTGACGAATGGTCAGTGTAGAAAAGTGATTAAAGAACATCAAAGTACTGTTAAGGTAATATAGGGACTGCTAAATTTAGTACTAACCTGGTTGATTCGAAAAAAAAAGCGCTGAAAATTTTTTTTCTTTGATACACTCTTGTGACGAGTTTTGCTACAATCTGTAGTCTGAATTTTTTTTCTTATTGCTGTGAAAAAAAGACTTTAAAAGGTTACAGAGTCGCATGATACTCTTCATGGTTTTGCTAAAATTGTTTATCATGCGAACCACCCCCGTAAGCAAAAAGAATTTAATACTAGTATGCCAAGAGTTTTTAGTACAAATGTGTATATTGGGATTGATAAGCTCACATTTGAAGTACAGTTATTATTATAACCGAAATTTAGACCAGTTTTAGCAAAAGGCCAAGGGGGCGTGGGGGGCGGGGCTGTAAAGTGCAACTTACTTTTTTTTTGTAATTTTATCTGTTTAGCGTTTTAGTGTGGTGTTGTTCGAACCAATGCTCATTCTAACAGCTGGTCAGGATATTTGTTTATGGAGTCATTCATTTCAATTGTTGTCGAAGTTTCAACGCAATAGTCTTGACTGTATGTTGCTTACAACTAATTTGCGGTAAAATTTGCGGTGAAATTTGTTCTCTACGTTGTGACAAAGAATCTTTCTATTTCAGTTGAATTTTTTTAAGAGTAATTGGATAACAAAAAGAATATTAAGGTGAAATAGCTCCTAAAAAGTGATATTTGGGTCATTCCATTTATGTATTAAATTTTACAACATTTAATGATTTAAGTAAGCGGTTATTTCAATTAGTGTTGTTAATGAATCAGTTGTAGTTTTTTTCTAAATTTTAATGTCTAAATGATTTTTTTTTGCTTATTAAGGGCGAGATATTTCTATTGGCATTTACACCAAGGCTAGACGTATTAGTATATTTTAGGCTACTTGGTAAAAAAACGTACGCATGCATTTAAGCTTTCCTGCTTTTTCTTTTAGATGTCCACACCTTCATCAACGCAAAAACGGATCGGATAGTTACAGCTACAGATCAGCCACACCTCAGTAAGACTTACCTTTTTATACTAGGGAGACATTTCAGGGTTCCCACCATTTAAATATCCACGAATTTTTTTAAAAAGTGTCCTTGTTCCCTATATGAAAAATGACAAATGTGATTCGTATGAAGATTTTGCTGAGCAAAGGAGAACTAACTTAAAAATTAGGCTAAAACCCTGGAAATAATATTTGGGAAATTGTCCGTGATTTCCTGAAATGCTTCAAACAGCATCGCTTGGGCAGACCTACTTTGGCAGGGGTGTAGGCCGAGTAATCAACGTCAAAAATGCGCTTGCTGCACTTTCTGCAATGTCCGCGTTATAAAACAACTCGCTCCATAACTCGGAAAGGTCTGACGTCAGCACAAATTAGCACACTTTAAGATTTTGCATCTAACCAAATAACATAAGATCTTAGGTCTGCTGTAAAAATTTGAGAAGTTTGACATGTTCAGAGTTCGTGTTACTTAGACAGGAGCGGCGTTCTTGTGTGGTTGCGATCTTCGAAATTCCGACATTTTATTATTTCCAGGATTGTAGTTTAGAAATGCTCGTTAAAAATAACAGTTACTAAATGAATTATTTTTGTATATTTTCTCCTACCTATTTTTTTTTTCTATTTCTTAAAAAGAAAAACTATTAATTTTATTACAAATTTGTTTTGAAGGTAAAAAATATCCCGCGTATCCCGCGTTGTTAATGTTTTTATCTGTTCCTTTTTGTTTTCAAGGTGCGTCTAACCACGGCTAGTTTAAAAATACATAGGAATTTTACGGGTCTTCTTAAGCCATGTACTACTTTTACTTTGAACTCTGTATTCTACTATTTTCAGCTGTTTTTATGTGTATCGGTTAACCATTTTTATGATATATGTTTCTCTCCAGTTGTGTATGATATTAAGAATGAGAGTGATGGAAGTTCACATGAAGAATATGTGATTAAAGAATTCAAAAGGCTACCACGTCATCGTGAATCGATAACCTCGTTGGTTCTTATATCAGGTGGGTACATATATCGCAGTAAACCTGTGTTCATACTTATTCCTGCAGTATTTGGTACTACTTCTCGTAAACACTTTGAACACATGTTGTTTTAGACTTATGTAGCGTTGTAGTATATGCCGCCTTCAAACTATTCAATTTTACTTCGACTGAGCTTCGTATTCTGTTTTGGCAAACAAAATAAGGGGAGTAGTATGACAAAGAAATTACTTCATTATGGCGTCGGCTAAGACACAAATTTGGAAAACAGATTTCAATCATTTGCAATGACAACTCGTCAACTTCAGTAGCTATCTGAGTAAGCGCTTTTCTGTATTTACTTTTCATTTTTTTAGACGCCATGTTCGCTTCAGCATCAATGGATGGCGCTATTATTGTTTGGACTACACATCGCCTCGAGCCCACTAGAAAGTTCAATCACTATGAAACTTTTATGAATACACTGGACCATACCTACCCTTATGCTGTTCAACATATTATGATTGCAGACCAGGTATCTTAAATAACCAACAACGCCCCAGGCGTTAATTAAAAACCGCCCCTAATCGATTATTACTTTCTTTGAACTCTCAAAAAATTGATGTTGCTTTTCTTTATTTTACTTTAGAGATATATCTTTGCTGCGATAGGTACCGGCTTTGCTGTGTACGACCCCATGTTAGGTATATGTTAAAAAATTCATTTTATCAGCACTGTACATATGCCGTTTAAAAAAATGTTTTTGTGTGCTATCAAGAACGATCAGAGACGCGACAACTGTAAGTAAAACTTAGCAATGGTTAAATAATAACAGGTTGGTAATTTTTTATAGATAAATGTGTTGCGAAAATTTTGAACGCGCATCATTCACAAGTGACATCCATGGTTTTACTTGACAATGGGTATGTGCGCTTTTACTCATCATTTTAAAAAGTGTGCGTCAGTCCAGTATTGCGATTGTGAAGGATTTTAATAGATTTTTATTTTTTGTAACCAAGTGACAATAGCGGTTAGCTACTTCTCATGAATTCTATAAAATAATAATTTTTCTAAAATTCACCTAAAATTATCTCAAATTTTTTACTATCCTTCATTCCCTTTATTCCAAAATTTATTAAATTTTATTATCTGGGAAAAGCGTGCAGGTGACTTGTCACACCCTACGCTAAAAACATCTAGAAATCTTGAGTTTGTTTTAAATAAAAAATCACAGAACTCTAGCCCGGTGGACCTTCAGCGGTGGTTTATATTCTGAAACTACGTCACTGCAAACGTTTTAGAACATATCTGGCTACTTCATCCCTGGATGGTACTATCCGATTGTGGGCGTCACCTCTCCCTAAGACTCCAGGTATTTTTGAATTAGTTTCTTTCGTGCTATGTCAGCAAAATTATTGTTTCAACAATTTGTTTGTCATTTGTTGGTTATCGATTTTTCGAATATTTCTTTGTGCAAAGTTCTATTACATAAGTAGTATTGGTCGTGTTTCACAAATATTTTTGTCAATCTATTGAAATGTGTACAGATTAGTTAGGCATGAACTAATATGGACGATGCGGTAACTTTTCAAGACATCTCTTTTTCTTTTTTCTTATGTTTAGAAGAGCTTGCGAAGGCGCAACAGGCGGTAACGCCAATGTCAAAGTTAGTTGGAAGAAGGTGGGTACGTCAATTATAATTGATGACCTTAAAAGAAACTCGTGCCTTAGTGTCGTTGCATTTATCTTCACTGATTCAGTACTGCTACATTTTTTTTCGATTGTAGAATTCAAGATTGTCGTGTGTTTCCAATCAAACTCGAGCTGGTTGGAATGTGTTTGGCCCACTCCAGCTCTGTCCAGGTAATTGATAAATTTTTATAGTTTGTAGTTTTTATATCATGTTATTTATATACAACATCCAGCATGAAAGTTTTGAGAGTTTTTCCGCATTAAACTTACTTTAAATCACTCAAATTTCGCGCATGTCTAAATTTCGCGCATGTTTAAATTTCGCGCATGTCTAAATTTCGCGCATTTTATTGTTTTTAATGGATCTGGCATTGCCAACGAGTTAGAAAACAAGAGTAATGAACAAGGAGACGACGTTGAGAAAACGAGTCCCTCCACCTTGACGGTAGGGATTGACAAATAAAGTCGGACAAATGACGGACGAACTATAATTGTAATTGATAATTGAAAGAAGCATGATACAAATATGGAACAAATATGGAACGAAAAATTGTTTCGCGCGCATATAATTTTAAATAAACCATTTTTTCGCGCTTTGCCCCTGCGCGAAAATTAGATGTGCCCGAAATTCAAGTAATAAAGGTGCCTAATTTTTCGAACATGATTTGTCTCGGAAATCAGTTGTTTTAATAATCCCTGTTTTTGTTTATTTTTTGACTACTTTGAGATGACGTGTTGCTTACCAGATGATTCGAGGTTTCCGAATTTAAGCCTCATGTTACTTGCCAAATGTTTCGATTTTTTCGGATTTAAGCCTCATGTTGCTTACTAAATGTTTCGGTTTTTTCGGATTTAAGCCTCGTGTTGCTTATAAATAAAGCATGCATTGTTTTTTTTAAAACATTTTTATACTCCGCTCATACATTTCACGTAATATTGTTTCTTTGATGATGTTTTTTATATATATTTATTTTTTTTTGTTTAGTCTGTGATTAAGTGTGGAAAGGAAGGTTTTATTTCGTGTGGGAACGATGGCATGGTTATACTGTGGAAAGTAAGACACTATATAATTCTCCACAGGTTTGACGTTTCCTTCGGTCTGACTAAACATGAATTATTTATTTCGCTATTAAGAAGTCGATTCATTAGTAATGTTAGCTTGATTAAAAGGACAGTTGGACACACGTTACAATCAATCCTTTATACATAGTAGACATTCATGTAACAACAGAAAACACACAACAGGGTGGACGCGCCTTCTGACGCCTGCTTAAAGGCTAAAGTCCACTTCGATATTTTAGCACGTCGGTTCAAGACGCACGCGTCAAAGTGCTCAATATTGCGCAATATATAGAAGCGCTTTTGTCCGCCTGTTCGTTTAAAAAAGCAAAATCATTTTTTATGAACGCTGAAAGTAATAACGTAATTTCATGATTTCGACCAATAAGTTAGCCTGAAAAGCTGCCATTTTGAGTTTGTGCGCGCATTTCTGCGTCCACAGTGGACATTGTGCCGCTAAGGGTTGTGTCGTGTATTGCGATCGAAGTGGACTTAACCCTTAATAACCTAAATACTTGACCAAAAAATTGATTTTTCCTAAAATGTAAAATTTTGTTCTTTCCATGTAGTAGCTTTTTCGCATGTCAGTATGTTTGCCAGAAAAGATCATTAGTTTAACTCTTTACTGGTATAAAGTTTGTCAAAATCTTCTAAAAATAGAAAGTAATAACGTAATTTCATGATTTCGACCAATAAGTTAGCCTGAAAAGCTGCCATTTTGAGTTTGTGCGCGCATTTCTGCGTCCACAGTGGACATTGTGCCGCTTAGGGTTGTGTCGTGTATTGCGATCGAAGTGGACTTAACCCTTAATAACCTAAATACTTGACCAAAAAATTGATTTTTCCTAAAATGTAAAATTTTGTTCTTTCCATGTAGTAGCTTTTTCGCATGTCAGTATGTTTGCCAGAAAAGATCATTAGTTTAACTCTTTACTGGTATAAAGTTTGTCAAAATCTTCTAAAAATAGAAAGTAATAACGTAATTTCATGATTTCGACCAATAAGTTAGCCTGAAAAGCTGCCATTTTGAGTTTGTGCGCGCATTTCTGCGTCCACAGTGGACATTGTGCCGCTTAGGGTTGTGTCGTGTATTGCGATCGAAGTGGACTTAACCCTTAATAACCTAAATACTTGACCAAAAAATTGATTTTTCCTAAAATGTAAAATTTTGTTCTTTCCATGTAGTAGCTTTTTCGCATGTCAGTATGTTTGCCAGAAAAGATCATTAGTTTAACTCTTTACTGGTATAAAGTTTGTCAAAATCTTCTAAAAATAGAAAGTAATAACGTAATTTCATGATTTCGACCAATAAGTTAGCCTGAAAAGCTGCCATTTTGAGTTTGTGCGCGCATTTCTGCGTCCACAGTAGACATTGTGCCGCTTAGGGTTGTGTCGTGTATTGCGATCGAAGTGGACTTAACCCTTAATAACCTAAATACTTGACCAAAAAATTGATTTTTCCTAAAATGTAAAATTTTGTTCTTTCCATGTAGTAGCTTTTTCGCATGTCAGTATGTTTGCCAGAAAAGATCATTAGTTTAACTCTTTAATGGTATAAAGTTTGTCAAAATCTTCTAAAAATAGAACGGCTTTTGTACTTTTCTATACCCCAAACGTTCTAAATTGTCCGAAAATTACTAACTTTAAAATTACTACATAACTGGCCGTTCTTAATCCCTCAATCGATTAGAGTCTTTCGGATTTTCTCCATGGGTATCCGTAATTACCAGTTTGACTGTACACTGTACATTTCTTAAGCGGAATTATGCTCCACGAATTCATGCATAATAAAATTTACCTGTCCGGATATTTTTAGCAGTGCTATCGGTACAATTTCATGGATTTTTGTTTTTAAAAAAACAGGTTCTGGATTAAACCAGTTGCTCTCTATAGTCACAAAATTAAAGCGTTTAACGGTTAAGTCTTCTGCTTTTATATATCGTAGGATTCAGAATTATCGAGAAGACGAAGAGATGAAGAATTTCGGAAAGTTTTATCGAAATTAGGATGGCTTGATCATTAGCGCAGTATTAATTTGAGATGTTATTTTCATTAAATTTTATTTTTTTACATTTTGTAGGTCCATAGAAGTTTTAAAGGTGGTCCAAATATTCATTTTTAAGCTGTTTAAAGTTATAGATAAATTATTTATCATTTTGGGATTTCTAGACAATTCTGCACTGTTTATAAGTCAGTATTTCAATATATAATTCGTCGAAAAAAATTTTTATCGCCCTTTAAAAAAAATTAATCCCCTATTTTACGATTATTCTTAAGCCGTTTTATTTAACTGGAAACTGGGGAAGACAATATAATGTTTGTCAATTTGTGTTGAATGTCGTATTTTACTTAGATAAGCGTGACGGCGTTTATTTAACTTTAATGCTTTCAGGTACGGCGCTTGTTAGAGGGCGAAGCTTATTTCAGGGCAGGATTATTTAAAAAATTTCATTGAAAGAGTAAACAAGGATATAAGTGATTCCAGTAATTATTTCTGGAAAAGAAAATTAAATGTTAGTCGCGTTTATGGCGCTTATTTGAGGAAATACAGTTGTTAATGCGCTAAAAATGTATTTTGTAATTTTATAACCTTACGATGTTATTTTTCTACACTTTATTTTTTCTCAATTTTTAATTATTCATGTATACAAGAAATATATTTTGTAAATTATTAAAAAGTAAAGCAATTGAATCGCATTTGTACGTATTTACAGTGTCATTTGTTAGATACTAGTCGTTAGCCCGTGGAAAATCCACGGGTTCGCCCGTCCTTTTTATACCGCATTGCGTGCTTTTCGCTATTGCGCAGCTAAGCTACCATTTTGCGTGACAGGCAGACGTATACGGGCATTATAATATAGATTGTGAGAGTGTGACTTAAACAGTTATATTAAAGTTATACCAAAAAAGGTCGTACCATCATGGTTTCTTTAAACTTAAAATAAAAACTAGGGTTTTAATAAAGTTGCTTCGTTATTATAATTAACAATCGGAATAAAAGAAATTGTGTCCTTAGTTATCACTGCAGACATGGCTAATATATCCGTAAAGTCGCCTTGCTGGCTACAATTTGAGACAAAAATATATGCACAATTCGACCATTGTTGGTAATAAAAGAGCATTAGTTAAGCTCCTATTACTATACCCTATGCAACTTCGTTCCTATGAACCCAGCAACCTGTCAAGTTGGTGGATGGATAATTCGCTTATTACTTATCGGATTTTGTGTGAAGTACAAATTTACTCAATTCACTGCGTGTAGTGAACAATTAACTCAAATTCAAAACATAAGAACTTTCGAAAGCATGTAACGAAAGGCCTTGAATACCCTTATTGTAAGAAAGATGTTTCGATGAAAGTTCTAAATCACAAAATGGGAAGCATGTAAGGCCATCAAGGACATCATCGTGACAAGATCAAGTCAATTTTTAACATTTTCTAAATTACACACTGTACCTTCATGTATGAACTCACATAAAAAAAGAGACAGTAGGTACTTTTCGATGTAGAAATTTGTTTTAACGTACAGAATTAACACGGGTAGGACGTGGACAAAATGAATATATACACTATATACAAGCTAATGCATGCTCACTTGTCGTAAAGAGAAAGGAAAAAGACACCGTAAAAAGAGAAACTTTTTAAACGCCACTAAAAATAGAACAAAAACAGAAAAACGTCTTTATTCAACCCCTTTTTCACGTTGAGAAGTAAATGAAAGAATTTGTCAGCCCAATACGAAACATGCATCTTTCAGACTTTCTCCTCGTCATTCGTCCATTACGACTTGATTCGATTTTTGCTCGTCGGAATCTACGGTCGGCGTTTCCTTCTCGTCGCTCGGGTGAGGGTGCGGCGTATCGCCTTCTAGCAAACTACTTTGTTTACTACAAGATGGCTTTCGCTGCGGCAGATTATCGGGCGTGGGAATCGCCTTGCCAATCACGATAGTTGCGTCTTTCTTTTTGGTGCTTTTTGCTACATTGTAATCACCTGAATCGAAATATTTTGCCTAAAAATAAATAAAACAAAAACAGAATCCTTTTGTTAACTGTTTGTATATCAACGGAGAAAATCAAGAAAACAAACAAATCTGATTTTAACCACAATTCTACTTCACAACTTACCCCTCCTTTTCCTTGTAATCGTTTCCTCAAGAAATCTGATTGCTTGGGCACACCATGTCCAGGAAACTTCTGCTTAAAACGGTCTGCTTCTGATATCTAAAAAAGTATCCATTCATTAAAAAGCAGTTAGGCAAAGAATTGAGTAAACATCGCTGACTAAACAAAATATTTACACATCACTTAGCTTTTCATGTTCATCAGCTTTTGCTCTACACCCTCCGTCACAGACGATGTATTACACAACAGACAATAGAGCAAAGTGCTAGAGCAAAGTGCTAAGGCAGAGTGGTCCATGAAAATTATCTGTAAAATTGTTGCAGTGGTTAATGGCTTTAGGGAAATGTAATTCGAAGGAAAAAAGTTACATAAAAAGCCGAACTTCCGTTATTGCCCTTTTTTGTCCATGTTCCAAAATAACATAATAAACAAAGGCGAAGTGAGGACATATATGAGGATAAATTACTTCCTTGTAGAGTGGAGGCCTACTGGCACTTAATGCAAGAATAACTGGCTTCCCTCAAGATATACATAAACTGCACGATGACAAACAAAAGTTATACTACTATCACATTAACTTCAGATACACAACAGGTTCCCCTGACTCCTTGTGGAGTGTTAAGTCCCATCGAATCCTATCTGCAATGTTTTTGGGAGTTTGACCACATGATGCATGGTCACATGGATTTTGCGAGGACAGAAAGTGGACCAAATCCACAAAAATGAGTTCCATAAAAAAATCCTGAAAAGCTTACAACTAATATGTGTTTTCTTACAGAAAAACAAAGTAAGAACAAGTCAGGCTGGAAAATGTTTCAGAAATAGAACAGTAAAATGTGACCATCACATTTTACTGGCTCTTATAAGACCGTATTTAACAGTCACAGATAACAGCAATTAGGGTACAATATACCTTAATAATTCAAACGCCCTGGGTGCTTATTAAATTTTAGATTTTTTTGCATGAGTGCTCAATGGTGGCACATAATCAATGGCCTCATTTAACAGGACAAATATAATTAATTCTTGTATTGCTTGTAGAAGAGGTCTGTCTAATTTCCTTAGTGTGTTCCCATGTGGACACACCAGGAAAATTAGACAGGGAAAGATGACTGGTGGAAAAGTGATAGCAATTTTGCTTTAACTTGATGAACTTAGTTATAACGAAAACACAACCTGCATATACTACTTATAAGGTGCTTTTTTGACAAATGCTGCAATTGAGGGTGAGGGATTTGTTAGAAGACTTCGACTTTTAAAGGTGCTTAAAATTCAGCAATTCAATTTGACGTTGTAACAATTTTTTGGGAGGTGAAAGTTTCCAAGTTCTAGAGAGTGCAGAGCTATTACACATTTTTTTGAACAATGTTAGGAAGTTTAAGCGAAGATAATTTTTTGGACCAAAATCTAGATAGCCAATCATCATTTCCGGACAGGTTTTTATTGTGGTTACTTTTCGTTAGGTGGACGTCACAAATATTTGCTCATCCAACAGACTCTATTTTTGATGGGAATTTTTGATATACTGAGTCGGAAAAGCTAGAATGACAAAAAAATATGATACGCTTGTTATCTCCCCACAGCCATTACACACCATTATTATTGTGTTTTGTTTTAAAATGCGAAAAAGGGTCCTGAGAACTAGTTAAAAACGGTTATGTTAATCATCACTACAGCAACAAAGCTAAACCAAATCGCTGAATAGTTTTGGTGTTGTTGAACAAACTTACAATATAAAATATAAAATAGTCCAAATACGATGCTATCATAATTCGGCGGCATGACAACTTAATTTTCAGATACCTGACTGTTAAAGTTTAAACATTTGCAGTTTAAATGAGCTTTAACAGGGTATATTGTGCAATTAGAGAGGCTAGGACTAGACTAGGGTAGCTATGGTTAGCCTCACTAATTACACAATATACTAGGACCTAGTCATTTACCTCTTGTGGAGCCTTGAATGTGGCCATTTTGAATCACACGCGTACAACAGGAACTTTTAAAAATCAACCACAACCACCTCACTTAATTTCACTCAATTTAAAAACTCTCTTTACTCATATAATCATACTCTTTATTGGCATAAATTCATATATTTCAAATTCCAAATTTTTGAGTGAGTTTGAGTGAGTTGACTTGACCGCGTATCCCTCGTTGAATAAAAATTCGAAAAATCGAGACCACATACTCAAACGCAGAAAAGAGCTCTTCTTCTGCGTATGCCCGCGTGTTTGAATCACATGATGGTCACTAGAAAGCAATATTGCACCGTGAGCTGTGGATGCAGCAACGCAAAGTAGTTGGAATCATCCAATCTGATCATTTTATTCAGTTCGGTTTTCGGATGTAACTCTGTGTGAGCTAGTGTTGTGTCTGCAATCGTGAATGCCTCTTCTCCCTCTATTTCCTGTAACTCTTGTTGAAGCCTAGCTACTACCAATTGCCAATGAGCCAGTTGGGCGCGCGGCAGTTGTGTCGTTGTGGAAACAAGCCTGTCCTTGGATATTTTAAATGTGAATTTAGCATCAAAGTTTATGGAAATAATGCAAATTTTTAACTTTATCCCAAGGCTTGTTTTGCCGTATCTTGGCTTCTCAGCTGAGCTAGTATGAAGTTTGAACTGCAAACCATTGTCAATTCATAGTTTATGGAAGAGGGTGCCAATAAGCCGCAAACACCCGCATATGTAAGAGTGAGTTCGGGCGAACATTCCCGAAATGTAATTCCTTGTGACATATACCATTCAGAGGATAAAGGAGGCGCTCGAAGATAAAGGAGTTAATGAAGTTTATATATAAGTTACTTATCAAGTAAATCTTATTTTAAACTATCAAAATCAGTTCTTTTAAGAACTTCGCTGCCACATAGTAAGTTTATTTTAATTTTTATAGTTTTTTGAATCATTAGTGTCTGTTTTTCTTTTCTTTTTCGGGCATTGTTCGGGTGTATTCGGGGTTTTCGGGCAAATACTTGATTTTTTTTTCAAAATGCCGAACTCACTCGAAAACGCCCGCACTTAATACGGGGTATGCAGCTTATCGGCACCCTCGTGTTTATGGTATTGAAACTTGTTTACCCTAACTAGGTCGCAGGCGATCATACCACATGTCACCGTGCTGCCTGGATTGTAAAAACAGCCTGTTTATAAACAGGACGGTCAGATTATGTGTGCATGACCCGATTATGTTTTTTGCTGTGATTGTTGTAGTGGCCGGATTGTGAACGTTAATATAATGGCTGGCCAGGCAGGCTGTGATTGACATTTTCTTTGTCTTTTGTGAATGAAATATTGACTAGGCATAGCGAAAGAAAAAAATCTCGACATAATTTTTCTCTGCAGGACAAAACACCAAACTGGAGGTGAAAACAGTCTCAACGTAATTCTTAGTATAAGCTCCTCTTGTGAGTTCATTTCAACATAATATACTTTGAAGTAACTAAATTTCACGGAACTAAATTTGTGGATAAGGGTGGGCTCATTTTTATTTTTCGTAAGAATTGAACTCTTAGGATGGCCTAAATTATTCGTTTTGCGGGAATTAAGTTTGGTGAAAGTAATTAAACTTGCGATTCCCAAAATTTAGTTTCCAATAAATTTTGTTTCATTTGAGAACAATAATAACTTTGCCACCAGGGCCATTTGCTTGTCACAAGTGATGACGAATGATATATGAGCCTGCTGATTATGTTCATTTTAAAAGTGCAAATAATATTTTTTAACTGTCGTACATAATAAGCTGGTCAATTACGATTATGTTGACCCAATTAAATATTTTTTGCCAAGTTTACAAATGGGGCAAGCTGCCGTACTTAATCCGGGAAGCGTTCATAATCCAGGCAGAACATCACCAGAGTGCTTAATGCTCCTAGGGACAGGGCTATGCGTAGTGCTAGGTAGTGAACGTAAACGTGCTTAATCCTGCAAAAGAGAGAAAGTTATATCATTACAAAGCTAGCTAGCAAGCTAGCTAGTATATGGATGTGGCCAAACGCTATACATTTACATGGCCTACATGTCTAGTCTTCTTTGCCTAAGTTGGAGATCCTACCCTGTATATCATAAAAGTTAAATTTCCGAAACACAGTATAGCTAACCATTCTATAGAATTAGCAGATTTATATGTTTCATCTTCACTTGTGTGTGATTTTAGCTAGCTATATAATGGACAATGCGAGTTTCAATGTTTACATTTTAACAGGATTCTTGCTAATGTGCAAAAAATAAATTGAAAAGCCAACAGGTTGATATAGACTAGACATGTCTAAACTACATGCAAACTATATTTTATTAATTTCAAGATCGAAAAAAATGGAAGATCAAAAAGGAACTGGAATTGGTTATTTCGTACGGTAAAGGTGCCACACCAGTTAATTCTTTCCACACTTATGTTTTTTTTGATGGTGAGGTTTACACCCTACCCTTCCTCCTTGCTCCCTTGAGAGTCTTTCAAAAATCTTGTAAAATTAAAAAACACTAAAAACAAACAGCGTTTCTTCTCTAATTTTCTCAGAATGTCTTAAGATAATTTGTGGCTATTTTTGTGCACACCATCCAGAGGTCAAAGTACTGTGCATGAGTTTGATGGTTTGAATATAGTAGCTTTAAAAATAAAATTGTGAAATGAGATACACCACTTACATTTGATATAGCATGGGTGGAAATATTCTTATAGTATTCGTGATTATTTCTCACTGTTTTGTGATTGTTAATTCCTACCTAAATTTTAGTTTTTTTAATATCAAAAATTGATGAAAAAATCTTTTTTCAATATAGTTGATGTTTTGAAAGGTACTAAGAGCAAAAAAATGTTTATGTGGCACCCTGCCTTCCAACTTCTCTTGATAAATGCTGTCAATAATTGTTTTTGCTTGCAATCATTCATCGACATAATTATGTTGATCTTTTTTCCATAAAAAAAATGAACAAAACGAGCCTAAATTTTGTCAGTTAACAAAAAAAAAGAAAAAAAAACAGACTAAAAAATGTTTAAAAAATAAAAAACGGCCACCATCGTGTTAGATTCTACTGGCTCTTATAGAAAAGTGTTTATGATAGAATATATACATTAAATTAAGAACAGTGCATACCAAATTTTCAGTGATTTTAGGTCTCATTTTAGTACAATGTACGTCTCCATTTAAGATTATTTGGTTGATGCAATGTTATGTATTTGTGTTTTCTTTGAGTTTGTATCTGTTTTATATTTGTGGTAATTTTTTGGTCTCTAGCAATAGCAAAGGTTAACTTATATGTAACAGAAAATCTTAGGTGTGCTAGATTTGTGCATGTAGGATCAATTCCTGTTAAATATACCAACTCTGAGGTTTTCTTTGCTATGGACTGAATTAAAATTATATAAAATGTTCCATTTTAGTGACACGTATGATAGGTGCCCAAACAGAATAAACAAATTCACATTTCCAGTCAAGCATTATATGTCTCTTTCTCACAACAAGAATTACAAAAGGAAGAAAACTATTATTTTTGGTAGAATATATTTACAGTTCCTATACAGGATATGAATAATTCAAGTTATTGGTAATTATTTCTTATTAAGCTTTCAGCTGTAACCGCATATATATACAAAACTTTTTTTTTCAAAAGACAGGTTTACACTAGTGACACTGCTGATGATTTGTTTTGTTTATATTAGGGCTAAGTTAGAGTAAGGGCAGTGTTATATCCATATAACAAAATGAAATTTGGCCGAGGTGTTTGCATGGCTTCACGAAAGGTGGATAAGTGTGCTACTTATGGCTAAACATATCCAGTCAAAAGGTTCATGCTCATGCCCACACACATGCAAAATTTAAAGCTCATATAGAGTGACTGCCAGCAGCTTACTAAATTTTTACTCTAAAACTCCCTTGGCCAAAGGAAAATTCCCTATTTTTTCCTTTCCATAATACAGTAAATGGTTAAACAACTTGTAATGTAAAAAGTTGTATAAAAACAGGGGTTGAACCAGAAATTTATTTTGGGCGTCGATGGCGCCGCAAATGAAATTGTTTTAGGGCAAAAGAAATACGTGGCTTAGCATATGCACTGTCTTCTTTTTTAGTAAAGAACATAGTTTCTTTATGAAAATATCTCTTTTCTGTGGTTTTAAGAGTCTAAAAATATCCAGAAAATAAGAAATAAAGCAGCTCTAAAGCATTTTAAGTTACGTTTCTCTAACTTGGCCGCCCAAATTAGATGTTCCCAAAATCGATATACCGATGCCTAAATTGGTTGGGATCAGCCCTTGAAAAAGACCTGTCCCGGTCTATTGACATGGTCATAACTTAACAATTTATTCCAGCAAATGTTGTTTTTCTTTGCATAGTCCTTGTGTATGTCATTTAAGTATGTGTCCCATAGCAACTTCTGCTGCCGTCCTGGTTTTTAGTCTCTTGGTTAGAAATATGTATCTAAACGTTTTTTCTATTGTTAACATTTTTTTTTGTTATCATGAATGTTAGGGTAGCTGGGTCCATCCACAGTGTTACAGTTGCATTGATTGTCTTTTTTAGGTGTATAATACAATCAAATATGAAAGACTTTGGATTGTTTGTAACAATTTTAATATTAGCACCTCTCTGTCTCGCTTCTACTCATTTAACAAGAACGGTATGCAGTGCGATTTGTTGTGTCTTATAGTTTTAAAAGTAATACGCATGAAAATCTTTTGTTGTTGTTGTTGGTTTTGTTTTTGGGGCGATTGGAGTGGAGTGGGATTGGAGTACTAATGTGAATGAATTATAGATGAAGGAAATAATTTTGGGTTGGTGGGTTCATAAAAAGAGGAATTAGCCGTAGTCCTTAATGAACTATAAATGTGTAAAACAATTCCTAAATTTGCTTTTAAGCGTAACAGGCATTGTCCCAATACCATAGTTATTTAACTCATTAAACAATCAGGGAATCTTTTTGTAAGCTAACCCAAAATGCTTTAAGTTGCTTCAAATTTAAGGCTTACATTGTGCAAGAAATTCCAGAAATCCTAAATTTGATTATCACATTGAATTACTAGTTTTGTTAGGACCTTTATGGTAAAAAGTTAATGTTGACATTTAAAGGTCAAAAACTGACTGAGAATTCCATACTAAAATATCTGGAAAATGAAACCTGTTCGTCCACAAATTCGGGAAATAAATTGTTTTGTATGTGTCACTGTTGTGGAGTGTGATTAAATTGGGAGTTAACAAAAATTTTCAATTATTTCAGTCTGATTATGATTTCAGTCCTAACAATGAGTAATTACAGCATTTTTTTATGATTAATAATTTTTGTAGGTACAAAATCTCCAAAAAATTTTCCTTTAAATATTTTGTCTTAGATGTAAATTCAATTAATTTGAGCTAAAACTTTTTATAATGTAGGTCAAAAGGGAAGTTAAAAAAGTATCATGTGGCAACATAACCCACCATGTCATCCATGAAACAGCCACTAGCACGAGTAACAAAAATGATGTCATCCACTATGTGTGGTGTGCAATCAATCGACCCACCATACTGATTAAACATGTTTTCAACAAAACCACTCTGAAAGTAAATAATCAAAGTATTTGCGATCAAAAAGGTTTAGCTTTCGAGTTTACCCCGGATAACTCTGGTATAAGCGGGCTGATCCTGACTAAAGTCTTTTCGTATGAAGATCCTGACGGTACTGTTAACTTTAACACTGACAATATAAAATATGAAGTAGCAGACAATTACAGGTGGGAGTACATCAATGACAAAGCAGAGGACTCTGCCATTTTTAATGGCACTACAAGACACTATCCAGCTGGTGGTAACATTATGTTTAAGGTAAGTACTTTGAGTGTGTGTGTGTGTGTTTGTTTGTTTGTTTGGCAAAAATAATGCAATTGTTAGTAGATATTTTAAAGCTAACAAAAGATATACACCCTTTTTATATTGCACTTTTTTAAAAAATGTTAAATATAAGTGACAGGAGTGTTGATGCTGTGTTTAAAAAGGATGGGTTGCACAAAATTTTAACTAAAGGATGGTAGTAGACTAGTTGCCTCGTTTTTTAAGTTTTTCCACATTTACTAAGGAGCCTATCACGTAAAAAAAAAATCGACCCAGCTTACTTAGTAGACGCTTTAAAAATAGCCAAATACACTAATTTGTGGATTTATCGATTTTTTTTTATAAATTAATAAAAGTAATTAACGATTGGTAAATAATATAAACAGGCGCTTACTGGAACACCCAACTTTTAAGCTCACTGGAACACTCAACTTTTAAGCTTCAAAAATTTGCATTAAAGGTACTGTCCGATTAAAAATCAACTAAAATTTTGACAAAAAATTCTTATTTGGAACTAATTTCTATAAAATAATTAAATAATTATTTGTTTTCTTTCCTAACACCAACTGAACAACATCTCATTCTTGTTTACAAAAAAGCATGCGGTCTCTCACTTCGATTGTTTATATGGATGGCGGATGATAGGCACTAAAGCGAGGCTGAAATAATATGTCGCGTGTGACGTATTTACCTGGAGCGCGCCGAACTGACCAAAATAGATAAAACGTGGGCCAGGGCTGATATTTTATTATATGTTTAAAATTTGGCAATTTTACCCCCTGAATTGTGAAAGAACGCTTTTTATGAATTATTCATATGGAATTAAAAAATCGAAAGCGAGAGATGTGTCTAGACCTTAAGGTAAACACACACTGTGCTAATTCTGTACGAACCTAAGTAAGAAGCTTTCGCTAATAAAACTTGAAGTTCAATATGACTTTAGCCTTAGGGTTGCATAGTTGTTTCAGCTACTCTAAAGACAACAATCAATAATTAAAAATTAGTTTCCTCTTCACTAGATGTCCCGCCACAGAGAGATTAGACTCAGATCGCACATTCAGTAAGGTTAGAGGCAGAATAATGTCGTGGTGCGCTGTTGTGAATTGCACTAACAACAGTAAAAAAAAAACAGGATAAAATTTTTTTTTCGCTGCTCAAGGATCCAAAAAAAAATCGTCCGTATAAGGAAAAACCAAAAGTCAGAGAAATATCTGAACGGAGGAAAGAAAAGGATGTTAAGGAGGTGAGTGGGGGCTGGTAACTAGGTGGTCGTTCGAAACTCTGTCATGGAGTGCCACCAAAGATGTTCACAGCGTACTCTTCAATAAAACCAGCGCTCGGAATTCTTCGTGTTCCGTAATACATTTTTTATCTGAAAAATATTACAATATTACTCAATCACACTCGCATCTAAGAATTACTCATGAAGGAGTAAAAACTTTTATACCATGTAATTGAAAATATTTAATAGAGTCCAGTCTTTTTCAGGAGAGGCGTGCGATCGCACGCGCACGCCTTGGCACACGCCTAAATCGTTTCAGGCGTGTGATTAATCGCACGCCTGAAAAATAAATATTGAGTTTTCAAAATCAACCTATAAAATCCATAGATCTCAGAAATTATTGAATAGTCCTGGTCCTTTTAATCCACGAGCAAGCCTATTCATAGCCAACCTGACCATCCTAGCTAATTCACCGACTCCTGACTTAGTTAAAAGAACTACGTAGACAGAAATCTCTTTTGCCTGGACCCTTCGTCGTTGGTAACCAGGTCTTACACAAGAAATCCCGCCATGCGGTTCTTAACTAATGCGGAGGTGAACGCCGACGGAGCACGGATGAAGCAAGTCTGCAAAACTGCACTTACAGGCGGAATAGACATTTTATCATGGATTTAATTGTAGATAATTTCTTCATTTGAAAAATAATTGGAAACCATAGCAGGTCCGAATTTAATGGATTTTTTCTTTATGCCTGTAAAACCGAAACCCACGGGCGGTATAAATTTTTTTCTGTAAAAATTTTGTTAAAGTGTAGCTGAACTTTTTGAATGAATTTTGAAGTTTTATTTAAGCCACGTGGATAAAGATTTTTTTTAATTTGAAAACAAAGCATATTTTTGCCTATTTGCTTGTGAAAAATAAACAATAAATATAAAAATGACAGTATAGTCATGCATACTATTTCGGACATGTAGAAAAGGAAGTTAAGATTGAGAGAGTCGCTATACCAGTACACGCTCGATCATCGTGTTTGGGGTTCACGATTTAAAACGTCCCCCACTTTTCTACCGCAAAATGAATGCGCAACAAAAATAACCTCGGAGCCCGTATCGCAGGCGTAACATTCTTTGCACGTGCGTTTTACATCGCACGCGTTACTTGATTTACACGTGCGAATCATCGCACACCTACTCAAATATTCCTGAAAAAGACTGAGAGTCTGTCTCGTGACAGCAAAAACATTCTACACTTCAGAGGGCATCCTCTCACATTTAGGAGTAGGAGCAACAAGGTTTCCAATATTATGTTCGTCTACGTCTTGAAAAGTCGGAACTAGCTCATCATTCGCTGTTCTTTCCGGCTCGAATTGAAATCCTAGAACCTGCGAATTATTTTCATTCATTGCTATCTTCATGAAGAACTTTTTTAAACAAAGGAAAAAAATTTTAAATAAACATTTAGTCGTTCGATGCGCAAGTCGGGGGGTTCGCCTAATAAGAAGCCAGGTAACTACGTCACAAGCAAAAATGTGCTGAATAATGAATTGACCCAGTCCTTTTGCCGCGTTCGAAAGTTCGTGAAGATGGTAGGCTAGTGCAGCAAGATCAAAACAAACAAACGATGGTGCTAAGTATTGGATAAATCTTTGTTGTTTAAGAGTGCAATCTTCGTTATTTTTGATACTTAATAAAACAAAAGAAAAGATATTGTTTTTTAATCGGACAGTACCTTTAAGGACAAAATTCATTTAAAATGGGTTGGCTAGAATTTCCGAGATTTCACGTTCATTAAAAAACTGGATGATCAAGTTTGTTAATGAACAAACTCGCCCAGCTGTAAAGATTACATGTGGTAGCTTCATCCACGCAAATCTGGCTGTCATTTCTATTTTCATGATTACAGTTATTTCAGTTTTCAGAAAGCACAGCTTTCCTGTACAGTAATAACAAAATGTTAAAGCCTTAACTTTTATCAACAAATTCATTTTAATTTTTAAAAATTTTTTTGATAAAAATAATAATTTACGTCTAACTTTTACATGTGTATTGCACCTACGTTATTAGCTTTATATAAAGATTAACCTATATCAAAGAAATCAAATACGAGAAAGGTCTATTAAGATATAAGTGACACACGATTGCTTTACGGCTTGGTTGAGTTCATACTTTTGCACTGTAGACTTTGCAACATAGTAACATTAAAGTTACAGTTAGATGTGAAAAATAGTACGTGCTTGTTGTATCATCAAAGTTGTTGTTCTCGCGTGGAAGCCCACGATGGTATTTCGTGCATCCTTCACATAAAACAATGAGGCAGAGGAAGGGAACTGAATGAGTAAAGATATATGTCATTTGCTATTTCGTGGTGTGTCATTTCGTGCGATTTTGGATTCGTGGTCAGACAGTCGAAATACGGCTCGTTGTTATTATTGAAATTGCTTCAGCTTGACTTCGGGCTGATTTTCGTTATTATTTTTTATATTAGGCAGTTCGCCTGTTGGTTTGCAACATCAACGATGCAATAAATTGTAGCAACCTATTTTTTTTTACTACGCCAGGTAATTATTGTTCTTCTTTTCGCAGGTACAAGCACATACAAAAACTACCAACGCTGATGAATGGCCGCACAACCCTGTAAATGCCAATTTGACGGAGTTTACGCTCGGTTTAAATAAACTGCCAGGTATCTCGGGGGTTGTACATTCCAGATATGCAGTTGAGGTGGTCGTTTTTCGTACTGGCGGCTCACGCAGTGTTAGTTACGACACAAAGGAATATCTAGACGACGAATACACCCCTGGTATCTTCAACATCTGGTCGGCGGACCTTCAGTCTGGTGGTGATAAAAGTTATGCTACGTGGAAGCCGGTAGCTTACGACAAGCCTGAACGTTCAAGAAAGAATCAGATATTTGCGCGAAATCATGGGAGCAGCGATAAACTCGACAAAAGCGGTTCTTTCCAACCTTACGCGGGTAACATTACTTGGTCAATAGTGAAGGGGCTCCCTGACGTTCGTTTTTTCGGCGTTAACGTCACGTTCGGCTCATCAAAAGACGATGTATATAAGGGGAATAAGTCGGTTATTACGTGGTAAGATTTGCTTAAAACATTTAGCTCACCAGGCCTTGCAGCCAAGCCCAATTAACTAGCGAAAAGGATGAACGTATAAGAATCTCAAATGTAAAGTACCTGACAACAGAGTTGTTGGCAAACCAATTACACTTTAAAAACTTTTTCACAATGTCAAATCAGGCTACTGTATTTCCTTCAAATAGCGCTATCCTCTAATAAGCACCCCCTTAAAAACTAGATTATTAGCGCCGCTTTTTCATTAGCGCTGAACCCTTTGAGTTAATTTTAAATTAGTGCCGGGGCGCTAAGAAGTGGAAATGTGGTATTAAACAATACTGTAAATAATGCATTGCCATCTGCAACAGTGATTTTTTCGTGTGTTTTTTCTTTCTTGATAACTTGAGGGATCGTATGTTTTTATTTTCAGGGTTGGATTGGTCGGTTCTGGGAAGCCTCCCTGCGATACATACTCCGACACGACGTTAGCTATTATAATCAGCGGACTCGGTGCTCCAGGTATAGTTATCTTAATTGCTATATTTGTGTTGCTGATTAGGCGAGTTCGACTTAGTAGACGCTCCAAATATAGTCAAATAAACTAATTTGTGGATTTATCAATTTTTTTTTATGAACTAGTAAAAGTAATTAACTATTGGTAAATAATATAAAAAGGTGCTTACTGGAACACCCAACTTTTAAGCTCACTGGAACACCCAACTTTTAAGCTCACTGGAACACCCAACTTTTAAGCTTTAAAACATTGCGTTAAGAATAAAATTCATTTGACTGATAATTAATCATATTTACTCCTGCAATAAACAGGACGAAAGTTTATTTCAGTGACCTAATTTGTTGGTGAGCATTTCTGTTTTTGAAGCATAATAGCTGAATATTTTCAGCATTTTTCTGCTGCGGTAAAAAAATTTCTTCTGCAGATAGTCAAATTTCGCATCTTTCTCGAGTGGAGACGTATGTGCACTTAAGAATGTTTACAATGTTCTGAATACATGCAGTAAGATAGAGACTCCTTATTTTATGTATAGATATAAACTGCTGGATAGAAGGAGAATAATTTTTGCACGTTAAATTAACGATTCGTAGTTGTAGAATCTTACAGTTCTCAGTTTAGTTGTTTTATAAATACCACTTTAAAGTGAACGCGATTTCGAGATTCTCTTTTTTTCAGTCTAGTGAGAATTTTCTAATTTATGTATCGTTCTGCACGCTTTTTTTTTATAAGAAACATACTTTTTAAGTGCAGCCTGGATTTTTCTTTATTTTAAAGATGGTTTCTGGAAATGTATATTGGCCCTTATTACTACGATGCGATTTTGTAATTGAAGAAGTCTTTAACCTAAAGGTCTTGGTTTTTTTTTCGAATGTATTTTATATAACAGGCGTAAATCATTTGATATCAAGTTCATGAGTACTTAAGTTGTTGTGTTTCCTTTTTTAAATTCTCTTCAATTATTTTGGATATCTCCTTGTTAACAGAAACTCAAATAACATGTTGTCCGATTTTTGACCGCCGTCGAACATTGGTACCATTTTAGTGACGTCATACGCAAAATTAATTTATTTAGTTCCTATTAAGAACTCGAAAAGAGAGAAGCATATTTTTGCGTTTTTATGTTCTAGTTAATATAAGTAACTTTGTCACGTGACATATTTTGTAAATAATATTTTTTTGCATACAAAATTTTTCGAATATTTTAAAATATTGTTTTTTCATGTTATTATTTGTGTATTTCATTTTCTCGGCTCACGGTTGTCAGGACAACCAATCCAATGAAGGTTTATTATTGGATATTTTTTTTGACATGTAACAACTAATGGCGGTAAAGTCCGCGAGATGTTGTTAGGTCAGTAAATACCTTGAGAAGAGTTTGAGTTTTTTAAAATGTTGGAGCGGTTAAGGACCGTCGTTAAAAAATATCGGGTAGAAAGATATAATGAATAAAACTATGTGGAAATGTTATCATTTGGAATTTTTGGAATCACCATTAAAAGCACGCAGTTTATGCAAATTTATGTTGTTGATAAATTTAACGACCTCATGAATAACAGACCTTCGTGTTGTGTTGGACTGTTTCTTGTTTGTTTTATAAGCATATATAATTTTTAAAATCAGGCTCATTTATGCTTAATCTTAATTTTTAAAAAGGCTTGATTATGCTTGCGATATGCTGGTGAAAAGTTCGATGAAATGCTTACTATATTCTTATTTTTTTACTAAACTGAGCCTGAATATTGCTTATAACGTTATGCTTATAAAAAACCAGGTTTTCAAGTCCATAAAGCCAAGGGCATAGAGATGTTTTTCCACTTTAGGTCTGCTTTTGTGATTGATTTCACAACTATGAGACCCTGCGGAAAAGTTTGAAAGTATTGGAGGCATTATACGTAGAAATTCTTCGAAAAACTAATTGTGTCACAAAGAATGGTGAGCATAGTAAATGTTATTCATTTTTAATCTTCACAGTATTATACAAATAAAAAAGGTCGTATTCATTCTATTCCTGCATAGGGATGCGGCTTAGACAAACTACGGTCACCGTGCGTGAACCTGGTGCAGACTAATGAACAAACATAACCTTGTTCTCAAGGTCTTTTCTTTTTTTAGCATGTGAAGGCGAGACACAGAAAAGAGGCCCTGTGAATGAGGTTAAAACAAAAGAAACCAATATTATACAAATCGTTTCCATCTTCACTCCATATATGGTCACCCTGGTCATCCTGTATGGTATACAAGCGTTAAAAGACCCGGGGCGAGGTAGCTTATTACGACATTGCGTCTGTGTATATTCATTAAGATTGAATGTTTGTTATGTACAATGATGTTGGATACACTCTTTTTAACTTGACTTTTTCTTTAACGACCGTTTGTCATCATCATCATATTGTTTCTTTGCTTGTTCTCTCTGCTTGAACTCTACGCATGCTTTCTTTACATTCTCGCTGCAGTGTTTACCTAAAAGGTATAACAAACGTTTGTAGAGGTTCGTTTACCTCGCTTTTCAAAAAATAAGTTAAATGTTTTATTCATAAATTTACAAGGCTGAACCCACAAGACTTGTGAGGAATGAACCTTGTTTCTAGGATCTTTTAATTTTGTGACGCTCTTAGGCGGTCTCTCCGTTACAACTACTCCTGGGTAAGAGACTTTGGAAACAAGGTTAATTTAGGAAAAAATATTCCATCAATAGATCAATCTCGTCTCCGGGGCTTCTTTTGTGTTTGTTAAAAAAAGCAGAAGGGAATTCCTTGAGATGAAGTTGTATTTGCATTAATTCAACTTACTAATTTTTCCTTTCCCATTCGGTTTTTCGATGTTACATTTGGCACAACTAATCGCTCCGACAACAGGAGGTGCAGGTCCAACTGGTGAACTTGGTTTGTGGCGGTTGTAACTTGATTGTGCGCCTGGAAACGCCATGGCGTAAGGATTTCCACCGCTAGGACTCTGTGGTACCGAGTTCTCCACTGTTGTGATATAGCCGGCAAGCGCCTCTGGGAATATAATTAACAAGTAAATAAATGAATAAACAAATAAATTTTTATTGTTTCTTTCACGCAATTTTAACCTTAATTCCAGGGCTGCTTCTCTCTTATTTTGATTATCAAAAAAAAAAAAGATGAAAAAAGGTTTGGCGCATAGCCTTGGTGAAGGTATTATTTGTGCCTCTCGTTTCGTATAAGCAATTTTCATAGGGAATCATCTTTACACAGTGTACCTAAGTAAGGCTTCTCATATTTGTATATATCAAGATTACTCGAAAATTAAATGTGCGCTAAAAATGATGGGCGAAAAAAAGATAGAAAACTAAAATGTGAATTTCACCTGCTGTTTGCTCTCCCGTGTAATCACCAGTATATGTACCGCGATTGAAGTTTTTTAATTGTGGCCAGCTTCGTACGCCGTACATTTCGCACAATCCCTTTCCCGAACCAAAACAATCAACCTAAAAATAGCAAAATATTACAAACTTGAATTCAGTTTTTCTTACCGCATACACAACAAGAAAATGTGGAGTCAAGAAAAAGACTGGGGAGAAGGTTGGTATGGTTTTAATAACCAAGTGAATTACGTGAACATTTATATAAGTTTTTAGGCAACTTTAGCTTTAATATAAAGAAGTCCCGAGTACTAAGTTTGCTTCCGCGCTTACAATATAACATTTTAACAACTTCGAACTCAAACAGCATCCTCGTTCACAGTTTGTTTTTGTGACTTTCTAATATCGAAGCATTTGCATTGCCACTTAAAAGATTTACCATCTAGCTGATACTACTAAAATATTTCTTTTTAAAGCTTATATAGTCGGTAGAGGGCAGTTTACTTTTTTACGCAAAGGTAGCAATTAAAAAAATGTAAAAAACAACTTTGCAAAATCGTTCTTGTTTGTTCATGTTTTGGCAATTTGCTGTTTAGTTGCACAAAATAGTGTTAATAATCCACGGGTTCGCCCGTCCATTTTCTACCGCATAGCGTTCTTCTCGCTACTTGCGCAGCTAAGCTACTATTTAGCTTGACAGGCAGACAGACGGACGGACGTATACGGGTATTATAATATAGATTAGTCGTTAACCCGTGAATAAATTCACGGGGTCGCCCGTCCTTTTTATATCGCATTTCGCGTTTC
This sequence comes from Hydractinia symbiolongicarpus, assembly GCF_029227915.1. NCBI lineage: Eukaryota > Metazoa > Cnidaria > Hydrozoa > Anthoathecata > Hydractiniidae > Hydractinia > Hydractinia symbiolongicarpus. The sequence continues at coordinate 17,709,522 of NC_079875.1, read as the reverse complement.
CGTAACAGGACGCGTCTTTCGCGGACACACAGACAGACAGACAGACGACGGCTATTATTAAAGAGATTCTTGAGTGACGAATATAATTCATTCTATTTTCTTTCATATACAACACACATCTTTTCAAATGTTTTGCAGAGCATCTTTAGTTGTTTTAATTTATCCAACTTCAAAATCTATAGGGTTTTGGGCACTTACGTCTATTATTATATAGATCTCGAATATTTATACAGCCACTTCAGTGTTGGAAACACTGTTATTAATGTGGGTCCTGCGTTCTGAATGTATACATTAGGTATACACCGGCTAGCCTACCCAATTTCCATGGCATGGGTTGACCCGTAGCTGAGTAAAGACACTTGATAAACATGCCCACGCTTTGGACCGAACCACGGTCCTTGTAATGCGAACGCCATAACCGCAAGGCCACGCGATATCTAAATCTCCGTATATTCGGATAAAGGCGTCAGTAAATTTTCGTCAAATTATAAACTGCTTGATAAATACCTTAGCCAAATCTAAACTTCTCGTTCCAAGATTGGTAGCTGCGCGTTCAAATTCTGGTTCTAATTTCTGACAATCGCTACACCTAAAATGCAAAAAAAATGTATTTTAACTGACTTTACTGTGTAATAAATTAAAGTATTAAGTCGGTTAATTTATTAGGGCTCTATAAATTAAATAAATCAAGCAACCTTGTACCCAGGGTTTGCTGTATATAGTCACCATTTTTAAGTCTAAACACGTGTACATCTGGCATTAAAGCTATTAAAAACTGTTCACTTAATTCACAAAGAATTGTAACAAGCGGCGCGTTTTTTTCTAACGCGTGCGTGTATTTCCTCTGTGCCCGTTTCCATCAGAATAATCAAAATATGTATGATTTCCCGGTGGTAATCTCGCACTACCTTTTTACTGCTGCTCCAACGTCGGCGGAATTGGACACTGGCGAGAAGGAGATTTCTCTAATACATGGATCTGTATTTTGATGGGTCAAAATTAGGTGATCACGAGTTATGGCTACTAGAATAAGTATCTAGTACATATTTCAGGCTCATATTAAATGCGGTTAAAACTGTAATGCATAGCCTTTATAGGTGGTCGACACTTGTTCATTAGTGCACCATTTTGCTTTGATGGGTAAACGCTGTGGGCAAACTTAGCTTATATAAATCCTAGGTGACACGTAAAAAATTATATTGTAGATATATGTACGTACCAGGGTGCATAAAAATTCACCAGTAACACCTCCTTGTCTTTAGCATATCCAAGAAATGTATTATCTGTAAGCTCTGAAACATAAGCATTTGAGCAAGCCACCATCCCCAGCAATATCGCAGCTAGTACTACCATTTTTTTTATTTATTCTAAACTAAAAGATGATAAATGAAAAGTAAAAAGTTTGCAACGAATGGATTGAAGTTTCAATTCACAAATCATCTGAAATGTTTATAAAAAAACAAGGGCCCCAAGACCAATTTCCTAGCTTCTGCAATTTTTACAGGGTCTAATTTCAATAAAATAGTTTCAAAATGTCCTCCCAACGAGGAATTTTACATCTGTTGTGAAAAATACAAAAGATAGAACAGGATTTCAATAAACTACAGAGCACTTCTAATCGACAGACACCAGTTCCTCCTTAACGCAATAAATTCCTTGTATCGCAGGTTTTTCAGGTTACTGGACAACCCAAGTTAAATTTTCCCGCGAAATATCAGATTTATTAAAAAGAATAAATAAATAAAAGTTTTGTCTGCACGAAAGACAAACCTTTTTACGACTAAGAGCTATAGCTCTTAAAAATCAAATTCAACACAAAAATATATATGAAACGCGTTAATAGAGCATAAAATGTATCCCGCCATTTCGGAGCGTGCATAGCAAAGTATCATCCATCATTTGATCAACAAAGTAAACATGCAATTTAATAGAGAAATCCAACACAGTGTATATTTAAAAATTTAAATCTTTTAGATGAGCGAAAAAAAATGTAGCGTTACGCTTCACTGCATCTCAATCAGCAGGCTTGCCAATTTCTTGCAGTTTTTTAACGATGTATGCCTTCGTAACGCATGATTAACTTCACTGCTCTCCAACTACATGCGGTATGCTTTTGTTCTGTTTCGTTTTCTTTAAATATGTTTTTCTTTTCGTCTGTGTCACTAAAAGATAATTTTAAAAACGTTTTTATTTTAAAGGTGCTGCGAGAACTGTGTTTTATTTTCAAAATTTTTCTTAGTCGCCGTTTTGTCCAAGTTTTTGGCTACTTTTTCAATGTTTTGTATATAATTATGTTCTAACGGTGACAGTCACGTACCCTTAAGATAGAATAAGTTAGTTTTATTCAGTTCGTTTGCTAGACCTAGGTTTAATGCTCAAGAGTGTATCCTTTTTATCAACCTCGTCCTTTTTATATTTGGAAGGTCTGAACAAATAAAAAAAAAAGTCTGAAATCCTGGGGACTAGGTTGCTTCTTATATGAACTCGGCGTTTTTTTCCACCAATGATCCCACACCTGCAACACATGATAGGATCCTGTAGCCGCCAAGCCTAGATCCCTGCGTTTGTTTGCGACATTAGGATAGTTACACTGCTGTTTCATTCAAGAAACATAATAGTAGAGCAAGTAACAAACATATTTTGTTCTTTTCCCAAGCATATTTCTCCCTAACTTTTAGTTGTTACGCAGTACTCCATTTTTTTAGAATGTTTTGACACGCTGGTCACTTTTAGCGTAAATTACTAACCTCGTCGCCAGGACTAAGCGACATCTATCACTAAAAGAGTTAACAAATTCTGGGAATGAGGTTGATAAACTTCCAAACAGCATGGTTCCAACTGGATTGAGAAATTTTAATAATTAAGAGGGCTCTGCGTTTGTTTCAAACAGAGATTAGAAGTGATATCATCATTTAGTTTTATTAAACACTTGAGCAACAACATGTTTTGTTCTGCTGGTATCTCACAGCAACCCATAGAATAATTGAAAAAAAACATGGATGGGTCGTTATTTTATAAATCTCCTGCAAGGAGAATAAGAGATAATTTTCCTGGAGAATTGATCCAACTGTTTTGGAGAAAAAAAGTTTAACATTTGTTGCTAAATGGTTGCGTATCAAAATTTCAACAATGGTTTTTACGTATATTTTTGAAGATTTTAATTGTGTTACTGTTTAGATGGATAAGTCATTCTGAGCACGATTTAATTTTATTTCTTATAACATCTTTTATACCCTTTCTTGAGGATGACGTCACAGTCGTGATTTTCAAAGCATCGTCGCTAACTTTTTCGCAGTTGTACCTGTATTTTAGCGTCGTCGCATTTTTCTCTACTTATGTATGGGTATTTCATCATCTCAAATTTAATATTTTAGTATGTGTTTCGTTTTTTCCATAAACTCAACTACAGATGCATTTTCCTAACTTTGATGTTATTTTCTTGCGTAGCCATTCTTCCTCATTCTACTACACTTTTTGTTCAAATTTTCTGAAAACTAATATTTTATTTCTTATTTAAAAGCTTTCTACCGGCTTATGTATTTTCAAAAAAAAACACTTAAATTAAAAAAATATAAAAATGCACAAAGCTCTTCGCAACAGTGTTACATTTATCAATCTACTGGCGTTCCACGTAAAAACATTCTAAGACTTTTTTTTTGTTTGGGTCACACGGCGGCACACTTCCACCCCCACTCCTACCCCAGGCTAATTTTATTTTTCATTTCGCTTCTTATTTTTCTTCATATTAACTTATCTACGTTTATTCATTATTTATTATTTATTTCAAGTTGTCACCAACCCTTTTTTGCTTCAACACATTTCCACATGTTCTTCGCCATTTTCCTTTTTTACGTTTTGATTTTTTACAATTACTATGGGAAAGATTGCACCATGTGGTCCCAGTTCCAAAATTGGTGCCGAATCCTAGTTTTTATGTCGAATTATGAATTCTATTTTACATTTAGGTCATTTAATATGTCCTTCTTACGATATATGATAAAACAGCCCTTAATACAGCTTCTGTTATTTCAACAGTGTCGGCTACAGTTTAATTTTTTTAATATGTTCAGAACAAAGGTTGTCTTTGTATTTAGAGCTTTCAATATGTCCTATAAAAAGAATTGGTCAGAAAACCACAGTTGGTCTGACAAACAAGAACGTGATTTAATGAAAAAGCACTATATGTTCGCACCAAGTTATCTACATTATGACTACCTCTTCAAGATATTACTGATAGGAGATAGCGGAACGGGGAAGAGCTCGCTTCTTATTCGTTTCTGTGATGATTATTTCTCCAACACATTCATCAGTACGATCGGCGTGGATTTTAAAATAAAAACTTTGGAATTGGATGGCAAGCTGATAAAATTACAAGTTAGTTATTTATTGTTGTTATTTCTTGTGATAGCTTGGAACACAGTGTTTTTATGGCATTGGGTTAACCTTTGTTTTTAAAGACGATTGGCCTCTAGTTCCTACCGTATTTTAGTTCAGTTTTATTAGGAGAAATAAAATATCTAGGTCATAGATTTTTGCTGCACCTGTTACTCCCAATTCCATAATAATCTGTTAAATGACAGATAATTTGGCATTGTCGAGAAGCTTGTCGTTATCCAAGTGAACACTCCTTTTATATCTCGACAAATAGATCATATGGTACAATAATATCATATAATCGGCGCGAATGAAAATGATAAGAATTGTTGCTGCGATAATGTTAGGTAGCTTCATATGAGCTTTATCTGATAATTTTCGATTAGACGACGATTATATCCGACAATATGCACTAATCTCATGAAATCGCGCGTCCGTAAATCTTTAATTTCGTGCAGTGACTTTGATATGTTCTTATGACATTTCCCAGGCATTAATTAAGAATCGTTCTTTTTTCGTGGGAACGAGGTTGTTGGACAACCTTGTAACCTTTATGCTGCTACTCAACCTCGTCCCCAGGGCATCTTGTATCTTTTCTGACCCCGAGATGGCGATACGAACGTCCCGGGGTCAGAAAAGATACAAAATGCCATGGGGACGAGGTTGACTGCTACTCTTTGTTTTTTTTCCATCCAATCTTGTTCAAAATGATACTTAAACTACTTCTGGAACTAAAACGAATAATCTTATCATCACAAAAAATAATTAGAAGGATAACCAATCAAATTGCAGCATTACTGTTCTTCTATTTCATTTTTGAATGTTTTGAAATTATCATCAGATTAGAGATAACTCACAAACCGAAAAGTGTACGCTAAGACTATGTTCACACTTTGCGGATAGAGATCGATGAGTGTGTTTGTCCACAGGAAGCTAACCCTATCCGATATGCGAAACAGTTGGATTCCGTTTCGATGCAAAAAGTGAAATGACTTCGTTCGAATACTGAAATGGCATCGTGTAAACAAACTGGCGACTTTAAAAGAAAATCAAACTCCCAAGTTTTACTATTACCTTTAAGTCAGTCTTGCTAGTTTGCCAGTACACATTTTATTCCGAAATATTTCTCTTCGGAACGACATGTATCCGCAACACATAAACATAGTCTAAACTAAAACAGGAGGGAGGGACAAATCCAAACGTCTAAATATGTTGTACCGTGACAACCTCGTCCCCAGGCACTGTCGTATATAAAAAAAACCTAACAATCCTGGGACGAGGTTGTATCGTGAAACACCGAGAAGGAAAACTATTTTAAAATAAAAATGTTTTTATCGAGCTCCTCCCAGAGGTAAAAAACAACAACAACTGACTGTTTTTATTCACTTCACAACATTTTTCTTGTTTAGTATTTCCAGCTTAATTTTTTTGCTACTTGTAGCTGGCACAAAAACCTTTTGGGATCCAGGTTGATTTCCTTGATATTTGTGTCATAAGGCAGACCTTCATCTACTTAGCAAAGCAGAGAACGGTGCTTTGTTAACTATTTCTTGAAGATGCTTTTTCTACAATATATTATAGGTTTGGGACAGTGCGGGTCAAGAACGATTCCGTACGCTAACTACGTCTTACTACCGAGGAGCTCATGGTATAATAATTGTGTATGATATAAGCGATCGAGCAAGCTTTGTCAATGTCAGCATGTGGCTGTCAGAAATTGACAAATACGCGAGTGACAACGTGCACAAAGTATTGGTGGGGAATAAATCGGATAAAGAGACTGAGAGAGAAGTTGATTTTAATTCAGCAAAAATAATGGCGGACAAGCTGGGGATAGATTTAATCGAGTCAAGCGCCAAAAATAACGACAATGTCGAAGAAATATTCAATGGACTTGTAAAAGAATTAAAAACACAGTTGGGTGACATTGATGAAAAATGCACGAGTCAGCTAAAAGGAGCCACGACACTTTGTGAAGGGATTAATGTCATGGAAGAAAGAATGTCATGTTGTTGGTGATGACGTCATCATGTCATGAAAAGAAAATGTCTAGTATGTTGGAGATGACATCATCGTGTCATGAAAAGAAAATGTCTACCGTTAGTGAAGACGTCATCGTGTCATGAAAGAGCGCTAGTATGTTGGTGATGACGTCATCATGCCACAAAAATAAAATGGCTATTATTGGTGATGACGTTATCGTGTCATAAAAAGCGCTAGCATGTTTGAGCAGGAGAGGCAATGACGTCATAATCGGCGCATGTTTAGATCATAGCATTACAGAGGGTTAAAATTAACATGACCAAGAGAACCTTGCCCTCATCGCCAACAGATGTTGACGCATTTTGAGAAAACCACAAAACATTTCTTGTTATTTAATGATTTAGATTATTCGCGATATTTTCAGTATCACATTTTTGTAATTTTTTACAACTCTAGAGGTATTGTAAATATTTTTTCTTTACGTTAATTTTAACCTCCTCTCTTTAACCTATCTCAACTACATGGAGCTTGATGATATGACAAAATATGTCTTCTACTTGCTCCAGTCATTATTTGATTGTAAACGCGAACAAACATGAACAAAGAAAAAAAAATATTCTGACGAAATATATACATACATAAAAAATGAAAGAGAAAATGTCATGTGCTTATGATGACGTCATAATGTTGTGATATCGAATCTGTTACCGCGGTGATACCAAAGAAATACTGACACGGTGTCTTTAGTGACGTCATGGACGAAAGTATGTCACGCTGTTGAATATTGATGTCGCAATCACAATGCCACAGTGAAGAAATAATCGCGATGTCTCTAGTGATGATACCATACAGGAGAGGCGGGTGACGTCATAATAGGCGCATGTTTTGATCATAGCAATACAGGGGGTTAAAATTAACGTGACCAAGAGAACCTTGACCTCATCGCCAACAGAATACCCACATGCAAAAAAAAAAACATGTCTGAAAATTCGAATAACCAAATGAGAAATTTGAGGTGGAAGGAGGAATAATTTGTGTGATTTATGTCATATCAAGCCAATATTTTTACGTATTTTAAAGACGTTGACTATCCACATTATAGTTGTATCTAAATTTAGAAACATGCTAAAAAGTAAGGAGAAAAGAAGGTTTTAAATATCCCACAGGTTACATATGCAACTTAAAAAAGTACAAATCTGTGTAGAGAAACACGAGGCTGTATCATTACACATAAAGTTAATATAATATGGTTGAAATATAACCATCATAAATTTCATCACCCACAAGAACTTATCTGTTTTAAAAACTTGATTAAGGAGAAATACGAAAATAGCTTTTCAAAAATAACATTTTCTTTTCTTTAGTAGAACCATAAAAAAATTGAGTATTAATATAAAAGATATATAAATATGTACATATACAGTATACTATATGATAAAAAATAACAAATCACACACAGAGAGTACGAACTAGGCGTGTTTTTTTAACAGGAAAATTTTATGAAAAAATGGCTGATTAACGCGAATGTGATTCGTTAACTAAACCGGACATAATGAATTACAAAATGCTATCTACAGAAATTTCGTTAGTAAACAATTAATTATAGGTTTAAAAGGTAAAAATAATAAAATTCTGGCCCTTATCAGCATAAATTTCAAAAGTTCGCAATTGTTAAGCTCTTTCTCGAGGAGAAATTATGCAATTAAAAATTAACGACACTCAGGGCATTCTAATCTTGGCTTATCTGAAAGAGCTCTGGAGATTAGAATATTGATGGAACTATTTAATAGACACATCAACATCTTAACCTTTTCGTGCCTGGTGTCTTCATACCCCTATTGCTTTCCTATGTGATAGGGGGTCGCTGTTAAGTACCTGATATGAACGGTTGTTAAGGATATAATCAAAGGCAAAGTTTGGCTTTTTTTGAAGTTTCGAAAATTTCCAAAGTTATGAGGCATTCAAGGGTTAACCAATATTTTTTTAACTTATAGCTCACTTTACCAGCAATCTCGTTCCCATGGCTCCTTATTGCTTGAACGACAGAAGAAGCTACAAAAAACAAGGTTGATATTACAAGCGCCAAAAATTTCTACATAGCTACACTTTCTTCTTATTCCGTTTCGAAGTTTTTTTCTTCCGGCGGCTATCAGTCAAAAGATTTGACAGAAACAGCTTCTATCTCCAAATGTTTTACTTACATACGTATGACCAAGTATCTCAAGTTTTGCATTTTTTACCACTGAAATCTACATGGATAATCTTTCCCGTCTTACAAGATTCACGTTTGAGGTCACACCAATCATAATAAACTTTTCCATTTGAACCACAAATTTCAAACAGAGCAACGCTAACGTTTTTTTCACAACAATTAATACACTGAGGTTTACCCTTACTATTGGTAACACATTTGTGTCCAACCTTGCAAATAATTCCATCACACCTCTCTTTTGCTAAAAACAAAATATAAGATGTTGTAACAAAATTTCATAAACATGCTCAAACTTCTTCTGAACATTTTGCCGTGTAAGCGCTAAATAAACTCTTACTTGATGTGCTACTTTTGATATAAGGGGCTGCGAGGTCGCTGTCCCTTTATATCAAAAAGAGAAAAAACCCGTGGTCGTACTGAACTTTGACATCATTGAAATAAATAGACTGCAAACGAACTTGCATATACTTACTCGTGCAGGGACCATGATGGGCAACTGCTATAACTTGATGCGAGTCGCATGCAGCTTTAAGTAGGTGACAATGAGATTCGTATGTTTTCCCATCCGCTGCGCATAGTTGCTGTCCTGGTATGCAGGAGGACGGACACGTGCGCGTGATGCAGTATGAGGCGCCACTTTGATCGTAAACACAAGACTTTCCATCTGAACATGTAACGCCCTTACAAAAATCTAAAAATAAAATATCTTTCCCATTGTTTTTAATCAACTTCGTTTCTATAGCCTTTTTCTCTGACCATCATGATCGTACCTTTAGAGCCTCTTAAACTACATCAAAATCTCAACTTAATTCCCAGGCTTCAAAGTGATTGTACAGTTTAGATCAAAATGATAATCAACCAATTTCCTCTAAGACCGACGCAATCAGAATGTCAAAACGCTTGAACTAATTTATATAGTAAAATATCTCTAAGGCGGACACCCTTGGTGCAAAAAAAGGTGTCCGTCTTGGTCTTATAGAGGTGTCCGCTTTTTAGAGGTTGTATCCAAAAATCACTTTTGTCGCAAACACGACTTATTCTATTCCTTACAAATGAAAGAAATAATTTGATGAATGTGAACTTGTATTATTTTTAAGCTCTACTGTTATACAGACAAAAACAAATATCAACTAACAAATACATTGTATTTTATAATCTACTCGAAGAAATCTCGGATTGAAGGTTGCTTCCTTTTTGATATTTAGAGATCCTCCACTTTTTTCGTAACTGATGACAGCATGTCTTGACTTTCCTCGACAGTAATAGGGCTGCGAAAAGTTTTTTTATGCGTTTTATACAGAACTTTTTCAAGGAAAAATGTCATTTAATGCAAAAAAAAGTGACCGTCTGTTTTATAGAGATTTTTTTTGTGAGAGATTGACCTGAAATCAGTCCGTTCCAAGGAACAGTGTCCGTTATATAGAGGTTTCCGATTTAGACCATGACCGCTTTAGAGAGATTCCACTGTATTTTCATTCCCCTGTTTTATTTTAGGTACTTTTTGACATAAGAGAGTTGGGGACGAGGTTGATAAGTTAAAAATATACCTTTACAATTTCCATTGTAGGCGATATCAACGTTGTTGATGTTACTTGCACATAATATTTTACTCATTTCACAACCATCTGCGTACGTCACTCCATCTGTGCCACACACTTTACCTGTCACCTTAGAACATAATCTCGAGTATTTGCAATTATTTCCGCTTTCACTGCATATCGTTTCCTTGCAGGCACCTATGACAAAGAAGTAATTAAAACCTTAGCCATATTTAATAAGAACCACTAACACAAAATTTGAAGTTATTTTATCAGGGAACAATCTGAGGCAGGATGTACTTTTTTAACACTTATTCAGCATTGAACTCTACGGATAATGACGATGACGAATAGTTCTGGGAATGGAGAAAATAGATAATGTTGAAGTGAGCCAACCTCCTTCCCGGGGCTTTTTGTCTTTTTTTGACACTGGGTGGCACCGAAGCGCCGTCCAAACGCAAAAACGTTTTATTATGCCCTGGTAACATGGAGGTTGGAAGTAAGCATATTTGTAAAAACATACATATATGATACTACTAATTAAAGAAAAACACTGTTTCTTAGTGAGACACACTTTATTTTGTTCTTTAATCTATAATTCAAGCTGAATATATATTCTTATTATTTGGCAAAATATCAGCCTCAAAGTTCTTATAAACGAGTTTCTTATAAAAAAGCATGTAGCGATTTTATCTGACTTTTACACTATAAATAGTAACCTAAAACCGTGTTCACACGATCGTTGAAGCACTCCCCCTCAAAGAAGGTTGTCTATTCTAAATATAACTCAAACTTTACACAGACTGTGCAAACAATAACAACTTTTGCACATGTATACTTAAAAGTTGAAAAGAGAGATATTTTTATAAAATGTATGTACATTTTCAGAAAAAAATGACAGTTTTTTTAATCTTCAGGTAAATGTTTTGACAGGGCAGACATTGAGGAATTTTAATGCTGATGTTGAAATTATACAAATTTTTTTTGCCACTGCTTTTCAAATTTTTTTATTCATTGAGTTTTCGATATATTGAATTTGTTGCATTTTACAATTACAATTTTTTGTTCCATTTTTTCCCGCTCTTTTTATTTGCGAAGGAAATTGACATCAAGGCAAACAAAAAAAAAAAAAATTAAACGGTGATTCTGAAACGCTGGTCACATTGTGCTTGTTTATAAATGGCCAAAAAAAATTTTTATTTTTCAAAAATTTATATACAGGATTGCTGTACATCTATTAATTTTTTGAATTGTAGTTCCATGGGTTCGAAAAATGTTCGATTTATAAACCAATTACTCTGCACCATGTACATACTTGTGATAAAACAGAAAAAAAATATCAGCAGTGACATATTTACACCAATCAAATAAACAGGGTTGATGTTCAATGCAAACAAAAAACAATTTTCTACACATAAACACATTCCACTGGATTTAATTTAGTAAACAAATACAACGGTTACTGACTAAGTTGTTTGATAAAAGCATCGAGTCTTGTTAATCCAGGAATTATTAATAATTGCGTAATATCACATTATTTAGCGTGGCGAAATAACAGGAAGTTCGGTGTAGGTATGTTTGGTTTTGTCTTTTTTCTGTATTGCTTTATTTACATAAAGTCGAGTGTTCACTTTTAGTTACCAGCACGTCATGTCATGACCTGGATATAATTGGAATTGTTTGAGCACCGATGTCGCCAGTGGCAAAGAAGACCTTTCACTGGAATATTATGTAACGACACAATTCACTTGTATATAATTTAATAAAACGGAAAATTTACAGAGTTGTGATATATAAACTTTTTGCTTGAATCCAGCAAGGATTGCAGGTCTGGAGATAAGGTCGATCATTGGTTAAAATTTAGCAATTCTTTTCCTCTTCACAAAACAAAACAAAGAAATGAAAAAAAAAAATTTCGTAAATTTTCTTTGCTTTTGTGGAGAACTTTAAATTCTCATGGAGCTTTTTTGATGTAAAAATATCTAGGGTCGAAGTTCAAGAGGTATGCATATTTTCCTGTTTAATATCTATGTATTTTCGTCCCTAGAGCTCTCGGAGAAAGACTTACATAGAGGTCTAATATCGAGAATCACATGCCATGCCATCGAAAAAAATTCTTATGCGATTTTTCTTCCAGCCTCGTTCCCAGGGTTTTTTGCATTTTTAGCATCGGGGAAGCACAAGCGGCTTTGACATAGGCAACAAGCCCTGGGACGAGGATGTTTCTCCTACCTTTTGTTGCGCCTGGACAAGTTACACATGGTGCTTTGATTAAACCGTATCTGTATTTGAAAGCAAGAGCTGCAGATTCATACTCCGTCGTTGCAGTGCCTCCGCTTTTGCAACACGATGGAGAGTTGTCGAAGTACCCAAGAACTCTCCTACAAATGTCTTGTTTCTTTGCAGTCCAACATAAAAAACCTAAAACAGAGAAACTAATAACGTATCGGGAAAAATTTAGAATTAAAGTTATTGAGGGAAAATAATATTAGTCAGGGTGAAAAGAGTCGTAGGGAAATTAGTTGCAGGAGAAGAGACTGTCCTTTTGTAGACTTGCACATAAAAAGGAAGAGCTAGTTACTACTGGCTTTTTTGATGCCTGAAAAAAATTGCCGTGAACGAGGCTGAAACACCATGGTCTGTATATCAAGCCTATAGACAAAGCTAATTACAAATAGGGCTAGTATATTACCATTGCGAAAAAAAAATTTTTTTAGCAAATTTCACCCTAATTCGCGAAAATAAATTTCGCGAAATTTACTAATAGTTCCAGATTTGCGAAGTTTCTTCAAAGAAATATGTCTGTCAGTTTTAACTCGTAAAAATCTCTTAAGATTACTTTTATCGAAGATGTCGGAATTCAGTTTCTCTAAAACGAAAGCTTAGAAACAATCAAATTTCTTGTACCAAACCCCATTTTAAATCAACCAAGACAAACAAACTGATTTCTTACGAAACGTTGTTCATTAAAATCGGCCAATGAGCACAAGGCCAGCGTGTCCACATCTCACCCTCTTAAACAGTGCGGAAATTAATTATGTTTATTTTTGTGAGTAAAACCATTCGCTTAAAACGTCGCAGACAAAAAAAGTTTCTCAATATTAAAGAAGAATAAGCACAAACCAATCAAAGGGCGGAGTATTCTAAGCGCGAAAAATTCGTTAACAGCTCAGCGTGATATTTTTCAACCTTCTTCCGATTTCTCTGTGGTAAAGAAGAAACATGCTGGGTCTCTACGTTGTTGACTGCACGTGCTTTTATGAACACATTTTTGTTGGACGTGCAGCTTTACTCCGAATTTTCTTACGTGAAGTTTGTATCAATTATATGTCAAATCATTTTGCCCATAACCCTATTCGTGCTTAAGAGAGGGAAGTGAGAGGGAGGACTTTTTTAAAGCTCCTCAAATAACCCAGTGGGAATAAAGTTAAGAACAAGAACAAGACGGATTGGAATGGAAGAAAAATTTGATTGGCTATGGTGCTAATTAATATTTTGTTTTTATATTTTGTCTGTTCCTGTCTCCAAAAAAAGTTAAAATGATTTTAACTTTTAGTTTAGATCCAAACGGATGGGAACGAAAATATTTAACAACCAATCAATCAGATTCTAAAAGTTACCACTTTTTTATTCATTCTGCTCATTTCATTATTTCGAGAATATTCACCTTTAAGGTAAATTTTCACTCAAGAGTGGGACTTGGATCGCAAAATTGTGATTTCTGGAATCTGATTGAAAATTGATCTTGTGAACATTTTTTGTTGTTATTATTGTTTAAATATGTGTTATTAAAGAACTTAACAACTTAAGGCTGGTATTTGCAGACCAAACGTAAACAAGTAATCAATTCCTTATTTTGTTAAGTAAACAAACAGTAGACCGCTCTATGTTGGCACACCAATCCCCAGAAAAATAATGAATTTAGTACTTCGCTTGGTAATAAAGATTTAATCAAACTATGTTGGCACACAAAACTCAAACATATGATAAATTCAGTACTTCATTTGGTAAATAAAAGTTAGACCACACCATGTTGGCTTACACAAACAAATAATCAATTCAGTACTTTGTTGGTTACATAAACTTTACCACTCTATGCTGGTCCACCAAACCCTCTCTTTGAAACATGATATAAACAACCACTTCTCAAATGTGAGTCTTTCAAAAGCCTCATAGTACACTTAAGTAGAATTTTCACACAAAAAGACCTGGATACGAAGTTAAAAACTCACAAATCAGATCAACCGTCGATTTAACGGATAGATTAAAAAAACTGTAAACTACTTGCATTTTTGAGGATGGCAGAAATCGTCGACTTGTGCGAGAAATTCTTATTTGGATTTCTCTTATTTGGATTTATTTGGTGAAAACTTTTTATCGTTATCGTAACGACGTTAGTAGTTGACTTCCACGCAAAAAAATGTTGCAGTTACATATAAATTTATGATTCAATTTCTGGGAAATATACTTAACGCCAAAAAATAAACATGGCATCGCCAAATATTTTTCTTGCGTTTCTGACATCAAAGTACGTAAAAACATAATGTCTATTGTTTGATAAAGTATTTAAAGCGCATCTTTCAACCTGTGGTTTCCTAATACACGAAAATTATAGCTGGTAAAATATTACACAGTCTCAATTAGTGGTTTATAAGACAAACTGTCTATCCATCGTGCAGAAGATAGCCAGAAAAAAATGCGTCGATGGGTGCGCCTAATGCGGCGAATAAGCGTATAATGGCTACGAGGTAAATATATCAACTTCTACAAACTTTTCCTAATGTCTGACTTTTAAATAACCATCGAAGATAATGATCATATCTAGTGCTTTTGAACAATGACGAATACTAAACTAGAGTCGCACAATGCTGAGTTCGGATAAAATGTACGGTAAACAGATTTAATTCGACATACGGAAAAGTTGTGTTTCTTTAAAATATAGCCATACCTATCTACTTTAACTGCCATGACATTATTTAATTCCTTGTTTAGTGTGACAAAGAAATTGTCTTCACCCGCCATATTTGTTTCAAAACCGTTCTCAATTTTTTCTGCCATTTTTTTTAAACAACCAGACTCTGAAAATTTACATTTATGACAAATTTTCCAGACAAAAAATCTATATTTACTTGTCTGATGTTCTTATGCATACTCAGACACACAAACTTTAAAAAGAATGAAAAAAAAACAATGCTTAGTTTTCTTACCTTTCTTTGCAGCTACGGTTCCTATATTTTGACTGCATATGACAACAAGAATCAAAAAACATCTCATGTTTGTGGCTGTTTCTTACATACAGCAGGCGAAAATGATCTTTTAAATCTTCAACAAAACCAATAGATAAACAATGAAAAAATAAATAAATAATCTGCTTTAACTAATTCATCTTCATTTGCCTAAAATGTGTGATATCACTTTTAGCACTATTTTCGCTTTCCCATAAACAACAGAAGATTTACGATCACACATTTGTTAAAAATTTGTTGTGCATACCAGACGCGATAATGTAAAAACAGGCGCTCTTTTTATGAAAGTACACAAAAATAAAACAAACTTTGTACCCAGCTCCTTTAAAATACTGTGTTCAAATAAAACCACAGATGAACCAGGAAATAAATACTCTTTGCTAAAGATGTGGTTGACTCCAAAAATAAATAATTAGTTTGCGACCAACATCACTTTGAGAAAATTCTAAAAACGCTTAAAGATCTAACTAAAAACAAATCATACGACAGCAACAACAGCAGCAGTAGCTCCAACAATAAGAGATAAATAACAACAACAAAGAAAAAACAACAAACAACAAAAACAACAACAAGCAAAAAACAACAACAATAACAACAGCAGCAACAACAACAGAACGTCAGTATGAAAAAAACTTCAAAAAACCTTTTAAACAAAATAAAAAAGCAAAAATGTCTTCAAGTATTTTTTTTAAACACAAGTGTCACGTCCCGTGTCATTCATTGTTGATTTATCAGTGGCACAGTGGTGCTTCGTCTTCTCTATTTCATCGACGCAGCTATCACCATCTATAGTGAGATTCCCTAAAATGCTCCCAGTCTGTTTATGTATACATACCTTAGGTGGCAATTGTATTTTCGGGACGGGATAATCAAAAGGTTTCAGTTTCAAGGGAAACCCAATGTACTCAGTGAAAATAAATTATAACAATAAATTGGGCGACTGTTTACATTGTCTAGGTAACACATTCTTATTGCAAATATTTAGCTGTCTGAGTCTGTGTTCACTTGTACACATATTTGGAGGTATTGCACAAGTCAATCTGTGTTAATGGGAGAGTACGACTACTAGCGCACAAATTAAAACTATTTACTTTATCTATCTTCATCGCACGCAACTTTACTTTTATTTTTTAAAAATGTTTGTTGACCATGTTGATAGACACCGTTCTGGAGAGAAATCCCTCTGAGATATTAGTAAGACTAACTAGAGGGCCTAGGCAACTGATCCAATAATTAAGCGAAAACTTTATCGCTTGTTTACATTTTAATGCCGCCATTTTCTTACCCTTTTCATGTCCACACGATGCGATTTTAGCGCGAAATCTTTTTACTATTTATTTCAAAACGGAATCTTTCGTCGGCATAAAAAAGATCAGTAAATAATTTTTGTAAGCATTAACAGTAGTAACCTGAACAAAATTTAGTCATACACAAAGATATTTGTTTAGTCTTCAAAAAGGAAAGCCAGAAAAATGGGTGGCCGGTAAAATATTTTGGTCGGTTCAAAATATTAGTATTTTGATTACTCTTCACCAACTTCTTTTAACTGTAAAGAAGATTCAGTTTCATGTGAATAAACATCCTTTGCGGCATGAGATATGCTTCGAAACGATTTCTGTGTGTACAGGATCAATATGTCGGCAGGAAATTGACAATTTTGTAAACAATGTATGTCGACCTTGTTATGTATTTCGCGGGAAAAATTGAAATAAATCATTTAAATATAAAAAACGATAAAGCATGTTGTTTCAGTCAAAGACTATCTCAAAGAAAGTGTTTATTTAGGAGAAAATTTGATCAAGTAGGTTGTCTGGTAAGTGTAGTAGCTAATACGCCTTCTTCAACCGCATTAGAAGAGATGCTCAGGAAAGTTTAAGATTTTACAGAGGATGTTGGATCATCTTTTAGGCAAACACAAACAAAGAGAGCATAACATTATCATCCGGGCGTTTATACACTTCATAATTACAATACAATCATTAAATCGTAAGGCGTACATTAATCTCTTTACCGCCCGGGCGACTAAACTATTCGGAATCATAAGACATGTGACATAGGAAAAAATGATAGTAGAGTCTCTACACGATGCTCTTTATATTGAGTCTTAAAATTTGTACAAAATTTTTATCCCAACAGAATTGGAACATGCCGCGTTCCCAAAGTAAGGGAGAAGTTGAACTTATAGCCAGGAGATTCGTTATTAACTCTTTTCCGAAAAGTTTTAAGAAAAACATGAAATCGGTAAGAAAAAGTGGAAATGGAAGCGATGGATTGCAAACGATTTTTCTGCGGTTAAAAATTGACAGCGCTTGATGATAGATTCCTTGCCATTATTCTTTGTACACGTAGTCAATACGAAAAAGCTCTATTTCTTCACGTTTTGTGTAAATGACTTCACTCATGCAAATATATTTTGTTGGTAAAAAGCCCAGATTAGAAATCTCCTAGAACAAGACTACATCAAGTCTTAATATTGGCTATTACTCGAAACTACCCCTAAAAATCTCTATAAAACCTTTAAAATGGGGAAAATATATAATAACTCTTGTTAGGATTGTCCTTAGAACTTTGTTTCATCAAGAAAACTCGTTTTACATGTTTTGGACAGGTAATTAATTCGATAACTCGATGTTTTCGGATTTTACCAGAAAATCTGCAAAAAACTGATTTTCGGACAATTTTTGGCAATTTTTTATGGTGCGAATCTATGTATAAACCGGAAAATATGTTACATAAATTTTATTTAGTTTTCAAAAACTTCAAACAGAATCCAAAAGTTCGCTCTAAAACTAAAGTAACTAAATTTTAAGCAGATAGTGGCATTTTGAACAAATGTCAAGCTTTTGATGACGTCATAAAAAATGTGCTAACGTAAGCAAAAATTTACTACATACTATATATTGCTAAGTTTGATTCACAAGCCTATAAAAAGTTTTTGGGTTGGGGGCGATCCTTCCAGTCATAATATGTTCGAAAAACCCCAGACCGAATAGGGTTAAGTTATTTCGTGTTGTAGCATGTTCGAATTTGCATGACAACAAATCGTTGTTAAGAGCATCAAAACCTGACTTGTGTATAATATCTAAAACAAACAACTGCTCATGTTTGCCACTTACTGATGAACTTTATGAACACTTTGGTCTAATATATATCCATAAATGCAATTAATGGTAATTTTGACCGGCTAAGTTTGTACATAAACACTTTTTTTGATATATTATTTAACTAGTACATACCAAGTTTAAAATATATCTAAAAATAGGCTTAAAATGCAACTAATGTTAATTGCGGCCGTTTGTAAACAATTATTCCGATAAATAGATGAGTATTTTTTTGTTTAACTTGTAATTATTTAGCAAGATTATTTTTTAGGCGGCGTCTATAGACAGATATACGTAAAAACCTTCTACATTCTTGAATTTAAAAAAGATCTATAAATTTTCAGAAGCTACCGGGTACTACTTACAATTCGCTTCGTTCGTCCTAAAAAATAGGCTACAGAACCTGAGAACGAAGTTGAGTTCTTTGATTTTAGTCTCAATTTCTCTGCATAATAAAGACACTGTAGTGTACTTTCATTTCCCTGTCTAGTTTATTTGTGGTCGTTTTTGGAAGCTAAATGGGAAAAAAGTTAATGATCTTTATTTTCACGGCTATGTTTTTCGCGCTTCTCAAAGTTTTGTTTGCCAAATTATGAAATTATATACCCAGGAAAAATTAGTTAAAATATCGCTCCTGAAAATTTATACCCGCGAACAAAAATTAATAAGTACAAATAATTCGTGAAATTTTACTTTCGTGAAAATCATAAAAGGACTATGAAAAAAGTAACCGTGTAAATACTTCGTTGATAAAAAAGTTGTTCCCTGAAGTATATTTCATAACATTTTATCGTCATTCGCGAAAATGAATACCTGCAAAAATTTTCCACAAACATTTTTCTGCCACAATTATTATCGACGAAATATTTTCAACTAACAGAATTGTCTACGCTCCAAAACTGTTAACTTAGAGCAGGTTTTGCTATAGATCTTTCTGAAGATATTTTCTAAACAAAAAAACTTTTGATTCAACATCTCAACTTTTTCTTTCCCCTAAACTTCTAAATCAACATAGCGCTATAACAAACCATCATTGTAAAAAAAAACCCTATTAAAATATGGCAATAATGACATGAAAACTTACGCGAAATAGACACCACCAGTGCTATTCTTCTCTGCAGGGACTCTTGGCAAAATAAATTTAATAAAAAGGCACATTGCCCTGGGAACGTGGTTGCACAGTACCACAATTAAAATTCTTCCATTCCGAAAAAAGAAATAGTCCTGGTAACAAGGTTGTGTTATATATGAAATATAACGTCTAGACATTTGTTAGCGTGTCGGATGGGGACATGGACACCTTGACTACAAGCATCTAGTGTCAATAATAATGTCATCTATGACTCCCAACATGCAAAAGTGGAAAGAAGGATGGAATTTCGATGGCAAACCACAAGCAATTAAGAAACTTCCGTTTGTGTCTAAGTAACACGCATTCCAAGCCTATTAAGTCGATATTCAAAACGGATACCGCATTTTCGATGCTGTTTTGTTGACCAAAATTTTTTCAAAATTCCAGCAATAGAATAATGGCCAAGTTATTCCGTTTGGACATTTCCAGCAAAAACGGCTATTCCCATTATGCCCAGGTTGTTGTCCGATCGGATTATGATCTAGTATTAATCGGATTATAATTCAGTTTTAATTGGCATGCGATCTAGTGTAAAGCGAAATATGGTTAGTATGAGCCGAAATCTGCTATAGCTACATCTTCCACCTTTTTTATAAAGGAGCTGTTTTTAAATTTTACGTTTAAAATTTAGGTAAATTTTTAGAAAAATGACAGTTCCATTCTGTATAGTTTGGTTTCAATTTCGCTATTCGTAGCGGTTTAAAAAGTTTGTTTTTGAAAAGCGGCAAATTTTTCTTCGTTACTTTTTCTACTTTAGAAAGATTTTAACTACCAAGCGTCTGCTATTTCCAGATTTTTAAGGATTTTGCGTTCATATCTTTGTATTAACCCAAATAAATTCTGACAGGCTCGGCGAGATTGTAACACGGTGTATTGTTCATAAGAGTGTCATCAATCCAAAAAGTGTGAACAAAACCAAGTAAACGAGAATGAGTAAACTCGACAGCCCGAAAGGTGTTACTTGCGCAAATTCTCTTCAAAAGAAAACAGCGCTTCGACATATTGTTCTTATTTATTGTATTTATTTATTTACTTACCGTTATTACGTTTAAATGACATGGTCGCATACTACAACCGCATGACAATAAAAATATTTTTATTGACAAAAAAATTTGGCATAACACGTTCAATGCAAATCTTTTTTTTGACTCATTTGTGCTTTCTTTTTTGTAGTATACCCAATTACCACTTATTTACCAGACCCTCGGTTCATTCATTCATAAATCTTTTATTATTTCCTTTTCTATGCATAATTCTTTGCCTGAGAATGCTAATAACTATTAGAGGGTAGCCTCAGCTGATGACAACAAGCTGTGAATCAGCCATTATGTAACTGTTGGAGACAAAAGAATATTTCGTTGACGTGTAAATCTTATAAATCTTTGAAAATTATATTTAAACCCGTCTCCAGGTGCTTTTTTCGTTTTTTTGATATCGGGGACGGTGCGCATTGGAAAAGCAAAAAAAATCCTGGGGACGAGGTTGATTTAAACCAACCTTGTTTTCGGACAACTGTCTCATTGGCTCTATTAACTCTTTGTTATGGAAAAGAAAATAGGAGAAGAGACGGCTAAACGAACAAATTAAACAACAAAACTGTAATACAGGGCCGTCAACATCACAGGGCCGTCGATACCAGAACAAAATAGTGGATGGGCTATATTTTGGTAGGAGAACCCATCAAAGTTAGGTCCAGGGCAATAATTTTTTAAAAAAAAATCATCTAGAATTCTAAAAAAACGAACTTTCTCGCCTCGTTTTATGTAACTGTAAAGTGTTTATTTTTAAATATATATTCAGATGTTGTTACTTTTATATTTAATAAAAACCACGTAAAAATATAGTAAAAAAAAAGAAATGTGCTTTTTTCATTTTGATAACACTACAGTGACAAATCATATAACACACAACATATAGGCCATACTGCTAACTTAAAATCAATATGAGTATAACAGTGACCCAAAACAGTGAGTTCTAAATATCGGAAAAAATAAGGGATTAGGCTGGCTTTCCCAGTGTCGATGAAAACGTAAATAAAAAGTAAAGACGTAGGGCGCGGCCACTCAAGCCTTTTTTCAATATTCGTGATTTATTCTTGTTGGTTATTACATTGCTACTAAAAGTTACTACCAAATCCATTTTCACTCCAACAGTGATCAAACAATTACGTTGTTTAAAGCCATGGTTGACAATCAGATAACCAGAGCAGGATTCTTGTTGTAGAGCATTTACTTCCAGCGTGGGAGGTCTGAGTCATCCAGAGACTATAAATATGTGGATGCGAATAGGATTGATGTCTTAGGCGGTTGTCTAGCTAAGCAATTGCTGCGTTTGCACGACTTTCGTAGCTCAAATATGGAAGCTTTAATGCACTAGTGGCAGTACCAATAGGAACTGAAGAGGCTAATCTGGGAAAATAATTTCAATAATAACAATAATAAAGTGTAAGTTATTTATATTTACAAAAAGACAGAATTATTTCAAGGTCTGGATCTTTCAGTATCTTGTTTTTCTTCCTTTATGTTTCTAGTTTTTAATTCAATTCTCCACTATCTTCTAATAATCTGAATGTGTGATCAAACTGGATGGTTTTTCTTGTTCTTTCCGTTTTGCTCTGGATTTGTGCGCGGTCCAGGTGTTTTCCTTTACTTTTTTTAGATAGGTTAGATTCGACATTCTCCAAATGTTGGTTGTATTTCAGTATGCATAAGCAGTTCTACTTCGATATTTTAATTTTACCAGTCTGACTAGGAGAAAAATGATTTTGTGAGATGAACTGTATTTAGTATATTCAAGGAATGACTTATATTTTAGATCCTTGTCTATTAGTGTCAACGGTACGTGTGATTCTATGCAAGTGGTAAGTCAATAGTGACTTGTAAAAGGAAAATGCTGTTTCCAAGGTTGGTGATTTCTGTACTATGTTGTCTACCTTCTTAATCTTTTTTTTATTATAGGAATTAAAATTGTAGAATTTATAATGAAAACAGTGGATTATTAAGATCAACAATTGCAAGTCAAACGTTACTTTTTTGCATCCTTGGTATTTCAAATTCCACTTAAAATGAATAAAATTGTAGGAGATGAAAGTTTATCATACACGCCACTAGGATAAGCTATCTGGGTGTGTATCGCTAACACATTGTAGCACGTTGTGTAGTGATTCTGTCCGCGGTTCCTAGGTCTGGCGACCACAGCTCGAATCCCGCTCACTGCTTGGCAGTATGTAGTGATGCACAAATAGCTCTACTTTAGTAAAAATAAAGTTACTTTGTGTTGTACCAGATTGGAACTCAAATTGCTCAAGTTAGCAATATTTGATTGTTCTTGCGTGGGAGGGACGCAACACATTTTCTACCCTGGTGTAGTACCGGAAAAGCAATATCTATAATAACATCTCCTATGGTATTCAAAACCACCCAAGACCTTCATCTACCCTCGGAAAAATGGAAGAAAATCGCGAAAGTTGCAAAAATGTCTGTTCCTGACGAAGGTGTCCCTCGGACCTTTTGAATTCAGATCTTCTTCTTGTCTCTAAAATACCCGAATAAACGAAATTTTAAGTTGATATCCTTTTGCAAAAGACCAGGAATACAAGACCAAATTTCCTCCAGAGAATTTAAAGACAACGAAGTTTTAACTTATTTAAGGGAAGCAAAACGGAGGACACTAAAGCAGAAACAAAGGTGCAAGAAATAGCATTACAATCAGTAAAAGAGAGTTGAGGGAAGACAAAATCTCTTCCTATATCTTTTAATACAACAAAAAAATGCAGATTTTGTCTCGGGTCGTGCTGATTCATGATTGCAGTTTTTCAAGCACAAGACCCCCCCCCCCAAGTGTTTCTTGGAATCGTGTTGCTAAAAGTTAGTGTCCGTTGATTTCCTCGTTGTCAACTTTTATTCCTTGCAGTTGTTCTCTGACAGGAAAGAATAAACAGTAAGCAGGAGCGTCTTGTAACCAACTTGTTGTTAAATTGAATCCGCCGTTTAAGTTTTCTTACTTAATCTCCCTGGAGTTGTACTCTGCATGTTGACAACAAACATGTGCGCAGTACTTTTTCGGTTGTCAATCTGACTTTAAAGTATCTAACAGTTTAATACATGCCTAAATTAAGAAAACAATCGTCAATGTCATATGTTTTGTCTAATACTACTCACACCAACACATACCTAGTTTTTGCTACGAGTAAGAAAAGCTGAAGACGTAAGGCAGTATATATGTTTTCATGATAGAAGTCACCAAAGTGTGATGAAATCATCTGTGGCAAAAAGATGACACATACATGTTTATCTACTGTTGTGTTTTTGTTCAAACAACCGAACACTCTTTCAGGCTTTTGCAGGAATGGAATTTAGAATACTACGTTCGTCATAGTAGAAAAGCCCTAGCATCAACTACAATACAGTTTTAGCAAAATTGCATAAGTAATTTTTAGCTTTGTGATCCTAACACCCTTTTTTAATAAAACAGTATCGCTGCTCATTACCTTATCAAAAAAAAACATCAGCAAAATGTAACTAATTTTTACTGGCCAACAATTTTTGCTAACTTTTTGTTAACTAATTTTTACCAACAATTTTTGCCGATTTTTTGCCGATTTCTTTGACAATTTTGCTGATTTTTTTTAAATTCAGCATTGGAGAAGAGCAGGTAAGCATAGCAAAGGATACAGAGAGGCAAGAAAAAGTTGAATTAAATAGAACTGATTTTTTGCGATCAAATTGATATTTCAAATTCTACAAGGATATTTTACAGAGATTTTGTAGGTTCTGGACCTCGATTGGTTGATATTTTGGACATCTTTGATTGCAAAAGATCCGATTTGTTTATTTCTAACGATGCATTAAGCATCCCTGTAACTGATTTGTATTGTACGTATTACTTGAGTCTCCGAAAATCTTATTGCCACAAATAAATAGAATAATGTAATTGCTTAATGCAATTAGTGTGCCGGATGTTACCTTCTCAGCACACTGCTTTTTTAAGAGAAATATTTAGGGGGGATTCCTTCGGTCCCAACACATATACAAGACCTCAGCGGGTATTTTTTTATTAATTATTTCTCCTATTATCCATACCTTTACCCCCGTATCTCTTTTATAATCTGTTTGATTTTTCAACAGTCTTTAAATTGTGAATACTGCCAGTGGGTACACGACACTGGCTTAACGTTAAATAGACGTCCCTAAGAGACGTCAAAAATCTTTCATTTTCAACACAAATTCAACATCTATTCAAAGTCACATGCAACATCTTCTTAACGTTTTTCAACGTTGAAATGTCCACTGGGATGTCATCTAAAAATGTTTTCTTCAGGACAACCTCTGACGATTCAAGAACAGAATCTTGACTACATCAGCATTTTTCGTCAATGCTACTGGTAATACATCGGTGTCATTGGTGTCGCGATTTGTAACCTCAAACATACCGCAATCTGTTGTGTATATTTTTCTTAGGAGATTCATTGTTTTGATTGATTCACCTTCCAACGTTTCCAGCATGTTGATAACAACTACGCGTGATTCTTTGTCAGCCTAACTTCAATTAATTTTGATTTTCCTTCTTTTTAAAGCAAAAATTACCTATAGGAGTTAAATTTACACTTTCCACATCTCAAGGTCAAATTTCTCTAACTTTTTTATCCATTCATAGCCGTCAAATTGACCTGTCAATGCAGGGGTGAAAAGTGTCTATCATAAAAATAGGTTTAAATGCTAAAAGTAGGCTCTATCCGCAACTAAAATAGAAAATAACTACATAGCGACACACATAGTAACCAATTTTAAGTTTTTGGTCTATGTGTGACGCTTTATGATTACTAGATGCCACTTAAAGCATCTCAAGATTATATACCACAGTTATGAATACTAACTGAAGTGCTCTATAAGTAGTGAGACAGATACTTGGTGTACCTCTGAGGTCAACTTGTCACTCTTAATTCGTCAGTTCAAAATTAGAGTTAAGACTTAGGTATTAGGTGTTTGGTAGTGCCATCTTTTTTAGTCGATCAAAGAGTCTACAAAATAGCAGGAAAATCTTTAAATTTATTTTTTGCGGTATGACTGATGCAACAGCGCCACAAATAAATCCTAAAATCTAGTCCGCCATTGGCAAAATTCTTCGGACAATTGACGATAACGCTAAGGTGTGTGAATTTTAAATAAGACATATTTCCATTTTAAACTTCGTTAGTTCATTTGGCCAAGAAAATGTCATTTGGCGTCATGTTCATTGCACCAACATGCGCAACGGTTTTCAAGACGTTGAGGTTATAGCAGAAAAATCAACAATGCAGTCGCGAAGCTTTGGATATCTTCTGTGTAAAAAACATCCAAATTCAACTTGCATTAATGCGCCAGTCTTTGTCTGTTAATCGTACATACTGTAATCCAATTATCGTGTGGAGTGTTCTATTCGGTCTTGTCGTTTCAATAACTGCAGCTTCAGGTGACTGCATCTCTGGATGTTATATTCCCTTACTGTCAAAAACCGTAACTATTTTGTCACTTTTATTAAATTTATTTCCCACAGTCTTATTTCCGTATCTTCCTACGAAAGAAGTTGGTTATTTTGTTTCTTTTAGTGGTCAGCAAACCTTTATGAAGATTATCTTAACATCGTTTTTACTTCAATTCTTCTGTCATATCAAACCTTCTAGTTTCTAGCACATTTGTGCAACAAAACTATTTTAAATATTGTCCTGATTTTATTTGTATTAGCTGATATTTTTTGCTAAACTAAACATATAAGGTACACCAGACGCAAGAGCGATATGTTGCGAGTCATAGTGGTACAGTACACTCCTGATAATTGGAACTTCCGATAACCCGAACTTCCGATAACTCGAACTTCCGATAACCCGAACTTCCGATAACATGAACTTAATAACTCGTACTGTTTTTTTTAAACACTTGCCATCATCAATCTACTCAGATGCTCAGTCATAGACCTTCAAAATCAGATCGAAAAGCTTCAACTGTTGTTGAAGGTACAACAGTTGAAGATGTCATTTCTGCAGATGAAATCGTGATAAGTACCGCCACTAATATTAGATGAGGAGTTGATAGAGGTTGATAGAAGAGGCGGCGAATGTAGACAAAGTCATTTTATTTGTCAATGAACCAGCCGTTTTGGCAGGAAGTTATACGGCGCATTAAGGTGGTACCCCTAGAAAAAAACTATATCGCAGAGGATTATCTTTTCTGAAGATACTTGATAAGGATATCGTAGTATGTGACGGTGCGACAAAATTAAGTCAAAATTTTCATTGATTAGTTTCCATGGTTACCCGTTGGTAGGAGAAGTATAGGCAAAATATGACATTTTGCTGCTCGACGCCTAACCAAATAACTGAGTAACATGCATTATCTCAAGCGCTTTTTTTGCCGCTTTGGTTCCTCAAGGATCACGTGTATGGATTTAGTGCAGCGCATCTTCGCAAGGCTAACTCGTCTTCCTAGAGAACCGATGCAGTATTTTTTGACGACAGAAAAGCTAAAACAGGGCGAAACAGGCAATATCTAGACAAAATAACTGAAAGACAAAACTTCGATTTCAAAATCGGTTTCATTTAAACACTAGGTGGTACTATTGCCTGCATCCACAGAAGAAATTGTAAAGCGTGGATGCTTCGATCTTGAGAATTCTCGTTGTGGATTCCAAACTTAAACCGCAAAAAACTTGTTTAAAGATTATTTTGCGGACATTCTTGACTTGTGGATCGACAAATTGATGATGAGTAAACTCTTACGAGTTCACTTCTGAGAGTGCGTCGTTAAGACAGCTTTCTGAATGCTTATGGAATACCACATTTTATATTCAGAACTGTCATGCATTGTCTCAGGAGGCCCTAAAGTATCATCTAGCTATTGCAAGGAATTAAACATCGACGGAGGGACAAGAAAGCTGTCTAAAAATGCAAAAAATGATTGCTATGGGTGTAACTATGCACTTATATTTCCGCTTGGTTGGAAAAAGTGGCAGAATGCACAATAAAACGTAAATTTGTCATGAGCACTACTTGCCACGGTATTCTAAGATGAATTTGCTGTCAGAAAACAGCTAAAAGACAATTCTTGAAATTTATAATTTTTTCTAGGGGAACCACCTTAAAATGAATTATACCAATCCCATATGGAGGAGTATTTGCTATAGTTCTCCACTTGTGCTCACGTTAAAATATAATTAAATATTTTCAATTGGCACAGCAAAAAGACGAAAAAAAAAAGAAAGCAGATAAATGAGTTCAAGTTTGTAAATAGTGATTTTATGAAACCTAAATGAAACGTACAAATCAATAAAAACAACTATTTTTGATTTATTTAGTTTTTTAAAAAGAATTTTAGCCTGTTGGAGCTCCTTGTGAGCAAATGAAAATCTAGCTTGGTACTGACGAAACCAACTGAACATCAAATAATAATGCAATTAATTTATTTGTTAAAATAATAGGTCTTAGTCCAACAGGGTAGTTTTGTTATCAACACTTAAAAACTTATACTTTATATACTAGACTGGTACCCTTCCGTGCGTCACCAGTCCTGGTAGTAAACACGGCGAGAAAAAAGAAGCCCATTTTAAATTTTTACGCCGTACAATACATTATCATCCGGAAAATAAATTTTCCAGGTTCCCTTACTCGGGGGCCACGCGGGTATGCCCTGCAACAATTCTACTACAGGTCGCGGCAAACATGGTCACGTGACAAAATGCACATTTTGAGTTGGTTGTAGGAGAAGAGTTATCGAAGTAAGTGAAACGAAATTTGTTTATCGGATTGTGTAAATAACTCATTGATTCTTTTAAACTGATTTCAGTAAGTTAACACATTTATAAGGTTATTTGTTTCCCGTAGCACTATTTTTTTAATTCTAAGCTGGAAAAATGTATCAAATGTTTAGCTAGCTACCTAGCTAGCTATACTTTACGCAGCAAGATTTTATTACTTTAGCTACTGTTTCTGCTACATTAACAAGAAGCAAACGTTATAAGGCATGAGGTTGAATGAATTTGACCTAGGATGAATGAGTTAATAATTCTACTGACAGGATCCTTAAAAATTAAAGTGACAAGAAAGCATTTGCTAGTTGTGTTTGTGTACGACCTTCTCTCTTCCATCCAGCTAAGAAAAAAATATAATATGGTTTTTCTCACATTTTCATTAGGTGAAGCAAGAATAAACTGTTATAATAAGGTTGTACTTACTCCTTTAGGATCTTTCAGGGTCGACCCTGCCTTATTTATAAAATTCATAAGTTTAATGAGGTCATAAAATCATGAGGGTGTTTACTCACCAAAAATGCTGTGGGCTTAAGTGACATTTTTGGCTAAAAATTGTGCTTTTCATCTGAAACTTAGTATACTTTGGCTGACAAACAGACAACAAGTCTATATTATAATCTAAACTAATTGTTAGCGCTTGGAATATCTACCGAAATCTGTACGTTGCGGCAAAGTTGATGAAAATATATTGTATTTGTTAATAAGATTTTGTGTGTGGTTTGCATGACTCAATTTTGACAGACAGCCAGCAATGGCTATTATTTTAGAGATTATATTAGCTTAGCAAATTCACCTTTCAGAAATATTGGGGTTAAAAGGTTTTTGATGACGTCATCAACCTGTCCATTGGGTTCGGGAAACTTCCTTAATTTGGTCCTAAGGGGTCCCTAGTTACCCATGCGGTAAAAAATGATTGACGTCACTATCTCTCTAAGTTATTTGGCTTCAAAGTTTTAAGTGCACTGTAATAGCTTAATTAATTTAAATTAAAATATTGGCGGTAAAGTAGTGATATTGATGTTGCGCCATAACGTCAGAAAATTTAAAATTTAAAACGTAACACTTTTGGCTACGTCAAAGAAAATAAACACATCCACTTTGCCTGTTATAGGCAGACACGCACACACACACTCTCCATATTATTATAGAGATTATATTTAGAAATTTCCATTTTTCCCATAAAGGGGAAATTTGAAATCATTTTTAGCCTCCCCAGTTAGTGTTTGGGGTTCACACTATTTTTCTGTAGCACAAATGTAGCTTTTCTGTCTGTCCTAGAAAAACAATATTGAAAGAGTTATCCCTTGAAATCAGTGTTGCTAGCAACATCAAATAGAAATCACGACTACTAACCATTTATTGCTGTTTTTACAAAGTTATAAATAGATAGATCATAGCATGATAAGTCACAGGGAGCTTATAATGGTGGATATCATTTTGGTTAAATTATATAATGTCAATGTGATGCTCTCTAGGAAAATCGACCACTTCTCTTTTCGTAATAAAAAATACGAAATACGGATTTTCGTATTTTTAAAAATACGCAAATCAATTTTAAAAAATATTAAATTCGTATTTCATACTTTTGAAAAATACGGAATACGAATTTCGTATTTTTAAAATGCGAAATACGAAATTCTTTTTTTAAAAAAATAGAAAATAGGAAATCCTATTTTTAAAGATGAACGTATGAAATTCTACTTTTAAAAATAGAATTTCGTATTTTTAAAACTATTACATGTATCAAGTGATTAAATAAATTGAATAGAAAAACTACACCAACACAAACTTTAAAGCTTCGCAGGAAAGTTTTCTCGTCATTTCAGAGGGATATACAGCAACTTTAAAGCTTTGTAAGAAAGTTTTCTTGTCATTTTAGAATGAAATATGGCAACTTTAAAGCTTCGCAGGGACGTTTTCTCGTCATTTTAGAATGAAATATGGCAACTTTAGAGCTTTGCAGGAACGTGTTCTTGTTATTTTAGAATAATATACGGCAACTTTGAAGCTTCGCAGGGATATTTTTTCATCATTTTAGGATGATATACAGCAACTTAAAAGCTTCACCGGGATGTTTTCTTGTCATTTTAGAAGGAAATAAGGAACTTAGAGCTTCGCAGGAACGTTTTCTCGTCATTTTAGAATAAAATACGGCAGATTCTATTGTTTTAAAAATAGGAATTAAAAGTTGAAGCGGTCAATTTTCCTAGAGAGCATCACAAATGTTAAAAAAATGTATATCTCCCCACTATGTTCACAATAGCTTTTATCCCTTTTGCTTTTTGTACTGTGCACCACCCATCAAAGGCTGTCCAAAAAACAGGTAAAAAAGCCTTCCTAAACACATTAGCATTTGGCAATACAAATGTGTAAACAAACCAAGCAAGAAAATAAAATATCTGCATTTTTTTCTTGACAAGAACAAATTTGAAATAGAAAGGCTGTAAAAAGACTTCACAATTATTTTACTCATTTTCTGCACTAGAACACACAAATTGCAAGTAAAGTCTTTTTTTTCGCATTGTAATATTTAAATGTGAAAGTATGACAATGAATTGCTTTTGACCTGGTGTTATATTTCATGCTGAAATGGTTTCTGTGTTGTGCGTTGATGCTCACGTTCCTTCATGTTTATGAAAAAAAATTTCTTTACTTTGTGCACAATAGTTATCACATTTTCACGAGCTTTAGGTAGCGTCAGAACTTTCACTGTTATTATTAGCCTATTGTTTGATACATGAGCTACTTTTGCATATCAAAAACAATAGTTCATGTCTGGCACAAGAACTTTAAATTAGGTCATGTAAACTTCGCGAAACTCAATGTTTTAATGACGCACGGTACAAAGAAAAAAACTGTGCAATGCTTTAAAATAGCTGTATTTCGTTATTAAATAATCAAAATTGCTTGTGTTGTTATTCAATTCAGTTGTGAAAGGATTTTAAAAAGAAGATATGTGGTAAACACAGTCACACACTGGAGTTAACGATCCTTGGCAGTTTATAACATGTATTCGAATAGAAAATGGCAATCATGTGTAATTTGATCGGTCACTGACTTCTTTGTTCTTTAAATTTTTAATGCAATGCAGCTTTATTGATGCGTCATATACATTAAAACCCCAGAATAACATCTTTTATTTGTCAAATCTGCTCTGTCATTAACGATAACTGACTGTTATTTCGGCCCCATAATGTGAAAACAAAGGCTTCCGCAAATCTTTGTGTTTTAGTTTGCAATTGATGATAACAATAGAAAGCATCTATGTTATTGTGTAAAAAAAGATATATGCAAAGGTTCTTTATGTAGATATTAGGTCATTATGAGAAGTCGTAAAATTGTCATGTGTACGTGTAAAGTTACATTCAGTAAATGCGGTAGTATAGATTATATATAGAGTAATATGACCAGGTGTCACATTCAGACGCAATGTTCAGATGAAAAGTCAAGTGGTATTATATATGTCAGGAAAAAGTCAGAAATATCAACAGTTTTGTTAATAAGAAAAATTTCAAGAATGATTGCTCCTGGCCTATCTTTCTAAACTAATTTCATTTTTCAAAATATTGGCAACGGTTTAATTTTGTATGTGCTTTAAAGAATTTAGCATCATTTTTTACAGGCTGTTCTATAAAATGTATGTATTAATTTTACATTTTTAGTGTAATCCAAGCTTTGTTTGAGTGCCTGTAGCAACTCAAACTAGATGGAAAATGAGGAAAATGTCAGAATCTTAAGTTTAAATAGTCCAGAATATTTTCATTTTTAAAAAAATAATAATTGGAGGATTGCAATAATTCTTATCGTTTTAAATAATATTGTATTATGGTGGTCTTGTCAGATGACTGTTATCAAATTTTAAAATTAGTCATTTTTTTATGTAATTTAGCCTTTCTTTATCATTTTTTGTCAGTTCTAGTCGAAGATTTAAACTTCTATGAACCTAAGTTGAAGCTTTGTCAAGCTGACAATTGCCAACTGTTGACATAATTTAATGATTGACACAAGTAAAAATTATTGGGATTTACCAGGGAATTATCGAGAATTTGCTTTTGAGCTTCGACTTGGAAACCAGTGATATGCATAATAATATACCATGACTGTCTGTATTTGTTATTGCATCTTATTAGTTATTTATTCTTTTTAGAATATTGTACATACATATTTGTAAATAGTGGATGTGGCTTTGATAAAGTATGAAGGAGATAAAGTCTAAGACGATTACTGCATCAGACAGTAGTCATGTCTCACAGAAACACTCCAAGGTAAGTGTTGTACTTAACTTATAAATAAGAGGCTGCAAATGTTTAATGGTCCAGGACAGCCTGAAACTTGAACACTCCTGGTGGGATCAGTTCGAAGGTATAGAAAATGTACCTTTTATTTTAAAGAACATATAATAGATGGCAATTGTAGGTTAGCTAAGGGTCAGTCTTAGTGAATCATTTTACAAAGAAAGACGGCCAACAAAAATAACACATTGTTTAACAAGAACCTAGCCATACGGCTAAGCATAACGTTTATGACCACTAAAACTCAAAGCCAATACCACCAAAAAATTGACTTGACCAGCCATTTTAAATTCTTGGCGGGTACGATGACCGCAAGGGATTAAATTTTTATTTTAAGCTCTGTTATAATGGTGGTTGCAACAAAATAACCATAACAAGGAATCAACGACAAGTGGCCGATGGTGCTCCCAAACTACAGCTACAAATCCAGCACTATCGGTTGCTGTTAGGCTTTGTCTCCACAATTGTTTCAAAAAATTGTTTCAATTTATAGAATATATTTGAAACGATCTCTATATAATTATGAACTGAAGTTATTTGAAACGATCTCTATATAATTATGAACTGAAGTTACCAAAAAAGATTGTGTCAAATTTGTTTCTTTTCATTTCAAAATGGTTTCAAAGCATTTTGTTGGGTTAAAAAATCATTTCGTAATTGTTTCCTCCTCATTTCAAAAATTATAATTAATTCGTTTCCACATTTCATTAAAATTCGTTTCACTACAAATCGTTTCAACACTTCTAAGCACATAATTATCACACATCATCAATTTCTGAAGAAATTTAACTATCAAACTATGGAAATATCTGCATTCTTCGTCACAAAAATAACAAAAGGAGATTGAGGAAAGATCATTATCGTTTCATTTCATATAAAATTAGAAACAATTGTGGAGACAGTCATTTAAACAGCTATTTCCCAATTGGAATTCATCACAAATTTTCCAACTATATTTACTCCAAAATATCTCATTAATACTTGGAATCACTTTGATAAAATTCCTATTTTGGATTTAACAGCCACTATTTTAAATTCCTGAATTGCACACTGATGCAGTGTTTATTTATCTCACTCTAGCACAAAAGTCATTTTTATGCCATTTATATTAAAATTTTGAAACTTATAGAAAGATATTTGAAATAAGGCAGAAATCTTATTTTTTGTATGGGTCTCTTATTTTTTTTTATAGCTATATTTTTTTCTTATTAAACATTTATTTCAGGCTACAGAGGAACAAATAAGGTATGCGAAACTGTCACAATCAAATCCAAAAGAAGAGGCAAAAGTGCAGGAAAAGATAAAAGAGGTTTCAATTTGTAGTTTTTTTGATAGTTCAGATAGTCTGATAGTAGGATGAGTTAATAAGTTCACATTTGTTGTTGTTGTTATTGTAGATACAAGAATTTACACGCAAACCTCCTGATATAATAATGATCGCGCTTCATGACAGTAACTATGATACCAATGTCACTATTCAAAATATTCTCGAGGGACGATACGATGATGATCAGGTGTTGTGTTTTTCTTAGCTTTATGTATATTTTATGTTATGTTTGCTTCAAGAGATTTTATTTTTCTTAACGAAAAGGCCTCAAATTTCCTCAAATTTATATGAAATACTCCAGTCATAATTAACAGCATTAATTTATGGAAACAAATTATACAAATACGTGTTACCTTTTTTGCTGTTTTTATTTAAGAAAAACACTAACTAATTGCCCCTTTTAGTACACTACCAGTGAGGTAAAGATTTTTATTGATAATGAATTTATTTCTTTTTATCTAGGGTGAATGGCAAACAACCAATAAGAAGGGCAAAAAGCCTGGAATAATACAGTCAACCACAACCTCTGGAAATCATCTTAATACCACTGAGCCGAATTTCAACCAGAACAACAATATAACTAATTCTGAAAGTCTGGAAGATCAAGACCAGAAACCATCAACAAAGCCTGTACGATCCTCTAGAGGTGGTAATTCCAGAGGTAGATAATTTGTTAGAATTTTTGTCTTAGAGTTGTGGTACGATGCTTGTTTTATCAAATCATGATTTTTCAGCAGTAAAAATGATGTTGAAAGCTATTTTAGAAGCTATTTTAAAAACTTCCTGTTTATATAAAAATTATTCCCTTAGGGACCTTAGCTATTTTAAAAAGTTTCTGTTTATATAAAAATTATTCCCTCCACAATCGTTGCACATTTTATATGAATGAAAACAATCATAATTGTTTTAAGATTGTATTTTTGTTTACGGATCGTTTTGGAAGCGATTTAAAAACATTTGGAAACGACTGTAATTAATTTAGTTTTTAAGTTCAAGAATGGTTGGATGTGGATGCAAGTAGGAAATGATTAGAAAACAATTTTGAAACTATTTTAAACGAATCTAAACAAAGTTGTAACAAATTCTAAAAAAAATTGTTTCCCTTAAAGCAATTAAAAGCAATTAAAAATGGTGAATTATAAACTGAAACTATTTTTCACTTCAACAGATGAACAAAAATTTATGTAAGGTTAATTTCTTTGAATGGACTAGTAAAATTGCAAATAGTTTTGAAATTAACTGTAAGACCTTGTACGATCCTATTTCAATGATGTTAAAAACTGTGTTGAATTGACTATGTTGAAACGATCTGCGGGAATGTTTTTGCTTCCTACGATAACGTTAAGGACAATGTTTACACAATCTACAGTCATGTTCTTGCTTTATGTGATTCTGTTTTTCATGAAATTTAACCGTTGACATTGATCTTTTTGCTCTCTGCAATCTCATTTCGTTATTTTTGTGACAAATAATGCAGATTACATAAAATGTCCTTAGAAATCGCTGATGCGTGATAAACATTATAGACAAGAATAAAAACACCTTTATATATATATGCTTCAGCTTAAGAGATTTAAAATGCAGTGGAATTCTATATAAAAAAAGTAGCAAAAAAATACTTACCTGTTAAGCATACTGATGAGAATGATACTTTCCCATAAGGTGACATTGATAAAGCAACATAAAAAAGATATGTTAGAAGAGAGCATTTTCCAGTATCAAAAGTAGATAAATAACTTCACCGTGGAAAAGATTTTTAATTAAGATGACATAAAAAAAGATTTTTTGTGTTTTTTACGTTCAAAGCATACTGTATTCTTACACAAAAGAAGATTTTCTCTTAACACCATGTTTAATATGTTTCCAGGTCGTTCATCATCATCACGTAACTGGCGTAACGATGAAAAAACTCCTACAGATGAAAAGTTTGACCTTCCACACAATAGAGAAGGATCAAGAGAAAGAAACCGTTCCACAAATGATAGAGGGCGTGGTAGGGGTAGAGGAAGAGGTGTGAGAGGTGGTGCTGGAGTGGCGAGAGGTACTTTTTTGTGCAATTTCGATGTTTTGTTTATAAGGAACTTTGAAACTACTTTAATATGGGAGACTTGCGAGTAGAGAATTTCACAGCATAAAAAACAATTTTTAGTGCTTTCTACTTAGACAGCTTAATTATTTGGCAAAATTCTCAACTTCTATTTTAACTTTTATTGTATCAGCTCTACTTATGACGAGCTCTACTGAACTAGGTGATTTTGAATACAACAGCCACATAGTGTTGGTGATGATTATCTTAACAGGCAATGTGTTGATAATTTTCCTGTTGTGAATTTTCTTTTAGGATCACGTGGTGGTCGAGGAGGAGGAGGCTTTGGATCAAGAGGAGGTGCAAATAGAGGGTATTGCTTTTTTTAAGACATCAGTCTCACAGTATCGCAAAATGCGTGTCTCTGCTAAAATTGTATGTGTCATTTATATTATTTTTGCTCCTACAGCAAACATTTTTTATTTCGATTAAATCATTTTAGATCCCGTCAACAACGGGGGACAAATAGAGGAGGATTTTCAAAACCAGGTGATCACAAAAAAATAGAAAATGGTGATATTGGGACTAGTGGTAAATCATTTCTTTCTTTACTACTTACGATAAAGAAATTTCTCTCTGAAAATATTGAAAAAATATGTTTGTTTTTGGAGTAAATGGTGTTTTTTAATGTTTAGAAGAATCTTGGGATGTCGAGGTTGAGCCTGTAGATAAAAAAACAGAAGGTATGCCATGAACGTCAGGAAAATGACCAATGTGTGCTCCCAATATTGCTTAGGAAAAACAAAAGATATATAAATCTAAATATTTGAAGTTTTGGCAGTATGGACATAGTGTTAAGCTGCTACACCATCTCAGGCCTGTCAGTAAGGAGAGAGTGATCGCTCTTGCTCATGCAAAGACTCGTCCAATTCTGAGAAATGAGAAACTAGCTAAGCCATTAATTGCTTCCCCAATTCCACAAAAAGTTTGTCTGACTGAGCATTATTAATTCATCTCACATGGAAATCTTTCGTATTATTTGCAGTAAAAAATAACTAAAATAGATAAAAAAGATTTTGAAATAAAATATGTGTTTTTTAACTTATTTTTTTTATTCACCCGGTCTAAATTATTGCAAACTTGGGCAAGCGATTTATTGCTTGGGTGCTATTTTCTTATTGATAGGTTTGCCGTCTAAGGGAGTCTTTTACAATCCCTTTTATTATTAAACAATAATACATATTTGAATACATTTATATATTACATTCTATTTAGATTGGGGGGAAGAAGCTGTTGCTGACTCCAACTGGTCCTCCAAGGGTAACTGGGGTGATGAGGTAAAATTTATGCTTTTCTTTTTTTAAAAATTGAAAAAAGGATTGATATGTCAACACATTAACTTTTCCTGCTTAGCCTGATGCTGGAACAGGGACAAGCCTGTTTTCAAACGATTTAAATTGGTCTCAGATGAATGGCAAGGAGTCTGCAAGTTGGGATGAACCAAGTAGCATTCCCAAAGATGACAAGGAAAAATATTTACCTGAAAAGTAAGTGTGTGAAAAATCAAATCAATTTTTTTCTGCTTTACTATTATCACTAGCCTAGTTAGTTTGCAACTTGCATAAATGAGCTTTGTAACCCCACACTCTTTGACTTATACCTCGGCTTTATCTTTCTTCTGTTTTCCATGGTAAAATGCTGCACAATTTTAAATCGTTTGTTTGCCTAAGAACATTCAAAATTGCAACATTATTTTTAAAAAATTGTTTACATATGGTTTCATGAAAGTGAAATGACTTAAAAACATTACTTAATAACATCTTTTTGTATTTAGTGTTGATGCAGCAGTTATTCGGTCAGTTCCTACTTCATCAACATCTGGCGAAGTCACCTCGTACCAACCAACAAATGATTTAAGTCGATACATGAATGCAGCAAGCAATCAATTCCCATCAAGCCATCAGGAAGGTGGGTTAACCAGCAGTCTGAATGATCGAGCATTTCCTCTCCCGTCCAGTTCTGTGGCTTCCGATTCAGTCAATCGGACAGTTGCTTCAATGCCAATGATATCGGGAGTCACCGAAAGTCATAAGCTGGAACAGGAACAGTTAAAGCCGCAACGAATGAGCAAACCTCGAAAGTCTCAAAATAAGTTCTT
Source organism: Hydractinia symbiolongicarpus (assembly GCF_029227915.1). Lineage (NCBI taxonomy): Eukaryota > Metazoa > Cnidaria > Hydrozoa > Anthoathecata > Hydractiniidae > Hydractinia > Hydractinia symbiolongicarpus. The sequence continues at coordinate 17,671,352 of NC_079875.1, read as the reverse complement.
TCAACTGCCCAAGCAACCTGTCGTCATGCCTCGTTCAGCACAAATGGTCAATGACATAAAAGATCAATTTGCTGGTCTAGAATTTGGCAGTGGACCAATAAGCCCGAGAAAAGTAGATGACAGCTCAGCTGTTGTTATGCCTAGGTATACTTTAAATTAATGGTGTTTCAATAAAGTTCTAATGTTTCACAATGAAAATTCGGCGTTAAATGTTTCTGTCGAAATTCACTTTTGTGCTTTTCTTCAATTTAGTTTAAGCAGTTCATCTGAAGTGACAAGCAGTAGAACAGAACTAACTGACGTATCTTCAAGACATGTCGTAGCTTCTTTGGAAAACGAGCCCTTACTAACTCAATCATCACAAGGATTACAATCGCAACCAGTGATTCCTTCATCGCCAGCCAAACTAGAACCTACAAGTACATTGTCAACTTCAAAGAGTGATATGCCGAAAACTCCACCAGGTTTTAAACCTCTAGAAAAGCAGGCAGGTCCACGTTATATGGGATCCCCCGGAAGGGGGATAAATCATATGGTAAGCTTTAGATTTCTTTTCTATGTGTTTGTAATAGTCTCATAAACAAAGACCTTGCTATATTCTTCCTTGGAATGAGTTACTGCATCATGACTAGTACTATTTTATATGATGCTTTACTTGTGATTTACTTTGGCTAACTTTAAATAGATTTTGCTCCATTATATTGTCATATTATTATCACAATCAGGTAGTATTTGCACCGCGTTCTCAAACTGACAAACAGCTAACTTATTGTAAATGAAGATTTATAATCTATCATCGGGATGTGTTACTAATATATTGCCCCAGACAGTGTGATGGATTTGTTTGTGGCTCATAGTTCTGGCGACCACAGAACTAAATCGACTCGACTCAAAAAATACATTTTTTCCTTTACACTCGTCTTATGAGGCACAAAGTAGCAAAATAGAAATATTTTTTGTTAATTTGTAATTTTGCAAACTTCTAATTTCAGGGGCCTGAACCTATTCCATTTCCTCCATCAACATCTCATACATCTCCGACTAACTCATCTTCTTTGAATGTGTTTTCTCGTGGTGGTGGCTTGGGAACAAGTGTGAACGAACACCAGAATTTCCCAGACCAGCAGGTTTATGATGACAGAGAGCAGAACTTAAATGCTGAGAAAGTCTTGGCTGAGCAACGGGCGTTAGCTGAAAAGCAATACTTTGCTGATCATCAAAGGGCGTTGTCCGAGCATCGTGAACGCGAAAGAATGATGGCTGATCAGAGGGCATTTGTGGAACAGAAATCATTGGCTCAACAAACGTTGTTATCTTCTAGTGACAACTCAAGGTCTCTAGATCTAACCGATATGAAAAACGGTTCCGATACGCGAACAGGCTTGAATGATTCTAGTGGAGTGAGTGGCTTTTTCTCTATTCTTGCTGTTGTTTTAATTTTCTAAATATACACAAGGGAAAGTGTGTATAACCTATAAACTAGCAAGGAAGCACAAAATGTAGCGAAGTTTAGAAAAATTGTGGTGTAATTATTTCTTATTCTTTCTCAAGGATAATACGAAGCCGCCTAAGAACGATGTTAACTATCTGTCGAATAAGCTACATGGGAATTCTGCGACGTCATCTCCATCAAGTCATCAATCGTCGTATGCGTCTAATTCAACAGTGTCAAATGAAATGTTGGGTCTAACAACTGCGACTGGAGTTCAAACGACAGCAAAAGCACAAAACTCTTCCAGTAAGTATTTTGTTTTGGTGCACACCAGGAGAGTTTGGATTTGATTCCCACCACTAAAGTGTTCTCTAACTGCAGTGTTTGTAGTCTGCTCGGAGCAATTGTTAGATCAAAAGGGATCAAATTTTCTGTTACTTTAACCTCACTCTAATGGGAAGATCAGGTGGTGATAAAATATGTAACGAATATTTTTCGTTCAAGGCTATCAAAACATTCATTGCTTCTTCTTTTTTAGATAAAGTGACGGGTGCACCTCCTGGTGTTGTACCTCCCATGAATATGTATCCTGGTGTCCAACCTGGCATGATTCCAGCTTATCAGGTAAAAAAATGTAATTCCGTCTAAGAGTTAACGTTAATTTTTAAAGAGACGTGTTCTTTTATCAAATTTTCACGGTGAAATGTGCTAAGAAGTTCGTCAAAGAAATACCTACTGTAAAACTCTAAAGATTCTTTAAAGCCCCTAGTATTATCATGGTATGCAGAGCGATCTTAGGTCTATTTTGCAGCAAGGAGATTCTTTTTGATTTTTTTTGTGTAAGAGTATATACCACCCGGCTACATTTACCATAAAAAATTTGAAGAAGGGAAATTTGAGATAACGTTTACTTCAAAGTAGATTTTTAGGCTGGGTAACTCAACGTTAGCTATTTCATTTTATGTTTTCGAATTTTTTTGATATTAGTTGCCGGGAAAATTATCGGAAAACTCGCTATTGCAAAAGTAATTACTTTTTCAAAACACGATGTACGCTGATTTCTCTCTTCTGGTTTACTTGGGAACATACATATTTATGTGAATTTAAACTGCAGCAGTTTTTATCTTATGTCTTCGACAAAAACGTCCTTGAAAAAAACACGGAAATTAAGAAATATAATGTCATGGAATTTATTTTTTAACGAAATTTGGTTCGCAAGCCTTTTTTGCAGAGGTTAATTCCCTTTCCGATAATTACTTTTGTGGTTGCTATGTATTGCACGCTTAAAATTTGCAAAACTGCCTACCGTAGATCAAGTTTTATCAAAAATGAAAATAAAATTTGTGTTAGTATTTTCGAAATCTTCTTTTCCAGCACCAACCTATACATGGATACAACTATGAAGAAATGCTAATGCAAAGACAGCTCGTTGTAAGTGAAAAATATATCAAACGGGAAAATCCCTAATGTTAATTGTGTTGCTATGGCAACAGTAGGCGTATTATTATTATATTTTTTGGAGGGGGGGGGGGGTAGTATTTTACAACCTATTGACCATGCTTCAGCAGGATTAGCTCCTTATAAAAGTAAACGTTAACCCCTACACTTAATTCAAGGATGAATGGTAGGTACACCAAATTTCAAACTTAAATGATAGAACTACTGGTGTGTCAATTAAGAGAGAATTCTTTTCGCAAGAGTCATTTTTCTTCTTATAACATAAGTATCAATACAGCTTATTTACGATTTTTCTTTTGTTGCTGATAAATATGTAATGAAGCATATAGGATATTTTTGTCCCACAAAATGTGTCATATTCCATTTCTGTTCGCACCCGCTGTTTTCTTTTTTAATAATGGTACCTGCGGCTGTGTGCGCCGTAGTAACTTTTTTTTGCTTGCTCAGCATCAGAATTAGTCATTGTTTATAACCGTGTTTTGATGGTTTTAGACGTGATCTGTTGCCGTGCAAAATACTAAATTATTGACGACGTGTAATCGCAGTGCATAATAGGTCTGCATTGTTCAAATATTTACGAGGTATTCATGGTACTTGGAACCAGCCACATGATTCGTATCAAAACATAAACACCGCCTTTTTAACATACTATTTTAAAAACAAGATTTTAATGATATAAACAAGTGTACTGTTGTGTTCTCGGTCGCCGGTTGTTTTTGTAATTTTTTTTTACGTCTTTAACATAACACGAAGCATTGTTCATCGTATTTATCATCGCTTCTGTTTTTAACGGATTGCCTGTTGTTTAATTATCACTATATTTCGCCTGAAAGACGTCTCCGATTTTCGCCAATAATAACCCGTAAACACGCGACCGTATGGCGTCTTCTATTTTTATCGATTCGTCGTTCGAATTGGATTGCGAAATGTTTTGAGCTCGATTTGTTTGTTCTCGATTGTTTGTGGTGTTACGGCGATCGCTTGCTTGTTGGTTCTGGTTGGTCGAGTTTATTGGATTACTGTTGTTGTTGCTTCTGTTGTTGTTGTTGTTGTTGTTTCTACTATTTACATTGCTATTGTTATTTTGTTGTCGGTTGTTTCTTTGACTGTTGAATATCTGTGGTAAATTCACTTCATCGTTCTCCATAGTCAAGGACTCGAGGAAGTCTTTGATCTCCCTCGGAGTGATCATCTGTGACGCTCTTTGTTGCAATGATTCGCAGTATATGGTTCGCTTGCTCGAGATGTTTTTTAAATCACACAGGAATGTCCGTTTTTTTTATATTAATTATGCATCCACTGCTCGTCTCTGATTCATCTGACTTTTATATTTTTGATTAGTTCACTTTTTTTTGCGAGGTTTATTGTAACTATGGTGAAAAACAAAATATGTATTGAGTGAGTTACATATAACACTGAATAAGTGGGTATTCTTTACAGAAAAACCCTATTTTGTTAAGTCATTTCCAGAGGTAAATTTTTTGCTGTGTTTTTTTGTTGTGAATAAAATACTGTGATTGGTGGTGAACTGTGAAAATGGCGGTAAAGGCTGTTTTCCTTTCAGGGACAGAACAGAACAGAAAGTTTTCTACTGGTAATTCATAATGTTGCACATATTTCAATTCAAAAAGTAAACACTTCGCAATTCCCACGAAATGAAATAATCCGATTGACTAAATAATTTTCTGCCCGTCGTTTCCGTACACAACGCAAGAAAAACGTGAACTTTGCTCGGAACGGAACGGACAAGAAAATTTTCTGTTCACGTGATGTAAACATTTTTAATACGCATGCTCTGATGTTCGTTCCGCCGAATATTTTGTTAAAGTTGAAAATAGCCATAATAGGAAAGCCATTGTTTATAAGATGATTATCCAGTCTTTGTTCTGTTCTGTTACTTAAAATGTGAAATTTTTTAACACGCTTCTAGGGTATTTCGCCATTTCGGACTAAAATTATTGGCAAGGGGTCAGCTGGTTGTAAAAAATATGAACTCACCTTTTATCAAGTCCTCCACATCAAGTCCTTCCTTCTTTTCAATTTTTCGTTGCCCTTTTTAGTAACTGCTCGTTGATTTGGTAAAATTTTAAAACTGTCGGAAATTTGGGGAAAATTGCAGACGTCATTTAAATTTCGCACGTTTGGTGAATACCTTACATGCGTTCATCACATGCTTATTGGATATTCATATGATTAGGCCATAACTTTTCCCGGGGGTCAATGTTTCTTGCGAAAAAAGTAATGATGAGATAAAATTAATTAGCGAGGAAAAAATCATTGACAATTCCCGAATTTCCCAATTATGCCAAACTCAATTAAAGGGGTCAATATTAAAAATGGTTCTTATCCCTAAGTTTCTTAGCAACAAGTAGAACAAATTACCTAATTTCGTAAATATTTCTTTTCGTTAAATGACTTAATTGCAAGCTAAAAGTTACGGTCAAACCCTTCATATAACTAAGCTTTCTAATTAGCCTCGTATTCAAAATAATTATTTTCTTCAAATCTAAATAAAATCCAACCAGATTATTATATTGCTCTTAAAACTTCAATTTTTTCATAATAATTTATTATTCTATCTGAATATCCTTATGTAAAGAGCACAGAACCATTATAAAATTTTGGATGACGTCATAATTATAATAATTTATGAAATTTGGGAAAGGTGTATTCGGCTGAGGCGTGTGTTTTTAAGATGTAACAATTTTTGTTGTTTTTTAATATAAAATTTATACCTGCTTATCCCATTCTTTTAACAATCTTACACCCCCTGATTTTCTCTAACAAATTAAAGAATTTGCTACAAGTGTCCTTTTATAAATTCAAATTCATATGAATAAATAAAAGATATAAATTTATTCATTTCTAAAAAAATCAGGTGATGTATTCCATCAGGAGAGTCTTTAAATTTTGATGAAGTAGTGGTCTTCTTTGCTATAATAAACGAAGAAGGTTCGTTAATTTAATAATTTTAGTCAGTGACCATATAAAAGTGTGAATTATGGACGAATTTGTTAAAGTTAATTCTTTGAGTTTTGTTTACCTCTTTTCATAGCAAGTGAGGATGGATAGGTTAATTCTCCTTTTAAGTAGTTTTACATAGACCTTTTGTCATCAGTGAAATCACTGCGCATCGTTCGATACATTGGACATCGGACATTGCATCATTTTGCTTTTAAAATAATAATCATCTCGATTTTCCCTAAAATTTCTCTTAGCAATTGCATCACTAGCAAGGAGTGGTAAAAATAAATAATAGATCTGATTCCATTACTTTTTTCCCAGTAGTTTTCGGGACACATATTTTTTAATCGGTCGCAGTGCTTGTTAAGCGTGGAGTTTAAAAATGTTTTTTCATATCTTTTATCTATTCTTTTTTATTTGCACACGAAAATTACCTCTCTCCACCATGCCTCCCTCCCCCATACCTCTCTTCACCCTCCCCTCTTTTCACCCTCACCCAATGTATGTGCTTATAACGCACCCAAATTTAAAGAAGAAGCCGGATTTACATCTTGCTTTTCTAAACATCTGCACAGCCGTAACACCCACCATGGCTAAATATTGGAAAAAATAGGGAAACCCACTTGAAGTGAATGTGATATAGTGCACACGAGCAGACTGAAGCTATGATTTAGAAGTGCAATTTAAACTTGTCGTCAGTGGAGTTATGTGTACATCCTTGTTTAGTCTCCGTATGCTTACGATATGTCTGTGTTCCAAGCGGCTGCTGCTGCATCTGCTGGTGTGAATACGACACGAGAGGGCTTGCAGGCGTATCAAGGTAATTTTTTGTTTTTCAATTTTATGGCAAAATCGACACTTACCCGGAGAGGCTTTACGAATTTGTGGGATGCAGTAGAGAAATGTAGATCGTCTTTCAAAACCTGTTTTGTCGATTACGCTTAAGTTTTTGCTTAATATTTTGAGAAAAATAGATCCCCAACGCACGAATGCTGTCAGGTCCTTCAGCAATGTTTAAACAAGAACACATGCTTGCGAAGCCTCAGATAATTGGTTCCAGATGAATTGTTTTGTCACATGTATAGCTACAGCACATTCGAGTGTCTTCTATGGTGTATAAGACATGATAAACGTAATTAGAATCGTATACGGAACCAGTGAAATGAATTGTTTTGTTACATGTTTAGGTACAGATCCGAAATTTACACGCGGTACGGATGAATCGTCCCCTGTTAGTCTACAGCAAGGTTTGTAATCATTCAACTTTTATCATCCTTTTTGCGTTCAAACTCGTCTCTATATTTGGATTTAGCGACAGTATATCTTCATCATCTACGCATGTTTATTTTACTTTACAGGTAGTCATCATGTGGCTGCAGCAGCTGCACACCAACAGGCAGCTTACTTGAATGCTACTGGTCAAATACCATTTGGTTACACATATACATACCAACCTGGCGTTGTACCCACTGGTGGGGTTTACCCAACTTTTACTGCACCATCTGGCATGTACCAGGTATGGACCCCTATTTCAGTCCCAAGCTATACATTCAGTCGACTTCTGATATTTGATCGAGTACTAATATTAGAGGACAAATGTAACATAAAATTTAACATTCTGTCTGCATTATTTTTCTTGATAACGACATCGGGTACCTCAGTCTTTATGAACTTGGTAATCTACGTTCATCTTGCATTACCCTGTATTCTCCATGTATTTTTTCCTTTTTCTAGGTACCACAGGGAAAGGGTGTTGGAGGTAACCAGTACCCGTCTCAATATCAAGGCCACGCCCAACAAGGTGTGTACAGCTCTAAATATTCAAGTAGGTTCTCTCTTTCTTTTGGTCATGTTAAAAATTAGAGCGTTCTCAGTTTGTATTGAAGTTGTAAATCAATCGAGTGTCGTAAGGAGGTTAAGTTGGATTGTTTTTAGGCTCTGTCAACCATGATTTTAATAAGGCGAGTTACCAAACAGGATTGTCTCAGCAAGGCAAAGTATCGCACAATGGTAAGTCCGTACAAAAAGGGATTTGCTTTGAAATTCTCTTGGTAGAAAACAAAGTAGTTTTTATTAAGTTGTAAAACTTAAGGATAAAAGTTTAACTTTTAAGCTTCACTTTCTGTTTATTTAGCCACTAGTAGTCCAATTCAGGCAACGCCTCAACCATCCCAGCAATCTGCTTTTAAGACACAGGTATTATTACACCTACACTCTCGCTATGAAGTGTTGTTTTACTGTGCGTCCACGATGCCATCAGGATTAATATTAAGAAATTTATCTTCTTTAGTACACCCAGGACAGCAAAGGATTTCTTGGTAACAGTCCCACTTCTGCAAACATTCACATGCACAACCAAGCACATTTGAGCAACATGAGTCATTACTTGTTGCAGCAACCTGTTGGAGCCACCCATATGGGTCACCCCCATCATCAGCAGCACGTGGACCCTGCCACCCACCGCAATCAAGTCCATCAGATGCAGTTTAATGCCAATCAGGCGAAGAGAGATTCCAAAGTGCCGTATCAGTCTTACTGGTCTGCCAACCGTTAGAAAAGATGTCCGTTGTGAAGACAAAATACGTATATGTTGGCTTAGGATAGGCCGGTTTATTTCTGGCTGCAAGGAACTGTAAAATCTTTTTGAAAATTGTTAAAACTGCTTTCTCTGTATATCTGCTTTAGATTGAGTAAAAATTAAATACAAAAAATGCATTTACATGTTTTTCTCTGACAGATCTTTAAGTTAAAAAAAAAATAATGTATTAATGCTTGTAAAATTATTATACGTCACTTGTTGGTTTAAACGACGTCGTTATTTTATGACGTTAATTTGATGTCGTTTTTTTTCTTGTATTTAATTTAGCTGCCTTGACATTTTTATTGATTTTGTTTCGTGTGACGACGTCAACAAATTCGATTTCGTCGGGAAATCGTTCGAAATTAATACGACTAATCTGACGCGTCATGTAGTAGTTCATCGTCGTTTTTAGCTTGGTATTTTGTTCAGTTTGTGTTTTTAGGATGTTGCGTTTCTCATTTTTTTCTCTCTCTCTGACTCATAAATTTCATGTTTAGATCTAGCAAGATTTTTTTACTTGTTTAAAAGTATAGGATATTGTTGAAGACATTTGAAAACTTAATTTATGAAAATGCGTTTACTTCTGTATCATATACGACACCGGCTTTAAATATTTGGACTTTTTTTAGTACGAAAGAGAAACAAAATATGCATTCTATCGTAGTTTAGTAGCATTTGTAAAAAATCTGGTTAAAATACAAAAAAGATACACTTTCACAATTTTTTACTTATTAGCCTCTGCGAAGGAGAACGTAGGATTTTAAGCGGGAGGAGTAAAGGATGATTTATGTAAAACGCAGATCGTATGATTATTTGCGGGTTATTTGTGTCGACTGTGAGAAGTCTGCGAAAATTTTTAAAACTGAATTTTGTAGTTTGAACTTCTATTCATAATCTCATTTTCAATTTTCTTTACGTCTACATGTTTAAACATAAAAAATAGTTTGTCATTTATAGTAAGAAAAGTCCCATTCTTTAGCGTAGTTGTATCAAATAAGCTTATCTCAGAGAGCTCCGGACGGAAAGAAGGGGATAACTTTTGTCTTCTGTTAAGACAAACAACATTTTGAGTTATTGGAAATGATATCTTGTTACATCCTTTTCTTTTTTGTAGTTTTTAGTTACAGTGAAATTTATAATGGATGGTGGATGAAGCATCTCAATTCTGGTCTGTAGTTTAGTTTAAAAAAATGGCTCAAGTAATTACTTCGCGGTTTCTCAAAGATGAAACACAGCAGTTTGATTTAGAAACCATCTTTGTTTTAAGTTTGAATAATCGAGGTAAGATTTTTTTCTTTTACTTCCGAACTGTACATTACGCCTAAGGAAGAAACTTTTTCTCGTTGCTGTTCTTATCCACTATGCTAATGTTACGCGGGAAGCGAAATAGTATTTTACTGTCACGGGGGAAGCGGAATATTATCTTACTAGGTGGTGGCGTTTACTACGTCGCAAAATTGAAAATTAAATCCGACATTTTATATTGACCGTAATAATTCACTAACAAAATAAATTACCAAATATTTTCTCAAAGTGGGTATTCCGTGTGGTGGGGAATTGAGAGATATTCGTCAAGACTCTGGGCATATACGGACTAAAACTACTCATTTCCGTCGTTTTATCAGAAAGTTTTTGTGTGCAGATTCGTAGCTTTTTACTGCCAGCGTGCACAGTAATATTCCTCTAAAAAATCAAATGGCCAAATATTTTTTCAAACTGAATATTTCGTCTGGTGGGGAATTAGGAGATATTCGTCGTGATTCTCACCATAGAAGGAGCAAAACTACTCATTTCCGTCATTTTGTCAGAAAGTTTTCGTGTGCTGTTTCATGACTTCTTCCTACCAGCGTACTATTTTGTGGGCGCACAAAAAGTCGTGCTAAATATTAAGCAGGATACCAGCATTACATCTGTTCAACGACAAAATGTTGCGACAAATTTCCGTTAATATATTTTTCCATTTATTTAGGTATATTCGACCTTGGTTGCATAGGAGAATGCGCTAATCTTGTTTATTTGGATCTGTCATCAAACAAACTGTCCAGTGTCATGGCGCTTCGTAAGATCTCTAAATATTCCTCATAAAAATGTTGGCAGAGTAAGAGTAGAATTTGTTTCCTTGGATTGTTGGACGATATTGTAAAATGTTTGTTTAATATCTGATTCGTGAAAAGAGATTCCCAAATATATTTCTGGGGACCATATTATCATATATATCCAGCAAAACTCCATATTGTATTTTCATTGCATCATAAAATAAATCCGGCAAATAATTGATTATGAGAATAGCTGTAATCCCCATTCAGGGAACAGGTGAATTTTTTAACTTCTAGGAAAACTAACTTGCTTGGAAAGCTTAGATGTTTCGTCGAACCGACTTGCGGCACTGTGTAAGTATGGTCATGGATGAAACGTCCTTGTTCAACCTTACTTAATTTTCAGCCTAACCTATAGAGCTGAAGGAATAACCCTTAAATTGACATTTCTTTAGCTGGCTTGGAACGCCTCGAATCGTTATCACGTTTAAACATTTCAGGCAATTTCCTAAACAGGTGCGTATAACTACATTTGATTTTACTCTGCTGAAATGCAAATGGCCAAACCTTTACTCTTTTCTTTCAGTGTTGACACTGTACTCCCCTTGACAAAATTGGACAAATTGAAAACGCTGATTTTAAAAGACGATAAAAAGAATTTGACAAACCCGCGTAAGACTGTTTTAAATGCCGGGTTACCTATTTTTCGGAATGCCGGGTTGCCTATTTTTTGGTTGTTGTTGCCGTGACTATTGAACTCGTTTCTTTGCCTCGTTTTACCTGACACAACATAGTTCGCCTCAGTTTAAATAGTTTATAGTTCGCCTTATTTAATCCAATTCTTTGTGGTGCTGTTCCTACTGCCATAGGCTATACTCCAATTTTAATGTATTCTGTGTTTAGATCTATGTTTAAGAGTTGAAAATGAATTGCCCAGCCTTTGTTTTTAAGAATGTTTGGTGAACTTGGCTATTGTTTTTTTAGTTTACGCGTCCAACTGTGATGCATCAAAACAGATTGTGGAACTTTTACCTTGGCTTGAAATTATTAACGGTAATTTTATGTTGGGTTTCATTCTCAGCGAAAAATTGTTATGTATAGTTCCGCAAATTATACATGTTCTCTCGTCTCAGTTTGCAATTACTGTTAAATAAACGATAACCCTAACAGGGTGTTCCGAAGGGTTTCATTCTCAGCGAAAAATTGTTATTTGTTTATGCATAGTTCCGCAAATTATACATGTTCTCTCGTCTCAGTTTGCAATTACTGTTAAATAAACGATAACCCTAACAGGGTGTTCCGAAACTTTAGAGGATCAGCTATATACCGTTGCAGCCACTGACTGTACTGTAATATCTTTATTTTTTTATCCAGGTGAACCACAACTTGGCGAAGTTAAAGAACTCAACAGAATATGTAGTGAAATGGATGTCTGCTCATCTAGTAAGTAATCTAGGTGGCATGCCCTTTTTTGGGATGGGGTATACTCAGACCCCATCCAGTTCATGAGTTTTTACTTCATTTTTTTTCTGAATTTGCGATCTCCTGGTTTTTATCCTAAAAACTAGTGTTCAAGACAAAAAGTGATGTGCAATTTTTGTCATTCATTTTTAAGAATATAACCATTCAGTTTCCAAGCAGTTACTCGATTGGAAAGCCTCAACATTTGAAGGTAGGAACAAAACGCTCGTTATTAGATAAAATTGTACCGTGTGTGTACGTGTTACTTCACTAGGCTATTTTCTTATTTAGAGCCTTCATTTGTTCGTCTTGGATTTGAACGAAACGGCGCGTACGAAAAAGCAGAAGGTAACTTGGTTTCAACTTACGTTTATGTCAGGGGCTTTTGTTGGGCACTGGTTTTGGTTCGCAATTTTTTTATGTCTGGTTTGTTTAGAGATTGCTAACAACTGTGGAAAACGAAGCATGGAGGCTCACAAAATATTAGAAGAGATGCGTGCATTTGTGTTTGACACGTGACTTGACGGACAAAATGGTGTCGTTCATGTAGTGTGTATATATTTGTATATGAGGAACTATTTATTTTTTGATGAAATTTAAAAAGAAACTTGATTTTTTGAGCAACTAATTCTTATTTACAACTACCTAAAAATGAAAGAAAGAAATTAAAATGTTGGACAACCAAACACCACATTGTTTCCATCCACGCTCGATTGGATTCGTTCTGAATTCTGCCCGAGAGACACGAGCTGCAAGCATCCATCGAAATATCTTGTAACCTGGCCAGGTTTCTGTATACCTCCTACAAGCAAAACAAAAAGATACCATGACAGACGAGAGGTTACCTAGGCAGCCTTTACATGAGGTCGGGATGGAATCAACATCGCAACATTTTCTCCCGAAATCATGTAACCATCCATGTATAACATAAAGACCGGAGACCAAAGCGAAATTTTTATTTCATTAAATCCAAATATTTACGTCCCCCCCCCTTACCTCAGTGATGAGACACGGATACAGGGTCCTCTGGCTCTCCAACATTACGAAAGGGGTGAGGGGTTTTTAAGCTGAATTTGTCCCAATATATTGAGCATGATTATAGTTCTCGTAAGGGAAAAAAATAATCTACGCTACCTTTGACACCACCAATGTACATAAAACCATTAATTTGTCCACTATTGGTTTCATCCACAACTCCGCCTCCCATGTTTAAAAGAGAATCAACTTTGATCCTCAAACTTCGCGCGGTTTTACTGATTTTTAAGGTGTGCCATCTTTGATCACACAGATAGTAAGATTTGTCTCCTTTTGAGTCTTTCCACACAAATGTTTGACCTGGTTGAAGCATGGAAGGCTTGTAGTGAAAGTTGATCTAAATAAAAAATGACAGAGTTGCTGGGGACAGTTTCTTTGATCAAATAATGTGAACAGTTATCCGAAAAAGTATTAGGCTGTACTTCAAATACCCATCATTCTTCTTTTGCCCGTACCCGCCTGATTTTTTTTAACCAACCCCTCCTCCCCGTGTCTGTGCGGACACAAATTGTCATATTTAGTATTAGTATAGTTTCTGAGTACAAATTTTTTATTCAAAATGCTACTCACGTACATAGATAACAACAACTTGAAAGCTAACAAAATCAACAAGGAATACCAAAAAGGTAAAGAATGTCTGCTCACAGCAGCTAACCCCCTCCTCTTCTAAGTTGCGGATGTCCACACATTACATAAAATGGGTGTGATGAATCACACCTATTTCATGTAATTAGTTATTTGCGACCAAAAATTAATGGTGATTTTGGTTGAGCATGCGTGCTTTTTTCAAGCTGTTAGGTTAGGCAAACATCTAATATCTATACTTAGTAAGACCGACCATACATACCTTTCCATCTTCTAACTCCAACAACATATATGACCCAAATCCACTCCCTACGAAAAACGAATCTCAATCCTTTAAAGACAACATTAAACCATCGTGGACGTAGCATAAACGAAATTGTTTAAAGATCTTACCGACACCCACTCCATTTGGTGTTTGGTTGGAGAATAAATACAGGAGTGTTCCTGAACGTTTATACGTCCTGAATCGAAGCTCGAGAGTAAAATCTGGGTGCAGGATAAAATTGTTGGCTGAAATTAAAAAGTCGGATACAATAACAAGCACAATTCAGTCTGCATGGAACTGAAGTAGTTATCCAATGGAAGCACTAAATGTTGGAATTTGTGTGTTGAATCCCTGATATTGAAAAAACAGCTGCAATCACTAAGCGACCTCTTTGGCATTGGTCTCAGCATGAGTACAGGATTAATGATGGAAACCCCATAACCTAGACTTACTTATTAGCAGCATTAAAGAGAGGGTCTACAACCTAATTACAAGTCCTCGTTAAGCATGGAAAAAAAGACCAAAAAGCGAATATTAAAAAAGAAAATTAACGAAGTGCTCACCGTAATTCACCCACGAATCTTTTCCGTTAAAATAAACACCCGTCTCCGTGTTAGAATAACACGAAGTTGTTCCCGTTTGCGTTCCACCGAGATCAGGTCGTGTAAAATCTATTGCGTACGTTTCGAATCCCGACGATATTTCGAATTTGCGCAGACAACCGTTGAAGCCATACTTTCGTTTCATGAAGTGGTTAGCAACAATGTTGTTAGGTAAGCCTCCAATGTACAGGGGTCGGGTCAAATAAAGCGGTTGTGCAGCTTGATCGTGACGCGAATTTTTGTACTCCATCGTTTCAGGAATTAGGATGGCACCGAATTGATAAATACGGAGCAGATATATCTAAAATGATATCGAGTTCTTTATTTGAAGATAAAGGTAGCCATAAATCACCAGCCTCGTTCCCAGGGCATTTTGCCTTGTGATGAAGTTGATAACGGCGTAATAACGGCTCAGGGGCCACAAGACCCTGTGGACGAGGTTAATGAATAACCTCAAACTGATTGAAAATTCCAGGAGTGGGAAGTACAAAGCATTTAGAACTTCTGAAGGGGACGGAGGAGAGCTAAACGAGGGGAGTTTGATTATAAAGCTTTATTCTCTAACCTTATACCATTTTCCTTCTCCCGCGTAATTCGTCGTATTTCCGGTCTCTATGGTTACCTTGCCTTGGCCATTATGAAATTCATAACGCAAACGCCCATTGATAAGTTCTAGTGACACATACTGCGTCGGGTTTGTGTCGCTGTTGGCGATGTAAAATATGACACCGTCACCAGAAACGGCACGGAAGCTCATCGTTACAACAAAACTGCAAAAATATAACGCAATAAATTAAATTTGTTTATAGATCCAACTTCAGTACACAGGATAATAACCGGTTTCAAATTTCAAAAGTTGTGGCTTTGAGTCAATTATAAAACCACCAAAAACCTTGTTAAATTAAATTCGTTTAAAAGGCCAACTTGATTGCTAAAAATATCAACAAACTTAAGATAATATTTTAAGGCTACCTTGTCTGAAAATACTTCTGCGTTGTACTTGCTGATAATCGATAGCCGATGTAACTTTGAATGCTCGCCCATGGTACTTTTCCGAAACGAACTTGTAAAGGATCTGGAGCGAATATCAGGTCTGGGAACGAAGCAGCACAGGCTGGCGGAGGTCGAGCTTGATTACTCCCAGGCGTTATTCCAGCGTATGACACACCAACATAGCTTCCACTAAAGAAATTCTGTTGCCTATGGAAAAGAGAAATTGGAAATTTGTTGGGTTTTTTTTAAATCACATTGTTTAAGCCGCAAACGCTCCTTTCAGTTTTATTCAAATTAGCATCTTATTCATTGTTGTAAATTTCGCGCCATTTAAATTTTAGTCGGTTACTCTTTGACCTACGCGTTTCACAACGCAGTCTCTTTTCAGCACTTTCTAACTCTTTTCCAGGTTTTCTTCCAACATTACCGACTCATCAAATAATGACAAGAAGACCTGGGAACGAAGTAGCATTTTTTCTCAGTAAGCTGAAAACAAAATGTCTTACATTCTGTTAATCAGGAAGCTTTCAAAATCTATGTGCAGATGTCTTGTAGTGGGCACAGCCATTCCTATTTGCACGCCACTTGATAACCCGCCTATGTACACGTCACCAGTACCGATTGTAGTCAGTGCAACGTTGCCAAACCATCCAGTGTAAACGATTTTTGCGTCGATCTGCAACTGGAAACTAAAAAAAACATTTGCTTCTTAATATCAAAGTAAGAAAACAAAAAAGCTGTCAAAGTGTGTTCAAAGATGTTTGGAAGATTCTGTTTTAATTTTGGTGCAATGCGGTCTGGTATAAGTATAGTTAAATTCTCTCCTTCATCGCCGGCTATTTAAGACTGGTACCGTTCTTTAATGGCTTTAAATTTACTCTACAATTGATGTACACCATCTTCAAATTGTGTTAGTTGAAAACAGGTACTATAGATGACCAATTACTTGGTATTTTTAATTGTTTATTTGGAACACCCCTCCCCTTAATTGGTAGTTTGGCGCACTCCTCCCTTGATTGTCAATTTGGAAACTCCCATTTTATCTATTTATCGAGATGAGCAAAGTATTTTTCGTTAGAAATTTATTTTTTATCTGTTATCAAATTCACAGTGCAAGTAGTCTGCAGAAGAGAAGCAAGAGAGTAGTGTTGCATTGCTATTTACCGTTTAACAAAATAAAACAACCAGTATACTAGCAGTATCCATTTTGTCCACTCTGCAGCCAATGTTAATTTTTATTACATTAATCCCTCCCGTTTAACCACTCACCCTTTCCCAGCGGTACTTAGTACTCTAGGGTACCTCTTATAAAATCACGAAATAGTTCGGTAGTTAGCTTGCTATCTGTCCATCTTTGCAGTGTATAAACAACGTTGGAGAGTACTTACCCTCCTCCTGTGTAAGCAAGGCTCATATTATGCCATTGTCCGTCACTCAACGTAAGATTGGAGGAAACATACGGCGCCATTATGCTGTTGCTGCGTTGAAGCATAACAACCAAGTTTCCAGCTATCAAGCCCATATAGAAATGATGCTGCGATGCCTAAATCAGGTAAGAATAATAACTCTAAGAGAAATTATTTCCCAGAAGCGGGATAATTATCATCTCCACATTATAGCAGGCCCAGAAGACTGCAATTTTCAGTTACCTTCCTTATTTTGTACCCTAGAGTTTTAAAATAAATCTCTTGCGTATCAGGCACATGATTTTTAACCCCCCTTACATGTATGCATCACTATTTCACGTGTGACCATTACTGTTTAGAGCTGGAAACGATCTGCTGTGCGATTTATGACATTAACAAAGCAAAAACACTTAAAAGCTTCCATACAAATTTGGGAATCACGATCCACACGCTCGAAGATAAAAAAAAATTAACGCGGTAAAACAAAGTAGATAAATTCTTACGCTTCCCGTCTTATACATAATCAATCCACTGAGTTGAGATGTCTTGAAACTGATGTATATAGACGAAACAACAACCGATCGGAATGTCTGAATCATCGCGTACGAACCAGTTTTTAACCACCACATGTAACCATAGAAACGGACCCCTTCGACGATCTAAAAAAAGAAACAGGTAAAATCTAAGTATTATTCACTATACTTGTCGTGTTTTCACACTTTTTACGCGTGTTTAGTTGAGACATTCAGAACTAAAAAAGTAACAAGAGAAGTAACGAAACGATAAAATATCGATATGTATAACAATACAGAACGTTACAGATTTACAGCCGTCAAAACGTCGTTTCGACAACACTGGTGCACTGGGTACGAAATTAATAAAATTCCGGGCCAATCATGTTGCGTAACCAAATATGACGTCAAATTGATTTATGTTTAGTAAAAGTTGGTTACAAACTTTATTCTACGTCAATATTCTCAGCAAGTGGTTCGTTTTACAAAAAATATAAATAAAAAAAAGTTAAAATGGATTGCTCGCCAGAATATGTCGAATATATTGAAAGGATACAACTACCGGTAGATACTGCTGATGATGAGCAACTAATGAGACGGAAAAAACGACGATCTCGTCATATGACGATGAAGTATGACAACATGTCGAAGATGATTGCCGATATTGAAGCGGCGAAAGATCTGAGCGGAGGTAATAGTTCTTACGATAAAACCTATCTACATAAATAAGTAGGGACTTTCAGTTCCTTATAGAACAAAAAAAATGAACCTTTAATTCATTACAAAATATATTAAATTGTAGATAAACGTATGGTTAAAGCTGAACAGCCATGGGAAGTACCTAGAGGAGAAGAGGAAGTAAAAGGAAAGCCTTCGGAAGAAGATCAAGATGGTGGTAAAAGCGAAGCTACGGAAAAGGGTGAACACGAGAACATAAAATCTTTCTTGAATAAGAAAAAAACACAGAGTGATCAGTTGGAGGGACAACAAATGCTCGATACAGATGAAGCTGTCAACAACAACAAAGCCAGAAAAGTTTCCTTTTCAGATGAGGTGTCCTATTGCGAGGATTTTACTTTGATAAAAACCAACAAGAGGCAAAAGTTTCACAGTTTCCGCAAAGCTACCATCATCATTGATAAGAAGAAAACCGTTCTTGTGAAGTCCATGAGAAAGCTGATTGAAAAACACAAAACAACAAAGCTGGAGTTACTGGAAGAGAAAGAGGCTGTTGCAGTGAAAATTGCAGAAGTTGAGTTGCTCAAATTGGTTCTTAGTGGAAAGGAAGTCGAGCTGCGGGAGAAAGAGAAGGAGATTTCTTGTATCAAAGCCGGTGTGATTGACATAAAAGTAAGTTTGTAAAATATCTGCTATTCGTAACCTTTTTTTAAATTAGCGAAGATACAAATGGCGCCGTAAAAATCAAACGCTTACGAGGAAGCTTGAAAAAGTTTCAACGATCTTCCCTTGAAGTTTATTTTCATTCTAGATTTTTTGTTAATACACTTCCTCTTTAGACAACTGTCGGTAAATCAATCAAAAAATCAGTTACTAAACTGGATACAGTAGAAAAAAAAATCAGAGTTGATATTGAAAAAATTGAGCGAAGGCTTGCACAACGCTGGCGTTTTGTTGGAAAGAAAAAACTTTTAGCAGAAAAACAAAAGCTTGCTGCTATGCTGGACACAATCTGTGCAACATCGCAGACATTACAGAAAGAAGCTGTCTTTTTGGACACCTCCCGATTTTAAAAACATTTCACACACGTTGTATATTTTGTATATTTGAAAGGGAAGCGGTGGTGGTTGTACATTTGTTTGTAATGTTCAGATGACCACTTCTCTTTTGTCTCAATGAGTACTTAAAAAGCGGTTTGATCTGTCGACTAACTGTCTTGGTCCTCACTGGTAGCTCAGTTGGTAGAGCGTGACATTAAACAGTGTCAAGGTCGTAGGTTCGATTCCTACCCAGTAATTTGACCAAGGCACAAAGCTAACGATCATTCTGCTGCTTCAGTGCTCAAAGTGATAAATGAGAGTGGTTGTCGAATGTATTGTAAACTCGTTATATGTCTGTTCTGTGTCGTGCAGCTACGCTCTTTCCTTTTAAAATCTTGTTTTTTTATTTTGTTAATATATTTTCACATACACATGCTGTTTATTTTGTTGCAGGAATACCCTGTACGTAGTAGCAAAACGGCTGCACTGCTTTAAAAAATCCTGATTACACTAAGTACCAGAAGCTAAGAAAGTTAAATCGTCCGAGTTTTACAACCAGGAGCTTAAAAAAAGTTTTCATTTTGTGTTTCTTACAATCTCTGGTTAAATATACATCAAGCCGATAGAAGGCTTGGCCAACTGAATCCTTTACCAATGACAGGTGACCTGGTGTATTACCCAGAAAGTGCGCTATAAAAATTAAATATACAACCAGACAGAGAGGCAGGCAAAGAAACAAGCAAACAAACAAACAACTTGTACCTGCCCATTTATCATCCCATAATAACTTGTATCTTTTTCCTCGATTAGGTACTGCGACGATAAGAAACTGCGATGGATTAACTTCCCGGTTGTGACATCACTGAAAGACGCATATCGCATATCGCCAGCAAATTTACCGCTGACGGGTGGAGGAACGGGACTATAGATATACAAATAAGAAAACCATAACAAAGATGCACGTCTTAGTTGGAATGTTAAAATAAACATTTATAGGTACTTCCATCTACACAATGCACGAAAAATTACTAACCTGTTGGTTGAAGTCGAGCCGAAGATGATTGCGATTCCTGTGGGTAGGTTAGTCACGCCGATGTAGTTTGTCTTTAACTCAGAAAGCTGCAAATGTGCTGGGTTTAAAGATCGCACACTTAGTGTCGCGTTTACACCACTCCGAGAGATCATGACTCGATACCAGTCCCCGTTGTTGTAAAAATTACTAAACAAAAAAGGTTTGTGGGTTAAGATGTAAATAGCCGTCTAGCTAGATACCCGGTACGACTTTTTTAACACAGTTGTATCTAGCATGTTAATTCTGGTTTTTCATCCAATGCTAACTAATTTTTTTATTTATTAAAATAAAAAATATTGCCCAAGATGGTGCAATATGGATGTCGACATATGCTAAGATAAACATCTCTTTTTACTATTCGATATTAGCTGGCACAACTCAGGCCTAGATTGCATAACTCGGAACAAAAACAAAAAAACTCACTTATTAGTGATAATGGCGATGTTGCTCCCCAAACTTGTGGCAAACTGGAACATGAGTTTTCCGCCGAAAATATACAAGCCGTAAATAAAGCTTCCAGTTTGGCCGGTCACACCAAAAATGACGATATTATCTTTCAGCGTACGAAATTCTAACTGCACTGACGAGAAACTATTACTGACTAAGAATGTGCCAACTCTCTGTCGTATATAGCCGTTCCCAAAGAAAGTCACAGCGGAGCCGTTGCTTGCTGGAGGCAGCCTGAATCGATAATTCGCGTAAATTGTTTGCCCACTGAAGTCGAAACTGTTCCATAAATTGTACGATACTCCATTTAAGTAAAAGTTGTCGTAAACACCGTAAAAACTGCCGTAAGTGCTTGTAAGTTGAGTCTATAGGTTCAGAAGGAAAAAAATCAATTTAAATTGTAGACACATGCCTAATTTTATATATGTTTATATATGTTTTATACATTACGCATGTAAAGACTTATATAGCGTTATATACATCCTCATCATATATACGCCTTTACCATTCAACACAAGTGCCTAGCTTCACCAGTCATTACTTGAGATTGAAGTTCATTCAGTTGTTTTAACTTTAATGAATACATTACAAAAATCATACGACCCTTTGGGTTATCTGTGTACCAGTATCATATATATAACCACAAAGTACGAATGTGAAATTCATAACAACAAAATCAATTAAAAAACAGAGGAATAATATAAAAGTATCTAGAAGAGAAATATCAAATAAACACATGAAAAGGACAAAGACAAAATGAAAAAAAACAAACAAACATGTTTCCCTACCATAAAGCCGCTAGGAAAACCATTTAAATACCATCGGCTGTTCACATCGAAGCTCATGTAACGGACATCACCAACATAGGCTGATTTCATCATGACCATTGAGGAAAAACCTGAATGCAACATATTTACAACATAAGTTTTTCAGCAAGATAACCAGAATAACGCGAAACTAAAGTAAAATAAAACAAAAAACCACACACCTGTGCTGTCACGAAGAATAAAAAACGCCTCGATTCCCGATCTGGTCACGTGGACAGTATACCATCGACCAATGGCAAGCTGCATTGAGTTTTTACCGATAACGTCACCATATCCAAGATTGTAAACAAAATACATGTAACCGTTTTTCATGTACAAACCCATAGTGCCAGTCTAAATGTAAACACAGCATAATCGCTTATAGGCCATGTTACACATAGAAAACATTGCAAAAGCTGTTATAGTAAATTCGAGCTACAATCTTGGTCAAATACATTGAGAGAAGACAGCTAATTTTGAATTTTGTCGCCACAAAGTAATTGCGTTGGCTATTTCTATATTAAATTCACGCATCTTGAACTTGCTAAAGTTTACTTGTTTATGTTTAGAGTGGACTTAGCCATCAGTTTAAGTCGGAACGTTTATGTTGTGCTAATTGTTGTTGACGTCAGCATGACCGTTTACCGTTAATTTCTATGCTTTCGTGATTCCTGACATTATTTCGTTGCGCGGACGTGCTGGAGAGTGCCACTAAATAATTTTCAACGATCTTCACCTGGTTTACGCGCTGGTAAAATATATGTCGCTTTTTTTCACATTCGTAAATTAACAAAAACTGTCTCTGCCTCAAACGTCTTGGCCAAGATAAGCCTGGAAACTCATTACTTAAATTTAATAAATATACAGTATACTCTCCACATAACGAATCTTCAATATAACGTTTTTACTATACGAACCCACATTTATTTCCCATGCTTCAGAAACCCTTATAAAACCTTCTGATACGAAAACATAAGCTTTTATATTGAGAGGTTCCCTTTTATGGGATGCAATAAATAAAATAAAAATTACTCATTCGTACTCACCATTAGATTTGTATTTGAGAACAAATACCACAGAATACCGTTCAAACTTTTCACTAGCACATCAAACTGCACGACTGTGAACATCATACGTGTAAGGGTAGTGACCCCACGTAGTGAGAAGGTGGACTGCGCACGCTGTTTGTATTCGATGGTGAACGGCATCTGAGAAGCGATTGATTGCAGTTGTGATAGCTTCGAATTCATTTCTGACTGTTTGTTCTCTATGTTTTGGTTAATGATGGCGAAGGAGGCTTGCATGTTGACGGCTTGGAGCAGGTTGCTTTGCTGGCTCTGTACCTTTGTTTCGGCTTGTGTGACTAGTTGGAGGAACGAAAAAGGAAGATGTTGTGTTAAAAAAGGGTAATGTGGATACACCTATACTAAAATTCACCAAGAGCACAAAAATGCACGAACTTCAGGATGCGCGAGAGAGAAAAAGAAAATGTATAAATCATTCATTATTAAAAAAATAGCTTAAAAAGACTTACTTACTCAAAACATGTGAGGTCAAAATTAATTATGGATTTATTTTCAATTAGGAAAAATTAATGTTCTGTTTGGCCATTTCTCTTTTAGTTAAAAACGAGATCTTAATGTAAGTTAGTCATTTCCTATTTTTTTTTCATTACCTTCAAATTAGCTAATTAGCTAAGAAAATCTTCGGTACTAATCCTTACAAAACACAGATTTGCTTGGCTTACATAAAAATCGCGCAACATGATTGGCTGACTATTTCAAACTTACCAACTGTCTGTCCCGCGTTCAGTGTGCTGGTAATGTTGGCTGAAGATGACACGAGGTAGTTGTATTTCGAAGTCAAATCATTCACGTTGTTGAGAAGATTTTGCGTTTCTCGTAACACTTGCGACGCTGACGAAACAGCTTGCGAGATGACGACATTTGCGGCTTCCAAAGCTGCTTGGACGACTGAAGCTACATGAAGGAGATGTGAAACGTTAGACTCGGGACTGAACGTGCTAGAAGGTTTAATGTTTACTTGCACACTCTACCGCCGGGCTCGAAATGTAATGTTTGTCTAGGTTATGCTATCAAAATTGCAACTGTTACAGCGGAAAAGCGCATGCGAAAACGAGCAACTTTTTCGATTGCGTTGTTATCGCACAACTGGTTTCGACAACTTTTGTCGCGTTACTTTCCCTATAATGTCTAAGCAGATGAGCTAAAAAATGATACTCAAAAACGAAAATTTATTCAACAAGCTTTTATAGAGGGATTTAAATCTAAAAACGGATAAAACAACAACAAAACGGGATTCTAACACTGAAAAGACTCGGTTTCTAATGTACAATACGGAAATACAAACAGGACTTAATCCTATACAGGCCGGGCTTTTTGTCAGCTCTGAAAAGCCCTTCTCGTCTTCGAAAAGGACGAAGGAGACATCGTATTATAAAGATTGGCACAAATATTTGTTAGCACATTGGAGAAAAATTTAAATAAAAAATTGGGTTACGTCATGAAGTCCAAGATGACGTCAAAAATATATAATATATTTTCGAACCTGAAAAAGGCTAAAACGGTGGAACATAAAGAGGTTAAAAAATGACTTTAGAAATGTTGGTAAGGATATGTGAAGTAAAAGAAAATTATCTGTTTTTTTCCTGACTACCTGCTAACCGATGAATCACCATGGAAACAGACGTCATAACAAAATTTTTAACAGGCCTGAAGACGTATCCACGGAAAAATAACTGGTTCGGTAAATAACTTACCCGTTGACGATTCCTGCAGAAGAGTAGCAACGCTGACTTTTAAAACAGGGAACAGACGATTGATTTCGTTCCACTGAGGGAGAGCAGCATGGAAGGTTGTGTTGGCTGTATATAGAAGTTGTTGCAGCGTCGCTAGGAATAAAAAACACACCTAAATCAAGCTAAGGAATAGAAAACTTATCCAAATTAAGCGTGTGTTGAAGACCAACTAAATTTAATTCGATAGCCATTTTTTTATAGGCACCACGAGGCACGAATCAATGTTTAAACAACAGCCAGCTTGAAGTGGTCGAATATAAATAAGTGCAAAAACAAGAATTAGAAAAACACAACACCTTAGTACAAAACGACATGAAGATCATACGACAAATATGATGAAAACTAAACCTTGTTTTGATTGATACAATAATCTAACTTAGCAAGCAAACACTTGATCGTTTCAAGTAAAAAGCCAGCAAAAGAACAAGTGACAAGAGAATTTTTATATAGCTTATACAAACGAAATCTTCTTATGATGGGCACTTCTATACAACCAAAACGGACCCTTTTTTCAGGAACAGATGAAGTGACAGTCACACTCCCATAACAAAACCTCTATGTAGCGGACACCTTTGTTTGGAACTTCATTTTGGGTCCATGTAAAGGCGGTCTTAATTTAGTATAGTACGCTATTTTTATTTTTATGTTAAAGGCTCTACAATCGAGGACTAATAAATTCACGGATTACCTCCGCATTCTTCTTGTTTTCCCAGCATTCTTGATAAGGGAGGGCCCTTATCAAGGATGCTGGGAAAACAGATGGGAGAGGGAGCCTGGACTTGCACTTCCTTGGCAAATGTTTTGAATTTACAACATTGAGACCGTGGAAGGGGAGTGATGAAGTTAAAATTTACTTGAATTTCTGAATTGACTCACGAAGGTTTATCTTATAAGAAAATAGGTATAATTGAATTTAGTATACAGGCACAGAAAATCAAGCCAACCCCACAATTCGAATCTACATACACTTTAGCTGGACTGTGCGTCGCAGTTCCGATGCTCCTGCACCTTCTAGTTTCGCCACTTGTGCAATCCAAGGAACAATATCACCAGTTTGTCTTCGATAACCCAAAAGTATATATGAGCCTCGATGTCCACTAAAGAAAGGTGCTTGCCCTCCCAGTTCTAACAGACGGCTCATGATATTGTTGCGGTACTGTGTAGCTATGCTGCCAGATCCCTGTTTGACAATAATAACTACCTTTCCAGCTAAAACATAAAAAAATGATCATCGAAAGCTATGATACTATTTAAACTTATCCTAGATTTTGGATTATCGTGAAAACGGGGACACCCCACCCCCTCTCAAGACTTTTCCGTCATCTTTTTAATGCTTACAATGTTGCGCATATCCTGTTCGTTTGAATTACTGAAACCTTTCTTTATCCTGTTAGGCAGCAGTGGCTTAGTCGAGCAGCATTGTGCTCAGGAACTGAGGCTTTTCTGGTTAAGTCCTGCTCGTGGGGGTTGTAAATGATAGGTCTCCCGGAAGTACTGCTGATAATATTTTTTAGGGGATTTTTAGGTGAAAACGTTGGTTGGTTGAGCGGATTTCACTATAATTAAGACTGACAAAAAGTAGCCCCCTCCTTTTTGTGGCCTGTGCAGTGCAGTGTGACTTCATAATTCAGTGGTTATGGCCTTAAGAGTCGTTAGGGATGTAAAAACGAATCTTTAAAACAAATTTGATGCAAAAGTTCATAAAATTGTGTAAGATTAAAACAATCTATTACTTTGTATTTGTTGCAGGAATCTATCATACATCACAGCAGCAGTGGGATTGATATCAGTGCGAAAGTTTTGAACTTGCTCGACAGCACCCGTTCTGTAATTGACCAACAATACACTGTGGCCATTGAGATGTGGATGGTAATCAATGCCATTGATTTGAATTATTGATCTTGGAGGTGACTGCACGCCAGCACTGCCAAGAGTTTCAGATTGCAGGAGAAGGTTCAAAGCTAAATGATACCCATTAACATTATTATAGATCAGTAAACAAACCAAAAAAAGAGAGCAGAAAATAACAACAACACAACAATATCAAAGACAATAAAGCAATAAATAAATAAATAAATAAAAAAATAAAGAACGAACAACCGAACGAATAAACAAGAGCTTACATCCATAAGTTACATTTCGTTGTTTCG
Organism: Hydractinia symbiolongicarpus; assembly: GCF_029227915.1. Classification (NCBI taxonomy): domain Eukaryota; kingdom Metazoa; phylum Cnidaria; class Hydrozoa; order Anthoathecata; family Hydractiniidae; genus Hydractinia; species Hydractinia symbiolongicarpus. Next base: position 17,645,011 of record NC_079875.1, on the reverse strand, counting down.
TTTGTGCTAAAAACTGTTGAGCTGTAAGTAGTTCAGCATTTGCTTGAGAAGTAAACGAGGTGACAGATATACCATTGAGCTGAAACAATGTCATTTAACTATCAATATTGCGTTCCAAGACTAACTACACTCTTTCATTAGACAAGTATCAGAGTATAACCACTTACAATCTTTGTAATGGATTGTACGGATGTATTAGCCGCCACAGCAGCCTCGAGCGAGGAATTGATCAGTCTGTATATTTCATTATATGTGTTGACTGCGTTCACAGCTTTGGCAGCATATTGTTTTGCCTTGTCAAACTCACTAAAACAAAAACTTAAATTATTACCTTTTTAAGGAATAGCCTGTGGAAAATTACAATTGGTTATTTCGGAATTCATTTTCAGAGCAACTTTCAATTTTTCTATCACTAATTAATTCCTAAGGGTTTGGTGTCTTTTAAATGCTGCAGTGATCTGACGTTGGTATAAAATCTAGAATCCTTCTAATAGTATTCCCTTTACAATAGTATTAGATACGGATGGACCTATCCTATAAGGGCGATCAAAAGTATTCCTTCTTCCAACTACCTGCTATTGTCATTGATTTCTTCGTCAACCAACCAATGCTAGCGACTTATTCATCCATTTTAGACAGAAACATGCTCATTAGTAAACACAGAAAGGTAAATTTTAAAACCAACAAACTCTAACCTGGTCAGCAGTTGAGCCTGTGTTTGCAAGCTGTTAGCGTGCGACTTAGCAGTAGCATGTACTGTATTGACTTCAGTCAGTAAAGATTCCACAACATTTATTTGTTGACGCAACATGTTTTGAAGGTCGAGCAAACCATTTTCGCCAGCACCAGGATAACTTGAAGACCATCTCTCAGTGTAATGCTAAAAAAGTAAATCAAAAAAGTAAATTAAATTAATATTAAAGAAATAATAAACAGAGTGTTACATCATAAAAAACTAGTCGTTAGCCCGTGGAAAAATCCATGGGTTCGCCCATCCTTTATATTTACCCGTCGCAACAAAGTGGATAAAATATATCGCATTTGATATTCGTGCTTCCGTAGCACGTTCTTCTAACTCAGCGGGGGGTCCGCGCAGAGACAGACAGACGGAATACGGCTATTATTAAAGAGATATAATAATATATATTCATATTTATTTGCAATTCTTTAATCTTTTGGGAAGGAAAGGACAAGTTAAATTTACAGCCAACATGATCTTTTGTGAATTACCCTAAACTAAAAACACATTTACCATTGGAAAGAGCCAACTAGAACAGTTTTCACGAACTGTACCTACTTTCAGAAGACACTTGCTACTAGAGGTATCTACATCATAATTCTTTAGGATAATGGTAACAACATCACATTAAAATGACAACGATAACTACGCAGAAGAAGGGACATATTTAGTTGCTCGCTAAATACGGTTCCTAAAGAGTTTCGGTTTTCGGTTTGTTTACTTTCTTAGCCCAAAATGTTTAAAGCTTGAAAAGGTATAAACAAAATGGCAGACAATAAAATGAAAGTTCTTTCACTTGTGCAGTCAGCGTGTACGTGTTTTGCATGTCTTTAATTGGCATGATGTCAGCCAGATTGATGACAACCTCACCCATGAAATCATCAGAATTATCTGCATCGTAATCGTAAAGGGAAATAATAAGCTTGGTAACTTGAATTTGTTCTGGCGTGATAAAAAATGTGTACGTTCCGCCAATTGGCCAGTCCCAAGTTGGATCCAATGTAGCTAAAACGTATCGTATTATTATATAAAAGTTTTGCAAACATTTGGAAAAATGCAGAGAAATTAAAACAGAATGTAAAACAGCAATTGTAAAAAAAGATTTCTATGACACATTCAACAATAATTCTCCTTGAAATTTTCCCTGACATTTTGGACCAATAAATGCAAAGAATTTTTTGCAGGAAGACAACCAGGCAGGAAATACTAGGACATTATGGTATTTCCATCGACCCTTCTTCGCAGTGTTAAAACTTCTTTAATGCTACATTGACCAATACTAAGAATCAACTGTAACAACACAGGGGTTAACAAAAAAAATAAATCGAAAATAAAATTTTGCACAAAAAATATATATAACAAGCTGGAAAAACATTCAAACCTGTTTTAGGTGCTGATTCCAAAGGCCCTTGATTAAACCATCTCGGAAATATTGAAAGTTTAAAATATGGGTCCGATTTTAATGATGGATAATCACGAGGAACAAGATGGTAGCCCCGTAAAACATTCACTCGTACAATGCTATTTTGCGGAACATATGGTAAAAACATGACTTCGATACCACCAGTAATAGTCTGGGTGTGCATACGAATTTGCTAAAGATAAAAAACAAGATATTATAAAAAAGAGGTTATCAAATAATTACAAGACGCAGGCACTAGACAAGGAAAACAATGTTTCTATAACTTAATTTGCCTATTTTTACCTGCTTCATTAAATTGATAACATGGCACAGGGTAGTATAAAGATAGCTTTTAATGTAAACAAATATAAATTTAGTCTCCGACAGAATTTATATTGAAGGAGATTTCAAAATTTTTTTAGGAGAAAACAAACCTAACCTAACACTTAAAATACACATTGGTTGATCTTTTTTTTAACATGTAGCAATAAAAAAAACTGCTTTAAAAAAAGGAATACCAGAATAGACATTTGAAAACTTTTTAGGAGTAGTCAATATTTTGTGTCCAAATTAGAGATTATTTAGAATATTTTAAGAAGGTCTCAATATAAGGTTTTGTCACTCTATAAAAATGCAAGTCAAACAAACTTATCAATACAAAAACTAAAAAGATACAATGAGCTGTTGAATATAAGTCAGCTCCTTAGAAGGACAAAACTGAGGTTGGATATAAAATCAACATTTTATATCCAAACAATTTCATCTAGACGATTTTGACAACGAGGTTCGAACCAAATATAACTGATACTTTGAAAATACATACCTCATAAACTCCCTGTGTCTGTTTGTAAAACGTATCAGTTTGTGCCAATAATGTTCGAATGATGTTCTGTTCATCTTCAGTTGCCATTATAAACTGTCTTTGCGAATCAATATAACTCTAAAAGAAAATTGCCAATATGTATTACAGTTCATTTCACAATGAAATATTTGGTTAACATACATCAAGAAATTATTCATATGCAAAAAATAAAATTCCTAACAGAACAGTCTAGGTCCAGTGTCTTAAGAAGCAATTTCCTTTTAGGGGGACTTCAATATAGTGTCTTCTCGAGGACAAATTAGTTTTGCACGTGAGAAATGTTTTGAAAATTAGCACCTCTAGATTGCTGGAAAACGCATGGAAATCTGACAAAGTATGTCAAGTAAAAAACCCGGCTAGATGTTCTTTCGTTTTTTACATCAAGATAATATGGCTTCTTAAAAGACTTTTGACATTCTTCATATACCGTAATGCATAGGACTGTCAGGACACATCACATGTATATACTACTTTACATGGCATGGTTTATGCCAAGGTCCAAACTACACACACTGGAACACGAAGAAAAGTAAAAACAAACTTATACAAGCAGAGAAATACACATACCTTTGTTTGATTCAATAAGCTCTCCACTTCTTTTCCTGTCGCATACACAGTTTGAACATTTTGCAAGAATGCTGCACGCGATGATGCCCATTGTTGTTCTTTGTTTTTAAAATATTCTTCACTTTGATCCATCGCTTTTGAATATGCGACAGATAACGTTTGTTGATACGTGACCTGAAATATTCATGAACAATAAAAACATCAAATATATACTTCTATCTGTTTCCAACTCTCAGGAACCTTTTAACCAAAAATTACCTGCTTTCCAATATTAGTTATGTTACCAAGAACTCGATTGGACAGCGCTAAATCTAAATCGATCTGTCTCTCGTAAGTATCAAAATCAAATGTTGGAGAATTTTGAACATATGAATATGCCATACTGACAACTTTTGATGCTAATGAGTTTAAATTCACAAGTTGTGAAAACGTTGTTGATGCAAATGTGTTTGATTCTAAAAGAAGAATGTTAACATGTTGGAATGAAAAGTTTTTGAAATGAAAAGACTAAAACTTCCAGTAGTTATATGGGTTCCAATTGTGTTGCTTAATAAGAGAATTTCTGGATTGAAAATGATATTTATTTTATGTTTTAAAAGATAAGAAGTTGTTTATAAAGTCCCTTTTTTCATTTTCAAGTTATTGAAGATTTAAATATTTAACTTTGAAAACTTATGATGTCATAATTAAGTTTTTAAAAAAATGCTGGCATTACATTTTTCTACTTATAATATGGATAAAATCACTCTGGGATTTTAAATTTTTGCATTGTCAAGATATCATTGAGAGCATTAGTCCACATTGCTTAAAAGTTTTGATATTTTTGAAGTTTGCAAGATATTCTAAGCATTAATTTATATTTAGAGAGAATCTTCAAAGCTAAATATCTTACGAACAAGAAAAGATTTTAAAAAAAAAATATGGAAGACTTGATAAACGACTTTTTATTCCTTATAACAAGCAAATATATATTTTTCAATGCAGGATTTATTTAACAAAACTTTTGAAGGAAAACAACAAAAAAGAAACTTAGAAAAAGTGACAAATAAAAAAAATATTTTCTACCCTAGCTAAAAACTTTTAACAGAAATTTCCAAAACAACAGAAAACACATCGACTGTTCTTTCAAGGAAATGCGGTTAATACATTTGCAGTGAACAATATAATGCTAAGCTATGCTATACTGTGGAGAAAATATTTCATGTACAGAATGCTTTATTTAATTAAACGTTAAACGCAGTAAGAATAAACAAGAAATATCTGCACCTTGACTAGTTTGCGAAGCTTTTAGAGCTGCGTCATATATCAATAACATCTTTGCACCACCAGCATTCGCGACACCAGTCAATTGACTAGCTTGCATGGTAACAATGTTTATCTGATACATGAAACAAAACACTCTCAGATAATACAAATCTGTGCATGTAAAAGGGTTCATGTATGTAATTTAATTATAAGAAACCGTTAAAATATATTTTTTGTACTCCCCATGTAAGTTAAGGCACATAAAGAACAATATGAGAGTTCAGCTGATTGAACTATGAAATTTGAAAAAACTTCTGACATCTTTTGGACAGTTAAGGAATTAATTCCCAGTTTTTTTCTGTCTACTTTACAAATAAATTATTGAACTACAGTGGAGAAGACTAACATTTAAATAGTAGATAAGATTGATCGGTAAATATATTGAACATCAATCAAAAGTATGCAAAAATAAAAAGCTACTCTTGGCAATTTCAAATTTCAGTGTAGTATACTAACCTGGTTTATTAAACTTGTCAAACGTGCATTCCATGGAATCAAATAATTGTCTTGCAAGCGCTTATAATCTTTTCGTCCTTGTGCCACACGAAATTGAAACAATGCTGCATTTAACTAAAAAGATGGCGGATGTGTTATCCATAATCGTTGGTTAAATAGGTTACTTAAAATGAAAATTAACGCTAAAACAAAAAGAAACTGGTATAAATATATATATGAAATTAATTGGCTTATGCAGTGACAGTTCATCTAAAAATAATAAAATTAGAACAACAGATATTCAGAAGCAAAAAATGCTTTGTCATTCTGTGTGTTGCAGACCTGTTCTTCATTTGACTTATTATACAGGTCACAAGGATAATTTTTTTGCTCCTGCCTTCCTATTGAATGGCCAAATCCATTACAATGTTCAGTTCACTAAAGCCAATCTTTCCATTCATTATTTTACATGATATATATACACTAAATTTAATGTATAATTTCATGTATACTGAAGCTTTGCAGTAATGTGAAATATGTAAAACATTTTTATTTATTGAAAAAGCCAATCAACCTTTATACTTCACTAATTCAGATTTTCTATCTAATATTTCCTATGAGCACAAATCCATTATCAGTAAGGAGCAACTTACGTGATAGCTTTGCGATAGATACAAGTTAAGTTGCTTAACCAACATATAATTTTTCACAAAGAAAACATATAACAGCTTAACAAATTAAGGGAACTAACTTCAGCTTGTTGCAACCGTCCTTGAGTTGATACCAACTCAGCTTGAAGGTTCGATAAATTCTTTGTTAAATTCAAGTCCTGTTTTACGTTTTTTAACTTTATTGCAACTTCATCAGCATGTGACTGTAATTTCCTTGTGCAAAGTGGACATTCTAAAAAGGAATTTAGAACTTCATTTACGTAGTACTACACCAACCACAGCTTTTGGCATGAATCAAATTGACGATATCAATAAGGGATTTCCTGCATGACTTATAGAATTTAAGGATGCATTGTTCAAGACTGAATTTACAAAAGACCTAATATAAGGATTTGATCATCTAAAGCAGCAATGTGTCATATGGAGTTTAAGGATGCATTGTTCAAGACTGAATTTACAAAAGACCTAATCTAAGGATTTGATTATCTAAAGCAGCAATGTATACATAAAATCAAGCGCTACATATAACTCTATTTGCATTTTGGAATAAACAACAGTATATTTAAATGTGATTGACAGGATGCCACTGAATTCCATTTGCTCCCAATAATTGGGATTTTCAGTACTGCGGAAAAATTAATTTGCTGCTCTTCAACACTTAAATCAATAAAATATAAGACAAATGCTACTACTAATTCACTCTAGTTGTTTGTATCAGCAACATTGATGGTAATATGTTATTTCTTCCCCATTAAATACCCTGCATATACTGACAATAATAATTAAACTTACGTTTACACCCATTGATGCCAAACTCAGCATACTGCTTCATGCACGCATCGCAAGCTCTTCCCATTACCCCACTTTTGCAATCACACTGTCCAAATTCATCATTAATGCACTGAGTGTTTAGCACTGTTCCAGTGGAGTTACAATTACATGCTGCAAAATAAAAACACAGCTCATGATACCAGGGTTAAAGTTAATTCTTCATGTCTGTAGAAGTTACAACGTAAAGTGAAAATATTGACATATTTGTTAATCCATGACTTGTGCAAATGATTGAACTTAAATGTTATTTGATTTTGATTTTTATTAAACACCTTTAGCTTGTGTTATAGTTGAGAAGTAAACTTTATTTCTGCGTTTATTTTTTAAATTTTTAGTTCAGTAATATTTTTTGTGAAAATTAGAAACAAAACATTTACTTATTCATTTTGAATTTTCCAAGATTCTACGAAATAAAAAGAGAATTTTGATTACATACTTTGACATGACTTTGAAGGTAAACCATAAAATCCTTGCTTGCACTTGTCACACTTCAAACCTTCGGCCGATATGAAACAAGAACATTGACCCGTCTCGGCACATTGTGTATTCATTGAGCCTTTCAAGTTACAATTACATGGGGTACAACCGGCTATACTTAAACCAAAGTAATTTGTCTAAGAATAAATGAAACAGGTGTTAAACAAGAGAAAACAGCCAATATGTATGAAAATCAAACCTCTGAGCTTTCTAAATGAAGGCATTGTATTTTATCAAAAAGGAAATTAGGTCATTTTTAAATAACTACATAAACTTTATGAGACAACTGACTACGAGGGATGCAAAGAAGGTATGATAACCTTAACAAAATTCAACTCTTTTTTACATTTTCTAATTCGTGTGACACCATACATAAAAATTAAATAACAAATGTATGTCCTTCACCCATCAAGAAAGGGAATAATGAAACATACAGCACATTTGTCGCATTTGGTGTTGACAACGCCTGGTCGACAAGGACACTGTCCTGTGACTAAATCACATGATTGATTGTAAGAGCCCAGTACATGGCAATCACAGGCTAAAAATAAAACATTCAAGCAATATATATATCACAATAGTTTTCTTTTCTTTTATTTATTTTCATTATTTATTTACATTTTTGTTTTTGAAGTTTAATCATACTGTAAAATTTAGAAATTTAAACGACAAGATAAGCTGCATGAATTGAAGTACAGTCAATGACATTGAGTTTTAAACGGCTAATCCTTATAATATCATGGTTGTACAGAAAATAAAACCATCTATATTTGAAAGTTAGTTTGTTTGTTTTATTATCGCATTTAAAATTTCACCAGCAACACTACTGTTTTGCTTAAACAAAACACTCTCTTGTCAATAAATGTTGATTTACCCAGTGCCCTTCAGTGGCCAGGTTTGGCCATCAACAGGACAACTAAACAAGTCAAAAACCTTGTCTCAAAGCCAATAGAACTTCCACAACTGGTAAAGCAGGGAAGAAATAGAAAATTGAATTCTTTGTAAAATATCTTTATATCCACTGCATACCGGATTTTTGTTGGAAGATATAAAATCACGATGAACAAACTTTCAATTATATATAGCCTAAATATTAAAGAGATATGTGGTTACTACTGAAGGATATTTTACTTACATCTACATTGGCCTTGTAAAACATCTCCAAAGAATCCAGGTTTGCACAATTCGCAATGATCTCCAAATGTGTTTGATTGGCAATCCAAGCATTTTCCATTCCGTTCACACTTGACACTGTTACCATTGCAGGCACAGGCATCACAAACCCTTCCCTGTGTGTTGATGGGACAATTGCAAGCACCAGTGTTTGGATTACAAATTGGGTCAGGCCCTTGGCAGCCACAAGCTGGAAAAGAAAAGTTTTTATTTACAAGTTTCTAAATTGGAGCTGCAAATTTTACAGAATAATATCCAAGTAGACAACAATACATGCCCTGTATGCTAAGAATGTACTATTTACTCAATTTATGTATTTACTAGACATTCAGTCCCCAATGGCATTGATTGAAATAAATTCAACTACAACACATGAAGCCACCATAGCAATCCCAGTCTTTTTAGGAATATTTGAGTAGGTGATTCGCACGTGTAAATCAATTAACGCATGCGATGTAAAGCGCACGTGCAAAGATTGTTACGCATACGACACGGGCTCCAAGGTTATTTTTTGTTGCGCATTCATTTTGCGGTATTAAAGTGGGGGACGTTTTAAATCGTGAACCCCAAACACGATGATCAAGCGTCTACTGGTATAGCGACTCTCTCAATCTTAACTTCCTTTTCTACATTTCCGAAATAGTATGCATGACTATACTGTCATTTTTATATTTGTTGTTCACTATTCAGGTCATCACAAGCAAATAGGCAAAAATATGCTTTGTTTTCAAGTTAAAAAAAATCTTTATCTATGTGGCTCAAAACTTTAAAAAAATTTACACCGCACAAGTGTTTCGTTTTTACAGGCATAAAAAAAATCCATTAAGTTCGAGCCTGAAGAAATTATCCACAATTTAATTAAATCCATGATAAAATGTCTATTCCGCCTGTAAGTGCAGTTTTGCAGACTTGCTTCAACCATGCTCCGTCGGCGTTCACCTCCGCATTAAGGCGGATTTTCACGAAGCGAATTGAACGGCGATTCGATGGCGAATTCGCTTTTTCATTTTCACGACAAAATAAATTAGGCGCCAAAGTCATTGTTTAATCGCGTTCTAATTGGTCAAAAACTAGCAGCAAAATCTTTAGCCGCGAAAAAGTAGGAACTGTTTCTACTTTTTAGTGAAGAGAATATTTCGATGCAAAGTCAAAATAAACAAAACTGCGCATGCTCAGATACAATTCGCCGTCGAATTCGCCGTTCAATTCGCTTCGTGAAAATCCCCCTTTAAGAACCGCATGGCTGGATTTTTTGTGTAAGACCTGGTTACCAACGACGAAGGGGCCAGGCAAAAGAGATTTATGTCTACGTAGTTCTTTTAACTAAGTCAGGAGTCAGTGAATTAGCTAGGATGGTCAGGTTTGCTATGAATAGGCTTGCTCGTAGATTAAAAGGACCAGGACTATTCAATAATTTCTGAGATCGTGTCCGACCATGACGGAAATCTATCGGACGTTTTGTCTGACGAGTCTCCAAAAATTCTTTCGAGGGCTTCCATCGCACGCTACAAAATGGACTATAAAGGTTGATTTTGAAAACTCAATATTTATTTTTCAGGCGTGCGATTAATCACACTCCTGAAACAATTTAGGCGTGTGCCAAGGCGTGCGTGTTCGATCGCACGCCTCTCCTGAAAAAGACTGCAATCGTTTTAAAAACAATGTGCACAGTTGTTGAGTCTGTTTGCAGGTTCGTTTGTAAACAATTTCGGTTTCCCATCATTTTTATATTCAATTTTTTCTGGGAATAGCTTACTTGAGGCATTTAATTATTCACGTTTTTCCTCTTGATCCATCATGAATAATGTTAACCATTAAATAAACCTAACAACTCCAAAATTTTGAATTCCTGGATTACACCTTGTTTGGTATATAGTTGCACAAAATTTTTTAGAGTAATTGGATAAGTGAAAACATTTTCCAAATTTAATGAATTATAAAAAAGCAAAATAAACTATAAAAGTTAACTTACTAAAATGAAAGGTATATAATTAAAACCTACCTATGCAACCTGTGTCGGAGAAGTCGTAAAAACCAGGTAAACAATAAGAACAATCTCGACCACCTACACCAGATTTACAATAGCATTGTCCACCAACTTTGTTACATGTGGCATTAACAGAACCAGCTGGGTTGCATTTACAGGCTATAAAAATACAACATATTATATTTTCTTATTTTTTTACTTAAATAAAAATTTGAACATTTTATAATACTAGTTGTTAGCCCGTGGAAATATCCACGGGTTCGCCCGTACTTTTTATACTGTACTGCGTGCGTCTCACTACTTGCGCAGCTAAGCTACCATTTTGCGTGACAGACAGACGTATACGGGTATTATAATATAGATTTTACATTGAAAATTGATAAAAAAATATATGTTAGCAAACTTACGCAAGGCTCCATCCTCAAACTTGATTGTCATACTGTATGCTGCAGCCATGCAAACTGACTCGTTTGCAGTTCCAATTCTGACAAAAAAAATTTAGTCTCAATAAAAAAAAAAAAAATGGCAGATATGTATTTTTTCCTTTATTGAAAATAGATTTACTTTTTAGTATTAAATTATTAGCACAATCTTAATTCATTCACAAAACAGTCATTTAAATCGTGCTGCATACTGAAATAAACTTACCCCAGGTCATTATTCTCAACATTACAAGATGCTAAGAAACTTGCTCTAGCAGAAGCTGATAAAATTGAGGCTGTCATAAATTGAACTGGTATGGCAATGATGCGTTCCTATAAAGTGTGGTGAGAAAAATTACGTTTAAGTGGTTTTGGTTCAATTTCAATATTCTTACTCAAGAATTTAAAGCTGGGTCAATGATTTTGTGAAACACTTTTATAATGGTTTGAGCACATTTATTTGTCATATGAATTTGATGGATGGAGGATTTTGGCAAGTTTAAAAGGAGTGAAACACATCAAATAGTGCAGAGGTTCACAAATTGCTGTACATACACAGGTATTATACCAAAATGGATCAAACCTCTACTTTTTGCAGAAAAATTATTAAAAATGGAGCAGCATGCAGAAAAAATATTAAAAATCTATGTCGTAATTTTGTGTGTATATTGTAATAGCTTATGCAATTAACCACTACTATACATTTGACACAACCATTGGACACTTTTTTCTTTTTTACTGCTTTTTGTGCTTTTTAGAAAAATTGTCCTGACCCAATCTTTCCAAGAAATAAGACTTTAAGACATACAAAGAGTCTTCTGCACATTTTATGAACAAACTTAAAATAAGGAAAAAATATGTGTACAGATATACCCTAGAAGAAAATAATTTGTAAGCCCCTGTAGTGAAAAACAAAAACTTTTTTTAAACATATAACATATACATACCATCATAAAGGCACTGTCTATTAAAGTAGATGCTACTTGGACACTGTAAACACCTGCTTTCAGGAAAAAATAAAAATTGGTTCCTTGTTGAAAGGCTTGGTAACATTCTGTGACACATTGTGCAGGATAAGCAACAGGTAGATTTGGACCAAATAATGCTGTAGTTGTTCCCATGAGTTTAAGACTTAAAGTCAATGTGGTGATACTTTCATCCATTAAAATATATCCAGCAAAAATTTTGTACTGTGAATCATGTGGTATTGTCAAGGTGGTAGTGAGTGTTGACTAAAAATAAGTAGAAAATTGCAAAGAAGAACATTTTGCTATTATTTAACAAACTTTAACTTATAAACAAAAGTCAGTCGGATGATGTTAAAAAGGTCACATATTGGACAATAACTAAGTTATGCCGAAATGCAGCCTGTCTATGTGTGAATAATAAAAAAACAAATTTGTTGCAGCAGCAGTTATAGAAATAGGTGAAACAAATGAATGATGAAGAAATTGGATTTGTAATTTTAACATTTTCTTTGTAATGTGATTGGTAAGACGGCATGTTGATTAACAAATTGCCAATTGCGACCTGCTAATTCCCATCTATGGTGAGGAAAGTCTAAGATTTGTGCATGAGTAAAGAGAATCTGAGCTTATATGCTAATTTTGCGTTACAGGGTTTAAAAAATTGTAACATTTTCTTCCAATTTTTGAAAAAGCTCCTTTTTTCCGAAGGTAGGTAAGTATATAAAATTGATCTGTATTTTTGAATAGTTAAAAAACTCTAAATTAAATAAAAAATGAATAAACTTTGATTTGCCATTGCTTAAAAAATAATAAGAATATGGTTACCATATCCTTATCGAGGTAAACTTCCACTCCAAGATAAAAAGGTAAAAGGAGAGAATTTAACCTAAAATTTAATTGACTGACAAATTCTTATGTTGTAATTAACAGAAAATAATGAAATGAGTTCAACTTTTTCTGTAAACAAAAATATTTTTGTTTTTCATTCTCAATCACACATAACAAATTCTGTATATATTTTCATGTGCCACAATTCATTAGTATCTTAAGTTGATTAATCTTCAGTAAGACCTATTTTTGTAAGGTCCGAAAAATACATTATACAAAAAATAATTCTCATGAATCAGTCACGACAAGATATTTTGCAAAACTTTTTTCGCGACTGAACTACTAGGTTTTTTAGTAAACCTAGCAGGTTTAATATATTTTAGGCTTATTTATTGAGATAATGTAGCCTTCACAGAGGCTGGCCATCATTTTATTAACTACAAAAAAGAAAATTTGCCAAAAAAAACTAGAAAAGAAAAAAAGAAAAATCCTTAGGCTTTTCTACAAAGTATCACAAAGTCAATTCTTAGAATTCATTTATAGTATATATATACTTATACAAACATTTACTTTTGCGAATTTGCCTTTCCAGGTATTTTTACGCAGACAAATTTTATGACGATGGATAAAATTAATATTTGTGAGGATTAATCAACTGAATACAATTTATGTGACAAAATTTGTGAACCAAACTGTCATGGCAGAATAGACACAAAACTTCACCGGTTCTTATTTAAACTGTAAGTTTTCACCACAAAAGATTAAGACATACTTGTGCTGCTGCATATAGGTATCTCCTTCCTTGTATGTAATGCATGCTTGGAAAGTAGTATCCCACTTGGATCCTGCAAAGAAAAAAAAACAAAAACAAGATTGTATTACTTTTTTTGGAATACTTGTACTTGGTATTCGTGGGTTGTACGCACATTAAAAATTACATTTAAGAATGAAATTAGCTGGCATGCAAGCATAGATCGTTTGCAGCTAGATGCAGCTAGATAGCTAGCCAGACAGCTAGTTAGATAATTAGTTAGAGAACAAGTTAATCACCTAAAGAATAAATAAAAATAGTTACAGCATGGTTTGAATTATACACGAGTATAACAAAGACACAGGATGTAAAAATACACGTAAGGATACGTGAAACTGAATACGAATTTCCTTACCCATTTTTTAAAAGCCGCCTTAAGTCAAGAAACGTTCTTAGCGTTTAGGAGTAAAGTAAGGAGCGCACATGTGGAAATATCCGCCATTCATGTTTACATCTGACAGTGTTTTATGTTACGGAACCGAATTTGTTTCTTAAAATTTCTCATTTAATATTTATTTCTTATAACGAAATAAATATCTTAAAGTCATATTTATAGGTTAAACTTTTTTTTATCACGGAAACAAACAAAATAATTATATATATTAAATTTAATTAAAAAGAACGTTTAAATTTGATTAAATACAGTCTGTAAACAAGCGTCGGTGGTGTAAAGGTTAGCATTGTTGCCTTCCAAGCAATAGATCCGGGTTCGATTCCCGGCTGACGCATACTTTTTATTTTTTACAAAACAAAAAAATTATAGGCGTTTTTAAATGGGCGATTCTTGTACAAGAGAAACCGCAGTGGATCTCTTCTCAACCACAATACCATGGATTTTTTTTTCTCATTTTGTATATCTGGGAGAGTGGCTTGAGTATCGTAACTGAAAGAAGCGACACTTTGAGCCCAGGGAAACCCAACCTTGCGCCTGCGTCTCTCTTTTTATATTGGGAGACGATCGCCGTCCCGATCTAAAAAAAGATCCGACATGCCTTGGGGACGAGGTTAAGGGGGGCGGTGGTCATCTCCCTCTTAAAAAGCGTTTACTTTTCTTGACACGTCAAAAAATTGTTTATCCTGAGAGGGCAGAGTTTTTCAACATCGATTAAAAGAATTAAAGAACTGTATATGACGTTTATGCAAACTAGTCGTTAGCCCGTCCTTTTTATACCGCATTGCGTGCTTCTCGCTATTGCGCAGCTAAGCTATCATTTTGCGTGACAGACAGACAGACAGACAGACGTATACGGGTATTATTATAGAGATAACACACGAAAATTCACAAAAATACTCTTTTTTTTGTTTATAAGAATATGCTCTATAAGAATATTTGGCTGGGGTTAAAAACAACGAGCCTAAACAATGTATAGATAATTAAACACGAGTAGAAATTTTGAAAAAGAATAAATACTTACTGTTTACATCTTCGACTATAGATATGCGCTCTACATGTGCACACACCAGTTACTTTGTGACATATATAAGGACTAATCGAAGCTCCCACATCACAATCGCACCCTACGCAAAAATAAGAATTTTTTTTGTTATGTGACGTAGCGATAAAAACGATAGATCCAAAAGTTAATTTTTTTATTAGTAGAAAGGAAATCATAAACGTGACTATGAAACTTTCATTTTAGTGGCTTACAGTTGATACAGGTAGTGGAGAGATTCGTTGACACCTTTAGTCATTCAGAGAAGGAAAGAAAATAAAGTCACTAGGGCTAGGGAATGGTCCGACTTTTTGGAGCTGTATGGAACTCGAGCTGAGATCTCGCTAGGCAAGCGGCCAACTCACTCATCAGCAACCGGTTGCCGAGGAGATCTCGCCCATTTTACCCAAAATCTCGGCAAGCAGGCTGGATAAAATTCTATATAAATAGTAACAAAGCAGGCTAGCTCGCCTAGGCAAGATGGATTATTATGCTCACGTAATCAAATTCTTTTGTTATGACAATTATTTTTTTGTTCTGCACTTTTTAATCTTTTCATTGTTCAAAGCCAGCCCACCTAAAAGAGGTAATTTTTTGCATTATAGAAAACCAGCCCGGTAAATGAGCCAGCTTGGTTTGCCGAGGCTGCCCACCTACATATAAACAGTCTCAATCTATTTAATGGACTTGTTTATACTACACTTCTAGAGTACCATCTTTTTTAGGTTCTTCAATACTTACATTTGCATCCTTCAGAATGGTCGTTTCTTAAATCGTAGTAACCATCTTTACATTTGGAACAGTCCCGAAGTTTCACATTAGCTTTGCATGGACACTGCCCAAAAAAATCCTATAACACAACAAACAATGTTTTTATGGCAGAGAGAACTGAACTAGACCTTTTTTATAGTCTGGAATAGCGTGAAAAGTTAACACTAAGAAATGACACACTGTTCACCTGGTCCCCAGATCTCCTTTTTCACTCGTTGATAATGGTATAGCAAGTGAAAAAAGAGCCTTGAGGACGAGGTTGAACATACTGTTGAATTGTATGTATACTCTTTTTTACTGATATGTTGGTTTTACTATTTGAAACTTTACTCGTTAAATAGCACCATCTGTGAAAACTAGATGGTTAATAGGAAGAGAAGAAAGTAAAAAGGGAAATTATTTAACAGATTTTAGTGAGTGGTGTGACTTAGTGCGGCATCGTATTATATTTAGCCATTAGCTTGCAAGCCAAAATGAGCCAAGCCAAACTACTTATTTGTGGCTCCACAAAATCAAAAGTCAAATCATTAGTTGACCTATATATACGTACAAAAAGGTACTCGAAGGATACATGGTGATTTTCTGTCACCGTAAATGCAAATAACGTTGTAAGAGAATTTCTCTTTTATTTTTAAATCGCTTTTTTTCTCTATAAACGTAAAAACAAATTAATTGTTGTTTTTCCCATTAAAATGCTGACCCGAACTCGATGAGACAAACTTGCTGTGTGTGTTTACAAACTTTATTGCGCTAACTCACAAAACAAGAAGTTAGCAAATAACCTGGTTACAGTAAACAAGCAAAATACAATTGTGATTCTCATAGTTCACGCTAAGGTTTCTAAAAAAGTATGTTTACAGTTTCGGGCGTCTTACCGTGATAGTCTAAATAAGTTGTATGCCACTGTTTTTCAACAGAGCGTACGAAATCATACCAAAAGTGATGAAAAAAGTATGCTCAATTTAATCATATCAATCGCTATTTTCAAACATGATACCAACGTGAAATCTGTATAATGTTTTTATTCTTCTTGCTCATTGGTTCTTGTTATGAAGAATTCCTTTCTCTTAAATCTGGTGTAAGCGAGGCAAACACTGAAATGCAATGCACGAGATCGGGGTATTTTTGAAACATTGCAATACTTAAATTTTGAAACTAATGTTGCTAAGTTTTGCTAATTAGGATTCTACCATTTTAACACAATGTGGCTGGAAAGTACTCAAGTAAATGATTTTTAAAGCACATTTGGCAGCCATGTTGGATACAAACATTATCACAGAAGATCAGGAAAAACAGCAAGTTAAAATCGATAGTATTGCCATTGACATTGAAGCTGGTTCATCAAATGCAATGGTTTACATTCGATCAATATTTTCCATTGTTGTCGTGTGGTTGTTTACGTTTTGTGTGATAATGCTGGTGTTTATCAAAGTTGATCATTTACGGACTTACGTTATCAGAGATTTAATCCCTGTTAAAGAGTTGCGAGACTTGGAAGAGAAAGCTGATAGAATATTAAAGTAAGTATAGCTATGTCGCCTGGGTTTTTGGCCTCTTTTTGGCTATTTCGCTGATTCATTTTTTCATGGATTAAGTTACAGCATAGATAACTTTCAACAACATGGAATTACAAGTTATTAAAAGACATTGTTTCTAATGTAAGAATGGTTAATTTGACAAAGACAAAATTGAAGTCAGGGAAACAAAATCTTTCTCCAGCTTAAATAGCCAAAATATAAATAGAACCTGATCAATTTTAACAAACTTAAGATCAGACAAATTGGAACAAGAAATCACTATGGATGATCACCCAGGTTATAAGCTCAAGATTCTCGCCGTTCAATAAATTACTCTTCTAGAATGTTGTCACAAAGTAACCACTAAGAGGAAATTGATTTAAAACTACATGATAGATAGATCAATCATTTTTAAGAGCACACAGTAACTCCTTTACCCTTTAACTCAATCTTTTAACAAAACCTTGATCTCGTCACAATCTGAAGACGGGATCATAACAGTAGCTTACAAGGCTGCTTGGCAAATGACAAATGTCAAATTTAACCCAATCCATTTTCATTGTATGTTTAGTCATCAAATTGCACAAACACTTGACATTGAAAGCTCTGAATCAGAGATTCGAAAGATTCAAATGAAGTTGAACAGAAGCTTTAACCAGTTGGTTTCATCAACATATTTCGACATTACCAAGGAGTACAAAAGAATCATGGAAGGCGGTGCTGTGTAAGTAATTACTTCAGATTGATTTCAGTTCTTAGTATGGAGGAAGAAGAGAAGAAGGTAAGAAAGGAAGAAGAGAAATCTAGTGCAGAAATATATATACAGAGACACTGTGGGTATTAAATTCAGACCGAAGATGTTGGCAAATGCGAAAAAAGAATACCGCAGAAAAAAAACAAGCATGTGCGACGAACCCTTGAGCATTTATTTTTACTCTGTAATTCCGCATTTACAGCAAAAGCAGTAGTCTGTACTAATAAAGATCTCTATAGATCTATAATTTGTATGTTTTGTAAAAATTGCGTTATTAGGTATCAAAAATATAGCCAATAAAAGCTGCGATGGAATAATGAATACGAAAGCAACTAACGCAGCCTTTATTTGAATAAAAATTAAAAAATATAAAGAGTCAACAATAATAGCTAATTTGCCAGTAGCTATGAATTTTTTAAATATAGCTTATCAGGTTTGTCATGGAGGTAGAAATAATACCTGCATGGTTTCGTTGCAAGAGACGATAAATCTTCACAGACAAGAATACGTTTTGAAATATTCGCAGTTATTTTTTGTTTTTATTAGATGCACACCTCAATCCAACGTCGTATTTATCAAAACACACAAGACAGCCAGCAGTACCGTGACAAATATTCTAAACAGATATGCTGATTTGCGAGAACTAACTGTAGCACTGCCGTCTATGGGAGATTCAAGATTTGCATGGCCAAGAAAATTTCATTGGTCTAGCGTAGACCTATTAAGATTGCACGATCAACCTGCAAATATGTTGACGAACCACGCAAGGTAAATTCTTTTTAACAATGGCCGTAGATATAGTTTTTTGTTTCAATTCTTAACTCAAAACAGTAAAGCAATCAATTTCCTCTTGTGTTTGCAAGAAACAAATAATGTTTTTATCTTCATTCAAGGAAAATATAACAACCGCGTGAATGGTGAATTTATATGTGTAAATTCATGGTTTTCATTTATGAAGGAAAAACTTATTCGACCAAATACGACTGCTAAGGAGGGCACGACCCTTAGCCTGTACACCTCCTCCTTTTTTAAACATTATACACTTTGATTAGTTCACATTTTTATTTTTATATTTTTATTAGATTTTCAGTTCCAAGTTGCCATATTTTGGTCCAAAGAATATTATTGAAACAATAATTATCTAAAACACAGAAGAAGCAATGTGCAAAATAACGTCATAATTGACATTTAAAATAAAATTGATTGCAAAAAAATAAATTTCGATGATTGAAAACTGGGGCAATTAGAACTCCTGGATAGAAACGAGAAAAATGTGGACTACTTCATTCTTAAGAAGTTGTTTCCATTTCACTTTACGATTTCCACTTCACGACAGTAAAAATATCAGAATCTCTCTTACTGTCCATCATAATGACGTCCAAATAATCAACAAATTTTATTATCTCCCACTTTTAGATATAATCGCGAAGAGATGGACATGATTATGGAAGATAACTCGAAATACATTACCATCCTTCGTGACCCTGTCACTCAATTCGAGAGTTCCTTTTACTACTTTGAGTTCGATCGAGTGTTGAAATTAAACACCTCTGCGAATCCTATTGATGCATTTCTACAATTTCCTGACGAACATTTGTATAACTTAACATTACGGCTTGGAGATCTTCCTGATACCATGAATCTTATTCAAAGTGGGATGTTTTATGACTTAGGTTTTGATTTTATGGACATAGAATCTGATGATCGAATACAAGAAGTGTTGGAGAATTTAGATTCTGAATTCCATTTGGTGTTGATCATGGAATATTTCGATGAGAGTTTAGTGTTGTTGAAAAAAGAATTATGTTGGGATAATGACGATATTTTATATATAAAACAGAACCAAAGGTTGAAGCATTTAAACTTAACTGAAAATGCAAAGGATAGGATTAGAACTTGGAACCGTGCCGACCATTTACTTTATCAGTATTTTAATAAAACCTTTTGGAAAAAAATAGAAAACTACGGACCAATGTTTTGGCAAGAAGTAGAAGAATTTAGACTACGGAACAAAGAATTCGAGAGAATTTGTTCACCAGAGAAAGTTACCAAGAAAGGGTTTAAAATCAATGTTGATGTGAATGCATTTGTTATGAACCAAAAAGTGGATCGATTTCATAGATATTTATGTGGAAAAGTATTAAAAAGTGAAGTCGAATATCTATCGTACTTTCGAACGAAATTTCGCGCCGATTACGGCTACCAAAAATTATTAATTGCAGAAGGTTTGAAACCTATTGAACATGAACGCAGACTGCAAAAGAAATTAAAGTCCAAAGCACAAATGGGGCCGAAGTTTTTTAAGCTTAAAGGCTTTGAAAGGTAGTGAAGGTTGCTGTTGTAAAAATAAATCCTTTTTTTAACGTGTGAACAATCTGTTTTGTAATTTTTGTACTTTTAAAGCGTGAATTTACTTTTTTATAAATACATGACACAAAATAAATACAGAATCAAATAAAAATAAAGAATTTAAAAATTTCGTTCTAATTGCACATACCTTATGGCAAGTATTTAATCTTTGAACAGTTCCAGGAAGATGGCAGGCGCATGCTGAAAAAGATAATTGCTTCGTTAAAGTGATTGATACAAAGCTGCTTTAAAGCCACAGCATTAAGAACAAAAGGTTTCAAAAAAAAGTTATTAGAAATGCATGTAATATTCTCATTCTATTAGCTGTAATGTAATATTTTAACTAGCTGGAGTTCTGCAGATAATTTTCCTTATTGTTTTATCTTGTTCATGTACACTGCCAACTGTTTAATGTTTCGAGATTCATTCAAAAAATGCTGTCAACACTTCTTTCAAAGCATGCAAAAGCCTGATTCTGTCAGTTTCTCGATATGGCCAAAGTCAACTGCAGCATTAGCTTTAAAGGTGAAATTCTAAGTCTATCTAGTTTAAAGAATTGGACCTCCAAGAATACCAAGTTTTAACAAAAAGAAATTATTTCTGTTTGGGTAACGTACGCCTGCATCCATGATTGTTTGATGCTTCTAGTCGGTAGAAACCATTCATGCACATGTCGCATTTGCTACCAATCACATGTTGTTTACAAAAACAGTCACCAATGTTCTAAAGGGAAGGAAATATATGTTCTCTGTCAAAAACTTTGCAGTTTTTTTCGGTATAATTCCGTTTCATAGGTATTGATACTAGTACATAATGGATTTGGAAAAAGCTTGATGCAATCCGATAAAAGCCCTAAAACTAGCTCTTTACCTTTCCAGGAAATAATTTTGCCATTTCAGCGTGCCTGATACATTCCAAGTATTGAATACCTGTTGACGAAGGCCTACTACCAGCCAAAGAACAACCGCATGCTAGAGAAGAGATAAAGAAAATAATTAAAATTAGGAAATGCTAATCACAATCTGCTTTCATTTCTATACATTTGATAAATGGAAATGCAAAGAGGTAATATATTATATTACTTGAAAAACAATGAAAAGCAACGTTATATATAATACATTATATGTAAACTAAATATCTCTAACAGCAGGTTCTGTAATTTTGACGTGTTTTTGCATGCAAGTGATGGCATCTCAACGATTTCCTATACCATAAATCAGTTTTTGAGAAACCTTTTTAAACATTCCAAGCAGTGAGTCCGCAGATATGATCTTTAAACTTTTGTGTTTACTCCCCTCACCCGCCCTCCCACTGTTCCAAATAACAGAGTTTGGGAAAATCTGGCATATAAAGAGTGGATTCCTCTAAAATGTAATTTTCTTGTGTGTCCATCCGTCACACTCATGCGAAGCTATTGAGGTACTTCTCGATAGAAAATATGCTATATCATTATTTTGAAGTTGAAATTTGGATATTTTTGTAAAATATAAGGCTTAACCTTATTAAAAAATTAGTTTCAACTTTATTTTTTCATGTCTATGTTAACATACTTCGTAATAGGCTCGTATATAAATTTGAACAGATCTTAAGTAGCTAAATCGCGAAAAAAAGGAGACGAATCTTGATTTTTTGACATCTTGATGGAATATTGTAAAGCTACTTGATAGGTATCTAAGATATCCTGGGCACTGAATTTAAAGGTAAATAATTGAAAAATATTAGAACTGTTGATTTTGCGTATGGTCGCCAAGTTATCGTTATTTTTCGAGCATGAACTAGAATGTTTTTATATTTAAAGTTAAAAACATTTTTAACTATACAATTCTGGTCTTACTATGCACAAATATTCACCAATATCTTGTTTAAAAGAGCTCCACGATTATGGGCTAGGTTTTTTTTATTAAAAGTTGTTCACTCACGGGGACATGCATCTATGGATGAAGCATCTACATTAGGTGGTCGATAAAAAAACTGCTTGCATTTTTCACAGTTGATCCCTTCAGTATTGTGCTAGAAAATATAAAGGAACAGATTTTTACAAGAATTTACCTATTCTTCATTCTTTCATTTATAGTAGTTTTAAGAAAGATCATAAAAATGGTGTTTTACATACTGTGGACACTGTTGAAGCATAAAAGTAACGGCCTTATACAGACTTCAATAAAATTTTAGCCTGAGATCAATCAAGCCGTTGTGAGTATTAGTGCCAGAGGTTGAGACCATTGTCTAAAGTTAACACCTCTATATAACTATGCTCTTCATAAATCTAATAAAAAAAATATACATTACCAGGCAATTTAGACACACTCCACCACCTGAGTATTTTCCATGGATATCCAAACTTAATTTCCGATCCGCTACATTCTTATCATACCTACAGACTTGACTGTGGCTATGGCAATTACATTCTAAAGTGTACGTATGGAAATACAGCTAGTCATATATAAAACAGTAGGATAAATAATAAGCAAGTTAACGCCACGGCCTTGTAATATTTGTGTGTCGAAAAAATGAAAAAATTATTCGGTAAGGTAAAATGACTAGTCTATTATACCAGGTATCGATCTATCTCTTCAGAACTGTAACCCTCATTCTCGTACAGTGCTTATTAAAACTGAAATTTATGAATTTATAATGTTTTGATGGGCCTACGTATAATCGTCAAATAATTTTTAGATAAAACAATATAAATTTTAAAAAGTTGAAACACTTTCTCCAGTTTTTAATGTATCGATTATTATCAACCACCTTCGGAATAAAATTCAATGTTAGAAACACTATTGGAAGTTTGTATTGTAAAAGATAAAATTGTTCTGACTATATCACGGAAACCAAAATTATTAAACCACAACTTCTATATTCCAATTTCAAAGGTTCGCATTATGGAAATTGATTGGGCGCCTGAAAGTGTCTATTTTTTGTCCTAGAATGATGAATGGTAAAAGAGATACTTACGTTCACAAGAACTCGTGGAATCAGATATCCAGGAGGACTTAGATCCACGTTTCCATGGATACTGGTTATAATAAGGGCAGCACATTTCACAATGGGTACCGCATGTGTTGTCTTGACACGCACAGGTACGGGAGCCAGTGTTGACATTAAGAGGACACGAAATACCATCGCCGTGTCCGTTGCAATCACATCGCGCGATCAAAGAGATTTGACTGACCACATAATGGTGCTGAAAATGAGAAGATACATGTCATTGGGATCGGGATGGAATTTTGTTACTTACTTACAATTGCCCCTAAGCAAAGGTTTATAAATTTGTCTTAAAATGCCTTTAAATTGTATCTTTGTAGCATATGGAACTACATATGATTAATTTTAGTTTCTGTAGTAAATTTCCTGTAGTCTACACCATGTACAAAGATCCCCAATGCTTAAAAGAATTATCCCTGTCCTCACTAAAAAAACATGACATATCATATAAAGAAAATTTTGTTAGACTGATCTCACATACCCAACGTGTATCGATGAAATCGAACTTTCGATACATTCCGGAAAATCGAATGTGAACATTTGTAACATTCATCCATTTCTATAAGCAAAAATATAAACAGTATTGAACAGTACGATTTTGGAGCCAGAATGAAGCTGGTACTGTAGCTTCTAAAACAAAAATTTTGTGTAACACTTGCTAAATAATTTACTGCAGGTCCCCAATAAAATATTTCGGAAGAAATTGAAACACAAATAGGAGTGCCTCAAAGTTGCAAATGTTGAAAGATCTGTACAAAAACTAAAGGCGGTGATAGACGATCCGATTAATCGAATTCGATTTGTCGAAATTATATTGAGCATTAAAAAAAATTTGAAACTTAACAGGTGGCAAGGTGATGATCCACGATCCAATTAATCGAATTCGATTTATCGAAATTATATTGAACATTAATATAAAACTGAACAGATTTTTTAGAATTTCCTTTCGATAAAATGTCTTTAGAGAGTGAAGACAGAGTTGAACTCGCTGCGTTTACAGTTATTATTACAACAACTAAAAATTTAAGAAAACGTTAGAAACTGAGTGTGCGTTATTTGTTACTTTTCTGTTAATAAGCTTTATTCACCGATAAAATTCTCGTTGATTTCGGTTTTATCCTTTTTTGACAACATGATGTTTTCAAAGTTCCTCTGCTAATGTTTATTTTTTATATGGAAACTCACATTTTTTCGAACGCACATTTGATGTACAGATTTTAGGCATTTTAATTGGCTGAAAACCTTTCGATTAATCGAAAAAGTTGAACCGGTTCGACTTTTTAAAAATCGAATTCGACAAGTCTAAGCATGCCGAAAGCATATGATTTTTACATGATACAAGATCCAATTAATCGAACTCGACTAATCGGATCGTGTATAACCGCCTTAAAAAATGCCTAAGGCTATCACTTTTTGTATTGTTACAAGCATAGATGGGCCTATTTAACATGGCTAGCCTCATAAATATCGAGAGATATACCTTGTCTGTTAATTTCAGGAGGGCTCATGGCATAAGTGAGAAAGTCCTAGAGTACTTAATTCTTATTTTGAGTTGAGTAGACCAAGTTAGCATCCATGCTGTGCCAGACAACTCCCTCCATAATCCAACAGCCTACGCAGTGTGCCATCTCCCCCTTTCCCCCACATGGCCGGGTTAAAACCGAGGCTATAGAAACATTCACACGCTCATAGGGAATCGCCACCAAGGGGATTTCAAAACGGTAAGAGAAGTAACAAAAAATCCTTTGCACAATTCTCTTTTTCAGGGACAGATGAATTTGAATAGTCTTAAAATAGTACACTTAAAAAAATACTAAAAAATGTGAACAAATACCAGAAGAGCTGTCGATTCATAAACATTGGATCCGTCTCCTCGTATCTCCCCGTTCAATTCAATCAAAACCTAAAAAATGCATAGTGCATAAATAAGCAATAAACAACGTAACTTTTTAACATCTAATGGCAAGACTTGACGCAGGATAACAACTGAGGCAAGACTTGACGCAGAATAACAACTGAGGCAAGACTTGATGCAGAATAACAACTGAGGCAAGACTTGATGCAGAATAACAACCGAGGCAAGACTTGATGCAGAATAACAACTGAGGCAAGACTTGATGCAGAATAACAACTGAGCCAAGACTTGATGCAGAATAACAACTGAGCAAAGACTTGATGCAGAATAACAACTGAGGCAAGACTTGATGCAGAATAACAACTGAGCCAAGGCTTGATGCAGAATAACAACTGAGCCAAGACTTGATGCAGAATAACAACTGAGCCAAGACTTGATGCAGAATAACAACTGAGCCAAGACTTGATGCAGTATAACAACTGAGGCAAGACTTGATGCAGAATAACAACTGAGCCAAGGCTTGATGCAGAATAACAACTGAGGCAAGGCTTGATGCAGAATAACAACTGAGGCAAGGCTTGATGCAGAATAACAACTGAGGCAAGACTTGATGCAGAATAACAACTGAGGCAAGGCTTGATGCAAAATAACAACTGAGCCAAGACTTGATGCAGAATAACAACTGAGGCAAGACTTGATGCAGAATAACAACTGAGGCAAGGCTTGATGCAAAATAACAACTGAGACAAGGCTTGATGCAGAATAACAACTGAGGCAAGGCTTGATGCAGAAGAGAAAACTGTCGAGATGATTTTTTGTGCTGATTTCATGTGATTTGAGAACTAGTTAATAGAATTCGTAATGTTATTAAATTTACTATACTCTTTGCTGTAAAGGTTTGTAATGGAACGGATCGGAACCGATAATTCTGATTTTTTGAATCTCATTGGTTCATAATATTTTCTGCTCCATTCTATTCTAAGCCGTTCCAAAATAAAGTTGAGATATTTTAACATTTTTTGTGAACTGGAACGCAAAAAATTATAAAATTAAAATAATAAAACTTAAGTATTTTTCTCCTTTTGCTCCGATTCATTTTACTTTTGTGTGGAAATTCAGCTTTGAGAACGCTTGAAAAATCAAAAAGTGAACGAAATAGACAACACTAACAGCACAAAATTGTAGACACCGAAATCCCCTTTGTATGTAACAAACAGATAGAGAGACGGAACGGAGAACTGGCGTATTATTATAAGAGATTGTGATTCTCACCTGTTCTCCATACTCGAAGGGATAACCGCTGTATTCTTGACATAACACTCTGTTAATCTTTTGGTCTGGAAGAATATAAATTTCGCTATCTGGAATTCCAAACACTGTTGTACATTCTTGCCGCTGTGACACCATGTAGTGCCATGGAGTGTATGTCTTTCCAAAATCTGACGATTTGTAGATAGCTATTTGACCTGGTCGCCTGTAGTCACCGAATTGGAATAATATCTGTTTGCCAAATACAGCCTGAAATATAGGTTAATATTGACTATTTGCAAATAATAACAAATCAAAACAAAAACCTAAGAAAGGACAGCTAATTCTCATTCGCTGTCATTCCAAAAATGGCTCTTGTTGCCTTTACAGATAAGCTCACTGGAGAGCCAAAACAAAAGACACTCAAAATACTTGTATTATTATGACGAAGTTAGAAAGTGATTCCTAAATACAGGATGATAGGAATAGTTTCACAGCGACGCCTTAAAAATCTCCAATAAGGATCAGCTCTGGATATAATGAGAAATATATCCCTGGTTTTAAGCCCGTCAGTATATATGTTTTGTTAAAAGATCCAAAAAAATAAAAATAACAACAAGAATTTAAGCGCTTTTTTGTTCATATTTCTAAAGAACCACAAGCTACAATATGTTTTATTCTATTACTTGAGATGTTAAGATGTTTTGGTGTTAAAAAATTGCTTTATTTTGGTTTTGCATTTAAGATTTTACGGTATATAGTCAATCATAAGTCAAAGTCCATTTGTAAATATCCACCACATAGGTTGTAATTCCAGTGCCAGTTTGACTACGGATTACAATGTGAATAATACTTCGTATTTCAAGTCCTAGGATTTAAGTGTATTAGGAGCTTACCTGCTGAAGGTTAACATTAATGTACGCTTTGTCAACGTTATTAGTCGACTGCCATGACGTACTGATGTTGCCATCTGTCAAGTATCTTGCTGGTCTTGCTAGCAGCGGGTTCTGCGCATCACAAACGGATAAAACACGCAATCGCGGAGCTACGTATCCCTCCTTTGTGTTATAATATTCTTCACGTGGAGAACCACAAGTAATGTTTGCAATGACAGGTTTATACAAGAAGGCGTCGAAACCTTTAGCTAAAACTGTGGCTCGTAAGTAATTAACTTTTAATGAGATCACCAACAGAAGAAGGTAGAATGTCTGCATGTTAAAAAAATGCTTCTCCAAATTATTTAAATTGTATTTAGTTATAACTCTCAATTTATGTTAATGTAGTCCGCTAAAAAAATGGACTACAATATTCTCCAATGAACGTTATTCTTTCTTTCAGATTGAAATAGCGTCCAACAAAAATAAACTGTCTAAAAAAAAGTCACCAGATGTCAATTAAACTTCATGACCTTGTTGCATAAGCATTCCAACAGTAAAGAAAGAAAACTTACAAGAAATCTAAAGTACCTTTCAAACACGCTCTGTTTCAATCAAGTGTCTTTCAAATGCATGCAGAAGATGCGCGAAACAGATGCCAACTTGAATAATCACATTGAGCGCTGGTGAATACATATTCAAAATGAATTAAAAATCCATGCTACCCGTGTTTTTGTGTGAGCTTTTTTTGCTCAGACGCTTTTTTTTAAAAATATACTCTTTTTCGATAATATCTGAAAGAAATACTTTAAGAAAGAATATTATTGCAACAAGAGCGTACAGTCCTACTATATTACATTGAAAATGGCAGATTAATAACTACAGCAGAATCTTCAATTTATATTGCAAATTTTAAATGCTTTCTGTATATGCTAATTCAATACGAGCGTTCTTTTCGGTTTTGTGAATATAAGTATTAAAGTTTGTTTGATTCTGCAGGGCGTATTTGAATACCCTACAAGTAAAAAATCAAAAACTGCAAATTTAGCTAAAATGTTTTCAAACTGTTTTTACTTATTGTTAATTTTATTTTAAATCTTTACAGATACCAAAAAAAGGTTTCCAAAGCTTCTCTTGTCCCTGTTATGTTTACTTCATCTTCCTTGGATGCATGCTTTCTAACTAAAACACAATAATTAATTCTTATTTCCATTATGATAGCAACAAAAAAAATTATTAATCTGAAGGTCTACCCGAAACGTGACTATTGACAACGTCGGCCTGCCTTAAACGAATGTGACGTTTTTCATTCTTAGTACTTGATTGATAAATAAAAACTTTTATTTTATATTTTGAAAGGCAAATCTAGTGTTTGCCACATTCTGCATAATAATAACTTTTATAGTGACTAACACTTGAAACCCGGAAGTTTGAAGTGCGTGGATTTAATTTCTTTAACACTGTGTTCAAAGATTAAGATAGGATTCGTAACTTGTCGAACACAACCCTTCATCAATTTATTTTTAGTATTTGTTCACGAAATTTGAATTTCTTGAATTTAGCTTCACTATGACACTAGAACAGTGATCTGGAGATCTTAATTCTTTTGTGTAGAATGCAAGGTTTAACTTGTTTCACTTGAACTCGATGAACCTGTCGTCCCTAGTGTTGATGTGCGTTGAAATAAGTCCTCACTCTGCTTTAGATTCTACTAGAGTCAAAAATTGAACGGAATTGAACAAATAATTGTATATTTTAAAATCTGATTGGTTGATTTTTCTTGCTTTTCGTGCAGACAGGAACGGAATAAAATATAAAAATAATTAGCAGAATACTCAATGATATAAAAGTATTTTTCGTGTCGTTCCAATCCGGTCTTTTCATGAATGGAAATTTAATTATAAACAATAAAAAAAAATAATTTATTAAACTTGAACTGACTGCGTAGTCTAGATCTAAAAATAATCTCTTCTTTTATTTTGTACAAAGCAAACAATGAAAATGAAGCAAAGGCCAGATATGTAGCTAGAAAATAGCATATATGGAGTTGATGTGAGCTGCCTGGAGATGAGAAACTTTATTGTTATTTTTGTTAAAAAAGTGTAATGTCCATTTAATTTTTTTGTTTTTCTTCAAAACCTGAATGTTGGGCGGTTGCATTGGGTGGCGGGTGTGGGGTCCAAAACAAAGCTGCACGCCGCAGCTATTGTTACGAAAAAGTTCATTGTGAAAGTTACATCATAAGTAGACACAAAATACATATGCCAGAAGTAAATAGACGATGTATCTAAATGTATTCTTTTTTTCTCAAACGAAACAACCAGGGTAAAATAAGTTGTACAAAGTTAGCTAACAATAATAAAAGTTCCTAAAAAGTTTTAGTCAATCTTCAACCATGTTATCTCTAAAATGAATGTTTAAATAAGTTAACGCAATGTGAAATTTTCTCACAGCCATCTACATTGCAAGCCGAAAATTAAATTCTGGCCTAGATCGCGAAAGTTGGATTACGAAGGGTTAGGGTTAGGGTTTGCGAAAGCTAAATTCTTTTAAAATTGTTGCCAGATAATATCTTTATATCACTTTCATCCATAATTTGTGAAGTTTCGAGCATTAACTGTTACTCAACTTTTCAATTTGACTTACATGGATGGAATTTCATATATAACTCCAGCAACTAATTGTTTTAATAATTATCTCTTTAATAATAGCCGTCGTCTGTCTGTCTGTGTGTCCGCGAAAGCCGTGTACATTAACGGAGACACGAAATTTTTAAAATGCGCACCAATACCAAATGCGATAAATTTCTGTCCACTTTTTTGCAACGGGTTAATTTATAGGACGGGCTACCCCGTGGATTTTTCCACGAGCTGACTATCTTTATCATAATAGCCGTATACGTCTGTCCGTCCGTCTGTCTGTCACGCAAAATAGTAGCTTAGCTGCGCAGGTAGCGAGACGCACGCAATGCGGTATAAAAAGGACGGGCGAACCCGTTGATTTTTCCACGGGCTTAACGACTAGTCTCTTTAATAATAGCCGTATTCCGTCTGTCTGTCTCTGCGCGGACCCCCCGATGAGTTAGAAAATGATGTTACGGAAACACGAATATCAAATGCGATATATTTTTATCCACTTTGTTGCGGTGGGTTAATATAACGGACGGGCGATCCCGTGGATTTTTCCACGGGCAACGACTTCTCTTTAATAATAGCCGTATTCTGTCTGTCTGTCTCTGTGTGGACCCCCACTGAATTAGAAAATCGTGCTACGGAAACACGAAAATGCGACATATTTTTATCCACTTTGTTGCGCGGGCTAACGACTAGTTTGTAAAAGTTATTTCTCGTGAACAAATTTTAAAGCAGTCAAAATCAAAAGTTTTTTCCGCTATTAATGTAATAAAGTAAAAAATATAATATGAACCTCAGCTACTACACCTCAGGTTTCAGAGTACGCATCTGCGAATGCGAAATTTGCGAATTATATATAACTAGTCGTTAGCCCGTGGAAAAATCCACGGTTTCGCCCGTCATTTTTATACGCATCACGTGCGTCTCGCTACTTGCGCAGCTAAGCTACCATTTTGCGTGACAGACAGACAGACAGACAAAATACGGCTATTGAGATTATAAAAATTGTGATTGGTTTTAAGTTGACTACACCAAATCTTGTATAATCATTCTTTTTTCAAAGGAAGAGTAAAATTGTGTAATAGTAACATTTGGGACAAATTAAAAATTAAGTGGGACAAAATCAAAGCAAATATAAAGATCATTAGGGGAATCTGATTCTCTGATTGAAGCATCACGTCTCGATCAAGGATTTAATGAGATCAAAATAAATTAATAGCGGCTTTTTGGCTAAACACGAAATGTTTTAAGAGGGTTTTTCAAACTAAATTAATCAGCATATGTAGAGCCTTCTTATCGACGTAGCAATTTACAACACCCTTAAGAAGACGGGATATTTTCTTACTATTTCCCATGATACATTTCGCGCTTGTATAAAGGATGTTTTCGTGATTCGAATTCCCTTTTCACGGCTTTATCTCTACCTTCGGCAAAATCCAGTTGTCCTCTTCTACTTGCTTGTTTCAGGTCTTTAAATTGGCGCATATTTAGGTTTCTTTTTGGAACTTCATCCATGGTTTCAAGAAAATAAATATCATCCATATGGTTATAAAGTTTGTTCCATTTCTGATTATCCGCCATTTGTAGTGCTTGTTTTTGATGCTGTTCTCTTTTGTCCTTTTAACTCTACATAATCGTTCGAATATAAAGGAGCGTGTCTTCCATAACGACCTGTTGGATCTTGCGGCAAAAAGTGAGCAAAAGAGCAGCGCAAAGTTAAGACTTGTACAATAAACATTTTGGTTTAACAAAAACGTCCTCACTGATAGAAAACAGAGACAAAACAGTCTCAATTTATTTAGATTTTAACGCTATTAAATGAAATTACAATGTCATTATCCACACTTTAATTCCCAACACATCATTGTTTAAGATGGTATGCTAATTTTGAAATTCCCGTGCGTACATTTATGAACTTATCTCGTGCTAACAAGCGTAGTCCATTTCTAATAAGTATTTCTTCAGTTATTTTGTACAGGGAAAACAATAAATGTGCAAGAGAAGAGCAGATATGTAGCTAAAAAATGGCATATATAAAGTTATGTCAAAAGGGGACACAAAAATATGTTTGACAGCATCAAATAGAGATTCTAACTGTACTATCTCTTTAATAATAGCCGTATTCCGTCTGTCTGTCTGTGTGTCCGCGAAAGCCGTGTCCCGTAACGGAAACACGAAAGTTTTAAAATGTGCAATCCTTCGTCTGTCACGCAAAATGGTAGCTTAGCGGCGCAAGTAGCAAGACGCACGCAATGCGGTATAAAAAGAACGGGCGAACCCGTGGATTTTTCCACGGGCTAACGACTAGTTAAATATATTGCGATGGTCTATAGCGAATGATGATCCAAGCATGCTGATGTCAGCAGCGGAGAGATAGAGAAATGTTCCTTCTGGCACAGTCGACGTCGACCAAAGGGAAATTCCCTAAGTCATCTGCCAATAATCAACACAAAATAATATTAAATGATATATAAATGCCAATAACTAACACAAACTCGTATTAAATGATATCATACACCAATAACTAACTCACTACCATACAATTGCTGTATCCTGTCCAGGATACACTTAAATTTTTCCAGCCATTCAGGATTTTGATGTATGTCAAGTGCCATGGTAAGCGAAGATCCATCGTCATATCTGGATGCACCATTGCTATATAATCCCTTTGGTGTTATGACTAGCAACGATGATATGTTGTTGTCATATTTATAACCGATCACAAATCGCTCATCCTTACCCTTGTTGGCTTGGATGGGATCGCTGATTACGATGTTTTCAATTTTTAACATCGTTAATATCAAGTACTGTTGGTTCTTTATAGAATTTGAACATCCTTTTATTATAATAACCAGGGCCCAACTAAGGATTTTTACATTTGCAATAACCTCCGTTATACGATATATACATCATATAATGCTGCCAACACAGCATTTTTCCACATATAAGTAACCTCCGTCCACACTTCTCGCATCTATCATATTTATCAAGATCAATCCCACATTCATCGCAATATTCAGTCATTTATTTGATAGAACTCTGGTAATTGACAATTAGGGAATTTCCTTTACTCATATTCTGTATAATATGAGTATGTGTTGGTGACTTGCATTTATATATTATATAATATTATGATTTCACCTATGCGTTGATGACGTCATATATATTTCTATTTTTGTTGATGTCAGCATATATTACTATTATTACGTGTTGTGTTGGTTATTGGTATATTCATATGATTTTGTGTTGGTTACTAGCAGTACAATTAGGGAATTTCCCTTACTCATATTCTGTATAATATGAAAATATACTATTATATATCATTTAATATTATTTTGTGTCGATTATTGGCAGATGACTTAGGAAATTTCCCTTTGGTCGACGTCGACTGTGCCAGAAGGAACATTTCTCTATCTCTAGCGGGAATCCTTTAATGAAACAATGCTCATAGTCACGTGATCTGATAGCGAGAGTTAAATATTTGAAAATGGCGGACATTAAAGAAAATATTTGATAATATTTTTTTTATATATAGCTGATGTCAGCATCTCTTAATAAAGGTGATTTTCTATACGACTACAGTTTTCGCAGCCTTAGCGCGAATTTTGTTTTCGCGAAAGTTGCGCGAAGTAATTTATGCTAATTAAATAGATTTCGACACAATGTGGAATTTCCTTACAGCCATTTTTGGTTTACTAAAAGCCTTCTTACTGACAAAAAAATCTGGCGCAGAGTAACAAATCTAATTATATTTAATTAATGTAATTCTCAACACATCATTGATTAAGGTGATATGATAATTTTGTAATTCTCCCCTGCGTACATTTATGAAGTTATCTTGTGCTAACTAGCGCACTGAGATATAGCATATAAATGTCTCAGAATGCTGATGTCAGCAGTAAGAATACCTGAATAAAGGTGAGTTTCCATATGACTGCATTTTTCTCTCGAGTGGAGAAATCTTTAGAGCTTTTTCCACCAATTAAAGCCAGCCTTGTGAAGGCCACAAACAGCCACATAGTTTAAATGTTGCAAGATAGATCAATCACAAGATCTTGAAAAAAATGATTAAGTCATGAATTACTTGGAAAAGCGAAATAAATGTATCCGTTTTACAGACAAATTTCTAGTTGGATAGGCCGCTGTTACAAATACTTGTAGGACAATCTTAGCAGGGATTTGGAGGACAAAAAAAGATGAAGGCTGCGGGGAATCCTGCTTTGAAAAAGAAAAAGGCACCCAAGAAAAAGTTAACCTTCGAACACATTTAACGTTGTCCACAGTACCAGTCTTTCCCCTTCCCAAATTTTTCACAACATTACAATGTTATCTCAAGAACAGTTGGTTGACTCTTGACAAGGATTTTTTTAAATACGGAATTACGATGTAACCGTAATATATTTTTTGATTGATGGAATATATGGTGTCAAAAATATTCTGTCTCCAAATTGCAGCCCTGCGACTAAGAGTTCCGTTGGGTTTTCCGATTAATAGCGTGTAATAAACGAAACACTTAAAAGGTCAAGGTACAGGAATTTATGCACACTTTAGAACCACATAGACGTCTGTTTATGAAGTTTTAGGGGGTAAAATAAGTTCTAGTCTAAAAAGTATTTTAAATATCATTAAATCTAAAGATTGTTCTGACGAGGGTACAAAGACAACACGAGGAGCCGTAAGAAGTTAATCAATACCTTTAAAAAGATTTTAAAGTCATTGCTCACAGGCTTTTTGTTTAATAAACTTACATGTTTCTATGCAAAATTTTGGAGGATATAGCTAGCTAGCTAGCTAGCTAGCTAGTTAAAAAGGTTTGAAGTTTATTTTATAAAACAGTTTGAGTTAAAAGCAGTGTAAGTATAATCGAATAAATCATGGATATCTAATATATGTAGGGAACTTCTCTGTCATTTTCAGTTATATTTCATCTCCAGCCTCTTTAATTAAACAACTCTTATCCTGAAGCTATTTTCACAGTCTGACATGCTACAAGTAATACAATAATAACCGATTACCCCGGGCTATACCGCAAAATATCGCCCGAGGTCTAAGTGGCGATCGAGCTTGCGAGGTCGGTGCAACGACTACGCTTTGCCAAAAAATATGCTCGAAGCCGCTAAACGCCTACTTCCACGACAATAACTCCGGTTGAACATTTGCACATGTCAATTATTTCTTTACCAGTAAATGTTAAAACTGTTTGTCCATCTGTAATATCAGCATGTTTTGTTGTGTATGGTTTATAATGTTTTTTTTCTTCATCGAAGCTTTTTTAAAGTTACCTTTAACCTTAGAGAGTTAGTGGCTGCAGCACTAGGTCCAAGGATATGTCTCCCCTTAGGAAAGAGTTATTTAGTCCGGTGTAGCTTTCGGAATCGTTTTGCTAGTAAATTAATTGTTGCACTTTAGTTCGGAACAGATGCAGATGTAACTGATATATTTTGTTACAACTACACGGTTCTTATACCACTAAGATGTCGGCCACTACTAGTCGAAATTCTTGAGTCTTTTCTGTGTCAGAAGTTAGAAAATAAATAAAGTTTTTTTTTCATTAAGTGCAGCAATTTAGAATTTTTTTACTCGTCATTGTTTAAGGAGATTAAGATTTTCACATTTCTAACATCTGCGTTCCAATTAAGACTAATTTATGAATTCCCTGAATACTAATTAATGCTTATAATTGACTTTGTCTCAATACGTTTGACTCAAAGGTTAAAACGCACACCCGATCCACAAAAACTACAAGCATTTTTAATTATTTCCTTGTCAAACAAACCTTGTTTTCCCTGGCGCCACTGACTAGTTTATCTCTATTTTCTTTGTCCTTTCTTTGACTGTCAGCCGACAGAAAATAATTTAAAGAACTATTAATAACATAAATATTCAACAAATGTTTATTTCATCAGATTAAACAGCACAATCCCATGAAAAAAATTATAAATATAATTAACGACACAAACCAGGAATCAATTATACACATTTTCACTCACACTCAGAAAAAAATGACATCCTAAAGTTTAAAAACTTTCTGTTAAATTTCAGTTCGTCACTTCGCTATTTTATAGCGAACAGGAAACGGTTTTCTAAAAACAAAACAAATTAATAAATAAATTATCTGGTAAAATAAAATAAGCGGAACATATAAAAATCCACTTATGGAATCCTAAAAGACCAAAATGTTTGCATATAGCGAATATTTGGGTCAAGGGGTACAAATTCAGCTTTTATGCCAGTCCGCATGGAGGATACGTTAATCAAGCAATGAACATAGTAGCGTGAAAAATAAAATAAAACGAAATTAATAATAGGGGCTTGGTATATGGGGAACAAAACCTGGTTGAAGTGATTTTTGTCGAAAGATCGCCCAAAAGACGAGTTATGAATAATAACGGATAGCATTTATTATGATGAATAAGTAATTTTCCACAGTTAGCTAGCTTTTTTAGCAGACAGAGCTAGAAAGATTTTTACAAAGGTTTACACAAGTTGTGTGTACAATTTTGTTTATTTAAAGACAACTTCCAGGTAGTTGCTTTTGTCTGAGAAATTTTTGTCATTTTTGGCCTAGAATTATTCAAGTGCTATTATTTTTGTTTCAACCAATATATACAAAGCTTAATCTCTTTTTTAGCGGAGTTGAGATACAAAACTTAAGGGTTCGACCAACACCAGTAATGGTACTTACACATATAGCTTGACAGCATCTAGAAACAAAAAATTAAAAAGTTAAAAATATGAACCATAACAAAACTAAACAGTGCAAAAAAATTGAATTAAATTAAATTGTGAATTGGCTGCTTTTGGATATGTGACACGGATAGCTTGAACAGTGTACTTTCAAGGAACAAATTTTGGCTTTTTAGAATTCAGTTTTTAGCGTAAATTAATTTCTTCTAAATGTACAAAAAAATAAATCTTTCGTTCTAATGGAATACGCAAATAAAGCGCTAACAAAATTGTTTTTTTTATTATAAATAGCTTGCAGCAATATGCACAGCAAAAAGTAGGGTCAATGTTAAAATTTCACTAAATGTGTATATCCTTGCGGGAATTTACTTTCGCAAAATTAATGTCCTGAAAAATTATGCAGATATTATGCGAGCAAAAAACGCGAAAATTAATTCTCTCAAGGTAGCGACTTTATACCTCCCGAGAAGCTGAAATGGTGAAATCATACTTACCCTGTCGGGTTTGGAGTGTCTTTGCATGAATTAAAACTACGAAAAACAAATGAGATACGATAGTAAAGAATTTACTAGATAACAATATTATAATTGGGTTGGCCGTAACAATATCAGAACTTTTTTTCTTTTTATCTTAATTGATGTGGAGCCCAAACAAATTAGAAAACAATCCTTGGGGAAATTAAATACTTATCAAACCAATATATACCATTTTTTTATAATAATTGGCCTTTTACATATCACATATATTATAACATAGGTCTGTCAACAAAATGGTAATTATGTTAATGTCAAAAATGCAATCCATCACAATTCATGGTCAGCGGGCCTAAATAAATTTGTACCAAATAAAATAAATGTTAAAGTAAACACTTACCACCTCTGGTAATCTATTTCTCGTTTTAAAAAATCACTTCGTCGCAACTGGAAATTTCTCTTGAAGTAATCACGTCGCCGTTGTTCAAAACCATTTTCAACTGCTCTATATCTAGGTCTCACAAAATCAAAAGAGTACGGCAGCCTCTCTCTCTTCATTTGGTTGTTAAATCTCTGATTATCCGCCATGTGTGAACGGAATAAATCTCTTTGTGGAAACAGTTCTTTCCGTTCTTTCTGATCATTGGACGGCGCATAATCGTTGAGAAATGACGAAGAGCGTAAATTACGCCGGTTGGGGGTATAGCTTGTCACAACGGTAAAGCAGAAAAACACTATCAAAGCACGTGCAATCAACATCTTTAGTTCTAGGTAGTGACAACGTCCTCTACTCGCCAATGCTTAAAGATAAATGACAAAGTGGTCTCAATATTTGCTGTTTTTTCAAAATCTTTTGTGTAATTGCATATTGTGATAACTCCTATTTAAATTCCCCAAGCTTCTATTGTTAAAAACAATGTGTTTTGTTGGAATGTGTTTTAATTAAATTTTAATCCCAGCCTAATTATTTTAAAATTACGCCTTTGTTTTTTTAAATTTAAAAAAATGTATTGCGTAGTTATTTTTTCTTTCTACAAAAGTCCCAGCTTGCTACTGCAGCTGGGACTTTTGAATATGTCTTGTCTTCAGGTCCCCTTTCTCTGTAAGTGATAAATTGTCACTTACATGATGCTGAATATGATCCAAAAGTCAAAACATCAAAATTCGAAAATTTTAAAACACATGAAATTCAGGAAACCTGTATCATTAAAGTTAATTCCAGTTAAAAAAAAAACATTAATGGAATAAATATTTGCGAGAATTTAATTTCGCGAACGAGCTGAGATTGTTCCAAAATTTGGATGCTTAATGCTTTTTTCTAGCACAAGTTTGGAACTATTTATCAAATAGTTGAAATAGCGCTTCATCCACATCGAATTGTTCTAATCAGATTCATCAAAAGAATAATCATTTCAGTCATTGAAGACATGTAGGGAGTCAGCGACAGCAGACACTCCAGATATACAGCTGGAACCATCTAAGCGATAAAAGAAAATGTTTTTATTATTGTGAAAATTTTGCGAATTTGCGAAACACGATTATTTAAAGTTTTCGAAGAAATAAATTTTGCGAGAAATTTTGACATGCATTTTATCAAGACGCTATCTGATCATAAAAAATGATTTTACTGTTTCTTGCACATGTATTTTTGTCAGAATTGCTATACTGCCAAAAAATCAGGTTCCCTTAAAACTGCTTAAATCAGGAACACTGAAACTATGATAATGGTGGCTATTTCTTTTGGCTTAACAAACCTGCCTTAAAACATGCCTGTCATGTTTCAGGTCATTATTTCAATTTTCAATAAAATTTTTTGAGTCTTATTTTTTATAGTGCTGCCTTTGCTAGACATTTCTACCTTATATTCTTTTCGGTACTTGTACTCACATGTTTCTTGTTATTAAAATTGAACAAGTATTTTAAACAAAAGAAAATTTATTTTTTGAACAATTTTGGACTGGTCTTGTTTCACTTATTTGGCGGCATTCGCCATTCCTTTGTTTAGGGGTTTCCAATTTGGTAAATAGATAACTTTAAAAAGCTGTTCCTCAAGGGCCCGCATGAACAGTTTCATTATATAAAACAAATATCCATCAAGTGTCGTCTCTCTTATGAAATCCTGAAAATTTATGCTTGAAGATTTACAGCTGGCTAACCTTAAACGATCTTAAAATTTAGTAGTGGTTCCACCTATCTACTTTTACTGCCAGCCGTAGTAATATAAAAGCATAGATATTACAAATAATGAACAGCTAGCTAGCTAAATGCCTTTAGTTGTGCCTATGCAATTTTTAGAATACTTTATACAACAGCCTATGTACGTATCTGTGTAATGAAACACCAAATTCAAAGTCTACTTTCGCTCTTAACGTTGTATACGCAGATTCATCCGAGAGTGTCGCGTAAAAGGAACAGGAGATAGTCAACTTTTTTTTCGAACGAAAAAACTGGGTTTGCGTTTTAATACACACACAAAATCACAGGGCTGAGTGTAATAAAGATAATGACAAATCTGGAAAAGAGTTTTACAATATTAAGTAAACTAAAAGATGTAATTAGCAGTTAATTAAAATCAGACATCCAAAAGACAGAGACATTTCAAGCGCATCATGATAACGTATGTAAGGAACCATTTCGATATTTTGAATTGCATATGGTCAGTAGGATAACTAAGATATTTTCAGGTGTTGCTTTCGTCATTACAATGTTCATAATTATTTGCTGTTTATTCATCATTTTTTATTTAGTTGAAAGCGTTACCTTAGAATTTCACATTAATGCAATTTGTTTTCTATTTTTGAATTGATGAATTGAAATTTGAAGCCTTTTACGAAATATGTTAACATAGACATGAAAAAAATAAAGTTTTAAATTTTTAGTTAAAACTAATTTCTTAATAAGGTTGATCCTTAAATTTTACAAAAATATCCAAATTTCAACTTCCAAATAATGATATAGCATATTTTTCTATCGAGAAGTACCTCGATAGCTTCATATGAGTGTGACGATTGGACACACAAGAAAATAAACTTTTAGAGGAATCCACTTATCATATGCCAAAAATTTGAGTTGTTCTGGATTCTCCAGTTAAAATCCAAACTATAAAAAGTAACATCGAGTTCTGCATTTATTTTTCCATTCAATTTAAAGAAAATTGGTCCGGCCTTGTCCATCCATCACAGAGTTTGATGATAAAAGTTTCCGTAACTAAAGAGATTTTTAGTCTATACTTTAAATTTATCATTTCACTATCTCTCAGTTATACCGTTTAACGAAAATTCTCAATAAAAAAATGACAGTTATTCTTAAAACACTTCTATCAACATTTAGATGTTTTGTCCATCCATCACGAAAAAATAGATATACCCGTTACTGTAAATTTTCAAACAATGACTCCATGAATGCTGTTTTATGACTTAAAAACATTTTTGTAAGATGAAGTTTCCAAATTAAACTTTTTTTTTTGAAGTAGTTTATTTATATTTTACTCATTAACCGTGACGGATGAACAATTATAATGGAGATATTCAATAAGATATTTAAAATTAGCAAACACTTCATCCACAAGTAGATTATACTACATGATTATACTACCCTTTTTTATTTTATCAATTGCCAATATTTTACGCAAAGTTCATATATCCTTAAATTTTGAATTTCGTGACGAATGAACACTTTTAAATATTTGGAAATTACTAACGCGTAATTTTTAAAATGAAACTAATTACTTAAAACATATTTTTCACAAGCATCCTTATAATAACGAAAATGATTTTTCGAATAGTAAGATACTTTTAATTTTGTGACATTTTACTGCCCATCCGTCACGTCTATCCTTCACGCTTGGAGTACACTTAACAATGAGTCATAAATTTCAGAAAAACTTAAAATTTGTAAAGAAAAAATTATTTGAAAGAGTTACTGATATATGTAAGTTTTTTCAGAAGTATCAAATTTTATGTACCGTTAAGAATCTGAGATGCAACAAATCAAAATGTTCTATTACCCTTTTTCTCAATTTCTATTTTGTCCATCCGTCACGGATCGTTTTATTAACTATTACACATATAGACTCATAACTCTATATTACCAGTGAACTTATGACAGGTCAAAGTGTCGTTTGTCCATCCGTCACAAAAAAGGGTTTCGTAATAGCCTATTTGAATCTGGCATGTATTTACTTTAGCCTATAGTCAAACTGCTAAGTTTAGCGTGGATTTAATTTGGCACATTTTGGCAAAATTCGCTATATTTATTAAGTTTTTGTAACAGTTTTTTGCAAGTTACAAGTCAAGTACCCCTTTGAGACAAAGGAGTAATTCCTAGATTATGACATCTAGCTAGCGTGCTATATTTCAATGAGGAAACAATAAACTTTACCAAAGGCTAGCTTGATAAGCAAAACATCTAATGTGTTTTAAGACTAGTTTTAACATTGGGCCTTAAATTAGGCAAATTGCTTAGCAATTTTTAGGCTTTACATCTATGGTATGATCGGTCCCTTTCCTCCTCCTTCACATAACTAACCTTTAGTGTTTTATATTCACCACTTATGAACAGAACGTCAAAATGTCATATTGTATGACAATCTTTTCCCTTGGTTTGTACCTTTTTAGAAAATCTTTAAACGTATGTCTTTTGAATAATTTTATTTTAGTTGCAAATCTTTTTCATATTCTTTTTAGACATGCAAGTTGAAAACCACGTCAGAAATCCTAAATTTGCTTCTCATAATTTTTTATCACCAATGTTATTCCTGTGTTTGGAAGTACAGAGAATAAACAGGAAAATCTTTGCACAAGTGTGATGATGTGTCTACTAGCTATACATAACAGAGCAACAAGGTTTAAACTTTTATTGAAATAGTCACATCAGTTGTTTAAAGTTGGAAGATGCATTTAGCTCGACTAAAACGAAAATTTTAGAGGACTAATGGTTTTTTTAAGTAAAAAAATATTAAAAAATAAGATTTAGTTTTATTTAGTAACGGCTTTATACCTGTCCATGTACATGTTAGCAAGAGACATGTCTTTTCTCACCTCACCACATTGCAATAATCCATGTTTTTTTAGCTGTGAAAATAACCTTTATTTTCATTTATAATGTTAACAATAAAGGAATATACTAAAATGACATCTTTTATAAAAATATTTACTGCACGACTTCCCATTTTTTGTTCAATGCATAGAGCATTTTTCAAAGTAAGGAATTTTCTCATGTTTTAATGGTTTTGCAACAAACTCCGCCATCTTTAAAGCAAATCGTTGCAATGTTATTACGCGTGAATAAATTATCTATGCCATATGTGCACCAATCACTTTAGAGAACTCGCCGGTCCGTAACAAAGGTTTCTCCACCTTCTGCTTCACTCCTTGACTGCATATGATTTATTTTAAATTATTTGTAATCATATGTAAATAAGGCCTAATTTGATTCATAACATTTTGACGACTTCAAAGAAAAACAAACACGTCCGCTTTGCCTGTTACACCGTTACCGTATTGTTATATACGAGCGGTTAAAGAGATATTAAGCCATTAAAGTTTTTGAATGATTCCAACACCTGTTCCAGAACAGGTAGAATGACCGAGCTTCGGGAAATTGGTTGCATTCTTGTTACAGGCGGTCAATAGTTACTCACGCAGGAAATGACCTTAGTATCTTTCGCCCTTTTTTAACTTAATTGACTTAATTAAAATCAGGTTATTTACGTCAAACTATGTATTAACATCATGACAAAGACAATTCGTCAATAAAATCAAATACGAAAAAAAAACATCTACTTTGTAAAAGTCACCGACGCACAGACGCACAGAGGACTGACTAGTCGATAAGCCAGCACCATTTTAAATATTTATCCCTTCTTTTTTTCTTCTTTTTATATTATTTTCCTAAAGAGCCTGCACGTGTGTTGCATACATTGTTCCACAATGATGAACATGTGCGCAGACATTTTGAACAAACAAAACAAGTAATTTACTATCCGA
Organism: Hydractinia symbiolongicarpus; assembly: GCF_029227915.1. Taxonomy (NCBI): domain Eukaryota; kingdom Metazoa; phylum Cnidaria; class Hydrozoa; order Anthoathecata; family Hydractiniidae; genus Hydractinia; species Hydractinia symbiolongicarpus. The sequence goes on along the minus strand of NC_079875.1, from coordinate 17,601,966 downwards.
TGATTATTCAATTCGCAGTAAAATTATTAACGACTGTCTTCTCACCTCAAATTTTAATACAAGCAATAGCTTTCCTGCAGTTAATTTCTATCATTAACACCCGTATTTCTTTTCTGCACATATTTATTTCGCCCATTCCTTCCTGTAAAGTAATACTTTATGCTGACGGGCGAGTTCCATAGATCTTTTCACGGGATAACGACTAGTCAATTAAACTTCATGCTTTATTTTGATACCTTGTAAATTTATATAAAAAATCTTTCAAATTTACTTTAAAAACCTTTAAAGCTTATAATTATTGTCCTTCAAGTGTATCGGGGATGCACTGTTAATATCAAATAAAAATAACACGTAACATCCTGTAGTTTTCTGCATTCTTATTTGAAAATAAATGCGATTTTAGTTCGGTATTTTTCATAAATAATAATACTCAATACATAGTCATCGAAAAATGGAGAAGGGTTAATAACTGTGCGGCACATTTCAGTGATGTAGCTACACTGTAGGTCTGTTATAAATGAGATTAAAAAAATGTCAAATGAATTGCTGACGAAGAAGAAACATACTAATTCTTTTGAAAAAAGAAAATTCTAAGCAATAGTTATACAAATCCTATTTAATTTCATCTTATTCGCTTTTAATTTGAAATTGTTTAAGTAAATTAAATATCTTCTAACATATTACAAACTTGTACACTTTCCTAAATCATTTTACTCATCAAATTTCCAAAAAAATATTAAAATCAACTTCCGATTATCCTTTCAAGCAATATATTCAGAATGTTTTCTCAGCGAAATGATCTTAAAACTAGATTCTTATATAAAATAATGTGTAAACACGACTTAAAATTGCGTAAGAAAATAAAAAAGTAATTTATTAGTTAGTTATTATTCATTCGATGTTCTTGTAATTAACGTTTGGTAGTGTCATTACAAGCAACATCATAAGCAGTTTTACCATAAATGTTTCGTATATTTACATCGATATGTGGTACAGACAACAACAACTTTACACATTCAATACAACCATTATAAGATGCATCATGTAATGGTGTGTCATTAAATTTGTCTACGTTATTAATGCGTGTGACGTCTAGATTAATTAAAACTTTTAAAACATCATGATTGTTTTGAAATGCACTCCAGTGATATGCATTACGTTCATATACATCCACAGCATACCCATCACTACCAGCATCAATCAAACACTTCACTATTAATGGATTGTTATAAAGTGCAGCTTGTATCAACAGTGTGCTTTTATTATCACCTCTCATTTCAACGATAGGTGGATCATCAATAAGAATTAATTGGAATTTTTTGACATCACCATTTTTAATGATTTTCACAAGTTCTAAAACAGATTATGTGATGATATACTAATTGTTTGGCTATAGGAAAGAGAAGACCAACACCAACCCAACGCAACACCTCCAACAACAACTATTTCTAAAGTTCTCGAAATTTCATTTTTTCTCGCCACATAATTTTGCCCCTAAAATAATTCGTTGTGCGCGTTTCATTTTTGCTAGGTTCTACGGCCAATCAAATTCTTCACATAAATGGCTAGGTCCAGGGCCTTGTTCTGTTCAGGCCGTTTAAATAAAAAAGCTCAACAATTTCTGTTGCAAATTATGATATAGTAGTAACGTAGAAAAGAAAAAAAAAACACCAACAGGAAGAAAACATAAAGAAAAAAGGCCACTATTTAGCTAATCGTTATGTGGTATGCGAGAATAAAGGGTAGTAGAATTAACTCTGTTGATGTTACTTGTAAAAATTTGAGTTACTGTTGCTTTCATAGTTGCTTGGCAGGTATGCTACCTATCGTAGAATATCAAAAATTATAGCCTAGTTTTCATATTTGATGACATGTCTATGTGCTAACGTCACCAAAGACTCTAAATTTTGCGATATACTGTTGCAATGACCACCTGTCTTCTTTAAAATTGTTATTCCTGAACTGACTATTTTTATGTCTTGTGCTTCGTTTTCTACGACTGAGATGATCACAGCATTGGTTTTTTAATTTAAAGTTAAAATGATACATTTAGCTCATAGATCAAGAAAGATCAAGCGGCGTTGCTTTGATGTTCGCATGAAAAAATACCAAAAAGTATTGGTACTTATTCGCATGCTAATTCTTATATAATTTTTCCGAATAATGAATAACATAAAAAATATAGTTTTTATTGCATATAAATAACATATAAATAACAATAAAAATTACAGACTGTAAATTATTGTTTAGTGCATTTACAGAAGTATTTCGTTAAATGTTCTCGAAATTTACCGGGTACAGTAGTACAAAAACCAGTAAATCATTTAAAATCCTTTAAAGAGAATCAAGCAGGGAACGACGTCCAAATCACATTTATGATTTGGAAATGAGTGGAAATGTACAGCTAGGTTCCTAGGAAATATAATATTAAAATATAATACCTTCAAATGTATACACCTTTCTAACTTCTCTTCCTAGCATGAGATTACTAAAAAGTAAACACAATATATTATCACTTTTAATTCTCAAATTTACTTTAAATTTTCTTATTTTAACTTTTACCAAAGTCTTCAGAGCGTTCTTGCTTTCCCTGTTTTAATTTCATGCAAAATAGTGTGTCTTAACTAAGAGGACATAATAAGGCCTGATGAGTTGTTTGTTGTTAGCTCTGTATGCGCCGTAAAAGTTTAAAAGAACTGACTTTGTCTGTAAGATCTGCATGGAAACCGTTAAGTGGAGAAGAATTTGCTAAACTTTTAAAGAATTCAACGTTAGTAACAATAATAGTATAGCACGTGTTTCAAATGCCACACCTGACTTTAAGGGATGTCCAATTGGTTTACCTTGTTTTCAATTTAAATTTACAGCAATTAAATTTTGGGGTTTCTAGTTATATATAGTACAAATAACAAAAATGTAATTATTAGTCCAACCTTTTTTCCTTTTCCAGACCACCAGTGGCACCAACTGGATTCGCAATTCCTTAAAATTAATGGCACAACTTTTACGAAAGAACTGGTTCTTCATAACTTATGTTAATTATAATAGCTTTTTTGTCTTCGTGACTTCAAAATAATCAGAGGTCAAAAAAGGGCGACTTTCTTTACCAAAAATAGGCTCGTAACCGTGCGTGCAAAACTTAGAGGTAAAGGTGAAAGAGCCAATTCGAATTCTGCAGGTGAATAATAATTTTAAAACAAATACTTACCTTTTAGACATCCAACTAAATCCATTAATTTTTTTTGTAATTCCAATTTATTACAATGTGTTTCGGTTTCAGTGATACGACAATCATATACATTAATATGCCCAGCATCCTTAACAGGGTTTACATTATCAATAGAAACTTCTATTTCGCCTAACGGATTTACTACTAAATTATGTTCATTCAATTTATGTAGATGTGAATTAAAACAAGGGACAGTTGCGGGAATAGTAGATAATTCACGAAGATTTCGCTCAATCTCCACTTTTTCAGCTACTAGTTCAAAGGAAGATTTGGCGTTGAACGCCTTCACATATTCTAAATGATCTTTGATTTTCTTATCATCTGTGTAACCATTTGCAATAACATTGGTTTTGAAGGCTTTAAAGTCTTCGTCAAATTGCTTTAGTATATTTTCCTGTTCATTATTCAAACGTTTAAGATATTGTTTCACCCGTTTCATTTTTCTCACTTCCAATTCACGAACTAATTCTTCTCTGCTATTTTGAAATCCGGTCAAGGCTTCGCCATATTTCTGGTTTAGGGTTTCCAGTAATACCCTTTTGGTGTCCTCAAATGTCTGTATAAATGACTGGAACCAGTTCTTTGCTTCAACTCCAAAGTCAACAATTGTTTTTCTTTTGTGGTTTTTGTGTTGCCTGTTGATACAATAGACACATGTAAACGTGTTCTCGCATTCAATGCAAACGTTATTTGCAAGCGAGTTATGTTGCTCACACACCGGTTTTATTACTTCCGATTTTTTATCGAAAGTTATTGCAGTGAATGATCCTGCCTTGCAAGAATGTACAATTTGGCACTGATCACAAATCTTCATTCCACACTTTGTACAGGAGAAAGTAACTTTCTTCTTGCACTGTGTTGACTGCTGACAAATTTTAGACTGATGACATGACGAGCTAAATACAAGGTGAAATTTTTATTTATGATCTAAAATATGAAGATGTAAATAGGCTTCATTAATCCCCTTTTGCAACATTACCGTACTGCACGCAAGCATGTAATCTAACTTGGAGTACTGCCTTGCAATACTTACTGTAAACAAACTGCTTAACAATGATATTACTTTGCTTTGGTTTGGTTTGACATCTTAAATAAAGCTAATCTTTGGTGGCGTACACAATTAAGATGGGGCTTTTTGCCTCGACCTAGACTATAGCATTTCATTGATTCATCATTTCAACGACCTTTTACAAACGTTGTGCTGTTTGCTTTTCAGATAAGAAAGAAAAGGTGAACTTACGGTTCTCTGTCTGCTTCTGTCTGATCTACAATATCCGAAAGTGAGTAATTTGTTGGTAGACAAATTGTGGTCTCTCCTCTACCAATTCTCACGTTGGATTTGCATTTCAGTGGACATAGAATTTCTGCACTTCCGTCTTCTTTAAAAATCAAAATTTCATCTAAACAGTTCTTGCATAACATTTACGTAAACTTCTGTAACAATATTGATATGTACATAAAGACGAAAATTATATAAGATCTATGTTTACATTATGGGGTTCTGTTTGTCTGTAAAAAATAATGTAAAGTCGTGTAACATATTCTTACTCTAAATTCGATAAATACAAAAATTGCCACCAATAGCTTTAATTGGTTTGTGATGATAAAGATATTTAATGAGCTTTCAAACAATAAACAACGTTTCTTGGTATGGTGCGTAATTGTATAGCTCCACATCGTTGAACTTTTGGTGCTCTCAGCTGTTTAGTTTTTGTTTATTTGCAAAATTAACTTCCTTGCAAGATAGCAGATGAATTTAAATACTTAGTTCGTCCTTTATTTTTGTCTATAGATATAGTTGTGGTAATTTTGTTTACAAAAACCGTTATTAAAGGAAAAATAACGGCATTCCATACTCACACTGTGGTTGTTATTTACTCTGATTCGTCAGGCTTTTTGAGCACGTCCTATTCAACGCATTAAGCTTTGGGAATAGCTGTTGACGTAAAAGTAATCTCATTTTATACTCCCATAACATACATGTTTAGATAAAACAAATATATATTTACCTTTGCCAATATATTACATCTGTCGAAATATGCACAAACTTTTGCAAAGAAGAAGAAACCTGTGTAAGTTTTCTTAATCTTAATTTATAAAACCGCTGAAGTTAGTATGATTGTCTTATAAAAGCATCAATAAAAATCGTCAATATTTTTCTTTTCAATGCACACACACTTTGCCACTTATGTCTTCTTAGTGTGCATAGATTAATAAATATGCCTCAACAAAAACTGTAGATCAATCAACAGCAATCATTGGTATGGTGCGTAATTGCTCAGGTAGCTCTTCACCGTTACATAATTCTTCACTAGCCCTTAATTGACGGTAATGCTTATGTCATGTGATTAAAAGTTTGGGCATTAGTTGTTCATATAAAAATGATGTTTATCTTCGATTTAAATGTACAGCAATATATTTTGTTCATAAAATAGCTAACCAGTTAAAAAAAATTAATTTTTGAAAAACATTTGCTATGGTAACAAATTGGATTGTAGCTACGTGGTGAAGTGACGGTCTAGAACTGTTATTATTCAATCGCAAGTCTATAATCATTTTAAGCACGTCTATGGCAACCGACGTGCGAGATCTAACTGCTATAGCCTACTTTCCGTGAGACGTATGTTTGATTATTCATTGAGAACAACAGCTATGTGCACTCCTCCCCATAGTTGGTGAAAGTTGAGTTTCAGTGATCGAAAATCTGTATGAATTTGAGCAACAACCATTTTGTCCCATGTAGTCCTGTTTTTATGTCTATGTACAAAAATGCGTAAACATTGGGAAAAAATTATCGAACGGCACAATTACAATACATAATAGGAAAAATATAAAATATATAAAAATTCTGGTTTGCTCATTATCAGTACATGCTGACGATGAGAAAAACCGAAAACATCTCTATTAATGGCAACGACTTCATTTAGCACCGGGCTAAGTGGTCCCGACACACAACGTACAACATAACTAACAACCTTCATACTTTATCGACATAAAAAGCCGACAGACGTTCAGTCATACTTCTCCAACCAAATGGACCCGACAAATGAAACCGCATTATCCGACATCCTCTCTATATAACAAATACATATTTTTTCTGTCGATGGTCATACCAACGTAATATCGCATAATACTGCATAGTACCTTCATAATACTCTCTGTCGCTACATAACAAATACATATTTTTTCTGTCAATAATCCATAACCAACGTATTATCGCATAATACTGCATAATACCTTTATAATTCAAAAAAAGTACATAAATTTTCTGTCGATGGCCATACCAACGTAATATCGCATAATACTGCATAATGCCTTCATAATACTCTCTATCGTTACATAAAAAATACATATTTTTTCTGTCAATAATCCATAACCAACGTAATATCGCATAATACTGCATAATACTGCATAATACCTTCATAATTCAAAAAAAGTACATAAATTTTCTGTCGATGGCCATAACAACGTAATATCGCATAATACTGCATAATACCTTCATAATTCATAAAAAACACATAAATTTTCTGTCGATGGCCATACCAACGTAATATCGCATAATACTGCATAATACCTTCATAATACTTTCTGTCGTTACATAAACAATACAAAAATTTTCTGTCGATGGCCATACCAACGTAATATCGCATAATACTGCATAATACTGCATAATACCTTCATAATTCATAAAAAACACATAAATTTTCTGTCGATGGCCATACCAACGTAATATCGCATAATACTGCATAATGCCTTCATAATACCTTCATAATTCATAAAAAACACATAAATTTTCTGTCGATGGCCATACCAACGTAATATCGCATAATACTGCATAATACTGCATAATACCTTCATAATTCATAAAAAACACATAAATTTTCTGTCGATGGCCATACCAACGTAATATCGCATAATACTGCATAATACTGCATAATACCTTCATAATTCATAAAAAATACATAAATTTTCTGTCGATGGCCATACCAACGTAATTTTAACCGAAAAGCTTATGCTATTTTAAAAATTGTTTTTTATATTTGACTTTTTTACCACATTTATTCTACGGCGAGTTACTATAATAACTAATTAATTATTCATGAATTTTAATTTAAAGAGGAATTATTGAGGCTGGATATTTTTGGTGAAAGATAATGTATTATAGCTATTATCTTTACGCCCTTTAAGCACGAAAACGCCATAAAACCGACTCTCTGACATACGCGATAGACGTTAAGTACTCTGAACAATTGATCGAAAAAGGGAATAAATGACAACATAAAATACATTAAAATCTTTATTATCAAGGTTGTAATCAAACCAGCAATAAGACAACACAACACCATCATAATGTTTTTTATAGATTGAAAGTTATTACAGCAATAATTAGAATGTTCATTCTTCTTTCTTCATATTTAGCACTAAAATAACGTTTTCTGCAGATTGGAGGTTATTAAAAAAAATAACCAAATCAAAATCTTCTTTCTTCATAAGTATAATAAAAAATTCAAAAATATAATGAAATGGAACCATGGACAAAATGCCTTCATACAAATCATTGAAAATCCTTATGCTAATAATCTGTTCCACACATCGTGTTACAAACATTAAAATTATGGGCATAGTTGGGATTATTAGTTAAGTAAGAAACATTTTTCCGTAAAAAATTTTTCCTACTTTTGGAAAATTTGTAAAAATATGTTACGTTTGATTCAATTCTTCATGTTTCAGAAATAATGTACAAAGCATGAATTACAAACAACTAAATTTAAGCAATGAGAAGAACAAGGATATGTATAAAGCTAATCTGTTTTGCTTTAAAATGTTAGCATGACAACTATTAATTTTAACAGATACATTGCCAGCATCGTCATAACATTGACCTTATCAATTCTGTATATGTATCAATACAATGAATAAACTTTAAGACGTCCTTTCGCAAGTTACAATGGGAAGAATTATCGTGATCACTGAGGTGTGGAGCTTATTGTAGTGCGTGCCTACATTATATTTTCCAATACCGTTAATAGAACCTGAAGGGAATGAATCTACCAAGGTTTTGCAGATAAAACTTGTTTAGGTTTAATAGGTTTCGATTTAGAATTTCCTTTGACGAAAAAGATTTTAAGTTAAAGGTTTGCTTTTTACAAATGGAAGAAGTCTCGTCATTAGTGCTAGAAGTGCAACATTGATTAACTAACATTTGGGCTAATGCAAAAGGAACAACTTCGAGATGATTAACACGTTTCCTTTTTCTTTTATTTTGCTTTGTCATCATAACGTATGACCTAGCTAAAAATATTGAGCAGAACGGTTTAACGTAGCTTTACTCAAACTTAAAAAAACTGAACGAATTCGGTTTAAATTGCCCAGAATGTTTGTCATTATCGCAAAATAAAATAGATACTGGTTGTAAATTTTCATTTGAAGGCAGATGAGGAAAAATCTTCTGATTTACAACCATCTTGAATCATAGATGACCACAATCAGGATAAAAAGTTAAAATATTTCTCTTAAATAAACTGTAAAGGGCTATAAGAATAGCTTTATTCTGTGTAGGTATAAGGTCTGGCTGTCTACACAAAGTTAGCTACAGAAGAGGAATGGCTAGCTAACTGAAAACTTGAAAGTGCTTTCTACACAGGAAAACAAATCTGAAGATTTACATACAGATACAAAAATTAGATGGTTCAAGTACAGAGAATTTTCGTGAAGCTCTAACGTTTCACCTTCACAACTTCGCCAGCCTTGTTTTTTTAACTTTTTTGCGTATTTTCTATAGCCATACATGGAGCGAATTTTTAACCTCTCTACGAAATTTACTAGCCAATACCATAAATGGAAGACACAAGACCGTACATAGGCATAATTTTCGCAGGTAATCCTGCGAAAAAGCCTATCTGCGAAACAAAGTAGAGATTCAACACCTCAGCCTGCAAAACAAAGTGGATACTGTTAAATCCTGCGAAAACGACGTGCGAAGCACGAAGCTTTTTTGCGCCGCCCGGGAAAAGATTTGTCGTGGCCGAAGATGCACAATATTGGTGCGCCCATCCATGTGTTGGCGGTGGCGGTGGAAAAAACGACGTGTTGAGATGAAAAAAGTAGGTCAGTCGATCGCAGAGTCGACTGATGCTGGCTACGCCCCTGAAGGTACAATCATACCCTTTGTGTTATTTCTGCGGTTGAGTTTTAACGGCGTTTTTTTATGATGTTTGCGAAATTTTCTGTTCTCGATTTTTCGCGTGGCTTTAATTTTGCGGATTGACCTATTCTTGTTTTTCTGTTTGTTAACTTTGCATCATTTTCCTAATGTGGGTGGACGGAAAAAATTTTCGATGTCAAAAATTCTCGATGCGACCATGTGCCATAGTACTTATTACTTCTCTTTGCTATCGACAAACGATGAGGACGAGATTGTGCTAGATTTTCCATATGTAATCTTCCCGGTAACTTGAAAATTCTAGTTTCACCTTTCATTATGATAAAAATGTTATACTTGAATGAACACGCTAAATGACATCTATCAATAAAATTTCAAAATATGAATCTTAACACAAGCTGATAAGCAATGAAACGAGGTAACGTTACAGGAAAGTGTAGTAAAAAATAGTTTAAATTTAAAAATCGTTTGGATAAACTTGAATCTACAAAATGAAAAAATTAGTGATATCCGAAATAGGAAATATTTTGCAAAAAAAACTTTCGCGATTTATGATTTGTCAGAAAATATTATTTGATTATTTCTTTACACATATATATGTTGTTTAAGCATCAGTGCTTCGTTGAAAGTCTAGTCAAAGTCTAGTCATATTTTTGCATAGTTTTTAAGGGAAATTAGGCAATTCAAAGAGGCAAACTTAAAAAAATTTAGTGGAACATTTTTTGCCACTTTAGAAAGATTGTACCCAATAAACACTCGCATTCACACATTGATCGTGGAAAGTTTCAGTGCCAAAAACTGCGAAATTGTCTGTACTAAACGTTTCTGCGATTAAAGCAAACATCTCCCTTCTTTAAACATTTTCGCTGAGTTTCCAATTGGACATACATTTTGAAATTATCAAAAGTGATAGAAAATTTGACGCTGAAATTCGATCATATCTTGAGGAAAAATTGTTTATGTGGATATGAATGAGTTGCGGTACACTATTCAGCAAGTTAGTAGATAAACCACAAATATTTTCTTTTTTCGTTACTTTTTTTCTAATGTTGAAGGTGTTAAGTCATGTGGCAACAACTCCAGTTTAAAAGTTCAATGTTGTTCCTAAAAATATATTTAGTAGTGTTTTATATCTAGCAGTGTTAATCCCGGACAAAGTTTGTTGAGAAAAAACAAAACACAAGCACATTTTCTTGATTCATGTGTTTGTATCTTTGTTTATGTGAAAATTTATATGTGCACCAACCTAACACAGTTACAAATTTATACCAAATAAATACCAAAACACCAGGCAGGTATTGGTATACTAGGGATCAGTTTCCGTCCTCCTTCCCCCTGTTTCAATTTTGAATTCGTGACACAGGGTTACAGTCACTTCAACATTGATATAAGGAAAAGTGTGGACGGTTTTCAACCTTTTTTTAGTCTTCTCAGGCCAGTGCTGATACAAGTACTGAATTAAGAATTGTAATTTTTCTTAACAGTTTTCCCAGTATTTTAGCCATGGTACCTACAATAAGTCTATGAAAAAGCTTGGAGACATTTACAAACCCATGTCTTGGTAAAAAATATACACCAAAAGGCAGTATTGGTGCAAACGATATTTTTCCATTATCCTGCCTCCATGTATTTTAACGGAGAAAACTGTCGCGCACAGAAACGCGAAAGTCTATGTCGTTAAATTATTAAAGGTCAACGATTTGTGAAATTTTGCCCCAAAATAGTCTATTTGAGTTTCAATTTAATTCTTTAATAATGGGTTCAAAATTTTAAAAGTCATCATTTGGGTAATGCTTGCAAAATACTTTTCAAAAGTTTATAGCTTTCCATCGCATAATTTGATCCAACAATTATATGTTGTATTTTGTAGCTTTTTTTCTTTTTTTTACAAAAATAATTCTAACAAAAGAAAGACCGTTTCAAAAGAATTTTAAACGTGACGTGTCTTCTTCTCCTTCTCTATTCTCCTAGAAACACAAGTGCAGTAAGTTCATGCATGGTCTTTTTTATTGTTCCATCGTTCTTTTTAAATGCTCACATTTCTAAACGAAGCATACAAAACTTCTTGCTGGCAGAAATTATGCAAATTCCAATTCGTTTCAGATTCCTTTTCTTGCACAGCCGGTGATTTTTTTTACGAAAAACACTGATAAAGTTCGTACGTGATTCTAAATCAGCGCAGATGAAGAAAAGTTATTTTTAGACATATTTTGATTTAAATCTATTTACATATGACGGTTGTTTAATAAAGGAATTATAAAAGAGTTTCTCACATTTTTAATATTTTTTACTTATGCAATATATAATACTTATTTGAATACTTTTTACTCATATATTGTCGTATGTTATTTAGCGATCTTATGACGTCATTCCTCTGTGTCAAACAATTTTGGAATTCCAATTTTAAAAACCGGAGAAAGAAAATCTAAACAAGTAAGGAATATGCTATTAAGGGGTGCTCGTTAAATGCATTGAAAATAGTGTTCAAAACATCTTAAACTTCAAGTAAAAGTCTTAGTCAAAGACAAGTTAATTTTCATATTTCTTTTTTTTTTGTCTTTAGCGTCAGCGATTTTAAAAATGGAATTATGCAGGTCAAAGCTTTTTAAAATCCAAAGATGCGTGTTATTTGTTTTTCCGACATGTTATACTTCAGTATCATTTATGTGCGTATGAGGAATACAGCAGAATTCTGCGACGGGCATAGAGCTAGTCTATTATAAGTTACTTAACTTTGAAACAGGAAAAAAGAAAGAACAAAGAAAAGGTATGCTATGTTTTCGGTAGCTTTCGTGCAGTATGTGTAGCTAGTATGCTAAAAGAAAGACTGGTTTTCATTAAAAGTGAGTGGTTATTAAATATTTAGTTTTTCAAATTACTTAAACCTAAAAACAATTATACGATCATTAAATTATTAATCATTTCTGGTTTTATATGCATGATGATATTGCAAGCACCTGAAAGAGAATAAAAATTAGTAGCTGGTTGCAAAGAATCTTTTTCAAATTCTATTAATATTTAAATTTTTAAACGTTAGAAAACAAAAATCTAATTGTCATCATTCCAAACTTGATAGGGTATTAATTCTATAAACAAGCTAGAAAAGTCTGTAAATTGTTAGGCTGGAATTATATTTCAAATACTTACTTTGATTGGTTATTTAACATTTTGTTCCTTAGTCGAAATTGTTAGAATACTTCTGAAACTCACTTTAAAGATAAATTTAATACGCGCTTTTCTAATGAGAATATCAAAATTCTAAACAGGCTTGTCATTACTATTATTTCTTTACTAGGCTAAACAATAGACCTATTGTTGTCAACCTGAAATCCCAACCAGATATTCTTATAAAGCATATTCTTACAAACGAAAAACTGAATATTTTACTGATATAAAATATATATTAGCGGCTTTCCTTGATCATTTCCTTCTATATTGTGATTTGATGATGCATCTGCAAAAACACGGCGCACCCTTCATTTAAGAGAATACTTAATCTAGATATCAAAGGCTTAGCGCAACACGTCCACAAAAGCTGGTTTTACTGATTATTAATAAATCCTATTAAATACATGTGAATACTAATCAAAAAACTCATGTTTTATAATTGTATATATTCGCGTTAGGAAAGCCCTTTTTTAGTTAAAAAACAAGAAAAAGGTAATGCGACAAATTAGTACTGCATTCACCGTCTTATATCAGCAGCAGCGCCCTTTACGTTTCTTTGAACAGCAGCACCTTTTAGAAGGCGGCATTTTTTCTGAGCAGCAGAGCTTTTTATAATGCGGTGTATTTTTTGGTATAGCGCTTTTTAAAGGGCGGTATTTCTGTAAAAAAGCAGCACCTTTTATAGGGTGGTCTTTCTTGAAACGATGCAGGTAGACCTTATGAAATAATAAAAAGAGATTTCATGTTTATCATTTCTTTTTATACAACAGCGCGAACAATGAATAACATAGACAAACTCGTACTAAAATGCGACAGAAAGATGTTTATAACCTGTTTTTTTAAAAAAATAGACGGCAAATTAGTTAGATAAGGTATAAAATTTGCCATTACGATTACAAAGAGACGTTTGTTATATGTCTTTTTAAAAGAAACCAAGAAAACAAACCAAGCAAAAAGGACTGAAGTCATTTTGGAGAGATTATTCAGACGTCTGCAACATGTATATTTAATTAAAAACATGATTTTAACGCACCAAAGGGACTTTTATGTTTACATATAAGCAGTAAAATGAAATTATGCCTTTTTGCTTGATATTAATGTGAAAAATGATATCAATTTTTATGTAGTCAGCCGTTTTGTCAGGATAGCCTACTCGATTTTTGTCAACTTCTTATACCAGGTAATTAGACAGTCATTCGAATGTCATTGATTGACGGGAGAGGCATATGTGAAAAAACGCCTAAAAATTCTTTTTACTTAAAATTTTTACATCTTTACAACTAGTAAAACATTCTTAATGTTTTGAAAGGCAACTAGTCAGTTACTTATAAAGAGGTTTCTTAAAAAAAACGTATAATTTTTACACGAAAAGATTGGAGCTTGTGAAAAGCTTGGTGCCATTTAGACTATTTGACACATAGATAACACAACAGGAATCAAAGAATTTTAAATCCCTGTGAAATTTTTATAATTACAAAGGAAAATTGGTGACATATCCTATAAAATGCTAGAAATACATAATCCCATGTCGTCTGTTATTAAGACGCTCGATGGTTGTTGGGCAACCAGTGAAAATAATGCGCCCTAGCTACCTTATGCTAACTGGATGCGTTGCTTCAATTTTCTATAAATTTATCGTTCAAGTTTCTAAACATAACAACTCCGATTGAAAACATTATGTTACCATGAACAGATTTTATATATGCAAGTAATCTTTCTTAAGAACTTGAATTGATGCATTCAGATAGGCTTTATTGGCAAATAATTAAACGTATCTATATTTTATGTATATTGTACAGATAGAAACGCATATAGCGCATATATATGGTGTTTACAGTATCCAAGGTGCATAGAGTACTGATAGGGGGTATATATACGAATATATAGTTATATAATGTGCAGTACTGCAATAATAATCGATAACCTGAGGCTGTACCACAAAGTAACTCCGGAGGTGTAAGTGTTGTCAGAGCTTGCGACTTCGATCTAATGGACGAGGACGATCTAATGGACGAGGACGATTTCCCCGCAACAGTGCGGGTAAATCGGTTTATTGTATCTGTTAACCGCCTTAGGGATAAAACAAAACAAAAAAAACATTTTCTGCAGATCCCAAATGAAAAGTCTTACGAAATAAACCTGTGTAACCAAACATTGTGCAACCTCATCTCAGGGCTTGTTAGGTTTTTTAACTTCCGATAGAACCTAACAATTCCTTGCAACGAGGTTTACTATTGTGATCATTAGAATTGTAGGGACTTTAAGGGTGACATGGGCGTTAACGATTTTTATGTTAATTGTGCAGCCAAGGGTTTTGTAGTTGTTTCTTTCGTATGATATGTTTCTTATAGATAAATGTATCGTCGGAATTAGGTACTAAAGTATTTCCAACGCTTCTTGAAATCTGTTTAGGATGACGCCAATACCCGTCTCTATCTGTATCTATCAGTAAAAAATACGACAGAATATCCGGCATAAAGATTTTAACCCGCTGAATATTTAATTTGTGTCGTAGTCACTGGTTACACAAAAGTCAATAGCAGTGGCGAAAGAACTTTTTTATTTACTAAATAGAATCGTAATGCGGGTTATTTTAACCTCGTGTATATGCAGATGGAGTGCAGTTTGCGCAAAAATAATAATTCGTCATATAATTCGTCATCAGTTCAAAGCAATTAAAAGTAGTTTCGAGACGTATTAAAATGATAGTTTTAAAAGCAAAACTTGTTAAAGATAAATGGATTCTTTCTTTTTCCGCCTTACTTTAAAAAAACAAAGTAATTTGTGTCTTCGTGGTTATAAAAAAATCATGTATTTACCATTTCTATATATGTGTGTGATCACAGCGTGTTGAAATTAAAATTTTATTAAAAATTGATACATTAATAATCCATGATTATATATAGAATGGAAATAAAATATAAAATATAAAATATGCACCGTACAACTGAAGAAGAGAAAAGCTTACGAAAAAATTCACACCTGCCGCAACGAAAAGTACAGAAATAAAGTTATCAAGGAGTTTGTTAAAACAATACAAAGAAATAATAATGCTGCAAAGAAAAGACCAAAGTCTCTGAGAGAAGAGAAATTTACTGTTTTGTTTTTAAACCATGATAGGTTCCATAATTGCGTTGACTGTATGTCGATTTTTCGCTGCAGCTTTCCACACGTTTGGATTCTACTTGCTATACAAAACGAGATCGTCGAAGTTCAGTCGTGGTCAGCGCTTACATTTAATGAATTTTAGTTTATCGGAGATTCTTTTGTGTGTTTTTGACGGTGTACGAAGGATATGTCAACTGACAGGAGCAGATAATGTTTTCACTTATATATTGATATTTCAATGGACTGGTTTGTCTCTTGGGTACTACCTGGCTATGATTCTTCTTACAGTAGATCGGTTTTTTGAGTTCTTTCTTAACATACAATATGCCACGTATTGGACTGAACAGCGCACAAAATACTCCATTGGTATCTCTTGGATTATAAATATACTATTTGGAGTAATCTCTCTAATCACAATGCCGAATAATGCCGAGAAGGTTTCAGAATTAACAACAGTATACTTTTTCACTCCATTTGACGTGACCTTCATATTAATTGCATTTCTTTCATACGGATATTTATTTAAAACGTTACAGCATATGAAGATGCAACGCCAGCGGTCCACACCATCCACAGAAGCGTCCTCTCCAGTGACTTCTCCGTTGAACGGAGAATCAAAATACACGCCTAGGGGAAGCAAAAGGAAAGCTATCAGAGCGAAAACGACAATAAATGTGTTATTTATTCCCTCCTGGATTATTGCTACATATCTGATATTTATCACGGTGCCTGATCAAATTTATTTTTACCATTATGTGCTTAACAAAGTTCCTGAGGAAACTTGGCACGAAATTATTGGATTTATGTATTGCTTTGGTTTCATTTCAGACGCTATGATATATATATTTCTTTCACCAGCCGTGAGGAATACGTTATTAAGACTTATAGTACGAAATAAAATGAAATGGTTGATGAAGTGATAATGTCTTGAAGTAAATTAGTAATATATAACAATGTTTTGAAGTCGTGTGTAATTACAATTATTAAAGGCGGGAAATATGTATGAAATTGACGACATGTCTTTTTTTTAATTATTTTTTTATATGTGTTAGTGTTCGGAGATGTTTGGAAGTGGTCGATCGTACATAGCGTAATTATTACAGGTACGCAGTACAAACCACCATAGTAAAGTCTGAAGTAAACAAGTAAACATGACCTGTTTGATGAGGATTCACACGAGAAATATTGATTATTACGAATTGCCAAAAAGGATATTTTTGCGGTTCTAAAAAAAAGCTGCTAATATGGAAGTAGGTCTAGGCAAGAAGGAAGTATTTAAGAAATGTCTAAGAAAGTATTGTTTTTTCAGTCCAGAATGCGAGGTTGTAATTTTTGGCTGTTTCTTGTTGAGAAAAGGCTTTCTTCTTTTTGTTTGCTTTTTAATTTTAGTGTTATGCAAATAACCAGAGATCATGACCCAGTGGAATACATAACCAATCAAAGAACGCAACAGATTTGAATTCTTAGTAGTCAAAAATGCATATTTTTCCGTCTGAACCAATATAGGTTAGGTTAGTTATTGAAAGTAGGTGCTCTAGGTGCCTTCTCCCCCCCTGAAAGAGAACATGACAACCTAATGTATATAAGGACGAAATGTCTCTTTTTTGGAAGTCAATTTCAATCTTAATATTCTCTCTTTTTACAAGCGTTTGCTTTAGAAGATGTTTTCTCAGAGGTTGCACTGTACAGACTTAGCGTGGCTTCAAAATTTGGGTGCAGAAATACAATCTTCTGTTGTCCCTTTTTGTTAATAACAGATCATACGTCAGTTATGCTTACAAGATGTTTACGAAACAGAAAAAAATGAAAGTAGAAGTGAAAATCCGTTTTATTATTTTCATTATAAAAAAGTTCCGTCAGCTTTTTAAAGTTTTCAAATTTACTCTTCGCTTGTAAAAAAATTAAATAATAATACAAAAATCAGGAAAAAGTGTGAAAACGCAACCTTGTAATATATTTTTTAGATAAACTTGTGAAAATAAAATATATTTTTTGAGAAGTGACGTATTTTACGCCAAAGATGTTCCAGAAAATCAATCCTTTATTTTAATTTTTAAAGTATTTTCACAACGCACCAACAAATGTAAAATTTCTCAAAAAACGTTTAGTAACTCGCCCATAAGCACCTAAGAAGCAAAACCATTTTCTTTCGCTTAGAAACTGTATCTGCATAATCTCCTAGCCATGCTTATTCTTTGTCAATGTTTCTCTCCTGTCTCTATATTGTATCATTTCTTCTTGAAATCAGGCTGTTTCCTACTTCAAAACAAATTTTTCACGACAAAGGACGAAAAAACTTTTAAGCATGCGTAGATTTCTTTATCGAATTTATTTCATGGAAAGGTATTTTGTGTGGAACTTGTTAAATTCTTGAGGATTATGCAAACTTTTTGCGAAGCAATTGGATACTGTTCTAGATAAAAAGGAAATAAAGTGTAAATCAGAGCCTCGATCAGAGACTGTTGGTTTGTGGTCGGATTCATGGCTATGGTTACTTAAACTTACAGAGTACTTTCACCGATTGTGGAAAAAATGAAAAAAGCTTTTAAAACCTTGAATAGTAATATAAATATTGACAAAAAATCAAGATATTTGAAGGCAGTACAAACTCAAAAGAGCAACTACGAAGCTATAAAAAGGCGTAACATCTTTAGTGACAAAAACCTGAGATCAGACATAGAATTATGTTTCTGCAAATGCAAGACTTAGTGGGCTTTGTCTGATATATATCTGATGCTTTAGAAACATCTTGTTAGCTACTAACTCAGCTTTCTAAGTTTCCTTTTTAGATTCTGCAACAAAGATACTCTAGATACTTTAGATCGCGGTTTTAATATCTTAAAACTGAATAAAATATTTTTATGAAATTGTAGCGATGTTCATACTTGTTACAAGAGCGGGAAATTTCAAAAAGGTGCAAATATTGCTGAGTTCATATTGAATTCAATATGTGTCTGATTTTTTTTAGAACTAAATGGAAAGACAAAATAACATTATTGTTGTCTGGTTATTCTACCAACTCTTATTTTGGTTTTGATAACATTAACATCCCTGCTTAACAAACAAAGAGTCTGCACCTCAATATATTCTCAACCAATCATATTACAGAAGTTTTGTTTTATTCTAGAGAAAAAATCTCTCCTAAATATGCAAAATGGGTGTGGTGCATTGTTCATTAAAATGATTTGGTTAGAAAGCCCGAAAACATTAAACCAAGTCAGTTGTTCGTGTTGTATCTTATATCGTTCGTCAATATAACAGAAGGTTTATTGCGGAAGTTCTTGTCAAAGAAAGAGAATTTATCCAGAGAGAGTTAGAGTTCTATTATCTTTTGATACGTGAGTGCGATCTTATGGTGATCAATAATTAAAAGTATTTGTATGCGTTTCTTTAATTATATCTACCTATCTTATCACTTCGTAAATAAAACATTTTCATTAAAAATTCTATCAATAGGTTAGACAATTGGTTTACAGCAACGTAACCTCCCATTTTTGGAATTATTTATTTATTTAGTTTTAAAACAAAAACAGAAGGAGATTAGTAAAACAAAAAAAAATGAAAACAACAACAAACCTTCTTTGGAATGTATTGGCCACGTGTTATAAAAGCAAAAGTTAAAAATTGCTTAAAACGAGAAAGCTCCTTGCCTTCATGGTCATGAAGGCTAGAATTTTTATTGGACCAAAATTTTTTTAGATTGTTTTTTTCGCGCCGTCTTATTAATTAGTTAAGTAACATTTTTTAATTCTATAAGACGAACCTAAAGTTTTGCTACTTGATTTCTTTGAAATACCTCCTAAATTTTTAACATAGTATTACAGTGGCTGGTAAAAAATTACCGCCCACTGTAATACAACTTGCCATATCTATTGAACTATGGTGGTATTTCGCTTAAAAGGGCTAGGCTACAGCCTTTATTTCAGAATCCCCACAAAACACGATTTTTCCCGGCTTTGTTGACTAACCACAAGGCTAGATTTTTCAAAAATTTAATCAGTAAATTTTTTGCGTGTTGGACATGCAGACGAAGAATTATGAAACAATCTAAGTCATCGTGACTTGGTCATTATAGAAACTGCGGCGCTGAGCTTGGTAGCTTTTTTTTTTGTTGATGTTTTTGTCTTCTCAAATTTTTTCACATTTGTAATATTATGTGGAGTAAAATTCGTTTTTACAATTTTAAAAGCTACATGTCACTTCTTAGTTTTTGTTATATTATTTTGTGTTTCTATTATTGTATTTACTAAATTCATTACAATTATACAACAATTAACAAAACTCAAAATTAGTGCTCTTTTTAACCGAATTTGATGACGTCATCAAAAAGCAATTTTCCACTAATTTCTTTAATAATACCTAGACAACACTTGGTAAGTTTCTATTCCAACGGACAACAATTGTAGAAATTACACAGGGAGTCGAATCCCCTCCCCAGTATTGAGGAGCCCCTAAATGACCCACCAGGAAATGGGTAAAGATAAAGATCTTGTTGGACTTGCTATATATACATCTTAAACAAACCAATTTTAAGATTTTGACTACAAGCATGGATTTTAAGGGAGCATCCTAAAGCCAACTAGCTCGTGAGTCTTGTTAACTTCTATTCTTTTTATTCACACAATCTGCAGTGTCTTTGGTTTAGCCTTTCTTTGTCTCCGGATAAAAAATGAACACATTGGTGAATCTTTTACGCGGAGCCAGCTCTGATGCGTTTATACGTGAAGTTTAGGCTTAGTTTTTATTTCCCTGAACTAACTGCCCCGAAACTTCTTATTTGCACTGACTGGCTATACATCGTTTACTGCGAGGCCAGGTTTTATTCGAAATGAACAAAAAAACTTGAAGAAAGTTGGAAAGACAAAACAGGTGAAAATATACTCTATTTATATTTTTACGCAGAGCTAGTTACCAAATAAATATTGTTGACATATATCTTGTTAAACGAGTAAAAGGTTTTTGTATTTTTTGACTATTTGTGAACTAATCCACTAGCCTTCTTAGCTCTGCCGTAGCTAGTTAGCTAGATGTTGGTGACTTTTTGAGTTAACCAGCTATAGCTGGTTATAATGTAAAAGGTAATAAAATAAGAACAATCAGTACACAAACACAAAACACATGCAGGGCGTCTGGTTGGTTGAACCCACTGATATCGAGGGGCTAAATAATTTAAACCGAACACTGGTAATTAGATGTACTACTCCTAATACATGGAATTACAATCCCGATACTTACTTGCGCGCGCATCTGAGTGATTACGTAATGCCCGATGCGCGCGCAAAAATGGAGGTAAAAATGTTAACAAACCAAGCAGAGACGGAGGAAAACGTTCAAAGTAAGCAAACAATAAAAACGTGGGGGAAATTCAGGTTTCATCGTTTATTCACAATATGTTTAACCATGCTATACTTGCACAATTTTACTTTAACATTCATACAAATAAAACATGCATCCAAAGCTTGATTTCTTCATCTATGCGCAACCTTTGTTGTCACTTTTATGCTTGTTTAGCAAAGTAATTTTCAGAAACGGATTACGCAAAGTAGGCATCTAATCTATGCTTTAAGAAAGCAATCTTTTAACTCTATAATTTGAACCATAATATGTGCCCCTAACGAACGGTGATTTGCACGAGCACGAATGAGGACATGAACCCTCGTGAATTGAATATTCAGTCTCTTTTCATTTTTCTAAGGGATATTGGCTGTTCATGCACCTATAACACAGCAGTTAGTCGATCTTTTCTTTTTTCGCTTTGCTAGCCTTGTTTTTTTCTGCACTAATGTTTTCGTTAACTTCATTTCTGCGCACGCATCTTTTTGGGATAGCATTATGTAATGTTATATGATGCGCACACAGGACAAACACGGCACTATGATTGGGTGTATTAGTAGAATGTTCTAGCCTAATTTGGATGACGAATGCCTAATTAAGCTAACAAATCCAAAATCATGGAATCCTAATTTGATAAATTACACATTTGCTTTTCACCATTTTTGAAGTCTACGTGGCTCGAATCACCTACTTCAGAAAATCACTTAAATAAGTGAAAAAAAACAAATGCCTTTCCTAAATTGTGTACATAGCCACTACAGAGCCTAGCCTTATATTCAAGCAGGTAAAATCATAGATTTAGTGCTTGCCAATCAAAAGGGGATGGACTGAGATCTTATTGCTTTGTCTAATCTTAAATTAGAGAATTGCCTAATTAGTTAGCTTACTGCGTATAGGTGTGTGTGGGCAACATTACAATAAAGTCCCAGATCCTTTCCACATTCCTGTCGCTGTTGTTGCATGACCAACATAACTTTTTTTTCGCAGATTCCAATAATGTTTCCTAAGAGCTTATTAACTAGCTAGCTGCTTTAGAGCTTCTAGTCAAGTTTGTGTTTTTTGGTTTGATTATATTCCCTGTACCCAGAATGTTGACAAAACCTTGTTTCAATCATAGAAGTAGAAATGGAGACGCAGATTAAACTCAATGCGCATTAAAATTCTATTCAAATTTCTTTTCCTCCGGAACCCCTTTGATGTCAATGCGGGATGTGTATTTCACTGGATTTTAACATAAAAACATTACATAACCCTTCAGCGGGTCGTTTGTTTATACACAAGAAGAAAAATGTTGCAACGTGTATTCATTGTCTCTTGATACATTTGGAAATACGATGCGAAGTTGAAATAACATCAGGCCATCCTGCTGATTTATTTAGCTAAATTTTAAAGTATTGAAAACATACAATATATATATAGCCATTTTTTACATTGTATATAGCTATAAACAAGTATTGGTTTACATCTGCTTTTGTGCGCTTGCTTGGGCATTCTCCGGGTCAGAAAATGTCACGTGATACTTTTTAAACCTATTACAAGTTTGTATTTTCAAAAAAGCTAATATGAATTCAGGTAAAACACGCCTGTCACCTCTTTAAAAATAGGGGTTGGATTTTTCACAGATTCTTTGTTTTCTAACTTCAAACCTGTCGTATTGCGTAGGCAAGCTCTTGCTACTTTAACTTTAATTCAAATACTTGTAGTTCTTGTTTAATCAAAACTTCTTTTGTGAGAGTTTGACCGTAAAACGTTCGTGCTTTCTTTCAACCGAAATTTGTTCCACCTGACAATCCGACTAGGAAATTTCTTTTTCTAAACGCAGGATCATGTAGCGTAAATTCCTTACTTATAGATCATTTTTTTATTATAATAATGAAATTGGTTTTAACTTTTTTCTTGTTTAGTAATGCAAGTTTCGCCAATTTGACTGTAAATTTCTTATTAACTTTTTTTAACTAGATTTTATTAATCTGGTGATCTGCTGTTTATATTTTCTTAAATACCTATAAATCCATTAAAATAATGCTTGGTAGTTCCTATACAATGATGTTGAACGGGTGTGACCTTTACAAATATAAATTTAGAATTAAACTTCTGTCGTTTTATAAGCCATTTGATTATTTTAAAAATTGTTTACCTTTTCACCACACAAATTTCAAAAATTTAGGCCATAATGCCCAATGCAAGAATGCATTGAATGAACAGAAGTTTTTGCTGCTCATTTATTTTTAATATAACATAGAGTGACAATGAGAAAAAATGCTGTATTTATTATAGTGTATTAATAATTGTTTATCTTATGACGTATATTTTATATTCCAGTACAAGTTCTTTTTCTTGCATCGACAGATTTTCATGACTATATTTCGGTTGATCTACTACCCATAGAAGCCCAAAGTGCTATCAATTTACATCGTGGTGCTCGACCCATTCGAGAAGGTCCTGCTAGCCGAGAAAAGATTGGATTGTGTGTTCAAACCAATAGGTTTTCTTCTTTAGTTTTATATAAGTGCTTTTTATCCAAACCATTGTTATTATTTCTTTTTGTGTTAGCCTCACAAATATGATTTTTCATAAGCTACAACTTGGGATGTAGCTAACTCCATTAAAAAATGAAAGTGACCAAATACTAGTTAGCTGCAAAAAATGGTTTTAATATAATTTTCTTGATAAATGTAGTAAGGTAGCTAGGTGAAATTAAAATTAACATTTTATGTCAATTTTCAATAGTTTGACAACGAAAGGGTGGTGTTTTTAGAATGCCAAATAGGATAATTACCGCTGGGAACTATAGAAACTGTGTCTTGGGAAACACAGAAAATAAAAAAAGAAAAGTTTCACGTGCTCGCCATTAAACCAACTATAACCATTCAAGCAAGACAAAAAAGAAAAATTATTTTTTTTAAAAAGGATCAGCCAAAATTAAAATAAAATAAAACGAAACAGAAATTAAAATAAAAGAACTTTTTCTTATAACAACAAGAACAACAGCAAAAACTTCAATGGATGAGGAAATTAAAAAAAAATTGAATTTAAAAAAAAACTTTGTCGAACGTAGCGCAGCTGATCAAAAAGAAAAATGAAAAAATAATATATAAAAAATATTATAAATATCTTTTTCAGAAGGTCTCGTGAATAAAGTATGGGTTCGGTGACAAAACCTGACTCAGATTCTTACTACAAAAGCGTCCAAACGAAACCAAACGAAAAAGATAGCAAGAAACACAAATCAAATATAAAAGTGTTATTATCAGACTTTGCCTGTAACACGAATGCGCATGGGTTTGCTCGGATTAATTTGGGTACTCGTACATCAACAAAATTGTTTTGGGGAATCCTACTTTTATCTTCTCACATATGTTTATATTTTGAGGGAAGATCATTATTCAAACTGTATCTCAGCAAGCCAGTCACGACCAAAGTTTACTTTGAAGAAAACGAATACATGAATTACCCTGGCATTTTGATATGTAATTTGCACCCAGTAAAAGAGGAGTTAAAAAATGAGTTCATAAAAAAAGGCATGGAAGCTTTCAGAGAGTTGCATTTAAATGACACAAGGTTGTCTTTTGAAGCCTTACACACTGAAGATCGATTTAGAATATTGCATTATTCGATGGTCATTAAATACGGTATTGCAGCAGTGCGATCAAAATACCTTAAAAACACTTTGGACATTAAATGTTTTTACAAATACTACAAAGTCGATTGTTCCTCTTCTATGACGATCAAATGGAGCTTAGCTCGTGGCAACTGCATGAATATGAATCTAAATGGGCAAAATTTTAGAGTTATTGATATAGGTACCTTTGATGGAATTACGATAAAGATAGATCTATCTTCCAATGGCAATTCTAGTTTAAAAGATTTTACATCATATCCTGGTGTTGACATTTTCATTCAGGATAGCACTTATATATTTTTCCCCGAATATGACGGTGATAGTTTGCTTGCCGGTTATTCCTACAACGTCGGTTTAAGAAAAAAAATACTAAAAAGGATTGATCGCTTTGGTAATAACACTTGCATGGGAAATAACTGGATTAAAAATTCATTACAGCGTTATTTTCCTAATATTTCTTGCCATAAAGTAAGTCAACGTTTGTGTAGGTTGACAGAAATGTTCAAGGAGGGTATAGAGATGTGCAAATGCACCAACGTTGCATCTATTGCTAATATAATTGATGAAAGATTACTATGTGGAATAAATGTCAGTTGCACTTTTAAGCCGACGTTTTTAGGTAAATACATATCAAAATGCCCTTTACCATGCCATGAGACGATTTTTGAACAACAAGTATCCAGCCGACCTATAACACCAAGTTCAATAAAAAATTCAGGAGCTGTTGAAATTAAATTATTTTTTAGAGAGCTAAGAACAGAAGTATGGGAAGAACAACCTGCCTATAAATTTGAACATTTTTCTGGAGAAATCGGTGGGCTATGTAGTTTGCTCACTGGAATTTCTTTTATCACATTTTGGGAATATTTATATATGCTTGGAGCACTTTTGTTTTATACTACACGAAAAATGTTGGAAACTGCGAAAAAGCAATTCCAAAAACGCTGCAGTAGAGCCATGTCTAGCAAGTGAGATAATCAACATCTGAATGGGTTTTCTTATTTATTGCGCATGCTGTCCTAAAACATCATAAACCTGTATGCGAACTTCTTAAAATCCGCCAAGATAATAGCAACGAGCCATATTCAGTAATATTTGAATAGCCGACTAGACGGTGGACATATATGGATGCTGTCATGTGCATTATGCCATATTAACTGTGAAATTAATGTTGATAAATATATAAAATATAAATTTACTATACGTTTTTAAGAAAGACTCGATTACTAAGTAACAGTATATCATTTACGTGTAGTTATAAGTATTTTTAATGTAACACATCTAACTTGTTTGCATATTTAGCTATGATTTACATCTTTTTTCCAAGATCTGTATTTGATATAATTTAAAAAAATTATTCTCAGTAGAATCATCGAAGCCAGTAATATAGCATTTTTTAAAAAATACAAAGCTATCACAAAAAGTAGTGCCTCCTTGTGACTATGCATAAACCATAGCTTTGTTTATTATTGTTTTATATCTATTATGTATTCAATAAGATGAGGGTATTACAACAAAAACAAGTTTCGCTGCCAACGCACTGCTATTAAATGCTATAAAGCAGAACAAATTGTGGCACCCACATTCATTAGTCGTAAATTTGCACTACTGACAAAGGCTTATTCCTTGTTTCAGAACACACACAAGAAGCCTTCGAATGTGTTTAAACCGTACAATTTAAGCCTCAAAGTGTTCTTTAATTGCTTTTAATATTTCCCTTTTTTTGCTACTTTTGAATCTTAAAGATAATATGCAAACATATGCTATATATGTTGGTATATTGTCTTGAATGTTTCAGTATGCTTATATCTGCAGCGGAGATCCTGCAACGAATCAATATCGAAGCATGTTGTAAACAAAACGAGACAGAACAGTGAGAACAAAATCAATCACGGAGCTTTATTTAATGAGCCAGTACACAGAAAACAAGTAGTAGCGCGTTTTCAACGTCATAAATTACCAGTTACGAAATTTCGAAATATTTTGTTAGTTAACTAAACATGTTTAGCACCTTCAAGTTGCATTTGCAAGTTACCTGTTGATGCGGAATGTTATGCTGAATATAAATATAACTTAATAAGAAGTAAATAAAAGGTTAAATTGACAGTTTTTATTTTCCTTTAAATAGACCCAACGTGCCTCATGATTCGTTCGCCTGTGTCTGCCCTTTTGATTTTTCTTGAGTGGCATTGTTGTTGTCGTGTGCAATGCAATGTTTAGTAAAGAATGTTATAGACATCCACCGGTAAAAATCGCATATTTAGTTTTTTGTTTTACCCTGATATAATGGCATATCACTAGTACTAATAAAGCTTAAACTTTCTTAAAATTTTAGACCTATGAAGCCATATTTTCTATGGTTAGTTCTCATTTGTAAACAAAGAATATACATGTGAAGCAGTAAGTATTGCTCAGTGTTCCTGCGTACACCCCTTTGCAAAAACCTGAACATTAATGTCATCCTCATGTTTTCAAATGTTAAACCTAAGTCTGGTTATGCTTCTCTATGTTTGTGTTTGTTTTCAGGAAAAACAAAAAGTCAAAAATTTAAAACTTATAATTGTTCTTATTTTTCAACCTTTTGTTCATCCACTATGGAAAACTGGTATGTAGCAAAGTTTCAGTGCTGCCATTCTAACCAAGATAGATAGATTGGGAAAAAAATCATGATTTCTTTGCCACTGGAACTCTTATAACTTTGGTGTTCGCTAAAGCTTACTTGAATATACTGTACATTTTATGAAAGTGAACTCTCGTAGCAGAACTACCTCCTCGAAGATCGAGTACATGAAAAAATAAGTGAGAATATTTACAGTACAAGCTAGTCTTTATTATTTACAAGGATTCGTAACTCATCCAGCATCATATTCTCCACAAAACAAAACAGCATGTTAATTTTAATCGACCCGACACCTGTTGTAATTTAGGTAACAAACCTAGCTATAGCTAGCTACTTTAAAATATGGTTGTGACCACTATGTAACAAACACATAGTTGCATAAGAACAAAACATACATAACACACCTCAAAAAAATCAAAATCGACTTGTTCTGTAATATTAGGAAAATACTTTCATTTTTTTAAACCAGTTCGACATGCTCTGCTTGTCCTTCTATGTCATTATTTTTTCTTTGCTGACTTAAATTAAGATTAAGTCAGTACAATTTAAGTCAGTACAATTTAAGTCCTTTAATAAAATCCCCGAGCACAATACTACTTAAACAGAATCGCGATTCGCAATTTTTGGCGTAGATCCCGAAAGTTAAACCTTGCCAAAATATAATGAAATGAGCTATTCCTTTATATCACTCCCATCGTCATTTTTTAAACGTTTTGTGTAATAACTGTTTCTCAACTATTTGAATCGATTCAAGATCGTGCGGTTTTTTTATCGTTGGTGGCATTTTATTGCATCTTTACACATTGTATGCGATGCACAGTCCGGTAAAATATGTCGCAAACAAATGTGTTTTTATGTGTCATATTGTTAGGAAGATGTGAAAAAAATGCAAAAATCAACAGCTATGCCTATTGCGAAAGTTAATTCACACAAAAAAATAGTTTACATGATCATTCGCGATAGTTGTTTCGCAAAAAATATTAAAAAAGGCCACCTGCGAAATTTGTTTTTCTTGAGCCCGCAATTTTTTTTGATTCATAAAAGTTTCTTCCTTTAAATTCTGCTTTTGAAAAAACCTCGTTCTCTTTCTCTCCCTCTACATTCTATCTTTTCTTTCAAGGAAGAATTAAAATTAATATAATGCTTTTTATGGCGTTTATTTAAAATAAACGGCCAAAGATTCTTTATTTTCTCCTTCCTTTTCATTATTTCCCCTCCAAAAATTAGCGCTGGAACAGAACCTATTTGCAAAAAGGGTTATATAATCGAATGTAAAAAACAAAAATAAAGAAATGTTCAACAGATAACAAAACAAAACATAAAAAATTGATTTAGGAATTAAGGACTATTTATCGGCCATGCAGCTGTTGGAAAGAAATTCTTAGTTGTGATTTTCCATTCTCTTGCGTGCAAAAAGTATGATTTCGATGACAAAACAGGGCTCGTGTTTTCACGACAAAAGCGTTCAAACGAATCCAATCGATAGTGACACTAGGTCAAATATAAAAGAGTTATTGGAAGATTTTGCTTCTAACACAACAGCTCATGGCTTTGCTCAGATAAATTTGAGTGGTCGAACATCAACAAAAATGTTTTGGATGTTGGTCACCTTGGCTGCGTATGTATATTTATACAAAGAAGGATCATCTTTATTAAAATTTTATAAGAGTAAGCCAATCACGACCAACGTTTACTTTGAAGAAAACGAATATATGGATTTTCCTGACATTTTAATATGTAACCTAGATCCTGTCAAAGAGAAATTAAAGAACAAGTTTATAAAAGAGGGTATAGAGGCTTACAAAGAGATGCATTTTAATGACACTAATTTAATGCCTTTTGCAGATTTACGCACTGAAGATCTATTTAGAATATTGCATTATTCAATGGTTGCTAAATATGGCATCTCAGCAATACAATCAAAATATCTTAAAGAAACGTTAGACATAAAATGCTATTACAAATATTACAAAGTCGATTGTTCTTCTTCAATCAAATGGAGCTCAGCTCGTGGCAACTGTTGGCTTGTTGATCTAACGCAAGAAAAGTTAAGATCTATCGACAAAGGGAGTTTTGATGGTATTACAATAAAAATAGGTCTATCTCCGAATCGTAATTCTAGTTTAGAAGATTTCACATCATATCCTGGTGTTGACATTTTGATTCAGGATAAAAATTACATGTTCTTTCCCGGCTATGATGGAGAGAGCTTGGCCCCTGGTTATTCGTACAATATCGGTTTGAAAAAAAAAATTGTCAAAAGGATTGATCGATTTGGTAACAACACTTGTATGGAAGACTATTGGGTTACAAATTCATTACAGCATTATTCCCCTAATATTTCTTACAATAAAGCAAATCAACAGTTGTGTAGACTGATAGAAATGTTCAAGGAGAGTATGGAGATGTGCAGATGCACCAACGTTGCATCTATTGCAAAAATAATTGATGAAAAGTTAGTATGTGGAATAAATGACAGTTGCAGTTTTAATCAGACGTTCTCAGGTAAATACATATCGAAATGCCCTTTACCATGCCATGAGACGATTTATGAACAACAAGTATCCAGCCGACCTATAACACCAAGTTCAATAAAAAATTCAGGAGCTGTTGAAATTAAATTATTTTTTAGAGAGCTAAGAACAGAAGTATGGGAAGAACAACCTGCCTATAGATTTGAACAATTATCTGGAGAAATGGGTGGTTTATGCGGTTTGTTCACAGGCATTTCCTTTATCACCTGTTGGGAATATATATGCATTTTGGGAGCTCTTTTATTCTATTGTGCAAAAAAATTGTTTCAAGTTACAAGAAAAAGGACTATAAGATGGTATGTTAGTGGGAAGCCTTAAAGGTAAAAACCTGACAAAACACCCTACTGTCTCATGGGAAATAGAATATGTTTTCCATATTCACCGGGCATGTTTAATCTAGATACTGATTAAAAAATATTTGACTTTCTAAACAATTTCAAAGAGATGGCGACAAACCATCCACATCTTGGTTACCATTGTTTTTTATATATCTGACTAGAATGTAATGGAAAAGGTTTTGATGGCATACCACTTTGACGACAATGACAGCAATAAAAGCAAATACAGCAATATCAAGTAATACGATGTTTACTTTGTTTTTATGTTTATCGTGGGTTCCTTGTGAATATTGTTATTAATATACTCTTAATTATTAACACGTTAGCACGGACATAAAATTCCAACTAGTTTTTATTTCATTATATGTGTAACTAACTTCTTTAGAACGTCTTTCTCAGTAAGGTCGATTTGTAAATTTGTAGGAAGCTTACCCTAAGTAATGAATTTTAGTTGGCCAGTGTGAAATTGACTTTCAGAAGTTAAGGTTTTTTTGTGTGTAGATCTTCTGTGTTCTCCCTATTCCTATATTAAAATTCATAGGTATACACAGGCGTACACATTTAGTTGTTTCCCATCTGCACTGCGCATTAAATTTAACAAAAACCACTCTAATATAACCGTATCCAGCTTAGATTGATCCTTTTTCTTAATCTGCATACTTTTTGGCACACCTTGGCCGTAAAGTGACTATTAACAGTAATCCTATTTTACATCTGATCAAAAATTTCCACGAATGTACACTTCCTACAACTACTGCAATTATCTTTTCTTTTTTAATATTCTTGGATGTTTTAACAAGGATAAGTAAACTGTCCCGTCTGTTGATTTGACTATTTCAACAACATAATGATTACTGTATTTTTCACGAAGCCTTCTGCAAAAAGGGAGCTTTTCTATCATGCAGGATCATTCCAATATAAAGGATACAATGGGTTGTAATCATAACAATTACACTGACCAGAGGTGTTGCTGCAAGTGTGAGATATATTAGTTGTAAAACCTTGTTCCTCTTTCTTGTAGCTGGATACCATTTTCCTATCAAGTGCATTTTAGTATAATGTGCCTAATTGAGCTCACATCACGGAGGCTAGGCCCAAGTAAGGAAACCTATAAGTAGAGGCACAGTAGGCAGTGCAGGCTGGTTGTTTGTAACAAAGAAATGTGTGCTAAGAAAGTATAGATGACAAGAAAGTAGTCTTTTATTTGGACACACCCTCTAACACAAGCGTTAGTTAAACTACTGATACGGACGTTTTCTCCGGATAGGTCACTAAGAAGACTCGTGTTTTCAGTCTACTGAGCAAAAAAAATTCAAAATTATAATACCACCTCAGCCATGTTCTAGATTTATTTAACATTTTTAATCAGTATACTTTATTTACTCTGATGAATCTTAAGCTTTTTTTAAGTTAAACCTCGTTCCTGTGTTTTTCGTCACAGAAAAGTACAAGTGTACTATTAATGTCATTTGTGTCAAGAACTACTGTACATTTGAGGCTGAGAAATAGATTCAATAAGCAATAAAATGATAACCTCATAAGCACATCCAGCTGAAATTAAATTTTCTTTTATACAAAAAAAAAAAACGAAAAAAAGAAAACCAACTGCTCTTTCTTGCATTTGTTTAATGTGACAACAAGTGCCCCTGCTACTTTATGCTTCACTTTGCTTTGTCACGTGACCTAGAAAACTAAAATGCGGAATAAGCAGAAATATCACACATCTTAAGTTAGTTTCGCAGAACTATCCACGTGTTTGTGTCTGAATTCTTTTGTGTGTATTGACGCGCAGGGTTTAGCGGAATCGACGCTATGCTCAACAAAATAATTGTTGGTATTCCAGACATTGATTGGTTTTTATTATTCATGAAAACCAGGCCCTCACAGCCTGGGTACAGATGCGTTTCTTTAACACTGGATTCCAAAGTGTCTGGATGTAGAAAAGGTCCTGGTCACTCTGGCATTGCAGTCACAAAAGTAGCATTCTTAAAGTCTTGCATCTGCTAGTAAAGAAACATTAGGGAAGTCTTCTAAAAAAGGAGAGAAACCATGACAGAAACGTTGCAATTAGCTGTTTGAACAATCTCTAAAAAAATCTACTCAAGAAAGGAATTTTACCACGGATACCCAATGCTTCCATATGAAAGGCTAATAATTCAAATTACTCGTCGTTAAAGGTCAAGTAAACTGGTTGGTGAGCGTCACAATATCTTAAATTTTTCCCTATTCCATAAGTTTTGTAATAAACTATTAAGCTAATTTAAAAAGGAATATTAACGTAATATATTGTTGTCAAAGGTCGGCAATATCTGCTGTTCATGATAAAATTGATGACCACCGTGTTGGAGAGCAGTGTACATTTAGTGCTTTTATGGCAGGTGTGTTAAACTAAAAACCACTTCTTCCAAATTACACTTTCATTTGGGTTATGTTGATTGTAATTGATTTTTTGAGACAATTAACTTCCTATAGGATCTTTGTAATAAAAACGCAAAATTTCAGTGCCTTCACATTTAGAAAAATTCTTTTAATTGAAGGGATCCCTAGCTCCCATTCGATCTACAAAAGTTGTGCAAGCACAGCAATCGCATAACTAAACAACAGCCTAAGATATCAATCATTTCTTCATGCTAAGCGCTAAGCGGAAAGGAACTTTATAGTCTCTGGCATGACTCGGCCGGGGTTTAAACCGAAGACCTGCCGCACTGGAAGCAAACGCTCTACCAAAGACTATCAGTCAGTAAAGAATTAATTGGTCGTGTTCTATAAGAATGCTCTACGCCACGTTTTGCAGTGCGTTAAGTTTCTACGTCAATTGACAATCTGGTTGTAAAGATTCAGTTGTTAGATCGTCTTCCGATTTTGAATTCGGAATAACTTTGCGGGTGTTTTAATAAAGTAAAAAGGCCTGTATCCAAGCATTCATTTTTAATGGCAAAAACAATAGCAAAAACTAAATACAGTAATACACGTAGTTAATATTTAAAGATAAATAACAGTAGCACTCAAGCTGCAACTCCCGGAAGTTGCAATAAACAAAAATCCATTTTCTAAAAAAAAAAATCACAATGTATAACTGAATGATGTCTCAAAAATAAGGCATAGACTAATCAAACATAATTAGCCATGCTTAAAGTCCTGAATCTGTAATGTAAAATTTTTGATTAAAACTCACACAATTTTCTGCGTAAAATGCGACAATAATTTCTCGGCATCTTATTAATTAAAAAAGTCGGAAATTCCGACAAAAAATTTGCCTGAATGGCCCATCTTGCTGACACCTTTTTTTAGAGAACGTAATTTATTGCATATCATAATTGATGTAATAAACAGTCTTATTTTTCCTTTTTGCTGCACAAAGAACAGGAATGTCTGAAAATGTAATTGAAGGATAAATATGTGAAGTTAAAAATGTGATGTAAACAAACAGTGTTTTTAATTATCCGTTCCTATTCAGAATTGTTTTTTTACAAAAAAATATTTCATGTAGCTGTATTAGTTAATATTTCTGATAAATACTTACGCATCTCATTTTACAGCATCTAAAAATAATCGATATTAAATGTTTCATGTATAAATAACGAAATAAGATATATATAAAAAACTGTAATGAACATTATGACTTACAATTGTGGATCATATTCATTTTTGCAAGTGTCCATGCTAAAAAGAAAACCGCTTATTATTCATAAATATCCAAATAGAGAATATAGTAATTGGTTATCGGTACCACATTATCTGCGAAGAAAGTACAGAACACTTTGTCTTTCTTAAACAAAGTGATATGGAATCCAAAGAAACATCAAGCTCCGTTTAAATACTTTTTAAATCGCGTGAGTTAAAATTTAATTTATTAACTAACAATCATTTTATGCAATCTTAACAGCCGCCGCAACTGCCAGATGCACACTGACTGAAAATTAACTGGATAAAATTAAAATTTTAAATTAATAATGCATTTCTAAATATAAAAAGTATCAATTATTTTTAGCATTACTTAAGGACTTACCAATGCACGTAATCTATTTCTCGCTTAAAATAACCACCTTCTTGCTGCTGGATTCCAGCTCCATCTCTACTCATGTCGAAAAACTGCGGTTGTCTCATTCTCCTCATTCGTTCCATGTCTTTCCATTGTTGGATCCTTAGATTTCTTCTGGCAACTTCATCCCTGGCTGCGTAAAAATCATTCATAACCAAATTATGTTTGTTCCATTCCTGATCCTTTTCTATCTGCGGACGGGATGATTCGCTTCGTAGATACAAAGCTCTTCTCATTTCCTCATCTCTTTTTCCCGGATTAAAACTTGAGGCAACATTGAGGTAAAAAAATGATATTAAAACTCCTGCGATCAACATCTTCAGTTCTAGATATGGCGGCCCTTATTCATAAACGCTGAGAAGTTAATGGTAAAATTAGTTAGATAATTTTCCCGCTTTATGCTATTTCGATTCCCAAGAGGTCAATTGGCGTTGCATGTTTCAAGCAACTTAAATTAATCCCAAACTAATTTAATTGAAATAAACATTTAGATTGCCCAAATCAACATTTAAACACAATCATTTCAATTTTGATGTGCGAAAACAACGTTCAACAAAGACACAATGCCTAATAAGCAATTTGTGAATTGAAATTACATTTTCCCATTGGATTAAACTAATTACCGGAGAATCAGGACTCGTTGAAATCAGAGTTTAAAGATATAAGAAAAGTATACTGGTTACGAAGTTGTGTAATCGACCGGGAACGAAGTTTCTTTTTGCATTCTGTGCTGCAATGCAAACCTGGTTCTTTGTTGATGTGCATGCGCTTTGGATTACTAAGAATACATATTTTGTGTATGGAATGCAATAACTGCCTTATTGACTAGACGATGGACATATATGGATTCTGTCATGTGCATTATGTCATATTACCTGTGAAATTAATGTTGATAAATATATAAAAGATAATAAATATATAAAAGATAAATTTACTATACGTTTTTAAGAAAGACTCGATTACTAATTAACAGCATATCATTTACGTGTAGTTATAAGTATTTTTAATGTAACACATCTAACTTGTTTGCATATTTAGCTATGATATACATCTTTTTTCCAAGATCTGTCTTTGATATAATTTAAAAAAAATTATTCTCAGTAGAATCATCGAAGCCAGTAATATAGCATTTTTTAAAAAATACAAAGCTATCACAAAAAGTAGTTCTCCGTAAGTCATACTGAAGAAGAACCATTTTGTTTATCATTAACATGCTGCCAAGCAGTGAGCTGGATTCGATCCGCAGTCCCCAGAACTGGGAGCCGCAGACAAACCCACTACGCTACGTTGCACTACACTAAAAAATAGTTATTCTTCAATATGACTTACACGCTTTATTCTCGCTGTGATGATCAGAGGTCTGATCGGTGTGAACCATTCTCTGTTGAGAATTTAATACGGATGTGCTATGATAAATACTCACCTATATGGAGTTTTCCGTAGTTGCATAAATCCCGATTTTACTTGCATCTCTGTTACCCATATTTTGAGTGTTCTGTTTATCACACACTGCATGAGAGAATCTAGCCAGTATTTTTAGCGAAGCGTTATGACCTACGAGAAAAACAAAAATTGGTCAAAACAGCTGAGTGTCTTGGGGGAATTCCCTAAGCAGGAATATTTTCGTAAACTAAAGTAGCAAGAGCCTCCTTTACCAGTTTTTTTTTCCTTATTGATATGAGCTTATATCAAAAACACATAAAAAACTGGGGATGAGGGTAGAGCCTCCTTGTGACTATGCATAAACCGTTGCTTTGTTTTATTTTTGTTTTATATCTATTATGTATTCAATAAGATGAGGGTATTACAACAAAAACAAGTTTCGCTGCCAACGCACTGCTATTAAATGGCACCCACATTCATTAGTCGTAAATTTGCACTACTGAAAAAGGCTTATTCCTTGTTTCAGAACACACGCAAGAAGCCATCAAATGTGTTTAAACCGTACAATTTGAAGCCTCAAAATGTTTTTTAATTGCTTTTAATATCTCCCTTATTTTGCTACTTTTGAATCTTAAAGATAATATGCAAACATATGCTATATATGTTTGTATATTGTCTTGAATGTTTCAGTATGCTCATATCTGCAGCGGAGATCCTGCAATGAATCAATATCGAAGCATGTTGTAAACAAAACGAGACAGAACAGTGAGAACAAAATCAATCACGGAGCTTTATTTAATGAGCCAGTACACAGAAAACAAGTATGTAGCGCGTTTTCAACGTCATAAATTACCAGTTTCGAAATTTCGAAATATTTTGTTAGTTAACTAAACATGTTTAGAACCTTCAAGTTGCATTTGCAAGTTACCTGTTGATGCGGAATGTTATGCTGAATATAAATATAACTTAATAAGAAGTAAATAAAAGGTTAAATTGACAGTTTTTATTTTCCTTTAAATAGACCCAACGTGCCTCATGATTCGTTCGCCTGTGTCTGCCATTTTGATTTTTCTTGAGTGGCATTGTTGTTGTTGTGTGCAATGCAATGTTTAGTAAAGAATGTTATAGACATCCACCGGTAAAAATCGCATATTTAGTTTTTTGTTTTACCCTGATATAATGGCATATCACTAGTACTAATAAAGCTTAAACTTTCTTAAAATTTTAGACCTATGAAGCCATATTTTCTATGGTTAGTTCTCATTTGTAAACAAAGAATATACATGTGAAGCAGTAAGTATTGCTCAGTGTTCCTGCGTACACCCCTTTGCAAAAACCTGAACATTAATGTCATCCTCATGTTTTCAAATGTTAAACCTAAGTCTGGTTATGCTTCTCTATGTTTGTGTTTGTTTTCAGGAAAAACAAAAGTCAAAATTTAAACCTTAAAATTGTTCTTATTTTTCAACCTTTTGTTCATCCACTATGGAAAACTGGTATGTAGCAAGGTTGCAGTGCTGCCATTCTAACCAAGATAGATAGATTGGGAAAAAATCATGATTTCTTTGCCACAGGAACTCTTACAACTTTGGTGTTCGCTAAAGCTTACTTGAATATACTGTGCATTTGATGAAAGTGAACTCTCGTAGCAGAACCACCTCCTCGAAGATCGAGTACATGAAAAAATAAGTGAGAATATTTACAGTACAAGCTAGTCTTTATTATTTACAAGGATTCGTAACTCATCCACCATCATATTCTCCACAAAACAAAACAGCATGTTAATTTTAATCGACCCGACACCTGTTGTAATTTAGGTAACAAACCTAGCTATAGCTAGCTACTTTAAAATATGGTTGTGACCACTATGCAACAAACACATAGTTGCATAAGAACAAAACATACATAACACAGCTCAAAAAAATCAAAATCGACTTGTTCTGTAACATTAGGAAAATACTTTCAATCTTTTGAACCAGTTCGACATGCTCTGCTTGTCCATCTATGTCATTATTTTTAACTTTGCTGACTAGAAAGTTGGTTTATATTTACTGACTAAAATTAAGATCAATTAAGATGAATTAATACAGTTTAAGTCAGTACAGTTTAAGTCCTTTAATAAAATCCCCGAGCACATACTACTTAAACAGAATCGCGATTCACAATTTTTGGCGTAGATCCCGAAAGTAAAACCTTGCGAAAATATAATGAAATGAGCTATTCCTTTATATCACTCCCATCGTCATTTTTTAAACGTTTTGTGTAATAACTGTTTCTCAACTATTTGAATCGATTCAAGGTCGTGCAGTTTTTTTTATCGTTGTTGGCATTTTATTGCATCTTTACACATTGTATGCGATGCACAGTCCGGTAAAATATGCCGCAAACAAATGTGCTTTTATGTTTCATATTGTTAGGAAGATGTGAAAAAAAAATTGCAAAAATCAACAGCTATGCCTATTGCGAAAGTCAATTTTCGCAAAAACAAGTTTACATGATCATTCGCGATAGCTGTTTCGCAAAAAATATTAAAAGAGGCCACCTGCGAAATTTGTTTTTCTTGAGCCGCAATTTTTTTTGATTCATAAAAGTTTTTCCTTTGAATTCTGCTTTTGAAAAAACCTCGTTCTCTTTCTCTCTCTCTACATTCTATCTTTTCTTTCAAGGAAGAATTAAAATTAATATAATGCTTTTTATGGCGTTTATTTAAAATAAACGGCCAAAGATTCTTTATTTTCTTCTTCCTTTTCATTATTTCCCCTCCAAAAATTAGCGCTGGAACAGAACCTATTTGCAAAAAGGGTTATATAATCGAATGTAAAAAACAAAAATAAAGAAATGTGTAACAGATAACAAAACAAAACATAAAAAATTGATTTAGGAATTAATAACTATTTTTCGGCCATGCAGCTGTTAGAGAAAAAAATTCTTAGTTGGGATTTT
This sequence comes from Hydractinia symbiolongicarpus, assembly GCF_029227915.1. NCBI lineage: Eukaryota > Metazoa > Cnidaria > Hydrozoa > Anthoathecata > Hydractiniidae > Hydractinia > Hydractinia symbiolongicarpus. The sequence continues at coordinate 17,563,482 of NC_079875.1, read as the reverse complement.
CCATTCTGTTGCGTGCAAAAAGTATGATTTCGATGACAAAACAGGGCTCCTGTTTTCACGACAAAAGCGTTCAAACGAATCCAATCGATAGTGACACTAGGTCAAATATAAAAGAGTTATTGGAAGATTTTGCTTCTAACACAACAGCTCATGGCTTTGCTCAGATAAATTTGAGTGGTCGAACATCAACAAAAATGTTTTGGATGTTGGTCACCTTGGCTGCGTATGTATATTTATACAAAGAAGGATCATCTTTATTTAAATTTTATAAGAGTAAGCCAATCACGACCAACGTTTACTTTGAAGAAAACGAATATATGGATTTTCCTGACATTTTAATATGTAACCTAGATCCTGTCAAAGAGAAATTAAAGAACAAGTTTATAAAAGAGGGTATAGAGGCTTACAAAGAGATGCATTTTAATGACACTAATTTAATGCCTTTTGCAGATTTACGCACTGAAGATCTATTTAGAATATTGCATTATTCAATGGTTGCTAAATATGGCATCTCAGCAATACAATCAAAATATCTTAAAGAAACGTTAGACATAAAATGCTATTACAAATATTACAAAGTCGATTGTTCTTCTTCAATCAAATGGAGCTCAGCTCGTGGCAACTGTTGGCTTGTTGATCTAACGCAAGAAAAGTTAAGATCTATCGACAAAGGGAGTTTTGATGGTATTGCAATAAAAATAGATCTATCTCCGAATCGTATTTCTAGTTTAGAAGATTTCACATCATATCCTGGTGTTGACATTTTGATTCAGGATAAAAATTACATGTTCTTTCCCGGCTATGATGGAGAGAGTTTGGCCCCTGGTTATTCGTACAATATCGGTTTGAAAAAAAAAATTGTCAAAAGGATTGATCGATTTGGTAACAACACTTGTATGGAAGACTATTGGGTTACAAATTCATTACAGCATTATTCCCCTAATATTTCTTACAATAAAGCAAATCAACGGTTGTGTAGACTGATAGAAATGTTCAAGGAGAGTATGGAGATGTGCAGATGCACCAACGTTGCATCTATTGCAAAAATAATTGATGAAAAGTTAGTATGTTGAATAAATGACAGTTGCAGTTTTAATCAGACGTTCTCAGGTAAATACATATCGAAATGCCCTTTACCATGCCATGAGACGATTTATGAACAACAAGTATCCAGCCGACCTATAACACCAAGTTCAATAAAAAATTCAGGAGCTGCTGAAATTAAATTATTTTTTAGAGAGCTAAGAACAGAAGTATGGGAAGAACAGCCTGCCTATAAATTTGAACATTTTTCTGGAGAAATGGGTGGTTTATGCGGTTTGTTCGCAGGCATTTCGTTAATCACCTGTTGGGAATACATATGCATTCTGGGAGCTCTTTTATTCTATTGCGCACAAAAATTGTTTCAAGTTACAAGAAAAAGGGCTATAACATGGCATGTTAGTGGGAAGTCTTAAAGGTAAAAACCTGAAAAAACACTGTACTGTCTCATGGGAAATAGAATATGTTTTCCATATTCACCGGGCATGTTTAATCTAGATACTGATTAAGAAATATTTGACTTTCCAAACAATTTCAAAGAGATGGCGACAAACCATCCACATCTTGGTTACCATTGTTTTTTATATATCTGACTAGAATGTAATGGAAAAGGTTTTGATGGCATTCCACTTTGACGACAATGACAGCAATAAAAGCAAATACAGCAATATCAAGTAATACGATGTTTACTTTGTTTTTATGTTTATTGTGGGTTCCTTGTGAATATTGTTATTAATATACTCTTAATTATTAACACGTTAGCACGGACATAAAATTCCAACTAGTTTTTATTTCATTATATGTGTAACTAACTTCTTTAGAACGTCTTTCTCAGTAAGGTCGATTTGTAAATTTGTAGGAAGCTTACCCTAAGTAATGAATTTTAGTTGGCCAGTGTGAAATTGACTTTCAGAAGTTAAGGTTTTTTTGTGTGTAGATCTTCTGTGTTCTTCCTATTCCTATATTAAAATGGATAGGTATACACAGGCATACATTGTACACATTTAGTTGTTTCCCATCTGCACTGCGCATTAAATTTAACAAAAACCACTCTAATATAACCGTATCCAGCTTAGATTGATCTTTTTTCTTAATCTGCATACTTTTTGGCACACCTTGGCCGTAAAGTGACTATAAATAGTAATCCTTTTTTACATCTGATCAAAATTTTCCACGAATGTGCACTTCCTACAACTACTGCAATTATCTTTTCTTTTTTAATATTCTTGGATGTTTTAACAAGGATAAGTAAACTGTCTCGTCTGTTGATTTGACTATTTCAACAACATAATGATTACTGTATTTTTCACGAAGCCTTCTGCAAAAAGGGAGCTTTTCTATCATGCAGGATCATTCCAATATAAAGAATACAATGGGTTGGAATCATAACAATTACACTGACCAGAGGTGTTGCTGCAAGTGTGAGATAAGTTAATTGTGAAACCTTGTTCCTCTTTCTTGTAGCTGGATACCATTTTGTTTTGGGTTAAGTCTACACCAGTTGAGTTTGGTACCCAGCTTTCCCCAGTTCCTATCAATTGCATTTTAGTATAATGTGCCTAATTGAGCTCACATCAGGGAGGCTAGGCCCAAGTAAGGAAACCTATAAGTGGAGGCACAGTAGGCAGTGCAGGCTGGTTGGTTGTAACAAAGAAATGTGTGCTAAGAAAGTATAGATGACAAGAAAGTAGTCTTTTATTTGGACACACCCTCTAACACATCCGAATAGGTCACTAAGAAGACTCGTGGTTTCAGTCTACTGAGCAAAAAAAATTCAACATTATAATACGACCTCAGCCATGTTCTAGATTTATTTAACATTTTTAATCAGTATACTTTATTTACTCTGATGAATCTTAAGCTTTTTCTAAGTTAAACCTCGTTCCTGTGTTTGTGTACTATTAATGTCATTTGTGTCAAGAACAACTGTCCATATTACTATCCGACTAAACGTATACAACGAGAACCTAGTTGATAAAAATAATGAGAAAAAATCTTATAAAATCTTATAAAGAACATAATTGGCTTTAGATTCTAAAAATAGTGAAAAAAAAATATTTCCGTACAGTTTTCCTTGTTTTTCTTTTTTAGAAAACGAGTTCAAGTTTCCAACGTATTTCGGAAAAACAAAAATTAGTACATTTGAGGCTGAGAAATAGATTCAATAAGCAATAAAATGATAACCTCATAAGCACATCCAGCTGAAATTAAATTTTCTTTTATACAAAAAAAAAAAAAACGAAAAAAAGAAAACCAACTGCTCTTTCTTGCATTTGTTTAATGTGACAACAAGTGCCCTTGCCACTTTATGCTTCACTTTGCTTTGTCACGTGACCTAGAAAACAAAAATGCGGAATAAGCAGAAATATCACACATCTTAAGTTAGTTTCGCAGAACTATCCACGTGTTTGTGTCTGAATTCTTTTGTGTGTATTGACGCGCAGGGTTTAGCGGAATCGACGCTATGCTCAACAAAATAATTGTTGGTCTTCCAGACATTGATTGGTTTTTATTATTCATGAAAACCAGGCCCTCACAGCCTGGGTACAGATGCGTTTCTTTAACACTGGATTCCAAAGTGTCTGGATGCATTTTACAGAATTTTAAAGAATGTAGAAAAGGTCCTGGTCACTCTGGCGTTGCAGTCACAAAAGTAGCATTCTTAAAGTCTTGCATCTGCTAGTAAAGAAACATTAGGGACGTCTTCTAAAAAGGAGAGAAACCATGACAGAAACGTTACAATTAGCTGTTTGAACAATCTCTAAAAAAATCTACCCAAGAAAGGAATTTTTCACGGATACCCAATGCTTCCATATGAAAGGCTAATAATTCAAATTACTCGTCGTTAAAGGTCAAGTAAACTGGTTGGTGAGCGTAACAATATCTTAAATTTTTCCCTATTCCATAAGTTTTGTAATAAACTATTAAGCTAATTTAAAAAGGAATACAGTGGAATCCCCCTAAAGCGGACACCCTATAAAGCGGACAGCCCTCTAAAGCGGACAAAAATTTTTGCACCGGCAGAATTTAGGTCAAACTCTCATAAAAAAATCTCTATAAAGCGGACGATTATAAAGCGGACACTCTATAAAGCGGACAAAAATCTTTGCACCAAATGACAGTTTCCCTTATAAACACTCCCTATAAAGCGGACAATGGAAAAATAACGAGATGAAATGTCACTTTTTCTTAAAATTTAAACCATTTTACTTAGTACATCTTTGAGTTTTGTTATTTACCGAGTCCAACACTTTCCTTATATTTTTCTCGGCCCACTCAACTGCCTTTTCAACACCAATTAATTGGTACTGGGCAGGAATTTCTAGTATTTCGTAGCCAGCACCACGGTTCACTCGCTTCCCAGTCACTTTACATCCGATGGTACAGTTAGGAAGCGACATGAATTTGTTGAATAGTTTACTAAGGTTTTTAGGGACGTGCCCAACTACTTTATCGTCATCTGTAACAGCTACAGCAAACTTGTCATGTTCGTTATCTTCTTCCGCTTTTAAACAAAAATTTTCTTCTCCGACATATGTCCATGTAAGCATAAAATTAAGCGATCTACTATTTTTGATGATACATGCCAAGAAATGTTGTCAACCATTACGAAAAAGATTGAGGAACTTCAGCTTCAAAATAGAAAACAATCCTCAATCAAAGATTATTTCAAATAGGGAGAAAAACGTGTATTGAAAGACCTATAAGATAAATGAAATATATCTTCGTAATATAACTTGGTTTCTTAGTTTATAACCTTAGCAACACTTAAAGGTTGGTTGCAACACCGACAAATTTGAGCTGCTAAACTTACTTTACACAGCCAACTTGGGTTCTTTGCTCGATAAGCTAAATCTATTGATGTTGCCGTCTACCCTAGTGTTGCAAGTCACCCCATGATACCCGCCAGTACTACAAAAAAAGCTTTTTTGGTCAAAATTAGGTCTAAAACTAATTTTTTGGTCAACTTCCTATAAAGCGGACATCCCTCTAAAGCGGACACTTTTTTTTGCACCAATGGTGTCCGCTTTAGAGGGATTCCACTGTATTAACGTAATATGTTGTTGTCAAAGGTCGGCATTATCTGCTGTTCATGATAAAATTGATGGCCACCGCGTTGTAGAGCATTCTACATTTAGTGCTGTTATGGCAGGTGTGTTAAACTAAAAACCACTTCTTCCAAATTACACTTTCATTTGGGTTATGTTGATTGTAATTGATTTTTTGAGACAATTAACTTCCTATAAGATCTTTGTAATAAAAACGCAAAATTTCAGTGCCTTCACGTTTAGAAAAATTCTTTTAATTGAAGGGAGCCCTAGCTCCCATTCGATCTACAAAAGTTGTGCAAGCACAGCAATCGCATAACTAAACAACAGCCTAAGATATCAATCATTTCTTCATGCTAAGCGCTAAGCAGAAAGGAACTTTATAGTCTCTGGCATGACTCGGCCGTGGTTTAAACCGAAGACCTGCCGCACTGGAAGCAAACGCTCTACCAAAGACTATCAGTCAGTAAAGAATAAATTTGTCGTGTTCTATAAGAATGCTCTACGCCACGTTTTGCAGTGCGTTAAGTTTCTACGTCAATTGACAATCTGGTTGTAAAGATTCAGGTGTTAGAATTCGGAATAACTTTGCGGGTGTTTTAATAAAGTAAAAAGGCCTGTATCCCAGCATTCATTTTTAATAGCAAAAACAATAGCAAAAACTAAATACAATACACGTAGTTAATATTTAAAGATAAATCACAGTAGCACTCAAGCTGCAACTCCCGGAAGTTGCAATAAACAAAAATCCATTTTCTAAAAAAAAAATCACAATGTATAACTGAATGATGTCTCAAAAATGAGGCATAGTCGTGGGAAATCAAAAATTGAATTACGTGACAGCCGCATTTTCTTAAGACTAATCAAACATTTCATATACATGTTAGCTTAGCCATACTTAAAGTCCTGAATCTGTAATGTAAAATTGTTGATTAAAACTCACACAATTTTCTGCGTAAAATGCGACAATAATTTCTCGGCATCTTATTAATTAAAAAAGTCGGAAATTCCGACAAAAAATTTGCCTGAATGGCCCATCTTGCTGACATTTTAGAGAACGTAATTTATTGCATATCAGAATTGATGTAATAAACAAGTCTTATTTTTCCTTTTTGCTGCACAAAGAACAGGAATGTCTGAAAATGTAATTGAAGGATAAATATGTGAAGTTAAAAATGTGATGTAAACAAACAGTGTTTTTAATTAATCATTCCTATTCAGAATTTTGTTTTTTTATAAAAAAATATTTCATGTAGCTGTATAAGTTAATTTTTCTGATAAATACTTACGCATCTCATTTTACAGCATCTAAAAATAATCGATATTAAATGTTACAAATATAAATAACGAAAGAAAATATAAAAAAACTGTAATGAACATTATGACTTACAATTGTGGATCATATTCATTTTTGCAAGTGTCCATGCTAAAAAGAAAACCGCTTATTATTCATAAACGCTTATATTCAAATAGAGAATATAGTAATTGGTTTTCGGTACTACATTATCTGCAAAGAAAGTACAGAACACTTTCTTTCTTAAACAAAGTGATATGGAATCCAAGGAAACATCAAGCGCCGTTTAATACTTTTTAAATCGCGCGAGTTAAAAATTTATTAACTAACAATCATTTTATGCAATCTTAACAGCCGCCACAACTGCCAGATGCACACTGACTGAAAATTAACTGGATAAAATTAAAATTTTAACTTAATAATGCATTTCTAAATATAAAAAGTATCAATTATTTTTAGCATTACTTAAGGACTTACCAATGCACGTAATCTATTTCTCGCTTAAAATAACCACTTTCTTGCTGGTTGATTCTAGCTCCATCTCTAGTCATGTCGAAAAACTGCGGTTGTCTCATTCTCCTCATTCGTTCCATGTCTTTCCATTGTTGGATCCTTAGATTTCTTTTGGCAACTTCATCCCTGGCTGCGTAAAAATCATTCATAACCAAATTATGTTTGTTCCATTCCTGATCCTTTTCTATCTGCGGACGGGATGATTCGCTTCGTAGATACAAAGCTCTTCTCATTTCCTCATCTCTTTTTCCCGGATTAAAACTTGAGGCAACATTGAGGTAAAAAAATGATATTAAAACTCCTGCGATCAACATTTTCAGTTCAAGATATGGCGGCCTTTATTCATAAACGCTGAGAAGTGAATGGTAAAATTACTTAGATAATTTTCCCGCTTTATGCTATTTCGATTCCCAAGAGGTCAATTGACGTTACATGTTTCAAGCAACTTAAATTAATCCCAAACTAATTCAATTGAAATAAACATTTAGATTGCCCAAATCAGCATTTAAACACAATCATTTTAATTTTGATGTGCGAAAACAACGTTCAACAAAGACACAATGCCTAATAAGCAATTTGTGAATTGAAATAACATTTTCCCATTGGATTAAACTAATTACCGGAGAATCAGGACCCGTTGAAATCAGAGTTTAAGGTTATAAGAGAAGTATACTGGTTACGAAGTTGTGTAATAAACCGGGAACGAAGTTTCTTCTTGCATTCTGTGCTGCAACGCAAACCTGGTTCTTTGTTGATGTGCATGCACTTTGGATTACTAAGAATACATATTTTGTGTATGGAATGCAATAACTGCCTTATTGACTAGACGGTGGACATATATGGATTCTGTCATGTGCATTATGTCATATTACCTGTGAAATTAATGTTGATAAATATATAAAAGATAATAATTATATAAAAGATAAATTTACTATACGTTTTTAAGAAAGACTCGATTACTAATTATTAGCATATCATTTACGTGTAGTTATAAGTATTTTTAATGTAACACATCTAACTTGTTTGCATATTTAGCTATGATTTACATCTTTTTTCCAAGATCTGTCTTTGATATAATTTAAAAAAATTATTTTCAGTAGAATCATCGAAGCCAGTAATATAGCATTTTTTAAAAAATACAAAGCTATCACAAAAAGTAGTTTTCCGTAAGTCATACTGAAGAAGAACTATTTTGTTTATCATTAACATGCTGCCAAGCAGTGAGCTGGATTCGCTCCGCAGTCCCCAGAACTGGGAGCCGCAGACAAACCCACTACGCTACGTTGCACTACACTAAAAAATAGTTATTCTTCAGTATGACTTACACGCTTTATTCTCGCTGTGATGATCAGAGGTCTGATCGGGGTGAACCATTCTCTGTTGAGAATTTAATACGGATGTGCTATGATAAATACTCACCTATATGGAGTTTTCCGTAGTTGCATAAATCCCGATTTTACTTGCATATCTGTTACCCATATTTTGAGTGTTCTGTTTATCACACACTGCATGGGAGAATCTAGCCAGTATTTTTAGCGAAGCGTTATGACCTAAGAGAAAAACGAAAATTGGTCAAAACAGTTGAGGGTCTTGGGGGAATTCCCTAAGCAGGAATATTTTCGTAAACTAAAGTAGCAAGAGCCTCCTTTACCAGGTTTTTTTTTCCTTATTGATATGAGCTTATATCAAAAACACATAAAAAACTGGGGATGAGGGTAGAGCCTCCTTGTGACTATGCATAAACCGTAGCTTTGTTCTATTTTTGTTTTATATCTATTATGTATTCAATAAGATGAGGGTATTACAACAAAAACAAGTTTCGCTGCCAACGCACTGCTATTAAATGCTATAAAGCAGAACAAATTGTGGCACCCACACTCATTAGTCGTAAATTTGCACTACTGACAAAGGCTTATTCCTTGTTTCAGAACACACACAAGAAGCCTTCGAATGTGTTTAAACCGTACAATTTGAAGCCTCAAAGTGTTCTTTAATTGCTTTTAATATTTCTCTTATTTTGCTAATTTTGAATCTTAAAGATAATATGCAAACATATGCTATATATGTTGGTATATTATCTTGAATGTTTTAGTATGCTTATATCTGCAGCGGAGATCCTGCAATGAATCAATATCGAAGTATGTTGTAAACAAAACGAGACAGAACAGTGAGAACAAAATCAATCACAGAGATTAATTTAATGAGCCAGTACACAGAAAACAAGTATGTAGCTCGTTTTCAGCGTCATATATTACCAGTTTCGAAATTTTGAAATATTTTGTTAGGTAACTAAACATGTTTAGCACCTTCAAGTTACATTTGCAAGTTACCTGTTGATGCTGGAGGTTATGCTGAATATAAATATAACTTAATAAGAAGTAAATAAAAGGTTAAATTGACAGTTTTTATTTTCCTTTAAATAGACCCAACGTGCCTCATGATTCGTTCGCCTGTGTCTGCCATTTCGATTTTTCTTGAGTGGCATTGTTGTTGTCGTGTGCAATGCAATGTTTAGTAAAGAATGTTATAGACATCCACCGGTAAAAATCGCATATTTAGTTTTTTGTTTTACCCTGATATAATGGCATATAATCACTTGTAATAATAAAACCTTAAATTTTCTTAAAATTTTAGACCTATGAAGCCATATTTTCTATGGTTAGTTCTCATTTGTAAACAAAGAATATACATGTGAAGCAGTAAGTATTGCTCAGTGTTCCTGCGTACACCCCTTTGCAAAAACCTGAACATTAATGTCATCCTCATGTTTTCAAATGTTAAACCTAAGTCTGGTTATGCTTCTCTATGTTTGTGTTTGTTTTCAGGAAAAACAAAAAGTCAAAAATTTAAAACTTATAATTGTTCTTATTTTTCAACCTTTTGTTCATCCACTATGGAAAACTGGTATGTAGCAAAGTTTCAGTGCTGCCATTCTAACCAAGATAGATAGATTGGGAAAAAAATCATGATTTCTTTGCCACTGGAACTCTTATAACTTTGGTGTTCGCTAAAGCTTACTTGAATATACTGTGCATTTGATGAAAGTGAACTCTCGTAGCAGAACCACCTCCTCGAAGATCGAGTACATGAAAAAATAAGTGAGAATATTTACAGTACAAGCTAGTCTTTATTATTTACAAGGATTCGTAACTCATCCACCATCATATTCCCCAAAAAACAAAACAGCATGTTAATTTTAATCGACCCGACACCTGTTGTAATCTAGGTAACAAACCTAGCTATAGCTAGCTACTTTAAAATATGGTTGTGACCACTATGTAACAAACACATAGTTGCATAAGAACAAAACATACATAACACACCTCAAAAAAATCAAAATCGACTTGTTCTGTAATATTAGGAAAATACTTTCATTTTTTTAAACCAGTTCGACATGCTCTGCTTGTCCATCTATGTCATTATTTTTTACTTTGCTGACTAGAAAGTTGGTTTATATTTACTGACTAAAATTAAGATGAATTAATACAGTTTAAGTCAGTACAATTTAAGTCCTTTAATAAAATCCCCGAGCACAATACTACTTAAACAGAATCGCGATTCGCAATTTTTGGCGTAGATCCCGAAAGTTAAACCTTGCGAAAATATAATGAAATGAGCTATTCCTTTATATCACTCCCATCGTCATTTTTTAAACGTTTTGTGTAATAACTGTTTCTCAACTATTTGAATCGATTCAAGTTCGTGCGGTTTTCTTATCGTTGGTGGCATTTTATTGCATCTTTACACATTGTATTCGATGCACAGTCCGGTAAAATATGTCGCAAACAAATGTGTTTTTATGTGTCATATTGTTAGGAAGATGTGAAAAAAATGCAAAAATCAACAGCTATGCCTATTGCGAAAGTTAATTCACACAAAAAAATAGTTTACATGATCATTCGCGATAGTTGTTTCGGAAAAAATATTATAAGAGGCCACCTGCGAAATTTTTTTTTCTTGAGCCCGCAATTCTTTTTGATTCATAAAATTTTCTTCCTTTAAATTCTGCTTTTGAAAAAACCTGGTTCTCTTTCTCTCTCTCTACATTCTATCTTTTCTTTCAAGGAAAAATTAAAATTAATATAATGCTTTTTATGGCGTTTATTTAAAATAAACGGCAAAAGATTCTTTATTTTCTTCTTCCTTTTCATTATTTCCCCCCAAAAAATTAGCGCTGGAACAGAACCTATTTGCAAAAAGGGTTATATAATCAGATATAAAAAGCAAAAACTAAAGAAATGTTTAACATGATAACAAAATAAAACATAAAAAATTGATTTAGGAATTAAGAACTATTTATCGGCCATGCAGCTGTTGGAAAGAAATTCTTAGTTGTGATTTTCCATTCTGTTGCGTGCAAAAAGTATGATTTCGATGACAAAACAGGGCTCGTGTTTTCACGACAAAAGCGTTCAAACGAATCCAATCGATAGTGACACTAGGTCAAATATAAAAGAGTTATTGGAAGATTTTGCTTCTAACACAACAGCTCATGGCTTTGCTCAGATAAATTTGAGTGGTCGAACATCAACAAAAATGTTTTGGATGTTGGTCACCTTGGCTGCGTATGTATATTTATACAAAGAAGGATCATCTTTATTAAAATTTTATAAGAGTAAGCCAATCACGACCAACGTTTACTTTGAAGAAAACGAATATATGGATTTTCCTGACATTTTAATATGTAACCTAGATCCTGTCAAAGAGAAATTAAAGAACAAGTTTATAAAAGAGGGTATAGAGGCTTACAAAGAGATGCATTTTAATGACACTAATTTAATGCCTTTTGCAGATTTACGCACTGAAGATCTATTTAGAATATTGCATTATTCAATGGTTGCTAAATATGGCATCTCAGCAATACAATCAAAATATCTTAAAGAAACGTTAGACATAAAATGCTATTACAAATATTACAAAGTCGATTGTTCTTCTTCAATCAAATGGAGCTCAGCTCGTGGCAACTGTTGGCTTGTTGATCTAACGCAAGAAAAGTTAAGATCTATCGACAAAGGGAGTTTTGATGGTATTACAATAAAAATAGATCTATCTCCGAATCGTAATTCTAGTTTAGAAGATTTCACATCATATCCTGGTGTTGACATTTTGATTCAGGATAAAAATTACATGTTCTTTCCCGGCTATGATGGAGAGAGCTTGGCCCCTGGTTATTCGTACAATATCGGTTTGAAAAAAAAAATTGTCAAAAGGATTAATCGATTTGGTAACAACACTTGTATGGAAGACTATTGGGTTACAAATTCATTACAGCATTATTCCCCTAATATTTCTTACAATAAAGCAAATTAACGGTTGTGTAGACTGATAGAAATGTTCAAGGAGAGTATGGAGATGTGCAGATGCACCAACGTTGCATCTATTGCAAAAATAATTGATGAAAAGTTAGTATGTGGAATAAATGACAGTTGCAGTTTTAATCCGACGTTCTCAGGTAAATACATATCGAAATGCCCTGTACCATGCCACGAGACGATTTATGAACAACAAGTATCCAGCCGACCTATAACACCAAGTTCAATCAAAAATTCAGGAGCTGTTGAAATTAAATTATTTTTTAGAGAGCTAAGAACAGAAGTATGGGAAGAACAGCCTGCCTATAAATTTGAACATTTTTCTGGAGAAATGGGTGGTTTATGCGGTTTGTTCACAGGCATTTCGTTAATCACCTGTTGGGAATACATATGCATTTTGGGAGCTCTTTTATTCTATTGCGCACAAAAATTGTTTCAAGTTACAAGAAAAAGGGCTATAACATGGCATGTTAGTGGGAAGTCTTAAAGGTAAAAACCTGACAAAACACTGTACTGTCTCATGGGAAATAGAATATGTTTTGCATATTCACCGGGCATGTTTAATCTAGATACTGATTAAGAAATATTTGACTTTCCAAACAATTTCAAAGAGATGGCGACAAACCATCCACATCTTGGTGGTTTTGATGGCATTCCACTTTGACGACAATGACAGCAATAAAAGCAATTAGAGCAATATCAAGTAATACGATGTTTACTTTGTTTTTATGTTTATCGTGGGTTCCTTGTGAATATTGTTATTAATATACCCTTCATTATTAACATGTTAGCACGGACATAAAATTTCAACTAGTTCTTATTTCATTATATGTGTAACTAACTTTTTTAGAACGTGTTTCTCAGTAAGGTCGATTTGTAAATTTGTAGGAAGCTTAACCCTAAGTAATGAATTTTAGTTGGCCAGTGTGAAATTGACTTTCAGAAGTTAAGGTTTTTTTGTGTGTAGATCTTCTGTGTTCTTCCTATTCCTATATTAAAATGCATAGGTATACACAGGCATACATTGTACACATTTAGTTGTTTCCCATCTGCACTGCGCATTAAATTTAACAAAAACCACTCTAATATAACCGTATCCAGCTTAGATTGATCATTTTTCTTAATCTGCATACTTTTTGGCACACCTTGGCCGTAAAGTGACTATTAACAGTAATCCTATTTTACTGATCAAAAATTTCCACGAATGTACACTTCCTACAACTACTGCAATTATCTTTTCTTTTTTATTATTCTTGGATGTTTTAACAAGGATAAGTAAACTGTCCCGTCTGTTGATTTGCCTATTTCAACAACATAATGATTACTGTATTTTTCACGAAGCCTTCTGCAAAAAGGGAGCTTTTCTATCATGCAGGATCATTCCAATATAAAGGATACAATGGGTTGTAATCATAACAATTACACTGACCAGAGGTGTTGCTGCAAGTGTGAGATATATTAGTTGTAAAACCTTGTTCCTCTTTCTTGTAGCTGGATACCATTTTGTTTTGGGTTAAGTCTACACCAGTTGAGTTTGGTACCCAGCTTTCCCCAGTTCCTATCAAGTGCATTTTAGTATAATGTGCCTAATTGAGCTCACATCAGGGAGGCTAGGCCCAAGTAAGGAAACCTATAAGTAGAGGCACAGTAGGCAGTGCAGGCTGGTTGGTTGTAACAAAGAAATGTGTGCTAAGAAAGTATAGATGACAAGAAAGTAGTCTTTTATTTGGACACACCCTTTAACACAAGCGTTAGTTAAACTACTGATACGGACGTTTTATCCGGATAGGTCACTAAGAAGACCCGTGTTTTCAGTCTACTGAGCAAAAAAAATTCAAAATTATAATACCACCTCAGCCATGTTCTAGATTTATTTAACATTTTTAATCAGTATACTTTATTTACTCTGATGAATCTTAAGCTTTTTTTAAGTTAAACCTCGTTCCTGTGTTTTTCGTCACAGAAAAGTACAAGTGTACTATTAATGTCATTTGTGTCAAGAACAACTGTCCATATTACTATCCGACTAAACGTATACAACGAGAACCTACTTGATAAAAATAATGAGAAAAAATCTTAGCATATAAAGAACATAATTGGCTTTAGATTCTAAAAATAGTAAAAAAAAAATATTTCCGTACAGTTTTCCTTGTTTTTCTTTTTTAAAAAACGAGTTCAAGTTTCCAACGTATTTCGGAAAAACAAAAATTAGTACATTTGAGGCTGAGAAATAGATTCAATAAGCAATAAAATGATAACCTCATAAGCACATCCAGCTGAAATTAAATTTTCTTTTATACAAAAAAAAAAAAAAAACGAAAAAAAGAAAACCAACTGCTCTTTCTTGCATTTGTTTAATGTGACAACAAGTGCCCCTGCCACTTTATGCTTCACTTTGCTTTGTCACGTGACCTAGAAAACGAAAATGCGGAGTAAGCAGAAATATCACACATCTTAAGTTAGTTTCGCAGAACTATCCACGTGTTTGTGTCTGAATTCTTTTGTGTGTATTGACGCGCAGGGTTTAGCGGAATCGACGCTATGTCCAACAAAATAATTGTTGGTCTTCCAGACATTGATTGGTTTTTATTATTCATGAAAACCAGGCCCTCACAGCCTGGGTACAGATGCGTTTCTTTAACACTGGATTCCAAAGTGTCTGGATGCATTTTACAGAATTTTAAAGAATGTAGAAATGGTCCTGGTCACTCTGGCATTGCAGTCACAAAAGTAGCATTCTTAAAGTCTTGCATCTGCTAGTAAAGAAACATTAGGGAAGTCTTCTAAAAAAGAGAGAAACCATGACAGAAACGTTACAATTAGCTGTTTGAACAATCTCTAAAAAATCTACCCAAGAAAGGAATTTTACCACGTCGTTAAAGGTCAAGTAAACTGGTTGGTGAGCGTCACAATATCTTAAATTTTTCCCTATTCCATAAGTTTTGTAATAAACTATTAGGCTAATTTAAAAAGGAATATTAACGTAATATATTGTTGTCAAAGGTCGGCATTATCTGCTGTTCATGATAAAATTGATGGCCACCGTGTTGGAGAGCATTCTACATTTAGTGCTGTTATGGCAGGTGTGTTAAACTAAAAACCACTTCTTCCAAATTACACTTTTATTTGGGTTATGTTGATTGTAATTGATTTTTTGAGACAATTGACTTCCTATAAGATCCTTGTAATAAAAACGCAAAATTTCAGTGCCTTCACGTTTAGAAAAATTCTTTTAATTGAAGGGAGCCCTAGCTCCCATTCGATCTACAAAAGTTGTGCAAGCACAGCAATCGCATAACTAAACAACAGCCTAAGATATCAATCATTTCTTCATGCTAAGCGCTAAGCAGAAAGGAACTTTATAGTCTCTGGCATGACTCGGCCGGGGTTTAAACCGAAGACCTGCCGCAATGGAAGCAAACGCTCTACCAAAGACTATCAGTCAGTAAAGAATTAATAATTGGTCGTGTTCTATAAGAATGCTCTACGCCACGTTTTGCAGTGCGTTAAGTTTCTACGTCAATTGACAATCTGGTTGTAAAGATTCAGGTGTTAGATCGTCTTCCGATTTTGAATTCGGAATAACTTTGCGGGTGTTTTAATAAAGTTAGAAGGCCTGTATCCCAGCATTCATTTTTAATAGCAAAAACAATAGCAAAAACTAAATACACAGTAATACACGTAGTTAATATTTAAAGATAAATAACAGTAGCACTCAAGCTGCAACTCCCGGAAGTTGCAATAAACAAAAATCCATTTTCTAAAAAAAAATCACAATGTATAACTGAATGATGTCTCAAAAATAAGGCATAGTCGTGGGAAATCAAAAATTGAATTACGTAACAGCCGCATTTTCTTAAGACTAATCAAACATAATTTTATATACATGTTAGCTTAGCCATGCTTAAAGTCCTGAATCTGTAATGTAAAATTTTTGATTAAAACTTACACAATTTTCTGCGTAAAATGCAACAATAATTTCTCGGCATCTTATTAATTAAAAAAGACGGAAATTCCGACAAAAAATTTGCCTGAATGGCCCATCTTGCTGACATTTTAGAGAACGTAATTTATTGCATATCATAATTGATGTAATAAACAGTCTTATTTTTCCTTTTTGCTGCACAAAGAACAGGAATGTCTGAAAATGTAATTGAAGGATAAATATATGAAGTTAAAAATGTGATGTAAACAAACAGTGTTTTTAATTATCCATTCCTTTTCAGAATTTTGTTTTTCTACAAAAAAATATTTCATGTAGCTGTATAAGTTAATTTTTCTGATAAATACTTACGCATCTCATTTTACAGCATCTAAAAATAATCGATATTAAATGTTACAAATATAAATAACAAAAGAAAATATAAAAACAACTGTAATGAACATTAAAAAAAATTATGACTTACAATTGTGGATCATATTCATTTTTGCAAGTGTCCATGCTAAAAAGAAAACCGCTTATTATTCATAAACACTTATATCCAAATAGAGAATATAGTAATTGGTTTTCGGTACCACATTATCTGCAAAGAAAGTACAGAACACTTTGTTTTTCTTAAACAGAGTGATATGGAATCCAAAGAAACATCAAACGCCATTTAAATACTTTTTAAATCGCGTGAGTTAAAATTTAATTTATTAACTAACAATCATTTTATGCAATCTTAGCAGCCGCCACAACTGCCAGATGCACACTGACTGAAAATTAACTGGATAAAATTAAAATTTTAAATTAATAATGCATTTCTAAATATAAAAAGTATCAATTATTTTTAGCATTACTTAAGGACTTACCAATGCACGTAATCTATTTCTCGCTTAAAATAACCACTTTCTTGCTGCTTGATTCTAGCTCCATCTCTAGTCATGTCGAAAAACTGCGGTTGTCTCATTCTCCTCATTCGTTCCATGTCTTTCCATTGTTTGATCCTTAGATTTCTTTTGGCAACTTCATCCCTGGCTGCGTAAAATTCATTCATAACCAAATTATGTTTGTTCCATTCCTGATCCTTTTCTATCTGCGAACGGGATGATTCGCTTCGTAGATACAAAGCTCTTCTCATTTCCTCATCTCTTTTTCCCGGATTAAAACTTGAGGCAACATTGAGGTAAAAAAATGATATTAAAACTCCTGCGATCAACATCTTCAGTTCTAGATATGGCGGCCTTTATTCATAAACGCTGAGAAGTGAATGGTAAAATTACTTAGATAATTTTCCTGCTTTATGCTATTTCGATTCCCAAGAGGTCAATTGGCGTTACATGTTTCAAGCAACTTAAATTAATCCCAAACTAATTCAATTGAAATAAACATTTAGATTGCCCAAATCAACATTTAAACACAATCATTTCAATTTTGATGTGCGAAAACAACGTTCAACAAAGACACAATGCCTAATAAGCAATTTGTGAATTGAAATTACATTTTCCCATTGGATTTAACTAATTACCGGAGAATCAGGACCCGTTGAAATCAGAGTTTAAAGATATAAGAAAAGTATACTGGTTACGAAGTTGTGTAATCAACCGGGAACGAAGTTTCTTTTTGCATTCTGTGCTGCAATGCAAACCTGGTTCTTTGTTGATGTGCATGCGCTTTGGATTACTAAGAATACATATTTTGTGTATGGAATGCAATAACTGCCTTATTGACTAGACGGTGGACATATATGGATTCTGTCATGTGCATTATTTCATATTACCTGTGAAATTAATGTTGATAAATATATAAAAGATAATAAATATATAAAAGATAAATTTACTATACGTTTTTAAGAAAGACTCGATTACTAATTAACAGCATATCATTTACGTGTAGTTATAAGTATTTTTAATGTAACACATCTAACTTGTTTGCATGTTTAGCTATGATTTACATCTTTTTTCCAAGATCTGTCTTTGATATAATTTAAAAAAATTATTCTCAGTAGAATCATCGAAGCCAGTAATATAGCATTTTTTAAAAAATACAAAGCTATCACAAAAAGTAGTTTTCCGTAAGTCATACTGAAGAAGAACTATTTTGTTTATCATTAACATGCTGCCAAGCAGTGAGCTGGATTCGATCCGCAGTCCCCAGAACTGGGAGCCGCAGACAAACCCACTACGCTACGTTTCACTACACTAAAAAATAGTTATTCTTCAATATGACTTACACGCTTTATTCTCGCTGTGATGATCAGAGGTCTGATCGGGGTGAACCATTCTCTGTTGAGAATTTAATACGGATGTGCTATGATAAATACTCATCTATATGGAGTTTTCCGTAGTTGCATAAATCCCGATTTGACTTGCATCTCTGTTACCCATATTTTGAGTGTTCTGTTTATCACACACTGCATGGGAGAATCTAGCCAGTATTTTTAGCGAAGCGTTATGACCTAAGAGAAAAACGAAAATTGGTCAAAACAGCTGAGGGTCTTGGGGGAATTCCCTAAGCAGGAATATTTTCGTAAACTAAAGTAGCAAGAGCCTCCTTTACCAGGTTTTTTTTCCTTATTGATATGAGCTTATATCAAAAACACATAGAGCCTCCTTGTGACTATGCATAAACCGTAGCTTTGTTTTATTTTTGTTTTATATCTATTATGTATTCAATAAGATGAGGGTATTACAACAAAAACAAGTTTCGCTGCCAACGCACTGCTATTAAATGCCATAAAGCAGAACAAATTGTGGCACCAACACTCATTAGTCGTAAATTTGCACTACTGACAAAGGCTTATTCCTTGTTTCAGAACACACACAAGAAGCCTTCGAATGTGTTTAAACCGTACAATTTGAAGCCTCAAAAGTTTTTTAATTGCTTTTAATATTTCCCTTATTTTGCTACTTTTGAATCTTAAAGATAATATGCAAACATATGCTATATATGTTGGTATATTATCTTGAATGTTTTAGAATGCTTATATCTGCAGCGGAGATCCTGCAATGAATCAATATCGAAGTATGTTGTAAACAAAACGAGACAGAACAGTGAGAACAAAATCAAACACAGAGATTAATTTAATGAGCCAGTACACAGAAAACAAGTATGTAGCGCGTTTTCAACGTCATATATTACCAGTTGCGAAATTTTGAAATATTTTGTTAGGTAACTAAACATGTTTAGCACCTTCAAGTTACATTTGCAAGTTACCTGTTAATGCGGGAGGTTATGCTGAATATAAATATAACTTAATAAGAAGTAAATAAAGGTTAAACTGACAGTTTTTATTTTCCTTTAAATAGACCCAACGTGCCTCATGATTCGTTCGCCTGTGTCTGCCATTTTGATTTTTCTTGAGTGGCATTGTTGTTGTCGTGTGCAATGCAATGTTTAGTAAAGAATGTTATAGACATCCACCGGTAAAAATCGCATATTTATTTTTTTGTTTTACCCTGATATAATGGCATATAATCACTAGTAATAATAAAACCTTAAACTTTCTTAAAATTTTAGACCTATGAAGCCATATTTTCTATAGTTAGTTCTCATTTGTAAACAAAGAATATACATGTGAAGCAGTAAGTATTGCTCAGTGTTCCTGCGTACACCCCTTTGCAAAAACCTGAACATTAATGTCATCCTCATGTTTTCAAATGTTAAACCTAAGTCTGGTTATGCTTCTCTATGTTTGTGTTTGTTTTCAGGAAAAACAAAAAGTCAAAAATTTAAACCTTATAATTGTTCTTATTTTTCCACCTCTTGTTCATGCACTATAGAAAACTGGTATGTAGCAAAGTTTCAGTGCTGCTATTCTAACCAAGATAGATAGATTGGGAAAAAAATCATGATTTCTTTGCCACAGGAACTCTTATAACTTTGGTGTTCGCTAAAGCTTACTTGAATATACTGTGCATTTGATGAAAGTGAAATCTCGTAGCAGAACCACCTCCTCGAAGATCGAGTACATGAAAAAATAAGTGAGAATATTTACAGTACAAGCTAGTCTTTATTATTTACAAGGATTCGTAACTCATCCACCATCATATTCTCCACAAAACAAAACAGCATGTTAATTTTAATCGACCCGACACCTGTTGTAATTTAGGTAACAAACCTAGCTATAGCTAGCTACTTTAAAATATGGTTGTGACCATTATGTAACAAACACATAGTTGCATAAGAACAAAACATACATAACACAGCTCAAAAAAATCAAAATCGACTTGTTCTGTAACATTAGGAAAATACTTTCAATCTTTTGAACAGTTCCACATGCTCTGCTTGTCCATCTATGTCATTATTTTTTACTTTGCTGACTAGAAAGTTGGTTTATATTTACTGACTAAAATTAAGATCAATTAAGAAGAATTAATACAGTTTAAGTCAGTACAATTTAAGTCCTTTAATAAAATCCCCGAGCACAATACTACTTAAACAGAATCGCGATTCGCAATTTTTGGCGTAGATCCCGAAAGTTAAACCTTGCGAAAATATAATGAAATGAGCTATTCCCTTATATCACTCCCATCGTCATTTTTTAAACGTTTTGTGTAATAACTGTTTCTCAACTATTTGAATCGATTCAAGATCGTGCGGTTTTTTTTTATCGTTGGTGGCATTTTATTGCATCTTTACACATTGTATGCGATGCACAGTCCGGTAAAATATGCTGCTAACAAGTGTTTTTTTTTATGTGTCATATTGTTAGAAATATGTGTAATGCAAAAATCAACAGCTATGCCTATTGCGAAAGTTAATTCTCGCAAAAAATAGTTTACATGATCATTCGCGATAGTTGTTTCGGAAAAAATATTAAAAGAGGCCACCTGCGAAATTTTTTTTTCTTGAGCCCGCCATTCTTTTTTGATTCATAAAAGTTTCTTCCTTTAAATTCTGCTTTTGAAAAAACCTGGTTCTCTTTCCCTCTCTCTACATTCTATCTTTTCTTTCAAGGAAGAATTAAAATTAATATAATGCTTTTTATGGCGTTTATTTAAAATAAACGGCAAAAGATTCTTTATTTTCTTCTTCCTTTTCATTATTTCCCCCCAAAAAATTAGCGCTGGAACAGAACCTATTTGCAAAAAGGGTTATATAATCAGATATAAAAAGCAAAAACTAAAGAAATGTTTAACATGATAACAAAACAAAACATAAAAAATTGATTTAGGAATTAATAACTATTTATCGGCCATGCAGCTGTTAGAAAAAAATTCTTAGTTGTGATTTTCCATTCTGTAGCGTGCAAAAAGTATGATTTCGATGACAAAACAGGGCTCGTGTTTTCACGACAAAAGCGTTCAAACGAATCCAATCGATAGTGACACTAGGTCAAATATAAAAGAGTTATTGGAAGATTTTGCTTCTAACACAACAGCTCATGGCTTTGCTCAGATAAATTTGAGTGGTCGAACATCAACAAAAATGTTTTGGATGTTGGTCACCTTGGCTGCGTATGTATATTTATACAAAGAAGGATCATCTTTATTTAAATTTTATAAGAGTAAGCCAATCACGACCAACGTTTACTTTGAAGAAAACGAATATATGGATTTTCCTGACATTTTAATGTGTAACCTAGATCCTGTCAAAGAGAAATTAAAGAACAAGTTTATAAAAGAGGGTATAGAGGCTTACAAAGAGATGCATTTTAATGACACTAATTTAATGCCTTTTGCAGATTTACGCACTGAAGATCTATTTAGAATATTGCATTATTCAATGGTTGCTAAATATGGCATCTCAGCGATACAATCAAAATATCTTAAAGAAACGTTAGACATAAAATGCTATTACAAATATTACAAAGTCGATTGTTCTTCTTCAATCAAATGGAGCTCAGCTCGTGGCAACTGTTGGCTTGTTGATCTAACGCAAGAAAAGTTAAGATCTATCGACAAAGGGAGTTTTGATGGTATTACAATAAAAATAGATCTATCTTCGAATCGTAATTCTAGTTTAGAAGATTTCACATCATATCCTGGTGTTGACATTTTGATTCAGGATAAAAATTACATGTTTTTTCCCGGCTATGATGGAGAGAGCTTGGCCCCTGGTTATTCGTACAATATCGGTTTGAAAAAAAAAATTGTCAAAAGGATTGATCGATTTGGTAACAACACTTGTATGGAAGACTATTGGGTTACAAATTCATTACAGCACTATTCCCCTAATATTTCTTACAATAAAGCAAATCAACGGATGTGTAGACTGATAGAAATGTTTAAGGAGAGTATGGAGATGTGCAGATGCACCAACGTTGCAACTATTGCAAAAATAATTGATGAAAAGTTAGTATGTGGAATAAATGACAGTTGCAGTTTTAATCAGACGTTCTCAGGTAAATACATATCGAAATGCCCTTTACCATGCCATGAGACGATTTTTGAACAACAAGTATCCAGCCGACCTATAACACCAAGTTCAATAAAAAATTCAGGAGCTGTTGAAATTAAACTATTTTTTAGAGAGCTAAGAACAGAAGTATGGGAAGAACAACCTGCCTATAGATTTGAACAATTATCTGGAGAAATGGGTGGTTTATGCGGTTTGTTTACAGGCATTTCGTTTATAACCTGTTGGGAATATATATGCATTTTGGGAGCTCTTTTATTCTATTGTGCAAAAAAATTTTTTCAAGTTACAAGAAAAAGGACTATAACATGGTATGTTAGTGGGAAGCCTTAAAGGTAAAAACCTGACAAAACACCGTACTGTCTCATGGGAAATAGAATATGTTTTCCATATTCACCGGGCATGTTTAATCTAGATACTGATTAAGAAATATTTGACTTTCCAAACAATTTCAAAGAGATGGCGACAAACCATCCACATCTTGGTTACCATTGTTTTTTATATATCTGACTAGAATGTAATGGAAAAGGTTTTGATGGCATTCCACTTTGACGACAATGACAGCAATAAAAGCAAATACAGCAATATCAAGTAATACGATGTTTACTTTGTTTTTATGTTTATCGTGGGTTCCTTGTGAATATTGTTATTAATATACCCTTCATTATTAACACGTTAGCACGGACATAAAATTTCAACTAGTTCTTATTTCATTATATGTGTAACTAACTTCTTTAGAACGTGTTTCTCAGTAAGGTCGATTTGTAAATTTGTAGGAAGCTTAACCCTAAGTAATGAATTTTAGTTGGCCAGTGTGAAATTGACTTTCAGAAGTTGAGGTTTTTTTGTGTGTAGATCTTCTGTGTTCTTCCTATTCCTATATTAAAATGCATAGGTATACACACGCATACATTGTACACATTTAGTTGTTTCCCATCTGCACTGCGCATTAAATTTAACAAAAATCACTCTAATATAACCGTATCCAGCTTAGATTGATCCTTTTTCTTAATCTGCATACTTTTTGGCACACCTTGGCCGTAAAGTGACTATAAATAGTAATCCTTTTTTACATCTGATCAAAAATTTCCACGAATGTGCACTTCCTACAACTACTGCAATTATCTTTTCTTTTTTAATATTCTTGGATGTTTTAACAAGGATAAGTAAACTGTCCCGTCTGTTGATTTGATTATTTCAACAACATAATGATTACTGTATTTTTCACGAAGCCTTCTGCAAAAAGGGAGCTTTTCTATCATGCAGGATCATTCCAATATAAAGGATACAATGGGTTGTAATCATAACAATTACACTGACCAGAGGTGTTGCTGGAAGTGTGAGATATATTAGTTGTAAAACCTTGTTCCTCTTTCTTGTAGCTGGATACCATTTTGTTTTGGGTTAAGTCTACACCAGTTGAGTTTGGTACCCAGCTTTCCCCAGTTCCTATCAAGTGCATTTTAGTATAATGTGCCTAATTGAGCTCACATCACGGAGGCTAGGCCCAAGTAAGGAAACCTATAAGTAGAGGCACAGTAGGCAGTGCAGGCTGGTTGGTTGTAACAAAGAAATGTGTGCTAAGAAAGTATAGATGACAAGAAAGTAGTCTTTTATTTGGACACACCCTCTAACACAAGCGTTAGTTAAACTACTGATACGGACGTTTTCTCCGGATAGGTCACTAAGAAGACTCGTGTTTTCAGTCTACTGAGCAAAAAAAATTTAAAATTATAATACCACCTCAGCCATGTTCTAGATTTATTTAACATTTTTAATCAATATACTTTATTTACTCTGATGAATCTTAAGCTTTTTTTAAGTTAAACCTCGTTCCTGTGTTTTTCGTCACAGAAAAGTACAAGTGTGCTATTAATGTCATTTGTGTCAAGAACAACTGTCCATATTACTATCCGACTAAACGTATACAACGAGAACCTGCTTGATAAAAATAATGAGAAAAAATCTTAGCATATAAAGAACATAATTGGCTTTAGATTCTAAAAATAGTAAAAAAAAATATTTCCGTACAGTTTTCCTTGTTTTTCTTTTTTAAAAAACGAGTTCAAGTTTCCAACGTATTTCGGAAAAACAAAAATTAGTACATTTGAGGCTGAGAAATAGATTCAATAAGCAATAAAATGACAACCTCATAAGCACATCCAGCTGAAATTAAATTTTCTTTTATACAAAAAAAAAAACGAAAAAAAGAAAACCAACTGCTCTTTCTTGCATTTGTTTAATGTGACAACAAGTGCCCCTGCCACTTTATGCTTCACTTTGCTTCGTCACGTGACCTAGAAAGCAAAAATGCGGAATAAGCAGAAATATCACACATCTTAAGTTAGTTTCGCAGAACTATCCACGTGTTTGTGTCTGAATTCTTTTGTGTGTATTGACGCGCAGGGTTTAGCGGAATCGACGCTATGCTCAACAAAATAATTGTTGGTCTTCCAGACATTGATTGGTTTTTATTATTCATGAAAACCAGGCCCTCACAGCCTGGGTACAGATGCGTTTCTTTAACACTGGATTCCAAAGTGTCTGGATGTAGAAAAGGTCCTGGTCACTCTGGCATTGCAGTCACAAAAGTAGTATTCTTAAAGTCTTGCATCTGCTAGTAAAGAAACATTAGGGAAGTCTTCTAAAAAGGAGAGAAACCATGACAGAAACGTTACAATTAGCTGTTTGAACAATCTCTAAAAAAATCTACACAAGAAAGGAATTTTACCACGGATACCCAATGCTTCCATATGAAAGGCTAATAATTCAAATTACTCGTCGTTAAAGGTCAAGTAAACTGGTTGGTGAGCGTCACAATATCTTAAATTTTTCCCTATTCCATAAGTTTGGTAATAAACTATTAAGCTAATTTAAAAAGGAATATTAACGTAATATATTGTTGTCAAAGGTCGGCAATATCTGCTGTTCATGATAAAATTGATGGCCACCGTATTGATTTTTTGAGACAATTAACTTCCTATAGGATCTTTGTAATAAAACGCAAAATTTCAGTGCCTTCACGTTTAGAAAAATTCTTTTAATTAAAGGGAGCCCTAGCTCCCATTCGATCTACAAAAGTTGTGCAAGCACAGCAATCGCATAACTAAACAACAGCCTAAGATATCAATCATTTCTTCATGCTAAGCGCTAAGCAGAAAGGAACTTTATAGTCTCTGGCAAGACTCGGCCGGAGTTTAAACCGAAGACCTGCCGCACTGGAAGCAAACGCTCTACCAAAGACTATCAGTCAGTAAAGAATTAATTGGTCGTGTTCTATAAGAATGCTCTACGCCACGTTTTGCAGTGCGTTAAGTTTCTACGTCAATTGACAATCTGGTTGTAAAGATTCAGGTGTTAATAATAAAGTAAAAAGGCCTGTATCCCAGCATTCATTTTTAATAGCAAAAACAATAGCAAAAACTAAATACACAGTAATACACGTAGTTAATATTTAAAGATAAATAACAGTAGCACTCAAGCTGCAACTCCCGGAAGTTGCAATAAACAAAAATCCATTTTCTAAAAAAAAAAAAATCATAATGTATAACTGAATGATGTCTCAAAAATAAGGCATAGTCGTGGGAAATCAAAAATTGAATTACGTGACAGCCGCATTTTCTTAAGACTAATCAAACATAATTTTATATACATGTTAGCTTAGCCATGCTTAAAGTCCTGAATCTGTAATGAAAAATTTTTGATTAAAACTCACACAATTTTCTGCGTAAAATGCGACAATAATTTCTCGGCATCTTATTAATTAAAAAAGTCGGAAATTCCGACAAAAAATTGCCTGAATGGCCCATCTTGCTGACATTTTAGAGAACGTAATTTATTGCATATCAGAATTGATGTAATAAACAAGTCTTATTTTTCCTTTTTGCTGCACAAAGAACAGGAATGTCTGAAAATGTAATTGAAGGATAAATATGTGAAGTTAAAAATGTGATGTAAACAAACAGTGTTTTTAATTATCCATTCCTATTCAGAATTTTGTTTTTTTACAAAAAGAATTTTTCATGTAGCTGTATAAGTTAATTTTTCTGATAAATACTTACGCATCTCATTTTACAGCATCTAAAAATAATCGATATTAAATGTTACAAATATAAATAACGAAATAAGATATATATAAAAAACTGTAATGAACATTATGACTTACAATTGTGGATCATATTCATTTTTGCAAGTATCCATGCTAAAAAGAAAACCGCTTATTATTCATAAACACTTATATCAAAATAGAGAATATAGTAATTGGTTTTCGGTACCACATTATCTGCAAAGAAAGTACAGAACACTTTGTCTTTCTTAAACAAAGTGATGCACCGTTTAAATACTTTTTAAATCGCGTGAGTTAAAATTTAATTTATTAACTAACAATCATTTTATGCAATCTTAACAGCCGCCACAACTGCCAGATGCACACTGACTAAAAATTAACTGGATAAAATTAAAATTTTAAATTAATACTGCATTTCTAAATATAAAAAGTATCAATTATTTTTAGCATTACTTAAGGACTTACCAATGCACGTAATCTATTTCTCGCTTAAAATAACCACTTTCTTGCTGCTTGATTCTAGCTCCATCTCTACTCATGTCGAAAAACTGCGGTTGTCTCATTCTCCTCATTCGTTCCATGTCTTTCCATTGTTGGATCCTTAGATTTCTTCTGGCAACTTCATCCCTGGCTGCGTAAAAATCATTCATAACCAAATTATGTTTGTTCCATTCCTGATCCTTTTCTATCTGCGGACGGGATGATTCGCTTCGTAGATACAAAGCTCTTCTTATTTCCTCATCTCTTTTTCCCGGATTAAAACTTGAGGCAACATTGAGGTAAAAAAATGATATTAAAACTCCTGCGATCAACATTTTCAGTTCAAGATATGGCGGCCTTTATTCATAAACGCTGAGAAGTGAATGGTAAAATTACTTAGATAATTTTCCCGCTTTATGCTATTTCGATTCCCAAGAGGTCAATTGACGTTACATGTTTCAAGCAACTTAAATTAATCCCAAACTAATTCAATTGAAATAAACATTTAGATTGCCCAAATCAGCATTTAAACACAATCATTTCAATTTTGATGTGCGAAAACAACGTTCAACAAAGACACAATGCCTAATAAGCAATTTGTGAATTGAAATTACATTTTCCCATTGGATTAAACTAATTACCGGAGAATCAGGACCCGTTGAAATCATAGTTTAAAGATATAAGAAAAGTATACTGGTTACGAAGTTGTGTAATCAACCGGGAACGAAGTTTCTTTTTGCATTCTGTGCTGCAATGCAAACATGGTTCTTTGTTGATGTGCATGCACTTTGGATTACTAGGAATACATATTTTGTGTATGGAATGCAATAACTGCCTTATTAATTTTCCTTAATTCGCCATGAAACGACAAATTCGTGTTTTATTAATTACTACCTTTACTAATCTACCACATAGAAAATTGAACCTACCATACACTTTGTCGATTCAACTTAACAAAACAGTTAAAGAAATGCAGTTAAAGCATTTAACATTACAGCGGAACTACTGCATTTAATAGGCCCATAAAATTGCCAAATAACACCTAAATAAGCTAGACATTCTGGCATTTTGGATTTCATTGGTTTCGCCAATGTAGGTTCAACAAGATTTATTGCTTATTTAACCGAAATTTTAACAAGGCGCGTTTTACTTTAATAGATAGAGTAGTTCTTTACATTAATTCTGTAACTCTCAATTTTTTATTGACAGCAAGGATGTACTTTTAAAAATAATGTTCACGTCTGTCTCTAATTGACCACTTTATAAATCTATTGTTTTAAGAATAATTCATCTTCTTTCAAGTTAGAAGTACCCTTTGTTTTAGATTAATAGCTTTATTTAACTAAATAATTTTTTTACAATACAACACTAAAGGACGTAGACGTTATACGTGGAAAGATAACAAAAAACATTGATAGTTGACATTACTGAACGACACAACATAAACTAAAATATCGATTTAACAGTTCAACTTTCTCGGATTATTGCTAACTCATTTGTAATCCGAACGTCGTCGTCGCACATGCTACGGACGGAATAGTTTCTGGAACCACGCAGACATAGAATTGCCGAACGCACCAAACTAAACGAAATTTTGCGTCTCAGCCACGCTACAACTTCTCCCTTTGTTTCATCTCTTTTTTCCGCGATCATGTCGGCTAGTCTGGATACGAAAACACTTGTTTCTCGACTCATACCCCCATTGATGCTAAATATTAGAGGTGTAAACGTCCCATGTTCGACGTCTATGATGCGTCTGTTATAAGATCTTTTTTTCTCTTTTTCTTGAAAAGTAAATAATGATGACATTGTTTGGCGTCGATAACTTGGAGCAATGGGATTAAAAATCCTTACATCTAAAAATGCTCGTTGTCCTCTCTGCCAAAAACCTCTTACACTTATGTCAGCTCTTGCTTCTGCGTCTGTAACTGCAGAACGGGGAAAATCAGTTGCTTCAGTGGTCAGGGGAATCAGGGGAGGTTCACAGTGTATGTCCCTGCATACCTCCTGCAATAAGGTAACCATCAGATCGCGCAGTTCGTTGTGTCGAATATTCACGAAACCACCAACATGACATGACAATGCATGCTCAATAGAATTTTGTTTGCCACAAGCACAAACAAGTGGCAATCCTTTAATGCTCCATCCGTAACGTAAAGAAATACTGTCAAGAAATTCACGCTTATACAGGCAAAATCCATTTTTTACCACGGATACCCAATGCTTCCATATGAAAGGCTAATAATTCAAATTACTCGTCGTTAAAGATCAAGTAAACTGATTGGTGAGCGTCACAATATCTTAAATTTTTCCCTATTCCATAAGTTTTGTAATAAACTATTAAGCTAATTTAAAAAGGAATATTAACGTAATATATTGTTGTCAAAGGTCGGCATTATCTGCTGTTCATGATAAAATTGATGGCCACCGTGTTGGAGAGCATTCTACATTTAGTGCTGTTATGGCAGGTGTGTTAAACTAAAAACCACTTCTTCCAAATTACACTTTCATTCGGGTTATGTTGATTGTAATTGATTTTTTGAGACAATTAACTTCCTATAAGATCTTTGTAATAAAAACGCAAAATTTCAGTGCCTTCACGTTTAGAAAAATTCTTTTAATTGAAGGGAGCCCTAGCTCCCATTCGATCTACAAAAGTTGTGCAAGCACAGCAATCGCATAACTAAATAACGGCCTAAGATATCAATCATTTCTTCATGCTAAGTGCTAAGCAGAAAGGAACTTTATAGCCTCTGGCATGACTCGGCCGGGGTGTAAACCGAAGACCTGCCTCACTGGAAGCAAACGCTCTACCAAAGACTATCAGTCAGTAAAGAATTAATTGGTCGTGTTCTATAAGAATGCTCTACGCCACGTTTTGCAGTGCGTTAAGCTTCTACGTCAATTGACAATCTGGTTGTAAAGATTCAGGTGTTAGATCGTCTTCCGATTTTGAATTCGGAATAACTTTGCGGGTGTTTTAATAAAGTAAAAAGGCCTGTATCCAAGCATTCATTTTTAATAGCAAAAACAATAGCAAAACCTATATACACAGTAATACACGTACTTAATATTTAAAGATAAATAACAGTAGCACTCAAGCTGCAACTCCCGGAAGTTGCAATAAACAAAAATCCATTTTCTAAAAAAAAAAAAATCACAATGTATAACTGAATGATGTCTCAAAAATAAGGCATAGTCGTGGGAAATCAAAAATTGAATTACGTGACGGCCGCATTTTCTTAAGACTAATCAAACATAATTTTATATACATGTTAGCTTAGCCATGCTTAAAGTCCTGAATCTGTAATGTAAAATTTTTGATTAAAACTCACACAATTTTCTGCGTAAAATGCGACAATAATTTCTCGGCATCTTATTAATTAAAAAAGTCGGAAATTCCGACAAAAAATTTGCCCGAATGGCCCATCTTGCTGACATTTTAGAGAACGTAATTTATTGCATATCAGAATTGATGTAATAAACAGTCTTATTTTTCCTTTTTGCTGCACAAAGAACAGGAATGTCTGAAAATGTAATTGAAGGATAAATATATGAAGTTAAAAATGTGATGTAAACAAACAGTGTTTTTAATTATCCATTCCTATTCAGAATTTTGTTTTTCTACGAAAAAAATATTTCATGTAGCTGTATAAGTTAATTTTTGTGATAAATACTTACGCATCTCATTTTACAGCATCTAAAAATAATCAATATTAAATGTTACAAATATAAATAACGAAATAAGATATATATAAAAAACTGTAATGAACATTATGACTTACAATTGTGGATCATATTCATTTTTGCAAGTGTCCATGCTAAAAAGAAAACCGCTTATTTTTCATGAACACTTATATCCAAATAGAGAATATAGTAATTGGTTTTCGGTACTACATTATCTGCAAAGAAAGTACAGAACACTTTCTTTCTTAAACAAAGTGATATGGAATCCAAGGAAAAATCAAGCGCCGTTTAATACTTTTTAAATCGCGTGAGTTAAAAATTTATTAACTAACAATCATTTTATGCAATCTTAACAGCCGCCACAACTGTCAGATGCACACTGACTGAAAATTAACTGGATAAAATTAAAATTTTAAATTAATAATGCATTTCTAAATATAAAAAGTATCAATTATTTTTAGCATTACTTAAGGACTTACCAATGCACGTAATCTATTTCTCGCTTAAAATAACCACTTTCTTGCTGCTTGATTCTAGCTCCATCTCTAGTCATGTCGAAAAACTGCGGTTGTCTTATTCTCCTCATTCGTTCCATGTCTTTCCATTGTTGGATCCTTAGATTTCTTCTGGCAACTTCATCCCTGGCTGCGTAAAAATCATTCATAACCAGATTATGTTTGTTCCATTCCTGATCCTTTTCTATCTGCGGACGGGATGATTCGCTTCGTAGATACAAAGCTCTTCTCATTTCCTCATCTCTTTTTCCCGGATTAAAACTTGAGGCAACATTGAGGTAAAAAAATGATATTAAAACTCCTGCGATCAACATCTTCAGTTCTAGATATGGCGGCCTTTATTCATAAACGCTGAGAAGTGAATGGTAAAATTACTTAGATAATTTTCCCGCTTTATGCTATTTCGATTCCCAAGAGGTCAATGGGCGTTACATGTTTGAAGCAACTTAAATTAATCCCAAACTAATTCAATTGAAATAAACATTTAGATTGCCCAAATCAACATTTAATCACAATCATTTCAATTTTGATGTGCGAAAACAACGTTCAACAAAGACACAATGCCTAATAAGCAATTTGTGAATTGAAATTACATTTTCCCATTGGATTAAACTAATTACCGGAGAATCAGGACCCGTTGAAATCAGAGTTTAAAGATATAAGAAAAGTATACTGGTTACGAAGTTGTGTAATCGACCGGGAACGAAGTTTCTTTTTGCATTCTGTGCTGCAATGCAAACCTGGTTCTTTGTTGATGTGCATGCGCTTTGGATTACTAAGAATACATATTTTGTGTATGGAATGCAATAACTGCCTTATTGATTTTCCTTAATTCGCCATGAAACGACAAATTCGTGTTTTACTAATTACTACCTTTACTAATCTACCACATAGAAAATTGAACCTACCATACACTTCGTCGATTCAACTTAACAAAACAGTTAAAGAAATGCAGTTAAAGCATTTAACATTACAGCGGAACTACTGCATTTAATAGGCCCATAAAATTGCCAAATAACACCTAAATAAGCTAGACATTCTGGCATTTTGGATTTCATTGGTTTCGCCAATGTAGGTTCAACAAGATTTATTGCTTATTTAACCGAAATTTTAACAAGGCGCGTTTTACTTTAATAGATAGAGTAGTTCTTTACATTAATTCTGTAACTCTCAATTTTTTATTGACAGCAAGGATGTACTTTTAAAAATAATGTTCACGTCTGTCTCTAATTGACCACTTTATAAATCTATTGTTTTAAGAATAATTCATCTTCTTTCAAGTTAGAAGTACCCTTTGTTTTAGATTAATAGCTTTATTTAACTAAATAATTTTTTTACAATACAACACTAAAGGACGTAGACATTATACGTGGAAAGATAACAAAAAACATTGATAGTTGACATTACTGAACGACACAACATAAACTAAAATATCGATTTAACAGTTCAACTTTCTCGGATTATTGCTAACTCATTTGTAATCCGCACGTCGTCGTCGCACATGCTACGGACGGAATAGTTTCTGGAACCACGCAGACATAGAATTGCCGAACGCACCAAACTAAACGAAATTTTGCGTCTCAGCCACGCTACAACTTCTCCCTTTGTTTCATCTCTTTTTTCCGCGATCATGTCGGCTACTCTGGATACGAAAACACTTGTTTCTCGACTCATACCTTCATTGATGCAAAATATTAGAGGTGTAAACGTCCCATGTTTGACGTCTATGATGCGTCTGTTATAAGATCTTTTTTTCTCTTTTTCTTGAAAAGTAAATAATGATGACATTGTTTGGCGTCGATAACTTGGAGCAATGGGATTAAAAATCCTTACATCTAAAAATGCTCGTTGTCCTCTCTGCCAAAAACCTCTTACACTTATGTCAGCTCTTGCTTCTGCGTCTGTAACTGCAGAACGGGGAAAATCAGTTGCTTCAGTGGTCAGGGGAATCAGGGGAGGTTCACAGCGTATGTCCCTGCATACCTCCTGCAATAAGGTAACCATCAGATCGCGCAGTTTGTTGTGTCGAATATTCACGAAACCACCAACATGACATGACAATGCATGTTCAATAGAATTTTGTTTGCCACAAGCACAAACTAGTGGCAATCCTTTAATGCTCCATCCGTAACGTAAAGAAATACTGTCAAGAAATTCACGCTTATTCAGGCAAAATCCATTTTTTACCACGGATACCCAATGCTTCCATATGAAAGGCTAATAATCAAATTACTCGTCGTTAAAGGTCAAGTAAACTGGTTGGTGAGCGTCACAATATCTTAAATTTTTCCCTATTCCATAAGTTTTGTAATAAACTATTAAGCTAATTTAAAAAGGAATTTTAACGTAATATATTGTTGTCAAAGGTCGGCATTATCTGCTGTTCATGATAAAATTGATGGCCACCGTGTTGGAGAGCATTCTACATTTTGTGCTGTTATGGCAGGTGTGTTAAACTAAAAACCACTTCTTCCAAATTACACTTTCATTTGGGTTATGTTGATAATTGATTTTTTGAGACAATTAACTTCCTATAAGATCTTTGTAATAAAAACGCAAAATTTCAGTGCCTTCACGTTTAGAAAAATTCTTTTAATTGAAGGGAGCCCTAGCTCCCATTCGATCTACAAAAGTTGTGCAAGCACAGCAATCGCATAACTAAACAACGGCCTAAGATATCAATCATTTCTTCATGCTAAGCGCTAAGCAGAAAGGAACTTTATAGCCTCTGGTATGACTCGGCCGGGGTTTAAACCGAAGACCTGCCTCACTGGAAGCAAACGCTCTACCAAAGACTATCAGTCAGTAAAGAATTAATTGGTCGTGTTCTATAAGAATGCTCTACGCCACGTTTTGCAGTGCGTTAAGTTTCTACGTCAATTGACAATCTGGTTGTAAAGATTCAGGTGTTAGATCGTCTTCCGATTTTGAATTCGGAATAACTTTGCGGGTGTTTTAATAAAGTAAAAAGGCCTGTATCCCAGCATTCATTTTTAATAGCAAAAACAATAGCAAAAACTATATACACAGTAATACACGTAGTTAATATTTAAAGATAAATAACAGTAGCACTCAAGCTGCAACTCCCGGAAGTTGCAATAAACAAAAATCCATTTTCTAAAAAAAAAAATCACAATGTATAACTGAATGATGTTTCAAAAATAAGGCATAGTCGTGGGAAATCAAAAATTGAATTACGTGACAGCCGCATTTTCTTAAGACTAATCAAACATATACATGTTAGCTTAGCCATGCTTAAAGTCCTGAATCTGTAATGTAAAATTTTTGATTAAAACTCACAATTTTCTGCGTAAAATGCGACAATAATTTCTCGGCATCTTATTAATTAAAAAAGTCGGAAATTCCGACAAAAAATTTGCCTGAATGGCCCATCTTGCTGACATTTTAAAGAACGTAATTTATTGCATATCAGAATTGATGTAATAAACAGTCTTATTTTTCCTTTTTGCTGCACAAAGAACAGGAATGTCTGAAAATGTAATTGAAGGATAAATATGTGAACTTAAAAATGTGATGTAAACAAACAGTGTTTTTAATTATCCATTCCTATTCAGAATTGTTTTTCTACAAAAAAAATATTTCATGTAGCTGTATAAGTTAATTTTTCTGATAAATACTTACGCATTTCATTTTACAGCATCTAAAAATAATCGATATTAAATGTTACAAATATAAATAACGAAATAATGAACATTATGACTTACAATTGTGGATCATATTCATTTTTGCAAGTGTCCATGCTAAAAAGAAAACCGCTTATTATTCATAAACACTTATATCCAAATGGAGAATATAGTAATTGGTTTTCGGTACCACATTATCTGCAAAGAAAGTACAGAACACTTTCTTTCTTAAACAAAGTGATATGGAGTCCAAGAAAACATCAAGCGCCGTTTAATACTTTTTAAATCGCGCGAGTTAAAAATTTATTAACTAACAATCATTTTATGCAATCTTAACAGCCGCCACAACTGCCAGATGCACACTGACTGAAAATTAACTGGATAAAATTAAAATTTTAAATTAATAATGCATTTCTAAATATAAAAAGTATCAATTATTTTTAGCATTAATTAAGGACTTACCAATGCACGTAATCTATTTCTCGCTTAAAATAACCACTTTCTTGCTGCTTGATTCTAGCTCCATCTCTAGTCATGTCGAAAAACTGCGGTTGTCTCATTCTCCTCATTCGTTCCATGTCTTTCCATTGTTGGATCCTTAGATTTCTTCTGGCAACTTCATCCCTGGCTGCGTAAAAATCATTCATAACCAAATTATGTTT
This sequence comes from Hydractinia symbiolongicarpus, assembly GCF_029227915.1. Lineage (NCBI taxonomy): Eukaryota > Metazoa > Cnidaria > Hydrozoa > Anthoathecata > Hydractiniidae > Hydractinia > Hydractinia symbiolongicarpus. The sequence goes on along the minus strand of NC_079875.1, from coordinate 17,527,937 downwards.
GTTCCATTCCTGATCCTTTTCTATCTGCGGACGGGATGATTCGCTTCGTAGATACAAAGCTCTTCTCATTTCCTCATCTCTTTTTCCCGGATTAAAACTTGAGGCAACATTGAGGTAAAAAAATGATATTAAAACTCCTGCGATCAACATCTTCAGTTCTAGATATGGCGGCCTTTATTCATAAACGCTGAGAAGTGAATGGTAAAATTACTTAGATAATTTTCCCGCTTTATGCTATTTCGATTCCCAAGAGGTCAATTGGCGTTGCATGTTTCAAGCAACTTAAATTAATCCCAAACTAATTCAATTGAAATAAACATTTAGATTGCGATTTCTTGTAAAGAATGGCTCACTTATGAATCATCTTTAACAGCCATAAAATTGTGATTTTGCGGTGTAGGCTAAACCCAAAGAATAGTCCCACGGGAGTTGAATTGATTGAATAGCAGTTGATATCACAGAGTACGTTTTCAAGCACATAGCCACAACTGTCAAATTGTAGCAAGAAGTTTGTTGTTAATCACATGTTACGAAATACAAGTTAAAACTAAAGTCCATAAGGGTCTTGGAAGATATTGAAAATATTTTCTAAAAATATGTAATGATCTACGCTTAACATACGGACTGCAAAAAAACGACCGCAATCCCTGCGCCTAGCGTATAAATATTTTCCAGCCTAGAATATTGGGTTTTTAGTCTTTAGTTTTCATTACATGTCTAGCAATTATTTTATTGAGGCGCTAAAATGACTATAATTATTATTATCTTTTTATCGTATATTGACTATGGAAATTTCAAACTGTTTCTATATAATACATTTGTGTTCTAATGTTATTTATTGGCCAACACTTACGTAATAGGGTGCCTTTTGTGCTAAAAATATTAATTAAGCCAAAAATGGAGTGTCAAAACGATAAAAAGTAATTTGTCGCAACGTAGGGGCGTAAATTACGCCCACATGGCGCAAAATATTATGTGAGAGCGTAATAAAAGGCGTAAGCACAACACAATAAAATGTAAATCTAATATATTGATCACATATAGTAAAATGCACTTTATATTCTAAAAAAATATTCCATGTTTAATTTTTGCATAAGAGACCTTAGAAATATGAGCGTAGATGGCCACCTGCTAAAAGGGCGCAATTTTAATTTTTTCTTGTAAAAGTAAAATAGGCCAGTCAAACAAAAGTTACAAGTAACAAAGAGAAGGATAGGGCATTTTTGTGTAGGCCCGAAACCAACAAAGTAAATGAATAACTAAATTCACAGTTGTTTTATAAGTCAATTTTTTGTTTGTTTCTGAAAGAAGCAGATATTCTTCATCATTGATTATACATAACTCCAGCTTATGCAAAAGCAAATCCTCTATCTTGTTTCGATGATATGGCATTTAATTTGGCGAAATTATTTTTTAAAAACAAACCGAGGACGGACTCCGAAGGCTAGCAACCATGGAAACAAAAGTTGCCGTCAGTTCTCGGTTTGTTTGCGAAAGTTCACTAATGTGTCACCCACGCAAATCTATTTAACAAAATCAATCATTTAGGGACATCTTTTCCGCAAAACGTTTTTCCCCAATAAAAATGTATTTTAACCCCATTTTTCGTGCCAATGACAATTAAAATAGCTATATGTCACTTCACTTTAATATAATTCAGAATTTTTGTTTTTCTCGTCAGGATAATAAACACATGATGTTTCCTATGATTTTTTTTACAATAAAAGCCCCATATACGTTTTGTTTTCAATTAAATGTACATCTGTTATAAATAGTCCAATGCATTAATGCAAATATACAAATAAAAAAAAACATAGGCAATACTTTATTTTTATCCAAGTGAATATTTAAATTCTGAACAACGCAATGTAAGCGTAAAGTTAGTACGGATAAGGTACCTTAGGTCTTCCTTATAGGTGCAGTAACATTTCATAAAAAAAGTAAAGAAAATCATACAAGTCCTGTTAAAAATGCTTTCTAACAAACAACAACGAAAATATCTGATTTAATTATTCTCACCCTTCAACTTAACCTTTACTTGCTCTCTTTACATAATGAATTTCCACAAGAATGTTTTTAACTACAATGTAATTAACTCGCGTAGGTAGCGAAGGGTTAATGTGCAAAAAACGCTATAAGATGGCTGACAATTGGACAGCCTTTAATTTGAGAAATCTGATGCAGCGAGCAGTGGATACTTATTTGGTAGATTCAAGGAATTAAATATACTCTCTATAACAATGATGGACGCGTATACAATCGGTGTTTTGTTACTTATTGCAGGTAAATTTGTTAATTGGTGCCAAACGGAACCAAATATAAGGACTCTGATGCCTTGAATTAGCTTCTTATTTCAACATGGAATTTCAGCAATATTACAACTTCATAACATATTTGTTAACCCTATTCCTACCGAGCAGGTGCTCATTCGGCTCTCCCTGTACATTATCATTTGCCATTTTTATGTCTTTTCTCTTGTGTACTGAATTTTTTTGACTTTTAATATCTCATCAATAGTCATCATTAGTCATGTGACATAAAAAAATTAGAATTACCAATATATTTTTTCTTCGTGTTACTATTGCCACACAACATAGAAATAAGGCAAAAACGGTTATAATTTGACACTTTTGCTCATTTGTAAGCACATTCCGTTTTGTGTTAAATTAAAGTCTCTTTTCGACTATGCATATATGAATGCTGTGAATGCAATAGCCGACCTTTTTGATTTTTAACATTTTTTTTCAAATTTCAGAAAACATAAATAGCACTTGCAATTGACAAGTTTTAGGCATTGTAGGTTTAAGGGGGTTACATTAGTGGCAAAAAGTCCCGATCGGAATAGGATTGATACTAGCAAGTTTTCTTTACTACGAAACAGTTTTTATGCAATATTGCAGTTTATTAGAATGGTTTATTAGAATTTATTAGAATGAATTATAAGTGGTTAAATGGGAAGGGTTTAGAGAGTTCGAGGGAGCAAAAAAACTGAGGAACACTGATAGACACTGCGTCATCATGCAGCTTACTGTAAAACCAAACTTTTTAATTTTAGATATCATGTTAATCTTATTTAGATTTAGCGAAGGCGTTTCCATTGTCCAGTGATCAACCAACCACGACCGATGTTCATGAAAATATGGATGGTAAGTATTCCTTTCCAACGAATCAAAATAAGTGAAACTAGGAAAATATTCGTAAGGAAAGGCAAAGAAAAGTATGCTTCAATGCTAATGTTTTGTTACATATATGTTACCCCCACTTACAAGGTTACCTTACTGGGTTTTTAATTAAATCGTGAGGGGCTGTTTGTTTTGGTAATTAGCTACTATAATTAGTTTTAAACACGTCCTAAACGTAAATCCTACATCCTTATCCTTTTCCTGTTAATTGCGCGAGTTGATGGGATTCAATAACAAAGATGTGTCCAACTTCATCAGATTTCATTACATATTATGTAACACAATTGTGATGAAATGTATGCTAGGTCAAAGTAACAAATTCTTGAATGTTATTGATTCATCGTTGATAGATTATTTTGACTTAATATAAAAAGGTTTTCTAATAAACTAAGTGCTCCTTTTCTAAGGAATGGAGAAATAAAGCTTGAACCAATCAGAAGCTGAAATATTTCCTTCAAGGTAAACCCATGTGACAATGTGGTAACTGGTTGCACTACCGCAATTCCTTTTAGGTTAACATGCTCAACTAGTTATTAGCCTGTGGGAAAATTCTCAGTTGTAGCTTCAAAATTCCACCGGTTATGTATTTCGTGAATTCTTAGCATAAGGTGACGATTTCGCTACCATTTTGAACAAGATACGGCTATTATTATAGACTAACCAGAGACCCGGAATTTCGGCGTCGAGTCACGCTAGCTTTAGCAGAATGCTGTCTCGAAACTTAAGTTCCTAGTTAAAATCTTAAAATTGGTTTGTTTAAGATTTATACATGGCTAGAAAACGTAACGATATATCTATCTTAGCATATGAGAGCTGAAAAAATACTTATTTTTATAGATACAAAGAATTTGGAAGACAAAAGGGTCAAAAGGAGATCTACAAACCTCACGACACTTCCAAACCAAAAATGACATTCGCAACTTGTGTGGGGGTTTCTGGGTTCTGCCCTGAATCCGAAATTAAGCTGCGTAAAACAAAAAAACAAAGGGTCCGCAAATTATCGGTTTCTGCAATAATTTTCCAAAAAAAGCTGCGCGTAACCATTTTGAACAGAATGCGGCTATTATTATAGAGATACAGGCCGTTAGCCTGTGGAATTGGTGCATCCTTGGCATAACTTGGAGATTCGGCTGCTATTTTAAACAAAATATGACTATTTTTATAGAGATAGGTTTGGTAAATTTAAACAATTTCGATTAAAAAACATTAATGTTTTTCTAATAATTTTTTTGAGAGATATGTTGAGAAAACGTAGCTATGCTTAAGAAGTTTTCTATTCCAAAAGATCTTATTTCTTTATAATGATCGAATTTCAGCTGTTGCCTGTTGGTAGGTTACCATCACCATCCATTTGTAAGTGGGAAACGATCAATTTTTTCACAAAATATTAAATTTGATCTTTCAATCTTTAGATCATTACATGGATTCAATGACCTCAGCTATGGAAATGATTCTTTCTATAAATAACGCTCACGAAAAAGGTAATGTAAAAGATTTCAAAGCGCAATTAAGTGTATTTAGTATTAACGTATTGCACAAAAACTATTAATTCTAATACTTTTTATTCACCTAAAACCTGGACATAATAATGTGTGAATGGACGCTTTTGGCCATTTCTTAGAACATAAAAAACTCTTGACATTACTCTGTAACCGGGACGTCAAGAATGCGCTGGATGCCTGTCTAATGGACCAATCTGCTCCATGACCTGGAAGGACCCATAAATCGTGAAATTGGGAGTTTTAGCGTAAAAATATTAAAATAGTTTTTGATGTTGCATCTAACAAAAAAACTTCTAAGATCTAAGCGAACATTGAAAATTTTAAAGTGCGTGTTACTTCCATAGAAACAGCGTTCCCAATGGTTTGTGAAAACTTCTCCCTTCTTATGTAAGGGCTTTCACTCTTAAATAATCCTAAGCCTTACACCCAATTTGACTGAAGTTGTGCATAGGTTGTGTATTTTGGTTTTCTATTTGTTGCTAGAATTTAAATCCACTCGATATTTCCGGGAATAAAGGTGGCTTATCTTTATACATATAGTTTACAATGTTTCGTAAGGCAGACGCGTTTTTCCAGTGAATTATTGTTAATTTTATGTTTTGTGCTTTTTATCATTCAGAAATGCCTGATGTCGCATACGGCGATGTGATTATGCACCAATCACAAAGCCGCAAACGAAGATCGACGTCAACGCGTAACTTATGGTCAAATGGAATCATTCCCTACATAATTAAACCCGGTTTCCGTACGTAACTACTCAATACTTTTGTCACAACAGATACCTGTATTCATGGGCTAAGTTTGTTTTTTGTCTCAAATGGTTTGTTTTTTCTTCCTTATTTTTTGTAATCTGAATAGCAATGTCTAACATTTAGTCAACATCTCTGGAACAAGTCAAGTTGATGTCATTCGCAGCGCAATGAGGGACATTGAAAATGTAACTTGTGTGAAATTCCAAGAATACGAAGCTGATATTGTACCATCGACGCATGTGGAGATTCGCACAGGGAAAGGGTAAGCATAGTTGCAAAGAAATATTTATTTAACGTAAATTTGCATTTTCTACTGCTTTAACGTCTAAATCTTTCCCCGTCAATTACACCAATTTTCTATACAGTTGTTTGACTGGACAATCTATATAGCACACAGATTCAACTAAATTACTACAGTTCTAGATTATACGCTTCACGATACACAAAGCTAAAAAATTATAACATATTGTAAATATTACATGAAATAAAATTAAAAAAACTTATGTGAAACTCTCCGATGGTTGGTAGTAGAGTGTTCGATTCTAGTGCAGAAAGTCTCGTGTTTAATTCTGGCCGAGTTATGCCAGAATATAAATGTATGGATAGCTCCTTTCTGTTTGACGTTCGGAATGATACTAGGATTGATATGTTAGACGGTTGTCGAGATCAGCGGCTTCCGTATCTCAAATGGGAGTTTTAAATGCATTAATACACTCATTGATAACAGCACCATTTGGAACTGGGGCTATCCTTGGGAATATTAGTAATAATAATAATAATAAGAAGAAGAAGACTAACGATTATAAAGTATAAACAACTCCAAAAGTTTTTAGTTATGTGATATTGCCTTTTTCGATATCACATAAACTAGCCATGTGAGACAAGTAAAATTTTTATGTGGATGAGACTAAGAGATAGTTGCAAGCCTATTAAAAATTCACAGGAATTCACGAAATCCTCTACTGGTCCTGAGTTACCAATTTTAATTGGAGTTTCTGGTAATAAGCTCTAATAAGAAAGACTCGAAACATATCAGGCGTCCCTTTTAACAGAGGTTAAGAAGATTATGCATCGCTGCATTATTTAAAACTCCATATTGACATGCCACTAGTTGCAGATCATCAGTTGGAATGGTTGGTGGAAAGCAAGAATTAATCTTGGAGAGATTCGGTTGCATAAGGAGATCAATTATTCTGCATGAACTGCTCCATGTTCTTGGAATATATCACGAACAATCACGTACAGATCGTGACCAACATGTAACAGTTCACACCGACAGGATCAAAGCAGGTGAGTTGATTTAGTTTACATCATTGACAATCCCGCACAGATCGGGCCAAACATTTCATAGAATTATAATTAGACGATTTAAAAAGCCCATACCATAACAAAATCAATAAAATTAGGATGGAGGAAAGATGGAATTGAACGTTTATGTGACTTAATCTGAAATAATGAAACTCTTCAGAAATGTCATACTGATTTCTTTTATTCCTTGCTTTTTCCTTCATTTTAATAACTAAGTAATTTTATCACTGGAAAATGACGCGCAACGTTTGTTTCTCTAAAACCAAAGCAAAGGGGATTTTAAAGAAAACTTAAATGTGGAATTCCGATTCTATTCTACTTGAAGGTCACGATGAAGATTTTGCAAAAGAGATAGACGACGAGAGTTTGAACACGCATTATGATATTTTTTCGATCATGCATTATGGAGAGTAAGTATCTATAAATTATAGATCGCCTGTTGCAACAACATATATCTCTTTAATAATAGCCGTACTTTGTCTGTCTGTCTGTGTGCGATAAACGAGTTCCGGGCGGAAACAAAAAATGTGATATATAAAGGACGGGATTGCATTTTTCCACGCAAAATGGTACTGCGAGTATCGAGCAACACATAATGCGGTATAAAGAGTACGGGCGAACACATGAATCTTTCCATGGACCACAGACTAGTCTTAAATAATACCAGTTTTATGTTGAAAATGGCTGCCAAATTGCTATGTTGTGCATGAAGTAGCTGTGCTCAGAATATGTACGACAGTAAACATTTGATTCTTGGACTATATACGACATGAAGATTTTAAATACTTTCATGGTTTCTTAAAGGGTTCTTTACAGGGTTTCATTGTAAAAGGTTTCCGTGAATCACAGATACACATGTAAGTCATAATATTGCAAAAGGGTTAAGGAATATTGAACATTGGAAATTTTTGAAATAGTGCCATAGATACTAAATCTCCAATTACGTCATTGATAAGTTATTAGATTGCCATCTAGTAATATCCTATCTTGCTATTAGAAATAAATAAGAAATAAAAACAATGAGGAGAACCCATCTTCTGTAATTTCGTTTTGATAGTGCGTTATAATATTGCAAGTATCTACTTTGAGACAAATAGTTCTTTGCAATAAAATAGTAGCAATGAAGAAGAATCTATTCTACCTTGAGGGAACATTTTATTCATATATTAGGACCGCAATTTCTATAATAATAATACCTGTTTTCTATCTGTGTGTGCGTGCGCGCGCAAAAAAGGTTGTGCTACGGCACACGCAATAGTGTGGCATCTAACGGGCGACCCCTGGTGACACCATTTTGTTCTTTGCTGCATTTGAGTACAGGTTAGGGACTGATCTATCTTTGTAAAATGTTATGTTATGTAAAATTTGACAGTATTGTATTCTTTGCTACCTATAGGTACGCTTTCTCAAATGGAAGTGGTACAACTCTTAGTTGGAACATTGACCCTTTCGCACCTCTTGGTGGCAAAGAACTAACCCAATATGACATTCTTCATATCAACAGCCTTTACAATTGCCCTCAACCTGTTGTAGAAAAACCAAACAACGGTGAGTATATATTGTATCTTTGGTTGGAGTTACTTCGCAGAACAAAGGTTTGACTCATTTTAATTTTTTTAGGAACTTCATTGCTTTGAAAAAAATGCGAGCATAACTTTATTAAGTTTTATAAAACCAAAATTTGAAAGATAAAAATATTATTATTATTTTGTTGTTACAAGCCATGAGAAGTAATACATATGGTGATTTAAAGCCCGCCAAAAACAAAAAAAGAAATATTTACGATTTTAATATGTTTATCTGATGCCCTTTTCATATTAAATGCCTTTACTTTCTCCCCAAAAATGTTTCCTGAAATCAGGGTGAAGGCTGCACAAAATAATGACAATATAAATTCTTATTTCTTTTCCTTTCAGTATGCGCTGATCGTAACAACACATGTACTTTCCTTAGCAACATTAGCATAGATTGTCAAGATCGCTACTATCGGCAACAATGCCCAAAGACCTGTGGAACATGCACTGGTCCTGAGAATGATCGCTGTGTCTTTTTTACAAACCATATGCATACCGGTGAATGTAAACATCTGGCCGAGCTCGGACATTGCGCTAACGATAGTCACTTCTTCATCATCGATGTTTGCGTGAGGGCGTGTTGCGAGAAGGGTTTTTATAGAAATTCTTATGATGTATAATTTTATGTATTTTAATTGATACATACTTTGTTAGTATTAATACGTAGAACCTTGTTATAATACCGCGGAACCTCTTTAAAACAGACATCCTTTAAAGAGGGCTTCTCCTTAGGACGGACATAAAAAATCGTCCCGGACGTCGTCGGCACCTTCTTGATTTAAATTTGATGCGTTTAAAATCGTTGTTTATTGAAATTGTTTGTAAGATTTAATGGAAAAGGACAACATGAAAATGTCAAAAGAACTGATTTTTGTTGAATCAAATGCTATTGTGCGGAAAGAGTGTATGCAATATTATCAAAATAACTGATTTTTGTTGCAAACTGTTTTTCTTTAACATTTTGGATTAAAAGAAAATATGCAATAGATATACAAAAATAATTAAATTTGGCAATTTTTGATTTTGTCGTTATTATCATATTCTACATAGACCATCGGTATGCAATAGACCAAAATAAGAGAATTGAGTATTATTTAGAATTTGTATTTTGTGTTGCAAATTTTGGTGCAAACTATTTGCTTTTTAAATTTGACTTTCGTGGGGAAAGAGCATATGTAAGACAAAAAACATTTTAGCCAATTAGTTTAACACCATATCAGCTGTTATTTTTTATATATATATTATGTAACCTTTTGTAAAAAACTAATGTATGAGATTTGAGATTTATCTAATGTAAGATTTTTGTTAATTTAAGGCTTACAACCGTTCTTTTTGAATTTTTGTGTAAAGTTTGGTGAAAAAGGACCGTATGCAGTATGTCGAAAAACGTTTATGATAATTTATCCTTGCAAACCATTTTTGACATTTAAGATAAAATTTCCTGTTAGAGGCACTATGCATTATTTGAAAGGTAGTTAACTGTTTATTCTTCACATTTGGTGTCAACCTTTGGCAGGGTGGATTGTGCAATAATATAACCAATTTTGATGAAGATTTGTGTTTGACATGTTGCTAAGTGTGGTTGTTAAGAGTTTAGAGATCAGCTTTTTTTGTTTCACACATGATAAAATATGTTACCACATACAATTTGAATGATTTAAATTTCATGGGCCGGATTTATATTGAGATGCTTTGGCCAACGTTTTTCTGAATAATTTTCGCATTGTAAGAAGAAGTAATTTTAGTAGCTTTATAGTTTAAATGTCACAAATATACCGCAGCTGTTAGACACCTTCAATTTTGTTAGCCACTTATATAATTAAAATTGTGAAGTGAAGAGAATCATTACCAGTCTCCGGAATGACTGCTCCACCGGATACCACCAAATAACAGTAAAATTCCTGAAACCAGTTGCTGACAATATCGTCCACATCATTACCAATTCCATCGACAAACAGATCTTTCTTGACAGCTGGAAAACAGCGCAAGTCTGCCCAATACCAAAAGTTGACAACCCGCTGCATCTGAAGGACTACAGGCCAATCTCCATTCTGCCAGTACTGTCAAAAGTCTACAAAAAGGTGATGTGAAAATGTGAGCCATCTACAACAACACACAATCAGGTTTTAGGAAAGGACACTCAACCACCACAATTCTCTTAAAATTCAGAGACGAAATTCAAAAAGCCTTAACCAGAAGTGTTACAACAGCAGTATTGATTGATTACTCAAAAGCATTTGACACTATTGACGACCGTATTTTTTAAAAAGAACTCGCTGCTTTCAACTTTGACAAAAGCAAGATCAAAATCCTATCGAGCTATCTTACCAGCAGGAAGCAGTTTGTACAAATTGACAACAAAACATCATCTCACATTCCCATATGCTTTGCCGTTCCTCAGGGAAGCATTTTGGGTCCTGTTCTTTTTAACATCTACGTAACCGAGTTACCTGCAAATATCCACTCAGAATCCATACAGCGGCTTCGAAACTGTGCTGCTGGATACGTTCTTTGTCGTCACGCCAAGCACCTGAAGAATTGTCCTCAATTGGTTGCAAATTCGAGAAAACATTGATTATAATGTCGTTAAACTGGTGCATCGTGGGCTCAACGACAAGCTTTGGCCAGGTTACTTCAAAATAAAAATCATTAGCCACACGAGAACAATACGATCTAATGCTCAAGGTCCATTGATCGATCACATTAATAACCCGAAAACCTCCCAAAGCCAAGCGAAGATATTTAATGAACTTCCTTCGGCGGTCAGGCAAATAAAAGAGAAATAGAGTTTTTATTTAAAAGCAAAGCAATTTTATAGAGACAAAGCTCTTGCTCGTACATTATCAATTTGATTCTAATCTCTTTCTTTTTGGATTTTATTTTGCCAATCTTGTTTGATTTCTTTTTAAATGTTCCATTCTATTCCAGGTTTCAATATCAGCTTTTGTATTCCAACGCTCTTCATTCTACCGTAACGCGATTTTAAAGTCAGTTTTTATGTACTCTTCACTTCTGATATTATCCGTTTTTAAACTAACATTTATTGATAATTTATCTAAATTGTATGTACTTTTATTACCCCACTGTTGAGTATTTTCGAATGTTTACGTTTATTCGAACGTTCTCGGAAAATTTGATTGGTTTTTTTTTTCACGTGACCAGTCTATATGACGCCGTATTAACCGACATCAAAACAAAAACAAAACAAGAAAGTTAATTTAAAGTGGTAGAAAAATGTCAATTACTCCTTGTTTTCGTCTGGTAGACGATAGTTTATTTGACGATTTAAATGAAATAGACGAATTCATAGCAGGACAACAGTCAAAAGCTACAAAATATTGTAGGACGTTTGCAGCAAACACCTTTGTCAGGTATTGTTGAAGCATTCAAGAATATAGACCACCTCATCTCATACCACCAGAAGAACTGAACAACACACTGTGCAAACTATTTATTAATGTCAAACAAAAGAACGGAAAAGAATATGAACCTGACTCCCTTACATCACTACACCGTGGCTTACAAAGACATCTAGACAGTATGAAAGTTCCTTTTAACATCCTCGTTTATGATGATTTTGAAGAGTCCAGAAAAGTGTTAGCAGCAAAACGAAAACAGTTGACAAAACTTGGGTACGGAAATAAACCAAATGCTATAAGGGAATTGGAGGAACATGAAATTGAAAAATTATACAAGACTGGCTTTTTTGGAAAACAGGATGCACTCACACTGCAAAGAACAATGTGGTGGGTTATCTCATTACATTTTGGCTTTCGTGCAAGAGATGAGGCAAGAAAGTTGCTTTGGGGAGACATTGTGTTGGAAAACGATCCAGAAAGAGGGGAATGTTTAGTTTTGGTAAAGGAAAGAGGTACGAAAACCAGAAAAGGAAATGAAAGGGAAGAAAAAAGATTTTTCTATCCCACTGCATATGCCACCGTAACGGAAAGATGCCCAGTCTCCCTTTACAAAGAGTTCAAAAAACATCGACCGGAGGAATTGCTGATGGAAAACTCGCCTTTTTTTCTTACATTGAGGCAAAAAATTGACTACACAAGAGAAGACAGTTGGTATTTGAAAACTCCCCTAGGGAAAAATAAAATTGAAGAATTTTTAAGTTCCAAAAAACACGGGCTTACAGGCAGAAAAGTGGCAAATCATTCCGTTAGAAAAACATCGATTGGAAAGCTTTTGGATGCAAATGTCCCCGAAGTTTATGTAGCCCAACACAGTGGTCACAAAAATATTGATTCGTTAAGAAATTACAAATCAGCTAGTACCACTCACCGTTACAAAATGTCAAACATCTTGAGCTCAAATAATAACCAACTTGACGTACATAACCAATCGACAGCTCTTAATACTTCCAGTTCCACGCAGTCTTCAACCCTCTCTTTATTTTTTTCCGGAGGAAATTTTAACAATTGTATATTTAATTTTAATACGAACACTCCACCAGCGAAACGACAAAGAATTGAATTTTAAAACTGTTTTGAAAATATTCTATTTTTAAAAGTTGTATTGTATTGTTTATTTTTGAACGAGTTGTGGATCGAATGTCTGTGTACGTTCGGAATATAAAGAAAGTTACATGGTTTCCACCTAAGCCTTTTTTGTTAAAGACCCCTGGACTCTAAAACCTTTTTTTCATTAATGGTTATGAAATAATCAGTGGGGTAGTAAATGACTTATTAACCTTATTAGCCTGTCTATACGGGAAAATATAGACCTCTGTCACTCGCATGGACCTCACTGCGCTCGGTCCATGACGTCATGACCTCGGTCTATATTTTGCCGTATAGACCGGCTAAACGGTTAATAAGCCATTATTTCTTTTTATTTCTTTTTTTGACTTTAGGGCGAAGAACCATTGTATAATATGGAACCCAAATTTATGCTTAATAATAATAATAATAATAACTAGTCGATAAAACCAGTGGAAAAATCCACTGAGGCAGGATATAATTGAAAAATAAGCGTCGTATGAATTTTGATAACATCAGCAACCCATCCGCAAAAAAATTAGAACCTTGTTTTTACGTTACCTATTGTGTAGATCCTAAAGCGCTGATCAAGAAAATGTATGTAGTCACGTGCTTTTGATGAATGGTTAATGAGATATAAGGGTTTAAAAATAGGTTGTTTCAGATGTTTTGCTGACGACAGCAGTGAAGATCCCAAAAAAAATTAGAGAAATTTATTTTATTTTTTTATTGTGATGTGTAGAGGTTAAAACGTTGATCAAAATAATGTATAGGATGATATGTTTTCGACGAATGCAAAAGGAGATATAAGGGTTTAAAAATTATGCTGACGTCAACAAAGGCCCGTGAAAACACAAAAATTTTATTATAGAAATTTATATACCTCTTGCCTTCCTCGTATAGATCTTGAAACGCTGATCATGTACTTTTGACAAACGGTTGGTGAGATATTAGAGTTTGAAGGTTTTTTGATGACGTCATCAACCCGTCCCTTCCGAAATGGATTCGAGAGAATGTAAACTGGGATAAACATATCACTATCGTTAACTCAAAAATTTCTGAATCTTTTGGTATTCTCTATAGGACTAGTCATGTATTGGAAACATAGTTTGGAGTAGTACTCACAAAACTAAATTGGAGTCTCTCTATCGGCAACAAAAACATGCCACGAGAGTAATTACTTTTTTTACAAAAACTAACCCCCCCATACATTTTATTGACCCCCTCCCGCCTTTATCAATGTTGAAATATCGTTACGGTCTACCCTGGCTCTCCAACATTGAGAAATGGGGGGAGGGTTTTTTTAAAACAAATCGTGTGCATCATATGTTGGGAACATATGATGCACACGATTGTCTGAATATTTCAAAAAATTGAGAATAGGTTCCCTTGCAAATAGACATCTAAAAATTTTTTTAGAGGCTAGACCACATATCAACAACAAATGTTGAGGTGAAAAAAACATTTTATAATTTGCAGAACATGATTTGCTTGTAATACATCAATCATTTTCAACTGAATTTTCAACTGTGCTTGCATGTATATTTCTGCGACTACTGATGATGCAGGGCCTCCCATGGCAACTCCGTCTGTTTGAGTGTAGAAGTTCTTGTTAAACAGATACCATGTTTTGGTTAGAACAAGTTCGACCAAACGCAGAAAATCCGGTACTGGATGCAAGCACACGAGACAACAGCATTAGTCACATCAGACAGACGTCTAAAGATTTGGAAAAGATTTGTTGACGACGTATTCGCCATAATCAAAAGATCTCATCTAGAAGAGTTCCATGAACACATCAACGGCCTACATCGACAAATCAAATTCACTGTTGAGCTTGAACACGATGGAAGTATCGCTTTCCTGGACACTTTGGTCAAACGCAAGAATGGTTCCTTTCAGTTTCAGTGTATCGTAAACCAACACACACTGACCAGTACCTTAACTTCGAATCAAACCATCAGAAATCTTGCAAAGAAAGTGTCATATCTTCATTACTGAATCGTGCCAACAGCGTAGTCAGTGACAAACAGGAGAGGAAAGAAGAAATTCGACGTGTAAGAAATGCATTAATCGCAAATGGATACAGTCATAAAGTCATCACGCAAGTAGAAAATAAAATGAAGAGAAGATGCAACGGAGACAACAAGGAAACATCAGAGGATTTCATCGCATCAGCATTCCTACCCTTTGTACCAGGTACTAGCGAGATCCCTCGTCGAGTTTTAAGGCAACACAAGATCAAACGCATTCTTAACTCTAAAGACACCCTAAGAAGCACTTTGCCTAAACCAAAAGACAAAATAAACCTGGAAGAACAATGCAATGTTGTTTACGAAATCCCCTGTAAAGATTGTGATGCAGTGTACATAGGCAAAACAAAAAGAAAATTTAAGCTACGAGTACAAGAACATATGCGCGCAGTGAGAAACGGAGATGTAAAGAAAAACGAAATTGCGGACCACAGCTGGAGCAGAAGGCATCAGTTTAATTGAGATGAGAAGAAAATCATTGACAGAGAATCCAGAACAACGGCCAGGAAGATTGAAGAAACCATCAACAGTGTAGCACGTAACAAACACATAAACAGCATCTCGTATCAACTTCCTGGGATGTGGTTACCAGCCCTACAGAAGAAGTAGTTACCTACATCTAGGTCCGAAACTGTTAATTACCGTAATTAGCTGTAATTATCAGCTCGTTTCTGATTGGTTAATTTTTATGAATTTCGATCCTCTACAATTATATAAATACATGCTCAACATCATTTTACTTTGCCCGATGATGGGAGAAGGATCTCCCGAAACGTCGCCTATTAAACTATCATGTTCAAGAAATGATAAACTTTCCACAGTAATATGAATACTGACAAACCGACAGACAAACAGAAATAATATCTTCAATAAAATGAAGAAAATAGTAATAAAATATTAATAATAACGAAATAGATAGATGAGTACAACTTAGCTGCCAGATCTGCTTATTAAGAATGGGTTGTTGCCAACCTATATACAAACCTTCCTTCACATTTAATTGCTATTTGGTAGACGCATAGTCTATAATAGAAAAAATAAGATTCATTACAACTGTATTTGCACTCCAAATTATTATTAAGATGTTTGTAGACATGGGAACTCTTGTCACTCTTTAAATGTTCCTTAACTCTAGTAGCAAAATGTCTGGTCGTTTGACCAATGTAACTAGTATTACAGCTAGCACAATAAATTTATAAACTACATTAGATTTAAGGGAACAAGGAATATATAGGCATTTTAGCCCCTCCCCAACCTGAATAGGCTTAACAAGGTTAGCTAGATGTAGAAGTAGTAATAAAATCGCGGTGCATCTTCAATCGCGATAGCGCGATGGTTTGATTTCGTCTCGGCTCATCGTCAGTTCGACGTTTTTGAGGTGGTTTAAAACAATTACTTTTATACGCACTATATTTACAAAGTGTAGAAAAAATATGCAAATTGGTCTGTTATTTTAATCTTCATTAATAATTCATGAATTGTTTCTGCACAAAAACATCGTTTCTCCATTGCGATTGTTAATATGCACAGCAACTTTAACTTGTTTTTTTCCGCGTTTCTACCGTCATTTCTATACCTTTTTGGGGAAATAATGGCAATTTAAATCTCCTTAATACTAAAGAAAAAAATCAGACACTGCATATTTCCTAAACTAATTAGTAATAATTAGATCGCAGTGTTTTTTTTAATTAACTTTAACTTGTTTTTTTTCCGCGTTTCTACCGTCATTTGTATACCTTTTTGGGGTAATAATGGCAATTTAATCCTCCTTAATACTAAGGAAAAAAATTCAGACAGTGCAGTCTTACGAAAGTTATTGGTAATAATAAGTTCGCAGTGATTTTCATTGAATACCTTTAACTTTTAATACTCTGACTAGACATTGGAATAAAAATAAGACACTTAGGTCACTCATCAGCTGAATTTATATGTTTACAAAGGTTACTAAACCTTTGTAAACATATAAATTCAGCTGATGAGTGACCTGTTTTTGTGTGTTGTGAATGATCTTATTGTTGTTGTTTTCTAAGCAATTCCAAGTTTTTTTGTAACAAAACTGCATATCTTGTAGTTTTGTTAACAAATACAATGATGAAGAATCATCGCGCTAGTAAATTGACAACAAAAAACTACATTATTTGCGACGTTCGGGTGTTCAATCACACTCATTTTCAAGCAATCAAAAACGTACTATGTTCTACTAAATATATACAAGTTTAACAGTAACCATAGTTACAGATTAAACACTAATTGTATAAATACAATGGAGCAGATCTAATGTTGTTATTCAACTGGGGACTATCCCGCATTATGAACAAACTCTCCCTAATCTCTAGCAAATACCGGTTGCTACCCCTAGAGAGTATACTAAAATCGTCAAGAGATGATGTGGTGTGACAGGCTTTAAGATAATCTTTAATTGCCGTGCTATTAGATTAGGTTGATTTCTTACCTGTTAAGGGAGACACTCTGAGGTGCTCGCTTGCCCGAACCTTAAGATGACGCGACGTCTCACCAATATAAGTGGCGTTGCAGCCACTGCACTTATATTTGTAAATGACACCTGACTTTAATTCTTTGGGCAACAGGTCTTTAAATCTGAAGAAGTTAGATAAGTTTTTCTAACTTCGTTCTCGTTTGTAAAGATGTTTTACCTAAAAAAGGGAGAACAATGTTTTTCTTCTCAGGTGTGTGGGTGACTTCTTTGGTTTTGCGAGATATTGAAGGAAAGCGTTTTTTGACCTTGTCAATAAATAGTTCAGGATAACCATTTCGAATAAAGATATCTTTGATTATAATAACCTTATGATGGAAAATTGATTAACTTGGACAAATTTTAAAACAACAATGAAGCAAAGCATAAATTAAGCCAAATTTATAGCTTTCAGGAATAAAACTATCGAAGTGCGTGTACACTCCGCTAAAAGTAGGCTTTCTATATGGATGTAATGAACTTTCGGTCCACATCGCGAATAATGGATATGTAGTGTGTAGAAAAGTAGTTTTGTTAACGTCATGATCCTATACATTTTCTCTATCAGTGTTTAAAGCTCTACAGATAGAGGCACGGGCTAAACCAAGTTTCTAAATAATCTTTTTTTTATACGTTTGTGAGACTTTGCGGACGACATCAAAATTCAAGTCACGGTTCTCTTTTCCATTGTTACTCTGTATAAGTGGAGTTTTTTCACCGGCCTTGTCTACTAGTCTTATATAATAATACGGAGAGTGTGTCTGCCTGTGTGTCTGTACCACACAAAGTGGGTGTGTTCACTTTGCTTTGATGTTGCCGAAAAAGTTATGTCGCATATGTTAAATTTTCTGACGTTACGGCGAGACGTCAATAACACTACTCTAACGTCAATATCTTATATTAAATTAATGAAGCCATTAAAGTGCATTTGAAACTTTGATGCCACATAACTTGGAAACGAGGTGGTTACGGCAGTCATTTTTCACTGCGTGGGTAACTAGGGACCACCTGTGCTCAATTTGGGGAAGTTTCCTGAACCTGGGTCTCCGAATCCGTTTCGGAATGGACAGGTTGGCGACGTCATCAAAAAACCTTTAAACCCCAATATCTCTGCAACCGTTTGTCAAAGATACATGACTGTATACATTTTTTGATAAGTGTTTCAAGATCTATACGATAAAGGCAACAAGTATACAAATTTAAAAAAAAAACTTTTCTGTGCTTTTGGTTTTAAACCTTTATATCTCTTTAACCATTCGACAAAAGGACATGATACTATACATTTTCTTGATCAGCGTTTCGAGATCTATACATTGGCGGCAACGAGTAAACAAATTTCGGGAAAAAAAATTGTGTATTGACGGGTCCTGGCAGTTGTCATGAAAATAGAAGTTACGGTTCTCTTTTCCGATGTAGTCCTGCCTAAGTCGTTTTTCCCACGGGCTTTATTGACGATTATATATATATATAATTACCAAATGAATTGACTTAATAACATCATGTCAGTACAAACATTTCTAGAAAGATTCGAACCAGAAATATTTGAAATCAGTGATATTTGATTAATTATTGACATTGGGAAGAAAACTTTGATAGTTTCTATACAGAAACTGAATTTTCATGGGCAGCCAGGATAGTAAGATAATACTTCCATGTACCAGGAAATGGATCTATATATTAATACGCATTATGTGTACGCGCACGGTAAGGCCATGGCACAAAAATCACGGGTCACTTTTTTATTTCTTAAGCATTGCCTCTCCGATGCATGGCGTTACACTGAAGTTTACTAAGTTAAAAAAAATCGCAAAACGGTGTTTTATTTTTTTTTCATATTAAAGCTGCATGAGGCCATAACGGTTAATAATTGTACCCGTTTACCCCTGGTTTAACATTGCCGTATTGCACGGAAACAAGTTGCTTACCAACTGAAAAGAGAAAGCCGAAACAAAGAAGGTTGTCTCTTTTCAAATTAATCCTGAGGAAAATTATTTCAAACAAGACATACCAATGTTTACTCATCATGAGGTTAGCTTAAAGGTTATTTGTTCTTCTATACTTTCTATTTTTGTCTTCTCGGACCGAGGTTGCTTCCTTTTATAAAGAAAATATCGCATCGTTTTCTTTGAGATGAAGCGAAATTTATTAATCGAATTAAAAAACTTTTCGACTTTCATTCAGAGAACGCTAGCTTGCGACCTATTGTGAAAGCAAAAGTAAAGCATGTGTGCTGTTTAGAGTATCTGGTGCAAAAATGGGTTAGGTGTATATGCGATTTTTTAACCGTTTTAACTTTTAGAGCTAAACTTTCCCGTAAATATTAAGTTCCTAGTCGTGTCTTGAGCCGGACAATATTTTCTTTAAGCACTTTATTGTAAGAATATACCCTGAAAAATAATATCCTAATATGTCTAAGCTTGATCGTTTGTTCAAAATAAAAAAAATTGCGTGATGCACAAAATTGATTAACAGTTTACTTTTAACAAAATGACCTTTTTTTCTGTCATGTATCAGAATTTGGGATTAGCTATCACAACTTATAGAAGGCCTTATTTTATGAAAGCATTTTCAGGCCATAGCCATGTTAAGAACATATTGAGAATAATAAGGATTAGCCGGTGGACGCGGCGTAGCGCGCCTGGGTAAGCCACAAGTAAAAGTGTTACCCAGCATTTACAAACTCTGTGGCGCAATTAAGGAACCGTAAACTGTGCCACACATCAAGGTGGTCACTTTAGTACAGGTATACATATGCTTATCTTAACATGTAGGAACATATAGATAACAAATATCACAATATAAATAGCTTTTAGAAGATAAAAAAGGTCAAATAGACCTTTAAATCCAGCACTGTCCACGACCACTTTCAAAACCAAAATGGCCTTCGTCATCATGTTCCTTCGTTGGCATTGTTCGGCCGCGAAAATCGTGGAATGGTGTTTCAAAGAATTAGGCGTTTTGATTGGTATACTAAGTGCGAGGGGTCAAAGCAAAGTAATAAAACTGTCAGTAAAACTGTCCTATTTGTTTTCTGGGGCTCTCGAGTGAAATTAACGATTGAGATCACGGAGGTAATTATTATTAAAAATGGCGTATTTAAATGATGCATTACTTTTAATCACTTATTTATTGGTAAATTAAAATAATTAAATTACTTAAGGAAAAAATTTAATTTCTTGACGCACACGTATTATAATATAGATAGTATTTGTCAAGGAAGTTAAGAACATTGAGGCTGAAACGAAAACACACTATTCTTATAAAACACAGCGTGTATATCGGAGAGAAATTGTAAAAAGGAATTTTTTCGCTGTTTTTTTTTTAACTGCACGAAGTGGGTGATTCAGTGTTGATGTCGTTATAATAAACCTAAATGTACACAAACTTAAGGTGGCAGCAACCCTATTTTAGCTGTCCAAATAGCTGAATTATTCACTCAATGTTTTATTTACACCACTTATTTTTACTATTTCCTATAAATATAGGCCTTAATATATAATAAAATGATTTTAACTCAACACTGAAATTGCTGAGTCAGCAGAAATTTCTATTTAAAAATGTATCATAAACAAGAAAAAAATCAGCTTCTACGAGCTCCAACTTTTTACAATCTCGTTATTTTTCATCAGCTTCTGATTTTAAATGAACCTTGGGTTGACCCTGTTAAAACGGTGTGCGGATTTTTTTTGTTATTTCTTATTTTTTTAACAATAGCCTTTTGTTTTTTTCAAAAGTTTCTTTGTTACCATCTCCTGCTGCATCGAACACTGTTAAGAAATATATTACGAATAAAAAGATTTCCACACACCGTATCAAGGCTGCAAGGTTCACCAAGCATGTCTGAAAATTTTAAAGTAAAATGAAAATGATATTGAAAGTTAAAGCTCGTGCAGTGTAGCATAATGAAGATCGTCTTAAGTTCCTAGATAATGCGCCATGCTTGTTGTTATTAACGTTTCTCTTTAATAATTACGTCATTTCTTTCTGTACAATTTCGCAAGCGCGTAGACTTAAACCATATTCGGCAGAACTAATTAATTATTCATGAATATTCATTTAAGTCTTAGGATTTTTAAAAACAGAAATACGTATCCTTACTTCGCTCTTATTACCATGACCATCAAAATTTTTAAACCGGCCAAAAAAGTCAAAATTTTGAAATCTTTACCACTGTTTAGACGAAAAGTTTCATCCACCTTCACAATGATGGCGACTTACTTTTAAAAGAAGAAGTTGATAGTTACAAAAAAACGAATCCAGTTCTTCTTCATTCTGTACAAATTTAAGTTAAGAGCCAATTTGCCTTATGTGTGTCTGTAAAGTTGAAGGTTTATATGCAGAACTTTGCAGACATTTGCAATTCCTCTATAGGATTCGTTTTTAGAAGTTAATCTACTTGTCTGTTACTTAAGTGCATGAAGAAAAAGTTTTAATAAAATAATTATTTTACACAATGGTATCGGAAATACTTTTAATGGTGTTTTTCTAGCTACTTGGAAACAAATTTTTATAATTCTATCCGTAACAGAGGCAATAAATCCCAACGAAACGCATATCGATGCTGTAAATTTCAGTATAATTTTTTCCCAGCGGCAGAGCACTAGCTGAAGTCACATATTCAGAGAGCTGATAAACAAACTCGTCCTTTCTGAAGCCCATTCGATTTCTAAAATACTGTGTAATTACTGTGTAATTTTAAGCGTATTTGCTTTGGTATTTGCTTAAGCGTATTAAAGGGAGTTCTTTTTTTCCGAAGAGTATCATACGGTCGTTGCGTCTCTTTAGATGATTTAATGCGTAGTAATCCATGGGTTTTCTAAAGTACTGGCTTTTTTCTTAGGGAATGTTTTCTCATCCCAGTTGGCTTCTGAAAGAAATTGTCGAAACTTTTCTGTGGAACATTCATTGATCTCTCGCTTATAAATGGTTGGGGTAGTTTAATTATGAGGGAGAAGTTTGTCAGAAAGCAAGAAGGTTAGGAAATGATCAGACACATCAGTTATAATCATTCCAGTTTGATAATTGTTGTTATAAAAGATATTTGTGATTGTGTTATCAGTTATGGTAAATGTTGGAGTAGAATTGTGTCGTAGGAGGATATCTACAAGGGTTTTTAGTTCATTATTTGATGTATATTCGAGAAGATTTAGATTGAGATCTCCAGCAATGTAAATGTGGTTATTTCTGATCTAATTTACTGAGGTTTGATTGAAAATGTTTTTTAAATTCTTTGAAGATCTCAGCAGGTTTTCTATACATAACAATTACATTTATATTTCTGGTGTTTTAATTTAAAATTTAACGATTAACGATTCACAATCAGCATTATTTATACTAAAGTTATTTCTTAATTTATAAGAAATAGAGTTGGGTATAAAGAGACATGTACCACCAGTCTTGTTCTCTGAACGCAGTTGATGTATTGACTTTTAATCCGGAATTTTTAAAATTTGAATTCATTACAATGGATTCCTTTAATCTTGTTTTCAGGTTTCCGTAGTCCTTGTTTATGCTTCTTGTGTTAATGTTAAGCACAGAAATTTTGTTATTACATTTTGCAACATGAGTTTTGCTTCAATTTTAAAAAGTTCATTAGTTTCAATTTTCAGATTTTTAAAATAATGCAAGTCGGTATCATTATTATTGTTTAATGTTATGTTAGAGTTAAATATATCGAAAAAGAGCGTTATCATCCATTTTTACCTTCAGTAGTTATATCTATGTTATAATACCCGTATCCGTCCGTCCGTCCGTCCGTCCGTCCGTCCGTCCGTCCGTCCGTCCGTCCGTCCGTCCGTCCGTCCGTCCGTCCGTCCGTCTGTCTGTCACGCAAAATGGTAGCTTAGCTGCGCAGGTAGCGAAACCTACGCAATGCGGTATAAAAAGGACGGGGGATCCCTTGGATTTTTCCACGGGGTAACGACTAGTTATGTCAAAACAAGAACACCTGCGGCTTAAAAATTTCCGCCATTAGCAATAATCTGAAAAAGTACTGAACTTTAAACAGGACTAAATAATATTTTTATTTCTTTATTAACTGTTTATTCGTAAACGAGTGTACATTGCTGTGCATATATTTACAATTACATTTTATACATTTACAATTATAATTACATTATTTACATTACAAAATGGTCTAATAAAATAGCCTAGAGAAGATTAAAGTTATTCGGAAAAGTGTCTAGAATGCAAAGAAACACACCACTACAACAAGCCATGACATACGCGATGCAAACTTACGACAAACCAGAAGGAAGACCAAAAACAATTTGGTTAAAAATAATGGATCAGCAACTGAAAGACACGCTGAACATTAACATCGCAGAAGCATTTGAGTAATATGGTGGAACAAAATCATTGAGTATTCTAAAATTTTAAAATGGTTGATTATTATTGTAACTGTAAATCATAGCTAACTTAAGTTACATAAACTTCATTTCTCTATAAGAACATCTTTAAAAGAAAAATAATAAACCTGGAAATTGATGAACAATAAAAACAAAACAAGAACAACGGCAAGGCTGAAAATTTATCGATTTTCTCCTTTTTCTCTGAAAAACAACTAGGAAAATATCTTTAATGGTGGCAGCAATTTTTTTTTTACATAATCAGTTACGAAAGATTATTTTCAGACTACATGTTCTTATTTTTTCTTTTATAACACACTTGTCGCGATTTCATTAATACATTATATTTTAGCAAAATTATTCAGCCTCAACAATTCCTCTTTAAATTAAAATTCATGAATAATTATTTAGTTCTGCTGATTATAGCCATTCTTGACCCCAGAGCTCTTTGAGATAAACTCGAAAGTACTTTCGAGGTTTTAATCTCAAAGAGTTCTTGGAACGAAAATGGAATATAGCTTTAGTCTACGTGCTTGCAAAATTGTACAGAAGAAAATGAAGATGGCTCATTATAAGAAAAGATGGCTCATTGTAAGATCTTCGTCATGCTACACTGCACGAGCTTTAACTTTCGATAGCATATAAACTTTAAAATAAAGTATTGTTCATTGGATAATAAAACAATTTGTTGCACTGTTAGGATTCTTATTGGCTTAAAAACCATTTTAGCCTAGTTCTCAGAAAAAAATCTGTCAAAACGAGAATTTAGGCTTTAGCCTGGATAAGTTTCGGGCGTCCACCCTAGCTGCGCTGTCTCTATTTATCTCTCTATATCTCTCTATCTCTCTATCTCTCTATCTATCTCCTCAGGCGATTTTGAAGATTCCGCCTTCGCTGGTGGAGGTCAATAAAAATAAAATAGAGAGTTAGCCACACGTGTTTTCCTTTTTAAATTTTCTTTTGATTAATCCATCATAAAAATTTGCAAGTATATCAAAATTTCCCTGTCCTCTTAAATTTGCCATTGCAGTTCCGTTTTGGTTTTGCTTTTTGCATCCGAAAAAACCTTGATAACAAAAATGTTCGTATCTTTTAATCTGTTAGCATTTTTTAATATTAAAAGTTTGTCTTTTCAGTTCTGAAATTTAGATATTATTGTTCATAGTCTGTTGTTATCTCCTGACGTAAGTCTTTTTAATGTCATTTTCCCCTTCTTTATCCAGGTTCTTCAATTTGTCATTTATTAAACCTTGCGTAAACGATTCACCAATCGTTAATTCAAATTTTTTTTGCTTATTTTCCATTTGTGTAATTCTGTCGTTAAAACTTGTTCCGTTAGATTTTTAATTTTCTCACTTACAAGATTTGCGTTGCTTGTGATTATATATAGCAATGTCTGCTCTTAAATCTCATATATTTAAAATCATTTTTTTTGTTTGATTTATGCCATTATAATTAAATAAATTTTTGTTATTCACTTTTATTTTATTTATTTTTAAATTTTATTATTTGTCATTAGAAGTTTCCGTACTTCCAATATTGAAATCTGAAATATCTTAAGAATGAAAACATGTTGGTAAAAAATTCTAAAAGGCTTCTTAAGAAGTGAAGTAAGCCATAGGGACCATCGTGTGCCACAGGACCCAGGGAAATGTGTAATATTAAATAGGACAGAAACACCTTATTTGTTTCAGATTTTATTTTTCTAATAAGACCGACTTCGGGCACAGTTGCCATATGGGGTTTTTTTCTTGCCAAGTGGATATTTGGTATACTGACATGTTGTATACTAAGTAGGGATTTTTTCATTTTAATGAAATATATCAAGGGTACCAGTAAAGTGTTAGGCAAAATTGACCCTTTTTAACATACAAAAAATTATTTTTCGCATTGTCGTGTTTCAAAAGCTACTTTTTGGCATTCTGGTAAAAAAATCTGGAAGCTAGAGAGAAATCAAAATACCAAAAAATAACTCTGGCAACGAATGGAGGAATTAAAAAAAATTCGATAGGTTTTAAAAGCATTAAGATGTTTGGAAACAAAGAGGGCATTTAAAACTCCCTTGCCACAAATTAAAAAATGGTTAATAGAAAAGGCTTTAATCAAAGATCCTTTTTGCAGAACTAATTAAAGGAAAAATGGCATCCAAACTAGTAATTAAAGCATTAATTGTAATTAGAACAAACGTAAGATTAATTCAACAAGGAAAAAATGAGCAACAAAATACGTCAAAATAGCACTCTGGTGACGGTACACTTGTTCGTCAAATTTTACATAATGGCTGACTGGGTACGATTTTTAATTTTTCTTGACAAAAATTCAAGTCCTCTTTCTATCATATTTTTATATTAACATATGGTAGAGTTTTTCTTGCACTGTGATTGGCTGATCTACACGGAATATAATTTAATTTTTAATTGTCTAGAGAGAAACTACTGCTATTTTTACTGACTTTTCAAAAAGGTCTTAAAGAAGCAAGTACTATCCGTCGCAGAGAATTAATGTGAACATGATGTTAGATAAGAGGCTATAATAAAACGTTTTACGCTGAGAAGCTAAGTAAAATGCAGCAAACCACGTGATTTAATGACTAATTAAAATTTGCACTAACTGCGAAAGCAATTAAATCTAATTTGCACTGATGGTACATCCTTCCAAAGTTATGTTATATGAAAAAATGTTAATATTAATTAAATTTAAAAAACCTATAACGGGGAAACAGAATCGTATAATCTATGCATATATACCTGTATAGTTTTTAGTTTTTACATGAGGCACAGCGCACGTCACCGAGTTAACTTGAACAAGATGACTACGAATATTTCTCGCAGTGCAGAATGATACAAAAAAGACTTAGGAATAAACACTATTTTAACCGCAGGATCAGTATAAAGAAGAGGCAAGAGTTTAGTGATGATGGAACTGAGATGACTTAACATTAGATGGAAAGTCACCACCAGTGAGACTCCAACCTCTTTATTAGCCCTATTCTTAACCTCTAAGGTTTCATTACGGCCTACCGCAGCACACCTACTGATCTGCGATTTAACGACTCCTCTCGGATAACCTCGTTTAAAAAAACCATTCAGACAATTCGCTCAGCCTTTTCCCACATATCTTATCCTTCGAACGTAATCTCCTCATACATAATGCTTGACTATAAGTACGTGATGTTTTCATAAGGATGACAGGAATTAAAATGCAATTTACTGATGTCTGTCAATATCTTTACAATACAAGTCTGTTTCAAAATATAATTTTTAAGTTTCCACGGCACAATTTAAGAAGTTTATACTGTCCAAAGACCTTCGTGTGAAAACTTAGGATTATGGTTACACTATATACCGTAATCAAACGAGGGTTTAACTACTTTCTTTTCCAAAAAATCGGTTTTAACTTCATCCATAAATATGCACGCGTAAGGTGGGGTAAACGAGTTAAATTCAAAAACTTGTTCCGAAGAACAAACTCTGCCATTTTTACTAACTCATCGCTTGGAAGAGTTTTAATTCCTGCAATTCCGACCTCTCTCTAAGTGCCTTGAGACTTGTATCATCTGGAATACTGGGATATAGGCTTATAACAACAGGCAAAGTGACGTATTTTGGCAAAACAAAAAACATACGACCCCGCACAAATAAACATACGTCTTCATGCCGTACGGAAAATAGCTCCGCCATATTCGACAATCATGTCTGTTAAATTACTATATATATACCCTGCCTATACCGAAGAGGAATAACAACTATTCCTTTTATAAGTGATGCATTTTATTTTTTAGCAATTCGCTTTCGCTCATAAAAAAAACAAAAAAAACTTCATCCTACCTGTTTCAGAAATAACGAAAAAAATCAGAAACAAAAATTATACTTCCTTGCGAATATAAACATCGATTATTTGTAAAAAACGTTCAAACATTTTTCACTTTCATAAATTATGCGCACTCTATGATTTTGTTTTTATTTTTTATCATGGTTCACTAGATACCACATTAACTACTTTAACCGATTTTTGATAACATACTGATACGTATCGCCCTTACTATAGAAGTAAGTGATATTAGTCAAGTGATAATTTAACTTTTTTAATATGCCAGAAGATATGTCTGTCCGCAAGAAGAACTTCGTGTTACGGAAACACGAAAGTGATATTTAAGGAATGCATGGCCCTGTGGATTTCTCAACGGGCTACTTAGTATATATTAATAGGGAACTTTCGAGTATCTTTTGTATAGTGTTTTTATGTCTCGTTTTCTTATAATGACGTCAATTACATTAAGTGGACTTAGTGAAGCATAAAAAACTGCGAACTGGCAAAGAAACTGACAACGAGTCGTTAAACACACATTTAGGAAAAATTATATTATGCGTGCATTTTTCCTTCGTTAAAGTATTTGACGTAGCTCTAATCTCAAAATGGTTCTTTTCGAGAAAAAAGGAGAACGGCAACTTTGGGGTGCTTTGGTTTCTTTTCCCTGATCTTCTTTGCCTCCATACGTAATAAACGTAGCTTGCGAATTGCAAGCTAAACATGACATGATTTTCTTGAAACCAGGTTGTTTTGTTAGATAAGATAAACTCTCAAGTCCGAGTGCCGTCCGCGTGGGCAAGAATACTAAAGTTGTCAACACAAACAACTCATCAAAAGAAGTGACGTTTTTGAACATATAAATACTTCTACAGATTGTTTTGTTTATGTTCTGATTATGCTAACTTTCGTATCTTCATCATAAAGATGAGAATGTAAGGTAACGATGTATAATCTTCTTATTGGCCTAACTATTTTTGGCCGAGTTTCTAACATAAGGCATATCAGAATTTATCATTTTGTAGTCTTAATAGTATATTTAAACTTCTAAAGACTAACTACTTTAGTTCTAACGGCCGACTATCTAAAAACATCATCTCTGTCATTAGTTACGCTTCCTATATTGACCATACTTTCCTATTGTTAAATATTTCTTGTACTTTGAATAAAATTGAAAAACAAAGAGTGGAAATGGTTTTATATCTATTGAGTATCGCTAATGTAATTACTATAATTGAAGTCAAGTTGTTGTTTTTTGTCCGGATTTTTTTCATCAACGCTCAATAAAATGTGCACACAAACATTGTTACTGATCTTTTACGCAGTCTATTTAAATTTACGCGAACTAATACATTCAAGTAGATGGGCGTTTATACTAAAAAATACGATATTGATGCTCATGTCATTTAACTTAGAAAATGTATAGAATATTGTATCGGGGAAATGAAATCAGTATAATGACGTTACTGAGTTCCAAAATTACGTCATTTCACAACCTCGTGTCCAGGATATCTTGTATCTCACGACCCTGGTGCAGACCTGTTCGCGTCACCATTTTGCAACTCAGAATCTGAGTTGTTATAATTATCAAGAGTTAACCCAGATTTTTCTTAAAGGTTACACTTGTTAAGTAAGCAAATGCCACGTGACGTCAAGAATAAGCTACGATGTCTGGCGAGTTAAGGAAAGTGATGGTTGAGTTAAGGCAAATGAAAGGAACAGTATGTTTTTGGTCCAGTCAAACCGAATTTACTAGGATCATATTGATTCTTTGGTTTGGTGATGTTAAGGCGATAAAAAGATATACATCGATTAAAAAAATACACTGAGCTAGCTAGAATTTAATGTTTTTTAGTTTTGTGAATTTCAGTAACTATAATTTATAGATTTTTTTCTAAAACTATGGCTAGTGAGACAGTTTAGACGTCTTTGCAATTTGTGAAAATTGTGGTCATACTCTCCTTTGTCTTGTGCATTATCAATTATATTGTATGGTAGATAAGCACCTTCTTTTTATTTATGTCTTTACAACGACAACAATGATGTTTTTCTGGGTGGAAAGAAAGTGTAAAAAGAAAATTTTGTATTGCTTAACAACAATGGAATTATGTTAATATTAGCCGAGACCAAGTGCCCAACATATATATGAAAGACGGGCAATAAAATTTCATCGGTTAATGCGTGGTGATCATATTGTCATGATTAAGTTTCCCAGGTGTCATTTCCTTTTATTTCCCAGTTATTCTTCGATAAAATATGTCATTTACAAATGTCTTTGCTTCATGGTAAAATTTTGTCCAGCCATGCTTTCTCTTCCCCTATAGGGAGTCCCTCTCTTATTGGATAGATCAAATAAGGGAGTTTCCTGACATAAACCGTCCGGATCTAGACTCCACAATGGAAACACTCTATGTTTGGGCAATTTACAGTGATTTTTAACCGTATTTAGCGTATAATCAGTTTTGTTTTCACCAAGCATGATTTTATGAAACACTTTCATATCGCCAAAATAAACTCCATGCAAAGCAAGATACGTATGACAAATCTCAGTTTTTTTTTTAAGCTCAGGTACGAGAGACACAGGTGGGTGATGCCATACGCGCTCATTATCAGCAAACCAGGAAACATTCTGAGTTCTTGATATATCCATGACCCATTTTGAAATCGAAGTTGTGCCAAAGTCTGTACAAATCAACGAATTCTCGTCTTCCAAAATCCGTATCGCTAATTTATTATTAAACACAACGAAACCTTCGTCAATTCTCGCTGGGAAGCATCTAGTAAAACCCCAGAAAAGGTACTCAAGGTTCATGCGTTTAGGTAGCTCGAACATAAGACGATGGATGCACGGGTAATAATCATCATCCACTCTCAAGAAGTAATCAAAGTCGTATTCCTGAAAAGCGAACCTTAAACTTTCTAAAATCCTCAGCGCAAAATTCCTTCCAAGAGGCGTCCGTAAAATTTTCATATCATTGTTATTATGACTAGATTCATTTTGTAGCTGCATTATGATCTTATCCAATGGCTTTCCGTCAGCTGTTAATCCATCCAATATGAATAGGCTTTTGCATCCCTTATATTCATGACAAGTTTTCATCCACGTGTCTCGAATGTCATCTCGACGATTTTTGTATTTACTTGCAGTAAAAATCCCAATAAGTAGGACTATCTTTCTATTTTTGAGGTTCCTTTGAATTTGTGATTGAATATTTAAAACTTTAACAAACTGAACTGAATGTTCTTCGTGTATATATAATCCCTTCGTTGAAAACGAAATCAACAAAAACAATAAAAAACTAAGACAGAATATCATAATTTTTGGAAAAACACTCTCGTGTTTACGTTTTTCTAGACTTTTCATATCTTCGCATGTTATAAAAAACTATGTGATGGTAATCAAGAGAGCTTGCAAGTAAACCATTGTCCCACAATAGTTTCTATAATTATAGCCGTATTGTGTGTGTTCAAAAGCGTTACCAATATTCTTTTGATCTTTACGCGAGTTTTTGAGAACCAGGGAGTTGCTTAATCAAAATTTTTGTGATTGAATAAGTTAAATTACGAAAATTAATTAATTTCTTTAAATAATTTAATTACTTTAATTTATTACCATAGGTAAGGAAAATAAATTAGGTGACTAAAATAAATGCATTATTTTAATGCGTCATTTTGATAATAATTAAACCCCGTGATATCAATCACCGTTTATGCTAAGTAGCCACAGAAAACGAATGGGACAGTCAAAGATTATCGCGGCCTGCATATGCCAACGAAGAAACATAATGGCCATTTTAGTTTTTAAAGTGCTTGTGGTCACTGTTATGTCTGTAGGTCTGTTTAACATTTTTGTCTTCTATAAGCCTTCAGAGATAGAGAAAAGACTTGTTTTTTGATTGTTCTAAAATGTTAAGTTAACTAAATTGTCACGTTTTTAGTCACGTATAGATCTTAAACGCACCAGTTTTAGGTTTTTTGGCTAGGAACGAAGATTTTGAAGCCTTTTATCATACCCTAAATTTATTTTTTATGTTGAGGTTGTGGCCATTTAAGTACCTCACATCTTTAGCTAAAAAGCATAGAGTATATAAAGAGTATAAAAATGCAGTTTGGCTACAACTATATTCTTAAGCAATAATTCATATGCTAAATAATGCAGTTAGCTAGGTAGCTGTTACTTTTATCATTATCCCGAAAACTCTTTCTGCAAATAAAATGGGTAAGCCATTGTTTTAGCTGGACGTGTAACGGTAGGCTGTTCCCTGTGTTTTTATTTATTTAAACCGAAGTTGCAATGAAGTTTTTCTAAAAAAAGGGTATTAATAAACGGATACTGACCGGTTTTGATGTTGTACTGTGAAATACAAAGCCCGAGGTCTGTAATTACAGACAAAGCTTGTAAAAAAACATTCCTTTGTCAACAAACAACAACAAAGCTATTTTTTTTAAACTTCTATTCCCAAGCCACCAAGGAAAAATAAAAACGCATGTTCGATTTTAAACTTTTGGGATTTAAAATCGTTGGATTAAGCTTTTGCTGATATTAATTGTAACGAAGAAAATACTAAATCTAAAAAAAATACTAAATCTCCAATTTTATTAGATTGCCATCTGGTAATATCCTATCTTGCTATTAGAAATAAATTAAAAATAAAAGCAATGAAGAGAACCCATCTTCTGTAATTTTGTTTTGATAGTGCGTTATAATATTGCAAGTATCTACATTGAGACAAATAGTTTTTTACAATAAAATAGTAGCAATGAGGAAGACTCTATTCTACTTTGAGTGGAAACACTTTATTCGTATACTAGGACCGCAATTTCTATATTAATAATAATAATAATAATAATATCTGTTTTCTATCTGTGTGTGTGTGCGCAAAAAAGGTTGTGCTACGGCCACACGAAATAGTGTGGCATCTAACGGGCGACCCCTGGTGACACCATTTTGTTCTTTGCTACATTTGAGTACAGGTTAAGGACTGATCTATCTTGCATAACGCAACGTTATATTCCTTATTTTTATGTAAAACTTGACAGTATTGTATTCTTTGCTACCTATAGGTACGCTTTCTCAAATGGAGGTGGTACAACTCTTAGTTGGAACATTGACCCTTTCGCACCTCTTGGTGGTAAAGAACTAACCCAATATGACATTTTTCATATCAACAACCTTTACAATTGCCCTCAACCTGTTGTAGAAAAACCAAACAACGGTGAGTATATATTGTATCTTTGGTTGGAGTTACTTCGCAGAACAAAAGTTTGACTCATTTTAATTTTTTTAGAAACTTCATTGCTTTGAAAAAAATGCCAGCATAACTTAACTTTATTAATCTTCAAAAAACCAAAATTTGAAAGACAAAAATATTATTATTTTTTTTTGCTACAAGCCATAATACATTTGGTGATTTAAACCCGCCAAAAACCAGAAAAGAAGTATTTACAAATTTACTAATGCCCTTTTCAGATTAAATGCCTTTATTTTCTCCCCAAAAATGTTTACTGAAATCAGGGTGAAGGCTACACAAAGTAATGACAATATAAATTCTTATTTCTTTTCCTTTCAGTATGCGCTGATCGTAACAACACATGTACTTTCCTTAGCAACATTAGCATAGATTGTCAAGATCACTACTTTCAGCAACTATGCTCGAGGACCTGTGGAACATGTACTGGACCTGAGAATGATCGCTGTGTATTTTTTACTAATCATGTGCATACCGGTGAATGTAAACACTTGCTTGAACTCGGACATTGCTCTAGCGATAGTCACTTCTTCATCATCGATGTTTGCGTGAGGGCGTGTTGCGAGAAGGGTTTTTATAGAAATTCTTATGATGTATAACTCCATGTGTTTTAATTGATACGTACTTTGTTATTATTAATACGTAGAACCTTGCTATAAGTGCCGTGGAGCCTCCTTAAAACAGACATCTCTAAAGAGGACACATCCTTAAGACGGACAAACAATTTCGTCCCGGACGATTTACTAATAAACCCTTGCAATAAACCTCTCCAAAACGGACAGTCTAAAGCCCAAAAACCTCCTAAAACGGGCAGTCCTTCCAAGTCCCGCACGGTTATTTCTCCCAGAATTTACCTCTACGAATCAGACAAAGAAACGTTTTGACCAGCTGCGAAAGTTTGCAATTATCATTTGCATAAAATTAAGGTGCAATTTTTACTTTTAATCATAATTCTGCACGAATTCATTATATTTTACTGATCTTCATGGACACTTAGTGGGTATTTTCGAGTAATATTCAATATCTATGGTCATAGAATGTATGGACATAAGAAGTTTAGCGAGTTGTTTCTAACAAGTGAGTATGAAAACTAAGTATCATACAGCATAGCAAAAAAAGAATAATAAAAAATTAAAATCTGGCAAAGGAAGGGACGGCCTAACGAGGGTTAATAGTGCTTACAGTATTCTTTAAAATAAACTCACGCCTAATCAGTTTCCTTAACATAGACAAAAAACTTACCTAATGTGCAATTTACAAATAATTAAGTGATTTATAAATAACAAAATGCAGCCTGATATAGAGTTGTTGGTATAGTGGAAGAATAATCTAGCAATAGGACCAGTCTTGATGTTTTTGTGGTCTGCATTCTTTAGGGCATGGCGAAACGCTGTTGGAACATGGTCGTTTACATCCAACAAATCCGCTTGTTCTTGTCAGTCTCCTGCTGGGAAAAGCATGAGATTGTGGAAATTTCGTGCATTGATAGGAGTCGTGCTGTATTGCGTCTGTTTTTACCAAAGGCCAAACATGCTCGTCAAGTAAATCTTCATCAACTTTCTGGTGATTCGAAATTAATTCTTGAAAGACTATTTCCGTGACAGTGTTATTTTTGTAATTACGAAAGCAAAATCCGTGACTCGTTATCCTCTTCGACTCTTGCGGAGAATCTCGCATACAGTGAAATAACTTTTCGCTTTCCAGCCATTGCTCTACAGCGTAGAATTCACGATTTAGTAAAGGACTGTCAACATCTCGCACGCACGTCACGTCAACAGTACTATCGCCTATTGGTAACAATCTCCAAAAATTGCGTTTCAAATGTGGTATATTCCCAAGTAAAAAGATCTTCCTAACATCACAAAAACGTAAATTTTTGTGTGTCTTTGTCAAAACATGCTGCGTTTTTTTTGGTAAACTTCCATCATGGTACACACGCAGCATCCAGTCATGGTAGGTAG
Source organism: Hydractinia symbiolongicarpus (assembly GCF_029227915.1). NCBI lineage: Eukaryota > Metazoa > Cnidaria > Hydrozoa > Anthoathecata > Hydractiniidae > Hydractinia > Hydractinia symbiolongicarpus. The sequence continues at coordinate 17,493,265 of NC_079875.1, read as the reverse complement.
CTGAATTAGCAGCTTCAGTTGCAAGGACAGAAATTCGTTTGGTTGCATTCTTTGTTCTTCGAGCGTTCAAAGAATAAGACAGAATCCACGAGCCTGGTTCGTCCTTCATATCATTTGAACAAAGGTTCACCGGACTTGGCTTACGTGTGGTGCCTTCTGCTGTTTTTAAAGATAGTGGATCATTGTTATTTTGTAGAAAGACACTTTCAGACTTGATTACTAACTCAAGGGAAACTTGTGACCGTTTGTACAACCAATATGGTGATAGAATAATCATAGAAATCGCAACAGCGGTACAAAAGTCCCTAAAGTAACGTACTGCTTCTTTCATCACGACTATGGTGTTTTGTGCAAAGTTTTCTCATGTAATCTAAAAAGCAAATAATAATTCATAAAAGGACATTTATGCACGCCAAACATGGAAATAAAACATTATTTAAATTTACTGCTAAAACCAATCAATTCATTTCATGCAACTCTGAAACCCTATCCTTGTATTATGTTTTTAGGAGACATTTCAAATTTCTGGAATGACAATATAGTAAAAAAAAAATAGCAAAATGTCAAAAATGTCACAAATGTAAGATGGCTATTAACTCATTAATAGAGAAATAGCAACAGTAGATTGATATTATGTTGTTCAGTAAAGTGTAGGTACGGATTGCCTAGTTTAGTGTGGTTGCACTGTTACCCAAATAGTGTAGCTATATTTTTAATAATAAAAGTTTAGATTTGTCATATTAACGAACATAAGAGAATACAAAACAGAGCCTTGAGCATAAATCAGGCGCAATTTAAAGTATTACATTCTCGAGCTTTCTTAGCACCAATGTACCATTAATTTTGCAAAAAAATTGGAAATTGTAAAATTTCAATGTAGCAAATCGTATCATAAGGTCTTTTCCAGTTTTGAATGCACTAGAAAAAACTTAAATTATTTAGTGTGTGGCGTTATAATGTAGATACACAAACTTGAACTTGAATATAAAATTTGTACTTCAAAATGGCTGTCGAACGGCCGAAACTTCGCAAAGAGGTATTTTTCATATGCACTAGATACAACATATTCTCCTTAGTGTTGCAGATATGTGCTTATTGGTTGAAACTGTACTTCTGGTTCATCACCTTTGGTCGCTTTGATTTAGTACTGAAAAGAAGGTAATGTATCTTAACATGTTATTTATAATTAAGTAAACGAACTGTTTTGATATATTTTCATTTAAGATTTTTAGTGATGAAAATTTGGAATAAAGAAAACGCAAGTAAAAATATTTTTTCCCAAATAGTTTTTGTTTTATCCGTAAAAATACTTTTATTAAAAATAACATATATTAGTGCGGGTGTCCAATTAGCAACTACAAAGTGTGTTCTTTGATCAAATACCTAACACTCCCACTTCCAGTGTCGTTTATATGTTTTTGTGTAGTAGCTGCCATGCTACTTATATTGGTAAAACCAAACGACTTCTTAAAGTGAGGGTGTCCGAACATATAAGTATCTCACCGCTGACTTGTTGCCAAGCAAGAAGACACTTCCGTATGAGACCATATGATGGAGTTGCTAATTTTGATGAGTTCTCCATTGTTGTTAAAGAAGCACACAACTACATACTCAAAATAAATGACAGTTGTGTGATTCAATGGGATAAGCCACCTATTTACAAGGACGTAATGAGCTCTCCATTATATTTATTTAATTAAATTTACTTTGATGCACATCCTTATATAGGTTTTGTTTTTCTTAATGGTATTTAAACCCGTCTATATGCAATTGACTCTCTCTAATCTGAATATCTATTATCCGAATCTTTCTATAATGCAAACAAAGTCACCGCCAATTAAACCGTCCTAAAGAAACTCTCATAATTTACTTTCTAATATACGAATCTCTGTAAACCGAAAACCTATATAACCTAAACTAAGTTCCAGATCCCTTCAGCTAAATTCTACCTATAATCTGAATTTTAACACTTTCAAATGTTTTTGTTTTTCGTAATTTGAACCTCTGTTAGAAAAATGTAAGACTTAGTAACAAGAACACTTTTTCAAAAATAAATAATGTACCAATTTGTTAAGAAAACTTTCTTATTCGTTTTTATATCTTCCCTAACTTTTTTTAATTTTTTCAAAATAGGTTCCATTTCTCCCTCTTATCCGAATTTTCAATTCGAATTAGAAAAGGCTTTCTAGCTACTATTCGAATCTCCCTGCAATCCGAATAAAAAGTTATTCCCTTTGAGATTCGGATTAGAGAGAGTCAACTGCATATAGAGAACCGAATTTTAATTCTTATATGTAATTATGGCTGCAATATACAGCCGAAAGCTAGTTGAAGGAACAAATATGTCAAAAAACACACTTTGTAAAACCATGTATGTTAAGATTTTTTCCCTGTGTGGCCTTTATAATCAAGAAATATGCTTGTCAGCAAATTCATATGAGTTACTTATCACTTTAATAGATTGTTTCTGCTGACAAAGTTTTAAATAATGGTAGCTCCTGAAAGCAATTAACTGGATCTATTTGTTAAGGAATTTATATGAGTAATGGATGTAAAATAGTCATCAAAAATGTTGGAATTATCAAAATTCAAGGACAAATTTAATCTTTTGATTTGATTTGATTCCAAACAAATTACCCTGATTAAACACTGCTTTAGTCTTTTGACCTTTTCATCACACTCCCTAAAAAATAAAGTAGCAAGGATATTGTGATTACACTTAGTAACAAAATAAGCGTGTTAATTAAAGCGTGTTAATTAAGTTATTGTCTGAAATATAAATAAAACGAAATGACGTCAACATGTTATTTACAAATTTCTTTAATCATAGAACTGCCACGATGCATTCATTTTGTGCTTTAGTTCCGACATGTTTACATTGATCTAATCCCAAGTGTTTTCACTTCCAAATTTTTCGTTGTTGATCTATATACAGAAAGAAGTCAGTATAAAATAAAACGAACAATAAATATAGCAAATTGTGGGTCAAAAACAAAGCAAAAACAAAAACAATTCAACAAAACATCCAATCTTGATGATTTTTTGGTCTACACTTTAATGGACAAGGTGGTACAACTCTTGTGCACGGTCTTTTACAACCCATAAAGCCACTACTATTTGTTTCTCGTCTGCTTGGAAAAGGGTATGACTCTGGATATCTCTCGCAACTATACCCATCATGCTGCATGGAATCGTGCCGCACCAGTGGCCAGACAAAATCTCTTAATAACGTTTGATCAGACTCTTTGAAAGGTTCAAACGTTTCATTCTTGTGATACCCATGTTTCCTAATAGCGTTGAAGACTAAATCTGATACAGTTTCATTTTTGGAATTGCGAAAACAAAATAAACCAGCCAAAACTCTCCATCCTCCATGTTGAGGATGATCCCGCATACAATGAAATAATTTTTCACTGTCTAGCCATTGCTGAACAGCGTCGAATTCACGTTTTAGCAAAGGGCTGTCGATGTCTCGCACACACGTTACATCTACAGTTTTATCACCAATTGGCAAAAATCTCCATTCTCGACCACTAACTCCTGATAAATCACCATATGATGGAATATTTCTTATATCACAGAAACGTAAGTTCTTGTGTTTCTCTGACAAAGCAAAAATTCGATTCTTAGGTAACTTTTCATCGTGATACAAACGAATTATCCAATCAGAATACAGCGTTGAGTTGGCAGCTTCACCTGATAGTATGTCCATCATGTTTGTCCAATGTGAATCCTCAGCCCACTTTCCATATAAAGAATATGATAAGACTTTCTGACCAACAACTTTTTTATCGCTTTTAGCGCACAGACTTGGCATACCTGGTTTTGCTTCAGGTCGTTTTCTCAGTGATTGCATCACTTGCATTTTCTGTGCTTTTTTAACATTGAAGTAAATATTCTCTGCTTGAATACGAAAGTAATGTGGTGTTCTATTTTGTGCGAACCAATACGGTACACAGACAATGGCAGCACATATCATTGCCAAGCAAACGCTCTGAACATAGCGCTCTATGCTGTGTCGTTTAGTTTCTGACTTCGCTTCACTCATTACAGAATTTAGATAGCTTTCTTGGCGAATATAACAAACTTTATGTGTTATCATCTGAAATTTTAACTATTTACTCATGGTCTAAACGGAATAAAGAATGTAAAAGTTTAAAATAAGAAGAGTCAGTTATGTCCTAAGATTTTTAAAACAGAAATACATATCCTCACTTTACTCTTATTCCCATGACTAAACAGAGAGATTTTTAACCAGACTACAAAGTCTTATTTTACAAATTTTTGCTACTGTTTAGTTTCATCCATCTTCACAATGTTGCCGACTTCTTTTAAAATGAAAAGTTGATATTTAGAAAAAAAAATTAAGTCCAGTTTTTCTGCAATCTATTATTCCTTAAGATCAATAAATTTAAGTTCACTGGCTTTAAAGCTTACCTCCCACATTTAAAAAAAGTAATCGAATATGAACTCAAAATATTCCTTTATACTTATTTTGTTTTTTTCGCAAGATATTCGTTGTTAAGGTTGTATTACCTGAAGAAGAAGTTTCGTGCCAGTCGCCATCTCATGTCCCGATTGTAAATAAATGCCTTTTTATTTATTTAAAAGAAGAGCGAGCACCTATACCAGAATTTGCACATGGTCTTATGCAAAGACAAGTGAACAGATCTTAAGAATTGTCAAAGCCTTTTTTGCCAGTGTTGATCAAACATTCTGGTAATTAAAACGCGACATTGAAAGGGTATTGACGCTGTTAAGCGAGTACACGTAGCTCGCTGTTTCTTGCCTGTTGGAAGACTGGCAAAGGAATCCTTTCCAGCGCTACTTCTATTAATCTTATTGTACAAAGGCAGGGCAAAAACAACACATTTTACAATAATTTATAGTATAAACAGAATAAGATCAACTTTTTTTGAAGTGAGAGGTAAGCTTTAACCAATTTGCCTTATGTATCTGTTGTGGGATTATATGCAGAAATCTGCAGACATTAACAGTTCCCCTATAAAAGACATTTTTAGAGGTAAATCTACTTCTCTGTTACTTAAGTCCATGGAGAAGAATTTTTAATAAAAGATTCATTTAGGGTATTTTTCTTTCAAGTACTTCTCATGGTGTTTTTCTAGCTACTTGGAGACCATACATTTGGGTATTTTTATTTCAAGAACGTTTCATGGCGTTTTTCTAGCTACCTGAAAATCATAATTTGGGGTATTTTTAGTTCAAATGCTTTTAATGGAGTTTTTCTAGCTACTAAGAGACAACACTTTAAGGTATTTTATGGTCAAATACTTCTAATGGTGTTTTTCTAGCTACTTGGGGACAATACATTTGGGTATTTTTAGTTCAAATACTAATTCAGAGACTAATTGTTATAATTCTGCAATCGCAGACAAAAATATTGGGATTAAGGCAGTTTTTTACTCATTATCCCAATATGGAGAAAAGAGTCAAATAGTCAATATTATGCAGCCGGAAAGCTGCAAAGTCGCTACTTTTGCACACAAGTACGACTGGTGGAGAGCGTTAAAAAGTTGCTAGTCACATTCTTTAGCACGCCTACACACCGAAATAATTCACGTCAGAGACCACGAAATCCCTGAAATTCGTGATTAATTGCCTTGCTGACGTCAGCAACAATTAGTACATTTTAAGAACTTCGTATTTGCCAAATTACCTAAGTCCACTCTAAACATTGACAAGTGAACCTTCACAAGCTCAAAATGTGTGAATCTAATATAGAATGAGCCTACGCAATTACTTGTGGTGGCGAACTTTGAAACTCGTTGTCATGTCCCAACATAATGTGACTACGATTGTAGCCGTAACAGAGGCAATACGTCCCAAAAAACCGCATATCGATGCTGTCAATGTGAGTATAATTCTTTTTCTCAGAGGCAGAGCACTAGCTGAAGTCATATATTCGGAGAACTGATAAACAAACTCGAAACCTTCTGTAGCCCATTCTATATACGCTTAAAATTACTGTGTAATTTTAAGGGTATTCGTTTTTATTTGAGTGAGTTATTTTTTTCTAAACAGGTTCATATAGTTGTTGCTTCTTTTTAGATGATTTAATGCGTCGTTCAGTAATCCATGGGTTTTCTAAAGTACTGGTTTTTTTCTTAGGGAATGTCTTCTTATCCCAGTTGGCTTCTGAAAGAAATTGTTGAAACTTTTCTGTGGAACATTCAATGATTTCTCGCCTATAAATGATTGGGGTAGCTTAATTATCAGGGAGTAACTTGTCAGAAAGGAAAAAGAATAAGAAATGATGAAACACATCAGTTTTTAATCATTCCAAGTTTATAATTGTTGCTATGAAAATTACTTGTGATTGTGTTATCAAGTTATGGTAGCAGTTGTCAAGGTCACTCTCGTTTCTTTTGTAATTGTTGTAATAGGATAATGTTGTAGGAGGGTATCTATAAAGTTTTCTAGTTCATTACTTGATGTTTGATTAAGAAAATTTAGATTTAGATCTCCGGCAATGTAAATATGCTTATTTAATTGATCTAACTTAGTTAGGTGTGATTGAAAATGTTTTTTAAATTCTTTTAAGATCTCCGGCAATGTAAATATGCTTATTTAATTGATCTAACTTAGTTAGGTGTGATTGAAAATGTTTTTTAAATTCTTTTAAGATCTCGGCAGGTTTTCTATACATAACAATTACAATTATATTTCTGGTGTTTTGATTTAAAATTTCAACGGTTAACGATTCACAATGCGCATTATTTATACTAAAGGTTCTTCTTAATTTGTAATAAATAGAGTTGGGTATAAAGAGATATGTACCACCATCAGTGCTATTCTCTGAACATGGTTGATGTGTTGAATTATAACCCGGAATTTTTAAAATTGAATTTCTACAATGGATTCCTTTAACATTGTTTTAAAGTTTTCGTAGTCCTTGTGTTAATGCTAAGCACTGAAATTTTGTTATCACATTTTGAAAAATGAGTTTTGCTTTAATTGAAAAAATTTCATTAGTTTCAATTTTCAGATTTTGAAAAAAAATCAAGTCTGGATAATTGATATCGTTTAATGTTACGTTAAAGTTAAATATATCAAAAAGATAAAAATAAAATAGAGAGTTAGTGGCCACCTGTGTTTTTCTAATTAAATTCTCTTGTGATTAATTAATCATAAATAATTCGCGAGTATATCAAAATTTCCCTGTCTTTTTTTATCTGCCATTGCAGTTCTTTGGTTTTGTTTGTTCCATCCGAAAAATCCCTGATAGCATAAATGTTCGTATCTTTTAATCTGTTAGCATTTTTTAATGTTAAAAGTTTGTATTTTTAGTTCCGCAATTTAGTTATTAATGTTCATAGTCTGTTATTATCTTGTATGCCCCTTTTAATTTCTTTTTTCACTTCTTTATCCAGACCCTTCAATTTTTCATTTATTAACCCTTGCGTAACTTATTCCTCAATCGCTATTTCAAATTCTTTTTGCTTATTTCCCATTTGTTTAATTCTGTCGTTAAAACTTCTAACTTTGCCTGCGATTATATTCAGTAACGTCTGTTCTTAAATGTATATATATTTGTTTTTTAACTTTTATTTTATTTATTTTAAATTTTATTGTCATTAGAAGTTTTCTTACTACTAATATTTAAATCTGAAATATCTTAAGAATGAGAAGATGTTGTTTAAAAATTCTAAAAGTCTTCTTAAGGAGTGAAGTAAGCCATAGAGGCCATCGTGTGCCACAGGGCCCAGGGAAATGTGTAATCTTTAATAGGACTGTTTTAGATTTCATTTTTGTACGAAGACCGGCTTCGGGCAAAGTTCCATATGGTAAGAAAGCATATCTCAAAAAACTGCTGACATCAGCGTTTTTTTCCTGCCAAGTTGATATTTGGCATACTTACATGTTGTATAAAGTAGGGATTCCTTTATTTCAATGAAATATATTAGGGGTAACTTTCTTTCTCCAGAGTATATAAAAAAACCTTTTTTCGTATTGTCGTGTTTCAAAAGCTACGTTTTGGCATTCTGGTAAAAAAATCTAGACAGAAACCAAATTAACAAAAAATAACTCTGGCAACGAATGGAGGAATTAAAAAAAATTCAATAGGTTTTAAAAGCATTAAGATGTTTGGAAACAAAGAGGGCATTTAAAGGTCCCTTGCCACAAATTAAAAAAAATGGCTTTGACCTTTTTGCTGAACTAGTTACAGGAAACATGTCATCGAAACTAATAAATAAAGTATTAATAGCAACTAGTCGATAAAGCCCGTGGAAAAATCCACTGATACAGGATAAAATTGAAAAATAAACGTCATATGGGTTTTGATGATGTCAGCAACTCGTCGGCAAAAAAAATTAGAACTTTGTTTTTACGTTGCCTCTATTGTGTAGAGCTTAAAGCGCTGATCAAGAAAATGTATGTATTTACGTGCTTTTGATGAATGGTTTATGGGATATAAGGGTTTAAAAATTTTGCTGATGTCAGCAAAGTGCCTTTTGAACAACAAATATTTTTTCTTGTGAAATTTGTATACCCGTCGCTTTCATTTATAGCTACGTTTTGGCATTCTGGTAAAAAAATCTAGACAGAAACCAAATTAACAAAAAATAACTCTGGCAACGAATGGAGGAATTAAAAAAAATTCAATAGGTTTTAAAAGCATTAAGATGTTTGGAAACAAAGAGGGCATTTAAAGGTCCCTTTGCCACAAATTAAAAAAAATGGCTTTGACCTTTTTGCTGAACTAGTTACAGGAAACATGTCATCGAAACTAATAAATAAAGTATTAATAGCAACTAGTCGATAAAGCCCGTGGAAAAATCCACTGATACAGGATAAAATTGAAAAATAAACGTCATATGGGTTTTGATGATGTCAGCAACTCGTCGGCAAAAAAAATTAGAACTTTGTTTTTACGTTGCCTCTATTGTGTAGAGCTTAAAGCGCTGATCAAGAAAATGTATGTATTTACGTGCTTTTGATGAATGGTTTATGGGATATAAGGGTTTAAAAATTTTGCTGATGTCAGCAAAGTGCCTTTTGAACAACAAATATTTTTTCTTGTGAAATTTGTATACCCGTCGCTTTCATTTATAGATCTTGAAACGCTGATCAAGAAAATGTATAGGCTCATGTACTATTGACAAACCCCTAGGGAAATGTTGTGGTTTAAAGGTTTTTTGATGACGTCATAAACCCGTGCATTCCGAAACGGATTTGGGGACCCAGGTTTGGGAAGCTTACTAAATTGATCCATGGTGGTCCCTACTTACCCACACGTCAACATTATTTTAACATCTAAGTTTATAGATTAGAACAAACGTAAGATTAATACAACAAAAAAAAGATGAGCAACAAAGTACGTCAAAATATCACTCTGGTGACGATACACTTGTTCGTCAAATTTTCTACAATGGTTGACTGTCCCTGGGTACGATTTTAATTTTTCCTGCCAAAAATTCAAGTTTTTTTTTCTATCATATTTCTATATTAACATATGGTAGAATTTTTCTTCCACTGTGATTGGCTAATCTACACGGAATATAATGAATTTTTAATTGTCTACAGAGAAACCACAAAAAGCCTGCGTACATAAAAAACCTTGGAGGAAAAAACCTCTAAGTTGAAACAAAGCAAATTCACATCGACTACGACAGCAAAACAGTGCCGTAAACAACAATAAAATTGTGATTTCGGCACTGGTTAATTTATATTGTTATAAGAAGTAACATTAATGTTAATTACATTTAGAAAATCTATAACTACACAGTGAGAAAATTATTAAATCAAGATACGGAAAAAATAAACTCTCTGTACACATTACCTTTATAATTTCCACATGAGACTCAGCGCGCGTCAACGGTAAATGAGAAAACTTAAATGCGATTATCGCCAAAGTAACATAAACAAGAGGACTACGAATATTACTCCCACTGCAGACTGATACAAAAGGGTTAGGAGTAAACACTTTTTTAACCGTAAGATCTGCTGATACAAAAGGGTTAGGAGTGAACACTTTTTTAACCGTAAGATCTGCTGATACAAAAGGGTTAGGAGTGAACACTTTTTTAACCGTAAGATCTGCTGATACAAAAGGGTTAGGAGTAAACACTTTTTTAACCGTAAGATCTGCTGATACAAAAGGGTTAGGAGTGAACACTTTTTTAACCGTAAGATCTGCTGATACAAAAGGGTTAGGAGTAAACTCTTTTTTAACCGTAAGATCTGCTGATACAAAAGGGTTAGGAGTAAACACTTTTTTAACCGTAAGATCTGCTGATACAAAAGGGTTAGGAGTAAACACTTTTTTAACCGTAAGATCTGCTGATACAAAAGGGTTAGGAGTAAACACTTTTTTAACCGTAAGATCAATATAAAGGGAGGATTTATTGATGGAACTGATACAACATAACCATGGATGGAAACGACTTAACAATGGATGGAAAGTCACTACCAGTGAAGCTCCAACCTGTTTTTCACCCTATTTTAACCTCCAAGGTCTCAGAAGCAGCAGACGTAAACCTATTGATCTGCGATTCAATGACTCCTCTCGTATAACCTGGTCTAAAATTACCATTCAGACAGTTCGCTCAGTATTTTCTTACATATGGTATCATCCGAACATGTTCTCCTAATAGGTAACGCTTGACTATAAATACAAAATATTTTCAGAAGGATGACAGGAATTAAATTATAAATACTGATGTCCGTCAATATCTTTACAATCCAAGTGTGTATCAAAATATAATTTTTAAGTTTCACGGTAACATTTAAGAAGGTAATACTGTCCAAAGACCTTCGTGTGAAAACTTAGGATTAGGGTGAGACTATATACCGTAATCAAACGATGGATTTAACTACTTTCTTTTCTAAAAACTCGGTGAGCCTAATCCATAAATATGCATGCTTAAAGTGGGGTGAACGAGTTAAGTTTTCTGGAGAACACACCCTGCTATTTTTAGTCATGGCTATGGAAAGTTTAAATTCTCGCAGTTCCAACCTCTATCTAAGGTCCTCGAGACTTGTACCATCTGGGATACTGGTATATAGGCCTAAAACAAGAGGCAAAGGGATGTATTTTGTCCAAACAGAAAACATACGACCACGTACAAATAATCATACATCTTCATGTCGTACGGAAAATGGCTCCAACATATTCCATAATCATGTCTGTTAAATACTATATCTATACCATACCTATACCGATGAGGGTTAACGACTATTCTTCTTATAGGTGATTGCATTCCATTATTTAGCAACCGTTTTTGCGCATAAAAAAAACTTCATCCTACCTGTTTAAGAAATAACGAAAAAAATCAGAGACAAAAATTACACTTCCTTGCCAATGTAAACATAGGTCGATTACTTGTCAAAAACGCTCAAACATTTCATACTTTCATAAATTATGCGCACGCGTGTACTCTATGTTATAGTTTTCAGTTTCTATCCAAACTCGTCCCCAGTGCCTTTTGTCTCTTTCCTTTTACTGAACGGCGAGACAAAAAAGAGACAAAAGGCACTGGGGACGAGTTTGAGTTTTTATCATGATTCACTAAAAACCATATTTACTACTTTAACTGCTTTTTTGATAACATGGTGAAACGTATTGTTATTACTATGGAGAATTAATTTATTTACTTTCGTAGTGTTTTTATGTCTCGTTTTTTTAAAGCGATGTCAATTACATTAAATGGAAATAGTTAAGCTTACTGCAGTGTATTTTGTTTTAAAGACAATTAATTCTGATATACATCACAACCAAATCTCAGTATGGGTTACGGGAAATAGCAAAGCATGGTTTTTCCTTTGTTACGTGGTGTCATTCGTGAGTGAGCCAATGACATAAATTTTTAGGATTTACGTACAGGGCACTTTGGTTACACTCATAAGCGCAAGAAATGCACACTTAAAAATTGGTACTAATTACAAAAATACCACTGGGTTTGTTTACAAAAGAGAACAGCCTCGTTGTCGTTTGATGTTGTTCTTACAGGTAGCTTAGCTACCCTATAGTTAGATTTAGGATTAAACTAGCATTTATTACTTAATACTCAGTTTTTTGAATATCCACAGGAACTTTTTATGCAAAATGAAAAATGCTAAACAACTGTATTTGCTTTGCAGAAGTAACAATAGGCATTATCTTTATCATTATTCCTGTGAATGTTGGTTTTTGAAAAAGATATTCTGCCTTTAATGCTATAAGTGCTCCACTGGATTTGTAACACATTACACTAAGTGTCCTCCGTGTGAAACAGTTTAGGCTTATTAAGTCTTAACCTGGAGACTTTAGGTCTACCCGCTTCAAGTGAATATTACTTCTGGCTATACTTTCCAAAATCTTGTTATTTCATAAAATAAACCTGAAAATCTACCAAATCATTTATGAAAAATAGGTTCCCGTTCGATAAAAGAAACCTGAGCATATGCAGAAATTTATTTATGAAATATAGGTTTCAGTTTGTCGTGAAAACATGTTTACCAACATGCAATGCCTTGCATACCTAACTAGCTATATACTCAATTCTTGACTGTTCACTGTTATGGGAGGTCCAAATAAGTAGCTAGCTATTATTATTTAAAATGACAGAATGCCTTGAAAAATCTTTTGTGCAGTTAGCTACATAAAAATAATATATTTAGCTCTTGTACTTTATCACTTAATTATTTAATAACAAATGTGCCCTGGAGTGCTGGCATGATACTGGCTAGGTAGCTTAAAATCACAAAATAAATATTATCCAGATGTGACCATCCCTCATCATCAGACATCGGAAAGCGTTTCTGTTCTTTACTTCTCATTGTGGGGTACCTCAAATTCTTGTAAATCCTATGAAAAAAAATTATTTAAGAATTTCTCTTCTTTCCCTTGTACTATTCATGGCATGTCTTTAGTTCCAACCCACGATCCTTTAGCTTCCAACCGCGTCTCGGTCACAAGTTTCAGCGCTAGCCAAAATGCTGGACAGCGTTGAGGAACCCTGGGTAATTTTGAAAAAATGTGGTTCTGCCTTATGATTCTCAGATATTTGCTGCTGTTATCAGCATATTTAGCCCTCGAGTGCCACACATATATAGGAGTTAATTATCTTTAAGCTAAATAACTTAGAAGTGGTAACGAAAAATTTACGTTTCAAAGTGTTAGTAACGGGAGACAAAATGGAAGTGCATTTGGTTAATTTGGGTCAACGCACCCATTTCGGAACACACGGTTGATCATCTGCAACCCTGCTTTTTTAAAATCGGTTTTTTGAAACGCATAACCTTATACATTTTTCTGATCAGCATTTCAAGCTCCAGATAATAGAGGTAGAAGATTACCAAACTGATCATGTCATCCCTGTAAAGGTTTTCTGTCCTAATAAAGTGGATTTCTCCACATGCCATTCCACTATTACTTCTGTTTCTGCTACTAGTGCTGTGTTGATTATTATTATTTTAGGCGTATCGTTGCTGTTTTAGTCGTCATCGGTATTATCATCGGCTTTGTCATCGTCACCGTCATCGTTGTTGTCGTCCTCTCATCGTCATCGCGTATTGTTAGTTCTTCCAATCAATTTTGTTGTTTTACTATCATTCTCTGTTGACAATTATATTTTTGTTGGTTATAAAAGATAAAAAGCTCTTTATCAAAAATTTCTAAATTTTTAAAGAATCTTGTTTTTATTCTTCAGGATACACAAAACACCTATTACTCACGTTAAGAATACTGTTTATATTTCCTAAAATAAACCTCAATCCAAGTTTTGATAACAATGTATGTTCATTCTTTTCGGCAATTCGGTTAGAGGAAACGAAATTTTAGTCCGCTTTCCTAGGATGGTTTTGAAGTCGGTATTACATGGATAATGATAGCCCGAGAAGAGTTCAGTCTGGTAAGCCGTGATGAATTTTGACAAGGCTGCCATGTAAAAAACATGAAAATCAAAATATGAATATTACTTAGGTCGGTATTGCAATTTATCTATTTACTTTCCTTTAAAGATTTCAGGGTTAAAGCCCTATTCATGCTGGGCCCCAACGTTTTGCCAGACCTTAAGCAACAACTTGGTTGTTTTTGCTAATGACGTCATAAAATGCATATTTTAAAGTGGGTGAAAAATTAGGTTAAATATGATTTTTGTATTTACCCAAACATAAAAAATGTATCAACTACTTTTATATTTATATTTTAAATAATATAAATACTTAGGTATAAAAAACACAGACAAAACCAAAAAAACCATTAATGAGCTTTAATAAAAATGTGTTTCCACGCCACTCCCGTTGTAGGAAATGTTTACGTTGTAGAGACGAGGGGTGGGGTGGCGGGGAAGGCATTTTGTAATTTGTAAAAATGTCATACGATTTCATCTCCCTGCTTATCGCTCCCTAATATGGACTCTAAAGTTTAGTAATTAATTCCTGTTATAGCCACTATACATTTTAAACTTCTTTTACTTTCAGAAAGTCTCGGTTACAACTGTGATATCGATCCATAACCATCCAAACTGAATTACGTCGTTTTTCATTTTAAATTTTATAAATAAACCGGAAAGATTTTTGTTACGCCTATTTTCAATATACTGGTCGTTAGCCCGTGGAAAAATCCACGGGTTTGCCCGTCGCAGCTAAGCTACCATTTTGAGTGACAGACAGACGGACGGACAGACGTATACGGGGATTAAAATATTTTTTTGTTGTTGACACACAACAGGCATATCAGCCATTTTGAACTGATATATATTTTTAAAAGGACTACGAAACGGCTGTTACTGATTAATATAGATAGTATCATGTCATGGACAAGCGATTTTAAATTAAAGCAATTAAAGTAATTACCTTTTTACTGACCAAGATGGAAGCAATAAATTGATCAAGATCCTTCCTTTTTTTAAAAGTTCGTTTTACGTTACGTTCCTCTTTCTAAAAGTTGGCTTTCTGTTACGTTTGCCTTTAATCAATTTGCATTATTTCTAAATATTCTCTTTCCTACGTGCAGGTAACTATATTTTTGGAAGTTCATAGGCAGTAGTATTAATATGAGCATTTCTTTTTTATGCTATTTATGAGTTTTTTCACTCTTCTGGCTGTCCAACCGGACTCTTAGTCTATGATCTTTTTATTGGTCCAATCAATAATTTGATTATTCTTCCAGCTATGGTCCCCAATCTTATTCTTGTCTATATCTGCGTTGCGTACAGCTCTTTTTTGCTCCTTAACACGTCGTTTGAGCATTCACAATCCTTACAGGGGATTTCGTAGACAGTGTTACATTGACTTTCTAGACATATGTTGTGTTTTGGATGCGACAGTATTCTACATAGCGTGTTTTTAGATTAAAACACTGGCTTTATTTTGTGATCTTTTAATACCTTGGAATGTGTTACTTCTCTCTTATATATACGGCATACACACTGTAGCTATTGGTTCTTTTTTTGCATCCTTTCCGTCACCATTCTTACCAGTTTTTACCAGTTGTGTTCCTGATTTTCATTTTAGCCTTTTTTATTGATTTTTCAGTCATGGCAGTCTTGGTGTTGCTGAGAATTTTTACGATAGTGTACAAGTGTTTGACCCATATACTACTAGTCTCCTTAGAGACCAACTCTTGCACATCTTGAGGCTTAAAGGGTCTTTCCGCTAGTACCTTTTTTTGGCTTTCTAAAAAGCCGTGAACGTATGATGGTTCTTGGTGGTAGCCATTTTAATAGACACACCCTTTTCCTCTAGCAGTTTTGTGACACTTGATTTTAATTCACTGCCATTGTTACATTGAAAAATCTTGGGGTATCGAAGAGGTCCCGCCTTGTAAAGGGATATAGTAAAAAATACTTGTGTGTAATAATCAGACAATTTTTGAACCTTTTTGTAGTTGTACATGTCATCTTCCAGCTCCCGAAGGCTCTTCCCAGCTAGCATCTCCAATTCTTGGTGTTTGTTGAACCAGTCGATTTTAGCCTGTCGGTCTTGTACCCACTGTGCTTAGGCGCTTTTTAGTTTCTCCATCTCCTTGTCATACCTTTTGCGCTCTGCCTCGCCATTTCCTGCGACTTTACTGAATAGAAAGTTGGTACCACTGAAGGCTAATGCATTAATTAGTGCTCCCCCCTGCCATGATTGCCAAGGTTGCCATTTATTGTTCGAGCCTTGCCTAGTCTTTGTAGCGATACCTAAGTTTTTCAGGTTCACAAAACCTGACTGTCCTTGCATTCTTTGCAGCGATACTTTACCCTTTCATGTTCACAAATCTCACCTCCCTTGGAGTCTTTGCACCGATCCCTCCGCCTTTTATGTTCACAAATCTGACTCCCCTTGCAGTCTTTACACTGAGACCTCTGTCTTTCATGTTTACAAATCCCACTTCCTTTGCAGTCTTTCCACTTAGACCTCTGTCTTTAATGTTCACAAATCTCACTTCCCCTGCATTTTTTGAAGCGATAATTCACCCTTTCATGTTCAAAATTCCGACTCTCTTTACAATCTTAGCACTTAGACCTCTGTCTTTAAAGTAGCACACCTGGCCTTTGCACTGTTTGCAATAGGCCCTCTGTATTTGATGGTGGAAAATCTGGCTACCTTTTCACTCTTTGCAATAGGCCCTCTGTGTTTGATGGTGGCACATCTGGCTACCTTTGCACTTTTTACATTGGGCCCTTATTTTTTCATATTCGCAAATCTGCCTACCTTTGCACTCTTTGCAGTAAGACCTCTGTCTTTCATGTTCGCAAATTTGGCTACCTTTGCACTCTTTGTAATAGGCTCTCACCATTTCATGTTTACAAATCTGATTCCCCTTGCAGTCTTTACACTGATTCCCGCGACTACAATAAGGCCCTTGTTTTTGGCACGCTGCTGTTTCTTTTCATCCAGCCAAACTATGCAACTTTTTGTTTGACTTGCCCCCCCAGATCCTAAAATTGTCGAGGGTTAAAACTTTTTTGCATGTTCAGCATCCCTTGTTTTCCGTATTGATTTGTATTTTCCCCTAGAACAAACACAAATTAAGGTCATTAGTACTCCACAGAGTGAAACCTAGCATCGAGAATATTCAGCTGGGCATCTTGAAGCAGGTACACATAACAGCGTATATCCCCAGAATCGTCGGCTCTCTTTGCCATGTGTAGGATTATGACGTGACTCAGGTGTTGTAGGAGTCTCTTCCCGAACCATGTAGGGTATGATCAGGAGAGTAGCGGAAATCGATAAAGAGGGCGTATCGTTCCTTAAAAAACTGGCCTATTGTGACATTAGAGTCTTGGCTATCGAAGAGGTTCACGATCTGTTCGAGGTGGTCTTTGGGTAACATAGCATGCAAGTACAGCTCCTTGGGTTTGCCTTGGACAGTGATGGATATCTTCTCAATTTTGGGGTTGTAGAACACCCTGTTGACACCAGAGTAAGCTTTAAATTTTGAAGGGTCAACTAACAGTAGCAAGACACCCTTTAAAATTTTTGCAGGTGTGTCGATTTGTAGGTTACAACTCGTGTCCTGTTTCTTCATGGTAACCACTTTGGAACGTAGGATCCGTTCATACGGTAGCGCCAGACGACTATACCGGGACATCATGGCGCTTGCGAGTCCCTCATGTTTCACTTGTCGAATTCCAACTTTATATTGGTTATCTTGTACGCAGCATCTGCTGTCTTGGCTGGCGTAGACCCTGAGGCCGCCCTACCTTCATCCTTGATGACGTTACCGTGAGACGTGAAATGAATCACGAACTGAAGTCTGTCGTATAAACCCACCGGAAAGAAGGGTAGGTCCTTAGTCAACTCAAACATCTTGCCCAGGGTATACAAAAGGTGTTGTTATACGCGGCAACATTGGCTTTCTCTTCATCGGTACCAACATGGTCAGTGGCCTTCACCTGCAGGGCACGGATGGTATCGTGGTTACGGCTGATACCCTCCAGGATCAGGTTATTATCACGATCGAACTTGGGTAGTCACAGATCTCGGTAGACTGCGAGCGTGGAATAGTCGTTGATATTTTGCACCTCGTTACAGTTCAAGATCATACGTAGGTCTCGCACCAGGCTTTTGCCGATATTCGAGACGATCGTGCGTTTTGTATTCGTAGCCGTCACTTCCAGGTCAAATAGTAGCTTGATAGACCCTGGAAAAATACCTTCGTCCAGTCGCATATTGGGAATACCCACGTACAAGTCCTCGTTTTGGTTGATTGTGGAAGGTATGATGCTGATCTGGACACGCCTCCGCCTCCCCTTGAAACCAAAAAGCTGTTGCATTTCTGCGTAGGGATCAAGTTTAGTTCCGAATGCACTCATTAATTTATATGGGGAATTTAAATAAATGCCAACAAACCCAGTTTATGAACCAGATATTGAGGAAGAGGAGGGCTGTCCAGATGATAGACATGAAGATACTACACCATCAACCCAAGGCCTTCAACGTAAACCCTAGGAGAACAACAGGACCATGAAGACACTATGACAAGACAGTGGCAAGAAATTCTAAAATCAAAGGTTGACAATTTTTACACGCATCTTAAGGAGATGGGACATCCAGATGTGATCCTACGTGAATTAAATTACAATGATTTTAAACTGGAAGGGAATGAACTTTATTTCAGAGATAAAAGGGTTACAAGACTGTATGGCAGGGTGTTCCTAGCCCCAGGGACGATATTAACCAATTTGAAGGCAGCAGGCGTGCAAGCCTTTGTTTTCAACCTTCTTTGAGAGGGGGCGGTATGGCAAGCTGGGCATGCTCCTTCTGTATATGTTGTTTTACCTCCCTGCGTGTTGTTCGTTCGATAGTATGCTTAGGAGGTGTAGTAGGCTTAAGTTTATAGCCCGCTTGGTTTGATGAACCGCTCGCAGGTTTCACAATAGGCTTGTTATTCACTTCAACCTGGACTCCAACGCTTACGTTGGCATGTGCGATCAAGATGTTGTTGTTATACCCCTCAATTTTACCAATACGCAGGTTCATGTTTGAGGGTAGCATGTATACGCTAGGCATGACGGCAAAATTGACTGGTGTTGTGGCATACTGCCGCACCTTCTGAAATTGTGTGATGTCATGCCCGACATTTTTCTCCCTCCACACCATACTCTGAAATGTTTGCAACAGAATTTGCCTGGCTGTGTAGTTGTCCGCATATGAACCGAGTAAGGATGCCTTGGCCCCCGCGTGCCACCAGGCAACAAGACCACGTAGACGCAAATACTCTGGCTTAGCTTGGTCAGATCTTCCGACGTCAGGCCCTGGCTTGTCGGTATGATAAACTTTGCATAGTCCCAATCAACCTGAGGCCACCATGAACCGTTGGGGAGTGACGATATGACAGCCTTGAATTTGTACAGGCTATTGGGCTTAGCACCGTCTTTGCGACACACTTGTGCGTATCCGGAGGTTGAGTAGGGTTTTGTGTACTGATGAAAACCATCTCATACGGCATGGGCACCTTCATTCTTGCTAATATACGACGCATGTGGTAATAGACATGAAATTTAAAGATCGAGTTAAGAATGGGTACGGAGCCTGTCATGTGTTTAGCAGAGATGCCTAATGCCGTAGTTGCACAATAGGTAGAAAAATTAAGCTGGATATTCCAGTAATCCAACGCCTGTCCCGTACAACCAACCCTGACAGGGTCATCCAACAAATTGGTTGGAATTTTAATGGCATATTTGGTAAACTCGGAGAATACCATATGAATATGTGATTCTGTAGACACGTACAGGTCCTGGTGCTCCAAGTTTGTAATACCAACGGGCCATTCTCCCCTGTTGGAATTGTATTTTGCATTGGGGTTGTACGAGTAAATGTTCATCGTTTTGGTATACCAAAACGATAAAGCAACTCTACATTACCTATATTGAAAAACCTACGATATTTGAAGATTACCTGGAACAAGATACTAGGATTGCCCCGAAATCGTTAAGTATTCGACCCGTATGGTTGAACCTTTACAGCAATAATGAATTCGTCATTCGTAAGACAGGGCAGAGGTTACTCGAATTGAGATTTTGAACGGCCTGTATAAGATCGAGGATTTAGCGAGTATCGTCAACAGCCAGGCAGAGAAATGAAGCTCTTTGTCCTGAAAAATGGACTCTGAAGGCTCTGTGTCAGTGACGGGTACACAGTGGTAATTCATTGACAACTGCAAGAACTCTTGGGTCTACCCTACGATCCTAGTAAAAATTACTATACAAAGAGCAACTACGATGCAGTCTACAAGACTGACGCTTACATTCGGCTACGCCTTGTTTGCCCTCAGTTAAATGAATACGATTGTCTATTAGATGGGAAAAAGTCTAAAATTCTTGCTTTGCTTCCCACCAAAGAGTTGAATGTCTTGGGGGACATACTGACCTGGAGTTTTGACACTCCGATATACCTTCCCCTGAAGGGTTCCACAGATTGTCTCCAGTTCATGCTTACAGATGAATTTCACCATGATAAAAATGCATCGTTTGCTCATAGAATAAATGAATCATGTAACGAAGTTATATCCCAATTTACCAAGTGCGCCTGCAGAGGACGATACTATTAACGAAAGCCAAAAGTATACATTTGACAAGATCGAAGAGATTGAAAAATATCTTCGAAGTGACATTAAAGAGCGGGCCGGGCTTTCAAAAATGCATGGTATATGGGTGAGGCATTGTGATCATGGACTGCTTAGTGTAAGTATTATCACGTCGGGTGTCAGAATTGCAGCATTAACCACGGGTCTTGGTGCTCCCGTTTGCATGGTGATGGGGGTATTACAATAGCCATGGGAATAGGGCTGGTCTTAGAAAGGCCTCAAAGAGGCTTGGTGTCAAATCCAAGAAGCACGAAAGTATCAGGCTACTCGCTGGGTCGAAATTAAGCACCATCGTCGATCTGATTTCAAAAGCTGTAGAAAATGGGGTCATCAGTGACTACGAGTTTAGTCTCGTTATGCAGGAAAAGCAACGGTGTATGCTACTAAAGGAACAGATACGACAACGGTTTAAACTATCTACGAACGTGAACGTGCTCAGCTGGTTCATAACGGCCGAGAAGAGGGCAGGAACGATGTCTTAAGAAAACTTCAATCTGTCCAGTACGCAAGCAGTACTTAGACTTTCCACCTATTTATAAACTTTAATATGTTTTGTAACCCTTATGGGTGTTATAAAACATTTACTTATCACTTAGCAGCCATTCAAATATAAAGTCCTTGTACCTACATTCCACAACATGTACCTTAGGGTAGTAATCTTTGCCCTGCACATACACCGATGACAATGTCAGGATGGCACTGGCTTGGCAGGGTTCATCGTAGGGTACTGCTTGACCGTGGAATTTAGTTGTGGTTACATCCTTGTAGTATTTGAGTTTCGCGTTCACGTAAGGCCTTTTTTCACAGGTTCCTTTGTCAGGTTTTGAGAAATCAGCTCCTGGATTTTGTTCAGAATTTGACGATACTTTTCAACCGAATCGAGGTACTCTTCGAAATTAAGACTCATCGCGGGTACAGCACTGGCATTGTACCGGCTAACTCCATGCGAGGAGCATATTTTAGGTGTTTTTACCCTGAGAGCTACCACGAGGTCTTGTGTATGGTAGCCGACAATGTACCGTTGATCCTTACTTCATTTGGCACGGATAGCATCCAACACTTTTAGATGATCCTGATGTCATTGATATTAGAAAAGGTAGCAGCAAAACTGTAGAAATTTCTGGGGTTGACTTCTTCATTCTGAAGTTTTAGCATCTTGTTTTATTGAATTTCAAGCAAGGTTCGAGGATTGCTTCTCCTCACACATACACAACTACCCCCGTTATATGTGATATACTCCTGGTAGCAGTACCAGCATAGCATTTTATTCTTCATCATGAACCTCCGTCCGCAGGTACACCTATCATAAGCATCCAGCATACCTTCGCAGTCATTACATTGTTCCATTTATCTTATAGGGTATCTATTGTAAGGCATGAATACGATCCGCCAAATCTTCAATGGTTTGTTCATTCTCCATCTCCTCTGATGATTCTTGTACTAAGGGCAACGCCATAAGTGGTAGAGAGAGACCAAGGCCGGCTATAAGGATCAGAGCTATGACATTTTTAAATACTTCAAATTTTGATTGGGTGTTGCACATTTATTATAGTATTTTTTTTTGAATTTTTATCTTACAACAAGCTTGTCCTGTCCACATGTCCTGCGTTTTGATCTCCTCTGTTGCGTACTTTAACCAATTCATCTTCCCCCTACATACACAATTCAACCTTCAAGGTTGGTTAATAGGATCACGTTGATGCGTTGATGATCAACAGTGGTCAATATGCTGAGCCTTGCTGCACCTGCGTTGATGATCAGTAGTGGTCACGTTTGTCACGTTACAGCGCATGCCTTGATGATCAGCGGATTTTGTCGTGTTGAGGTGTGATGAACAGCTGTTAAGTCACAACTGGTTTTGTGTGTGAGAATTTTTAAGAGAGTTTGACCGTGGTTTTTGGGAAAGTGTGTACTTGAGGACCCCCCTATACTACTAGACAGGACCCAAATATTTTCCGATGAATAAAGACAAAACTGTTTTTACAACTAACAACCTGAGTCTGAATTTTGTTAGAAAATAAGAACAAACCAAAATCTGAATTTTTTTGCACTTCTTTTTAAACTACGGTAAAGTTTTATAAGTGAGAACAAAGTAGGACTTAATTCGGAAGTTTGTGTAGGCATTAAAACAACGCAAGAACAAATCAGACGAAAACAGGTACAGAAAATAATAAAACAAAACCTATCTTCTGGAAATTTTAATTGCGTGGGATTTGAACATTTCTAAAAGCATTCTAAAATGCAAAACGTTTAAAATTAACTTCCATTTTTTGTAAATAAAAAGTGTGATTTTGAATCCAATCCCCTAAATCTAAAAATTTACAAAATAATAATGACAACATCATATAGGGCTTAATTTATTTGTTTAATCATGTCTCGCGCACAGTTAGAATACATTCTTGTCTATACATTAAACTTTTAGGTGTAGCTAGATGACCTAAAAAAACAAAACAAAAAAAACATAAGAAAAACGACAACAATTACTTCAAAACATCATTTATGTTACAGGCATAATCACACTGAAATTTTACAAGTTACAACAATCGCTTTTATCCATAGAAGTGCACACACAAGACCTAGTTTCATTCTAATAAATATCAGCTTGTCTGACTAATTGTTAACCAAAAAAAACGTGTTTTTATAATAAGAAACATGCTCATAAGAAACAGCCGGCTGATATTACAAGAAGAATTAACTGTAACTTAATTAAAAACAAATTAGTAAGAACTGACTGGTTTTCGCTGAAAGTATTTTAAGGTTTACAATCCAATGTTCCTGTAACAAAATTTTCTTTCGTTTTCACAATTCCTTTTAGAGGAGGTAAATTTGTCCATTAGTTTATTTACTGAGTAGTATGGGTGGCAAGTGTCATTCTTCTTATAAATTTATTAATAAGTCAGTATGTTTATTATTGCAAAAAATAATAAATGAACTTTTTCTAAGGTATTTATTTATTTTGTACCAAAAATTCAAAATTTTAAAAATAACCCCTGCCACAATGTAAAAAAACTTAAGCAATTCAGCGTTTGACAGTAATATTAGTGCACCACAAAAAGATTTCCTTAGACTGAAAAACTCACAGGCACACTAATCTATCATACTGAACACGAAAGTTACGAAAAACACGAAATTTGGTTAAGGTCTTTTATGTGGTTTCACATCCTTAAAAGGTCATTCAAGAGTAGTTTTTATATTTGTCAAAACTTAATCTCCCAAAAACAATAATTAAATTAACGGTCGCAACCATTATCGAACAAAAGTCCACTTGGTCCTTCGTAACTTCACACGTCGTGCATAGCTCACTTCTTAAAGAATTTATGACGAGGTTCGAGTTTTAAAGAATTTAACAACATGCAAAAGTAGGTAAACAAAACTTCCAGGTAAAGACACTGCTGGATAATAATAAAGCTCAGATTTAGAACATATTATCAGTAAAAAGACGCTAGTAGCAACAGTACAAACGTTTTTAACTACAAATGAGCAAAAACCTTAAAGAATGTTAGTTTTGGATTGGCTACTTAAATTTACTTCCACGATGCACTAAAAAAAAGCAACTTGTGTCTTAGGAAATATTTAAAATATTATAATAAAGTTTAAAAATAAATAGTTTTGATAATACTTGTGGATTGAATTTGCTTCTTCTGACTGTAGCTAGAGGTAACTAGCTAATGATTCGATTGAAGGATGACAGCAAATAATATTTTCAATGGTAGTCTCAGGGACCAAAAAGTAATCTAGTTAGCTAGCTCAGCAAACCAAGGAAAAGACATAAAAAGAACTTTCAAATCATCCATACTTTCGCAACTCACTTTTCTTCTACTGCATAAAACGGATACCACAAACATGCCAATTCAAGCTGATAACTTGGTACTTTGACATCTTTTTTTCATGAAGCCATAAATATAACATATTTTGGTGCATTATAATCGTTTAAATTAATATAACGTGACTTCAAAGAAAAGGTACACAATTTCCAACTCGAAATATTAGGAGAAAAAGCGCCAGCTAGGCCAATTTTTATCATGACTTGGTATAAACTATGTATTTGTGTCAGGTCTGTAAGATACACGATAAGTCAAATTAGGCCATTCTCTCATTGCTTGATATTACTTTTCAGTTTTGCGATTTTGGTAAACGGAAAATCGAGAAAAAAATTGGGGGGAGGGTACGAAATATTAAGTGAAAAATGGGGTAGGGGGTAGGGGGTAGGAGGGTAGGTGGCTACAAAGCCAACTCATTGCCACATTTAGCTAACTTTTATTACAGCTGTTTAGTCAAAAACTATTTGTTCTAGTAGACAAAAACTTCAGTCATATTTTCTTACGCTGATTTAATATGATTTTTTTCTATCGAAATTTTGAGAATCTCAATAATTGTCCTGGTATACTTTGCGTAGCAAACTTGCTCCACAATTTTGCTTCGCAAAACTGTAGCAAACTTATTATAAAAATTAATTACTCATAAACAGGTTGTCTAGACGTCTATGTGATTCTCAAGTGTGCATAATTTCTTCCATCTTGATCTTTTAAGTGGTCCGTTTATTACTCGCCATTTTTCGAAGATTGCGAGATTGAATATATTAGTTATTAACATAATTACAGTTTTTTAGCCAATGAAATTTAATAAAAAAGGACAGAATAGATTTGCAACTGATCGCATCACAGATGATTTTAATAGAAACAAAAAAGTTCAATCTCCTTCTTTATTTCCACGTCCACGGTTGAATAATATTTGTACAAATTTTTCATTTTTCCTGGAATTAGAACTGCCAAAATGAGTATGGAAGCGATAAAGAGATAACAGAATTATATACGATGTAAATACCCCTTCAATAGAAGTCAATGAAAGTCAATAGAAGCTCTTCACACGATTACAAACAAAATGACTGAACTTTTAAAGTTGTAACAAATCAGAGTATTTCACCATTACACAAAGATTAATAATATTGGCAAATTCAAACCTCTTCCTTGTATTTCATTAAGTAAGATATGTTATTATTTTATAGGAGCAAAAACATCCGTGCAAAGTGATACATTCTGACTACATTTTTGCGTATCTTCTGAATGCTTGATTAACTACAAGGACCTCCTATTTGAAAGCTTTTTATTTCTAGTGTATCAAACATCTAATTTTTCTGTTTTAGATACTTCAGAAGACAAAAAAGAATAAAAAACAGCAAAAAGATTTTGTTACCCTCTCCACTCCACCCTCAGGAAAAAGTAATTCCTGTTAGAAGTTCGTCTCTATTTTGATTATTACCATGTTTGGCATCAATTTGTCTTCGCCGGCACATTTACAATATGATATTGTTTTTAGACATTCTTCTCTCTCCCAAAAAAATTATTACAATTATATAAACGTATGGAGGACATATTATTTTTTGGAACCAGGATGTCTTGTAAGATAGCTAAAATCTTTAAATCCGAGTTGTTTTGTTTATTGTCTGATTATTTTAACTTTCGTATTCTTCAACACAAGGATAAAAATTTAAGGTAAGAAAAAAAAATCTTATTGTTGGCTTGTCTATTTTTGGTCGAGTTTATAACATAAGGCAGACCAAACGTTACAGGATAACTTCTGATAATTTACCATTTTGAAGACTTAATAGTATATATTCTAACAGTGTAATTATTTTAGTTCTAACGGCAACCATGCAAAAACACCATCTCTGTCATGGGTTTTAAAAATTGAGTATGGCAGGTACAACACTTCCTATATTAATGATACTATTTTTTCCTAATTTTATATATTTCTTGTACTTAATTAAATCGAAAACAGTAGATGCCTCTTGACAAAATGAAAATGGTTTTAGATCTATTTAGTATAGAGAGTTTTTTATTTACTATTACACGGCCATTCTTCATTTTGCCCCCTTTACATGGAGTACCTTTGTATATGTTTGCACATAGCTTCATTTAACCATTAAACTGCTTCATGATTACGGTTCTCTCTGAAATTATACAGTTGTATTGTTTAATTCTTAATATTTCGGTTCAAAGCTGGCTACAATGAGATTAAAGATTATCCAATACTTTATTCTTTAGATAACCTTTTGGCTAAATCATAAATGTTCAGCAAGCCTGTGCCTATCAATTTTGTATCCGAATAAGTTATGATTTTTTTCTTTTATGTTTGTAGATAACATCAAAAATGAATTACCACCTTAGACATTTAAGGCCTGATTTATGTTAGGTGTGTTTTTCTTTCTACATGTTTTCCTTCGTCTCTGATGGCTTACCCTGGCGTTTCGACGCCGTTTTCACCCGGCTATTCTGTATTATAATGTTGGTATACGTTTGACACGCAAAGTGGTACCGCAATAGCGGGAGGCACTTGATGCAGTATAGAAGAACAGGCAAACACACGAATATTTCCATTGACCACCGACTAGTTTTTGATAATACCGGTTTTATGTATAAAATGGCTGTCAACTCGCTATGTTGCGCTCGGGTGAGTTAAGGAATGACTCCGAATTTTCCGTTTTTTATTCGTTATCACGCCTTTTCAAAATATGCCATATTGGTTGGTGATGTATCAAAAAGAGGTGCAGACTATTTTATCAACAAACTGTACTTTTTGGCTCCAAGAAGAAATTATTTATGATATATGTAAGTATTATATGACTACCGAAAGGATTAAGTAATATAAAAAACTCTTCCATTTCCTTGTTTTCTTTTATTTTTTTCATTACAATAGCCAAAATGTAATAGCTGTTGTGGCTAGTTAGCTTCTTTTATTGAAAAAGCAGTATATAGCTATATAGCTTACAGCTAGCTAATAACTAAAAAAGAAACCAACTCTAGTCTAGTCTCGTAATGTTAGAGAATGTAAAGGATTGGGGTGTCTACTAAAGACTAAGCACTAAGTGATTTTTATTTTTTTGTACTTTACAGTATATATGCAGTATATATACAGTATATATGCAATATATACTCTTCATCTGTTAAAAATATTTTGATGCTGTGCTAGAGATTTCAGACTGTAAACATTAAATACCCACTATTCATTAACTTTGAGTGGTCTGCTCTTAGCAAGAAATGTCACTTCATCTTTACAACGCTATCTCTTATTATATACCTAATTTTTTTATTTTTTTATGAATATTTCGGCGAATTACATTAAATGGTATATATTTTCTGCCCATGGACAACATATTCTTCTTCTTTAACGTTGTTTGTATCGTCCAGAATTATTTTCTTATATTTTTTAGTTTATTAATTTAGTTTATTATTTAAATATTTTTCAGATTTGATACCACTTCTTTGTGAAGCTTTTTTTACTGTCTTGAATTCGGAAATGGCACACTGCTTCCTACAAAAGCAAGTAAAACTAGTGTAGATATCAAATATAGAAGGAAGTCTTTGAAAGTCGAGAAAATCACAAAATAAAGCGTAAAAACTTTGCAATTAAGCATTTTTAAAATTTTTCACATATAAATTTGGAACACTATTTTCTCATGAGGAATAATTTTTTTACAGCTATGAAAAATTGTATGTATCTTGTATATATTTTTTTAGGATAATGCCTACCTGGAGACTTCTCGTATGTTCATCGTGTTCTTGGCTCAACTGATGTTGATGTTGTATTCAGACAGCTCAACCCCTTCAGATTAGAAACATTCTTTTACAACCATGTTGCCATATGGCTGTGATATTCCAAATGTTCTGGTTAACTCTGAGAGATTGAGCTGTATAAAAGTGGCAATAAAGTTTTACTTGTAGTAACAAAAGCAGAACACTGGGTTGGTGGACAAATGTGATAGTTGACAAATAATGTAACCACCTTTACATGGTGAGGTAGTCCAATATTATCAAATTGGATTTTTGAAGGATAGACTATGTTGTTTTTATTGTGATGGCTGTGATGTATCTTTGATAAAAGTATAATATATATTATTTAACCGGAAAATGTTTTGGAAGTTCAATTCCATATTTATTTATTTATTTATTTATTTATTCTTTAAATATGTAAACCGAGATCGTACTAATTTTGTTGTCTGTAAATTGTGATTTGCTGGAACAAGTCGGTGTTGAGGTCCATGACATTTTCTTGTTTTTATCTGATTTTGAAATGAATTCAGATGATGATTGAATAGTGAAGTCACATGCTGTTGAATTTATTTTTTCTTGTGTTACAGACTTTATGGTTACATTTACGATTGGAGTTGTGATAAATGAAAAACTGTTGCTGGATTCTGATTTATCGGAATCTCGAGGCGTTGTTCTATAGCTTAATTCAAAGAAAAATCTTAAAAAATTTGTCCATGTGTCTTCCCATATGTCAGTTTTTTTTAGTGTTTTTTCTGCCAATGCCAATTTTGTGTATACTAGCTGGCAAGGTTATACAAAAACATAGTAATCAGGTCTTTACTTTTAAGATAAATGTATTGCTCAAATTTGCAATCCGTCTCTGAAAGTCCTCAAAATATAAGTGCTGCTTAAAGTGCTGTTTCTTAAGTCAAATCAGTATACAAGTTCTTACAAACCCACATTGAAATAGTATAGACATATCCGAAAATTTCTACGAACCAGAAAATATATATATATATATATCTATATTATAATACCCGTATACGTCTGTCCGTCTGTCCGTCCGTCCGTCTGAATCTCACGCAAAATGGTAGCTTAGCTGCGACGGGCAAACCCGTGGATTTTTCCACGGGCTAACGACTGTTTGTTAAAATGAATCAGTCAAAATCTGTAAGCTATAATTTGCAACCCTCTCAGTCTATAGATCGTGACGTCACAACTTTGACGTCAACATCGCCATAGGCGGAATGGAGAGAGCTGTGAACCGTGGCTTTTCGCCGTAAATAAATTACAATCTGATTTTTTAACGCGCTCCGTCTGCAACACCTTGATCGTCGACATTATTCGCTTGGCTAACATTTTTCGTCAAATTTACACTTAGTCACGCGACTTATCTGACTAACCCTGGATCCGCGCCTGAATTTTAAAAAAATTATTGTTCTGTTTGTCTTCCACAATTGTTCTAAGATTGGGCATGTACGTCCATAGATTGGGCAGTCCAGTCTTAAGACCGGTCACCCATTTGAAACTGTCGAAAGATTGGCCTGGCCAGTCTTAAGACGGGGCGCGTTCCAAGATTGGGCAGAACAGCACCACAAAATTTAATTTAAGAGCTAGCTATAAAGTAATGTTTCTATATTATATAATAAAAACTTATTATAGTCAGCCAATGATAAGGCTAGCTGGTTATTTTCTACTTGTTTTACCTTTACACTTTTACCTTAAAGTTTTATTTACCAATTCTTTTTTTGTCTTTTAGAACAATGGTTGTTCAATATGCTCCACAGGAATTACCTGGTGGAATGAGTGGCCTTCATACTCTAGTTTTTTAGAAAGTTGAAACCGGGATAACAACCAAATCGCTTTTTGTTTACACTTCCCCGCTTTACTGCGCCATTATGATATTACGGGAAGTTTACCGGCACCGATAATTTTCTAAGAACTCGTCCCGCCGAAACGCTAACTATCGCCGATGTTTTTTGAAAAGTCGCTTATTTAGGGAAAATGTCGGAAAAGCTTGTCCTCACTATGACGACTAGTGCTAACGACGGGGAAAAACTTGATTCGAACGAGAAATACCCCATATAGTGCGGGAAAGGTTATGATAAGTTGGGAAATGTTTCGATGCCGGTAAAAATTCTATGAAACGAAATCTTGAAAAACGGCAAACACGCCATTATTTGCCGTCAATGTCGGATTAAAATTTATTATAACTTTTTCTACACTAATTCAACCATGGACAATTGAATTCAGCCGTTCGTTAAACACGATTGATTGCCCTTATAGCGTTCGACAAAAATCTGACGGAATTCAACTGCGTAGGGTCAGTCCTTAACTTAGCCGAGCATTAGAAATGCAGTAGCTGCACGGATTCTTAGAAAATATCCAGCGGGAATAACCAGTGGGTATTTCCAGCGTATTACCAAACAACATCATTTTAATGTTTAAACACTACCGTGAATCGCAGATATACAAGTAAGTCAAAATCTTGCAAAAAGGTTAAGGAATACGAATATTGACACTGTTGAAATGGCATCATAAATACCAATACCTATACTTTTGTCATTGATAAGTTATTAGATTGCCATCTGGTTATATCCTATCTTGCTATTAGAAATAAATAAAAAATAAAAACAATGAAGAGAACCAACCTTCTGTAATTTTGTTTTGATAGTGCGTTATAATATTGCAAGTATCTACTTTGAAACAAATAGTTTTTTACAATAAAATAGTAGCAATGAGGAAGACTCTATTCTACTTTAAGAGGAAACATTTTATTTGTATATTAGGACCTTAATTTTTATAATAATAATACCTGTTTTCTATCTGTGTGTGTGTACGCAAAAAAGGTTGCCCTCCACCTATTGCAGAAAAACCAAACAACGGTAAATATATATTGTATCTTTGGTTGGAGTTACTTTGCAGAATGAAAGTTTGAGTCTAGTTTAATTTTTTTAGGAACTTCATTGCTTTGAAAAATGCGAGCATACCTTAACTTTATTAAGTTTTATCAAACCAAAATTTAAAATATAAAAATATTATTATTGTTTTGTTTTTACAAGCCATGAGAAGTAATACATGTGGTGATTTAAAGCCCGTCAAAAACAAAAAAAGAAATATTTAAGATGTTAATATATTTATCGTTTTCACATTCATCCGCCTATTCCCATTTCAGATTAAAGGCATTTACTTTCACTAAAATAATTTTACTGAAGTCAGAGTCAAGGTTACACAAAATAATGACAATATAAGTTCATATTTCTTTTCCTTTCAGTATGCCCTGATCTTAACAACACAGGTACCTTCCTTAGCAACGTTAGCATAGATTGTCAAGATCCTTACTATCGCCAACAATGCTCAAGGACCTGTGGAACATGCACTGGTCCTGAGAATAATCGCTGTTTATTTTTTACTAATGATACGCATACCGGTGAATGTAAACACCTGGTTGAGCTCGGACATTGCTCTAACAATAGTCACTTCTTCATCATCGATGTTTGTGTGAGAACGTGTTGCAAAAAGGGTTTTTATAGAAATTTTTATGATGTATAATTCCATGTATTTCAATTGATACGTACTTTGTTAGTATTAATACGTAGAACCTTGCTATAAGTACCGTGGAACCTCCTTAAAACAGACATCTCTAAAGAGGGCAGCTCCTTAAGATGGACAAAAAAATTCGTCCCGGACGATTTACTAATAAACTATTGCAATAAACCTCTCCAAAGCGGATAGTCTAAAGCCCAAAAACCTCCTAAAACGGGCAGTCGTTCCAAGTCCGGCACGGTTATTTCTCCCAGTATTTACCTCTACGAATCAGACAAAGAAACGTTTTGACCAGCTGCGAATCTTTGCAATTATCATTTGCATAAAGTTAAGGTGCAATTTCTACTTTTAATCATAATCCTGCACGAATTCATTATATTTTACTGATCTTTATAGACACTTAGTGGGTATTTTCGAGTAATATTCAATATCTGTGGTCATAGAATGTATGAACCTAAGAGGTTTAGCGAGTTGTTTCTAACAAAAGAATATGAAAACTATCATACAGCATAGCAAAAAAAGAATAATAAAAAATTAAAATCTGGCAAAGGAAGGGACGGCCTAACGAGGGTTAATAGTGCTTACAGTATTCTTTAAAATAAACTCACTCCTAATCAGTTTCCTTAACATAGACAAAAAACTTACCTAATGTGAAATTTAAAAATAATTAAGTGATTTATAAATAACAAAATGCAGCCTGATATAGAGTTGTTGGTATAGTGGAAGAATAATCTAGCAATAGGACCAGTCTTGATGTTTTTTTGGTCTGCATTCTTTAGGGCATGGCGGAACGTTGTTGGAACATGGTCGTTTACATCCAACAAACCCGCTTGTCCTTGTCAGCCTCCTGCTGGGAAAAGCATGAGATTGTGGAAATTTTGTGCATTGATAGAAGTCGTGATCTTCATCAACTTTCTCGTGATTCGAAATTAATTCTTGAAAGACTATTTCCGTGACAGTGTTATTTTTGTAATTACGAAAGCAAAATCCGTGACTCGTTATCCTCTTCGATTCTTGCGGAGAATCTCGCATATAGTGAAATAACTTTTCGCTTTTCAGCCATTGCTCTACAGCGTCGAATTCACGATTTAGTAAAGGACTGTCAACATCTCGCACGCACGTCACGTCAACAGTACTATCGCCTATTGGTAACAATCTCCAAAAATTGCGTTTCAAATGTGATATATTGCCAAGTAACAAGATCTTCCTAACATCACAAAAACGTAAATTTTTGTGTATCTTTGTCAAAACATGCTGCGTTTTGTTTGGTAAACTTCCATCATGGTACACACGCAGCATCCAGTCATGGTAGGTAGCTGAATTAGCAGCTTCAGTTGCAAGGACAGAAATTCGTTTGGTTGCATTCTTTGTTCTTCGAGCGTTCAAAGAATAAGACAGAATCCACGAGCCTGGTTCGTCCTTCATATCATTTGAACAAAGGTTCACCGGACTTGGCTTACGTGTGGTGCCTTCTGCTGTTTTTAAAGATGGTGGATCATTGTTCTTTTGTAGAAAGACATTTTCAGACTTGATTACTAACTCAATGGACACTTGTGACCGTTTGTACAACCAATATGGTGATAGAATAATCATAGAAATCGCAACAGCGGTACAAAAGTCCCTAAAGTAACGTACTGATTCTTTCATCACGACTATGGTGTTTTGTGCAAAGTTTTCTCATGTAATCTAAAAAGCAAATAATAATTCATAAAAGGACATTTATGCACGCCAAACATGGAAATAAAACATTATTTAAATTTACTGCTAAAACCAATCAATTCATTTCATGCAACTCTGAAACCCTATCCTTGTATTATGTTTTTAGGAGACATTTCAAATTTCTGGAATGACAATATAGTAAAAAAAAATAGCAAAAGGTTAAAAATGTAAGATGGTGATTAATTCATTAATGGAGAGATATAGCAACAGTAGATTGGGATTATATTGTTCAGTAAAGTGTAGGTACGGATTGCCTAGTTTAGTTTGATTGCACTGTTACCCAAATAGTGCAGCTATATTTTTAATAATAAAAGTTTAGATTGGTCATATTAACGAACATAAGAGAATACAAAACAGAGCCTTGAGCATAAATCAGGCGCAATATAAAGTATTACATTCTCGAGCTTTCTTAGCACCAATGTACCATTAATTTTGCAAAAAAATTGGAAATTGTAAAATTTCAATGTAGCAAATCGTATCATAAGGTCTTTTCCAGTTTTGAATGCACTAGAAATAACTTAAATTATTTAGTGTGTGGCGTTAAAATGTAGATACACAAACTTGAACTTGAATATAAAATTTGTACTTCAAAATGGCTGTCGAACGGCCGAAACTTCGGAAAGAGGTATTTTTTCATATGCACTAGATACAACATATTCTCCTTAGCGTTGCAGATATGTGCTTATTGGTTGAAACTGTATTTCTGGTTCATCACCTTTGGTCGCTTTGATTTAGTACTGAAAAGAAGCTAATGTATCTTAACATGTTATTTATAATTAAGTAAACGAACTGTTTCGATGTATTTACATTTAAGATTATTAGTGATGAAAATTTGGAATAAAAAAAACGCTAGTAAAGATATTTTTTCCCAAATAGTTTTTGTTTTATCCGTAAAAATACTTTTATTAAAAATAACATACATTAGTGCGGGTGTCGAATTAGCAACTACAAAGTGTGTTCTTTGACCAAATACCTAACACTCCCACTTCCAGTGTTGTTTATATGTTTTTGTGTAGTAGCTGCCATGCTACTTATGTTGGTAAACCAAACGACATCTTAAAGTGAGGGTGTCCGAACATATAGGTATCTCACCACCGACGTGTTGCCAAGCAGGAAGACACTGCCGTATTAGACCATATGATGGAGTCGCTAATTTTGATGAGTTCTCCATTGTTTTTAAAGAAGCACACAACTACATACTCAAAATAAATGACAGTCTTGTGATTCAATGGGATAAGCCACCTATTTACAAGAACGTAATGAGCTCTCCATTATATTTATTTAATTAAATTTACTTTGATGCACATCCTTATATAGGTTTTGTTTTTTCTTAATGGTATTTAAACTCGTCTATATACAATTGACTCTCTCTAATCTGAATCTCTATTATCCGAATCTTTCTATAATCCAAACAAAGTCACGGTCATTTAAACCGTCCTAAAGAAACTCTCATAATTTACTTTCTAATATGCGAATTTCTGTAAACCGAAAACCTATATAACCTAAACTAAGTTCCAGGTCCCTTCAGCTAAATTCTACCTATAATCCGAATTTTTAAATGTAAGTATACCATTAACACTTTCAAATGTTTTTGTTTTTCATAATTTGAACCTCTGTTAAAAATAATGTAAGACTTAGACGATCTTAGTAACAAGAACACTTTTTCAAAAATAAATAATGTACCAATTTGTTAAGAAAACTTTCTTATTCGTTTTTATATCTTCCCTAACTTTTTTTAATTTTTTCAAAATAGGTTCCATTTCTCCCTCTTATCCGAATTTTCAATTCGAATTAGAAAGGCTTTCTACTATTCGAGTCTCCCTGCAATCCGAATAAAAAGTTATTCCCTTTGAGATTCGGATTAGAGAGAGTCGACTGTATATAGAGAACCGAATTTTAATTCTTATATGTAATTATGGCTGCAATATACAGCCGAAAGCTAGTTGAAGGAACAAATATGTCAAAAAACACACTTTGTAAAACCATGTATGTTAAGATTTTTTCGCTGTGTGGCCTTTATAGTCAAGAAATATGCTTGTCAGCAAATTCATATGAGTTACTTATCACTTTAATAGATTGTTTCTGCTGACAAAGTTTTAAATAATGGTAGCTCCTGAAAGTAATTAGCTGGATCTATTTGTTAAGGAATTTATATGAGTAATGCATGTACAATAGTCATCAAAAATGTTGGAATTATCAAAATTCAAAGACAAATTTAATCTTTTGATTTGATTTGATTCCAAATAAATAACCCTGATTAAACACTGCTTTAGTCTTTTGACCTTTTCATCACACTCCCTAAAAAATAAAGTAGCAAGGATATTGTGATTACACTTAGTAACAACATAAGTTAATGTCTGAAATATAAATAAACCACACGAAATGACGTCAACATGTTATTTACAAATTTCTTTAATCATAGAACTGGCACAATGCATTCATTTTGTGCTTTAGTTTCGACATGTTTACATTGATCTAATCCCAAGTGTTTTCACTTCCAAATTTTCGTTGTTGATCTATAT
Source organism: Hydractinia symbiolongicarpus (assembly GCF_029227915.1). NCBI lineage: Eukaryota > Metazoa > Cnidaria > Hydrozoa > Anthoathecata > Hydractiniidae > Hydractinia > Hydractinia symbiolongicarpus. The sequence goes on along the minus strand of NC_079875.1, from coordinate 17,457,428 downwards.
ACAGAAAGAAGTCAGTATAAAATAAAGCGAACAATAAATATAGCAAATTGTGGGTCAAAAACAAAGCAAAAACAAAAACAATTCAACAAAACATCCAATCTTGATGATTTTTTGGTCTACACTTTAATGGACAAGGTGGTTCAACTCTTGTGCACGGTCTTTTACAACCCATAAAACTACTACTATTTGTTTCTCGTCTGCTTGGAAAAGGGTATGACTCTGGATATCTCTCGCAACTATACCCATCATGCTGCATGGAATCGTGCCGCACCAGTGGCCAGACAAAATCTCTTAATAACGTTTGATCAGACTCTTTGAAAGGTTCAAACGTTTCATTCTTGTGATACCCATGTTTCCTAATAGCGTTGAAGACTAAATCTGATACAGTTTTATTTTTGGAATTGCGAAAACAAAATAAACCAGCCAAAACTTTCCATCCTCCATGTTGAGGATGATCCCGCATACAATGAAATAATTTTTCACTGTCTAGCCATTGCTGAACAGCGTTGAATTCACGTTTTAGCGAAGGGCAGTCAATGTCTCGCACACACGTTACATCTACAGTTTTATCACCAATTGGCAAAAATCTCCATTCTCGACCACTAACTCCTGATAAATCATCATATGATGGAATATTTCTTGTATCACAGAAACGTAAGTTCTTGTGTTTCTCTGCCAAATCAAAAATTCGATTCTTAGGTAACTTTTCGTCGTGATACAAACGAATTATCCAATCAGAATACAGCGTTGAGTTGGTAGCTTCACCTGATAGTATGTACATCATGTTTGTTCAATGAGAATCCTTAGCCCACTTTCCATATAAAGAATATGATAAGATTTTCTGACCAACAACCTTTTTATCGCTTTTAGCGCACAGACTTGGCACACCTGGTCTTGCTTCAGGTCGCTTTCTCAGTGATTGCATCACTTGCATTTTCTGTGCTCTTTTAACATTGAGGTAAATATTCTCGGCTTGAATTAGAACAAACGTAAGATTAATTCAACAACAAAAAGATGAGCAACAAAGTACGTCAAAATATGACTCTGGTGACGATACACTTGTTCGTCAAATTTTCTACAATGGATGACTGTCCCTGGGTACGATTTTAAATTTTCCTGCCAAAAATTCAAGTCTTTTTTCTATCATATTTCTATATTAACATATGGTAGAATTTTTCTTCCACTGTGATTGGCTAATCTACACGGAATATAATGTATTTTTAATTGTCTACAGAGAAACCACAAAAAGCCTGCGTACATAAAAAACCTTGGAGGAAGAAACCTGTAAGTTGAAACAAAGCAAATTCACATCGACTACGACAGCAAAACAGTGCCGTAACCACAACAATAAAATTGTGATTTCGGCACTGGTTAATTTATATTGTTATACGAAGTAACATTAATGTTAATTACATTTAGAAAATCTATAACTACACAGTGAGAAAATTATTAAATCAAGATACGGAAAAAATAAACTCTCTGTACACATTACCTTTATAATTTCCACATGAGACTCAGCGCGCGTCAACGGTAAATGAGAAAACTTAAATGCGATTATCGCCAAAGTAACATAAACAAGAGGACTACGAATATTACTCCCACTGCAGACTGATACAAAAGGGTTAGGAGTAAACACTTTTTTAACCGTAAGATCTACTGATACAAAAGGGTTAGGAGTAAACACTTTTTTAACCGTAAGATCTGCTGATACAAAAGGGTTAGGAGTGAACACTTTTTTAACCGTAAGATCTGTTGATACAAAAGGGTTAGGAGTAAACACTTTTTTAACCGTAAGATCTGCTGATACAAAAGGGTTAGGAGTGAACACTTTTTTAACCGTAAGATCTGCTGATACAAAAGGGTTAGGAGTAAACACTTTTTTAACCGTAAGATCTGCTGATACAAAAGGGTTAGGAGTGAACACTTTTTTAACCGTAAGATCTGCTGATACAAAAGGGTTAGGAGTGAACACTTTTTTAACCGTAAGATCTGCTGATACAAAAGGGTTAGGAGTGAACACTTTTTTAACCGTAAGATCTGCTGATACAAAAGGGTTAGGAGTGAACACTTTTTTAACCGTAAGATCTGCTGATACAAAAGGGTTAGGAGTGAACACTTTTTTAACCGTAAGATCTGCTGATACAAAAGGGTTAGGAGTAAACACTTTTTTAACCGTAAGATCTGCTGATACAAAAGGGTTAGGAGTGAACACTTTTTTAACCGTAAGATCTGCTGATACAAAAGGGTTAGGAGTAAACACTTTTTTAACCGTAAGATCAATATAAAGGGAAAATTTATTGATGGAACTGATACAACATAATCATGGATGGAAACGACTTAACAATGGATGGAAAGTCATTACCAGTGAAGCTTCAACCTGTTTTTCACCCTATTTTTAACCTCCAAGGTCTCAGAAGCAGCAGACGTGAACCTATTGATCTGCGATTCAATGACTCCTCTCGTATAACCTGGTCTAAAATTACCATTCAGACAGTTCGCTCAGTATTTTCTCACATATGGTATCATCCGAACATGTTCTCCTAATAGGTAACGCTTGACTAAAATATTTTCAAAAGGATGACAGGAATTGAATTATAAATACTGATATCCGTCAATATCTCTACAACCCAAGTCTGTATCAAAATATAATTTTTAAGTTTCACGGTAACATTTAAGAAGGTAATACTGTCCAAAGACCTTCGTGTGAAAACTTAGGATTAGGGTGAGACTATATACCGTAATCAAACGATGGGTTTAACTACTTTCTTTTCTAAAAACTCGGTGAGCCTAATCCATAAATATGCATGCTTAAAGTGGGGTGAACGAGTTAAGTTTTCTGGAGAACACACCCTGCTATTTTTAGTCATGGCTATGGAAAGTTTAAATTCTCGCAGTTCCAACGTCTATCTAAGGTCCTCAAAACTTGTACAATCTGGGATACTGGTATATAGGCCTATAACAAGAGGCAAAGGGATGTATTTTGTCAAAACAGAAAACATACGACCACGCACAAATAATCATACATCTTCATGTCGTACGGAAAATGGCTCCAACATATTCCATAATCATGTCTGTTAAATACTATATCTATACCATACCTATACCGATGAGGGTTAACGACTATTCTTCTTATAGGTGATTGCATTCCATTATTTAGCAACCGTTTTTGCGCATAAAAAAAACTTCATCCTACCTGTTTAAGAAATAACGAAAAAAATCAGAGACAAAAATTACACTTCCTTGCCAATGTAAACATAGGTCGATTACTTGTCAAAAACGCTCAAACATTTCCTACTTTCATAAATTATGCGCACGCGTGTACTCTATGTTTTAGTTTTCAGTTTCTATCCAAACTCGTCCCCAGTGCCTTTTGTCTCTTTCCTTTTACTGAACGGCGAGACAAAAAGAGACAAAAGGCACTGGGGACGAGTTTGAGTTTTTATCATGAGTCACTAAAAACCATATTTACTACTTTAACTGCTTTTTTGATAACATGGTGAAACGTATTGTTCTTACAATGGAGAATTAACTTATTAACTTTCGTAGTGTTTTTATGTCTCGTTTTTTTAAAGCGATGTCTATTACATTAAATGGAAATAGTTAAGCTTACTGCAGTGTATTTTGTTTTAAAGACAATTAATTCTGATATACATCACAACCAAATCTCGGTATGGGTTACGGGAAATAGCAAAGCATGGTTTTTCCTTTGTTACGTAGTGTCATTCGTGAGTGAGCCAATGACATAAATTTTTAGGATTTACGTACAGGTCACTTTGGTTACACTCATAAGCGCAAGAAATGCACACTTAAAATTTGGTACTTATTACAAAAATACCACTGGGTTTGTTTACAAAAGAGAACAGCCTCGATGTCGTTTGATGTTGTTCTTACAGGTAGCTTAGCTACCCTATAGTTAGATTTTAGTGCTGGCATGATACTGGCTAGGTAGCTTAAAATCACAAAATAAATATTATCCAGAGGTGACCATCCCTCATCATCAGACATCGGAAAGGCGTTTCTGTTCTATACTTCTCATTGTGGGGTACCTCAAATTCTTGTAAATCCAATGAAAAAAAATTACTTAAGAATTTCTCTTCTTTCCCTTGTACTATTCATGGCATTTCTTTGCATGTCTTTAGTTCCAACCCACGATCCCTTAGCTTCCAACCGCGTCTCGGTCACAAGTTTCAGCGCTAGCCACAATGGTGGACAGCGTTGAGGAACCCTGTGTAATTTTGAAAAAATGTGGTTTTGCTTTATGATTCTCAGATATTTGCTGCTGATATCAGCATATATAGCCCTCGAGTGCCACACCTCCGTATATATAGGAGTTAATTATCTTTAAGCTAAATAACTTAGAAGATGTAACGAAAAATTTACGTTTCAAAGTGTTAGTAACTGGAGACAAAATGGAATTGCATTTGGTTAATTTGGGTCAACGCACCCATTTCGGAACACACGGTTGATCAACTGCAGCCCTGCTTTTTTAAAATTGTTTTTTGAAACGCATAACCTTATACATTTTTCTGATCAGCATTTCAAGCTCCAGATAATAGAGGTAGAAGATTACCAAACTGATCATGTCATCCCTGTAAAGGTTTTCTGTACTAATGAAGTGGATTTCTCCACATGCCATTCCACTATTACTTCTGTTTCTGCTACTAGTGCTGTGTTGATTATTATTATTTTAGGCGTATCGTTGCTGTTTTAGTCGTCATCGGTACTATCATCGGCTTTGTCATCGTCACCGTCATCGTTGTTGTCGTCCCCTCATCGTCATCGCGTATTGTTAGTTCTTCCAATCAATTTTGTTGTTTTACTATCATTCTCTGTTGACAATTATATTTTTGTTGGTTATAAAAGATAAAAAGCTCTTTATCAAAAATTTCTAAATTTTTAAAGAATCTTGTTTTTATTCTTCAGGATAGACAAAACACCTATTACTCACGTTAAGAATACTGTTTATATTTCCTAAAATAAACCTCAATCCAAGTTTTGATAACAATGTATGTTCATTCTTTTCGGCAATTCGGTTAGAGGAAACGAAATGTTAGTCCGCTTTCCTAGGATGGTTTTGAAGTCGGTATTACATGGATAATGATAGCCCGAGAAGAGTTCAGTCTGGTAAGCCGTGATGAATTTTCACAAGGCTGCCATGTAAAAAACATGAAAATCAAAATATGAATATTACTTAGGTCGGTATTGCAATTTATCTATTTACTTTCCTTTAAAGATTTCAGGGTTAAAGCCCTATTCATGCTGGGCCCCAATGTTTTGCCAGACCTTAAGCAACAACTTGGTTGTTTTTGCTATTGACGTCATAAAATGCATATTTTAAAGTGGGTGAAAAATTAGGTTAAATGTGATTTTTGTATTTACCCAAACATAAAAAAATGTATCAACTACTTATATTTTAAATAATATAAATACTTAGGTTTAAAAAACACAGAAAAAACCAAAAATACCATTATTGAGCTTTAATAAAAATGTGTTTCCACGCCACTCCCGTTGTAGGAAATGTTTACGTTGTAGAGACGAGGGGTGGGGTGGCGGAGAAGGCATTTTGTAATTTGTAAAAATGTCATACGATTTCATCTCCCAGCTTATCGCTCCCTAATATGGACTCTAAAGTTTAGTAATTAATTCCTGTTATAGCCACTATACATTTTAAACTTCTTTTACTTTCAGAAAGTCTCGGTCACAACTGTGATATCGATCCATAACCATCCAAACTGAATTACGTCGTTTTTTTTTTAAATTTTATAAATAAACCGGAAAGATTTTTGTTACGCCTATTTTCAATATACTGGTCGTTAGCCCGTGGAAAAATCCACGGGTTTTCCCGTCGCAGCTAAGCTACCATTTTGCGTGACAGACAGACGGACGGACAGACGTATACGGGGATTAAAATATTTTTTTGTTGTTGACACACAACAGGCATATCAGCCATTTTGAACTGATATATATTTTTAAAAGGACTACGAAACGGCTGTTACTGATTAATATAGATAGTATCATGTCATGGACAAGCGATTTTAAATCACAGCAATTAAAGTAATTACCTTTTTACTGACCGAGATGGAAGCAATAAATTGATCAAGATCCTTCCTTTTTTTAAAAGTTCGTTTTACGTTACGTTCCTCTTTCTAAAAGTTGGCTTTCTGTTACGTTTGCCTTGAATCAATTTGCATTATTTCTAAATATTCTCTTTCCTACGTGCAGGTAACTATATTTTTGGAAGTTCATAGGTAGTAGTATTAATATGAGCATTTCTTTTTTATGCTATTTATGAGTTTTTTCACTCTTCTGGCTGTCCAACCGGACTCTTAGTCTATGATCTTTTTATTGGTCCAATCAATAATATGATTATTCTTCCAGCTATGGTCCCCAATCTTATTCTTGTCTATATCTGCGTTGCGTACAGCTCTTTTTTGCTCCTTAACACGTCGTTTGAACATTCACAATCCTTACAGGGGATTTCGTAGACAGTGTTACATTGACTTTCTAGACATATGTTGTGTTTTTGATGCGACAGGATACTACATAGCGTGTTTTTAGATTAAAACACTGGCTTTATTTTGTGATCTTTTAATACCTTGGAATGTGTTACTTCTCTCTTATATATACGGCATAAACACTGTAGCTATTGGTTCTTTTTTTGCATCCTTTCCGTCACCATTCTTACCAGTTTTTACCAGTTGTGTTCCTGATTTTCATTTTAGCCTTTTTTATTGATTTTTCAGTCATGGCAGTCTTGGTGTTGCTGAGAATTTTTACGATAGTGTACAAGTGTTTGACCCATATACTACTAGTCTCCTTAGAGACAAACTCTTGCACATCTTGAGGCTTAAAGGGTCTTTCCGCTAGTACCTTTTTTTGGCTTTCTAAAAAGCGTATGATGGTTCTTGGTGGTAGCCATTTTAATAGACACACCCTTTTCCTCTAGCAGTTTTGTGACACTTGACTTGAATTCACTGCCATTGTTACATTGAAAAATCTTGGGGTATCGAAAAGGTCCCGCCTTGTAAAGGGATATAGTAAATAATACTTGTGTGTAACAATCAGACAATTTTTGAACCTTATTGTAGTTGTACATGTCATCTTCCAGCTCCCGAAGGCTCTTCCCAGCTTGCATCTCCAATTCTTGGTGTTTGTTGAACCAGTCGATTTTAGCCTGTCGGTCTTGTACCCACTGTGCTTGGGCGCTTTTTAGTTTCTCCATCTCCTTGTCATACCTTTTGCGCTCTGCCTCGCCATTTCCTGCGACTTTACTGAATAGAAAGTTGGTACCACTAAAGGCTAATGCATTAATTAGTGCTCCCCCCTGCCATGATTGCCAAGGTTGCCATTTATTGTTCGAGCCTTGCCTAGTCTTTGTAGCGATACCTAAGTTTTTCATGTTCACAAACCTGACTTTCCTTGCATTCTTTGCAGCGATACTTTACCCTTTCATGTTCACAAATCTCACCTCCCTTGCAGTCTTTACACTGAGACCTCTGTCTTTCATGTTTACAAATCCCACTTTCTTTGCAGTCTTTCCACTTAGACCTTTGTCTTTAATTTTCACAAATCTCACTTCCCCTGCATTCTTTGAAGGGATAATTCACCCTTTCATGTTAAAAAATCCGACTCTCTTTACAATCTTAGCACTTAGACCTCTGTCTTTAATGGTGGCACATCTGGCTGCCCTTGCACTCTTTGCACTTATACCTCTGTCTTTCATGTTCGCAAATCTGGCTACCTTTGCACTGCTTGCAATAGGGCCTCTGTATTTGATGGTGGAAAATCTGGCTACCTTTTCACTCTTTGCAATAGGCCCTCTGTGTTTGATGGTGGCACATCTGGCTACCTTTGCACTTTTTACATTGGGCCCTTATTTTTTCATGTTCGCAAATCTGCCTACCTTTGCACTCTTTGCAGTAAGACCTCTGTCTTTCATGTTCGCAAATCTGGCTACCTTTGCACTCTTTGCAATAGGCCCTCTGTATTTGATGGTGGCAAATCTGGCTACCTTTGCACTCTTTGCAATAGGCCCTCCGGTTTGATGGTGGCACATCTGGCTACCTTTGCACTTTTTACATTGGGCCCTTATTTTTTCATGTTCGCAAATCTGCCTACCTTTGCACTCTCTGCAGTAAGACCTCTGTCTTTCATGTTCGCAAATTTGGCTACCTTTGCACTCTTTGCAATAGGCTCTAACCATTTTATGTTTACAAATCTGATTCCCCCTGCAGTCTTTACACTGATCCCTCCGACTACAATGAGGCACTTGTTTTTGGCACGCTGCTGTTTCTTTTCATCCAGCCAAACTATGCAACTTTTTGTTTGACTTTCCCCACCCAGATCCCAAAATTGTCGAGGGTTAACACTTTTTTGCATGTTCAGCATCCCCTGTTTTCCGTATGGATTTGTATTTTTCCCTAGAACAAACACAAATTATGGTCATTAGTACTCCACAGAGTGAAACCTACCATCGAGAATATTCACCTGGGCATCTTGAAGCAGGTACACATAACAGCGTATATCCCCAGAATCGTCGGCTCTCTTTGCCATGTGTAGGATTATGACGTGACTCAGGTGTTGTAGGGGTCTCTTCCCGAACCATGTAGGGTATGATCAGGAGAGCTGCGGAAATCGATAAAGAGGGCGTATCGTTCTTTAAAAAACTGGCCAATTGTGACATTAGAGTCTTGGCTATCGAAGAGGTTCACGATCTGTTCGAGGTGGTCTTTGGGTAACATAGCATGCAAGTACAGCTCCTTGGGTTTGCCTTGGACAGTGATGGATATCTTCTCAATTTTGGGGTTGTAGAACACCCTGTTGACACCAGAGTAAGCTTTTACTTTTAAAGGGTCCACTAACAGCAGCAAGACACCCTTTAAAATTTTTGCAGGTGTGTCGATTTGTAAGTTACAACTCGTGTCCTGTTTCTTCATGGTAACCACTTTGGAACGTAGGATCCGTTCATACGGTAGCGCCAGACGACTATACCGGGACATCATGGCGCTTCCGAGTCCCTCATGTTTCACTTGTCGAATTTCAACTTGATAATGGTTATCTTGTACGCAGCATCTGCTGTCTTGGGTGGCGTAGACCTTGAGGCCGCCCTACCTTCATCCTTGATGACGTTACCGTGAGACGTGAAATGAATCACGAGCTGAAGTCTGTCGTATAAACCCACCAGAAAGAAGGGTAGGTCCTTAGTCAACTCAAACATCTTGCCCAGGGTATACAAAAGGTGTTGTTATACGCGGCAACATTGGCTTTCTCTTCATCTGTACCAACATGGTCAGTGGCCTTCACCTGCAGGGCACGGATGGTATCGTGGTTAGGGCTGATACCCTCCAGGATCAGGTTATTGTCACGATCGAACTTGGGTAGTCACAGATCTCGGTAGACTGCGAGCGTGGAATAGTCGTTGATATTTTGCACCTCGTTACAGTTCGAGATCATACGTGGGTCTCGCACCAGGTTTTTGCCGATATTCGAGACGATCGTGCGTTTTGTATTCGTAGCCGTCAGTTCCAGGTCAAATAGTAGCTTAATAGACCCTGGAAAAATACCTTCCTCCAGTCGCATATTGGGAATACCTACGTACAAGTCCTCGTTTTGGTTGATTGTGGAAGGTATGATGCTGATCTGGACACGCTGCCGCCTCCCCTTGAAACCAAAAAGCTGTTTCATTTCTGCGTAAGGATCAAGTTTAGTTCCGAATGCAGTAAATAAATGCCAACAAACCCAGTTTATGAACCAGATATTGAGGAAGAGGAGGGCCGTCTAGATGATAGACATGAAGATACTACACCATAATCCAAGGTCTTCAACGTAAACCCCAGGAGAACAACAGGACCATGAAGACACTATGACAAGACAGTGGCAAGAAATACTAAAATCAAAGGTTGACAATTTTTACACGCATCTTAAGGAGATGGGACATCCAGGTGTGACCCTACGTGAATTAAACTACAATGATTTTAAACTGGAAGGGAATGAACTTTTTTTCAGAGATAAAATGGTTACAAGACTGGATGGCAGGGTGTTCCTAGCCCCAGGGACGATATTAACCAATTTGAAGGCAGCAGGCGTGCAGGCCTTTGGTTTCAACCTTCTTTGAGAGGGGGCGGCATGGCAAGCCGGGCATGCTCCTTCTGTATATGTTGTTTCACCTCCCTGCGTGCTGTTCGTCCGATAGTATGCTTAGGAGGTGTAGTAGGCTTGGGTTTATAGCCCGCTTGGTTTGATGAACCGCTCCGCAGGTTTCACAATAGGCTTGTTATTCACTTCAACCTGGACTCCAACGCTTACTTGGCATGTGCGATCAAGATGTTGTTGTTATACCCCTCAATTTTACCAATACGCAGGTTCATGTTTAAGGGGAGCATTACACGCTAGGCATGACAGCGAAATTGACTGGTGTTGTTGCATACTGCAGCACCGTCTGAAATTGCGTGATGTCATGCCCGACATTTTCCTCCCTCCGCACTATACTCTAAAATGTTTGCAACAGAATTTTCCTGGCTGTGTAGTTGTCCGCACCGGAACCGAGTAAGTATGCCTTGGCCCTCGCTTGCCACCAACCAACAAGACCACGTGGACGCAAATACTCTCGCTTAGCTTGGTCAGATCTTCCAACGTCAGGCCCTGGCTTGTCGGTATGATAAACTTTGCATAGTCCCAATCAACCTAAGGCCCATGAACCGTTGGTGAGTGACGATATGACAGCCTTGAATTTGTACAGGCTATTGGGGTTAGCACCGTCTTCGCGACACACTTGTGCGTATGCGGAGGTTGAGTAGGGTTTTTTGTACTGATAAAAACCATCTCATACGGCATGTGCACCTTCATTCTTGCTACGTGAAATTTAAAGTTCAAGTTAAAAAGGGGTACGCAGCCTGTCATGTGTTTAGAAGAGATGCCTAATGCCGTAGTTGCACAAAAATTAACCTGGATATTCCAGTAATCCAACGCCTGTCCCGTCCAACCAACCCTGACAGGGTCATCCAACAAATTAGTTGGAATTTTAATGGCATATTTGGTAAACTCGGGGAATACCATATGAATATGTGATTCTGTAGACACGTACAGGTCCTGGTGCTCCAAGTTTGTAATACCAACGGGCCATTTTCCCCTGTTGGATTTGTATTTTGCATTGGGGTTGTACGAGTACATGTTCATCGTTTTGGTATACCAAAAACTCTACATTACCTATATTGAAAAACCTACGATATTTGAAGATTACCTGGAACAAGATACTAGGATTGCCCCGAAATCGTTAAGTATTCGACCTATATGATTGAACCTTTACAGCAATAATGAATTCGTCATTCGTAAGACAGGGCCTGATCAGAGGGTTACTCGAATCGAGATTTTGAACGGCCTGTATAAGATCGAGGATTTAGCGACTATCGTCAACAGCCAGGCAGAGGATAAAATGAAGCTCTTTGTCCTGAAAAATGGACTCTGAAGGCTCTGTGTCAGTGACGGGTACACAGTGGTAATTCATTGACAAATGCAAGAACTCTTGGGTCTACCCTACGATTCTAGTAAAAATTACTATACAAAGAGCAACTACGATGCAGTCTACAAGACTTACGCTTACATTCGGTTACGCCTTGTTTGCCCTCAGTTGGATGAATACGATTGCCTATTGGATGGGAAAAAGTCTAAAATTCTTGCTTTGCTTCCCACCAAAGAGTTGAATGCCTGGGGGAACACACTGACCTGGAGTTTTGACACTCCGATATACCTTCCTCTGAAGGGTTCTACAGATCGTCTCCAGTTCATGCTTACAGATGAATTTCACCATGATAAAAATGTATCGTTTACAGGAATTACAATGTGTTTGCTCATAGAATAAATGAATCATGTAACGAAGTTATATCCCAATTTACCAAGTGCACCTGCAGAGGACGATACTATTCATGAAATCCAAAAGTATAGATTTGACAAGATCGGCGAGATTGAAAAATATCTTCGAAGTGACATTAAAGAGCGGGCCGGGCTTTCAAAAAAGTTCAAAATGCATGGTACATGGGTGAGGTATTGTGATCATGGACTGCTTAGTGTAAGTATTATCACGTCAGGTGTCGGAATTGGAGCATTAACCACGGGTCTTGGTGCTCCCGTTTGCATGGTGATGGGGGTATAGGGCTGGTCTTAGAAAGGCCTCAAAGAGGCTTGTTGTCAAATCCAAGAAGCACGAAAGTATCAGACTACTCGCTGAGTCGAAATTAAGGTCCATCGTCAATCTGATTTCAAAAGCTGTAGAAAATGGGGTCATCAGTGACTACGAGTTTAGTCTCGTTATGCAGGAAAAGGAACGGTATATGCTACTAAAGGAACAGATACGACAACGGTTTAAACTGTCTACGAACGTGAACGTGCTCAGCTGGTTCAGAACGGCCGAGAAGAGGGCAAGAACGATGTCTTAAAAAAACTTCAATCTGTCCAGTACGCAAGCAGTACTTAGACCCTCCACCTGTTTATAAACTTTAATATGTTTTGTAACCCTTATGGGTGTTATAAAACATTTACTTATCACTTAGCAGCCATTCAAATATAAAGTCCTTTTACCTACATTCCACAACATGTACCTTAGGGTAGTAATCTTTGCCCTGAACATACACCGATGACAGTGTCAGGATGGCACTGGCTTGGCAGAGTTCATCGTAGGGTACTGCTTGACCGTGGAATTTAGTTGTGATTACATCCTTGTAGTATTTGAGTTTCGCGTTAACGTAACGCCTTTTTTCACAGCTTCCTTCGTCAGGTTTTGAGAGATCAGCTCCTGGATTTTGTTCAGAATTTGACGATACTTTTCAACCCAATCGAGGTACTCTTCGAAATCAAGACTCATCGTGGGTACAGCACTGGCATTGTACCGGCTAACTCCATGCGAGGAGCAGATTTTAGGTGTTTTTACCCTGAGAGCTACCAAGAGGTCTTGTGTATGGTAGCCGACAATGTACCGTTGATCCTTACTTCCATTTGGCACGGATAGCATCCAACACTTTCAGATGATCCACATTGATGTCATTGATGTTAGAAAAGGTAGCAGCAAAACTGTAGAAATTTCTGGGGTTGACTTCTTCATTCTGAAATTTTAGCATCTTGTTTTATTGAATTTCAAGCAAGGTTCGAGGACTGCTCCTCCTCGCACATACACAACTACCCCCGTTATATGTGATATATTCCTGGTAGCAGTACCAGCATAGCATTTTATTCTTCATCATGAACCTCCGTCCGCAGGTACACCTATCATAAGCATCCAGCATACCTTCGCAGTCATTACATTGTTCCACTTATCTTATAGGGTATCTATTGTAAGGCATGAATACGATCCGCCAAATCTTTAATGGCTTGTTCATTCTCCATCTCCTCTGATGATTCTTGTACTAAGGCCAACGCCATAAGTGGTAGAGAGAGACCAACGCCGGCTATAAGGATCAGAGCTATGACATTTTTAAATACTTCAAATTTTGATTGGGTGTTGCACATTTATTATAGTATTTTTTGTTGAATTTTTATCTTACAACAAGCTTGTCCTGTCCACATGTCGTGCGTTTTGATCTCCTCTGTTGCGTACTTTAACCAATTCATCTTCCCCCTACATACACAATTCAACCTTCAAGGTTGGTCAATAGGATCACGTTGATGCGTTGATGATCAACAGTGATCAATATGCTGAGCCTTGCTGCACCTGCGTTGATGATCAGTAGTGGTCACGTTTGTCACGTTACAGCGCATGCGTTGATGATCAGCGGATTTTGTCGTGTTGAGGTGTGATGAACAGCTGTGAAGTCACAACTGGTTTTGTGTGTGAGAATTTTTATGAGAGTTTGACCGTGGTTTTTGGAAAAGTGTGTACTTGAGGACCCTCCTATACTGCTAGACAGGACCCGAATATTTTCCGATGAATAAAGACAAAACTGTTTTTACAACTAACAACCTGAGTTTGAATTTTGTTAGAAAATAAGAACAAACCAACATCTGAATTTTTTTGCACTTCTTTTTAAACTACGGTAAAGTTTCATAAGTGAGAACAAAGTAGGACTTAATTCGGAAGTTTGTGTAGGCATTAAAACAACGCAAAAACAAATCAGACGAAAACAGGTACAGAAAATAATAAAACAAAATCTATCTTCTGGAAATTTTAATTGCGTGGGATTTGAACATTTCTAAAAGCATTCTAAAATGCAAAACATTTCAAATTAACTTCCATTTTTTGTAAATAAAAAGTGTGATTTTGAATCCAATTCCCCAAATCTAAAAATTTACGAAATAAAAATGACAACATCATATAGAGGTTTAATTTATTTGTTTAATCATGTCTCGCGCGTAGTTAGAATACGTTCTTGTCTATACATTAAACTTTTAGGTGTAGCTAGATGACCTAAAAAAACAAAACAAAAAAAACATAAGAAAAACGACAACAATTACTTCAAAACATCATTTATGTTACAGGCATAATCACACTGAAATTTTACAAGTTACATAGAAGTGCACACACAAGACAAGTTTCATTCCATTAAATATCAGCTTGTCTGACTTATTGTTAACAAAAAAAAACGTGTTTTTATAATAAGAAACATGCTCATAAGAAACAGCCGGCTGATATTACAAGAAGAATTAACTGTAACTTAATAAAAAACAAATTAGTAAGAACTGACTGGTTTTCGCTGAAAGTATTTTAAGGTTTACAATACAATGTTCCTGTGACAAAATTTTCGTTCGTTTTCACATTTCCTTTTAGAGGAGGTAAATTTGTCCATTAGTTTATTTACTGAGTAGTATGGGTGGCAAGTGTCATTCTTCTTATAAATATATTAATAAGTCTAGTATGTTTATTATTGCAAAAAATAATAAATGAGCTTTTTCTAAGGTATTTATTTATTTTGTACCAAAAATTCGAAATTTTAAAAATAACCCCTGCCACATTGTAAAAAAACTCAAGCAATTCAGCGTTTGACAGTAATATTAGTGCACCACAAAAAGATTTCCTTAGACTGAAAAACTCACAGGCACACTAATCTATCATACTGAACACGAAAGTTACGAAAAACACGAAATTTGGTCAAGGTCTTTTATGTGGTTTCACATCCTTAAAAGGTCATTCAAGAGTAGTTTTTACGTATAATAACTTAGCTATACCACATTATTGTAAGCTCATGAAACACAATGCAAAAACATAGGGTTAGATGTGTAAGGAAAATCATGAATCCCTAAGTTTTTTTTATCTTTTTTAAATATTTTTATATTTGTCAAAACTTAGTCTCCCAAAAACAATAATTAAATTAACGGTCGCAACCATTATCGAACAAAAGTCCACTTGGTCCTTCGTAACTTCACACCTCGTGCATAGCTCACTTCTTAAAGAATTTATGACGAGGTTCGAGTGTTAAAGAATTTAACAACATGCAAAAGTAGGTAAACAAAACTTCCAGGTAAAGACACTGCTGGATAATAATAAAGCTCAGATTTAGAACATATTATCAGTAAAAAGACGCTAGTAGCAACAGTACAAACGTTTTTAACTACAAATGAGCAAAAACCTTAAAGAATGTTAGTTTTGGATTGGCTACTTAAATTTACTTCCACGATGCACTAAAAAAAAGCAACTTGAGTCTTAGGAAATATTTAAAATATTATAATAAAGTTTAAAAATAAATAGTTTTGATAATACTTGTGGATTGAATTTGCTTCTTCTGACTGTAGCTAGAGGTAACTAGCTAATGATTCGATTGAAGGATGACAGCAAATAATATTTTCAATGGTAGTCTCAGGGACCAAAAAGTAATCTAGTTAGCTAGCTCAGCAAACCAAGGAAAAGACATAAAAAGAACTTTCAAATCATCCATACTTTCGCAACTCACTTTTCTTCTACTGCATAAAACGGATACCACAAACATGCCAATTCAAGCTGATAACTTGGTACTTTGACATCTTTTTTTCATGAAGCCATAAATATAACATATTTTGGTGCATTATAAACGTTTAAATTAATATAACGTGACTTCAAAGAAAAGGTACACAATTTCCAACTCGAAATATTAGGAGAAAAAGCGCCAGCTAGGCCAATTTTTATCATGACTTGGTATAAACTATGTATTTGTGTCAGATCTGTAAGATACACGATAAGTCAAATTAGGCCATTCTCTCATTGCCCGATATTACTTTTCAGTTTTGCGATTTTGGCAAACGGAAAATCGGGAAAAAAAAGGGGGGGGGGTACGAAATTTTAGGTCAAAAATGGGGTAGAGGGGCAGGGGGTAGGACTCATTGCCACATTTAGCTAACTTTTATTACAGTAGTTTAGTCAAAAACTATTTGTTCTAGTAGACAAAAATTTCATTCATATTTTCTTAGGCTGATTTAATATGATTTTTTTCTATCGAAATTTTGAGAATCTCAATAATTGTCCTGGTATACTTTGCGTAGCAAACGTGCAAACTAATTATAAAAATTAATTACTCATAAGCAGGTTGTCTAGACGTCTATGTGATTCTCAAGTGTGCATAATTTCTTGCATCTTGACCTTTTAAGTGGTCCGTTTATTACTCGCCATTTTTCGAAGATTGCGAGATTGAGTATATTAGTTATTAACATAATTACTGTTTTTTAGCCAATGAAATTTAATAAAAGTGACACGCACCAGAATTTAAAGGGACAGAATAGATTTGCAACTGATCGCATCACAGATGATTTTAATAGAAACAAAAGAGTTCAATCTCCTTCTTTATTTCCACGTCCACGGTTAAATAATATTTGTACAAATTTTTCATTTTTTCCTTGAATTAGAACTGCCAAAATGAGTATGGAAGCGATAAAGAGATAACAGAATTATATACGATTTGAATGCCCCTTCAATAGAAGTCAATGGAAGTCAATAGAAGCTCTTCACACGATTACAAACAAAATGACTGAACTTTTAAAGTTGTAACAAATCAGAGTATTTCACCATTATACAAAGATTAATAATATTGGAAAATTCAAACCTCTTCCTTGTATTTCATTAGGTAAGATATGTTATTATTTTATAGGAGCAAAAACATCCGTACAAAGTGATACATTCTGACTACATTTTTGCGTATCTTCTTAATGCTTGATTAACTACAAGGACCTCTTATTTGAAAGCTTTTTATTTCTAGTGTATCAAACATCTAATTTGTCTGTTTTAGATACTTCAGAAGACAAAAAAGAATAAAAAACAGCAAAAAGATTTTGTTACCCTCTCCACTCCACCCTCAGGAAAAAGTAATTCCTGTTAGAAGTTCGTCTCTATTTTGATTATTACCATGTTTGGCATCAATTTGTCTTCGCCGGCACATTTACAATATGATATTGTTTTTAGACATTCTTCTCTCTCCCAAAAAACATCTTCTTAATGCCCTTCATCGATCTCACTTTGTTCTAACATGCAAGAGTAACTCTTTGAAGCGATATAAAATGTTTTGGAAAGAACCTTTATACAGAGAAAACCTCCCAACAGCAAGTGTTTGGCATATTTTCCTAACTTTTACTAGTATCATTTAAGACTTTTAGTGTGGTAATTCAACACACTACTCTTGCTATCAAACAGACGTCGAATAAACCACTGAAGGAAAACGCTTTTGAAAACTGCTTCAAGAACTAAAAGATAACTTCTTTTTTCCTCTGAAGCATCAATTAATCGACCCAAGAGAAAGTCTAATTAAGTTACGTGCATGTGGCATAAACAAAGATATTCTACACACTAATTAAAATGCTATAATGGAGCGAATTGAAAGCTAATCATATAAACGTATGGAGGACATATTATTTTTTGGAAATAGGATGTCTTGTAAGATAGCTAAAATATTTAAATCCGAGTGCTGTCCGCGTGGGCAAGAACACTAAAGTTGTCAACACAAAAAACGCATTCATCAGAAGAAGTAACGTTTTTGCACAAACTTCTACAGATTGTTTTGTTTATTGTCTGATTATTTTAACTTTCGTATTCTTCAACACAAGGATAAAAATGTAAGGTAAGAAAAAAAAATCTTATTGTTGGCTTGTCTATTTTTGGTCGAGTTTATAACATAAGGCAGACCAAACGTTACAGGATAACTTCTAATAATTTACCATTTTGAAGACTTAATAGTATATATTCTAACAGTGTAATTATTTTAGTTCTAACGGCAACCATGCAAAAACACCATCTCTGTCATGGGTTATAAAAATTGAGTATGGCAGGTACAACACTTCCTATATTAATGATACTATTTTTTCCTAATTTTATATATTTCTTGTACTTAATTAAATCGAAAACAGTAGATGCCTCTTGACAAAATGAAAATGGTTTTAGATCTATTTAGTATAGAGAGTTTTTTATTTACTATTACACGGCCATTTTTTATTTTGCCCCCTTTACATGGAGTACCTTTGTATATGTTTGCACATAGCTTCATTTAACCATTAAACTGCTTTATGATTACGGTTCTCTCTGAAACTGTACAGTTGTATTGTTTAATTCTTAATAATTCGGTTCAAAGCTGGCTACAATGAGATTAAAGATTATCCAATACTTTATTCTTTAGATAACCTTTTGGCTAAATCATAAATGTTCGGGGGACCAGCAAGCCTGTGCCTATCAATTTTGTATCCACATAAGTGATGATTTTTTTCTTTTTTGTTTGTAGATAACATCAAAAATGAATTACCACCTTAGACATTTAAGGCCTGATTTATGTAAGGTATGTTTTTCTTTCTACATACTTTCGTTCGTCTCTTATGGCTTACCCCGGCGTTTCGACGCCGTTTTCAACCGGCTATTCTTGTATTATAATGCCGGTATACGTTTGACACGCAAAGCGGTACCGCAATAGCGGGAGGCACTTGATGCAGTATAAAAAGGACGGGCAAACAAACAAATATTTCCATTGACCACCGACTAGTTTTTGATAATACCGGTTTTATGTATAAAATGGCTGTCAACTCGCTATGTTGCGCTCGGGTGAGTTAAGGAATGACTCCGAATTTTCCGTTTTTTATTCGTTATCCCGCCTTTTCAAAATATGCCATATTGGTTGGTGATGTATCAAAAAGAGGTGCAGACTATTTTATCAACAAACTGTACTTTTTGGCTCCAAGAAGAAATTATTTATGATATATGTAAGTATTATATGACTACCGAAAGGATTAAGTAATATAAAAAACTCTTCCATTTCCTTGTTTTCTTTTATTTTTTTCATTGCAATAGCCAAAATGTAATAGCTGTTGTGGCTAGTTAGCTTCTTTTATTGAAAAAGCAGTATATAGCTATATAGCTTACAGCTAGCTAATAACTAAAAAAGAAACCAACTCTAGTCTAGTCTCGTAATGTTAGAGAATGTACAGGATCGGGGTGTCTACTTAAGACTAAGCACTAAGTGACTTTTATTTTTTTGTACTTTACAGTATATATGCAATATATACTCTTCATCTGTTAAAAATATTTTGATGCTGTGCTAGAGATTGACTGTAACCATTAAATACCCACTATTCATTAACTTTGAGTGGTCTGCTCTTAGCAAGAAATTTTACTTCATCTTTACAACGCTATCTCTTATTATATACCTAATTTTTTTATTTTTTTATAAATATTTCGGCGAATTATATTTAATGGTATATATTTTCTGCCCATGGGTAACATATTCTTCTTCTTTAACTTTGTTCGTATCGTCCAGAATTATTTTCTTATATTTTTTGGTTTATTAACTCTCATTATAAATATTTTTCAGATTTGATACCACTTCTTTGTGAAGCTTTTTTTACTGTCTTGAATTGGGAAATGGCACACTGCTTCCTACAAAAGCAAGTAAAACTAGTGTAGATATCAAATATAGAAGGAAGTCTTTGAAAGTCGAGAAAATCACAAAATAAAGCGAAAAAACTTTGCAATTAAGCATTTTCAAAATTTTTCACATATAAATTTGGAACACTATATTCTCATGAGGATTAATTTTTTTACAGCTATGAAAAGGGATAATGCCTACCTGGAGGCTTCTCGTATGCTCATCGTGTTCTTGGCTCAACTGATATGTTGATGTTGTATTGAGACAGCTCAACCCCTTCAGATTAGAAACATTCTTTTACAACCATGTTGCCATATGGCTGTGATATTCCAAATGTTCTGGTTAACTCTAGGAGATTGAGCTGCATAAAAGTGGCAATAAAGTTTTACTTGTAGTAACAAAAGCAGAACACTGGGTTGATGGACAAATGTGATAGTTGACAAATAATGCAACTTTACATGGTGAAGTAGTCCAATATTATCAAATTGGATTTTTGAAGGATGGACTATGTTGTTTTTGTTGTGATGGCTGTGATGTATCTTTGATAAAAGTATAATATATATTATTTAAGCGGAAAATGTTTTGGAAGTTCAATTCCATATTTATTTATTTATTTATTTATTTATTTATTTATTTATTTATTTATTTATTCTTTAAATATGTAAACCGAGATCGTACTAATTTTGTTGTCTGTAAATGGTGATTTGCTGGAACAAGTTGGTGTTGAGGTCCATGACATTTTCTTTTTTTTATCTGATTTTGAAATGAATTCAGATGATGATTGAATAGTAAAGTCACATGCTGTTGAATTCATTTTTTTCTTGTGTTACAGACTTTATGGTTACATTTACGATTGGAGTTGTGCTAAATGAAAAACTGTTGCTGAATTCTGATTTATCGGAATCTCGAGGCGTTGTTCTATAGCTTAATTCAAAGAAAAATCTTTAAAAATTTGTCCATGTGTCTTCCCATATGTCAGTTTTTTTTAGTGTTTTTTCTGCCAATGCCAATTTTGTGTATACTAGGTGGCAAGGTTATACAAAAACATAATAATCAGGTCTTTACTTTTAAGATAAATGTATTGCTCAAATTTGCAAACCGTGTCTGGAAGTCCTGAAAATATAAGTGCTGCTTAAACTGCTGTTTCTTAAGTCAAATCAGTATACAAGTTCTTACAAACCCACATTGAAACAGTGTAGACATATCCAAAAATTTCTACGAACCAGAAAATATATATATCTATATTATAATACCCGTATACGTCTGTCCGTCCGTTTGTCCGTCCGTTTGTCTGTCACGCAAAATGGTAGCTTAGCTGCGACGGGCGAACCCGTGGATTTTTCCACGGGCTAACGACTATTAGTTAAAATGAAGCAGTCAAAATCTGTAAGCTATAATTTGCAACCTTCTCAGTCTATATGGTAGTGACGTCACAACTTTGACGTCAACATCGCCTTAGGCGAAATGGAGAGGGCTGTGAACCGTGGAGTTTCACCGTAAATAAATTACAATCTGATTTTTAACGTGCTCCGTCTGCAACACCTGGATCGTCGACATCATTCGCTTGGCTAACATTTTTCGTCAAATTTACACTTAGTCACGCGACTTATTTGACTAACCCTGGATCCGCGCCTGAATTTTAAAAAAATTATTGTTCTGTTTGTATTCCACAATTGTTCTAAGATTGGGCATGTACGTCCATAGATTGGGCAGTCCAGTCTTAAGACTGGCCACCCATTTGTCACTGTCGGAAGATTGGCCTGGCCAGTCTTAAGACGGGGCGCGTTCAACGATTGGGCAGAACAGCACCACAAAATTTAATTTATGAGCTAGCTATAAAGTAATGTTTCTATATTATATAATAAAAACTAATTATAGTCAGCCAATGATAAGGCTAGCTGGCTATTTTCTACTTGTTTTACTTATACACTTTTACCTTAAAGTTTTATTTACCAATTCTTTTTTTGTCTTGTAGAATAATGGCTGTTCAATATGCCCCACAGGAATTACCTGGTGGAATGATTGGCCTTCATACTCTAGTTTTTTAAAAAATGAGACTGGGATAACAATCAAATCGCTTTTTGTTTACACTTCCCCGCTTTACTGCGCCATTATGATATTACGGGAAGTTTACTGGCACCGATAATTTTCTAAGAACTCGTCCCGCGGAAACGCCAACTCCAATTTTTTGAAATGTCGCTTATTTTGGGAAAATGTCGGAAAAGCTTGTCCTCACTATGACGACTAGTGCTAACGACGGGGAAATACTTGATTCGAACGAGAAGTACCCCACATAGTGCGGGAAAGGTTATGATAAGTTGGGAAATGTCTCGACCCCGGCAAAAATTCTATGAAACGAAATCTTGAAAAGCGGCAAACACGCCATTATTTGCCGTCAATGTCGGATTAATATTTATTATAACTTTTTCTACACTAATTCAACCATGGACAATTGAATTCAACCGTTCGTTAAACACGATTGATTGCCCTCATAGCGTTCGAGAAAAATCTGACGGAATTCAACTGCGTAGGGTCAGTCCTTAATTCGGCCGAGCGTTAGAAATGCAGTAGCTGCACGCAGAATACTTTATGCTTCTCAGAAAATATCCAGCGGGAATAACCAGTGGGTATTTCCAGCGTCTTACCAAACAACATCAATTTATTGTTTAAACGCTACCGTGAATCGCAGATATACAAGTAAGTCAAAATCTTGCAAAAAGGTTAAGGAATACGAATAGTGGCACTGTTGAAATGGCATCATAAATACCAATACCTATACTTTTGTCATTGATAAGTTCCTAGGTTGCCATCTGGTTATATCCTATCTTGCTATTAGAAATAAATAAAAAATAAAAACAATGAAGAGAACCCACCTTCTGTAATTTTGTTTTGATAGTGCGTTATACTATTGCAAGTATCTACTTTGAGACAAATAGTTTTTTACAATAAAATAGTAGCAATGAGGAAGACTCTATTCTACTTTGAGAGGGAACATTTTATTCGTATATTAGGACGTCAATTTCTATAATAATAATACCTGTTTTCTATCTGTGTGTGTGTACGCAAAAAAGGTTGCCCTCCACTTATTGCAAAAAAACCAAACAACGGTAAATATATATTGTATCTTTGGTTGGAGTTACTTTGCAGAATGAAAGTTTGAGCCTATTTTAATTTTTTTAGGAACTTCATTGCTTTGAAAAAAATGCGAGCATAACTTAACTTTATTAAGTTTTATAAAACCAAATTTGAAAGATAAAAATGTTATTATTATTTTGTTGTTACAAGCCATGAGAAGTAATACATGTGGTGATTTAAAGCCCGTCAAAAACAAAAAAAGAAATATTTAAGATGTTAATATATTTATCGTTTTTACTTAAATCCCCTATTCCCATTTCAGATTAAATGCATTTACTTTCTCTAAAAGAATTTTACTGAAGTCAGAGTCAAGGTTACACAAAATAATGACAATATAAATTCATATCTCTTTTCCTTTCAGTATGCGCTGATCTTAACAACACATGTACCTTCCTTAGCAACGTTAGCCTAGATTGTCAAGATCCTTACTATCGCCAACAATGCTCAAGGACCTGTGGAACATGCACTGGTCCTGAGAATAATCGCTGTGTATTTTTTACAAACCATATGCATACCGGTGAATGTAAACATCTGGCTGAGCTCGAGTTGTTTCTAACAAGTGAATATGAAAACTAAGTATCATACAACATAGCAAAAAAAGAATAATAAAAAATTAAAATCTGGCAAAGGAAGGGACGGCCTAACGAGGGTTAATAGTGCTTACAGTATTCTTTAAAATAAACTCACTCCTAATCAGTTTCCTTAACATAGACAAAAAACTTACCTAATGTGAAATTTACAAATAATTAAGTGATTTATAAATAACAAAATGCAGCCTGATATAGAGTTGTTGGTATAGTGGAAGAATAAACTAGCAATAGGACCAGTCTTGATGTTTTTTTGGTCTGCATTCTTTAGGGCATGGCGGAACGCTGTTGGAACATGGTCGTTTACATCCAACAAACCCGCTTGTTCTTGTCAGCCTCCTGCTGGGAAAAGCATGAGATTGTGGAAATTTCGTGCATTGATAGGAGTCGTGCTGTATTGCGTCTGTTTTTACCAAAGGCCAAACATGCTCGTCAAGTAAATCTTCATCAATTTTCTCGTGATTCGATATTAATTCTTGAAAGACTATTTCCGTGACAGTGTTATTTTTGTAATTACGAAAGCAAAATCCGTGACTCGTTATCCTCTTCGACTCTTGCGGAGAATCTCGCATACAGTGAAATAACTTTTCGCTTTCCAGCCATTGCTCTACAGCGTCGAATTCACGATTTAGTAAAGGACTGTCAACATCTCGCACGCATGTCACGTCAACAGTACTATCGCCTATTGGTAACAATCTCCAAAAATTGCGTTTCAAATGTGATATATTGCCAAGTAACAAGATCTTCCTAACATCACAAAAACGTAAATTTTTGTGTATCTTTGTCAAAACATGCTGCGTTTTGTTTGGTAAACTTCCATCATGGTACACACGCAGCATCCAGTCATGGTAGGTAGCTGAATTAGCAGCTTCAGTTGCAAGGACAGAAATTCGTTTGGTTGCATTCTTTGTTCTTCGAGCGTTCAAAGAATAAGACAGAATCCACGAGCCTGGTTCGTCCTTCATATCATTTGAACAAAGGTTCACCGGACTTGGCTTACGTGTGGTGCCTTCTGCTGTTTTTAAAGATGGTGGATCATTGTTCTTTTGTAGAAAGACATTTTCAGACTTGATTACTAACTCAATGGAAACTTGTGACCGTTTGTACAACCAATATGGTGATAGAATAATCACAGAAATCGCAACAGCGGTAAAAAAGTCTCTAAAGTAACGTACAGCTTCTTTCATCACGACTATGGTGTTTTGTGCAAAGTTTTCTCATGTAATCTAAAAAGCAAATAATAATTCATAAAAGGACATTTATGCACGCCAAACATGGAAATAAAACACTATTTAAATTTACTGCTAAAACCAATCAATTCATTTCATGCAACTCTGAAACCCAAATTTGTACTTCAAAATGGCTGTCGAACGGCCGAAACTTCGCACAGAGGTATTTTTCATATGCACTAGAAACAACATATTCTCCTTAACGTTGCAGATATGTGCTTATTGGTTGAAACGGTATTTCTGGTTCATCACCTTTGGTCGCTTTGATTTAGTACGGAAAAGAAGGCAATGTATCTTAACATGTTATTTATAATTAAGTAAACGAACTGCTTCGATATATTTACATTTAAGATTTTTAGTGATGAAAATTTGGAATAAAAAAAACGCAAGTAAAAATATTTTTTCCCAAATAGTTTTTGTTTTATCCGTAAAAATAATTTTATTAAAAATAACATATATTAGTGCGGGTGTCCAATTAGCAACTACAAAGTGTGTTCTTTGACCAAATACCTATCACTCCCACTTCCAGTGTCGTTTATATGTTTTTGTGTAGTAGCTGCTATGCTACTTATGTTGGTAAAACCAAACGACATCTTAAAGTGAGGGTGTCCGAACATATAAGTATCTCACCGCTGACTTGTTGCCAAGCAAGAAGACACTTCCGTATGAGACCATATGATGGAGTCGCTAATTTTGATGAGTTCTCCATTTTTGTTAAAGAAGCACACAACTACATACTCAAAATAAATGACAGTTGTGTGATTCAATGGGATAAGCCACCTATTTACAAGGACGTAATGAGCTCTCCATTATATTTATTTAATTAAATTTACTTTGATGCACATCCTTATATAGGTTTTGTTTTTCTTAATGGTATTTAAACCCGTCTATATGCAATTGACTCTCTCTAATCTGAATATCTATTATCCGAATCTTTCTATAATGCAAACAAAGTCACCGCCAATTAAACCGTCCTAAAGAAACTCTCATAATTTACTTTCTAATATACGAATCTCTGTAAACCGAAAACCTATATAACCTAAACTAAGTTCCAGATCCCTTCAGCTAAATTTTACCTATAATCCGAATTTTAACACTTTCAAATGTTTTTGTTTTTCGTAATTTGAACCTCTAAAAAAATGTAAGACTTAGACAATCTTAGTAACAAGAACACTTTTTCAAAAATAAATAATGTACCAATTTGTTAAGAAAACTTTCTTATTCGTTTTTATATCTTCCCTAACTTTTTTTAATTTTTTCAAAATAGGTTCCATTTCTCCCTCTTATCCGAATTTTCAATTCGAATTAGAAAGGCTTTCTACTATTCGAGTCTCCCTGCAATCCGAATAAAAAGTTATTCCCTTTGAGATTCGGATTAGAGAGAGTCGACTGTATATAGAGAACCGAATTTTAATTCTTATATGTAATTATGGCTGCAATATACAGCCGAAAGCTAGTTGAAGGAACAAATATGTCAAAAAACACACTTTGTAAAACCATGTATGTTAAGATTTTTTCGCTGTGTGGCCTTTATAATCAAGAAATATGCTTGTCAGCAAATTCATATGAGTTACTTATCACATTAATAGATTGTTTCTGCTGACAAAGTGTTAAATTATGGTAGCTCCTGAAAGCAATTAGCTGGATCTATTTGTTAAGGAATTTATATGAGTAATGCATGTACAATAGTCATCAAAAATGTTGGAATTATCAAAATTCAAAGACAAATTTAATCTTTTGATTTGATTTGATTCCAAATAAATAACCCTGATTAAACACTGCTTTAGTCTTTTGACCTTTTCATCACACTCCCTAAAAAATAAAGTAGCAAGGATATTGTGATTACACTTAGTAACAACATAAGTTAATGTCTGAAATATAAATAAACCACACGAAATGACGTCAACATGTTATTTACAAATTTCTTTAATCATAGAACTGGCACAATGCATTCATTTTGTGCTTTAGTTTCGACATGTTTACATTGATCTAATCCCAAGTGTTTTCACTTCCAAATTTTTCGTTGTTGATCTATATACAGAAAGAAGTCAGTATAAAATAAAACGAACAATAAATATAGCAAATTGTGGGTCAAAAACAAAGCAAAAACAAAAACAATTCAACAAAACATCCAATCTTGATGATTTTTTGGTCTACACTTTAATGGACAAGGTGGTTCAACTCTTGTGCACGGTCTTTTACAACCCATAAAACTACTACTATTTGTTTCTCGTCTGCTTGGAAAAGGGTATGACTCTGGATATCTCTCGCAACTATACCCATCATGCTGCATGGAATCGTGCCGCACCAGTGGCCAGACAAAATCTCTTAATAACGTTTGATCAGACTCTTTGAAAGGTTCAAACGTTTCATTCTTGTGATACCCATGTTTCCTAATAGCGTTGAAGACTAAATCTGATACAGTTTTATTTTTGGAATTGCAAAAACAAAATAAACCAGCCAAAACTTTCCATCCTCCATGTTGAGGATGATCCCGCATACAATGAAATAATTTTTCACTGTCTAGCCATTGCTGAACAGCGTTGAATTCACGTTTTAGCGAAGGGCAGTCAATGTCTCGCACACACGTTACATCTACAGTTTTATCACCAATTGGCAAAAATCTCCATTCTCGACCACTAACTCCTGATAAATCATCATATGATGGAATATTTCTTGTATCACAGAAACGTAAGTTCTTGTGTTTCTCTGCCAAATCAAAAATTCGATTCTTAGGTAACTTTTCGTCGTGATACAAACGAATTATCCAATCAGAATACAGCGTTGAGTTGGTAGCTTCACCTGATAGTATGTACATCATGTTTGTTCAATGAAAATCCTTAGCCCACTTTCCATATAAAGAATATGATAAGATTTTCTGACCAACAACCTTTTTATCGCTTTTAGCGCACAGACTTGGCACACCTGGTCTTGCTTCAGGTCGCTTTCTCAGTGATTGCATCACTTGCATTTTCTGTGCTCTTTTAACATTGAGGTAAATATTCTCGGCTTGAATTAGAACAAACGTAAGATTAATTCAACAACAAAAAGATGAGCAACAAAGTACGTCAAAATATGACTCTGGTGACGATACACTTGTTCGTCAAATTTTCTACAATGGATGACTGTCCCTGGGTACGATTTTAAATTTTCCTGCCAAAAATTCAAGTCTTTTTTCTATCATATTTCTATATTAACATATGGTAGAATTTTTCTTCCACTGTGATTGGCTAATCTACACGGAATATAATGTATTTTTAATTGTCTACAGAGAAACCACAAAAAGCCTGCGTACATAAAAAACCTTGGAGGAAGAAACCTGTAAGTTGAAACAAAGCAAATTCACATCGACTACGACAGCAAAACAGTGCCGTAACCACAACAATAAAATTGTGATTTCGGCACTGGTTAATTTATATTGTTATATGAAGTAACATTAATGTTAATTACATTTAGAAAATCTATAACTACACAGTGAGAAAATTATTAAATCAAGATACGGAAAAAATAAACTCTCTGTACACATTACCTTTATAATTTCCACATGAGACTCAGCGCGCGTCAACGGTAAATGAGAAAACTTAAATGCGATTATCGCCAAAGTAACATAAACAAGAGGACTACGAATATTACTCCCACTGCAGACTGATACAAAAGGGTTTGGAGTAAACACTTTTTTAACCGTAAGATCTGCTGATACAAAAGGGTTAGGAGTAAACACTTTTTTAACCGTAAGATCTGCTGATACAAAAGGGTTAGGAGTAAACACTTTTTTAACCGTAAGATCTGCTGATACAAAAGGGTTAGGAGTGAACACTTTTTTAACCGTAAGATCTGCTAATACAAAAGGGTTAGGAGTGAACACTTTTTTAACCGTAAGATCTGCTAATACAAAAGGGTTAGGAGTAAACACTTTTTTAACCGTAAGATCTGCTAATACAAAAGGGTTAGGAGTGAACACTTTTTTAACCGTAAGATCTGCTGATACAAAAGGGTTAGGAGTAAACACTTTTTTAACCGTAAGATCTGCTAATACAAAAGGGTTAGGAGTAAACACTTTTTTAACCGTAAGATCAATATAAAGGGAGGATTTATTGATGGAACTGATACAACATAACCATGGATGGAAACGACTTAACAATGGATGGAATGTCACTACCAGTGAAGCTCCAACCTGTTTTTCACCCTATTTTTAACCTCCAAGGTCTCAGAAGCAGCAGACGTGAACCTATTGATCTGCGATTCAATGACTCCTCTCGTATAACCTGGTCTAAAATTACCATTCAGACAGTTCGCTCAGTATTTTCTCACATATGGTATCATCCGAACATGTTCTCCTAATAGGTAACGCTTGACTAAAATATTTTCAAAAGGATGACAGGAATTGAATTATAAATACTGATATCCGTCAATATCTCTACAACCCAAGTCTGTATCAAAATATAATTTTTAAGTTTCACGGTAACATTTAAGAAGGTAATACTGTCCAAAGACCTTCGTGTGAAAACTTAGGATTAGGGTGAGACTATATACCGTAATCAAACGATGGGTTTAACTACTTTCTTTTCTAAAAACTCGGTGAGCCTAATCCATAAATATGCATGCTTAAAGTGGGGTGAACGAGTTAAGTTTTCTGGAGAACACACCCTGCTATTTTTAGTCATGGCTATGGAAAGTTTAAATTCTCGCAGTTCCAACCTCTATCTAAGGTCCTCGAGACTTGTACCATCTGGGATACTGGTATATAGGCCTAAAACAAGAGGCAAAGGGATGTATTTTGTCCAAACAGAAAACATACGACCACGTACAAATAATCATACATCTTCATGTCGTACGGAAAATGGCTCCAACATATTCCATAATCATGTCTGTTAAATACTATATCTATACCATACCTATACCGATGAGGGTTAACGACTATTCTTCTTATAGGTGATTGCATTCCATTATTTAGCAACCGTTTTTGCGCATAAAAAAAACTTCATCCTACCTGTTTAAGAAATAACGAAAAAAATCAGAGACAAAAATTACACTTCCTTGCCAATGTAAACATAGGTCGATTACTTGTCAAAAACGCTCAAACATTTCATACTTTCATAAATTATGCGCACGCGTGTACTCTATGTTATAGTTTTCAGTTTCTATCCAAACTCGTCCCCAGTGCCTTTTGTCTCTTTCCTTTTACTGAACGGCGAGACAAAAAAGAGACAAAAGGCACTGGGGACGAGTTTGAGTTTTTATCATGATTCACTAAAAACCATATTTACTACTTTAACTGCTTTTTTGATAACATGGTGAAACGTATTGTTATTACTATGGAGAATTAATTTATTCACTTTCGTAGTGTTTTTATGTCTCGTTTTTTATCAAAATACCACTGGGTTTGTTTACAAAAGAGAACAGCCTCGATGTCGTTTGATGTTGTTCTTACAGGTAGCTTAGCTACCCTATAGTTAGATTTAGGATTAAACTAGCATTTATTACTTAATACTCAGTTTTTTGAATATCCACAGGAACTTTTTATGCAAAATGAAAAATGCTAAAGAACTGTATTTGCTTTGCAGAAGTAACAATAGGCATTATCTTTATCATTATTCCTGTGAATGTTGGTTTTTGAAAAAGATATTCTGCCTTTAATGCTATAAGTGCTCCACTGGATTTGTAACACATTACACTAAGTGTCCTCCGTGTGAAACAGTTTAGGCTTATTAAGTCTTAACCTGGAGACTTTAGGTCTACCCGCTTCAAGTGAATATTACTTCTGGCTATACTTTCCAAAATCTTGTTATTTCATAAAATAAACCTGAAAATCTACCAAATCATTTATGAAAAATAGGTTCCCGTTCGATAAAAGAAACCTGAGCATATGCAGAAATTTATTTATGAAATATAGGTTTTAGTTTGTCGTGAAAACATGTTTACCAACATGCAATGCCTTGCATACCTAACTAGCTATATACTCAATTCTTGACTGTTCACTGTTATGGGAGGTCCAAATAAGTAGCTAGCTATTATTATTTAAAATGACAGAATGCCTTGAAAAATCTTTTGTGCAGCTAGCTACATAAAAATAATATATTTAGCTCTTGTACTTTATCACTTAATTATTTAATAACAAATGTGCCCTGGAGTGCTGGCATGATACTGGCTAGGTAGCTTAAAATCACAAAATAAATATTATCCAGATGTGACCATCCCTCATCATCAGACATCGGAAAGGCGTTTCTGTTCTTTACTTCTCATTGTGGGGTACCTCAAATTCTTGTAAATCCAATGAAAAAAAATTATTTAAGAATTTCTCTTCTTTCCCTTGTACTATTCATGGCATTTCTTTGCATGTCTTTAGTTCCAACCCACGATCCCTTAGCTTCCAACCGCGTCTCGGTCACAAGTTTCAGCGCTAGCCAAAATGGTGGACAGCGTTGAGGAACCCTGGGTAATTTTGAAAAAATGTGGTTCTACCTTATGATTCTCAGATATTTGCTGCTGTTATCAGCATATTTAACCGTCGAGTGCCACACCTCCGTATATATAGGAGTTAATTATCTTTAAGCTAAATAACTTAGAAGTGGTAACGAAAAATTTACGTTTCAAAGTGTTAGTAACGGGAGACAAAATGGAAGTGCATTTGGTTAATTTGGGTCAACGCACCCATTTCGGAACACACGGTTGATCAACTGCAACCCTGCTTTTTTAAAATCGGTTTTTTGAAACGCATAACCTTATACATTTTTCTGATCAGCATTTCAAGCTCCAGATAATAGAGGTAGAAGATTACCAAACTGATCATGTCATCCCAGTAAAGGTTTTCTGTCCTAATAAAGTGGATTTCTCCACATGCCATTCCACTATTACTTCTGTTTTTGCCACTAGTGCTGTGTTGATTATTATTATTTTAGGCGTATCGTTGCTGTTTTAGTCGTCATCGGTATTATCATCGGCTTCGTCATCGTCACCGTCATCGCTGTTGTCGTCCCCTCATCGTCATCGCGTATTGTTAGTTCTTCCAATCAATTTTGTTGTTTTACTATCATTCTCTGTTGACAATTATATTTTTGTTGGTTTTAAAAGATAAAAAGCTCTTTATCAAAAATTTCTAAATTTTTAAAGAATCTTGTTTTTATTCTTCAGGATACACAAAACACCTATTACTCACGTTAAGAATACTGTTTATATTTCCTAAAATAAACCTCAATCCAAGTTTTGATAACAATGTATGTTCATTCTTTGCGGCAATTCGGTTAGAGGAAACGAAATTCTAGTCCGCTTTCCTGGGATGGTTTTGAAGTCGGTATTACATGGAAAATGATAGCCCGAGAAGAGTTCAGTCTGGTAAGCCGTGATGAATTTTGACAAGGCTGCCATGTAAAAAACATGAAAATCAAAATATGAATATTACTTAGGTCGGTATTGCAATTTATCTATTTACTTTCCTTTAAAGATTTCAGGGTTAAAGCCCTATTTATGCTGGGCCCCAACGTTTTTCCTGACCTTAAGCAACAACTTGGTTGTTTTTGCTAATGACGTCATAAAATGCATATTTTAAAGTGGGTGAAAAATTAGGTTAAATGTGATTTTTGTATTTACCCAAACATAAAAAAATGTATCAACTACTTTGATACTTATATTTTAAATAATATAAATACTCAGGTATAAAAAACCCAGACAAAACTAAAAAAACCATTAATGAGCTTTAATAAAAATGTGTTTCCACGCCACTCCCGTTGTAGGAAATGTTTACGTTGTAGAGACGAGGGGTGGGGTGGCGGGGAAGGCATTTTGTAATTTGTAAAAATGTCATACGATTTCATCTCCCAGCCCATCGCTCCCTAATATGGACTCTAAAGTTTAGTATTTAATTCCTGTTATAGCCACTATACATTTTAAACTTCTTTGACTTTCAGAAAGTCTTGGTTACAACTGTGATATCGATCCATAACCATCCAAACTGAATTACGTCGTTTTTGTTTTTAAGTTTTATAAATAAACCGGAAAGATTTTTGTTACGCCTATTTTCAGTATACTGGTCGTTATCCCGTGGAAAAATCCACGGGTTTGCCCGTCGCAGCTAAGCTACCATTTTGCGTGACAGACAGACGGACGGACAGAAGTATACGGGGATTAAAATATTTTTTTGTTGTTGACACACAACAGGCATATCAGCCATTTTGAACTGATATATATTTTTAAAAGGACTACGAAACGGCTGTTACTGATTAATATAGATAGTATCATGTCATGGACAAGCGATTTTAAATCACAGCAATTAAAGTAATTACCTTTTTACTGACCTAGATGGAAGCAATAAATTGATCAAGATCCTTCCTTTTTTTAAAAGTTCGTTTTACGTTACGTTCCTCTTTCTAAAAGTTGGCTTTCTGTTACGTTTGCCTTGAATCGATTTGCATTATTTCTAAATATTCTCTTTCCTACATGCAGGTAACTATATTTTTGGAAGTTCATAGGCAGTAGTAGTATTAATATGAGCATTTCTTTTTTATGCTATTTATGAGTTTCTTCACTCTTCTGGCTGTCCCACCGGACTCTTAGTCTATGATCTTTTTATTGGTCCAATCAATAATATGATTATTCTTCCAGCTATGGTCCCCAATCTTATTCTTGTCTATATCTGCGTTGCGTACAGCTCTTTTTTGCTCCTTAACACGTCGTTTGAGCATTCACAATCCTAACAGGGGATTTCGTAGACAGTGTTACATTGACTTTCTAGACATATGTTGTGTTTTGGATGCGACAGTATACTACATAGCGTGTTTTTAGATTAAAACACTGGCTTTATTTTGTGATCTTTTAATACCTGGGAATATGTTACTTCTCTCTTATATATACGGCATACACACTGTAGCTATTGGTTCTTTTTTTGCATCCTTTCCGTCACCATTCTTACCAGTTCTTACCAGTTGTGTGCCTGATTTTCATTTTAGCCTTTTTTATTGATTTTTCAGTCATGGCAGTCTTGGTGTTGCTGAGAATTTTTACGATAGTGTACAAGTGTTTGACCCATATACTACTAGTCTCCTTAGAGACCAACTCTTGCACATCTTGAGGCTTAAAGGGTCTTTCCGCTAGTACCTTTTTTTGGCTTTCTAAAAAGCCGTGAACGTATGATGGTTCTTGGTGGTAGCCATTTTAATACACACACCCTTTTCCTCTAGCAGTTTTGTGACACTTGATTTGAATTCACTGCCATTGTTACATTGAAAAATCTTGGGGTACCGAAGAGGTCCTGCCTTGTAAAGGGATATAGTAAATAATACTTGTGTGTACTAATCAGACAATTTTTGAACCTTATTGTAGTTGTACATGTCATCTTCCAGCTCCCGAAGGCTCTTCCCAGCTTGCATCTCCAATTCTTGGTGTTTGTTGAACCAGTCGATTTTAGCCTGTCGATCTTATACCCACTGTGCTTGGGCGCTTTTTAGTTTCTCCATCTCCTTGTCATACCTTTTGCGCTCTGCCTCGCCATTTCCTGCGACTTTACTGGATAGAAAGTTGGTACCACTGAAGGCTAATGCATTAATTAGTGCTTCCCCCTGCCATGATTGCCAAAGTTGCCATTTATTGTTCGAGCCTTGCCTAGTCTTTGTAGCGATACCTAAGTTTTCATGTTCACAAACCTGACTTTCCTTGCATTCTTTGCAGCGATACTTTACCCTTTCATGTTCACAAATCTCACCTCCCTTGCAGTCTTTACACTGAGACCTCTGTCTTTCATGTTTACAAATCCCACTTTCTTTGCAGTCTTTCCACTTAGACCTTTGTCTTTAATTTTCACAAATCTCACTTCCCCTGCATTCTTTGAAGGGATAATTCACCCTTTCATGTTAAAAAATCCGACTCTCTTTACAATCTTAGCACTTAGACCTCTGTCTTTAATGGTGGCACATCTGGCTGCCCTTGCACTCTTTGCACTTATACCTCTGTCTTTCATGTTCGCAAATCTGGCTACCTTTGCACTGCTTGCAATAGGGCCTCTGTATTTGATGGTGGAAAATCTGGCTACCTTTTCACTCTTTGCAATAGGCCCTCTGTGTTTGATGGTGGCACATCTGGCTACCTTTGCACTTTTTACATTGGGCCCTTATTTTTTCATGTTCGCAAATCTGCCTACCTTTGCACTCTTTGCAGTAAGACCTCTGTCTTTCATGTTCGCAAATTTGGCTACCTTTGCACTCTTTCCAATAGGCTCTCACCATTTTATGTTTACAAATTTGATTCCCCCTGCAGTCTTTACAGTGATCCCTCCGACTACTATGAGGCACTTGTTTTTGGCACGCTGCTGTTTCCTTTCATCCAGCCAAACTATGCAACATTTTGTTTGATTTTCTCCCCCCAGATCCTAAAATTGTCGAGGGTTAACACTTTTTTGCATGTTCAGCATCCCTTGTTTTCCGTATTGATTTGTATTTTCCCCTAGAACAGAGTCAAACCTACCATCGAGAAGATTCAGCTGGGCATCTTAAAGCAGGTACATATAACAGCGTATATCTCCAGAATCGTCGGCTCTCTTTGTCATGTGTAGGGTTATGACGTGACTCAGGTGTTGTAGGGGTCTTTTCCTGAACCATGTAGGGTATGATCAGGAGAGCTGCGGAAATCGATAAAGAGGGCGTATCGTTTTTTAAAAAACTGGCCAATTGTGACATTAGAGTCTTGGCAATCGAAGAGATTCACGCTCTGTTCGAGGTGGTCTTTGGGTAACATAGCATGCAAGTACAGCTCGTTAGGTTTGCCCTGGACAGTGATGGATATCTTCTCAATTTTAGGGTTGTAGAACACCCTGTTGACACCAGAGTAAGCTTTAACTTTTGAAGGGTCCACTAACAGTAGCAAGACACCCTTTAAAATTTTTGCAGGTGTGTCGATTTGTAGGTTACAACTCGTGTCCTGTTTCTTCATGATAACCACTTTGGAACGTAGGATCCGTTCATACGGTAGCACCAGACGACTATACCGGGACATCATGGCGCTTGCGAGTCCCTCATGGTTCAACTTGTCGAATTCCAACTTGATATTGGTTATCTTGTACGCAGCATCTGCTGTCTTGCCTGCCGTAGACCCTGAGGCCGCCCTACCTTCATCCTTGATGACGTTACCGTGAGACGTGAAATGAATCACGAACTGAAGTCTGTCGTATAAACCCACCGGAAAGAAGGGTAGGTCCTTAGTCAACTCAAACATCTTACCCAGGGTATACAAAAGGTGTTGTTATACGCGGCAACATTGGCTTTTTCTTCATCGGTACCAACATGGTCAGTGGCCTTCACCAGCAGGACACGGATGGATAGGGCTTATACCCTCCAGGATCAGGTTATTGTCACGATCGAACTTGGGTAGTCACAGATCTCGGTAGACTGCGAGCGTGGAATAGTCGTTGATATTTTGCACCTCGTTACAGTTCAAGGTCATGCGGCTTTTGCCGATATTCGAGACGATCGTGCGTTTTGTATTCGTAGCCGTCACTTCCAGGTCAAATAGTAGCTTGATAGACCCTGGAAAAATACCTTCGTTCAGTCGCATATTGGGAATACCCACGTACAAGTCCTCGTTTTGGTTGATTGTGGAAGGTATGTTACTGATCTGGACACGCTTCCGTCTCCCCTTGAAACCAAAAAGCTGTTTCATTTCTGCGTAGGGATCAAGCTTAGTTCCGAATGCACGCAATAATTTATATGGGGAATTTAAATAAATGCCAACAAACCCAGCTGGTGAATCAGATATTGAGGAAGAAGAGGGCCGTCCAGATGATAGAGATGAAAATACTACACCATCAACCCCAAGGCCTTCAACGTAAACCCAAGGAGAAAAACAGGACCATGAAGACACTATGACAAGACAGTGGCAAGAAATACTAAAATCAAAGGTTGACAATTTTTACACGCATCTTAAGGAGATGGGACATCCAGAAGTGACCCTACGTGAATTATATTACTATGATTTTAAACTGGAAGGGAATGAACTTTACTTCAGAAATTAAAGGGTTACAAGACTGCATGGCAGGGTGTTCCTAGCCCCAGGGACGATAATAACCAATTTGAAGGCAGCAGGCGTGCAAGCCTTTGATTTTCCCAACTATGTCACTACACCCAAGCAAGGGGCCAGAATCTCCTGGAAAAGCATGGGGACATAGAGGAGGAGAGTGAGGATATGGAAAGTGATACCTTTGTCGAAAATGTTGAGGATGCCCTGGATAAAACTGAGAGCTTTGTTGAATCGCAGCTGCCGTTGCTTTTGTCGTGGCCTGTGTTGAAAAAAGAAAATAAGTCTAGTATGTCAATGAAAAACATTAAACCTTGCTTTAACCATATGTATGCAATGATGAGCCCTACACCAGTCGTAATTAACGCTGCCTTGGTATCCTCGTGTTGATTTCGACCTTCTTTGAGAGGGAGCGGCATGGCAAGCCAGGCATTCTCCTTCTGTATATGTTGTTTCACCTCCCTGCGTGTTGTTCGTCCGATAGTATGCTTAGGAGGTGTAGTAGGCTTAAGGTTATAGCCCGCTTGGTTTGATGAACCGCTCCGCAGGTTTCACAATAGTCTTGTTATTCACTTCAACCTAGACTCCAACGCTTACGTTGGCATGTGCGATCAAGATGTTGTCGTTATACCCCTCAATTTTACCAATAGGCAGGTTCATGTTTGAGGGTAGCATATACACGCTAGGCATGACAGCAAAATTGACTGGTGTTGTGGCATACTGCAGCACCTTCTGAAATTGTGTGATGTCATGCCCGACATTTTCCTCCCTCCGCACCATACTCTGAAATGTTTGCAACAGAACTTGCCTGGCTGTGTAGTTGTTCGCACCGGAAACGAGTAAGGATGCTTTGGCTCCCGCTTGCCACCAGGCAACAAGACCATGTAGACGCGAATACTCTCGCCTAATATACGACGCATGTGGTAATAGACGTAAAATTTAAAGATCGAGTTAAAAAGGGGTACGGAGCCTGTCATGTGTTTAGCAGAGATGCCTAATGCCGTAGTTGCACAATAGGTAGCAAAATTAACCTGGATATTCAAGTAATCCAACGCCTGTCCCGTCCAACCAACCCTGACAGGGTCATCCAACAAATTGGTTGGAATTTTAATGGCATATTTGGTAAACTCGGGGAATACCATGTGAATATGTGATTCTGTAGACACGTACAGGTGCTGGTGCTCCAAGTTTGTAATACCAACGGGCCATTCTCCCCTGTTGGATTTGTATTTTGCATTGGGGTTGTACGAGTACATGTTCATCGTTTTGGTATACCAAAAACTCTACATTACCTATATTGAAAAACCTACAATATTTGAAGATTACCTGGAACAAGATACTAGGATTGCCCCGAAATCGTTAAGTATTCGACCCGTATGGTTGAACCTTTACAGCAATAATGAATTCGTCATTCGTAAGACAGGGCAGAGTGTTACTCGAATCGAGATTTTGAACGGCCTGTATAAGATCGAGGATTTAGCGACTATCGTCAACAGCCAGGCAGAGAAATGAAGCTCTTTGTCCTGAAAAATGGACTCTGAAGGTTCTGTGTCAGTGACGGGTACACAGTGGTAATTCATTGACAACTGCAAGAGCTCTTGGGTCTACCCTACGATCCTAGTAAAAATTACTATACAAAGAGCAACTACGATGCAGTCTACAAGACTGACGCTTACATTCGGCTACGCCTTTTTTGCCCTCAGTTGAATGAATACGATTGTCTATTGGATGGGAAAAAGTCTAAAATTCTTGCTTTTGCTTCCCACCAAAGAGTTGAATGCCTTGGGGGACATACTGACCTGGAGTTTTGACACTCCGATATACCTTTCCCTGAAGGGTTCCACAGATCGTCTCCAGTTCATGCTTACAGATGAATTTCACCATGATAAAAATGTATCGTTTAGAGGAATAACAATGTGTTTGCTCATAGAATAAGTGAATCATGTAACGAAGTTATATCCCAATTTACCAAGTGCACCTGCAGAGGACGATACTATTCACGAAAGCCAAAAGTATACATTTGACAAGATCGAAGAGATTGAAAAATATCTTCGAAGTGACATTAAAGAGCGGGCCGGGCTTTCAAAAAAGTTCAAAATGCATGCTATATGGGTGAGGCATTGTTATCATGGACTGCTTAGTGTAAGTATTATCACGTCGAGTGTCAGAATTGCAGCATTAACCACGGGTCTTGGTGCTCCCGTTTGCATGGTGATGGGGGTATTACAATAGCCATGGGAATAGGGCTGGTCTTAGAAAGGCCTCAAAGAGGCTTGGTGTCAAATCCAAGAAGCACAAAAGTATCAGACTACTCGCTGAGTCGAAATTAAGCTCCATCGTCGATCTGATTTCAAAAGCTGTAGAAAATGGGGTCATCAGTGACTACGAGTTTAGTCTCGTTATGCAGGAAAAGCAACGGTGTATGCTACTAAAGGAACAGATACGACAACGGTTTAAACTATCTACGGACGTGAACGTGCTCAGCTGGTTCAGAACGGCCGAGAAGAGGGCAGGAACGATGTCTTAAGAAAACTTCAATCTGTCCAGTACGCAAGCAGTACTTAGACCCTCCACCTGTTTATAAACTTTAATATGTTTTGTAACCCTTATGGGTGTTATAAAACATTTACTTATCACTTAGCAGCCATTCAAATATAAAGTCCTTGTACCTACATTCCACAACATGTACCTTAGGGTAGTAATCTTTGCCCTGCACATACACCGATGACAGTGTCAGGATGGCTCTGGCTTGGCAGGGTTCATCGTAGGGTACTGCTTGACCGTGGAATTTAGTTGTGGTTACATCCTTGTAGTATTTGAGTTTCGCGTTCACGTAACGCCTTTTTTCACAGGTTCCTTTGTCAGGTTTTGAGAGATCAGCTCCTGGATTTTGTTCAGAATTTGACGATACTTTTCAACCGAATCGAGGTACTCTTCGAAATTAAGACTCATCGCGGGTACAGCACTGGCATTGTACCGGCTAACTCCATGCGAGGAGCAGATTTTAGGTGTTTTTACCCTGAGAGCTACCTCGAGGTCTTGTGTATGGTAGCCAACAATGTACCGTTGATCCTTACTTCATTTGGCACGGATAGCATCCAACACTTTTAGATGATCCTGATGTCATTGATATTAGAAAAGGTAGCAGCAAAACTGTAGAAATTTCTGGGGTTGACTTCTTCATTCTGAAATTTTAGCATCTTGTTTTATTGAATTTCAAGCAAGGTTCGAGGATTGCTTCTCCTCACACATACACAACTACCCCCGTTATATGTGATATACTCCTGGTAGCAGTACCAGCATAGCATTTTATTCTTCATCATGAACCTCCGTCCGCAGGTACACCTATCATAAGCATCCAGCATACCTTCGCAGTCATTACATTGTTCCATTTATCTTATAGGGTATCTATTGTAAGGCATGAATATGATCCGTCAAATCTTTATTGGCTTGTTCATTCTCCATCTCCTCTGATGATTCTTGTACTAAGGCCAACGCCATAAGTGGTAGAGAGAGACCAACGCCGGCTATAAGGATCAGAGCTATGACATTTTTAAATACTTCAAATTTTGATTGGGTGTTGCACATTTATTATAGTATTTTTTTTTGAATTTTTATCTTACAACAAGCTTGTCCTGTCCACATGTCCTGCGTTTTGATCTCCTCTGTTGCGTACTTTAACCAATTCATCTTCCCCCTACATACACAATTCAACCTTGGGGGAATAGGATCACGTTGATGCGTTGATGATCAACAGTGGTCAATATGCTGAGCCTTGCTGCACCTGCGTTGATGATCAGTAGTGGTCACGTTTGTCACGTTGCAGCGCATGCCTTGATGATCAGCGGATTTTGTCGTGTTGAGGTGTGATGAACAGCTGTGAAATCACAACTGGTTTTGTGTGTGAGAATTTTTAAGAGAGTTTAACCGTGGTTTTTGGGAAAGTGTGTACTTGAGGACCCCCCTATACTACTAGACAGGACCCAAATATTTTCCGATGAATAAAGAAAAAACTGGTTTTACAACTAACAACCTGAGTCTGAATTTTGTTAGAAAATAAGAACAAACCAAAATCTGAATTTTTTTGCACTTCTTTTTAAACTACGGTAAAGTTTTATAAGTGAGAACAAAGTAGGGCTTAATTAGGAAGTTTGTGTAGGCATTAAAACAACGCAAGAACAAATCAGACGAAAACAGGTACAGAAAATAATAAAACAAAACCTATCTTCTGGAAATTTTAATTGCGTGGGATTTGAACATGTCTAAAAGCATTCTAAAATGCAAAACATTTCAAATTAACTTCCATTTTTTGTAAATAAAAAACGTGATT
The DNA here is from genome assembly GCF_029227915.1 of Hydractinia symbiolongicarpus. Classification (NCBI taxonomy): domain Eukaryota; kingdom Metazoa; phylum Cnidaria; class Hydrozoa; order Anthoathecata; family Hydractiniidae; genus Hydractinia; species Hydractinia symbiolongicarpus. The sequence goes on along the minus strand of NC_079875.1, from coordinate 17,416,360 downwards.
TTGGATCCAGTCCGCTAAATCTAAAAATTTACAGAATAATAATGACAACATCATATAGGGTTTAATTTGTTTGTTTAATCATGTCTCGCGCACAGTTAGAATACATTCTTGTCTATACATTAAACTTTTAGGTGTAGCTAGATGACCTAAAAAAACAAAACAAAAAAAACATAAGAAAAACAACAACAATTACTTCAAAACATCATCCATGTTACAGGCATAATCACAACAATTGTTTTTATACATAAAAGTGCACGCACAAGACCTAGTTTCATTCTATTAAATATCAGCTTGTCTGACTTATTGTTAACCAAAAAAAACGTGTTTTTATAATAAGAAACATGCTCATAAGAAACAGTCGGCTGATATTACAAGAAGAATTAACTGTAACTTAATAAAAAACAAATTAGTAAGAACTGACTGGTGTTCGCTGAAAATATTTGAAGGTTTACAATACAATGTTCCTGTGACAAAATTTTCGTTCGTTTTCACATTTCCTTTTAGAGGAGGTAAATTTGTCCATTAGTTTATTTACGGAGTAGTATGTGTGACAAGTGCCATTCTACTTATAAATTTATTAATAAGTTTAGTATGTTTATTATTGCAAAAAATAATAAATGAACTTTTTCTAAGGTATTTATTTATTTTGTACCAAAAATTCGAAATTTTAAAAATAACCCCTGCCACAATGTAAAAAACCTCAAGCAATTCAGCGTTTGACAGTAATATTAGTGCACCACAAAAAGATTTCCTTAGACTGAAAGACTCACAGGCACACTAATCTATCATACTGAACACGAAAGTTACGAAAAACACGAAATTTGGTTAAGGTCTTTTATGTGCTTTCACATCCTTAAAGGGTCATTCAAGAGTAGTTTTTATATTTGTCAAAACTTAATCTCCCAAAAACAATAATTAAATTAACGGTCACAACCATTATCGAACAAAAGTCCACTTGGTCCTTCGTAACTTCACACGTCGTGCATAGCTCACTTCTTAAAGAATTTATGACGAGGTTCGAGTGTTAAAGAATTTAACAACATGCAAAAGTAGGTAAACAAAGTAAAACTTCCAGGTAAAGACACTGCTGGACAATAAAGCTCAGATTTAGAACATATATCAGTAAAAAGACGCTAGTAGCAACAGTACAAACGTTTTTAACCACAAATGAGCAAAAACCTTATAGAATGTTAGCTTTGGATTGGCTACTTAAATTTACTTCCACGATGCAATAAAAAAAGCAATTTGAGTCTTAGGAAATATTTAAAATATTATAATAAAGTTTAAAAATAAATGATTTTATTAATACTTGTGGTTTGAATTTGCTTCTTCTGACTGTAGCTAGAGGTACCTAGCTAATGATTCGATTGAAGGATGACAGCAAAAAATATTTTCAATGGTAGTCTCAGGGACCAAAAAGTAATCTAGTTAACTACCTCAGCCAAGGAAAAAACATAGAAAGAACTTTCAAATCATCCATACTTTCGCAACTCACTTTTCTTCTACTGCATAAAACGGATACCACCAACATGCCAATCCAAGCTGAGAACTTGGTATTTAGACATCTTTTTTTCATGAAGCCATAAATATAACACATTCTGGTGCATTATAAACGTTCAAATTAATATAACGTGACTTCAAAGAAAAGGTACACGATTTCCAACTCGAAATATTAGGAGAAAAAGCATGCCAGCTAGGCCAATTTTTATCATGACTTGGTATAAACTATGTATTTGTGTCAGGTCTGTAAGATACACGATAAGTCAAATTAGGCCATTCCCTCATTGCTTGATATTACTTTTCAGTTTTACGATTTTGGTAAACGGAAAATCGAGAAAAAAACTTGGGGGAAGGTACGAAATATTAAGTGAAAAATGGGGTAGGGGGTAGGGGGTAGGAGGGTAGGTGGCTACAAAGCCAACTCATTGCCACATTTAGCTAACTTTTATTACAGCTGTTCAGTCAAAAACTATTTGTTCTAGTAGACAAAAACTTCAGTCATATTTTCTTACGCTGATTTAATATGATTTTTTTCTATCGAAATTTTGAGAATCTCAATAATTGTCCTGGTATACTTTGCGTAGCAAACGTGCTCCACAATTTCGCTTCGCAAAACTGTAGCAAACTAATTATAAAAATTAATTTAATTATTAACATAATTACAGTTTTCTAGCCAATGAAATTTAATAAAACTGACACGCGCCAGAATTTAAAAGGACAGAATAGATTTGCAACTGATCGCATCACAGATTTTAATAGAAACAAAAGAGTTCAATCTCCATCTTTATTTCCACGTCCACGGTTAAATAATATTTGTACAAGTTTTTCATTTTTCCGTGAATTAGAACTGCCAAAATGAGTATGGAAGCGATAAAGAGATAACAGAATTATATACGATGCAAATGCCCCTTCAATAGAAGTCAATGGAAGTCAATAGAAGCTCTTCACACGATTACAAACAAAATAACTGAACTTTTAAAGTTGTAACAAATTAGAGTATTTCACCATTATACAAAGATTAATAATATTGGCAAATTCAAACCTCTTCCTTGTATTTCATTAGGTAAGATATGTTATTATTTTATAGGAGCAAAAACATCCGTACAAAGTGATACATTCTGACTACATTTTTGCGTATCTTCTTAATGCTTGATTAACTACAAGGACCTCTTATTTGAAAGCTTTTCATTTCTAGTGTATCAAACATCTAATCTGTCTGTTTTAGATACTTCAGAAGACAAAAAAGAATAAAAAACAGCAAAAAGATTTTCTTACCCTCTCCACTCCACCCTCAGGAAAAAGTAATTCCTGTTAAAAGTTCGTCTCTATTTTGATTATTACCATGTTTGGCATCAATTTGTCTTCGCCGGCACATTTACAATATGATATTGTTTTTAGACATTCTTCTCTCCCCCCAAAAAACATCTTCTTAATGCCCTTCATCGATCTCACTCTGTTCTAACATGCAAGAGTAACTATTTGAAGCGATATAAAATGTTTTGGAAAGAACCTTTATACAGAGAAAACCTCCCAACGGCAAGTGTTTGGCATATTTTCCTAACGTTTACTAGGATCATTTAAGACTTTTAGTGTGGTAATTCAACACACTACTCCTGCTATCAAACAGACGTTGAATAAACCACTGAAGGAAAACGCTTTTGAAAACTGCTTCAAGAACTAAAAGATAACTTTCTTTTTCCTCTGAAGCATCAAATAATCTCCCCAAGAGAAAGCCTAATTAAGTTAAGTGCATGTGGCATAAACAAAGATATTTTTCACAATGTTCCATTTACACACTAATTAAAATGCTATAATGGAGCGAATTGAAATCTAATCATATAAACGTATGGAGGAAATATCATTTTTTGGAACCAGGATGTCTTGTAAGATAGCTAAAATATTTAAATCCGAGTGCTGTCCGCGTGGGAAAGAACACTAAAGTTGTCAACACAAAAAATGCATTCATCAGAAGAAGTAACGTTTTTGCACAAACTTCTACAGATTGTTTTGTTTATTGTTTGATTATGTTAACTTTCGTATTCTTCAACACAAGGATGAGAATGTAAGGTAAGAAAAAAAAATCTTATTGTTGGCTTGTCTATTTTTAGGCGAGTTTATAACATAAGGCAGACCAAACGTTACAGGATAACTTCTGATAATTTACCATTTTGAAGACTTAATAGTATATATTCTAACAGTGTAATTATTTTAGTTCTAACGGCAACCATGCAAAAACACCATCTCTGTCATGGGTTATAAAAATTGAGTATGGGAGGTACAACACTTCCTATATTAATGATACTATTTTTTCCTAATTTTATATATTTCTTGTACTTAATTAAATCGAAAACAGTAGATGCCTCTTGACAAAATGAGAATGGTTTTAGATCTATTTAGTATAGAGAGTTTTTGTATTTACTATTACACGGCCATTCTTCATTTTGCCCCCTTTACATGGAGTACCTTTGTATATGTTTGCACATAGCTTCATTTAACCATTAAACTGCTTTATGATTACGGTTCTCTCTGAAATTGTACAGTTGTATTGTTTAATTGTCAATATTTCGGTTCAAAACTGGCTACAATGAGATTAAAGATTATCCAATACTTTATTCTTTAGATAACCTTTTGGCTAAATCATAAATGTTCGAGGGACCAGCAAGCCTGTGCCTATCAATTTTGTATCCGCATAAGTGATGATTTTTTTCTTTTATGTTTGTAGATAACATCAAAAATGAATTACCACCTTAGACATTTAAGGCCTGATTTATATGTGTGTTTTTCTTTCTACATTTTTTCCTTCGTCTCTTATGGCTTACCCCGGCGTTACGACGCCGTTTTCAACCGGCTATTCTTGTATTATAATGCTGGTATACGTTTGACACGCAAAGCGGTACCGCAATAGCGGGAGGCACTTGATGCAGTATAAAAAGGACGGGCAAACAAACGAATATTTCCATTGACCACCGACTAGTTTTTGATAATACCGGTTTTATGTATAAAATGGCTGTCAACTCGCTATGTTGCGCTCGGGTGAGTTAAGGAATGTCTCCGAATTTTCCGTTTTTTGTTCGTTATCCCGCCTTTTCAAAATATGACGAATTTTGATGGTGAATGTGTCGGGTTGGCGGCTATATTGGTTGGTGATGTATCAAAAAGAGGCGCAGACTATTTTATCAACAAACTTTGCTTTTTGGCTCCAAGAAGAAATTATTTATGATATATGTAAGTATTATATGACTACCGAAAGGATTAAGTAATATAAAAAACTCTTCCATTTCCTTGTTTTCTTTTATTTTTTTCATTGCAATAGCCAAAATGTAATAGCTGTTGTGGCTAGTTAGCTTCTTTTATTGAAAAAGCAGTATATAGCTATATAGCTTACAGCTAGCTAATAACTAAAAAAGAAACCAACTCTAGTCTAGTCTCGTAATGTTAGAGAATGTAAAGGATCGGGGTGTCTACCAAAGACTAAGCACTAAGTGACTTTTATTTTTTTGTACTTTACAGTATATATGCAATATATACTCTTCATCTGTTAAAAATATTTTGATGCTGTGCTAGAGATTTCAGACTGTAAACATTAAATACCCACTATTCATTAACTTTGAGTGGTCTGCTCTTAGCAAGAAATGTCACTTCATCTTTACAACGCTATCTCTTATTATATACCTAATTTTTTTATTTTTTTTATAAATATTTCGGCGAATTACATTTAATGGTACCGTATTTCCTCCAATAAGCGCCGCCCTCTATTAAGCGCCGCCCTCTAATAAGCGCCGCACCTAAAATTCGAAAATTCGAAAGAGAAAATGAGATTTCAATGCTTTTATTCGAACTCTATAGTCTTCTTATTGCAATATTCATTTACATTAAGTTCTAAATAGCTAAATTTACATTTCTTCTTATTAAGTTCCTCATAAAGAATGTTTGCAATTTTACTGTTGGTTGAACAGCAAAGAAACTTGGCAGGGACGACCAAGCCAAGCTCTCGTTTCCTTTTTCCCGTTACTTTTGCGATCATCGTGTTGTTTTTATCAGATTTCAAAAATTGTTTCGTTAGTTTGGATAGTTCAATGGGTAAATGTCCGACTAAAAACTCATCATCCTTTTCTCCCAGATCGTCTGAATCTATTTCGACAACTTCTTTATTGACCTCTTTAGATACTGGTTCGATCGCGACCTCAGTTTCTTTGACTGCTTCAGTTTCCTTTGCTGCTTTACTTCCTTTGGTTGATTTTCTTCCTTTGGCTTTGGTTACTTTGTTCGTTTTGTTTGTTTCGCTTGGTTCACTTTTCTCGTTTTCAACCGCTGGTGTAGTACTTGATTCTGATTCTGTCTTTTTATTTTCTTCTGTAGGTTTTTTGTCGGATTCATCTTCACCTTTTACTGTAACCTGTGGCTTTAGTTTGTATACACCTATGGCGTTTTGATCATATTCTTTGGCCTCTTCTCTTTCGTCTGGTTTGCAGTTAAGTTTCTCTCCCAGAGTTGGAGTCCAAACATCTTTGTAGACATGGTGGCCTCGTATGTTTGTTTCAAACTTCACAATAAAGGCAAATGAAAAGTTTCTTGGAATAGTTCTAGCCATGTTTCGCCCTCTCTTGAATGTACAGCGAAGTCATTGCATTGTTTGTTTACCTTTTGAAAAAATGGAATGCGGGAAGCTATTGTAATGCTTGATTTTGGTACGAAAAATGAAGTCGTTCTAGTGTATAATAAACAAAATATTTCTAGCGAGCGAGGTGTGTGTGTGTGCAAAATAACATGGCTCCAACCGAGAATTCACACAAAGGAGAAAAAATCAAATCCTATTCCTTGGATCTGAAGAAGGAAGTCGTGGAATATGCAATCAATTATTCAAATCGCCAAGCAGGAAGGCGATACAATGTTGACGAGAGGAGAGTTCGTGAATGGAGAGCAAAAATGGAAGACATCAAAGCCAGGGTTGCTGATAAAGGTGGACTGAAAAGAAGAAGACTTGATGGTGGGGGAAGAAAGCTCACGAACGACGACTTAGAAGAAGAAGTACTCATCTGGATAATGGATCGTAGATCAGCAATGCTTAGAGTTTCTCGAAAATTAATAATGAAGAAAGCAAAGATTATCCATGACAAAAGCACCGATGACCCTGCTGTAAAAGAGAGCTTTGTAGCCAGTCGTGGATGGTTGGAAAAATTTATGAAAAGAAACGGACTTTCTTTAAGGAGAAGAACAACTACCGCTCAAAAGAATCCTAGTTGTATGGTCGACAAACTTGTCATGTATGTTTTACAGTGCCGACGATTACAAAGAAAATTTAAATACTCCGCTGGTTCAATCATTGCGATGGATGAAACTGCAATTTGGTCTGACATGCTCTCAGGGACAACTGTAGAAAGCAAAGGAAAGAAAGACATTCCTTTAAAGACCACTGGCCATGAGAAAGTCAGAGTTTCTGTGTGCCTTACAGCAAAGGCTGATGGAACACGGCTCAAACCATTCATCGTTTTTGGGGGTGCAAAGCGGGAATGTAATGCTCTAAACGAAGAATACAAATCTAAATGTATTATCGCTTCATCTTCAAATGCTTGGATGAATGAGGAATTGACATTAGAATACATTAAAACAGTTATTGGTAAATTTTCTTTTCAAAAGCGATTGTTAGCTTGGGATTCCTTTGAATGCCACATGATGCAAACAATCAAGCAACGTTTGAAAAGTTTCAATGTTGATTCAGTTATCGTCCCCGGTGGTTGTACTCCGTATATTCAAGCCCCCGATGTTTCGTGGAATAAGCCATTCAAAGCTCATGTTACCGAAGCTTACGATACATGGCTTAGTGAAGGGATCCACGAATATACAAAAGCAGGTAATATGAAGCCACCTCCGCGAAGGAAAGTAATCGAGTGGATCTTAGAAGGTTGGAAAAAGCTGTCAAGTGAGCTCATCGTGAAATCTTTTAAAACATGCGGTTTAAGCCTTCCAGTCGATGGTAGTGAAGATGACAAGATCCACTGTTTTAAAAAGGAGGGAGCTTGTCCTGATGGGGCATCACGGCTAAGAGAATCCCTGAATATCTTGCAAGAGGAAGAGAGTCAAATAAATCCTTTTGAGAACATAACAGATTCGGATGTTGAGGATGCATGCGGGCCGTTTCATTTGATTGACTCTGATCAAGAAAGCGACGAAGAAATTGATGTTTGAAATTATCTTTGTTATATTTGATAGAAAGAGAACAGGAAAAGACACGATAATTCACCCGTTATTTCTTTCTCGTACGTTACTTACCCCTCTATAGAACCCCAAATCTATCAAAAAAACTTTTACTAAGGATAGCATTCAACCAACGGATTGAATTTGAAGAATAGGCAAAAACTTCAGAAACTTGAAATCTGAAATTTCGAAATAAGCGCCGCCCTCTATTAAGCGCCGCCCTCTAATAAGCGCCGCACCTAAAATCACAAAAATTAAATAAGCGCCGCGGCGCTTATTAGAGGAAATACGGTATATATTTTCTGCCCATGGACAACATATTCTTCTTCTTTAACGTTGTTCGTATCGTCCAGAATTATTTTCTTATATTTTTTAGTTTATTAATTTAGTTTATTATTTAAATATTTTTCAGATTTGATACCACTTCTTTGTGAAGCTTTTTTTACTGTCTTGAATTGGGAAATGGCACACTGCTTCCTACAAAAGCAAGTAAAACTAGTGTAGATATCAAATATAGAAGGAAGTCTTTGAAAGTCGAGAAAATTACAAAATAAAGCGTAAAAACTTCGCAATTAAGCATTTTCAAAATTTTTCACATATAAATTTGGAACACTATATTCTCATGAGGATTAATTTTTTTACAGCTATGAAAAATTGTATGTATCTTGTATATAACTTTTTAGGATAATGCCTACCTGGAGACTTCTCGTATGCTCATCGTGTTTTTGGCTCAACTGATGTTGATGTTGTATTCAGACAGCTCAACCCCTTCAGATTAGAAACATTCTTTTACAACCATGTTGTCATATGGCTGTGATATTCCAAATGTTCTGGTTAACTCTGAGAGATTGAGCTGTATAAAAGTGGCAATAAAGTTTTACTTGTAGTAACAAAAGCAGAACACTGGGTTCGTGGACAAATGTGATAGTTGACAAATAAACCACCTTTACATGGTGAAGTAGTCCGATATTATCAAATTGGATTTTTGAAGGATGGACTATGTTGTTTTTGTTGTGATGGCTGTGATGTATCTTTGATAAAAGTATAATATATATTATTTAGGCGGAAAATGTTTCAGATGTTCAATTCCATATTTATTTATTTATTTGTTTGTTTGTTTGTTTGTTTGTTTGTTTGTTTGTTTGTTTGTTTGTTTGTTTGTTTGTTTGTTTGTTTTGTTTGTTTGTTTGTTTGTTTGTTTGTTTGTTTGTTTGTTTGTTTGTTTGTTTGTTTGTTTGTTTGTTTGTTTGTTTGTTTGTTTGTTTGTTTGTTTGTTTATTTATTTATTAAATATTTTTGTTGTGTGTGATATGATTGTCAATATGTAAACCGAGAACGTACTAATTTTGTTGTCTGTAAATTGTGATTTGCTGGAACAAGTCGGTGTTGAGGTCCATGACATTTTCTTGTTTTTATCTGATTTTGAAATGAATTCAGATGATGATTGAATAGTGAAGTCACAAGCTGTTGAATTCATTTTTTCTTGTGTTACAGACTTTATGGTTACATTTATGATTGGAGTTGTGCTAAACTGAAAAACTGTTGCTGGATTCTGATTTATCGGAATCTCGAGGCGTTGTTCTATAGCTTAATTCAAAGAAAAATCTTAAAAAATTGGTCCATGGGTCTTCCCATATGTCTGTATGTATGTTTTTTCTACCAATGTCAATTTGGTGTGTATTAGGTGGCAAGGTTATACAAAAACATATTAATCAGGTCTTTACTTTTAAGATAAATATATTGCTCAAATTTGCAAACCGTGTCTGGAAGTCCTGAAAATACAAGTAATTCTTAAAGTGCTGTTTCTTAAGTCAAATCAGTATACAAGTTCTTACAAACCCACATTGAAATAGTGTAGACATATCCGAAAATTTCTACGAACCAGAAAATATATATCTATATTATAATACCCGTATACGTCTGTCCGTCCGTTCGTCCGTCCGTCTGTCTGTCACGCAAAATGGTAGCTTAGCTGCGACGGGCGAACCCGTGGATATTTCCACGGGCTAACGACTATTAGTTAAAATGAATCAGTCAAAATCTGAAAGCTATAATTTGCAACCCTCTCAGTCTATATGGTAGTGACGTCACAACTTTGACGTCAACATCGCCATAGGCGAAATGGAGAGGGCTGTGAACCGTGGCTTTTCACCGTAAATAAATTACAATCTGATTTTTAACGTGCTCTGTCTGCAACACCTGGATCGTCGACATCATTCGCTTGGCTAACATTTTTCGTCAAATTTACACTTAGTCACGCGACTTATCTCACTAACCCCTAATCCGCGCCTGAATTTTAAAAAAATTATTGTTCTGTTTGTCTTCCACAATTGTTCTAAGATTCGGCACGTACGTCCATAGATTGGGCAGTCCAGTCTTAAGACTGGCCACCCATTTGTCACTGTCGGAAGATTGGCCTGGCCAGTCTTAAGACGGGGCGCGTTCAACGATTGGGCAGAACAGCACCACAAAATTTAATTTATGAGCTAGCTATAAAGTAATGTTTCTATATTATATAATAAAAACTAATTATAGTCAGCCAATGATAAGGCTAGCTGGCTATTTTCTACTTGTTTTACCTTTACACTTTTACCTTAAAGTTTTATTTACCAATTCTTTTTTTGTCTTGTAGAACAATGGTTGTTCAATATGCCCCACAGGAATTACCTGGTGGAATGATTGGCCTTCATACTCTAGTTTTTTTAAAGATTGAAACCCGGATAACAACCAAATCGCTTTTTGTTTACCCTTCTCCCCTTTACTGCGCCATTATGATATTACGGGAAGTTTACCGGCACCGATAATTTTCTAAGAACTCGTCCCGCGGAAACGCCAACTCCAATTTTTTGAAATGTCGCTTTTTTGGGAAAATGTCGGAAAAGCTTGTCCTCACTATGACGACTAGTGCTAACGACGGGGAAAAACTTGATTCGAACGAGAAATACCCCACATAGTGCGGAAAAGGTTATGATAAGTTGGGAAATGTCTCGACGCCGGCAAAAATTCTATGAAACGAAATCTTGAAAAACGGCAAACACGCCATTATTTGCCGTCAATGTCGGATTAAAATTTATTATAACTTTTTCTACACTAATTCAACCATGGACAATTGAATTCAGCCGTTCGTTAAACACGACTGATTGCCCTCATAGCGTTCGACAAATATCTGACGGAATTCAACTGCGTAGGGTCAGTACTTAACTCGGCCGAGCGTTAGAAATGCAGTAGCTGTACGCAGAATACTTTATGCTTCTCAGAAAATATCCAGCGGGAATAACCAGTGGGAATTTCCAGCGTCTTACCAAACAGCATCATTTTATTGTTTAAACGCTACCGTGAATCGCAGATATACAAGTAAGTCAAAATCTTGCAAAAAGGTTAAGGAATACGAATATTGGCACTGTAGAAATGGCATCATAAATACCAATACCTATACTTTTGTCATTGATAAGTTCTTAGGTTGCCATCTGGTTATATCCTATCTTGCTATTAGAAATAAATAAAAAATAAAAACAATGAAGAGAACCCACCTTCTGTAATTTTGTTTTGATAGTGCGTTATAATATTGCAAGTATCTACTTTGAAACAAATAGTTTTTTACAATAAAATAGTAGCAATGAGGAAGACTCTATTCTACTTTAAGACGGAACATTTTATTCGTATATTAGGACCTCAATTTCTATAATAATAATACCTGTTTTCTATCTGTGTGTGTGTACGCAAAAAAGGTTGCCCTCCACTTATTGCAAAAAAACCAAACAACGGTAAATATATATTGTATCTTTGGTTGGAGTTACTTTGCAGAATGAAAGTTTGAGTCTAGTTTAATTTTTTTAGGAACTTAATTGCTTTGAAAAATGCGAGCATACCTTAACTTTATTAAGTTTTATCAAACCAAAATTTGAAAGATAAAAATATTATTATTGTTTTGTTGTTACAAGCCATGAGAAGTAATACATGTGGTGATTTAAAGCCCGTCAAAAACAAAAAAAGAAATATTTAAGATGTTAATATATTTATCGTTTTTACTTTCATCTCCTATTCCCATTTCAGATTAAATGCATTTACTTTCTCTAAAAGAATTTTACTGAAGTCAGAGTCAAGGTTACACAAAATAATGGCAATATAAATTCATATTTCTTTTCCTTTCAGTATGCGCTGATCTTAACAACACATGTACCTTCCTTAGCAACGTTAGCCTAGATTGTCAAGATCCTTACTATCGCCAACAATGCTCAAGGACCTGTGGAACATGCACTGGTCCTGAGAATGATCGCTGTGTATTTTTTACAAACCATATGCATACCGGTGAATGTAAACATCTGGCTTAGCTCGGACATTGCGCTAACGATAGTCACTTCTTCATCATCGATGTTTGCGTGAGGGCGTGTTGCAAAAAAGGTTTTTATAGAAATTCTTATGATGTATAATTCCATCTATTTCAATTGATACGTACTTTGTTAGTATTAATACGTAGAACCTTGCTATAAGTACCGTGGAACCTCCTTAAAACAGACATCCTCTAAAGAGGGCACATCCTTAAGACGGACAAAAAATTTCCTCCCGGACGATTTACTAATAAACCCTTGCAATAAACCTCTCCAAAACGGACAGTCTAAAGCCCAAAAACCTCCTAAAACGGGCAGTCCTTCAAAGTCCCGCACGGTTATTTCTCCCAGAATTTACCTCTACGAATCAGACAAAGAAACGTTTTGACCAGCTGCGAAAGTTTGCAATTATCATTTGCATAAAATTAAGGTGCAATTTTTACTTTTAATCTTAATCCTGCATGAATTCATTATATTTTACTGATCTTTATAGACACTAGTGGGTATTTTCGAGTAATACTCAATATCTGTGGTCATAGAATGTATGAAGCTAAGAGGTTTAGCGAGTTGTTCCTAACAAAAGAATATGAAAACTATCATACAACATAGCAAAAAAAGAATAATAAAAAATTAAAATTTGGCAAAGAAAGGGACGGCCTAACGAGGGTTAATAGTGCTTACAGTATTCTTTAAAATAAACTCACTCCTAATCAGTTTCCTTAACATAGACAAAAAAACTTACCTAATGTGAAATTTACAAATAATTAAGTGATTTATAAATAACAAAATGCAGCCTGATATAGAGTTGTTGGTATAGTGGAAGAATAATCTAGCAATAGGACCAGTCTTGATGTTTTTTTGGTCTGCATTCTTCAGGGCATGGCGGAACGCTGTTGGAACATGGTCGTTTACATCCAACAAACCCGCTTGTTCTTGTCAGCCTCCTGCTGGGAAAAGCATGAGATTGTGGAAATTTCGTGCATTGATAGGAGTCGTGCTGTATTGCGTCTGTTTTTACCAAAGGCCAAACATGCTCGTCAAGTAAATCTTCATCAATTTTCTCGTGATTCGATATTAATTCTTGAAAGACTATTTCCGTGACAGTGTTATTTTTGTAATTACGAAAGCAAAATCCGTGACTCGTTATCCTCTTCGACTCTTGCGGAGAATCTCGCATACAGTGAAATAACTTTTCGCTTTCCAGCCATTGCTCTACAGCGTCGAATTCACGATTTAGTAAAGGACTGTCAACATCTCGCACGCATGTCACGTCAACAGTACTATCGCCTATTGGTAACAATCTCCAAAAATTGCGTTTCAAATGTGATATATTGCCAAGTAACAAGATCTTCCTAACATCACAAAAACGTAAATTTTTGTGTATCTTTGTCAAAACATGCTGCGTTTTGTTTGGTAAACTTCCATCATGGTACACACGCAGCATCCAGTCATGGTAGGTAGCTGAATTAGCAGCTTCAGTTGCAAGGACAGAAATTCGTTTGGTTGCATTCTTTGTTCTTCGAGCGTTCAAAGAATAAGACAGAATCCACGAGCCTGGTTCGTCCTTCATATCATTTGAACAAAGGTTCACCGGACTTGGCTTACGTGTGGTGCCTTCTGCTGTTTTTAAAGATGGTGGATCATTGTTCTTTTGTAGAAAGACATTTTCAGACTTGATTACTAACTCAATGGAAACTTGTGACCGTTTGTACAACCAATATGGTGATAGAATAATCACAGAAATCGCAACAGCGGTAAAAAAGTTTCTAAAGTAACGTACTGCTTCTTTCATCACGACTATGGTGTTTTGTGCAAAGTTTTCTCATGTAATCTAAAAAGCAAATAATAATTCATAAAAGGACATTTCTGCACGCCAAACATGGAAATAAAACATTATTTAAATTTACTGCTAAAACCAATCAATTCATTTCATGCAACTCTGAAACCCTATCCTTGTAATACGTTTTTAGAAAACATTTCAAATTTCTGGAATGACAATATAGTAAAAAAAAATAGCAAAATGGTTAAAATGTAAGATTGTGATTAATTCATTAATGGAGAGATATAGCAACAGTAGATTGGGAATATGGTGTCCAAATAAGTGTAGGTACGGTTTGTCTAGTTGAGTATGATGATTGCCGCCTTAATATAAGAGGATACAAAGCAGAACCTTGGAAACAAATCAGGCGCAATTTAAAGTATTAAATTCTTGAGATTTCTTAGCACCAACATACCATTAATTTTGCATAAAATTGGAAATTGTAAAATTGCAATGTAATCAAATCGTAACATGAGGTCTTTTCCAGTTTTGAATGCACTAGAAATAACTTAAATTATTTAGTGTGTGGCGTTATGATGTAGATACACAAACCTGATTTTGAAAATAAAACTTGTACTACAAAGTGGCTGTCGAACGGCCGTAACGTCGTAAAGAGGTAATTTTCATCTGCACTAGAAACAACATATTTTCCTTAGCGTTCCAGATATGTGTTTATTGGTTGGAACTGTATTTCTGGTTCTTAACTTTGAATCGTTTTAATATTTATCCTAACTGCTGAAAAGAAGGTAATGTATTTTCCATAATATACATATAATGTAATAAACGAACTGCTTTGATTTAGTTACATTTAAGTTTTTTAGGGATAAAAATTTGGACTAAAAAAACGTAAGAAAACTTTTTTTTCAGATTGTTTTTGTTTTATCCATATATTAGTGTCGGCTACATATTTCCAATTAACAATTAAAAAGTGTGTTTTTGACCAAATACCTAACACTCCCGCTTCCAGTGTCGTTTGTATATTTTTGTGTAGTAGCTGCAATGCTACTTATGTTGGCAAAACCCAACGACATATTAAAGTTAGGGTGTCTGAACATATAGATATCTCACTGCTGATCAGAAAACGTGTTGCCCTGTGTGGCCTTTATAATTAAGAAATATGCTTGTCAGCAAATTCATTTAGGTGACTTATCACTTTAATAGATTTTTTCTGCTAAAAAAGATTTAAATTAATTACAATACTCATCAAAGTAATTAGTTATATCTACTACTTGTTAAGAAATTTGTATGAGTAATACAAGTACAATATTCATGAAAAACGTTGGAATTATCAAAATTACAGTTCCTTTTTGGTTTTGTTTGTTACACCTGAAAAATCCTTGATAACATAAATGTTCGTATCTTTTAATCTGTCAGCATTTTTTAGTATTAAAAGTTTGTGTTTTCAGTTCAACAATTTAAATATTATTGTTCATAGCCTGTTGTCATCTCGTGATGTATGTCTGTTTAATGTACTTTTTCACTTCCTTATCCAGGTCCTTTAGTTTGTCATTAACTTCCTTATTTCCAATTTCTTTCATTCTGTCTTTAAAACTGCTAACTTGTTTTAGTAATTTTTTAATTTTCTCAGTTACAAATTTTGCGTTCCTTGTGATTATGTTTGGTAATGTCTGTTCTGGTAATGTGCGGTTTCCCCGACGGATTTCTTTTAATATCTCTTTAACGCTACGTTACATGGCTATGATACTTACTGAGTTTCAGTATTTTTAAGTCCCATGCCTGTCGGAGGCTTTGATATTGGCTATTACTTAGCACTACCCCTAAAAATCTCTATGAAACCTTCATAACTGGGAAGATGTAATAACATTTGTTAGGATTGTCCTTAGAACTTGAAACTACAACACAATTTTATTTCATCAAGAAGAATCATTTTCTATGTTTTGAACACTTGATTAATCCGATTTCCTGATTTATTTGGATTTCACCCAAAAATCGGGGAAAAACGGATTTTCGGGCGATTTTTGGCAATTTTTCGGGCGATCTATGTAAAAAACAAAATATGCTAAATAATTTTATTAAGCTCTCAGAAACTTTGCAAACAGATTGCAAACATTCAATTTTAAGCAGACGGTGGCATTTTGAAAAAATTTCAAGCTTTGGATGATGTAACAGAAAATGTGCTGACGCAACCAAAAATTTATTGCCGCAATTTTGTTCTTTTTGTGACGTACTATAAATCTCATAAGTTTGATTCTATTTGAACTAGCCTATCAAAAGTTATTGTCATAATATAATTGAAAAACCCCTGACCGAATAAGTTTATGAGAAGATGTTGTTAAAGAATTCTAAAAGAAATCAGGCATCTAAAGAGAAATAAAAATAAAAAAAATATGGCAACGAAGGGAGAAATCAAAACAAACTCGCTAGATGCGAGGTTTTCACTATTGCAGATTGTTGGAAACTAAGTTTCTTTTCAGATTCTGTACGGTAATGTTTTGCGGGTCTGACTGCGCATGCGCAGTGAGTTAGTATTTAAGGGTTCTTCCTCGATCGTCAGTTGGTCTTGGCATCGCAAACTTTTGCTAAAAATGTTTGATGTTCTTCATATCTTTTATTTTTCATGTACCACCAAACTTCAAGTTTATGATAAAAATTGCGAAAAAACAGAGTACGAAGATATATATTGTAAGATGCATGGCATGACAAATGGTCATCTCCACGGTTTTTCTTCTCCGAAAAAAGGCTATAAAGCTCTCACGTTTGGCTCCATGGACTGGTGAAGTTTTCTTATCCAGTCGCTGATCATCATGCCGTTCCTTATAGTTGTGAAGTTAGTCGGAAATTGATGCTTATTGTGCTGTATTTATGTTTTTCAAGCGTGTTTATCACGCTTAATTAGCCGGTTTATGTTTTATGTTGCATTGTCAAGCCCACGAGGCGAAAATACGTGTATTGTATACGTGCTTTGCCGAACCTATGAGGCGAGAATACCAATTATCACCACAGTGAGTTGTTAATTATTCTTAATCACCCATTGTTGGGAATAAGTGAAAAGGAATTTTATTTAGTATTAAGATGTTAAAAAACAAATTCAAACTCCCTTGCGACAAATTAAAATAATTGTTTATTTAAAGGCTTTAATCAAAGATTCTTTTTGCCGGACCATGTAAAGAGGAAATGTTATAGAAACTAGTAGTTAAAGCATTAAATGTGATTCGAAAAAAAGTAAGTCGTTGATTAAATCAACAACGAACCAATGAGCAAGAAAATACGTCAAAATAACACTCTAGCGACGGTAAATTTGTTCTTCAAATTGTGTGTATAGCCGACTGTATCTGGGCACAGTTTTAATTTTTGTCACACAAAATCAAGTCTTCTTTCCATCATAACATAAGGCAGAGTTTTTCATGCACTTAGATTGACTAAACTACGCGAAATATTTTTTATTTTTAATTGTCTACAGAAAAAACTACTGCTATTTTTAATTGGCTATTCAAATCTTTAGGAAAGAAAACTTGTATTTTTGTATAAAGGTCCTGAAAGAGCCAGAACTTTCTACCGCAGAGAATTAATTTCAAGAATGATTTTTAATAAGAGGCTACAATGTAAAGTCGCGTGACTTAAAGACTTATCTATCGGCTTCAAAAAGCCTCCGTACATGAAATCTTGGAGGAAGAAACCTCTAAGTTGAAACAAAGTAGCTAAATCCGCGTCGACTACGACAGCAATTAAATCTACTTTGAACTGATCCCTTTAAATATAAGTTATTTTATATCAAGGAGATTTAAAGAGAGAGACAGAGGTAGGTTTAAAACTTCTTGGTTATATGAAATAACGTTAACATCAATTACGTTTAAAAAACCTATAACTAAAGAGTGAGGAAACTTATTGAATTAAGATATGGAATCGTAAACTCTGTGCAGATATTACCTGTAAAATTTTCATATGAGACTTCACATGAGAAATAACTGAAACAAGATGACTCTGAATATTCCTCCAACTGCGGAATAATAGAACCGGTTAAAAATGTCACATTCCGTATATCCCCCACACATATTAAAATCCGGCAAACGCGTTTTGCGCAAAAAACCGACCGGCGCACTTTACTCCTTAGTTCAATATTTTTTTTCGAAAAATTACATTACAAAGAAATATTTCAGCAAGACTCATTCTGGATGAAAACATGACCAAGGCTGGAGAAGATAAAAATTCTATATATATCTAAATGTTCGAGTCTGTAAATTACATACATGCCGGAAAAATAGCCATTTTTGTTTTCCACCGCTATGAGCTCGACTTTCGTGTAAGTCACTAAAGTCGAAAACCAACAGCCGTTCCGTAGCCCCTTTAATAGTCTGACCTTCAATAAAATTAAAATTATCGATAGTTCCCATCGTAATATATTGATATTTATTTAAATTGAGTTCTGATTAAACGAAATATTCAATATACATAAATCTGTGAGTAAAAGCATATAAATCCTTATCAGCAATTTGTTCTTGTGCATAAAAAAATTAAAATCAAAACAAAAGCGTCATCCTACCTGTTTAAGAAGTAATAGAAAAAAAAACACAAAAAAAGACACAAATTACACTCCTTTGCCAACATAAACATAAGTCGATTACGTGCCAAAAACGTTCAAACATTTCTCACTCTCATAAATTATGCGCCTGCGCGTGCTCGCGTATGTTTTTGTTTTGAGTTTCTACTATGTTTCAATAGATTATTAACTACTTTAATTGCTTTGTGACTTTTAGCTAATGAGTATTGTTCCTACTATACAAAAATCCAGCGCTCATAATTAACTCTTTAATAATTAAGGCACCTTCGTGCCTTTCTATATCAATATAAGCCGTATTCTGTCTGTTTGCTCGCAAGAAAAACGTCGTGTTACGGAAACACAAATGCGTTAAGGGATGGACAGCCGGAACAGAACTTTGTGTCTGTGACTTTTGTAACTACTGCAGTGTGTTTAAATGGTTTAATCTAAATAACTTGGAAATAGTAGCAAACATTTTACGTCAAAAGGTTAATAGGAGACAACATGGAGCACATTTTCTGTGACGTCATCAAAAGCTTTCGGACGGGTTAGCTATAACGTATAAGATGTATAATTTTTTTGTCATTCTAGCTTTTTGGACACTGCATGTACTTGTTGTTGACTCATGGTGAGAACCATGTGTTTAGCTACGTGTCAGTAGATCAATTAATGGCGCAAAGCCATTTTGATATGATCTCCTACGTAACAATTTGATTATTTAGACAATCAGCAACGTAATGACTTCAAAATGACTTAAATGTTTGCCACTTTCTCTAACACTTACTTGAAGCTTACCGCCCGTAAAAGAACAAGTTGACTCTTTCCGAAAGACCTTTAGAAATTGTCTATCATTTCGTTTTACTCATTTGTTGTTTTTCATAGTTACGTAATACACCCTTCCTGGATTAGTTTTCTTCGATGTGGCGCTGCTATTTCTCGACTTTGACAAACAAGATGAATGTGATTTTTGAAATTCTTACCTGAAACTTGATAATATGTGAATTCAGATTCAAAGAGCAAACAAACAGCCTGTTGAATGGGGTATTTTTTATTTGGTCAACACCTAGACAAAAAATTAGAAATGCGAAATAAGAGTTTTGATTGGCTGCTTTAAAACAGTTTTTTTAAATTAGGTGATAATTGATAATTGACCTCTGGTTGAAACTGAGGCTTTTGTAGTAAAAGTTGGTTTCGAAAATTAGGAATACTTGACGTAACATTGATACCACCAAAACAGCATGCCGGAAGTTGAAAATTTATACACACACCAAATTAATGACGCTGAATATGATCTTAAAGTCAAATCATTAAAATCATGGGAAACATGTATTGTCTTACATCATCTCAGTTTTCTTCTTAGATATTCGTACACTTTCACAAAAATAATCTGTTTCTTCACCAATCGAAATCATTTGAGATATTCAGGATAGTTTGGAAAATGCTTTAAACACGCGGTAGATGGTACAAAAAATATTAGCATCTAAGTATAAAACGTTTACTTCTAGTGCGGAAAGTTTTGGGATTAAATGCCAGCCGACTCATGCCAGAGACTATAAAAGTTTGAATCTGTAGCAGCTGTCTAGTTGGTCAATTAATCTACTTTCACAGCTTTTGTATCTCAAATGAGATGTACTAGAACTATGAATGTGTACTTGATAATTACAAACTATATAGCCATAATGAAAGCAACAATAAAATATGATCAAAGGAATGTTTAAATAGATCCTTTTTTGTTTAATTGCAATACTCTGAAAATAATTCCTTCTTTTAAAATGCCATTAGGTGTCGTTGGTAGATGACTGCATATGATAGAATCGGAACAGTAGAAAGAAAAGGTAAATAAAAAACAAAAGGGGAATAGAAATAACGGTTTTAATGCACGTTTCTAATCATCCTCTAATTAACCAACATAGGTCATTTTTGACAGCTAAATTAGCGTAATTGGCTTTCCTCTAATTTCCAGCGCGCACGTATTTTTATACATAGTAGTACAGTTTCTCTAGGGGAGTGGTACCTATATGCGGCCAAACAAGGACCTTACTTTAGGTAAAACTTAAATTTAAGTGAAGTCTTTAGCTTTTGACACATATAAAAATATCGAGAAAAATTTGTTTTACGTAGTGGACGTACCATGTGACCACACACTACGTTAGGAAAAACACACTAATGTGAAAACTTGTATAAGAATTTACAAGAAAGGTGCATGTATAATTCTTTTAAATGTCTTTTTTTAAAGAATAAAAGAAATTTTACACCACGTGTGAAAAAAACCCAGAAAATACTTAATATCACAAATTATTACCTGACTGATACTAGTAACGAAAAATAACCGGGGTTTACAGCTTATTTTGACAGGGCTTTATATGGAGCTTTACTAATTGGTTTGGGAAGCCATTTTTAAAATGGCACCATAAAAAAAACAAAATAACTTTCATAGTAAACAAGAAAATATAAAAGTTTCAGATGAGATGGAATCAGGTAATAAAATCGAGACTGTAAGATACAACATCAAAATATCATATTAATTCGATTCAAGTTGATGAAATATTTAAAAAAAACTTTAAAATTCCTTTTACCGATTAAAAAAACACTTGTTCCATGATGTAATGAATTATTGGGGCTGAAATGTCAGCTTACCCCTTTCCAACTGCACTTGATTACCGTAAAACGTGTACCTGTAGGAAATTCTAGGATAAAATCGTTGTAATGACTGGTCTGTGTAATAAAGTAATAAAATCCAAGCCTTTCGTATATTGTTATCATATTGCATTATATAAAAGGGTATTACAATATGCTAAATATGCAGCCATGACCTATTTATTTTATGCAACAATTAACTAAAGTGGTGACAAGATTGCTAGGCATCACAATTTTGTCCTTTGTTTAATTAAATCATGCCCTTCGACAATTCCCAAAGAATTGAACTCATATAAATCGGGTCAACAGTCTAATGTAACTAATTAAACTGTTTTTAAATCCATTACAAAATAAATTTTCTTTGTATCGCTAATATCAACACTTACAATTCATCTAAATTAGGTTAGATATTTTTTTTCGCCTGTTTTGACATGTTTATCTAGAAAAAAACTTTATCCAGAGTCCATTTGTAGATCTGTGAATAATTTCAAAAGATTCTTCCACTTCGCATTCCTTTTGCACAGACTCCACACGAAACTTAGACATGATGTGATACAGAAATATTTTTTCTTCCAACATGGCAAATTTTTGACCGATGCAATTTCGAGATCCAGCTGAAAATGGAACGTAAATGTACGGATTTCTTTTTGAGAAACTATCCTCGCCAAAACGATCTGGGTTAAATTTTTCTGGCTCATTCCAATATTTTGGATTCAAATGCAAGGCTTTAACAAAGACTCCAATTTCAGTGCCTTTAGGTACAATGTGACCGTCGATCTTTGTGTCTTGCTCAAGCACTCGGGCAAAAAGAGCAACAGGTGGATGCAACCTCAACCCCTCCTTTATCACATAATCTAAATACTTGCATTCCTTTAATTTATCAATAAGACATCCACTCTTTTCCTCTATTTTGTCAATTTCCTGATGCAGTTTTTCCTGAACCTTGGGATACCTTCCAAGTAGATAGATAATCCAACTCAATCCTGCAGCAGTAGTATCATGTCCTTCAAACATGAATGTATCCACTTCTTCTCGAATTCCTTCAACATCAATCTCTCCCTTGTCGTACAAGTCGAGTAGCATGTCCAGGAAAGCCTTTTTTTGCGGCACATCACCAGTTGTGGCATCTGCTGCTTTTCTGGATTCGATGCGTTTGTTAATGACGCTTACGGTATAGTCATGCAGAATTTTTAAATCCTTGTAATAGTTCTTTCCAGACTGTGTAAGTTGATAAATAAACTTGGGCCAAAGCCATGGATTCCATTGCCGCTTCTGTAGATGTCCGTTTAGGGAGAACACTGCTTTGGCGTAATCTGAATTGGAGCTTTCTTGGGCGTTGGTTTTAACACCCATTGCAGTCTCACAGATAACGTCTAGGACAGCCAGACTGACAGGAAACTGGATATCAATTGCTTTTCCAGTGTTACATTTTAAGTCAAATCTGGAAACTAACGATTCCGCCTGGCGTGTAAATATCTCCACAAAATCATTCAGTATGGTGAAATGAAATGTTGGTGTAATTGCTCTCCTTCTCTGTTTCCACTTGCTTCCATAACTTGTCAACAATCCAGTTCCAAGCCACTCCAACAAAGGCCAATACAAAGTGGACTTTTTTAGCATATCTTTGCTACCGAGTACAGCTTCGGAATATTCAACTGTAGAAGAAAATATTGCTGGTATATGGGCGAACCAAACGATATAGAGGTTGCCATATTTTTTTGAATACTGCAGTATTTGTTGAAACATTAAATGTGGCTTCTTATGTAGGTATGGTGCTGTTCCAAGCCATGGAAAATGGGGTGCACTTGGGATGAAGGATAACTTTGAAATATGGTATTTCCAAAAAAGATTAAGAAGTAAACATGTGGTGAAAATAATCACAATGAATGTGATTATAAGTTGAAGCATAATTGATGTCCACATTGGCAGTGTTTTGAAAAATGCTTGAAGCTGCTTGAAATGAATTGTAGCGTTACCTAAAGAAGTATAAAATTTTCTCAGAAAATAATTTTTATAACAAAAGAATTAAATTATTTGAGATAAACCAACTAGCCTAGGCGAGCTAGCCCGCTTTGTTATCGTTTATATGGAGTTTCATCCAGCCCGCTTGCCAAGATCTTAGGTAAAAAAAGCGAGATCTCGTCAAGCGGGTCAGTTTGTCTCTCCATATAAATGAAATTTTAACTTCCTCTGAAAATTGCATTTAGGCGAGACCACAGTAGATGGGCTGGTCCTGCAACTGGGCTGGCTCGACTTCTAAATAAACAGCTCTAATAACTATATAGTATTAATAATTATCAATAATAAATATAAGATTTAAACCTTAAGACAAAATCTCAAAAAAAAATAATAATACACTCAGACAAATATGAACAAGTTTATTCATGTCTCTACAGTATTCTTGTTTCCAATGAACCCCTTTAAAAAAATTCAAAGCTATCCTAATGGTATGATCGCAAAATCAGGATTGACAACATTCTTGTTATCCAACTTGTGTTATCAGTTTTGTCAGTTAATAAGATCCCGTGCGAGAACAATAATATGCGTAGCAAAACATGAATCGTGAAGCATACTTTTAATCTTAGTTATAAATTAAAGTAAATAAAATTAACCTGGTTTCTATTATCTTTAAAAGAAGTAAAAACGCTTCTCTTTTAATTTATACGCTTTTTTTATACTCTATAAGAGCAAAATTTGACATCAAGTTAAAAATATCCTAAAATAGTGCTTATCTAGAAATTTTGCTCGCATCCTATATGGAATATAAGCAAAAAACTATGAAGTTACTTGTGGGACAAAATCCATGTTTAGTTTTCATTGTGTCGTAATGCTGTTTGTTGTGTGGTTTTACGTTTCGTCGTGGTACCCTTCATCGCGGCGCAGATTTCTTTATGGCGTGTTATTTTACTTACTCTTCGTCGTGGAGTTTACTCTTCTTCGAAGTATTTCATTCTTTGTTGCGTAGTTTAGGTTATGGTGTATCATAATGGTGTAAATTTTATATGAAATCACTATTCGTGCTGGCTGCCTTATGAAGTTTCATGAAACGAAGGGAAACTGGAAGAGTCATAATCTTTAAATTGATTAGTTAGCTTTCAGGTTGCTGTTCACTGTATATTGACCTGAGCAGTATCAGAAACCAGAGCAAAGCAAGAGTAAATAATTTATATTATTTATTGTTTGTGGTAGCTAGGTAAGTCAGAGTAATTGTATTTTTTTATGCTGAGTTATTTGCAAAATACATAATGTTTGAAACACATTTAAAAGCTATTTTTTTAGCATAAAATAGGTTGAACATTTCAATTCGGCTTTTTCTGTTTATTGTTTTCATTAAATAAAACTTTTAAACCCATTAAGTAATATTTTTTCTAATATCTCTGAACCTTCTTTAATTTTTTTCTTTTAAAGTTTGCAGTTTTTAACATTTTAGCCAGCTAGCTAACTCAAAACGCACGACCCACACTTATGGGGCTCATGTGGTGATATGAAATTAGTTCATGGAATTATTTATTTCATGTAAAAGAGCATGAAGTTAAGTACGCCTGTAACGAACACAATACGAACAATTATACGACACGACGAAACGTAAAACCACGCATTGAAGAACACGCTGTGATGAAAAACACTACACGACGAGAAGCACAAAGACGCAATAAAAACCATACTACTACAAGAATAATACGACGCGAAGAAAACAATTACGACGCGACGAAGAGCATACACGAATATTATCCCACAAATAGCCTCATTAAAAGACAGCTTAATATTGTATTACATTATTAATGTCAAACGTCAACCTCGTTCCCAGTGCATTTTGCTTTTTTGATGAAGTTAATAGCAGCAAAATTATTAGCCACTTCGTAACGAAGGCTCAGGGGCCACAAGGGGTAACTAGGAGGCTAAGAGTCACTCAGAACAAAAAAAAGCTCAATTTTCTTAAGTCTCATAAAAACTAACCCACTTTGATAGGTAAGATTACGTCATCATAAAAGCTGTAATATTTCCATAACTATTTCTTATTGACCTTTCCTTTGTTGTTTTGCGTAAATTGATGTTTCCATGATCCGCACGTAAATAATATTATTTTGCCCTTAAACCACGTCTGTCTGACGTCGCAATTTCTGCCGTCAGATTTCGGTTTTCAACAGACGTCGGCAGACGTCGCAATTTCCGACGTCAGATTTATACCGCAGCACAACATTGCGTCGACGTCGCTGCGATGCAGATTTAATAAACTCGGAAAGAGACTTTAGATTATAGAATTTAATCCGAAGTTGTTGTAATTTTCACTAGGTGTAAATTATATGAACACTAATGTAGTTTTAATAAACATATCTATATTTTCTGTGCTGTCAAATGGTATTCCTGTAACACAAGTTTGAAGATTGCGTAAGTAATAAATTTATTCGAAAAATTCTTCTTTGTAAGAGTGTTTAAAGACATCGCTGACCGTCACAGTCACTGTTCATTCATATCATGGTAAGCAAGTTATTTTTTTAAGCACCTTTTATATCACCTAAGATGGAGAGCAGTGCTTTTTTTCGTATACTGTTTAATTTAATTGGCGGGAATTTGAAATGTACAAGTTTGCACAAACTTGATTTAAAAATTTATTTATCATTTGGCGGTATTGTTGGGGATTACTTGTTAGGTTGTTGTGTATGCTTTATTGTTGTTTTTTTTCTATGTTTTTTTTATTATAGCTTTACTTGATAACCTGTTTTTTAAGGCGGGAGTATATGTTAAATTCATATATGTTCCAGATGTTTTTTTTACAGGAAACGCGTTTTACTGTCAATTTTTAAATCGCGAATTATAAAGAAAATTTAAATAGTAAGTTGATAAATTACCAGGGCACTTGCTGAAATATTATAAAACAGGGTCCATGCTCTATAAGTTTTTTTGAAACCTCCTTAAAAGTTAAGAAATTCCCAGGCTGAATTATTATGATGTGCGGATATCTTATTTGGAATATTTTTCTTGTAACAGAGTTCGATGCACTTTAAAAAAAAAACAAATGTCTATTGTTAAAATATATGAATGAACAAAAAAACTCCGCACACCGTTTTAACAGGGTTAACCCAAGGTTCATTTAGAAAACAGTTTTAAATAAAAGTTTCTGCTCACTCAGCAATTTTTGTGTTAAGTTCAAATCATTTTATTATGTATAAAGGTCTATATATTTAGGAAATAGTGAAAAAAGGGTATACATAAAACAGTGAGTAAATAATTTAGCTATTTGGACAGCTAAAAGAAGGGGTTACTGCCACCTTAAGAAACAACTTGGTCATTTTTGCTAATCTCGGTATTCTTTCTAATGTCATCCTTAAATTCGTTCAATTCGTTAAAAATTAGCTTGAATTTTAAGATTTTTAAAATATTTGTATAATCGCTTTGTAAACAAATTTGAAAAATTGATTGTCATGCCAACACTTCGGCATTTTCCAAATTTCTGAAAGAAATAACGAAATAAAAAGTAGCAAAATTCTTAAGGGTAAAAAAATATGTCGGTAATAACAAAAATCGGCAAAACATAAAAGTCTGCAAAAAATTTAGTCACTTCCACATAGGTCCAATTTTGCCTACAAATTTTTGAAATTATTCACCTTTTGCCGACTTTGATTTAATCTACTTTTTGCCGACTTAATTCTAGAAAGAAAATAACCACAAAAGGCACGGTTGAAACCTTACTATAATAGTCTATTTTGGCCAAATTTACTACATACATTCCTAAAAAGTCTACAAAAGAACAACAGTTATAACTCTAACAATATATACTTGCATAAGTAACCTTTTAAATGTATTTATTTGGGATATAATCTATGAGTCAGTTCGAAAGATTCTTCTACTTCGCATACGTTTTGCACAGACTCCAAACGAAATTTAGACATGATGTGATACAGAAATATTTTTTCTTCCAGCATGGCAAATTTTTGACCGATGCAATTTCGAGATCCAGCTGAAAATGGAACGTAAATGTACGGATTTCTTTTCAAAGAACTGTCCTCGTAAAATAGATCTTGGTTAAATTTTCAGGCTCATTCCAATATTTTGGATTTAAATGCAAGGCTTTAACAAAGACTCCAATTTTAGGTACAATGTGACCATTTATTTTTATCACACTCCAAATACTTGCATTCCTTAATTTGATCTATCCAACATCCATTAGTTTTTTGTCAATTTTCTGATGCAGCATTTCCTGAACCTAGCGATACATTCCAAGTAGATAGATTATCCAACTCAATCCTAAACATAAATGTATCCACTACTTTTTGAATACTTATAACATCTATCTCTCCCTTGTCGTATAAGTCGAGTACCATTTTCAGAGAAGAAACTTTGTGCATCACATCATCGTTCACTATATTTTCTGCCTTTCTAGATTCGATTTTCCATACGATATACTGATAAATAAACTTAGGCCAAACCCATGTATTCCGTACGTTAGCATGAGTGTTTACACTCATTGCAGTTTCACACATAATATTTTATATAGCTGGACTGATTGGAAGTTGAACATCAATTGCTTTTCCAGTGTCACATTCTAACATAAATTTTGCAAATAAACCTACTTGACAGCAATCCAGTTCCAAGCTAGCCAAGTCAATAAATGCCAATAAAAAGTGGACTTCCCCAGCATATCTTTACTACTGAGTACAGCTTCAGAATATTCAACTGTAGAAGGTATGATTACAGGTATGTAAGCGAACCAAAGAGTGTAAAGGTGGTCATAGTTTTTCAACGTTTTAACGATTTTTTTAACACAAGGTCTTGTATATAATCACCTAAATTGAATATTTTGAACAGCAGAGGGACATTTAGGAAAGAATTATTATACGGTAAGAAACAGCTTTAGAAAGCTTCATTCCCTCTTTCGAATGTGTTTTATGTGTCGCTTTCTTTTTCAAAAAAACTATCGAATTCGAATGATAAATTCGAATCTAAAATGTAAAAAACAAAACTGTTGTTGTAGAGCGGCTTTTGTTGTCGAGCGAGTATAAAAAGTTTATGTTGTTGTCAGAAATATTTGTTATAAAGAAGACGAACGTACGATGATATAACGCCAAAAAGAGAACTGATTGGAAATGTGTCAGAAAATTGTAGCTAGCTATACATTTTCAATTTGTTTTCTTTGGGATGAAACGAAGTTTAGTAATCGAAGTAAAAAACTGATTGGACTTTTATCCAAAGAACGTTAGCTACTACTGAGAAAGCGAAAGTAAAGCAGGTGTGTTCTTTAGATTATCTGGTAAAGAAATAAATTTAGGTGAATAGCGTTTTTAAGCCGTTTACACAATCAGAGCAAAACTTTCCCTTAAATATGAAGTTAAATATGTTTTGTCTTCAGCCTGAACATATTTTTGTTCTAAATAAACACATGTTTGTTCTAAATAAATATAAAAAGAATTTGCCAATAGCTATAGCAACTTATAGCAACCTTATTTTATTGAGGCATTATATATTTTTAGGCCACGAGGATAGTATTTGTCAAGAAAGGTAAGAACTTTTTTTTGTAAGAATATACTCTATATACTCAGTGTCATACTCTACTGTTCATACGCATATATATATATATATATATATATATATATATATATATATATATATATATATATATATATATATATATATATATATATATATATATATATATATATATATATATATATATATATATATATATATATATATATATATATATATATATATATATATATATATATATATATATATATATATATATATATATATATATATATATATATATATATATATTTAAACAATGGGTCAGAATATCCTAAGAATATGTCTAAGCTTGATTGTTTGTTTTAAAAATTTGTATGATGCACAAATTTAATTAGAAGTTTGCTTGTTTATTGCGTATATATCTCACAAACTGAATCTTTATCTCTCCAACGCAATGGGCAAGTACACCAGGTAAAGTTAAGAACATGAAGGCTGAAACGAAAAAAACACTATTCTTATAAAATATACCGTGTATATCGTAGAGAAGAATTTATATAAAATGTAAATTAAATTTTTTTATTGTTACTGTTTTTAACGCTACGAAGTGGTTGATGTCGTTATAATAAACCTTAATGTTAACAAAATTAAATCAATGTTTACATCTGTTACGTTACCGTTTGAAATATATTCGATTCTTAATTCGAAAATACTGCATTGTTATCGTGCACGGCACGTTTACGCATTGGGAGAGACTGTAAATTTTGCAATAATCTTTTTTGTGTGACTTAACGATTTTTTCTAATGTCTGGTATACTAGTTTCCCTGGTGTATCTCTGGCACGGCAAAGCAAGTATATAGTTTTAGCAGATTTAACTTTCTACATAACCATTGTTAGACACCTTCGATTATGTTAGACCTTTGCATTTTTATTTTAATTTATCTTTATCTTGTTGTTGGACCTGCTTATATTTTTAAACATTCTGTATAATGCAGATTGTGAGCAACCTCAATCCCAGGGCTTTTTTCTCTTTTATTTTTACTTTTTTTATTGCTGCACATGCTAATTTTCTTGGACGTTTTGTTTCAGCGGTTATAGATAGAATAATGCAAATTGTGACTTTTAAAAATTCAAATTACTGTGTTCTATGGACTCGATGAGAGATTCAGTGGATTCTTCCACGGGACTTCGGCTAGTCGTAGAAAAGAATTTATATAAAATGTAAAAAGTAATTTTTCCGTTGTTACTGTTTTTAACGCTACGAAGTGGTTGATGTCGTTATAATAAACCTTAATGTAAACAAAGTTAAATCAATGTTTACATCTGTTACGTTTTGATGGTTTGAAAAATTATTCGATTCTTAAATTCGGAAACACTACATTGTTATCATGCACGGCACATTTGGTATGATGCATTAGAAACTGTACGTTGTGGAAATTTTGCAATAACCTTTTTGTGTGACTTAACGATTTTTTCTAATGTCTGATATACTAGTTTCCCTGGTGTACTTCTGGCATGGCAATGCAAGTATAAATTTTAGCAGATTGCGTTAGACACCTTAGATTTTGTTAGACATTTTGCATTCTTATTTTATTTTATTTTCTGTTGCACCTGCTTATATTTTCAACGTTTTGGTTTCAACGGGTATAAATATAAGTTAATGCAGGCTGTGAGCAATCTCGATCCCAGGACTGTTTCTCTCTTTTTCCCGTCCCGTTATAAAAAAAGAGACAAAGGACTGAGGTTGGATTCAAAGTTTTAAAAATTCACATTACCATGCTGTATGTTTTTGTTTGGTATCCTCTACATGCATTTCATGGAGACATTCAGTGGATTCTTCCACGGGATTTCGGCTAGTCTATATTATAATACCTGTATACGTCTTTCTGTCTATCACGCAAAATGGTAGCTTAGCTGCGCAAGTAGCGAGACGCACGTGATGCGGTATAAAAAGGGCGAACCCGTGGATTGTTCCACGGGCTAACGACTAGTAACTAATAATTTTGCTGACGTCTGAGTTATTTCGAATATTTCGCTTGGTTTAGCTTGCTTAAAGATTTTTGCTTCTCTTTTAAGAATTATTGAAAAATTAATTTTCTTTTAAATTAAAACAGCATTTTAACTGTTATTCCCTAATTCAAGCTCTTTAGAGGCGCCAAAATAACAAAAATATTATTAATTTCGGCCAGCGCCACGCGGGGCGGAATCTTTATAATCGCTAGATGGAAGATAGATATATATATAGATAGAGACAGCACAGAGCCTGGACGCTGCAGAGTTAGTGGTGATACTGTGTACTTTTAGTTTATCGCAGTGCATGGTTTGCAGGCTAACAGAAATATTACCTCGTGTTCAGTAAACATTTTTGAAGGATGCTGTTTTCCTGCTTGTGAATGCTATAAGCTCCTGAAAAGACTAAAAATTGCTGTTGTAGCTAGCTGCACAAAGATAAATTTAAATATATTGGCGTTGCTTTTTGAAAAACGTTCCAAAATTATTTACCGAAAGTTGGACTTGGAGCTATCTGACTCAAGGGATAGTCATACATCTTTGAAAATTTGATTGAGGTGAACTAGCTTAGGTAATAAATATTTTAACTTAAAGCTTCCCTGTAGCTAGCTACTGTAGCTAGCTACAGTATTTTTTGCACTTAATAGAACACAATAGGACACAATGTTTACACCGTTATGGAATTTGTAAGGCAAATTAGCTTCTAGCTTTACTAATTTTGGATGGAAAAGGACCTATTAACTGCTGTAACTATTAACTATCTTTTTTAAGCTTTCCTCCCACTTCAAAACAACTAGCTAGCTTAATATCACTTGTATAACATTACTGTTATTTGTCTAAGTTAAGCTATACAAGCTATTTCTACGCAAATCCAAATGACATCTTGTCATGTCAATGTGGGTGAAGTCAGAAATAAAGTTGCTAAAAACACCACAATGGCTGTGACTCTTGTTACCCAGTCCTTTGGTACGACATGAGCAATGTCATAATATCAAAACCAGGTTAAATTTGAAATATTTTTAAGTGATTAACAAACAATTTAAATAGAAATAGTGACACAAATGGAGAAAAGTACAATCTTCGAGTGTTTGCCGTTTTCTGACCCAAAATTTGTTGCAGCTTTTCTTTTTGCCTTTTCGTCAGAAAAAAAACAACATAAATGTATCATCAAGTCTCGTCTTCTCATGAGCCTGACTAACTGCATTTTTGTTGATCTAATTTTTGTAGCTTTGAGGCATGTGCAATGAGACTATTGCGCTGGCTGACATGAAAATATCAAAATAAATTGATATTTAGATGTTTTTATTAGGTGTTAAAAAATTCGCTCCAATTGGCGCACAAGCTAATCGTGAATTAGCGCGAGATGGAAACCAAGCTTTAATGGGAAATATTTCTAGATCAATGAGAATAATAACCTTGGGCGACTGGTATAATTTGAGTCAGTACAGTTTAACTCTTTGGGTCGTAAACCAGTGAAATACTGAAAAAATAAAAAGTTGAAAAATATTGCCTTAAACTTTTTGTAGTCTGCAAGAAATTTGTTCAGAAAATGGCAAACGAATAAGTTTTTAAAGACAATGTAATCTATATAATAATACAAAAGTTGTGTCTGTCTGTGCTTTGTAAAGTAAATATTTTTATTAAAGTCACCAAAAAACTGTCTCAAATGTTAAGGCTGGACTTGAAAATATATATGTTTGCCGTCACCTGGCTGAGGGTTTTAGCACTGACCCGGTCAGTTGTTCGGGATTTTATTTTATTTTTATTTATTTTCAAAGTCTATCTACGATATATTTTTCTTAAATTTTGAAAGAATGTACCAATAAAAGCCATCAAAACACAAAGCTTATGAAGCCTGCGATCAAAAACAGTCTGTTATTACGAAGAATGTAAGGTATAGAGAACATTACAGTCGGCCCCTTTCCTTCATGCTGACGCTTTTATGCTCGGCTGGTGCATTACACTGAGACTCGAACAAAAGACGGAAGACCATTTGGAACCATGCCATAAGTCAGTTCGACCTTCATCGTTACAGAGAATACTGAGAGAAGAGTGCGCACCCATGCAAGTCAAATATAACCAGAACATGGAAGAGGTTAGGTGTTCTGTGCCTCAATACAGCTTTCGAACGATTTTTCTTGTGATGTAATACCAAATAAAGAGAAATCAAAAATGCTTTGAACTTATGGTTAATACGTTTTGAAAAACTCATTTTTATTGGGTTTTTAAATTATTTTAAATTATTAAAGCTATTACAACACAATCATAGTCTTGAGAACAAATAATTTAAAAACGAGGTGGTGACATCAGCTAACTAATGACAACCTGGGACCAAATTGGGTAAGATCCTTGAATCTGTTTTGTAATTACTACTTTGATGGCGTTATCAAAAGTCCTATACATTTTCTTGATCAGTGTTTCCAGATTTGTACGATTAAGGCAATGGTTATACAAAAAATTTGTTATTTCGGATGTCATCAAAATTTTTAAACCTGTATATTTCCTTAACCATTTGTCAAAAGCACATGCTCCAAGATCTTGATCAGAGTTTCACGCTATACACAGATGGAATGGGTAAACAAGTTTTCGGATAAAGTTTTGTGTACATTGCCTGTTTTTTGCTGATGTCAGCAAAAGTTTTAAACCCCTTGTATCTCCTTAAAAGTTTGTAAAAAGCACATAATCATATAGTAAAAAAAAATTATATGAAGGGGTAATTACTAAGCCATATATATACTTATACAACAGGCTAACCTGAAAACCAGAATTTGTCGGACAGGCGAATTCGTCGACTTCAACAGGCTAACTAGTATGTTATAAACATTTTTGAGGGTAAAACTTATTTGGGAGTGGGAGGTAAAAATGCAAGTTTCAACATATCTCAGTGTCGTACTCTGAGCCTAGCAAAAGGGGTCTTACAATCTGCTACATGGTCCATAAAATCTAATCCTAAGTCAAAGATTTTCTCAGAATCCCAGCTTCTACCCAATATTTTTCCTTTAAATTTTCCTACTTTAATGAGCATTTTTATAAGTTCGAATTTTTGTGCGTTATTTTCCTCATCTTTAACATTATAATTTTGTATAATTATTACAATTAGCATATAATACTTATCTCAGACGGTATTTATAACCACTAGTTTTTTATTTTTTATTTATTGCTTAAAATGTTGTTTTTATTCATAAAAATATTCTCCCACTTCGTGATTTCAAGATCTGTTGGAAATGCTAGTTCTGTGATTTTTTTAACGTCAGTACCTCAAGTTTTATGGAGGCTGAATAAAACTGACTGGATAAATGTTCAAGCGAAGCTTTAGTCGAAGTAGAGATCGGTCATTGAATATTTCATGAAAAGTAAGCTTTTCGTCAACAGGCTCTTCGCTATCACAGGATATGTCGAGTAGTTAATGACAAGTTAATAAAATCAACAAAGTATTTCAAATTATATTTTTTCCATAATAAACTTCAATGCGATATTATAATATATACGTTTTAAAAAACAATATTTATGTTACTTAGTACAAAATCAGTCTTCTAACAGAGAATATTCACCAAAATATAGTTCTTATTTTCCGTAAATAAAAAATAAAAAAAGAAGAAATATAAATCAACGAAAGAAGTATATAATAAAAATTTTTGATAAAAACAGCAAATGTTTATCCGCTGCAATGTTATGTTAATAACTAAAACTGATCCACAAATTGCTCAAACCCTTTTTTAAAAATCTCTTCCAAATAATGTCTCCGCAACAACACCCAATTTTGATGTCCGGTTTTATGACAACTACCGGTATAATTCGACATAATCCCAGATTACCTGATCATATCAAATACATATTTATCATGGATATATAAAAATCTTACTTTTTTAACTTTACCAGCCTTTAACAGATCGATAAAGACTTCGTCGAATAACTTCTCCTTATTAAAGATATTATTTTGGTTTGTCTGTTTAGTTTTCATATTATTGTTCAAGGTGTATCATTATTTGAACATGATAGTTTAGTAGGCGACGTTTTGCCAGATTCTTCCTCTATCATCGTGCAAGGTAATGTCGCCTACTATCATGTCCCAGATGATCAACCTTCGATTATAACTACTCTTTTATAACATATATTTAAAAAAAACAACTTATGTAGGTCTTTGTTTATACTTCAGCTGAACATAAGAAAGTTTGTCTCTTTTTTTTTCTAAGTTAATTCTCCATTTTTAATATATACATGATTTTCAAAACATACCGATATATACTACTGGCATATATCATGGGTCTGTAGTATATGTTACGGAGAATGGTATACACAAGGGCATATATCACGGAGCTACTGGTATATACTACTGTAATATTTCACAAATATAATTTTATATACTACTGGTATATATCATGGGTCTTGGTATATATAATGGAAAGTGCTATATATTAGTCGTATATACTAATGATATATATCACGGAGATACTGATATACACTACTAGTATATAATCATGGAGCTTGGTATATGCTACTGATATATATCACGGAGAATTCGTTGTTAAAGCAGATTTCCATGAAAGAAAATAAAAATCACTGTGGAAATCATATTTTTGGAAATTTCCAAGGTAAAAATGAAATATATAAAACAAGCGTCGACATTAAGACAAAATTATACAAATGCTGTATAAACCTGGCGTTGGCTACGCGTGTTGAGTATGGTATATAAAAATTTGAAGAATAAAGCATTAAGCATTTGTACTTAGTCTAAGTAAAAATTTTGACAAAGAACGAACGTATCATCTAAAAGAAAGGTTACTTAGCACTGAAGGATGGATGCATCTCTATAATCAAAAAGAAAAATTCGCTCAGAAGACCGACAATTCTGTATAATAAATTGTCATGGATTGACAAATCAAAAAAAAGAAAAAAATGGATTTAGAGACTTTGGGAATTGATTTAAAAGAGAAAAAAAGCGGGATAGAATTCGTTGCTTGGTAAGAGGATCAAGAATTGCAAATAAAAAACAGATTAAACAAATCTTTGTGTATAAGGCGAAATCAACCACTATAGTATACTACACGTTAGTATCAACTGCAGGTTAGAAAAAGTTCCTAATTAAACCTTTTTCAGAAATTTCTTTTTTTTAAAAAAAAACTATCATACGTTCGTATGCCGGTCACGTGTTAATCGTTCTGGTTGCTGTGATGCCATGTTAGAAAAGTCACGAAACACGTTTGTCACAGTTTCATCTCCTATAAATAAATCGCACAAAAAATGAAACAGAACGTATACATCGGCAAAAGATTTTCCAGTACGCTACATTTTAAAAGAAACTTATTATAAGATCCAGTTTATGGGTAGTGAAGGGGAGGGGTGGACTTTTTGTTTAGTGTAAATAAAAAGTGGATTTTTGTTTTCTTGCGTGTTAAAAAAAAGTACGTACGAAAAGTCTTAAATAACAGAAGATGCCTTATTATTCTGGACACATTTTTTTAAATGGCTATATTTTTGAAAATGGTTAAATAACGCTGAAAATACGGTTTGTGCAAGTTACATGACAGCAACTTAATATCTAAATAGAAATCAAGGCACGCTGACGTCAGCTAAAACTGAGCATCGCTTGTTAAGATATTGCACCTAGCCGAATAACCTAAGTCCTAAGTCCGTTTGACAACAACAGCAGAACTTGGGACGATTATATTAGCTTTTGCAATTGGTACAAACTTCGAAATTCGCCGCTCTTCTGCAAGATATGACGTTCAGAATTGTAGATAAACACATAATTTCGAATTAACAAACAAAGAAACTAACAAAAAGTGTCAATAGATTTTTAAGGGGGGTTTTCACGAAGCGAATTGAACGGCGAATTCGCTTTTTAATTTTCACGACAAAATAAATTAGGCGCCAAAGTCATTGTTTACATTAGTTAACCGCGTTCTGATTGGTCAAAAAGTGGCAGCGAAACCTTTAGCCGCGAAAAAGTAGGAAATGTTTCTACTTTTCAGCGAAGCGAATATTTTGATGCAAAATCAAAATAAACAAAACTGCGCATGCTCAGATACAATTCGCCGTCGAATTCACCGTTCAATTCGCTTCGTGAAAATCCCCCCTTATAAACAAATGATACTTTACTATGCACTCTACATTTATGAATTTCATCTCCTTTGGTGCATAGCAGTGTTAGTACAAAAGCCCGGAGTGTTGTAAACATCTAAACGAACTCTATATTTTCATGTTATCTTAAAATTTGTAACTCACCTCCCATTGTGATATCAGTTTCTTTTATTTCCTCATGAAGACGAGCCAAACGAAGTCTAAAGGAAAATAGTAGTCTTAAAAAAACAGTAGTCTGAAGAAAAAGTTGTGTAAATATATCAAAAGCTGAACTTTTACGGAAATTTAGCATTTTTCTTGTCTATTTTTCGAAACTTAATGCCCAAGCAATCAATTAAAGAACTTTCAGAAATTTCTCTTTGACAGTCACAATTTGCGAAAATTTAGAGATTTCAAGGGGTGATGCTCGTAGTGCATTTAATGCTTCGCAATAATTTCATTAAGGTTCGGCAACCGAAATGTCAAAATTTCTGAAATTTGTCAAAAATAATTACCGCAAAGTACATTTTTTGACTCGCGAAAATTAAGCCTAAATAATTAATTTCCTAAGGTATAAGTTAGTGATGTCAAAATTTTGATTTTAGTCTCAAGTTGCTAAAAAGTTGGCAAGCAAAAGTGAAATTTCATAAAATTCCAGCTTGATAAATAATGTTCTTATTTATTAGAATGAAAAGTACGATCATTTATCCAGCGTACACACCAATATCTACTCTTCATTGTTTTCTAAATTTTCTCACATACTTTTACCTTCAATTTTTAGCCTGACCAGTTGTTTAGAGTTTACCCAAATCTCAGGCCTCAGCTCTATCTAACTTCATTACCTTTAAAAAGTGTATACAGGAGAAAGAAGAAATAAAGTAAATCATGTTGTTCTAAATATTTTTTAAAATTTTACCACAAACAAAAGGCGAAGTAAAAACATAATCTTACAATGTTACTATGTCTGCGTTCTCGTTTTTTAACGCAATCATCAGCGGGTCCTAGAACAGAAGAAGATCTCGAGTTATCCTGAACTAATCAACTTATCAACAACTTTGGGTTAATTATGAGAGTATAAGCATAAATTACACAATGCACAGAGTTAAGCAAATTATGAACATGGGTGTTAAGTAGATCAAAACAGAGAAAAATGAAAGCATAAAGTCATGAAAATATTATTAACAATCTTCTAAATTTTAAAATATTCTTACTTGTTCATTTTTGTCTAAAGCCTTTTGATCGGCATCGCGTTTTAAAAATAGGCAAGTGTGACTAAAGAAAACAACAAACAAATCAAAAAAAGTCATTTCAACCATTGAAAATGAATGAAAGTTAGGATATGAGAAAGTATCTCCACCGCAATATTTAATAGATTATCTCTTACAAAGATTACAAAGATAAATGCATCTCAAAAAGGTTAAACTTATATCTCTACAAAGTTACACTCATATCTCCGTCAAGTTAAGCTTATTATCTTTACAAAGTCAAAGTCATTATATCTGCAATGTCAAATGTATCACCTTTACGAAGTCAAATAAAATTTTTCCATGAAGTTAAATACATTATCTCTGAATAGTTAACAGAGGTCCCAGGACAAAAACACAGATTATATTTTTGATTTATTGCCAATCTACACCCGACTTTTATGCTTTTATCCTTTACTTCAATTTCATGCCATCTATATTATAATACCCGTATACGTCTGTCTGTCTGTCACGCAAAATTGTAGCTTAGCTGCGCAATTGCGAGAAGCACGCAATGCGGTATAAAAAGAACGGGCGAACCCGTGGATTTTCCACGAGCTAACGACTAGCTTGTTATAAAAATTTAGCTGATTTCATGCCAATTCTATACCAATGCCTAATTTTGATAACCATATGGTTCAATGGTCCTTCTTATTTCTCACAGATTTGACGAATCTCCTACAAAAACTGGATAACCCTTGGAAAACTGGGTAAACACATAAAAAGTGCTTTGAATTTGCTTTGACAGTTTATACTGTTACCACCAAGGTTCAAACAATGGGCTAAATCAATCAAGTCTACGAGTTTGCCTCTAAAATTTGTTTCTGGTTTTTATCAACTACTTGTAAATCCCCACTAGTTGATATGATCTTTTCTTGACCCAGATGCATGACACTTTTCAATTGATTTTACTTGAGATAGCCCAGTGTTGGTAATTTTAAATGCTTTAACACAAATTTTACAATTAGCTGAAAATTTATCATTTTTAACACAACTGAGCCAAGGATAGCTTGTTCCCCACTCTGGACGGTGTTTAATTAATCACTATTGTAATAAAACTCTGGGAAATGTCATAAGAATAATAAATGCTGAGTTAAGAGCAAACAAAATTTAAAATAACTGTGCAAACAAAATTTGGGAGAACACATTTACAAAAAAATATGATTTTTTATGCCAACAAATCAATTTTATGCTGATTTTATGATTTTTAAGAAAAATTTGCTTATTTTTTATGAGACCCCTGAGTTAAATGACTTTAAGAGCCAAATATATTATCTCTATAAAGTTGAATTCATTATCTCCGCAAATTAAAAGATATTATCTCCATAAATTAAATACATTATGTCGAAACTGTCTTACCCAGTGCTACCATGCATGGCAGCGTAATGCAGCCCACTTCGACCTTGCTTGTCTGTGATGTTGACCTGCGCAGCATTTTGCAACAGAAACTCGCTAGCCGTCACTGAACCCTATGACAATAAATTTCAGATTTAACTTTTGCCGGCAAGATTGTTACGAAAAATATCTGCCAGTATGGATTAATACAGTTCTTTATTTGTGATTAGTCACCAAGAACTTCCTGGTATACCGACTGTTACTTAATCGGTGGTCAACTTTAATCAGCAAACGAAGGCTGATGAAGCTAGCAACACAGTGTCAACATCTCAAAAGTTGAGATACTTAATTTCGCAAAAATCCGGTATTGAAGGTCTTTTGGTGAATAACGATTGTTGAAAACATTTGCTTTTAATACTAATTTGTGAGATTATCATTGCAAATTCGTGAAGATATAATGGGCTAAAGGTCAGTTTATGCGCACCGAAATTACATTAAAGGTCAGTTTATACGCACCGAATTTACATTAAAGGTCAGTTTATGCTCACCGAAATTACACTAAAGGTCAGTTTATACGCACCGAAATTACACTAAAGGTCAGTTTATACGCATCGAAATTACACTAAAGGTCACTTTATAGCATCGAAATTACACTAAAGGTCAGTTTATACGCATCGAAATTACATTAAAGGTCAGTTTATGCTCACCGAAATTACACTAAAGGTCAGTTTATACGCACCGAAATTACACTAAAGGTCAGTTTATACGCATCGAAATTACACTAAAGGTCACTTTATAGCATCGAAATTACACTAAAGGTCAGTTTATACGCATCGAAATTACATTAAAGGTCAGTTTATGCTCACCGAAATTACACTAAAGGTCAGTTTATACGCATCGAAATTACACTAAAGGTCACTTTATACGCATCGAAATTACACTAAAGGTCAGTTTATACGTATCGAAATTACACTAAAGGTCAGTTTATACGCATCGAAATTACACTAAAGGTCAGTTTATACGCATCGAAATTACACTAAAGGTCAGTTTATACGCATCGAAATTACACCAAAGCTCAGTTTATACGCACCGAAATTACACTAAAGGTCAG
This sequence comes from Hydractinia symbiolongicarpus, assembly GCF_029227915.1. Lineage (NCBI taxonomy): Eukaryota > Metazoa > Cnidaria > Hydrozoa > Anthoathecata > Hydractiniidae > Hydractinia > Hydractinia symbiolongicarpus. The sequence goes on along the minus strand of NC_079875.1, from coordinate 17,376,158 downwards.
TTTATGCGCATCGAAATTACACTAAAGGTCAGTTTATACGCATCGAAATTACACTAAAGCTCAGTTTATACGCATCGAAATTACACCAAAGCTCAGTTTATACGCATCGAAATTACACTAAAGGTCAGTTTATATGCATCGAAATTACACTAAAGGTCAGTTTATACGTACCGAAATTACACTAAAGGTCAGTTTATACGCACCGAAATTACACTAAAGGTCAGTTTATACGCATCGAAATTACACTAAAGGTCAGTTTATACGCATCGAAATTACACTAAAGGTCAGTTTATACGCATCGAAATTACACTAAAGGTCAGTTTATATGCATCGAAATTACACTAAAGGTCAGTTTATACGTACCGAAATTACACCAAAGCTCAGTTTATACGCACCGAAATTACACTAAAGGTCAGTTTATGCGCATCGAAATTACACTAAAGGTCAGTTTATACGCATCGAAATTACACTAAAGCTCAGTTTATACGCATCGAAATTACACCAAAGCTCAGTTTATACGCATCGAAATTACACTAAAGGTCAGTTTATATGCATCGAAATTACACTAAAGGTCAGTTTATACGTACCGAAATTACACTAAAGGTCAGTTTATACGCACCGAAATTACACTAAAGGTCAGTTTATACGCATCGAAATTACACTAAAGGTCAGTTTATACGCATCGAAATTACACTAAAGGTCAGTTTATACGCATCGAAATTACACTAAAGGTCAGTTTATATGCATCGAAATTACACTAAAGGTCAGTTTATACGTACCGAAATTACACTAAAGGTCAGTTTATACGCACCGAATTTACATTAAAGGTCAGTTTATACTCACCGAAATTAAACTAAACAGTCAGTTCATACTCACCGAAATGACAGTTTCGTGGAGAGCAGTTCTTTCCTCACTCTCATAATTTCTCCAATTCACATCAGCACCTAAAAAAAATATCAAACCACTGTGAAACAAGAAAATAAAATTAGTGGCTATTCAACAAGAATATAGAATTCCTTCTTTCTCCTTGGGCTAGGAAATAAAATTTCAGAGCTAAAGAAATTGAACCTAGTTTTTATCTATATAGATAAGAACGTAGCTAACAGAAAGATTTAGTTTGATGATTATTTACCGAAATAAAAGTCCGATTTACTATAAATTCAAAAATAAAAAAACACGTTTGCAATTATCTTAAAAGCTTTTTTGCTGATGCCAGAATATGTCATATATTATATGCCAATAATATATACGGTTAGTCTAGTAAAATCTAGCCACTCGGAACTGCAGGTATTAAAATCTATCATGGCCAAGATATAATGACGTCACAAGTGATTGCGTTAATTGTTTCTTTATTAAAGTCGCGCATTTCGAAATCGAAAAGTTCACTGGTCAATATTCACAGCAGACCTAGGACTTCACATCTTACGTTACTTGGTTAAATCTGCAACACTTGAAATGTGCTAATTGTTGCTGACGTCAGCACAACCATTTTCCCCGCGAATTTCGAGACCTTCATGGCTCCGATGTGGATTATTTCGTCGTGCAGATTGCTGCAGAACGCAACTACGATCTGACAAAATTTTGACCATTTCACCCTTTTAAAAAAAAACTGTCCTTGGTTTCGCTAATATTCGCTACGATTGTAGACACTTACCATTGGCAACTGCAAGTAACATCATGGAAATGTTCTTACTTCTTGATGCTTGATACAGTAACTAAAAATATTTCAAAACGCAGGTTACACAAACATAAAGACAGAAGCTGTCTAGATTAGTTCTGGAAGCCACACCACCTTCCATGTAGCCGCACCCACTAAAATTTTATGCCTTCCATGTAGCCACACCTACTAAGTTTAAACAAAAAGGTGGTTTTGCAACTTGGTCACTTTTTGTACACACCTACCACAGAATATCTTGCAAAAAAATAAAATTCTGAAAGGGTTTTCTTATAGTTGTTATGGCAACAGGGAATTTTTCGGGGTTATAATGGTCCAGAAAGATCAAGATTCTTAATTCAATTTTTTCTTATATAAATATTATGATTTTTGCATTAATTCTATGTTGATTATTATTTTATTACCATTTTTGTCTTCAAACGACCTATAAATTGTTGAGGTTAGAATAGGTGGACAAACGAACAAACTAAAAAGGCAATGACGACGTCATCAAAATTTTTAGCATTAATTTTATTTAAGGGCTATGTGCATGCAAAATTTTATGCCTGTAGTCCTCCCCGTTGAGGAGCTGTGCAGGAGATTCTTGGTTGTCATTTTCCAATTTTTAAAGTTGTCATTGGCTTTTTTGCAACGAATGTTCTTTGCAATAAATCTCAAAAAAATAAGTCATACAAATAATGGGAACACAGCACCTCAGCACTATCTTAAAACGCAGGCGCGATAAACAAATCTATTACCATATTAGGATGTAGACTTGTGACGTCATGATCATCTTCTGAATCTGTCCCAGTACAAAAGGAATCACCAGAGGATGTATTATGCAGAAGTTCTTTCAGAGATGCGGATCTGTCCACTTTAGGGCTATCATCCACTCTCCTTTCGTTTTTAGGACTACCTTCTAACACGTTAATTTTATCGATCGTGTACGCTCTTAATCGACCATCGCTACCGCGTTTGATGATATTTCCTCGTTTCAATCGACTTTTCAGGTTACCATTGGTTGATTTGACTTTGGTAACAAATTTTTTGTCAACATACTTTGCTTGAATCCAAGCCTCCTTTTCTTGTCTAAACACAGCACGTCATTTCGTTTACAAACGCGAAACTGTAATTTATTAACCTTGCAAAATAAAAGTGGCGGAAGTGAAGTAGTCATATTTTATGTGGTAATTTCGAGCAATATACCCAATCAATTGTTTTCAGGAGAATCATAAAGGCATATTAACATATTCACATTTTAAAGAATTTCAGATTTCAGGAAAACATTACGAGGGAAAAATTTGGGAAAGGAATATATTTTCGATATATCTTAGGTTTTGTCGATTTCTTTCTTAATATAGAAAAAAACTGCTCTACCAACTTTTAATTATGGCGCATAAATTATGATTTCATATTTAAGTAAGAGTAAATTTTAACATTTCCTGTCATCAGTAATTTTAGATGCATAGATATTTTAAAATTAAATCGATTAACATAAACTTTTTTGCTAAAATAAAATTTGTTTGCTCGGCCTAGGCCTCTTAATTTTTTGCTGACGACTCTATAACTTGGGATTTCGGGCTCTCTTTAAGTATATACAAGTCCAGACTTCACATACCAAAATTCGGTGCACACAGTATTTATCTAAGTGTCTTTTTTTATAGGACTGATGTTTGGTTGATTTTTGTAAATAAAACTACGTAGTGTTTCTAATTTGAAAGTTGATTTTCGCTACTGTAGGAGAATATACTTCTTATAATTACAAAGCCACAAACCTTGAACTAGAAGGAGTTGGTTTTTTCAAAGATGCGTCTACTTCTGCTTCGTACACATTATTAACAACATCATTTCCAAGTTCAACTAAAAGCTAAAAAAAAATTCGAATGTTTTTTTTTGCATCTTAGTGCATAGCATAAATTTGGGTAATTTTTAAAGCTTTGTCAAATTGATGAGGATTGCAAGTGTAACTGCTTAATTTTGACATAATGAATAGAATGTTTACAATCCTCACTTGAAAATGATAATGTCTAAAAAAATTGGAAGCAACTAGGATTAAATAGCTTGTTGCGACCGTTGGTTAATATTGTTGCTTTTAACCTCTCTTTGAAAGCGAAGCAGATAAAAGAAAGTAAGAATTTAAAATGCTTTTAACACATTTGTTTGCTTCATTTCCATATGTAAAATACGTAAAGATCTACTTTATTGACATAACATAGCAAAAACTTTGGCCAAATCAGTTATTCGAAATTTGCATACGCTTGCATAAATTATTAAAAGCAGACGTGCACGCATGCAGTGACCAAATAATGTTTTTGGATTGACATCAGCAGAAAATGATAAATAAAGAACTGGACTGTGAAAAATCAGATCTATCAGAATAGAATATAATGGAAACCTTACAGAGTTTAATGATAACTGTTAGCTGTTAATAACTATCAGACAATAATATCTATTTAAGGTAAAGAAAATTGCTAGCAAAACATGCAGACTTATCCTGGATTTAAAACACACACCTAATTAGACAGATTATTTTTCTTAAACAAGCCTAATTGACACCCATTACGAAACATTTCGAACTGACATTGCTGTGAACGTCACATGACTTCGGAAATACAATCATGGCTAAACTTAATGACATTCTGAAGTTTTTTCAGGCGTATTTTCCTCGTTTTTTAAACACAAACAAATCGTGAAATAGTTGCTACTCGCAGATAGTAGGCTGCAAAGTCGTTACTTCTGCGCACCCATAGGCTAAGTAGAGAGCGTGTCAAATTTACTAGTAGCATTTGTTAGCACGCCCTGACCAAGAAATAATCTACGTCGCGGCCTACAAAATTTGGGGGTAATCGTTCGTGCGAACGTTAGCAACAATTAGCATGTTTCAGGAGCATAGATTTAACTAAATAACCTAAGATCCAAAGTCCTAAGTTTACTGTGAACATTGATATAGAAACAGCCAATGTGATCACTGGTGGCGGCTCAATTTAAAATTAGCCTTGCTTTTTTAATATATTTATCCATAATTGTAGTCCTTTCGCCATATTATTAAAAAAATGTCTGTAACAAATTTCTTACTTTTATTGATTCTGGATCCCAATCATCAAGCGTTATTGATCTCACTTTTGAAATATGAACACCAAGAGACCTATGTATTGTGTAACAAAAAGAAGAAAAGGATTAATACACCTTTCCCATTAATACTTATTTTTGTACTCATACTTTAGAGAAAACACTTAGCAGACAAGCCGAAATATGGAGGGTTCACAGTGAAGCAATTGTTCATGCAAGCCAAAGCAGCCAAACTTAAAAGGGCATTTACATGTACAATAAATATTAAGAATTAAATTTTTACTGTTGCCGTTATTGAGTGACTAACAAGTGGCAGAAAATAGCAAGTTTCTATTGCGTACGTTACCTTCACTTACCCCCTTGTGAAAAATATAAAGACGTTTTTACCTATGAATTCCAGAACATTCAATACAGACAACTATCCCTAAATTGATGCTTGCCCATTTTGGATCTAAAGCAAAAATAAAATTAATACAAGCCTATGACATGTTGTAACATGATTTGCAAGTCAGCCTAACACTGCAAAATAATTGTCTAATTTGTCACATATGCGAAAACCAGCTATTAGCTGTACTTACTTGGAAGAGAACAATCAGCACATGTATCATTTCCTGACAAATCACGAATCTGTGTTAAAAGGCTAAACAAAAGAATAGTTAAACCAACAACATATTTTGCAATTACTTCGATGTGGAAAGCACACCACTGAAGTCACTTCAAAAAAAGTTGCAAGTTTAGTTAAATGAAAGAGAGAGCAATTCAAAGAAAAATTGTAGCTTGCAGCAACAGACATTGATAAAAGCACGCTTCAGATAAAAATTACAGCAAATTAATAAAGATGGGGCAGAAGCTGCAAGACAAACTTCACCGTCTGGGAATCTGGCAGTGAATTTCCCAAGTATTTACCTGCACCATGGTGCTCATCAATTTTTTTAATCAACCCTGCAGCAAGAAACGAGAAATGACTAAACAACTTAAAGATGACTTTCTTTGTATTAGTATTGTAAACTTTTACCCGATTTTTCGGAAATTTAGCAACTTTTCCTGACTTTTTCCTGTTTTTTTTCTTTAAGATTGTGAATTACATTAATTTCCATTACTTTCTCTGGTGTGGCATACCAAGTCATACTAAGCAAGCTTTATGCAACAGCAAAGAGAAGGTATAAATCCACAAAAAAAATTAATTTTCAATCCCAAAGAGGAAAGTTTAAGATACTTACTATTGTGGATGAAGTTTTTCTAATGTGTCCTCTGAAGAAAAATCGCCCTAATACAAAAATGACAAAAATGGTGAAATTGATTACTAGAGCAAAAGCAAAACAATAGTAATAACAAATAATATGGAATAGATTTCACTTACACCTTGATCGGGATCGTTTAAAGCTCTTGCAATAGCCATCTACAAAGAAAAAAGTTAATAGGAAGAGTGTACATCAGAGTCATGGTGTAGAGTAAAGAAGGCGCTGCTATAGAAATTACACAGCAGAAAAACAGTAGTGGGACAAACAAAAGTTAAACTTTTTAATAATTATTGTTCGTCTAACATTCCCCTCTATCACATCATCAGGCTAAAGCAGGCTTTTCATCTAATTCAAATTTTATTACATTGGCAAAAAATTTGCAATGTGGTATGTTATTGGTCTGTCTGCTTTGTTAATATACGTAATTGTTGTTTGTCAACATAGCTTAAAAGAACTGGTAACACTTTTATGTTCGAATTCACATTGCATTTTTTTTAATCTTCATACGTCCTTGTTGATTAAGATTTTACACACAAATACTTTTCGAAAAAGTTAATTTCGCCATCACAAAAAGGTTTGGAAAAGCAATGTTTAATATGGGATACAATCACTTAAATAAAATTCAAGAAAGGGCCACAAGATGGAAAGTACCAAGTATTATTATTCAACATGAAAAAAAATATGAGAATTTATTAGCATCACACAATTTGATCTACAAGGCTTACAAAAATTAAAAAATTTCACCCATACACACAGGTTTAAGTGTAATAAGTGAAACAATTTTTAAAGCACACCTTTTGGTGTGTAAAAAGTGAATTCGCACAAAATTTAGTGACACAAGCTTTCATACCTAACTTTAACTGCAATGTCTGTATAAAATACTTTTATTCGTTTTGTAAAAAGAAATCACATAATTCTAACCTGCATGACAGACATCCATTTTTCTTTTAAACATTCATTATCAGCTTGCAAATACCAGCATCTAAATCAAGTCATAGGTTGCATCACAAAAAACAAAATGTGTTGGATACACACAGATGTCTGAAAAATCTTCACGCTTCTGGTGCATCAAAATAATACGTACTTTGTTGGACAAACCACAGAAAATGTAAATCGTCTATCCATATCCTGGGCATGTTTGACAGTAGATAATCTCAGATCAACCATTTCTGTTATACCTTCCTACAGTTGAATTCACAAATGTTACAATATTGATAAAAACTAAGCATTTGCAGGAAAATACAACAAGTTTTACACTGTTATTATAGATCAATGATACACAAGTACAAGTGAAAAATACGCAAGTCATAGCAATTATGCCAGCATTTTGGTTGCAATCAGTAAAAACAAATAATAAATAATCGACCTACTGATTTTGACCTTCTAGTGTAATATAATTTGTTGTTTTGTATCACAAACCATCGCCTAAAAATTTAGGTATCAGTACATGCTGTGGCATTTTCACACAACATGGTTATCATACGGACTTGCACGATACACACAAAATAAAGGTAAAATAAATTTCATAACACATTGCATACCTTAATCAGATCAGAAAATAATGCAAAAATTTTTTTTGTCATTGACGCCTAAATTCCAGAATTAATTTTTGTGAATCAGTCTTCATAGGGGCAGAACTAATTTTTGCTATTTCAATATTTTGTAATTCTTTATACAAAAGGTTACAGATCATCATTAAAAATATCAAAAGCATGATATGTTAATGGCTCCCCTTTGAATTCTCCTACTTCTTCCTTTTTTTACTAATCTTTTCCCCAGTTGGAATTTGGAATAGATATAATTTTAAAAAATGCAACTAGCTTTTACTTTTGCAGGATTTAATTTTGCGAATGGCTAGCCTCAAGTGTGTTTTTGGATTTTCGTTTAAAATTGAAAAAATAAGTTCTGTAAAATTGTTCTCCAACATTTTCTAAACAAAAAGATTTATGATCTGCAGGTTGATACATACCTGTTCCATGTTTTAAATGCGTTACTAGCTCGCTTGAATAAATATCCTTCCATAATTATAATGCTAGAAAAAGGTAAGATTTTTAATGGTAGAACAAGGCAGAAATCACACAAGGAACAAATAAAAATTAAACTTACTTTCTTTTTGTGGGAAGGCTTTGGTTTAAAATATTTTCAAATTCTAAATTCTAAGAAAAAAAGAGTTATTACTTGAATTTTATGCAATGAAAATTAATATTTACACATTACTTTCTTGAGTCTAACAATGAAATGAGAAAAGCTCTTTGAATTTAGAACTGACAACCCGAAAGAAAGCAGCTTCTAACACAGGCCACAAAATTTTGGGGTAACAAATGTCATTTATCTCGTCTTTACCCTAACTTTTAAATAGCGTGAACAATTTTTCTTTAGCCAAGAGTATTACCATTTCATGAAGAAATTTATTGGATTTACTTGTAACAGCCATTTTTTACAAATGGAATAAAAAAACCATTCCATCAGATTTTAAAGTTTGCTCTTTATAAATTTATGGACTTTTCTACATTTCGCAAAATACACGGTACAGAACCTTCCTTTGTATGGAATAACGTGTGTCTTTACACGGTACAGAACCTACTTTTGTATGAACTAACCTGTGTCTTTACACGGTACAGAACCTACTTTTGTATGGACTAACGTGTGTCTTTACACGGTACAGAACCTACTTTTGTATGGACTAACGTGTGTCTTTCATCCATCTCTTTATGATCTGATAAATATTCAGCTTGCAATTCTTCTAACTAAAGTTAGTAGAAATAATAACAACAACATTGCATTAAGCAATCGGTGTTATTAAGGTGACAATTGTTATAGCAGAAGTAAGCTTTTTCAAAAAGCTCTAAATGATGTAAATTCAGTAGAAGTCTCCAGCCAAATTCAAATGAAAGTCACTCTTGCAACTAGATAGCATTTTAAAAGACCTGTTTGGCAACAAAAAAAATCCCACCACATATAGGAAATTATTGGCCAATTAACTTAATTTCTAGTTTTTTTTCAGGAATAATAAATATGACAGGAATTAAAATATATTTTGCAGCTAATCTCTTCACTATTCAAAATTAAGTTGCAAGAATTACAGTGTACGTTTCGTGTTTCACTGGTTTTCCTGGATGATGACAGTCTGTTATATATATTCTGCCCATGCCTGCACTTAAATAACCATGAACGCAAGACACATGAAAATTTTTCTAAGCTACACACCTGTGTAGAAAGTTGTTTTTGGTATGTTTCAAATTTTGTAAGTGCCTCATATCCTTGTTTATGGTATGTAAAGTGACCATTTACAAACATTACGGTCTAAAAGAGAACCAAAGAAGAATTATTTCATACATAAGATGGGTAAATTAGTGGCTACATACATATTTTTACATAGCATATACGTTTATTCTAAACAAGTTTATTCCTCTGTCTGTGAGCAACAGCTGATTACGTGAATATATAGTTTTGTTTACCTGACTTAATATGTGAAATCTTCTCTTTGACTGTAAGCTATTTATCTGAATAAAACAGTAAAGTATAAAACACTACTACTTTCCATGTGAAGTTCACCCAGGTGTCAATATAGTTCAAATGTTATAACGTAAACATTTTTAAACAATAATATATTGCACAGGAATACAAGCATGTTGGTTTGCCAGATAGAAACATTATTTATTATTATCTCCTTTGGAAGCTTGTTTAAAGCTAAACGTTTAAGGGGGATTTATATAATACTACACTGGAAGAAAAACCTATTGTGTTGTCCTACAAAATACATAAATCTCAACTTGCTTGTCAAACCCAAATTCAAAACATACAATAATAATATAATAAACAACCTTTAAATGTCCAGGTAAAACCTATTAAATCGAAAAAAATATATATTTCATAAACAAAAACATTGTGAAAGCATGAAAGAAACTTACTAAATATGTATAATCTAATGCTGTATGATGAAAGCATGACTGAGTAGCCGTCAAAACATTTTCCGCCTATAGAGACAATAAGACAAAATAATGCATAAAGGGTTAAAAAACTAAAAAACAAATAAAATAGTACAGAAAATGAAGGGAGCAGAAGGAGAATCAAGTATTTTACTACAAAGTTTCTTACGGTTCTGTTCTTTTAAGTATAATTTTAGCCTGGCACTACTATCTAGTTTTTTAAAACCAAAGAAGACATACTAGCAATCATTTTAGACTGCAATTTTTTGTTTAACGAGAAAAAAAGGCTTGCCTCTTCAGCATCAGATGCTTTGCATGTCTTCAATAACTGGCTGTTTCGAATACATGCACTAAAAATAGAAAATGACAAAAACTACAAGTGACAATTACAGTTAAGGTATTGTCATCAAACATGAAAATAATACTGAGTAATACATATTGGTCATAAGTACATAATTTTCTATATAGTCTGTTATTTAGTTGACCTACAAAATTATAAATATTTTGCCTGCAAAATCTTTTTAAAGCACTTGTTTTTAGTATTCGTTTTCAAACTTCTTTTTACAATTACTAACTTTGTTCCCAACTCTCATTATAGATGTATAAACATTTTTTAATTTTTTTGCTGTCGAGTCCCAATTTCATGAAGCACAATTTGTTGGATTGTCAACATAAGCATAAAAGATCTCATTGCAATTGTATGTAAAAATTGTAGTTTCTAAAAAACAACTGAATTTCAACTGATATTTACTAACCTATCCAAATCGTCACTAATTTTGTCGAAAACCTTTTTTGTTTCTCGAACTTTCTTTATATCCCTTAAAATATAAAATAAAAAGTTTTTAATAAGATTTAGACTATTAGCACACGGTTCAGTTCAATAAAAAATAAATGTTCTTACTCCTTAATAAAATGATTTAAACTAATAGTAATGGATTTTTGGGTTTGTTCCAAGAAGACCTAAAACAGAATTATAACATACAAACATAAAATAAAAATAGTGCAGGCCTTCAAAAATTACAAATTTTAGGCCGATTTTTTAGTTCAAATAAACATTGATTAAACAAATTTATATTCAAAGTATACAGAAATATAACCTGAGACGGAAACTGCAATGGCAAAATCACTCAGGTCTACATATACGTAACCTTTCAAATTCATGTCTAGCATTTAATCAAAAACAATGCACCGGAAGTTGAACTCCTGTAGTTTAGTAAAATAAAAATGTCAGCATAAAAGGAAAACGATAAAAAATAGGTAAAATTAATTTAGAGCAAATCTCTAAATTATTACCTGCAAATAAAGTCCCTATATCTGTAGTAAGTAATCGCAATTTTTTTTACATATATATAACAGAATTATTTACAAAAAATTCAGTTACTCATACTTTCTTTTGCCACAAGTATAAATAAACAAGCACATACTATTAAAAATGTCTGCAATTCGCCAAGTACAGTATTTAATTTTTTCAAAGCTGTAGACACAAATGTATCCTCGTAAAACAATGTCGCCAAGCTATCAAAACTGTTAATAAGTGACCTAAAAAAATAAGATCAAAAGTGCTAAAATTATTACGTTGAATAGAAAAACATAAAAGCTCAACACAGGCAGAAATGTACGATAACTTGTTCTATATAAAAATTTTGCAATGGTTTTCTATCACCAATATATTTTTTGTAATCATGGTCATTTTAAAAATAGTTTATTATCAAGTGTTGCAATCAGTAAATAAAAACATGCAACATTTTTCGTCTTTTTGGATAATCCCTGCATTCCATGATAACAAATGACAATAAATACATCATAATGCTTAGATAGATGAACAATGAAAAAATGGATTGCTTTTTATTGCAGAATTCTAAATTATGAAAGCAATGAGGTACTTTTTACAAATCCATGCAATTTTTAAATTAAAACAAAATATATACTTAATGAGTTAATATTCAATTTAATGATTTTAACACAAAAATAATGCAACTGTTTCAACCTACCAAAAAAACTTACACAAAAATACACAAAATAAAATACTATTTAACTCTATAAAAGTCTGTTGTTACAAAGTCAGTATAGGCATTCTAATCTAAGAAATATAATAAAACAGATGCTAGAATGCGGTGTCACGGGATACTAATAATTATCCTCATTTAGAGGGCCAATTATTGATTATAAAATTATCCTGTGTGACATCCTTAATGTCTCAACTATGTGATATTTATGTATATATATACAAAACAAAAATCTTAAAAGTAAATGAAATAAAGAATGGAACAATAAGTGTATACATTAGGTGGAAATCCTTTTTTTTGGTGTGTTTTAAAAACAATCTTGCTTTCCTGATGTTCCCTCTATCTAGTAAAAGCTCCCTTTACTTCTAAGATTAGGAAGTGAAAATAATAGACTTTATGACACATAATATATACAGGAAATTTACCCCATAGCATGACTGTAGTGCTTTCCTGCATCCACCACTTGCGTAGAGATCTTTACAAGCTAAATGTAGAAAGAAAATAGAAAGACATGCAAACAATTAGCTGATAAAATGTGATTTAAAAAATCCAAAATTGTTCAAGTTGGTTTAAACTATTTTGACATGTATTTGACAAACAAGACTGCAAACAAGAAAAATTTATGAAGCAAATTATTTTTTACAAAGTATTTTTTTCATTTATGTCTTCTCCAATTTTGAACTTAAATAGTGAGTGGGTTGACCAATCCAACTGTAAATTAAGTTCCTTTCCCAAGCACGAGGTACATAATTAAAAAAGAAAATATCATTTCGGGCATACAACTTGATTATAAATAAAATAACCAGAAGCTTAATCATTGTGAAAATTAGAGGGATGCAAAACAATTCTGGTATTTTATTTAAAATTAAAAAGGCCTTTTCTTTGTTTTTAATGCTTAAATGCCTAAAATGCTGACTTGAGGGGGAGGTGAATTAATAAATACATACAAATAAACAAGGGTGTAAAACTAGTGAATATTCCTGAAAAGCATTTTCAAGGTTTAGCTACCCTAGAACGACACAAGGGTGATTCCAAGAAAAAGTCAACCTCAGCATGCAATTGTCACTTTAAGTAAACCTAACTCTTTTTTGGCTATGCAATCCTAAATTCTCAAAAATTATTCCTATTCTTTAAAAATAGACCATCAACGCTGGTTGTTATTTTTTAGATTTTCTAAATAGGTCTGTCAGAGCAATTTAGTCAAAAATTGAAACCACATGGGAGCTAAAAAAATAACTATGTTCCTCTTGAACATCTATCCACTTAGTACTTATTAGAAAACGGTAGAACATATCACAAGTTTATGTTAGTTGATCCTTACAGCCTTTTTAGTTCTCTGAGTTGTACGTCCGTCACAATGGATTTGCCCACAAGCTTTTAAGACTGTTGTAATAATCTCACATTTCAATAAATAATATACCTTTTCAAGATGGTTTTCCAGTTCTGTAATGGAGTGTTCATGGTCTTCTAATGTGCTTCTAAAACACAACAACCACAAAAGGGATCATTCCAAAAGCATTAAAACTTTTGCAGGAAGAAACCTTTCCGACATCAAAATCAATTTTGAGAAATTTTCCTTAGAATAAACTTTTGTGGATTTGACGAGGTTTAATAGTAAATTATTAGCCTAATATTTTGACTAAAATTTACAATATGTTGTAATTTTTTCTTTTAAATTTTCACATGCTTATTTCTTACTTTAAAGGAAGGATTTTCACAGTTGAGAAACTACTAAAGAAAATACTCAAATTTTTGCAAAATAATTATATAGAAATTAAGATTAAATTACAGGCCATTTCGTAAGATTTTAGGCAGGCCTGCGGTAGATCACACGCCTCAAAAATTCTGCGCGTGCGATCAAAAAATTTTTTTTACAAAAACATTTCCTTTACCCCTGTACACCGCACAGGGGCTGCTGTTTTGGCGTAAGGAACATACAAAGTGCAAGTTCCAACAATGTACGGCAAGGAATTTCAACCCAAATACGAAGAAGTCGTAAGCAGACTCGGTAATTAAACTTTGTTATTACTTGTGGGGCAAACAGATATTTAAATTAAATTAAATTACGGAAAGTCGAACGGCCGCTAATAATAATATATAATAAACCATAACAATTTAATAAATCATAAAAATTATTATCTAAAAGAATATTTCGTTATTAAAGAAGTTTTTTTTCTTAGTAATTATATTATCTTTTAGTTATTTCAACTTAAATAATGCTGAATTTCTTTTAAATTCTCCAAAAGGCGACCTTACAAAGATTAAAATATTGTTGCATTTTTTTATAAAATCATTAAAATGAAACTCGCAAAGCCTTAATATAGCCTGGTAGCTGGTAAATGGTAGCAATTAAATTCACATTATCAACATTTGGTAAAGACTGCTCACATGCGATCTATTGTGAGTTCAGTAAAAGAATGATCGTTTATTTTTAGGGTTCAGTGAAAGAATGATCGTTTATTTTTAAGGTTTATTTAATAAATTTTCTTTGTTATAAGTACAATAATTTTTAATTACAGCAACGCTAAACAAATCTGCATGTGTGTGGGGGCGTGCGCGTGCGATTGCACGCCTCTCACGAAATGGCCTGAAATTACCACAAAAGTCTCTTCTCGAGAAAGGTTACTCTTTATGAAATATATAATTTTTTAAAAACCTGTGTACATGCAAATTTAGGCATGCTCTAATATAAGCACAATGAACATACTTTAAGGATTTCTAATAAAGACAAACTTTTACAAAAAAGCCTAAATACTGACCTAAATTTTGGAGAGTCCTTCAGGCACTCAGCAAAATCTAACCACATTTTCATTATTGTGACGAATTAAAATCTTCCCACAAACATATATATCATTAATATATCATTGCCTGAAATAAAATTTAGACCACGCTAAATAGATTCAGGCAAAGTACATACATTAATTGGGAATTATCAGCACGAAAAAGGGAATTTTGCTGAAAACGTCACCTGAGTTCGCCCTAATCATTTTAGCACCCCCATGCATAATGACTGAATGGGACTTATTTTTGTTGGGTTAACTTCAGTCTTAACACACATATATACCCACATCCCTCAAAACTAAAATGTGTGGGAGTTTAAGTCATATTGGTAAAGGTTATACAGTGCTTTTCCGAGACAGCAGGACCCCTCTGAAGTAGCAGTTTATGTTTTCAAAATCATCTTGACAAGTTCTTAATTCATGTTTCTGATAAACCTTTACTGCGTCCTCGAAGAAGACAAAACTTATATGAGCTGAAATATTATCAAATGTATCAAAGGTAAGGTGAAATTGTAAAACTATAGCTAGGATGACAAAATATTGTACCACATAGTAATGCTAATAATAGCTGGTGAAGTAGAAGATAATCTATTTTATAATACCCATGCAAAATAGTACCGCCAGTAGCCGAGACGCGCACGATGTTGTATAAAAAGAACGGGCGAACCTTTTTCCAAGGGCCACTGACTAGTAATATATATTTTACTACGAAAACTTACACAATGGAATAAAGACAAAAACATGTAGCTAAAAATGTCTCTGAACAGTGAATTAGAACAGTTCTAGCTACCCAGCTAGGTAGCTCTCTACTGAGGTATATACCTACTGGTTTTGTTCAATGTTGGACTGTTCAATGTGTAGCTACAACAAACTTTCAGCATTTCAACCTTACTACTTAGACGCCAGTCTGTCGCTCTTTATGTTTGTTTTGTGACTCAGGTGTCAGCTGTCAGCTCCGATAAAAAAGTGCTTAGCTAGCTGACTGATAAGCTACAAAATTACAAGATGGCGAATAAAAGCTCCAACAAGGTAAGGTTATAGGGAAAAAAGGAAAGGGCAATCGTAAATCAAACAGCTTCAGGAAGTGGGAAGAGAGAAAATCAAATCACATTGCTTCGCTCTCATGACCTACTCCAAGCGATGTTGAAAACTATCTCGTGTTAACTAAATCTATTCGGTTAAAACATACAACGTAGGGCTATTTCGTACAAAGTTAGAAATGAGTAGGGAAGAGTGTCCCACACAAAGTCAAGCAAAATTGTCCGGCTTCCGTTATTCCATTCCGTTCCAGAATTTTTGCCGTGCGTCCTGCGTAGGTAGATAAATACCATCGCGCCGTCTAAAACAAAGTGGGCATTCTTAAGGTCGTTACTTTTAAGAAATAAATAAATTATTTACGGTGACGATAAACAAACAGAAACACATGGGAAGTTTCTTGATTAAGGTGGTTCTAAATTATAAAATATCAAATTCTCGTACTTTCAAAAATATTCCTTTTAGGTACCTTTAACAATGTAGAAAAGTGTAGTCTAGTTCATTTTATAAAAAAAGTCAGGATTTAAAAGCAGTACCATTAGTACTTGTCGTTTTGAAGTTTTAGTTCAAACACAATGTAAGGCATTTTTATTCTAGGGAAATTAAAAGTCTGCGTAACATATTATAACAAAAAAGGAACAAAAAATGTTAAATCTTAGACTGCTTCAGCTTAATTAAACTTTTTAACTTAATTAAACTTTTTAAGATTTGTAAAAATTCAAAAACAAAAGTTAGAAAGGGATCTTCCTCAGAATTTGTCAAATAAATTAGAGATGGAAGTCTTAAAAAAAGGAAGCAGACTTCCACAATGGTCTTGAAGATTAATATTCTACATCTTCGCAGCCCTAAATATTTTGCTTAACTCCGTGCGACCAAGGGAAATGTGAACCTACTTTTTTAAGGAGCCTTTCCAGTTTGGTGGCTGTGGTAATTTGTTGGTAGAGAAATTTTGACTGCATGTAAACAGAAGCAATGTGATTCCTGGCTTTAAAAAACTATGGCTTTAAAACTAACACAGAATCGTTTTTAATTAGTAAACCGCTCAAATAATACCCTCTTCCTCCCCAAAAAAGGGAACAGGCACATTTTCATCGTTTTTCATATTTTTCCAATCGACATTGGGTACAACAAGCCCTTGCAGGAGTCAAATATAGCATGACAAGTGCAATAATTAATAGATTTTTGGTGTGAGGTGTTAAGCAAGATGTAGTAGTAGTGCACAAATTCTTCGACTATTTAATGAGGATTTTTTTGTTTTATGTCACTTATGTGCTCCTCCTAATGTGTATTTGATCAAACTTTAAACTTTTACTTTCCTCTTCAGAGGAATACGGATGCAAAAAACTACTGTTTTTTGTTCTAAACGGTTTTTACAGGCCAAAAGAAAGTTTCAGTTTGTCCGTATTAACAATCACTTTGTTATTATTAAGCCAAATGCCGGCTTCTAAAATTTCCGACTCGACCTGCGAGACAAGGGTATTCAAGTTTATTTGAGTTAAAATATTTATTTATTTATTTTTTGCAAATAAGTGTTGATAATTTGAATTGATGACAATTTCGAGCGGCTAATATAAAAAAAAAGAAGGCGGGAACAGGAAACAACCCTGTGGTAGCACGAAAGCATCTTCATGAAGCAGATATAATACTGTGTCGTTAAAGTTTCAACTATATTTGACTCTTTCGTACTTGAGCAAGTCAAACGTGTCAGCTGTAATGCCATAACCTTTTTTATGATTTAGAATATAAAAAACTTCTTTAAAGTCAAAGAGCATAGTACAAAAAAATTTGTTGGTTACGTTTTATACGTTTCATTTACGTTTCATTTACGTTTCACGCCTTTGACATTCTAAGAGAGGGAGGCTTCCTGTCAGAATAATATAGACGTGGAAGAGCCTTGAAAACGAGGCTGGAGAGATCGACTGCTGCAGTTTTCATGAAAAAGAGCTGCCGAAATCAACACTGTTTTATTGCCACTTTTAAAAATAGGCGAGGCCCTTTTAATCTTTCAGCATTTAGGTTATATACATTATTCAGTGAACATTTTCATAAGAACGCCCTGTTACGTGTCGACTTCTCGAACACTTTTAATTCGTTATACAGAAAAGTTATGTCCCATCACATCAAATTCCTGGGTTCAGTTCTAGTAGTTTGGTAAAAATAAGAGTTATTTTTCTGAGGAAAAACACAAGGTGGTCCTTTCACTTATGTCCGCATACTCAATCGGGATTACGTTACTACTGGGTTTCATATGAGACAATAACGATGGAAAGCACACTTTGCGTATGCAGATAATATTTCTAGTGCTGAAAAGCTATATCAACTTAGAACGCGATGGAATAACTTTCTACACCATCCGTGCAAGTAGTCATGCGCGGTAACCTAGCCAGAATCCTGAAAAGAAAAACTTCCTTACTATCAAAATACCCTTCAGAGTAAATGAATATTTACCCACCATGGAAAACACTTACCTATCTTGTACATGATTGACAGATGGTGTATATTACGGTACAGTAATAGAGGAAGGATTAAGGAAGAACATATTTAACCCACACCAACCGGCTGTGAAAAGTTTTTCAAGCAACAACTAGTAAGGAAAGGAGAGTGACTCTAAAACAGTTTTGAGCAGAGTTGTAGATAGCTACTAGGTGGATTATAAGAAACTAATTTAGTTAGCTAAAATATGTAACCAATATTGTAGTTTATTTTGTAAAACTAGAAGTTTTATATGGATAGTAAATATACAAAAACTGTCGACATGTCGCAGAGGTCTACGCTAAGATTTCTAGATGTACTAAGCGGTCGGAATATGGCCTTTTTATCGTGTCACCCCTGATAT
Source organism: Hydractinia symbiolongicarpus (assembly GCF_029227915.1). Classification (NCBI taxonomy): domain Eukaryota; kingdom Metazoa; phylum Cnidaria; class Hydrozoa; order Anthoathecata; family Hydractiniidae; genus Hydractinia; species Hydractinia symbiolongicarpus. The sequence continues at coordinate 17,357,608 of NC_079875.1, read as the reverse complement.
CAAAAAGGCGAAATGAGGTTCTGGGAAAGGAGTTGCGTAGATTGAATTAACCGCAAAATAGATAGTAATGAGCCGAATAGTGCTAAGAAATATATGTACAAATTTAAACAACAATTGACAATAGGGATGCAAATATGAATTTTCAAAATACTCTAATGTTCTTCTTCATTATATTTTCTGAAATGGTCAGTGCATAGGAATTTATTTGCTACAGGTTTCGCGGGCCCCAATGATAAGTGATCCTCAGGCAGCTTAAACTGTACTTCAATAAAAATACTTCAATGTACGGTGATAAAAATGAAAAGAAATGTTACACTGGCTCAATACAACACATTTTAGTACATTTTACCAAGAGAAAGCACCTGTATAATCACTCATAATATTTTTCAATAGGTATTTACATTTCAGCACGAAACCTGCACTAACTTCTTCAGTTACTGACAACAATAGGAGCATCAAGAATCTGTGGCTTGAAAAACATTTTGGCGTTATTTTTACTTTTCCTATATCTAGAAATATAAACAAAACACATTGTTTTTACTCATTCTATAATGCTGACATCCCAAAATCACTCCCCCTTTCAAACATAATTTCCCAAATTTTGGTGTTAGCTACCACTTTTGTGAATATGCATTTCTCAATTATCTTCACACATAGCAATACGCTATTTCTATAAAAGAAATTTAACTGATTACCTCTCCTTTATTGCAAGACAAACATAAAAAATAAAGAAAAACAGTTCCTGGTTGATGTCAAGTTGTGCCTGGGATCTACAATCGTGCACAAAATTAATAAAACAAAGGCGATTTTTTCATTACCTAAACACGGTCCAAAATGTCTAGTTGATCATGTGAAAAATTAGAATATTTTCTGACGCTGAAGTGAATGTCTTGCAGGAAAAAATGGCATATTTTCTGCCAGGTTGGCAAACAGCATTAACCCGCCAATTCGCCGCAGTCGGTAGGCTGCGTAAGTGCTACTTTTAAAGATGCCTAGGTTAGGTGATTAGCGTTCAAAAGAAGCAAGTCGCACATTTTAACACAACCGCGTTACTGAATAATCCATGTTATGGTCCATAAGGTGCCTGAAAATTGAGAAACATGACCATAATGACCGTAATAACAATTAGCATTTAAGAGTCGATATGTAACCAAATAACCTAAGACCGTAAGTATTAAGTCTGCTGTTAGCATTAACAAGTTCAAGTTGGGTGAATCTAGTATAGAAATAACCTTTGTGACTACTTGTGGAAAGAAACATCGAAATTTGGAACGAATTTGACGATACGGTAAGGAATTTTTCAATATTCTTTTAATAAACACGTGACTATGACCAAACTTTCCGATAAGCAACAATCGTGAACATAGAAGATTCGTTGGCTATTGATTTTTTGTTAGTCGGAGCGTGCGTCACGGCACGGCTTAGTGAAGGACCTGCCTGACTTGATAGCTAAACCTGGATTTCTGACGAGTCAGCTTGATGCTAAACAAATTAGTCCTTGGTATTGTCTGAAGGTTCCGCACGTAATAAGAGTTAAATGTAACTTTTAGACGCAACTAGGAGCGATACTATGTTTATGTTATATATATCCAATCCCAACAACCTTCTCCGAAGATTTGCAGCCTTCTCAGAACGTTTTTTGTGTTTGTTTTGCAATATGATCCAGAAAATTCGAAAGTAATAAAGACCAATAACAATACAAAACGCTTTGCAGTTGCTCAACAACATCAACAACAACACTTCAAGAATACTTTTAATAGAACACACGGTTTTTCTCCTGCATTTTTTTTTTTAACCTTGGATTGACAACCAGTACTGAAAACATCTAGTTAGTGTGAGTTGCAAATGGTATGCATATTTGAAGAAAAAACAAGATTTAAGAGAAAGCGTAGTGAGCCTAAGTGATGAGTAACACATTTTGTTTTTATTTCAAAGCAGATGATCAATCTTGGTAATATTTATTACATGCTTGTCAAATGAAATTTCTGAAGATAATTTGGCGTGGATTTAATTAAAAGATTTTTCGGCGTGGTTAAATTGAATGACTTAAAAGTTTACAAGATTTGTGGTGTGAATTCATTTTGGGAATGATAACAAGCTATTAATTTTCCTAAAATCTGTTCCATATTTGGTGAATACAAAACGCTTTGCAGTTGCTCAACAACATCAACAACAACACTTCAAGAATACTTTTAATAGAACACACGGTTTTTCTCCTGCATTTTTTTTTTTAACCTTGGATTGACAACCAGTACTGAAAACATCTAGTTAGTGTGAGTTGCAAATGGTATGCATATTTGAAGAAAAAACAAGATTTAAGAGAAAGCGTAGTGAGCCTAAGTGATGAGTAACACATTTTGTTTTTATTTCAAAGCAGATGATCAATCTTGGTAATATTTATTACATGCTTGTCAAATGAAATTTCTGAAGATAATTTGGCGTGGATTTAATTAAAAGATTTTTCGGCGTGGTTAAATTGAATGACTTAAAAGTTTACAAGATTTGTGGTGTGAATTCATTTTGGGAATGATAACAAGCTATTAATTTTCCTAAAATCTGTTCCATATTTGGTGAAACGAAGAGCTGTGCGCAACACGGTATATTACGATATTCACTAGTCCACTTTTTCCTCTGTTAAAAGCGTGATATCCTCTTAAGCCGATCTGAATTTTTTCTCTGCTTTATTATCAAGGATTTTCTACGCCCATGATAATCAATTGCGCCCGTCTTTTAAAGGAACTGCGAATCTGTGTTATGATGGAAATAGAAAAATAAGGTTGTAAACAAACTAAAAGATGTCACACCTTGGTTCCCAGATTGGGGTATTAAAGGGGTGCACTGCCTTTTTCACTTCTTTGCTCACTTTAAAGTCCAATTTTGTCCAAGAACTAGGCAAAAACCAAGCATAGAAGGCTGGAAAGCCACTTACAGACTTGCGAAATCTATCCAATTGCGAAAGCCATTGTAATGCCTCCCAGAGTTAATAACATAAGGAAGTAATTTCCCCATATACAATTTTTCTTCGTCCCGTCCAATTCTCAGGTGTGGGAAGCCCGGTATTTCGTGATTACCGCATTTACAATATTTCTCGTTAATGTTTACTTTGTTTGTTATTTATCGATCTCTCTTGTTATTTATTTTTTGATTACTAACCTTTCGCTTAAAGCAAAATTCTAAAATGCGAATTCTAACTTAAAATCAGGTTACCTTACGCGGACTTTGTATAGCTAATTAATTTCTGTTTAAATGTAATATGCGATTATATCGAGCAAAGCAAAAAATGACTCAGCTTTTTATAACAAAGAGTACGCGCGTTACCCATAGCAACAACGATTTCCCACATGAAAAAGCAAAATGGTAGACACAGGTGAACAAACCACGAGGCACGGTAGCTCTGTTTATAAGACAAATGTATACACTGTCTGTATACCCTTTTTTATTCCACTCGTAGCAAAATTACATTCATAATCAGCATCAACATCGCCACATATTACAAAGATTTTAGAACCGCACATTGACATGGGAAAATAGGATAACAAATAACTCACTTGTTTTGGTTTACTTTTAGATTTTCAAAAGATTCTTCTTCTAAAAATTAGTTCTTTTAGTGTATAGCTAGCTAGCATATGGTCCTCCCTCACACCCGAGCAGAAAGCGGTATATGAAAGGCCTGTGTGTCTGATGAAGCCCTCGTTTCTTAGGTCATCCCTTTACCCACACAACATCCTTTCTCTACATACGATACTTCGAATCCTTCACTGGAGAGTAGGGACAGTCAATCAAAAAACATGGAAATTGAGAGCTGGGATGTTAAGTCAGAATATCCAAAACAAAACACACTTTTTCAAGACTAAATACAATACTTTAATCAGAAAAATTATAAGAGAAAACAGTTTTGTGATTTTTGGCCATTTTGAAGAAAACAATATTTTAAAAACGACCACTGACAAAAGTACAGACTTTCTAATTTTTCGATTAACGAAAATTTAACTAAAAAATTGAGTTTTTTTACTTTTTGTACATAACTAAATTAATTTAAGGCGTACTTAATCCTATTTACACCCGCATATCTGAAGGTGTTGTTGTTTGATTTAGACAAAACCTGACTTGTTCCAACGAAAAACTCGCTTTTGATGTTTTCTGCACATTACATTTATTAAAATTGGCATGCTGTCAAAAATGGTTATCAGCGCCTCTAAGAGCGCCTAAATTTAGGAACTCAGGAACAATGATTATAAGTAAACCATATCTACATTTTATCAAATCGGTCTTAAACATACCATACCAAGTTTCAAGTCATTATTTAAGACTCCAGGATTGCAGGTTTTTAACTATTACAGAAAGGGACAGTTTGAGACCGCCAAAACTAAAATGGCCATCGGGATTACCGATTGTTCTAAGACGATAAATGGTATTTACATCTGCAAACTTTCAAATTCAGTAACACCTTAACAACGAGGTGCCAATAAAAATAGTAGGGAAGACACTTAGAGTCTAATTTAAGAGTGAGGGCTTATTTATTCGAGTCATAAGACATACTTTGATTTGGAGATAATACAATAAAATGAAATATACATTGATCCAAGGTAACAAAAATAACTTAATTAATTAGAGGCATTCTAATTCCAAATTTAAAACGTATAATTAACTTATAAACAGATTATGTGAGACTGGGGGCTTATTTATTGGAATGGAATATATTCTCAGATGATGCTTATCATAAAATGGAGCTTGTTCAGTCATACACGGTGTTACATATATTGTTCCTTTACAAGGTTTATCAAATTTTTTAAAAAAATGTTCTCCCTTGGTATATCTGCGAGATAGTGTCCTCAACTTGTCCTTAAACTTGTTTGTGCCACAGGTTTTGTGACTAGCTATAGCTAACTACATCATTAAAAATTCATGCTCAATCGAAAGCACTTAGGAGACGAGTTATGACAAATACTAATATAGCCCTAGAAAAACCGTGAGTACAAAGTTGATTCACCATAACCTTATTAGCTGCTAAATACGTGTTAATAGGTGGCCTTGTGGTTATGGTGTTTGCTTCGTAATCACAAGGTCCGTGGTTCGGTCCACAGCGCGGTCATGTTTAGCAAGTGCCTTTACCACCGCTACGGGTCAACCCATGCCATGTGAAGGAAATTGAGTAGGCTAGTCGGTGTATACCTGATGTAAACATTCAGAACACAGAGCCCACATTATTAGCAGTGTTTCCAACACTGAAGTGGCTTTAACCTGTATAAATATTCAGAATAATAAAAAGCTAAAATATTTAAACTTCGTTTATTATATATGTATTTCATATGACAAGTTATATTAAGTTTAAGTTATTGCTAATTAAATAAAGCTATGTAATTAATTTTTTTCTTATGCTGATATTTTCAAATTTATAATGTTCGCCTCTGATCACGTGACTGTATTTTTTGTTTTATTGAGTGATCTCCCGCTGCTGACATTAGCATACTGAGACTTCCATCGCTAAATATCATCGCATAGTATCCTTAAGAATATTCGTAATTTGCTCTTAGGGCATTTGCGCTATTCGAGGTTATCAACAGACAAAGAGCGGAATTAGCCCCGGCCCTAGGACCTTTTATCGCTTATTTTTGTCCCCGATTTTAAAAGTCGAAAAGGTGCCTTGTAGTCGGCGGTGGAGCAATGTAGACCACGCGGCAATTGATGTTCTTTTACCAAGAGAGGCCACGTGAAAAAAACTGGAATTTCCCTTTCTCTTTTGATTGACATAATTATTTTAATTTATACTAATATTTACAACCTCGATCCCAGGACACGTTGTCTCTTTTTGCATATCGGACGGCGAGACCTATTTTCGTCAGACCTATCAATAAGCGCAGCGCCGATGAGAGACAATAAGCCCTGGGAACGAGGTTGTAATATTTATTTAATAATGATTACAAAATAGTGACACTTTTACAACAATATTCATTTTGGAAAAAAGACGTGCTCGACGTGTAGATGTATGTAAACTTTTGTTATGAATGTTGGCTACGCAACTTATTATATTCAAAATTATTTGACATTATTGTTGTTGTAGATTTTAAATTTATAACTTTACAAACTAATATAATTTGATGGCGAGAGTTCCAAAATTTAAAAATGGCAGCATGTGGTAAACAAACAACAAATCAGAACGGAGAGGATTATCGACACAGAGTTTTATCGCATTTTTAATGTAGTTATAACTTTGCATATAGAATATATTTGCTATCTTTAAAGTTTGGAAATATCTTTTTAGGTAGTCAGATGGTTGTATACACATGCTTGCAAGCGTTAAATGACACGATAAGTTACCTATTGATACAGAAATTTAAGCAGCCTCTGAGCAGCCTTTGCTTACTTATATTACTTATAAGTAAACAAGGCTAACTTGCCACTTAGTAGCCCATTCGTGCCTACTATCACTTTGTTTTTTCTAAAGGGGAATTCCCAATAACTTCTGTGTGATTGTTGTTGTTGTGGTAACACGTATTGTCTTACAATAAACCTTGTGAATATTCCTTGGAAAAACAGCAGTGTAATTCTTTGCTTAGCCCATATATAACCGCATATTACCCTTAACATTGTAGTCATACTTCACGCCACCCAAAATTTTGTGCACTATTTTTATCCAGTTTAGGTCATACTCTGTATCTTTGCAATATTTCAACTTTTCAGTTTGTGTTTAGTCAGGAATCATTAAAACCACTACACGCTATATGGTTAGTATCACAACCCCCTTTTACATGCTAATGTGATTTATAAAATAAGAGATTAGTAGTTGATGGTCTAAGGTATAATAGGTATTCTGAGCATTATTAGTTGAGACACACAGCATAATTTGTTTTACCGCTAAGAAACCGGAATAGTTACTCAAGAGTTACTATGGGTCGTAAATGAATTTTCTGCAGTCAGAATATGACCGAGAGTTTTGATTGGTTAATTCTTTTGTCCTTTACTCACGTGATCATTATCAGAAAATCCTTTGTTTGAGCACGAATGGATCACTAACCCGAGCAAATATACTAGTACATTATAAAACGGTGCTGGTTTGTGTTTATTTAATTTGGGGTTTGCTCCTAGAATTTAGAATTTTAGGGATTTGCTTTGACACATTTGCCTCTAAGCTTTCGTTTAAGAGAAACCAAATGTTGATATCCTCGAAGAAAGCTTAGTTAATTGGACTAGGGTATTCTGGGTATTCTAGGTATTCTAGGCTTCTTATAAAGAAGATGTCTTGATTTATCATAGGTTTAAATAAGTAAAGTAAGATTTACCACTACAACTACAAGTATGGTAAACTTCTTTGGAAGGAGACTAAAGAAGGTAATACTATTTTTCACTCTGTTATACTCAAAACTGATTAACGGCTATAACAAATTCCAGTGATTTAACTGGGTGGGCTTTGTATCCACATACTGCTACCCCTAAAAGATCTAATTTCCGCGAATTCCTCACAACATACAAAGTGCTCTTAGAGATGCGAAAATTCGAGGGATTTTAAAGTATTGTATCGGTAAAAAAGGGGACATAAAAACAGCTGGTTAGAATGTTTATTAAAAAAAATTGATCGTATCTAATGTTTTTTAGGACAATGCCAAACTTAGAGAAGAGAATCAAAAATTAAAGAATGAGCTTAATGTAGCCAAAAAGGTATTGTATATCATATTGATGTATTTTTCTTCAGCGCTTTTACCTTTCCACATAACTATGGTTAAAACCACATTATAAGCTTTATGTAAAAAAGATGAATATACGTACTTTTTCTTTACAATGTGGCATTCAATGCTTCGCTAGTTGTTTCAAGCTTAATTTCTGCATAAAACATAATTCCTGGTGTTTAAAGTTTTTAGCATATATGTTTCTGTGTAATTTGCCAATTCTATTTGTAGAAACAAAAACAAATGGAAAATTTAATTGCACAAGTCAGTAAGTAAACAAATTTCTTTAATACTTGTTTTACGAGTCGTCCAACTGTGGAAATCTCCACGTGCTCATCCGGAATTTAAAATCGTTCGTCACAACAAAGTGGATAAAAATATATCGCATTTGCTCTTTTTTGGATTGTGTATTTAATATAGAGACTTTTTTAATATGTTTAGCTTATAAATCTTTTTATCGCGCATGTAAAAGTCCCATCGTGTCCCATTACAAAAATAAATTTTAACAACACATAAAAATAGTCCCTGTGGACACAAATATTGTTGCTGAGCAACACAGGGACAAAATAGATTTATTTTCATTTGTTGCAGGGACAATTTTGTTGCAGAGAGAAGTTTTGTGCTGCCAACAATTTTTTGAAATGTTTCATTGTGTCGCCCGCCTTTGAAGTTTGTTTCAACATATTTTCTATTAACCAAATAAAATTACCCATAAAATCTTTACCTTCAGTATGCGATTCTTTCATTCGTTGTAAAGAGACTCAAAAAAAGTTGAGCGCTTGCCCTTATTTGATGATACCAACTTTTGATGGTACATTCTTCCGCCAGGGGCCTTCTATCACGTTTCCAGATTCATCTTTTTTGCTGGTTTTTGTAGTGGCTACACACGTAACATTTTCAGGCGCATTGAATGAAACACTTCCCGTTACATGCGCATGAAAAAAGCCCCTTGTGTCGCCCTAGCTTAAACATCATGCTAATTTAGCGAAGTCTTAAATTAAATTCGCCGAATTTAATCCAACGCTCAAAATCCAAATTTTTTAATCAACACATTTAAGTTAAAACTTTAAACCTAAATTAACTCGAACTCTAACATACTTCATAAAAATTGAATTTAGGAGAAAATGATATCAAACAGAAAAAAGCTACTGCTTCAAGGTTTCCCGGACGAAAAATGCGGCCATCACGTAGTTTTGACGAGATCCGAGTTATGCAACGGGCAGTCGTGTCCCAGATTGAGGAGGTAAAGAAAACAAAACTGTTGTAACCCAAATTATATTGATTAATTGTTAAAACATATTGTTTTCCTAAAGGTCGACGAACTGCTATTTTGTAGTGAAGATTCTCCATCCCGATTTCCACAGCAGCTGCCTAGACCACGATTTTATCGAGACCAAGAGGTAAAGTTCCCTATCTGTAAAATAACGACTTTAAGTTAGCAACAGTTTGATAAATCAATTATTCACCTTTAAAAGACACACTTTCCTTAAATAATTACCCAACTTCATTATTATTATTAAAATTATTTACACAGGATAGCCTCTCAGTCCCTACTGGTACTGCTATCAACGAGGGTGCTGCGAAGGGGGTCCTAGTGCATTTAAAGCTTCCCTTTGAGCTGTGAAAGTAATGCAAGCACAGCAATCGGTCAACTAGACAACCGCCTAAGATATTAAACCTATTCTCACGCTGAGCGTTAAGCAGAAAGGATAGATTTACAATTTTATAGTGTCTGGCATGACTCGGCCGAGGATTGAACCCAAGACCTTCCGTATCAGGAGCGAACTCTTTACCACAAGGCTACTACTCAGCTAAGAAGCGTCCTTCACAAGTAAACGCTATTCCAAAATAAATCTCTTTTTAAAAAGCGACATCCTGAGATAAGTAAGAGCTTGGAAAATATCATTTCGGGCATACAACTTGATTATAAATAAAATAACTAAAAGCTTAATCATTGTGAAAATTAGAGGGATGTAAAACGATTTTTTTTAAAAACTATACATCGTCTACACATTCCAGTAGACATCACCAGAGTGTATATTTTTCACAAATTAAAAATTAAAGTGTTACAGTAAGTAAGCGTTTCTATGGATACATATATAATATATAAAAACAGTAATAAAAAATAACGACCTAATTCAACAATTTCAATGGCACTGCTTGTTCTTGAACATTCAAGGTTGGTTTAACGTGCTTACTATGTAATGCTTCTGCCAAATTTCTTTTGAATTTATTGTTTCTATAGCCACCAGATAGAATTTCAAAATCGTCTATGGTGACACTTTGGTGGCCAGATTTCTGTGCATGTTCAACCAAATGTGACTTTTTATCACGTCCATGGTGGTCCGTCATTATTTACTAACGTTTCTTTAGACTTCACAATTGACATTATTCTTAAACGAATTTACACCAACAAGGAAATTAAGACGAATATACCTAAACAACAAATGAAAGAACTTCTCATACTTTCCACAAAAAATATTCATTTTAGCTATAATAGCGAAATTTATATACAAACTGATGATGTTGCAATGGGATCGCCGTTAGGCCCAGTCCTTGCAGGTATATTCATGGTTCAGTTAGAAAGAACAATTCTACCATCCTTAAAAGATCAAATGAGCCCATGGAGAAGGTATGTTGACGACACTATTGCGTACATAAAAGTAGGTTCAATAGATTTTGTTATGTCGAAATTGAACAATTTCCATAACAACATTAAATTCACATATGAAACAGAGCAGAATGGTACTATTGCTTTCTTGGGTGTACTTGTAATAAGGAAAGAATTTGGAATCCAAACCACAGTATATCGTAAAAGTACTAATAACAATATATATCTTCATTAGCAGTCGTTTGCACCAACCACATGGAAAAGAGGTACATTACAAACCTTAGTGTCTAGAGCCTTCAAAGAATGTTCCAACGAAAAGCATTTACAAAAAGAAGTTCTACACCTTAAGAAAGTGTTTAGAGACATAAATGGCTATCCAAAATGGGTTATTGAACAAACATTTGAAAAGGCTAAACATTTGAACACAGCAGTACAGCCAACTCAACACACAGTATCAAATACTGATATAGAAGAGCATTTTTTGAAGTTACCATATAAAGGAAAATTGGGAGAAACGACTATGAAGTCATTACGTAACACTTTAAAAAATGTTATATCTGCAAACAATACGTGCAAAATTATCTACACAGGAACAAAACTAAGTTCGAAATTCAATGTTAAAGATAAGATTGAGAAAAAAACACAAACATGACATGATATGTAGGGCCACATGTCCTGATCGAAATTGTGAATTTACGTATATAGGAGAAGTAGGTAGAAGATTTGCAGAACGTATCGCGGACCACCAAGGACGTGATAAAAAGTCACATTTGGTTGAACATGCACAGAAATCTGGCCACCAAAGTGTCACCATAGACGATTTTGTAATTCTATCTGGTGGCTATAGAAACAACAAATTCAAAAGAAAGTTGGCGGAAACATTACATATTAAGCACGTTAAACCAACCTTGAATGTTCAAGAACAATCAGTACCATTGAAATTGTTGAATTAGGTCATTATTTTTTATTACTGTTTTTATATAATATATATGTATCCATAGAAACGCTTACTAACTTTTAATTTGTAAAAAATTACACTCTGATGATGTCTACTAGAATGTGTAGACGAATTATAGTTTTTTAAGAAAATCGTCTTAAATCCCTCTGATTTCCACAATGATTAAGCTTCTGGTTATTTTATTTATAATCAAGTAAGAGCTTATTTTTTAATTTAAAGATTTTATGAAAACAAGTATCTCGTGCAAAGGAGAATGTAATTAGAGAATGTAATGCGCAGTTGCTACAGGCATTCGCAAAAAAAAATTACCCTAAAAAAATGCTATTTTTATTTGTTTAAAAGGAGAAAACTATGCGAATAGTGTCCTTGCACGAATATCTTCAACCGCCAACTTAGCAAAAACAAGTTTACGTTCAAATGACTGGAGCTTAATTGATACACTATGACACTCTGTAGGCTAAACAAACATATGAATTATCCAAACAAACAAAAGTTTTGTTAAATGAAATTCCCTTTTGAACATGAAATTTCACAGTACCTTAAAACTTGTTGCTAAAGGTTAATGTCTGTCTACTTATTTCACAGATGCGGGCATTGGATGGTTATAACAACACATGGTTACCATATACAGGCGAAAATTTTGGTTCGGTTGATGCCAAAAGCATTGGTATTGAGGTAAGTACGACTTTATCTCCATGTTAAGAGAAAATAAACTAAACTCAAAAATAAAGGTAACTAGTTAATGCTCAAGAGCTCAGCCGTTCATGTCCACCAGAAACACCAGAGGAAGATATCCTTCTTGTATCTTCGTCCGAAGTACCGGACCAAGATATGTAATTTGCTTCTTCTTTAGAAATACTTGAACAGGATAAATGCTTTGTACGTATTTAGTTTGTATGCTCTTCAAGAAAATAGAACAAGAAGTGCTTTGTATCTACTTTGGAAATGCCGGACCCAGGGGCGGATCTAGGGTTAGGCAGCCTAGGCAATTGCCTAAGCCTAATTTTGTGGCCGTAGAAAAAACATTCTATAGATAGAATAATCCATAAAAAACAGAATTATTTTGGTATGACGATGCGGCGTTTTTTTCAGTTTTTTTATCAATGATATTTTACTCAAAAGCAAACCCGGGACTATCTTAGGCAAAAATGTCGATTCGCCTAAAACGACCGCGGGTTATAAGGTTTCGAATGAATGAAAATCACAGATGGAAGAAAAAACGCATAAAAAGCCCGCGGGTTTTCAAGTTCCAATGAATGAAATTTTGAAATGGGAAGAAAAAACGCCTGAAACGTCCGTGGGTTTTTAAGTTTAAACGCCTAAAACGACCACGGTTACATGGACGACAATGGAGTGCATCTTATTCAACATGGTTTAGCTGGGTCAGAAGCACCACAAGTGGCTAGAATAAATCAAAGCAATTGTATTCTAGCTAAGTTAGATGAAGAAGTTTTGAGTTTGGAAACCCTTTTAGATATTAAAAGGATTGGAAATGCTGGAGGGAAGTATTGTTGCCACGTGCACCGTGTTGTTGTCTTAAACCAAACCATCCTGCCTCTGCAAAAGACAATAAATACATTGCTTTAAAGTAAGTAATACTTCATATATTTTAGTTTTTACTGCTGCTGCATTTAAGGCACTTTTGTGTCAAGAACTATTCTTAAAAGTGGTAAAGCACCAGATGTTCTTACAAAACGTGTGATTTAAAAAATCTCTTTCTTATCAAAACAAAAGGTTTTAACTTAACCTCGATCAAATGGATTGTTCGTTTACTAAAGCCCAATGCTAAACGAGGTAACTGAGGCAATTTATGTAAACACTGTCTTGGCCGTCAAAAAATGTTTGGAGGTGTATGTTAAGTTTGGTATAGAGTATTGCTAAGCTGCATGTGTATTAGTTGAAATTTTGTTAGTTTTTTGTTTATTGTCTTAAGGTCACAGGCTTTGTGTAGCCGTTTATGCAACTTTGTATCTTTGTGTCTGTGTGGAAAAGGAATAATTCTTGTAAGATAGCTAAGGGTCAGCTCTTTCATAAACGCAAAGGTGTAAGATAAATGTAAATAGGTCTGTAAATCCCCTTTCCCTGGGAATTTTAAACGTCAAAGGATTCTACCTCGCCCCAATGCAAATTTACATTTAGCATATACTTTTCAATTGTGAGTGTCCCTAAGAACTTTGACTTTGTTGGAACTTTTAAACAGTAGATTTTATATACAACATCCCACTGCTCATTTTAAAAACTTTTAAGAGCACAAGGAGATCCTTAACTTTCCCATGCTGCTTTTAATGATGATAAAATTGCTAAAAACAAAAGAAGGAAACGATACCTAATCTAAGAATAGTACAAGTTTGTTGTATAATATTTCTTCTTTTTTGTTGAGCAATACAACATATATAATTTTGTTTTAGGAATAGATATATTGATGTCAGCCATGATGAATATTCTTCTGACAATGAAAATCACCATCAATTAAAGAACACAGGATATTCATTATAAAACCTTATAATATTGGAAAACTGTAAACAATGGATATATCTATATATCAAATGGATGGGTATGATATCAAAATAACTTGTACTGATAGGAATGATTTTCACGTAAAATGATACAGATCGAAACAAGAATTGCATGTTAAAGAACGTTCTGCTTCATACTGCAAACCAATGAAAATGTCATGTTAACTTATGCTTATATGTAGAATGTGTATATATGTTGCTTTTTATATGAGAATCTTCAGAATTGACCTACTTACTAAAACTTTCTTAAAGATTTCAAAGTACTTTTAAACATAGTTGACAGGGGCATGTGAGGGCAAATAATATGCAGACATGTTAAATGTTCTGATGTTATTTTTCTGATTTCTAACTCTTTTCTGACTTAAACCTCACTTTTGGAACGATTTTAGCTTCTTTTTTAATAAAAACACAAAACGTCCGCTTTACCTCGTACAACGCCACAACCCTTGATTACTTTGCCAAAAAATATGTCAAATTTTGCCTAACCATAAAAAAATCCTAGATCCGCCCCTGGGACCAATATGTATAATTTGCATGCGCACACAGAATGCTAGACTTGGATACTTATACGTTGCGAAAAATTCAAAAGATTGTTTGTACCCCTTTCTTTAACACATCACAAACGTTCGCAAATCCACGCTTCGCAGAATTTTTTCGCGAAGGCAGGACTGCCTGCATCTCCTTCCTATTGTAAAATATCCGTAACGTGTGACAAGTTACTTGAAAAATTTATAAACAAAATGGTTTAATTTAAAGGACTATACTGTTGTAAAAATGCGTGCTTGTTAACCTTTATCCGATAAAAATATATTTTGCGAAATTGCTTAGACATAGGGAAATTGCTTACACCTTCACCCGCTTTGCGGAAAATGCCCTCGAAGCTTTCATTATCGGACCTAGAGTTAACATCTAAACCATTTTCATTTGAGGTCTTTGGAAAGGCAATAACAAAATTCTTAATAAAATTTACTAACTCATCATATTAAGGGAATTAGGGGGAATTTACTTTCTTGAAAAATCTTTTGAAACTAAAATTTCGCGAATTTTCCGAAAAAAGAATTTGATGACATTTTGTTTCTTATTTTATGCGGGGATTTTTAAAGCCTTTTATGCAGGAGGCATCATCACAATCCTGGACAAAATAAATGGCAAAACAGTGATGACAGCTGTGAATCCCCCCCCCCTTCCCCCTGTATCAGTGCTCTGACAGTGTTTTTGTTTGTAAAAAAAGCCTTGATATAGGGGGAAGGGGGGGGAGTAAACTTCAGTTGCTATACTTAACTGAATTTCTCTGAGTTTTGCCAATATATTTTGTCACTGATTGCAAATCTGAAATTTTCATATAAACATTGTTCTAGATGAATCAGAAGAAAAAATAGCGTGAATTGTCGTTCGAAATTGGCGAAAAAATAAACATTCGCAGAAATTAATTGGCAAACTTGGCAAATATCAAGTTTTAAAATAATTTTCGCAGGAAATTACTTTCCGACCAAATTTAATCCTTTAAGATATCGTATTACGCTGCTTTCATTAACAAATTACAACATAATATTACTTTCAACGTGTAAATATCCTTCTTTATAGGTGCCACACTTAGGTAGCAGGAGTTGTGCCATACCTGTGCCAAACTCAGGTACGTGTTCACGTAAATGTTTTATAACTCCATATGCGTCTTTGCTGGTGCTAAAGCTCTGATAAAAGTTCAAAAAACAATTGTAACTTACATCAAGGTGGGTGTTTAGTACAGGTAAACCAAGACACAATGACACAATTTTTGCGATGTCGGTGTAAACAAAAACACAGTTAAAAGTCCTTCATTACCCAGTTCAGCTAAAATAATCACTTACTAATTTTATTTTGCGGAAAAAGTTTTGTAAAATTATCTTTACAAAATTATTCGTAGGCAAAAAAATAAACCCTGTTGTCTAATTACATCAATAAACAGAAATTATTGAACGGAATTATTGGCTATGATATAATATAGATATTATCATGTCATAGACTCAAAAAAACTCTCTACTTCATGACATGATAATATTTATATTATTCAATGACATAAACTGAACAGATAAGTGATAATATTTTTAAAATGCATTTGGCTACTTTCACTTTTTAGCTATAACCCCAGCACAAGAAAAAATAATGTTAGCTATGATAAAAAAAAACCTTATACTAAAATTATTAAAAACATTAATCAATAAGGCTAGCTAGCTACCTAGCTGGCTTTATATAATCTTCCATCAAAATCAGTTTGTTTAAAATTTATATATGACAAGAAAACGTGAAAGAATATTTATTTTAACATTGCAATGAAAATATTACAAAAAAAGCCTTTATAAAAAGAAAAAAAAAAATGAAAGAACCAAAATGACCTTCGTTCGCGTTGTCTTGTCTTCAGCAGAAGAGTCAAAAAAACGTGACAATGGAATCCAATCGTTTCTTGTACCTGAAAATATCCTTCGTTTGGGTTGTTTGTCCCTGTGCTAGTGGGTCGTATATCGTGCGCTATTAACACCACTTTACGTTACGAACACAGAGACTAACTATTTTAATTTAATGAATCTGATTTGCTATGTATTTGCAAAGAGGCTTAAAAATTCCTTTAACCTCCTTGGTTTTTGTTATTATTGTTTTGTTATTTTCTTATCATTGCACAGATCCTGTTCATCGAAGATTCCTACCGGAGCCCTCACGTAAGTAGTATATCTTTAACAATTTTTTTTAACATTCTATAAGTCAGCTGCTTCTGTTTTCGTTTACGAGGCCAACTGTTTCGATTGGGAATTATTCCTTATTTCTCCGATTTCACACTAGCAAAATTTTGTCAAACATTGTAATTTTTTTTAAGAAAAAAATTGTTATGAACGCTGGCTAAATTTTTACTGGGTGGAGTGGGTGGAGGTGCAAAGCCAATGTCGTCTCTAGATTTTAAATTAGCTTTTTAGTCACATGCTGGAAAGCAAAAAAGAAGCACTGGAAAGCATAGTAACATTACAACTTTCATTGTTTTTAACCTCGTAGAAACATAACGTTCATTGTTTTAATCTCATAGATTGCAACTTTCATCGTTTTTACCCTCATAATATCATGACAATTATCATTGTTTTTCATCTGATAGTAACATTACAACTTTCATTGTTTTTTTTATCTCACAGTAACATTACAACTTTCGTTGTTCTTGATTACTTAATTCTTAGTAACGCCAAGCCAGCAGAGTTACATCAATATGAGAAAACCAATAGCAGGTAAGTGAAAAATTTGCATTTTATTAGAAAGCATTCATGATGTTTCTACTTATCTTGTTATATTTAATAACAACCTCTGCTTCCCCTGCTCGTGTAACTCGTTTAAAGAATCCCAGCTTCTTTTCCGGGTGCCTTTATATCTACTTATCAGTTTGTCCTACTTAGTCAACTAGTCATTTTGTCATATTGTAGAAGAACTACTATGTTTTTCACTAACATATTCCTTGGCAGTGAGTGGGATTCGATCCGCGGTCCCCAGAACTTGGAGCCGCAGACGAACCCACTATACTACGTGCGGCAATACGTAAGTGATGAACTCAGATAGTTAATCCGGATGGTGTGTATACATAGGTGAATATTTACCATAGCATATCCGTATTACATTCTAACAGAGAATGCATCACCCCGATCAAACCTCTGATCATGACGGGCGAGTATAATGCGTGTAAGCCATATTGTAGAAAATTATAATAATTTTGTAATTGTTCTATACTCTTTAAATAAGAATCTTAGAAGAATCAATGGTCGATGCATCACAATCCTTTTCCAACATCAACAACATCATCAAAAAATGTTGTTCTCAAATTTTTGCGAGGCTTTATCTTGTCGAATAAGCTCTTTACAAAATTTTCACGAGGATAATTTTCGCTAATTGGGCTTTTTCAAACTTTTCGCGAGTACTTATTTTTGCGAATACACCTTTCTCAAATTTCATAAATTATAAAAATATTCAGATAGAATATCAATGTATCATGACGAAACTGAAGTTTTTAGAGCAATATAATATTCTGGTTGAATTTTATTTAGATTTGAAGAAAATAAATATTTTGAACACGAGGCTAATTAGAAAGCTCAGTTATATGAAGGGTTTGACCAAAACTTTCAGTTCGCAATTGAGGCAATTAACGAACAGCAAATATTTACGAAATTAGGTAATTTGTTCCACCCTTTGCTAAGGAACTTAGGGATAAGAATTATTTTAGTTCCGACCTCTTTAACTTAGTTTGGGATAATTAGGAAATTCGCGAAAGGTCTATTTCGCCGAAATTCGCGAAAATTAATCCTTGTGAAAATTAATCCACTTAAGTTAGTCATTATGTCCCACTGAATCAAGCATTTTTTTAAAACAAAGTTTATGGTTGTTCCATACCTCTTGTAAAATTTCGCTGACATATTGGGTGTACATGAAGTATAGACACTTCTGAATATTATTGATTACGAAAGATATTAAAGGAAAACTATTTAACATTTGGTCTATTATTTGAGATAGTAACGTCAAATAGATAGATAGATGTGCATATTTTACATGGCTGGCCTCCCAAATTTCGAGGGATATGCCTTGTCCATTATTTCCACAAGGTGCGAGAGCCGCTAAACTACGACGCCACAAAACAATCCTGACTAAAATTGATACGGTTATTCCCCTGGTGAGCCGACTGTTAATACTCCAACCCAAAAAGAGGATATTCGAGTATAAATTTTACTCAATTGGGATTTGTTTTGGGATTTTTCACCTTGTCGTTTGGAAACTTGTATTTTTTTTATTCTTTTTAAAAATTCAGATTGATATACTCTATTTGTAGTAGAATAATTAAACACTGAAAAGTTGACGTGAGAAATCGTTCATACAAAGAAGTGATATGAAAACAACTTCGAAGTTTTATGTTCAATATCATTTAATTTTAAATAAATTGGATAACTTTTTCTCACCGGCAAGAACAGCTGTCCTGTCACCTTGCTTTTCATTAGGTAAAAAACTCACCACCTTTTCCTTTGTGCTTGTATTGTGCGATAATATCGCGATTAGAATGAGACTTTAATAACACAGTTTTCTATTTACAATAATCTTACATTTTTTTCGTCACAAACGAGGTGCGAAAAAGGTAGTAAATTCAATGTATGCGAAAAATTTAAAAGCACAAAAACTAAACTTACTGTACAAAAATCTTCCGAAAATGTTATGTTAGACAATTTTCTGTTTGTAGATTCGTTCGATGTCACTTATCGTGGAAATACCGATTTGATACAAAAAACAGTGAGGCAGTCAAGAGAGAAGCTCAAAGAAAGAGACAAACATGATCAAACACTCTTCCACTACACTGCAAGAAGAGAAAAAAATGACCTACTTCGATATTTGTTGCTATTGGACACAGACTTAACAGTGAACAATGTGGACACTTGGGGCAAAACAGCTTTACACTGGGCTTCGGAAATGGGGCATACTGAAACAGTGCGAATCTTGGTGAGTTTTGATGCAGATCAAACGATTTCTGATCACAATGGATGTTTACCATGTGATGTAATCTGCAGAGTTATGGGAAGCCATGCGGATAGAGAAGAAATACAAAGAATATTACAGCCCCAATACAGCACCTCCATTAATTCGTAAAAAGGCTAAATATACGTACATGTAAAATGTAAAAGTTGATCCATGCATGCAGTAAACTCACATGATGGAAAGAGTGTCTGTACGAGAAGAAAATGTTTGTGGTTTTCGGGTAAATTCGTAAAAGTTTTGTTCCCGCAAAAAGTATAGTCAATTTCAAGTTGTTTCATTTCCGCAAAATTTTCAAATTAGAAATTGTCGCTGAGAATTTCACTGGACAACACAAAATTCATAAAACTAATCAGGATTAGCTAACAGAAATTCTGCAAGATGCAACTGATTTTCCCCGGAAAAATTTTTTAATTTTGCGAAACAGCGGCAGTATTTTTCCCCAAAAATGCAAAAATCTACTAAAGTACTGAAAGAGCAGTAAAAACACCAGTTTAATAATTAACCTTTCACATCAATACCTAAAGGGAAGAAACTTTTACGGAAATTTCTTGCGCAAAATTTATATTTGTGATGTTGGAATCTATTAGCAAATATATGTTCTGTATGATTGCACTTTAAAAAGCAATCCGTAAGGGGGGGGGGGGAGGAGGGCTGAATCCGCCCCCCCCCCCCCCCGGACCGAATAGGGTTAATTTTTGCCAACCTTTCTTACTCGGTAATTATTTAGTTCAGGTTTCTCAACAAAACAGGGACTAAAATAACACATCAGGAAATACCAGTTTATATGAAATTTGCTTCTCTAAACTCTCCAGTGTTTTACCTGTTCGTCTGCGCCCGTAAAATACTCGTGTTTATTAGAAAGACTCTTCTTGTGTCCTCTTAATATTAAAGAACTTGCTTCGGAAACGCGATTTTCTAAGTTTTTAACAATTTAAAAAAAACAAAAAACAAAACCAAAAACCAAGCAACTTTAACTTTATACTCTCGAGTTGTTAGGTACGTATCATGAAATCTATCAAGTTCGTGACACCATTTCTTTATTTTTGTTTTTACCGCATATGTAACCCTTTTTGGCACTTTTCTCAACAGCTGTTAGTGGAACTAACAAACATATAGATAGCTGTGTTGGCTTTGTTGG
This sequence comes from Hydractinia symbiolongicarpus, assembly GCF_029227915.1. Classification (NCBI taxonomy): domain Eukaryota; kingdom Metazoa; phylum Cnidaria; class Hydrozoa; order Anthoathecata; family Hydractiniidae; genus Hydractinia; species Hydractinia symbiolongicarpus. The sequence goes on along the minus strand of NC_079875.1, from coordinate 17,337,198 downwards.
CTGTGTTGTAGGGATCGATACCATTGAGAAACAAAGGGGACATCGGTAGTTGTTTAGTGATCATAATTTTTCTATGAATCTTATATATACATAGATTAGTACTATATAGCTGTGTATTTTTTTTATTCGCAATGATAAAATTTTACTTTAAATAAAAACAAAATATAGCGGCAATAAAATACTAAGTTTTTTAAGTAAACTTTAAGATTTATAAGGACGGCTAAATTTGAGACAGACTGGGTGTACTTATGTGTTTTTTTGAAAAAGTTGTGAAACTTGATTTATTTTTTAAATAGATGGCGTTAAAGTCTTGTAACAAAACTATAAATACCTGAAAATTGTTCTAAAATAAGTTAATAATTCTAGACCTGTCAAAAGTTATCGGTTACGTAATGTTGTTTTTTTCACGCATGCCTAGTAGTTATTTTTCGCACCAGTGATCTAAACTTAGCATGAGAAAAACGTGGTTTGACCTTGTATTTTTTCATTAGTACAGAATATAATATAAAAAATGCAGTTCTCCTATAACAGGAGCAGGACGTTTTTTATAATTTCAATCTCACCTATGGTGAAAGAAACGCTGGTGCTGGAATTGAGATATAGTTTGGAGGTGGTGTGTGCATGAAAATTGTTAGTGGTAACATTAAAATGGATAATAGTGGTTTAATTACCATAAATTCAATGTTGGAATGGTTAATAGATGGTCCAATTGGAGCTGAAAGGACAGTCACGCTACATCACATCTTATGAAATTCCAATATGAGCTGAATCAAGATAAAACTGTCTAACGAATTAGCCAATTTTGGGTGATTTAGACAGGATTCGTATCGTAGAAAACGAATCGGTTATTTACGAAGTTAGCGATCGCATAGAACGTGGTCCATATTTGCTCAAATCACCGGTAAAGGAGCGACATTAATGAAACCGTTGAATTAAAAAGAAAATATGTGATGTATTTTAATGGAGCGATGTTGGGAATGTGTTCGCAATGTTATCTAGGTACATGCTTCATACAGAATTAATAAGAGAACACAAATCTTTGACAAAGAGTTGTCCTCGATAAATTAAAAGGAATTGACAGTTTAACGAAATATTATGCAAAGTGAATCGTTGACTCCACAGTTAAATTTAGATATGTCGATATTTTTAAAATAGCTACATATCCAATAAAGTATATTTACAGACCAGCGTCGATGTTGACCGTAGAAATGTTCTTTCTTTTCAAATATATAAAATGCTCCTGCAATAGTTCTTGTAGATTATTATTTGGAGCAATTTCTACTCGTGGTGAGAAATATGAAGAAGTATGTCTTAAATTTTTAAGAAAATTTAATACTTCATAACATGTTATTGACAGTAGAAATTATACCGATGTTAAAAAAATAAAAAATAAAACAACTTTTTTGATTTTATACAATGTGAACAAAGATACCTTTCACATATTAGTGTTTTGACATAAAAAAATTTAGTGACATCAATAAATTGTACAGAGTTACGTCGCGGGTGATGGGATGTGGTTAAAATCTACATAAATGCTGAATGCATATTGAATAATGCAATTTCAAAAAAGTATTTGATCATGAACTAAAAGGCGAGTTAAATTATCTATGAAGACAAAAAACGGTATAATTGGAAAACAAGGCAGAATTGCGAATGCAAATTTACCATATGAAATCCGATAATGTTATGTAGGTACCACAAAAAAAATTAATTGATATTAAATGTTACAGTGCAATGAGACACAATGGCGTGAAAGAAACACTTTTTATACCGCATTGCGTGCTTCTCGTATAGCGCAATAAAGCTACCATTTTGCGTGACAGATAGACAGACAGACAGGCAGACGTATATACGGGTATTATAATATAGATATTATTTAAAAAACCTTATTAGTTTAAAGAAACATTTAGAAGATCTAGCAAGACTTCAAAATTGTTTTGTTCTTGGTAATGTTTGAAGATATTTGAAGATATACAGAATATATTTTTTGTCATAATCGCAGTCTTAACGTACCTATAAACTAATTTCTTCTAAACATGGGGAACATGAATATTCTTACTGTTTCAACCACCACAGAAAAACGACATAAAATAAAATTCCATGCGAAATATATTTCAGCATTATGTTTCACGTGTAGCTACCAAAGCGAAATTTCTTGGAGATATATCCGGGTCGAAAACTGGAGTGAGAGTTGCATCCATACCTAACAAAGAACAGATAAGCATGTCCACATCCATGTCTGCATCCGATAAAAATCCACGGAATCATACGATAGAGAGCAGGTTGCCTAACACGTAATCACTGAGTGTGAGACTTTAAATGGTGTTCGTCAGTTAAAGCACATCAGGGTTCGGATTAGCCAGTGATATTGCCACAGTCAAACTGGAAAGATTGCTAAGCGCAGAAATAGTGTTCAGGGTAAAGGATGTGAGGCGTAAAGGTTGCTAGATCAGTTACTTAACTTTTGGTCCAATGACAAGCACCTTCCGAACTAACTATAGATTGCTTAAGAAGAGAAGAAACATGTATTGCGGCTGATTATCTTAAACTGATGCTTAAATTAAATCTATTTGATTTGTTAAACAAAAACAGTGAAAGAAATAATACTAGTAAATATAGTGACAAAAAAGTAAAAACACTAAATATTACAGGAGCAACTATGGTTATGGTATAAGATTGTAAACCCTATCACAAAACAAAATTTTTCCCCTCAATTTTCCCTCTTAATCTTGTAGATCTCCTAAAATTTCCCTTTTTAAAGTTTAGCTTTGCTAACAATCCTTCACAAACAATAAGTACCTTCTTCAAGCAGATACATGACTTTGTCAACCAGCGCTATACTTTCAATCACCGGACCAAGCAAAAGAACAAGAGAATGATAAATGGTGACGTTTTTCCACTGTGACAACAACGCTTCATAGTTGATATCTGTAATGAGAACGTCATAACAAGTAAATGTGAGCATTCCAGCAATTCATGCTTGTTAATAGTTTTAACTTTCGCATATACCATATACAGTGAACGTCATTAGATTACAAAAACGTCAGATATTCAAGAAGCTGCAGGGCGCATAATCGATGCACAACGGTAATGTGTAATCAACAGACAAATCAAAAGGTACCACAAATACACGGACTTTAAATTTGTACAGATATCCCTTTTTATGAATAATTTACTTTTTCGCAATTTTTTATTGCTATTTTTTAATAATACAAATACAAAATCCTATAATTACTAGCTATAAGTCGATCAATGACTGGCTTAACATGGAAAAGTCATGCTTTTATATGTCAAACTTAAAAATTTAGACATTTTCACCTATCGTACATTTTTCCTGCATTTTCGAACTCGCACTTTCTTAACAATCTCGAACCTTTTGTCCGGTTCATAGAGAGTTAGAGATAAAAAAGTAAAGAGGCTGTCTATACTTAAGTGTTACTAAATTATTTTCGGGGTTAATTTAGAAGCAACTGTAAGTGCTTATACCAAAGGAATACGAATAAAAATGGAAGGATTATTCACACATTGATCTAGAATTACAATATTTAACATATTTTAAGATGTGGTTCTTGTGTTCTCATAATTTTTGCCACGTGTATTCGCTTGAGTTTCGTGTAAGTAGCTTAAAAATTAACAGCCTGTTTTGTAGTCTTTTTAAAGTCAATCTTAATGTCAAAAATAACGTCATGTTTGGTCAACAAGCCTCTTCTCAAGATAATTGCATTTAAAGATTTTCTAATTTAATCATGCTGCACGGATATGACCTCACGGATATGAGCACTTTGAACTTGGGCTGTATGTAATGTTACCAAAACAATTGAAAAAGCCAGCCTGATCACCCTTTGAGGAACTTGTGTCGAAACGTCCCACGAACTCCCACGTGTCATTGTCACATGGAAGACATACTTGATTTTTCCTCATGTGTTTCTTTTAATAAGTAGACGATAAATTTAAACTGACAAAAATTGTGGGAAGTAGATCACCTCCTACAATTGGGTTTGATGATGTCATATGCTAAAAATGACCTGAAATACTAATCTACATAAACACAGCTTATATTTTCTAAATATCATCCCTTGGATGATCTGGCCACTAAAATACTGATTCTGACTAAAAACGATGGAGTGGGAGAGGTCTGTCATACTCCCTCTCATAAAGACACACAATGGGAAGCGACACTTATATCGTGGGGAAAATGCTCGGTCGTGCCTCTCATGTTTCTCTATTTTCAGTGGATTGTTAATTTAGATGAAGTGAAATATTTCTTTTGCAAAAAGCTTTCGCCAGTTAAACGTAATGTTGCAGAAATGCGTAATTTCACACCTTCCTGCACCACATCTAGAAGTTTTCATAGGCCGTGTTTGCTGTGCTCCTTACAAAATTGATAAAATAAACAAACAAACAAACAAAAACAACACTGCTATTTTTATTTAACGGGTGCACGGTTTTGAAATTTTTTAAATTAAATTTGCGGATATTAACAAACTTCTTATCTCAAAGATAATAGTTCATTGCAAATAACATAGCCATGCAATATGATACTATTTTTTCAAACGCAGAAGGTAAACCGCGTTCCGCAGTCTAGTTTTAATGTGGTTTTTACCAAATTGTTATTAGGCACACTTCATGAAGGTATGAACTCAAATCCTTAAAGTTAAAACCTACTAAAAATATAGAGAACGCGAGCGAAAAAAAATCAAGTATGTTGTCCATGGCGTAAATGACGCGTTCAATAATCAGGCTGACCAATTTTTGATTGACGCTGTCATAAATAAATAACAATATACACTTCTGTGCCAAACAGAGTGATCAACCTTGAATGCGTTGCAAAGATTTTCGCTAAGATTTATTTTCGCAAATTCAGCGAATTTTATAAATATTTGCGAAAATCCCCAAAAACGTCAAAATTATTAGAAATGACTTTTTTGGCTAAAATTAACTTCGCGTAACTTTTAAAAATCAAGAAAGGATTTTTTTTTCTTCTCTACTTTTCCTCTACAAATTATTTTGTTGTTGTTGTTGTTGTTGTTGTTGTTGTTGTTGTTATAAACACAATCGCCAGCCTCTGTTGTATGAGCATTAATGAAAGGTTACCCTATCTCAATAAAAGGCCCTGAAATAAATTAAAATTGCAAAAAAAAAAAAAATTACCAGATTCCTAAAACATTATTCGCAGCAAACCTTAAATGATTCATTTTTGATAAGAAATCTTGGCAAAATATCTCACCATGACGAATTCGTGTAAATTAATCTTGACAAAATGTATTTTGTTTAACCTTAAATGTAGGCGCAAACCGATTCACCGTTTGCGCATATTATCCAACAAGCTTAATCTTTACCTAAATAAATGTCCAGTCATTCGTTTATTCTCATTTAAACAAAGATGGCGACCGACATGACAGGTGGCAAATTTTGTAACACTTGTTTGATCGTAACATTCTTCTTATACACTTTCAAAAAAAAAAGGTTTTATTGAAATATTAGGGTTTTTCTTTTTAACTATTTCCTTCAAAGATTTTTTTGAGGAAGTCCAGAAATATCAAAAAAACAGAACAAAAATATACCTTTTAGTAAATTAGGATCAAAAACTTTATCCAATCGCTCGAACACTTTCTCTGCATATCTAAATTTAATAAGAGCAGTCACGGTAGACCTGAATTTTTTAACAACTCTTGTCAAGCATCAAGGTGAAAAGTGAGGCAGTTGCATCCAACAAGCGCATCAATTAACAATCAATAGTTTCACTTAGGCTAAAGCCGAAATTGCACTTTGATAGATCGGTGCGTCCACTAAGAACACAAATGCATAAACTTAAAATGACGGCGATTTAAGCAAATTCATTGGTTGAAATCATGAAATTACGTTATTATACACTGCAACGAATAATGTTGACTTTTAAAACGATCAGCACGTGCAAAAGCGCTCTTAAATATTGCGCAATATTAAGTACTTTAATGCGTGAACCTTAAACTGACGTGATAAAAAAATGAAGTGGAATTTCGCCTTTAATCATGTTCGCATGAGTATTTGAAGGGCGAAATAAAATCAACACCGAATTGAGTTTGATTTTGGCCAAAAACATGTAAACAAATATCAAGGATGGAGACTGAAATGAAACTTCTATTTCGCCCCGAATATTGAAGATTCGTGTACATACTGCCTAAAAGTGAACAATCTATTTTCTTTAGGAAATAGTTACAAGAACTAAATGCAGAATATTAGAATTGACTATCATGTTGAATCTTACATGTACAATAGATGTATAACAGATCACGATGCTGTAAAGAATAAAATTATATGACACATACTCAACAAAAGTCATGGAGGCTGCATTTTTTATCTTTTTACATCGTACAGGTGCCAGTACTAGACTAGGATCAACATGGCGGATAAAAACTTCCATGACTGCTCGATAACAGTGTAATTTCAGGTTGGGACTGTGATCTAAATATATAGTGATTAAAATTAATTAACAAACATGCCAGAAAAAATAGTAGTGCTTAAAAATCATTGAAAAGATCAAACATATTTTTTTTTGCAAAGTAGTGATTTTGTTAGTAAAATAAGTAAAAATATATATATTGTTTATTCTGTTGAAGTATAAAAGTAAAATAAATCGAGCAGGGATAATGTAAAAACATATTGTTTTCTAACAGTTTAAATTTTTTTCTATTCTTAAAGTTATCTCGACTCTTCACTCAAACGAAGAAATCAGACGATGTCCAAACGATGATTTAAAACGAGGAAGGTTCCCTACTTTCTTAAAATTAATGTTTGGGAAGAGAAAAAAACTATGAAATGACACCAACATTAACCATACATAACAGACGTGGTGTTGACGATCATCATTAAAATTTTTAAACACTTTTTAACAGTAATGTAAAAATAGATACTTTCCAGATGTTTTAATTCAAAATTACCTTCGCAGTGTTTGGAATAATCTTCTAAAATAACTTAACCCACACAGAAACAGAACAATTTAACAATAATAATAAGAAAAAAAACTAATTTCCGATAAAATCTTCTGCAAAAGCGTTCTTACTAAGAAGTTTCTTTGCATAATCCTCCACAAAATGACAAGCAGTTTCAAAACTTTTGTATTGCAATGGTTGGTATGGCAATCTCTTTAGGAATTTTGACAATGGAAATCCACAATCTGTTTCACCTTCTGTCCTGCCACATTTGAAATGGCAATTACATTGATTACAGCCTTGAGTGACGCCATCTTTGTTAAAATAATTTTTTAAGTAATTTGATGAAAGATTGTTCTTGAAATGTGAATTCAATACATTTTCTGATATAGTGGGATTGACAATACTGAATACTGAATTAGTCTCCTCATCATTCCTATTTTGTACATTTTTAATATTCTGATAAAAAGAGCTCAATGTAAACGAAGCCCTACAACCACAGGTTGAATTATTCGAATCCTCCTTTAAAGACATTCGAAAGTAACAACATGACACAGATACAATCCCACGTATCAATGGAGTGTTTTTAAACACTTTCAACATGGTGGAGGCTAAATCACCACAAGTGTGCAGCCCAACTAGAACGCAGTGTCTACTTCCATCCATGTTTTCGAGATGAGCCGGTGTGTCTATAACTTCTTCTTTCGTATCTGTGAAGTTATTAAGACTAATTTGTGCACCACCATTATTACCATAGACTAGTTTAACAAACTCCTCTGTTGATATGTCTGGTTCTATCTATACAAAATTAACATTTGTGAATAAACTATAGACGTGAACACGATTCCAATTTATTTTATTTTTTTGCTTAAATTTATCAGTAAATATTTTTTGACAATACAAATAATTCAAGGATTGAGTTTGTGACAAATAATATTTAAAAACGATTGACTGTGAACATTACCATTACAAAATGTACAGAGAAGCTATTTTACCCATCTTGCAATGTGTGTGACATCACCATATCCATTTGTCACTCCATCCTGAGTCAAAAAAAATTGTAAGAGGAAATTTATTATTGGTCTTGGTCAAGGACACACTAGAACTTTGCAGGATTTCTTTTTTTATCATAAAAATGTACATTGGTTAACTAACCATTCTATACCTTTTTATTCAGTCTTTTTAACTCTTCTTCAATTTCTCTAAATATAAAAACGTGTATGGTGCGCTAAAAATATTTCTTAAGTAATTAGAGAAAAAAAAAATAGTTTCAATAAAAAGTCAAGGTGAAAGTAATGAGACGCTAAAAACGAAGCTGATATTAAATTACACTTTCTCTAAAAAACAATGCCAAATTTAAACAATCGGGGAAGACCATGCGTAAGTAAGTAGGAGGAAGCTAATGAGAAAAAAGCAAGTGAGACTTTTATATTTTAGATAAACCTACTTGTCAAATTTTTCAGCAACCGGTAGTCTTTGACCAGCCATCTCTACAGCAACGACGTTCAAGCCATATTTGTAAGCCAGCATTCGTGATAAATGACCTAAACCTGAACCAACATCCTGTTCACGTAAAGCAAAACAAGGAGATAAATTTTCCACAAATATAAAGCAAAGTAATAGTATAGTAAAATATATTATTCTTTATAAATTAAAACAATATTACTTAAGAAAACAATTCTTCGCTTTCACGCTATACGAAGCATAGGATATGCATAAAAGTGTTTATTTTAAATACATAATTTCTTAAATGTCAAGCACAGTCATTTTCTAATGTAACTATTTTTTAAATGTTGTGTAAAAAAAATTGTTTGTAGCACTTCCCTTGAAAATCTGCTTGCATTTTTACATGCTAAAAGTTATTGTTTGCTCAAGTCCAGTAGGGTATGCTGATCTAGCACAGCCATGACAAAAATCAAAATAAAAAAACCCCAAGGATTATGTGAAAATCACTATTTATTAGCCCCTGGAATAATTCACATAAAATTGCTCTAAATACTTCCTACAATAGCAATTCAACATCCTTGTTAACAAGTTAGCATGCAGTAATGAAATTGCACCATTTCGCACAAGATAGACAAGCGCTACTAATACAGAGATTCCTACCACGACATTGGTTGTTTTTGTTTCTTTGCAAACAGTATTTATAACCTAAACAGTTAAAAAGAGTATATTGTAGGAAAGGCTATAGACAAAACATGAAGTATATAAATACTTCGCTTTGTAAATATAACATTGAGAATTCATAACACCTTTACTCTGATCATACAAGCTGCACCGTCTTTATATTTCATTTAGTTACTGATTTGCAGGAAGAATCTATACTCTTACTCTTTTTTCTATTAGAATGGTATATATATATTATAATTTACACTTAATTTACACTAATACCTGAGGTAAAACAGACAATTCATGCCTCTTTTTTGGTTTGATATGTTTTTTAAACATCATGGAAAGATCTTCGTCTGGTTTGTAGTCACCGCTTTTACCAATAAACTTTTTTTGATTTCTATTCAGTGCCAGAGCATGACAGGCAGCAATAAAAGAGAGTAACGAAAGAGGCCAGACAAATCTAAAAAAAACATTTAAAAAAATATTATTTCACAGGCAGCATGAATAATGCTGGGGCAGAGTATTTTCTGTTGTGGGCTTCAGAAGGTAAGAAACTTCCAGCTTTTAATTCTAATTATTTGCAAGTTAAGGGCAAGCCAATAGCAGATGAACCAAGCAGAAACCTAACAATAACAATCAGAATCTCAATGATGAGAGTGAAGGTAATCATGAAAAGCAATAAAATTATTTTTGATACTTGTTCTAAATCTACAACAAATCAGAAGGGATATGCTGCAACATAGACATACACAAACTGTTATTCTCACAAAATATTGGATGGCACAACAAGGCATCAGAATGTACCACTCTAATAAAAATCATCAAACATTTAGAACCATTTAGAAAAAATCTACATATAGAACTTGACAAACAGACATTTTTTTGCTATTATTTTTTTACAGTTGTGCCTATATTTTAAAAGAATATTATTATTACATTTTTACTAATTGAAAAAAAAAGTATACCTAAACACTGCATTGTTGTTGTCATGCAAAATATTGTCTGCAACTTCTTCTAAAGTCACTTTTTTCAAGCATTCTCTCCAACTGTGTGGTAGCTTTTGCCATAAACCTTGAGTGAAGAATTCCTGGAAAAAAAACAGCACGTGTGAGCACTCAATTTGGCAAAAACAATTTAAGTGCAGATGTAATTTATATATTTCTTTAGCCTTTAAAAAAATTCAGAAATTTAATTTTCTTTGTTGACAAATTTTTGAATTTAAACCCGATTTTTTGTCACCTGCTACCATATCGATGGTGAACTTGGGCACTGCTGGATTGGGAATTTAATTCTCTTTCATATAGGGCTCTACACTGTTTAGTTAGTTTATATTAGGTTCTGCATTATTCACAACAGAAGTATTAAATTTTTAGACCTTACCATCCACATTTATAACTGGCCACTAAATTTTAGGTCTTAGACAGCTATTTAAATAGACACAACCCTTATGTCCTTTAAAAGCAAGTTACAGAACATCATGTAAAGATTAAAGAATAAAAATACTAGTACCAAATAGCATCATTCCATTTTTACAGCTATGATGTACTCTGACTGTGGTAGTAATTATAAAAATGTTTTCAGCAAAACGTTGCAACACTTGTTTTTGCTTGTGGAATTGGCAATTTAAATTGTCAAGTCAGATGGTCAGATGTAATCTTCAAATATGTGTTGATCCTTAGTACCAAGATGATTTTAGCAGGTAAGAGTTTGTTTTTGTTTTCCAAGGGGGTTAGAGCATTATTGGCCTAAAGCATTTTTACATTAGAAATGATGACACAGTAAAAATGTTTTACTACATTTGTATATTACGGTCAAAATAAAATTTAAAAACTTATATATATATTTATATTTATATATATATATATATATTTATATTTTATACTTATTTTTAAATTTGCTGATAAAACCAAATATGCCACTCATTTTCCTTAGAAAAGAATTGTTTCTTCTTTTAACATTTAATGAGGTTCAACCAGGTCAAATAGAATAAAAGTTGCCTGATGACCCACCCCTAGTTCGCTTTACTTTTGCGAATCAGGTTAACAATTGAATTCCTATGCGCTTTAAAAGATTGATGGTATTGAGCCTATTGGACCAGGTTTTTTGGTGGAGGGTGACGACTCAGCGGAAACGCCGCAAAAACCACAGGGCCTGTGGGGCGACCTCTGGGTTTTAAAAAAATCCAAAATTTCTTCCGGAGAAACCTGAATCAGCTAGAAATAACATTTTTCAAACATTTTTTATATCATTAATTCCATAGATACGCTGTACTAAAATCCCACAAATAATAAACTGAAATACAAGGACAAAATAGCAATGAGCTTGTGCGCATTACATTTTGGGTGTAATTCTGGAGGTTTCAGACAGGCCCAGGCTTTTTCAGACGGTTAAAGACGAAAACTTTGAAAAAAAACCTGAAAAGAAACGCCTGTTGCTGCCCTCACATATACAGCAATTTTGGCTAGCCAGCACCCTTGTGTTTCTGGCATTAAAAAACTTCCTTAAAAAGAAGTTATAAGAGGGTGCCACTAAGCCGCAAACACCTGCATATATAAGGGCAATTCAGGCAACTTTTAGAATTGAATTGGTGGTTGTCGTCCAAAATCGCTCGCACTTTTCCGGGCTCGCCCGGAACTTTTCCGAAATGCAATTCCTTGTGTAACATACCATGCAGACGATAGTTGGAGGAAGGAGCTTAAAGGAGTTAATAAGTTTATATGGATATAAGTTATTTATCAAGTATATAAATCTTATTACAAACTATCAAAAACAGTTATTTTAAGAACTTCGCTACCATCATAGTTAGCTAGTTTATTTTAATTGTTATAGTTGTTTGAATCATTAGTGTCTGTTATTCTTTTATTTTTTGGGCATTTTCGGTCTATGCGGGTTTATTCGGGCTAATATATACTTGAAATATTTTTCAAAACGCTGAACTCGCCCGAAAACTTCCCCACTTTTTAAGGTGAGTACGGGATCTTTCCCCAATCGGGTGAGTGTCCCCAGATTGAGTAAACCACTCGATCGAGTGATTCGGCACCAGCAGCAATTTTTTACAACCACCCGATTGAGTGAGTCATAACTGGCAGTAAATTTTTAGCTAGCTAAATACATAAACAAACCAAAGGTGCTTGGGAGAGACTTTCTTGCTAAGCACCTTGTCAGCTTAAGCTCTAGAGACAGCGAGCTAATTATGTTCAAGATATCAATATTTCTCTACTATACTTTGTGTCAGATATGATAAAAAATATGCACATTTTTCTCTATATAGCTTGCTATACTGGCTTCGTACTAAACTAACTTCAAGCACATGTTTATAAGACAACTAAAATGAGCTTCAGAGCCTCAACATGTGCAATCTAGACTGAAAATATGCACCATGTAGTCAATCCAACTCAAGAATTCATGAATAGCATCGAAACGGCACAGTGATTTTTTTTTAATCAGTGAATCGGCGCCAAATAAGTTTATGATTTAATGTAAACAAAAATTATTTATATTGCCCTTTTGGCCAGCAGCTTGCCCTTTTAAAAAGCAATTTTAAGCAAGAAAAATACTCCCCCAAGTCAGATAAGTCTCTCCCGATCAGGTGGTTGCGCACTCACTTGTTTGGGTGATTTACCCCGATCGGGGGACAGTCACACTATCGGGGAAAGATCCCGTACTGAAGGTGTATGCAGCTTCTTATCGACACCCTTGTGAAGTTACTACGCTTGGATATCGATTTCACAATGCCCTTAGATATCCAAGGTTTAAGGCCTGTTTCAAGTTGTCGTTTAGTGACTCTAACACTAGGTGCATTAAGATTAAGCAAGTTCTGGATCTTGGAATCAAAGATCTCAAAAAAGGCTTGGTCCTTCTTGGTTCTTAGGATAATTGCGAGCTATAGCTAAGATTTATTAAAACAAAACTACAAACACTGTTAAAAAATAAAACACTTACTGCTACATAAGAATTGGATAGCCATTTGAATTCTTTCATAAGCATAAAAGCTTCAGTCAAATATATTGAAAATTCACTAAGACAATCTGAACGGGAACGTTGCTTTCGGTTTTCACTGCTCTGTTCGGCCATCTTTGTGTTTATCCGATGCGAATTTTTACGGCCACCGAAGGTAGTCAAGATTTGCTACTCCAAGCAATGGCTTTTTTTTAGATCGATTTATCGATGTGATTATGTTTTCTGATCCAAGTACAATCCAATTTTTAAGTAACTGCGCCAGACGAAAACTTGTTTGCGACCCTTGATGGATATATGTCAAAGCCGATAGTGCTTACTTGATGGGCCTCGATATGTCAAAAAGGCAAAATTCCGTGGGGACGAAGTTACTTTTCGGGCTAAAAAGGCTTATCAGAATGCCCACTATGAATTCCATCATTGTACGTGAAGATCATTCTCGTCCCAGAGCTCTTTCAGATTAAAACCTCGAAAGTCGAGTTTATCTCAAAGAGCTCTGGGTCGAGAATGCGTGAACACATTTTTATATACTTTATATTCCTAACATTTATATCGTTAATTTTAATTAACCAAGTGTACTCTCGTATAAAATCTTATCCAGGACTTTACTAACCTCGTCCTTAGTCCTGGGTGGAGTGGCCAACAACAATCAAATTAATTAAAAAGGCAAAATGCCGTGCGAACGAGGCTGGGAGTTCATACGAGAGGCGAGTTTTTTTTTCTATTTTTATTTTTGCACTTTTGATTGACGTTCAAAAAAATTTATGTTTTCTTATCTCAAACTCGTCCGCAGCGCCTTTTGTCTCTTTTTTCCGTCTAGTAAAAAAAGGGACAAAAGGCGTTGGGGGACGAGTATGTTGTCTTATCTTCCTTCCTTCTTTTTATTAGTTTCATCGCCGAGATCCATAATTTTACGGACAAAAAAAAGAAAATAGAATTTAACTTGTTTCTTCTTATCTCTAACAGCGAGTCGTCTCAATATAAAAAGGAGACACATATACGCTAAAATGCAGTGTTTCAGAGAATAACAAAGAGGAATTTTGGAAAGAACTATTGTAATTAAAATGCAAAATATGACTGCTTTAATAATTAGGCCGTCTACAACTGCGACGGAAGTGCTACTGGTTAGCTTGCGTAAACTTCCTATATTTCGCAAACTCAAACTAATCAATTCGGGAAACATATTTTATTTTAAATATAAGAGTTTTTGTTTTTTTTATATTTTATTTTTTATTTTTTATTTTTTAGCTATTCCCAACTTCATTTTTTTTTTACACGATCGATGTTCATATAACATAATTGCAGGTTTCGAAATATAATCTGTGAATCATGGAGGTTTTATTCAATCTTATCCCCGGAGCTTTTTCCGCCATGATGTAAAAAACCTAAAAGATCCCTTTTGGTCACTTTTACGTCCTTATATAATCCTCTTAATTTAAATGTTTACGCCTAGTTTATCCTCGTTCCAAGCGCCTGTTGTCTCTTTTCTATAACCAGGACGGCGAGACAAACATATCGGCGTCACGAATTCAGAAAAGATACAAGATGCCCTGAGAACGAGGTGGGCCTAGTTTACATCAGGTATAATCTTCTCTTCGCGATTTATGGTTTTCTGTGCAGTTTTTTATTTAGTTTATGTAAAACGATGATTGTCAAGGTAACAATAAAACTAATATTTTTATATAAAAGTCATAAAAAATGAAATAAAATCGTTAATTAAGAGTCACTGATAATTAGACATAAAAAATTAATACAATGAATCAAGCTCCCGATTTTATTAAACCAAGTGCTGTTTTCGTATCTAGCAACAGATCAGCCACTCTCCTTCCTTTTTATATACATAATTTAATGAAATATGAAGATGTATACAAAAAGTGTTGAAAAGATGGAGTGCTTCTTTCCCAGTGGGTGCTAAAAGCAACAGTTTCACAATTCAAGGAGCTTTTTTTAGAAAAAAAAACTTCATTTTAAGTTTCTCTCTGAATATAAAAGTACGTTATAAATATATCGACAAGAAAATCCTGAGAAATGCTTCGAAACCCACGATTATCTGCGAGATACTTGCCCAAGTTGGTGGAAACGGGAAGACACACCCAAAGATCAGGGACATCAAGTCGCGCAAGCAATCGCTCAAACAATAATGACGTTTACGTCGAAATAAGTCGAGATGTTATGCAGTTATCGTACCCTGCTTTTCGATGCGGAGTCGACGTCGTTTTGTTTGACGAAAAACGAAAAAACAATCCGAGAGCACAACGAGGAATTACAATGAGAGGCTCCGAGTACTACGATCCCATTAACTCAGAGCGCACGCGATTGAGCCGGTACAACGAACTCAATAATGGTATGTGGGATATGAACGATCGTTACCGCAGGCATCAAGGTTACCCTGGTGGCAGTCTATATGACCGACGAGCTATTAGGTCTTATGAGAACTCCAGTGTGGATAGCAGAACAAAGGGCTCTGAAGATGGGACAAAAGTTAAGAAGCCACTGAGCCGTAGAGCTACCAATCTTGATGCTAACGCAGATATCTACGACCTAAACGCTGTTGGTCCATACGGTGACTACCCATACGATAACGGATACTATGGTAATCATTATGGTGGAAATCCCTACGGTCGTGGTTTAGATCCCTACGGCCGTTATGACGACAGCAACTATTTGCCTCGATTAAATGATCCGTATTATCAACAAGGCCCGTCATTCAGCCCATCTTTAAGTTAAACGAGTCAAATAACTGACTGTACTGAATTATTATCATGAACTGTTTTTATATCTGACTTTTTATTATAAATAAAGCATTGTTTCTTAGTGGATTATAAGCAACACTTTTCATCGTTTGAAATTGTGCAGAGATTTTCTTTAGTGCGTGGTAATTCGTGCGAATATGCTTTTCTGCCAATGGACTTCTTCTGTTAACACGTGCACCCCTTAACGAAGAACATGGGCGCTTGCGAGTTTATAACCTTTATGTTTTTTTTTTCTTTTTTAAAGATAAGCTGCAAATTTTTCACTCAATGAGGCTGCATAATCGCATAATTTGTAAGTTAGTTTACGAAGATTTTTAAAAAAGATTCAAATTTTCTTTATTATAATTATTCATTGACTGCGATTCCTGGAAAAAAGGTAATTAGCTGACCAGAAAACATATCAAAAGGACATTCCCTTCTAAAGGTAGATTTCCACGAGGGAAATTCGGCGGGCAGTGCATGCGCAATTTTAGTTGTTTCTATTCCAGTTACAGTTTAGTTCTTACCCTTTATGTAACAAAATATTTGTTCGTAAAAGTCAGTCAATTAATACGCGCTTTTCTTGTGGAAATCTCAATGAAATGAGTTCAAATAAAGTCTCCGAAAAAGGTGTTCACAATCTACATTTGTAAATCTAAGTCTTTTTTTGTCAACTCGTGTAAATCCACCTTAACATGCATTCATTCTTGTCTGAAATCAAGATTTGACAGTCAAACACAAAATCACGGGAAGAAGGGAATAAAAAACTCGCGTAAATAAAAATAAGTATAAGAATACATTAACTGTCTTCCATTTTATATACAACATTATTAAATATGATATAGGTTTAAAACAAAATAGATCACACACATCGAATTTGAAGTCGTGCTGAAAAAGATTTCAAATGTAGACGTATAGCTTATTTGATTAATTGTAGAGAACCGAAAATATGACGACACAGATGTCCAAGCAAATTTGCAAGTAAAAATGCGACGAAGTTAAGATATGGTGAAAAAAAATAGAATCTTAGTTTTCTGTCTCTGTAGGTTCACGTACCAAACTCAGTAGCTTGTCAAATTTCGCTATCTCGTTCTCCGGACCTTTCGCTCGTTCCTTAAAATTATAAGAAGTAGAATTATGAACTAAACCTCTGTAATCCTTAAATATCTGAAAACTAAAATTATTGAGTTACCATTGCCATAAATGGTTACAGAAGAAATATTTTTTTGCTTAGAAATGCTTAAACATAGATCTCAAAAAGCCACGTTTGTACAAAAAATGTCGTACAAAATCTTCGTAAGACAAAATTTTTGTTATTCTTTTAAAAATTTCATCACTTTTTCGGCATTCTTTTACTGATAAGGCGTGGCTTTTTTGAAGAAAAAAAATACTCACTTTCGGATGTAAAGCTTTTCTTAGATTTGGCGACAATTTCACTGATGTGACGTAGCCTCTAAAAATGGGACAAGGGAAACATGAAACATAGAAATCAGGATGGGTAATTTTAAGGTAAGCTGGATAATAAAGAATTTCTTGGACACAACAACAACAAGAATATGTGTAACAACAATGCATCGAACATATATCATCAGGTAGAAACTAACACAACCGTGAAAAAACCTCTGTTGAAGTTTCATATGAAGTGAGGATTGAATTAAAAGACGAATTGATGTATTATTTGGTGAGTCAATCCGTTCTACCAATGCAATGACTCCCGTAATGAGACTATGTTGATTACGCATTGAATAGCTAAGGATGTGTAACATAGTTTAAGCTTAATAATTTTTGTAAACTAACCAACTTGTCTAAATCAGGGTGGCCCCAGATTTAAAATTAAAAAACTTCAGGAGTTTTTAGGTGAATCTTGTTTTGGGCTCAAAAATCAGGAAAAAAAACGCATAATGTACATAACGTATTCTGGACCTTTAGTGAAAAATGATCTGCGAAAGGTTTCACAAAACAAGGTTAAAAATACAACAAAATTTATGCATTATTCGGCGAGTCTTCCGTTTTATTACTGTACGCATCGTGCGATTAAAATTGCGCATTGGATGACTGAGAATGTCGATTTTAACAGCTTTTAAAAAGAGAGGAATATTCTTTTCTTGTCGCTTAAGAGGCGTAAAGCACGGTTATGAACATATTTACGCTAATTGCTACCCAACTTTCTTAAACAAACTCCTGACTCGTTCCTTAACTTAAAGAATAAATATTCCAGTAACAAAATTCGAGTATATTAAACAAGATTATCCTCTCACCTGTCGTCACCTAAAATGGCGATGGGATGTACCGGGTTGAAAGAAATGTGTGTGAGTTTTGTCTTGCCTTTCTGTACAACTATAAGAAAAAGAACAGTTCATTTAAAAGCCTGTTTCTACCAAAACATTCCTAACCGCTATTGTTATTTTAATTCCTGGGTACAGATTGAACTGAGAAAATAAACCATGGCTGATTGAGCCGCTCCCAAGATGATGAAAAGTGCATGAAATTATTTCAAGTTCTGTTTTTGTCTCGCAAGCTAATCTCGTAACAATGCGTAAATATCACTCCCTCGGAAGGTGAAATTCCGCTAGATCAATTCGACAGATAGTTTCGACTTTCATTTCCTTCCTATACAAGAAATCAGGATTGATTTATGGTATGGAGTCATATAACCTGTTTGGGAAGCATTATTAAAAGTGTAACATTTAATACTGTAAAGGAATAAAAACAGATTTACATATCTCACTTAAAATCAAATTTACGTTTAAAATACCTTAATTTTACTAATTTTCGCGCGTAATAATTTTGGCGCAAGTTTATATAAACATAAATACCAAGGGTAAAAAGTAAAATTCTAGGTTTTAGACAAAGTACAAGCACTACAGCTACAAATAAAACATTTAACGTTTTTGTTGAGTTTGCGGCTATGATACTTTCCGATGTAAAGAAAAAAGGGAATGTCCAAATAGAATGGTCACATTTTTATAAATAAGAATACACCTTTCCCGAATTTTTTTCTTTGATGTGCCGCAGCTCTTTCTCAACTTTTTTTAAAGAAAATGAATGTAATTTTCGAAATCTTCACATAAAAATTGATCAATCGTGAAATTTTCATTTCACTACCTGCTACAACAGTTTTTTTAATTTTGTACTAATTAACCTTTACTCGAATATGAGGCTTATTAGTACAAGTCGAAAATTAAGAAGGTTTTGACCGTAACAATGATGCCACCAAAACAGCACTTTCCAATGTCGGATTAAGTTGAAAACTGATACACACACCAATTTATTGAAGCTGGATATGAAGTTAAGGTCAAAACATCAAAATTCCAAAATCTTAAAAAACATGTAATTCGGGAAACGTGTACTAGATAAAACTAAGAATCGAGAAAATTACAAACTATAAAAACAAAAAAATATAAAAAAGATAGAATGCCATACTCATTTGATCACATATCGGTTCGTATTTGTTTACGTTCAAATCATATACCACAATCTAAAACACAGAGAATATTTGATATTAAATTGCCAAATTTCCTTTAAAAAATTACAATCAGAATTTCTTATTTTCTTTCATAAAACTTCTAGCAATAGTACGCTATGCATTCTCGCAACTTATACATTGACAAACATGCTAGACGCAAATTTCTTCCATTTTTTTTCTCCAGTCCAGTTTAGGTTTTAGAATCAAGCTGCATGTACCCATTGTGAAAACATAATTGACTAGAAAAATAGCTTTGAAATACAGATATCAAATCATTTTCGTTAAGACCAATATGTAAGTATTTTCGTTTCTTCGTAACAGAAATAATGAAATAAAAATCTTTTTTTACCTTCCCTTCAGTTGTAACGGCTGCAAATACAGTAGATGAAAATGGTGCCCACGCCACATCACTAACAGCACTTCCCAAATCAAACGTGAAAATAGCATCTCTGTTAAAGAAGCGAAATAAAAACATACAAATAGAAAATTGATTAAAAAATGTGTTTTTCACTTTGTTATTTAATTCATTTATTCGAATTCTACAGAAACAGAATTCTATACAACAAAATAAATGTTAAGAAGTTAAATTCATAAAGCTGAACGATGAAAGGTATTAACAGCAACTCTACGCATTAATTATTACAACGTCAACTACATACGGACATGTATGGTCCCATATCTTGACAGTCCAATCAGCACTGCATGATATAAATATTTTCGAATGGAAATGGTTCCATCGCACAGCATAGACAGCCATGTGATGTGCCTGAAGAGAAAAAGAAACACTAAAATTAACCAACAGGTCAGAGGTAAAGAGGTCTTTTAAGTAAAAAAATACATTGACAGTACATACATTTACACATATATATATTTTCGTTTAAAACATTTTCATTCAAAGAAAGTCGGCGGTCTGCTTCTATATTAAATACCAATATAATTTCTCATACTACAGGGAGTAATATGATATACACAACTATTCATGACTTTTACCAACTTTGCCTACTTTTCTAAATTTTTCTTACCTAGTGACGGTTGAAGATTAAAAAGAAAAGCTACAATCTTTGCCAAAAGTGTTGAGACCCTATTCAAAATAACAATAACACAGATCTCCACGCCTACACCCCCAGTATAATTTGATTTCTGACGATAAAAGTATGCTGCTATGACCCTTTAACATTGTGTAATCGGGGGAAGGGGTTAAAATCATGTAATTCTGTTTTTATCGTTTTCTCTGAACTTTACGGTCAGTTTTGACATTTTTCCCAACTACTTTTGACAAGGATTGTAGCAGCAAGGTCAAAGATTAAACAACTTAAAAAGATCAATTTTACTAACATCATAAGAACACAAATATTTGCTCGAATACGCCTTTGAACATTTTTGGATTTTTCCTTCTTCTGTACCAACAATAAACAGATAGTCGATGGTTTTATGGAAATCTATGGCTGTTCCACACGCCAACGCAGAAAGTTGTGTACCCTCTGGTCCATCAGGTTGGATGTCGGTAATACGTAGTTGAATAACATCGGTATAATGAAGCTCGCTCTAAAATTTACAAAAGAGTAATTTTGATAGTAAAAACCCAGGTGTTTTTTCTCTGTAGGTGCAGACTATCCAATGTCATTAGAAACAATAGCACCTGTTTCGTTGAACACCTCAAAGTTCATCATAAATTTATGATCTTGCTTTACCACAAAAATAAAAAATAAAATGTTTGCTGCAGGAATTCGGGATGTTGAAGTTTAAATTCTTAAAAGGTTTTAAGTTCTTCTTAATTTTACTGTCGAAGATTTGTTTTTATAATTTCTTCTTGTAAAAAAAACGTTGTAGTACATAAATGGAAGTAATCACGCAAATTTCTATTAAATCAACTTGGTTGACCTTTAATCATCCATGAAAATGGAGTATTTTAATTGGTTCAAAATGTATTTTATTGCACAGATGACAAATGAATTTGAAATTTTTAGACTGTATATTAGTTGAGATGACAAATCTGGCAAATAGCTTTAAAAATATGTGCTGGCAAGCAGGTGGGTGGGTATTTTTTAATGGAAATACACCGTTATCAAAAATATTGTCTTTATTACCGGTAACGAAAACTACCTTTATAATCGTCCATAACACAACTCTTCCGTCTGACGAAACAGAATAAAAATTCAAATTGCCATCAAGATTGTCTGGTTGCCATCGCACCTATAATATAAAACAATCAGAACAACAGAACAATAATGGCGCATTTCAGATTAGTAATAAAGTTTGTACTTTCGTTGTTCCTCTTTTAATTCTGAATGAGAATCAAAAAAATTAAAAAAAAAAGAAATTTTCACAGGATTAATGCTACAAAACCTCAAAAAAAAAGTGTTTTCCTCACACACAATAACAACAAAAAGACGAAGAAGAAACAACAATGACAGGAAGCAATACTAATTTCTAGGATTCAAATCGCACTGAACAGACACAACATGAAAACAAACAACTTAAGCACTAAACCTCCCACACAGGGTCAGTATGTTTTCCACATAAAGCGGTAGAGATGTGTATTGGTTTTGTCGACTTGTCTTCCAAGTTATACACTTTAACACAACCTGAAAAAAAAAAATGAAACAGGAAATCTTGTCAGAAAATTATAGCTATTAAAAGATAACTTTACATATTTATACATATTTATTTACTAGGTGTTTCTTTAGCTGCTTATGTGAGGTAAGGTTTGATTATTTCGCAGTACTTTTTCTTGTTTCAACTACGTTAGTTTTTAATCAAAGAAGAGTTTTATATATGTGTCTGTTTTTATTCGTATTTACATCTTTTTTTAAATATTTTTAATTTTCTTTAATATTCCTTTTTAGAATTTCTAATTTTACTGCTTCTTATAGGGAGAATAGCCATGTTAATTGATTTCCCTGAAATACATTTCAGGCAAATAAATTTCAATTCCAATCAATGCACACAGGTCTTTAATAAAATGACTAATTTTAAAAACATAAACAAGGTCTGGCTTAAAGGCTTTCAGATTTGGGCCCTTTTACAACAAGCCCTTGCTAAAATATGGGACACAAGTCAGTGGATACTGCAAGTAGGGACAGGAAAGGTTTAGGGGAGTGAAGGGGTGGGAGGAAAAAATTGAAAAGACTAAACATATTTGGTCCAAGATTCTAGGTGGGACACTATTAGAAACGCTGATGCAATGCAACTCGAAAATCAATATTACTTATTGATAATATTTAGAAAAAGCAAAACAATATGAAACAGTCACTGTTTATATAGCAAACCACAGAATGAGCAAATTTAGGAGACATGTAGTGTTTTTTCTGTTTGCAGTGCTAGAGAAAGACACACAAAGATGAATATCTCACCATCATAAAACCCAACCACAATAAGATAAGCATGTTCTGGGTGAATGTCTAAACACATCACGCCTCTCTCTGTCGTATACACGTGTCTATAAGTTTGACAAAACAAATCGTTAAAAATTATGCAACTAAGAAATAGTATCAGTTATTTTTCTAACAAAATCCATATATTGAGGTTTCCAACGATATTGAGTGGTTATCTGACTGGTAATTTTCTTTTATAAAGATATTCAATAGATGAGTTTAACAAACGTTTCTTTGGAAGTTTAAATAATGCATGGACTTGGAAGGGACTGGTCGTGGATTGGCCCAGCTATGCTCGCAAGAGCAGTTTGGCAGGCAATTAACAATCAACTTAGAACTGGTACAATTTTTTACATATTCTTCAAAAAAGGTAACGACTTCTTATATCAGCTATCTAGATCTCTCCAGGCTACCCCAAGGTATATAGTGAACACGTGCAAGAAGTTTAGCAAAGTCGATATCACACTATATCGTGTTTAATTTTTCATTAAAGGTATACTTCATGCACAAGTACAAAAATAGATACTTACTCTGGAAAAGAAGGATTTTTCAAGGAGTAAAAGCATATCATTCCACTAGACTGTTTCAAAAAATCATCTGAAATAAAAAAATAACAATAACAGTAAAAACAGTTATTTCTACAAAAAATGTCTGACCATATGCATTTTTATACTAAACTTTAAATACATTTCGTGGTAGTTTCCATTTACAGTACTGCAATGCATAACATAGCAAATTGACTGAGATTACTTACAAGATCCATGGCCTACAGCAAATAAATCTTGATATTGCGGAGACCTAAAGAGAGGTAAGGGCAATCTTATTTCATTTGTTACTTAATATATCACTAATTTAAACCTGACTTTGAGTGTTTAAGATCTATCAGTTATTTTTTAACCAAAACAAGTTGAATAACTAAAGCACTAGAGATCTTAGTATTCCTGTAATAAAAACCTTCTAGAAAATCCTTGTACATGGTTACGGTAAACTTTAACTCCTTTTATCATGACATTTTCGTCAAATTTTTTGTTGACTAAAATCCCTTATGCTTGGCCAAAATTTTAGTTAACAGAACTTTAGAATACACAAAATTGATAGCAGAGTGTTCAAAATTAATGCAAATGCTTTGACAGCTTTTCTTATTCCTTTAAAAAAACAAAATTTATCCAAAATGTATTCATTGCTGACAATGTGAAAAATGGAAATATAGTTCCTCGTTTAGTACAGATGGCATAGCGGTAGTACACTGAGCTTGGCATTATAAGGCTTCAGGTTCGAGCCCTCATTCAGCAGGCACACTATAAATGTACTAGGTTCCCTACTGACGCGAACAGGCAAGTAAGTTAGAAAAATGCCATACGTATCTCTGCAACCTACAGCTGGAGGGGAGGAAGAGCGACCCGTTACTCAGCTTCTTACTTACTTATTTTAATTATTTTAATTAAGTATTAATTAAACAGGAAAACAATGAAAACAGCATACCAACTTAAAGCCGTAACTGTCATCCGTTTAGAACGCTCATACGAAAATTTCCATAATGGCAAGACAGTTCCTTCATTGTCTCTGAACTCATCAGATGCATCTTCCCAATATTTAAAGTCTAAGAAAAAGTAAGATTTTATTTTTAAAACCCACCTATGAATCATTGAAAAGAAAACAAAAGCAAGTATGAATATTCTTAAAAGAGAAATCCACCCAACGAAATCATAGAAGGACGAATTAAGAAAAATCAAAGTTGTTTTTTTTTTAATTTTTGTTTGTGTTTATAAATGTGAAGTAACTTTCAATCATACCATATGCGATCGCATCAAATGTATTTTGATTCACCATGCGCTCAACAATCTTTGATGCTCTCCCTACGCGATTTATGTCATCACTCTAAAAAAAAAAATAACTAGTTACAAAATAATTTATCAGGACTGTTGATCAACAAAACCTGATTTTGGCGATGCTCATGCTTGTCAAAAATGTTTGTTGCTGGACTTTACTAAAACAGGTTCAAGTTGAACATGCAGAAATAGAACATAAGACTAGAATCAAGGGTGTATCCAAAAAAAATGAAGAATGGTGCCAAAATGGCTTAGTGTGTTGGGAAATGGATATACACTGAACTATAGCCAAGTAAAACAAAGCAGGAATTACATTTCCGACAGAAAGAAGGATGTGCCAAAATCAACAAAAGAGAGACACACCAGAATTTCAACAGCATTATTCTTTTTCTTCTTGTCTTCATCTTTTTTAGATGACTTTTTAGTTTCCTTTTCTTTCTCTCTTTCCTAAATTTTAAATAAAAGATTTAATGGGGAAAAAAGTGAATGTTAATCTTTCCAACTACTATGGTGATGGTGATTACAAAAACTCATGAAAATCAAATAGTTTCAAAGACAATTTACAATGTTTTAATTAACACCAAATTCAAAATTAATTCAAATCTGAATGTTATTAATGTTTTTCTTCTTCAGTTACTATGATACCACTAAATCACATCTGCATTCATCAGTACAGGCTGACTTTCACACGTCAATCACTAATAACTCTATTGAAAAATGTGATACTAACTAGTTTAAATAAGAAGCTTAACAATCCTTTGTTCAACTCTCCCGAGAAAAGTGTATCATTGATACAACTATGATGACGGTACTAATGGCCAATCAGTTTATCAAAAAGAGATTTTCAGTGTATTCAGAGATTTTAAATATATCGACGCAAAGTTTGAAATAACAATTTCATTACGTAGCCAGAACCCTATACACCCTGTACACACACAAACATTCTTACCTGTCTTTGCAAGTCTTCCACATAAGCATCATAAATTTCCCACTAAATAAAAATTTGTGTACTACAGTAATAAATGCAACAAGGCTATGCTATCTCGATGTTACCATTAACATGAATCTGATACAAGGTCAGTTTTTCTAAAACTCATTTCTATTTTTCTGATAAGACAAACTTGTTTCTTTGCTAATAAAAGAAATAGTGAAGCGTAATCTCAAACTTTGTAAGGCTTTGGTGTACTTAACAGCACTTATGTTCAACGTTCTATGTTTTTGAATTTTAATAATTTAACTTAAAAAATGCTTTTGGGTCTTTTGAAAAACATTTTTGTAGGTTTCTTGTTAGGTTATTCAAATTAAAATTCATTTGTTTAACTTTAAATGAATTTTCAGTCAGAAAAGTTACTTAGCAGTTGTTTAGGTCCTGACCCTAATCTCAGCAGATTGGTTGTTCATAAAAAATGTGTAATAACAAAGATTTAAAAAGGTCAGTTAATTTCATAAAATTGTTACTTGATTGGCTGTGGCTGAAAAATTAACTCTGGGTGGTGGTTCGGTCATTGTACCTCTTTCCTAAATAACAATCCAAATTAAAATAGTGGTGTATGGCTACATTTTAAACATAAAATGACCATTTTCATACTTTTTGGCATTTTCCACATGATTACAAGAAACAAAAACAGCATTGCCATTATACGTACCCTGTGTGGGTTGTTATAGCTCTGCGATGCTCGTTCACAAAAGTTAAATTGATTAGTTAACTTTTGTGCTGGAGCTTTTAGACCTGGAGAAGGAGTGGTATCATCTCTTTCAGACTAAATATGAGAATAGAAATTTCAAAATGTCATAATTTGTAGCTCTCATTATTACATTCTAGAAAGAAAAGCAAAGTGGTTTTATACATAAAATATACAGTTATGTTTTTTATTTATTAAATCAACACGTCATCAAAACTTCTTTTTTAAAATAGTCTGTGGAAAATTTCATGGTTGATCGTATATTTATATGAAGTAATGAAATTTGCTTGAATGGGATTATTACTATTATCACATTTAGTATCATGACAAAAAGCCACCATTTTAATGTGTAACTTGTACTCTTCCTGTCATTCCTCTTCAGTACAAAAAAATTTATTACAGCAAGTATTAATGTGCTTATACCCTTCACAAATAGCACTAGCTGTACGTGTTAATTTTTGACTTTTTGTTTGACAAGTGATGATTACTTTTGTTTATAAATACAAATGTTGACCACTAGGGAAACAAAAATAACAAGATTAGTGTTAGACTTCTTAATGGTTTTAATCAATTTTAGAGATTAAATAGGTTATAAATAACTTATTACAACATACTTGATTTAAAATAGTTTTTTGAGCTAACAGAGTAAGGCAAAAATGGAATAAAAACCTTTTTTGTTGAAGGTCGCTCCTCATCCTTTTCTTCATCATCATCCTCTTCCTCATCATCTGCAAAAATAGAAATAAGGAAATATAGCCTGGTTGGACAAAGGTATCAAATCTGTCTCTACGAGTCCCCACTATAGGTGGTGCTGAGAGAAAAACAAATAATTACATCAATTATTGTCATAAAAGATTTCACAAAAAAACACAAGCTCTCCAGTGCACTCATTTTATGTTGAAAATATCTATATAATAATACACCAGTTCCGTGTGTCTGTAACAGACAAAGTGGGTGTTTGTTTTTTCTAAAGAAACAGCCGCGGTAACATGTCACTTTTGCTAAACTTTTGTTTTTATTTTGTTTTTTGTGTGCATTTTCAAATTTATTTAAAATTTTTGCTTTAAAAAAGCCACGGTTAATTTATTTCATTGTTCTCATAAAAAACTTTGTGTAATAATGTAAACTTTATTACACAAAGTGACGTTAAGCATGTGTCTATCTTCTACTCTTATATGAAAAACATATTGGTTTTATTTATTCCCGCTGTTTTTTTATTCGTTATCTCTAGTGGATTTTTCCACGGGCTAAATACTAGTTTACTTTTCTTTAATATCTGAATGATAACAACACTTTGACTTCTTTCACATTATTTTATAATTTGAAAATGACAAATAAAAAAATTAGGTCAAAGTTTTTGAAAAAATGTTCAGACAATTTAAGTTTGCTAAAAATATTTGCCTGACCTTCTTAAAAATGGTTGAACATATCTGATGTTTGGACGTTATTTCCATCACTGAAGTACAACTTAGTCAAATTAAATGCACTAACGTATGTCTTTGTAGTATGAATTATTTATTTAATTAAAAAAATGCTACTTTTACAAATTTAACAATGTTTTACCTTCTTCTTCTTCTTCCTCTGTGCTAGCAAGTTGTCTGCGCGCCTCGTCAGATTCTTTATGAAGAAGATTACTGAAATGTAAACATACGTTTAAAATGTTAGGGTTATTAGGGTTGTTCAATATTTCCTTACTTTTCATGTAATTTAGTAAAGAGTGATTAAAAAAATATAATTATAAAAATAACTGACTGATATGAATTCTATATACCCTATGTATAATAAAGAAAGTTTCTTTAATTTTTTTGCTATAAATTCCTTATTACAATGTATAGGCAGGATTAAGATGGGGTATGATCACTTAAATTCTACAAAATAATAACAAGTACGTTTTAAATTACTTATTATATAAATTCTGTAAATTTTTCTTTTCAACGAGAAAATTCTGTTTGATAAATTACTGGAATGTAATTTGTTGGAGCTGTAAACAAACAACAGTGAAAACAAACAAAAATAAATACTGTATGCAAAAAAATTTGTTTTAAGAGAAAAAATAGTAAAACAACTCACCCTTCTAAGGAGAAATGTATCGCCAGTTGATCAACTGTAGGAATTTGTTTAAACTGCCCCTCCTATGAATTTAAAAACAATTTTATCTATATAATCTATCAGTAAAAATCTACATTTTTTTGCCATAAAACAAGCAAACTTTAAAACTGTAAAAATTACACAGTTGGAAATAAACAGTACTAAGAAATTACCGAATCAATTACTATACACAGATCATGAATCTTATCAATTCATGTCAGTACTTAAAATTATCAATGCAAATGTTTACTAATACAGTACCAACATGTTGACAATATCGTTCTGACAAAAAAGAAATGTAATTAAAAAACTTGTAACAAAAATAAGGAGAAAAAAAGACTAGATAAAGGATTTTTGTTTACAAGTTTTATAGAATAATCTGGTAGTCACGCAAACCTTGAAGTTGAAACGAACAATGTTGCTGGGTGCATGTGGATTATTAGCAGTGAGTATTCTTGTAAATTCTTCTTTTAATTCCTCCTCTGTTAATTGAAGCTGGTCTTCTGGTTTGACTAACTGTTTTGGCTGTAGAAAAAACAAAAGAAAAAAGGTTCCATATAGCACTTTTTATTTAATAATGCTCATTATTGATTAATTAATGATAAGTGATGATTGACTGATTGATTAAATTTTATACTAAATTTCAGTGTCATTAGTACTGAAGTTTATATAAGTTTGGTATATATGTATATTTTCAAGCTGTTTTTCAAATTTCAGTATGCACTGCAGTTTCTATAATATATAATGCTTTTAAAAGCTTTCATACAGTGCTTCCAGATGACACATTATCAATGCACCATATGCTAACAAAACATGGAGAAGTTTGTCTTTTTGTTACAAATTAACCAAAAAAAAATAAAACTCTCAACTTAAAGTTCCCTCTCAATGTTTTTTGCTTGTACAATTGTGTTCTATCAGTTTTTTACAAAGGGAAGGTTTTTTTTATCATTTTAAATCATTCTGATGACAAAGTAGTTTGAATCAGAATAACATTGTATACACCTGCTACCTGTTATGCCGTATATATTTCTTATTATTACAAGTATAAACATTTTTAACAACACTAAATTACCTGCATCCAGTCATCCAGCTCATCTATACCGGGTTGAGTAGTATCGTCATCTTCCTAGGGATAAAATGTTTCTAATAAAAAACTTCTAGGAGAGCAATAACTGAGATTCAGCTTGAATTTTAAATTGAAAAAGCACACAGAAACTTGCACTTACTTTCTTCTTTTTGCCTTTTGCAACATCAGCTTTAGATGACGACTTTAAATTGGTGTTTGATGGATGAGTAACCTTCTAGTGTCACAAAAACAGAAAATATATAGTAATATAGTATATATCCCACTCATCCATTCCTGGGATATCAGCTGTACTTTAAAACTTCAACGTGTACTCTGCACATTTTGCCCTGGAATATGTAGGGACTGTTCTATGTAATCGTAACTGCGTCATAAATGTCTATTTCTTATTCATTTATTTATTTATTTTCTTTCTTCCAGCTATGTCGCAGTGCCTTTAATTTGAGCACTGATTGCTTTAGTTGTTTTTCGCTAGTTAATCATAGTTTTAATTTTCAATAGGTTTTTTATTGTAAAATATCTGTACATAATCATTTTTAATTGTTTATATGTTAAAATACTGGTAATTTTAACTATGTATATACATATGCATATACTTTTCTTTTATAGCTGTTTCTACCCACAGGATTAAAAACCTTTTTTTGTTATTT
This sequence comes from Hydractinia symbiolongicarpus, assembly GCF_029227915.1. NCBI lineage: Eukaryota > Metazoa > Cnidaria > Hydrozoa > Anthoathecata > Hydractiniidae > Hydractinia > Hydractinia symbiolongicarpus. The sequence continues at coordinate 17,307,313 of NC_079875.1, read as the reverse complement.
TATATGTATTTCTATAGCAATGCTTTTGCTGCTCATCGCTTAAGCGTATATTATTACTTGTCCAATTTTACATAGAAGATGTATATAACTTGTTTTCATTATTATTAATTTACAACTGATGAAGGCTTGTTAGCTGAAATATATAATGTTTCAAAAAATGTGTTTTTTATCTAATTAATATTCTATACACATTATTTGCATTAACTTATAAATTGATATAGTAATATATATATAGTACTAGTCGTTAGCCCCTGGAAAAATCCACGGGTTCGCCCGTCGCGGCTAACCTATCATTTTGCGTGACAGACAGACGTATACAAACATTATAATATAGACTAGTTGTTAGCCCATGGAAAAATCCACGGGTTCGCCCATCCTTTTGAATTTACCTGTTGCAATAAAGTGAATAAAAATATATTGCATTTGATATTCGTGTTTCCGTAACATCATTTTCTAACTCAGCGGGGGGTCCCCACAGAGGCAGACAGACGGAATACGGCTATTATTAAAGAGATATAGAAATTGAGAATATGTATATCTGTGACAGGCAAAGAGGAATACATGGTCTACTGACTGGTGGCCTTGTGGTAGAGCGTTCACCTACAGTGCTGAAGATTGTGGGTTCCCAGTCAATTCATTTCAAACATATAAATAGATCCTCTTTCCTCGACGGTCAGCAAGAAAATAGGATTGATAACTTACGCCTCTATGTTGATAAAAAATATTTTACTATGCACTACTTATTACACCATGCTATAAAAAACAGTAAGCTATGGCTTCTAATTTAATCATTCTAGGTAACAACTTTGTTACTAGACCTCTCAGTTACAAATACCAATGATTTTGTATTATTAGGCACAACAAACACAGGATCAAGTTTGATACAGAAGAAAAAAATTAACTTCTAAATTATGATTGCACGATTGTAAGTATGATTGGCATGAATTTAAGAATAACAATTTTATGTTTGTCCGGTTTGAAAGCATTATTTTTAAGCACTGTCATAATTTGGAGAAAAATAAAATAGGTAAAGTATAAAATAAAACTTTGAAATAACATAAGTGTTGCCATTCTTAGCCGCCCTTTAACTTTCTATAATTTAGTTTACACACAACATTTTCTCAAGTGTTTTTGCATCAAGAAGATATTATGTAAAATAGGTTTATTGAAAGAACATTTTTTTTATTGGAAGTTGAAAGTAAATAAAGGAAGATAATGCACTTTCTGTTGCACAGTCCCTTGTGTTTGGCTTTCCTAACTTGAAATTTTTTCCACAAGGTTTATAACATATATATATAGCAAGCCTGTTTTGTGTTTCCTTGTGAATTGAAGATAATTTAAATAAGCAAAATATTGCTGTACATTTTTGACTTTCGATCACTCACAGAAGTAAATTTGAACAGGTTTTTTTATTTACATGAAGATCGCTTATACTGTATATATTTTTTCCTATTGGGCCTGAAACATCAACACATTTTCAGCTTAGGTAAAAACAGCTCTTTGCCATAGCAGAAACACAGACAAGAAGTACTATTACATAGTATAGATAAGATAAAAGAAGTATATATTATTATAACTGCTTACCACTGCAGCTTTTCCTTTTGTTGGCGTCTTTGAAGGTTTCCGCATTATTTTAATATATTCTATGCAATATATATATACACACTGTAAAGAAATATATAGTCTTGTGAAATTTTACTCTTTAGGCACATTAAAAGAAGAGAAAAAATGCCTTTTTATTGATTTTATATCTATATAATAATACGAAAGTTGTCTCCATCTGTGACCGCCAAATGATGTTGGCAAAAACGTTATGTCTCAAATGGTAAATTTTCTGACATTACGGCGACCTCAATGCATATAGGCGGTGATGTCAATGGTTAAATAATATTGGTCTAAGTTTAAGGCTAAATAACTTGGAAATAGATGGAAATAACTAAAGTCTTCTCCAGCGTGCGTAACTGGGGACTAACTGGGACCATAACTAAGACTAATTTCATAAAGCTGGATTAAACCACCTGTTTCGCAACAGACAGGTTAATGAACATCATCCTATACAAATTTAAAAAAAAAATTGGTGAATTGGTAGGACTTAGCTGATGTCAGCAATATTTTACAGAAAACAGCTAAAAAAATTGGGAAAAAATTTCTTTGTGCATCGATGAGTCATTACCGATGTCACACTGTTCGTATTACGTGATTTTGTAAACAAACCGCTACAGCAACGATCTGGCAACCTTGCTAGCTAATAACTTATGCTTCTGTCTATAGGTCATCCCATACAACTTTGCGAAAATGCCAGTGAACAAGGTATATTATATGCTTAAAAATATTGGAATACTTAATGGCTTTTCTCAGATCGGCTATAGTGGCTGCTTCAAACATCACCATGTATCTTTCTCTATTAATCAAAAAATCAGGCACGGCATTAAGAAAACTTGGTAAATCAAATCACCAAAGAGGATCTGTGGAGGAGAGCACATGTGGCAATGATTTTTTTCTTAAAAATATTTTTCAGCCTGTTTAGTTTTATAATAATTCATATATAAGTTTGTTTTCTTTTCAACGAATGATTACAAATATAACAGTAGATTAAAAAGTCAAACTTGCTGCACACAAATTTTTTTTATCAGTGAGCCCACTAATGTTTGGACTGTCAGTTCTGTAAAGTAATACAAGTTTCGGTACTGGTGAAATTGGTGATATGGTAGATTCTAGATTAAGGCTAAGAATATTGTGTCATAGCCATGCAGTGGTGCCAGTGAACAGAGAAAGATGGATAGAAAAGTGAAATCATGTAATATGGACAGACGGTATATATGCTAGCAGCATACACAACAGTTAAGAAATACTATCATACCAGAATTAAAAATATATACGTGAGTGAGAAAAATGTATGATCGTTCATCAGCTAAAGTTTAAAAAACGCACAGATAAATTTAGCTATACATATTTTAAAATAAAATTACAACACAGATGTATGTGCCTACTTTCCATCTGTGTATTCTCCCGTTCGGAATGTCATTCACGTGGTACTGGTTTCGGTTGAGGGAAAACACGGACTTTTCACTGTCAAATTCTCACAGAAGAAGCTTTGGAGCAACTAGAATACCCCGTTAAAAAATTAAAACTGCGTAACTCAGCAACGCAGCTACTCAGCAATACAGCAACATAGATAATCAGCTACGCAGCAACGCAGCTACTCGGCAATACAGCAACGTAGATGCTCAGCCACGCAGCAATGTTGCTACTCAGCAACACAGCTACTCAGCAACGGAGCAATACAGCAACATAGATACTCAGCTACGCAGCTACTCAGAAAAATAGTTGAAAATGGTTTTAGATAGTTAAGAGGGATCTGAGCAAAAGCTTCGTTTTTAGAATTAAATCAGTTTAAAAAAACATTGTATAACATTATATAAATGTTTTTTAATAACTACAAATATTAAATGAATAAGAAAACTATTTAAAGAACAAAAAATTTGTCATTAAGAATGTATACACTAAACAAAAACTGCAAGTATCTGAATCCATGTAAAGTTAAATTAGCCATAACACACCCAAAATTACACAATATGACAGGTTTAAAGTTAGTAAACAAAGATTTTATAAGAAATTTACACCTGATTTATGAAGAGCTTACCCCCAAATCATAATGGCTACCCTTAAAATGTGTCACATTTACTTGCCGGGAGAATATCTGCTTTCTTTATTAGCTATATATATGGAAGCTATATCTGTATTTTACATTTTATTTAAAACATATAATTTTCGGTATAGCTATACATATTCTGTAGTTGCTCCTTTTCATTCTCATATGATATGATTATTAAACGATAAGATAATGCCATATTTTCGAAAGGGAACCAATTTTTACGAATTTTGTCGCTTTCTATAGTTATATAGCAAGCCAACATATGCTTTTAGTGTAAGTTCCATAATTATTTCATCCTGTAAATTACTTTTCTTAAGTAGTATCGTGGCAAGGTAAACAATATTGTATGGCTGATGTTAGCAGCTAAAAATCTCAACAATATGCAACATTATTGAATAATGTCACTTTAAAACACATTAAATGCCACTTTAAAACAACATATCTCAGGACACTCTATAGCCAATTTGCTAAAGAAAAAATATGTTTTTTGGGTAATTGCATTATTGCATTTGCATTCTCTTTGCGTGCAAAATAATCAAAAGAATTTTCATGATCATTTGACTGTTTCAGACGCCATTATGTTTCTAGGAAAGCGATCCTAAAACGACGGCATCCGGATTAAATATACGACTATTCTCTCCCCATATGTCAGCCAAAGTTTCTTTCTATCTTGCGCGCGCTAAAGCCATACATACAGAAAGCAGAAAATTAAACCCACAACCTAACCCACAACCTTTCATTATAAAATTCCACTAAAAAAGCTTTTCTTCAAGTTATGACGATTCACTAACAAGAGGGTAAAAAATTCAGTATCTAAAATATTTTCAGTTTTCGATTTAAGTAAAGAATGTACATACGGCTAGTTCCTGAAACAAGAACATGGTATACCTCTATTCAGGACGTGTACTATATGTCCATTCGTGCTTAACAATTCACAACACAAATAAATACGCAGCAGGCTTGGCTGTCAAAATGACTCAGTGAACACACAAAAATAATAGAATATCGGCTCAGCCTTCATCTGTCAACTCTTTTTATTGTGGAAACCATGACTTAACGCACTAGATCCCTTTAGAGCTGGGTATTTTATACAATCCTGTCTTTCAGTGAACTTAGTTAGTGTGCTTAACTCAGAAATTACATCAATATGGGGGCCTTAAAGATACAGCCCTTACACTTATTCTTTTATCTCTATACCAGTGATGTATCTATTTTTACATTTAGGCTTTTAGATATCTTAGAAGATGATATGCAAATATTAATCGGTTAGCTGTGCGGTTATTCATTACCTACTTTTCGTTTGCAGTAATGGCGCAACTACATGTTACTAGAAAATCAAGAAAATTTAAGTTACATCATGTCAGGTCGTTAGGTGACAAAAGCGACAACAAATCGAACATGGGTGAAATGGATAATAAGAAAGACGTTGTGTGTATTTTTGGGCAAAAACAGTCTTTGCAATAAAAAATGGAAAGGTTGGCATTAAATGTCAACAGTTTATCAACGTTAATCAAAATCTGAAAGTTTATTACACATATATAACATTTAAAAGAATTTTAATAATATGTTGTTAACTTATCTGATAAATATAGAAACTAATGAAAGAAAAAAGAACAACAGGTAAACCAGTTTAATATTAAACTTCCATAGAATCTTAATCCTGCCTTATTTTGTTCATTTATTGCTTGCTGAAAGCTCTTTGCATAGTTATATGATTACGAATTGAGTCCAGAAACTTTCAAATGTTATGAGAAGCTAACTTGGTATTATTCGCTAGTTATAAAAGGTCTGTCGGTACAACCATGTTACAAATTATAATAACAACTTTCATATTTTTTGGCTTTGTATGTCATATTTAATTGCTTGATGGGAAAAAGTTGTAAGGGGTGTAGTAATTATAATGAAGTGTATGAAGCCAGTCTTAACTATAATTTAACACAAGGACATGTATGTTGAATGTTCAAGGAAGATAGCTATGATCAAAAGTAGTTTTGTTAACGAATAATTTTACTTATAGGCGTCGATATTTTTGTCTAAAGACTTATAGATAATACTGCAACTGTACATTCAAATGGTGTTTCTTCAACTCTAAATTACAAATTAACGTTGTATGAAAATATAACTAGTCGATCGCCCGTGGAAAATTCCACGGTAAATCGCCTGTCGTACATATTTCTCCCATCGCTATTTTGAGCATCATTGCCTCCTGTTTACATGAAGTAACGCAATTTGCTTAAACGGTGCTTATGACTATAATTTTAGGTGCAACTCTAATAACGTCCTTGATTACAAAACCCCCCATTTTTAAAATTGGCTCACGGACAGGCAGACAGCGACGGCAAATAAATTAAAATCAGTTGATCTTAAATAATGATAACCTTATGTTTGGAGTTTTTGGATGTTTATTCAAATATCTTTTTATCTAAAAATGTTGCCTTACAAAAAAAAAACGGAATTTAATATATATATAATTTAAATATAATAATAATTTATTGTTTATTAATAATTGAACTAGCCTACAGTACAAAATGTAATGCGATCACTGATGTAATTGAAAATGTCTTTTATAATATTCATATTCTATGTTTTTGTTTTTTAGGAGGAAACGTTGGTGACTTCAGCAGCAAGCAGAATACAAAGATGGCATCGTTGATTATTTACAGCGTTTGTATTTTATATTTTACAACTGTGATTGTCACAGAAAAATGTTCAAATCCTAAAGGTGGCCTTGAGTTCTGTTCTTGTTCTGCGGATGAAACTATTGTTACCTGTCGAAATAACAGCCTGCTGTCATTTCCAGAAAAATTGCCATCGAATGTGGAGACATTCATTTTTGAATCAAAATCATTGCAAAATATTCCTCCTTCATATTTTCAATCCTACTTCAGGTTAAAAAGTATTCAAATTACAGGCGGAGTGTTTCCTGATCTATATCAACAATACTTTAATGGAATTAGTAGAACTGTGATGCATTTAAAAATATCAGAAACAAATCTTAGAGATATCCACTATCTCACCTTTTTTGTTCTTTCACAGTTAAGATCACTAGATTTACAAAACAACGAGCTAAGCTCTATATTTCACCTACCTATGGAGAATTTAACACATCTTGATCTTTCTGGCAACAAAATAAGTTCCATAGGGAAAGACGTGTTTTCGAAATTGCGCAACCTTGAAATGCTCAAGTTAAATAACAACAAGCTAACGTCGTTACCTTCCAACTTGTTTAGAAATCTGGTCAGTCTAAAAAAATTATATTTATCAAATAACCAGTTATCCAACCTATCTTCAGACATATTTTTGAGCCTACGATATCTTACGGAACTTTATATAACCGACAATAAACTGGACAATGCATTTTGGGAAGCTTTAAAAAAGCTTAAAAATGTCCAAAAACTAGGTTTATCAAGGAATCAATTCTCTTCTGTTGAGGCAAATAATTTTTTACATATGGGCGATCTTCAAAGTATCTTCCTACGTGAAAATCGTCTACCCTTGGTAATAAAACCAAAGGCGTTTTTTATTGACCAATCAAATGTAAGAGAATTGTATCTGTCAGGTAACAATATAACCCAAATTACAAACTTCACATTTTTTGGTCTACAAAATTTAACAACACTGTATTTGGATGACAATAGATTGAAGGAAATCCCTACAGATGCCTTTCTGCATTTATCGAAGTTAGAATGGTTACATTTGAGAAGAAACCAGTTAACATCAATAGATATTGATGGCTTTAGGGGATTAAAGCAAATTAAACACATTTATCTAACATCCAATCTGCTGAAAAATATGAATAAAGTTTTCCAGCATTCAAAGAGTCTTGTTCAATTAAATTTAAATGATAATAGAATTGAACATATAACCAAAACATTGTTCGAGGGCTTGGAGAAATTAAAGTATCTTAACTTGGATAACAATACCATCAGTGATATATACGGAGGGGCGTTCATAAAACTACCATCACTGGAAAAGCTTTATCTTCGACATAATAAGTTGACCAAGATAGATGAAGACGATTTTGCGCATGCAACTTTCAAAGAGCTTTACTTAAATTACAATCACCTAGACATCAAAACAAAAGCTTTTCAAGATATCAGAAACTTGAAAAAGCTTTATCTATCTGACAACAGAATGACCAGTGTCAAGGGAACGATGTTTCAAAATACAAAACTAGAACTTTTAAATCTGCAGAGAAATAAAATAAATTTCGTCGAATCTTTTCCTGATTCAGTCAAAATCAACATTTCACATAATCAGCTGGATTATCTATCGTCTGAAATGTTCAGCCGAAACATTGAGATTCTAGATGCAAGTTACAATAACATCAGTGCATTAAAGAAGTCGACTTTTCAAAATGTGTTCAGCTTGAGGAGCCTTTATTTACAACATAACAGAATTGACACGCTGGAAGAAAACACATTTTGTCGTCAACTTCTTTGCGAGTACTCTTTGATTAATTTTGAAAATAATTTGCTGCCATGCAACTGCAAAATCTGGAGTGTGTTGAGTCCCATCTCTATTATTATCATTCGTGGTAGTTGTCCGTCTATGAGCCTTACTGATTTAGTGGAGAAAAATGGGTGTCAATGTGGCACCAGTGATTCAGGTAAATGCAACACAAAGAAAAGGATATGCGAGGATCATAAATGTAAAAATAATGCAGAATGTATAGCACTTAATGAAAACTCTTACATTTGTAAATGTAACGGAGGTTACCATGGTCGCACGTGTAAACTCAAAAGCTCAGAGTGTAACCCAAAGTTATGTAATAATAATGGGACTTGCCAACGCATTGGAAAAAAGGCAACGGAATATACATGTTTATGTAATACTGGATTTTCTGGAAAGAATTGCGCAGTTAAAACTTTGACAAACGTGGAAATAACTTCAATTATGATATCTGGGCTGGTCATTGAAGCGATTGTCTGCATCGTGTTCGTTATTGCCGTTGTGTTTTTGTTTCAGAGAGTAAAGACATACCGGGTGAGTTGAAAATTATTTTTTTTGCAAAAAATTGAAAGCGCAACATACATAAGCAGTAAAAGTTTCCCCTTTGAATTTAAGTTGTGAAAGAAATGTCTAAAACTCAATGGTTTCTCAACGCTCTACAGTTTCAGAACTATCACAATTCCCGCCAAAAATGACTGATATTCTTATCAGGCAAAATAAATATCCAGTTCAAAATCAGCAGAAAAGAAGTTGTTACATAACATAAGTATTACGCATGCGTTAAGCAAGTTACGTAATTTAAAAATCAAATTTAGCCCCCGTAATGCGATTTTAAAATCACAGCCTAAATACAATTTGTTGATATACCCAGTATTTTTTATTCCTTTTAGATCTTAGTACATTTGCCTATAAGGCGGTTGCTTAAACAAATACTAGATTCACTTGTATCTTCTAGACATTGAGCAAGAAGCCCAGTCCTGCAGATGAAAATCAGTATGCTTCGATTGATACACTGTACCTCCCTGAATCTTTCCCTACCTATCAACCGTTGAGTAAAATGGAGAGTACGGTAAGCATTTCAGGGTGTTGATTATTGTTCGCTAGTTGACATTAAATCAAAAGAGTATGGACATAACTTGAAAAACGCAACTAAAGGAACAGTTTTTTGGTTTTTTGGTTCATTTAAGTGAAGTGTTTCTGCAATGTAGGATTATTTCTGATCCTTTCATAATTGCATTCAAATATACACTTTAAGTTGAAGACAAAATTTAACAGACAAATTAATTAAATACTTTGCTGGTGCCGAGGGGGAGGGGGGAGAGGGGGATAAATGTGGGAGAAAAGAGAGAGGGGAATGGCTCGATCATCCAGTGTTATAAAATATAATTAAGTGTTAAATAGATTAATCTTTAGTCAAAACATTTTTTGCATGCTCCATACAAAAAATGTATCCATGATATCTACCAACGAAATAATTACAATATATACAAAATTAAAATGTACATATAGCAAGTGCCTTTGCCACAGCTACGGGTCAACCCATGCCATGTGAGGGAAATTGGGTAGGTATTGCCGGTGTATACTTAATGTATGCATTCAGAACACAGGACCCACATTGATAACAGTGTTTCCAACACTGAAGTGGCTATCCTGTATAAATATTCGGAATAATAATAATAATAATAATAATAATATTTTGTGTAATTTAGACAGCGGAATCCCCCGATGCTAATGAATACGAGTTGAATCTAGAAATGCAGGGAGAATCTGGGAAAGAGGTTGGTATAACAGTAAAGCAAATTTCTGTATTTTTTATATTTTTTGTCCAACGTTTGCACCCAAAAAACTCAAAATGGTTGTTTATTATGTTTTATTTAAAAGTATCTTTAGCAACAAGTCTATGAGATTCTTTTATTTTTTCATAATACTTTCTCACTTGGGGAAGGTGCTAAATTTCTTTTCTTATAGAATTTTATTAACAATTTACACTAAGTGTTGCTTGGCAAGTAACAAGAGTTAAAAACATTTTTGGTAAAATAACTTTTTAAAAACCTTTTCATTCATTTCTCTCAGTCAACAAGTTTTTAAGAAAATTCTCAACTACGGTGACGCTAAATAAACAAATACGGAGTAGGTAAACAACAATTTTTTGCAGAAAAAGCGGAGTGCCATGAACGTTATAATGTTTATATGTTTTTGTCACGCCCTTTAAAACAAATATTGCCTTTATCATGTTTAACTGTTTCCAGTCATGTAAATGTCTGCAAACGAGTAGAGGCAGAAAGCAAGTATCAATTTCTCCAAAGTAGGAATACAATTGTATGCTTTCCTCAGGAAATGAATAATGACGATGAAACGAAAGATTCGTACTACAATGTAGCAACGAGAACATGAGAGTATGGTATGATATAATATTGCAACCGCAAGAAGTTATTCCAATTGGAGAGCCATTTTGAAAGATGCAGACAATTGGAAAAACAGTTAATTTTAAAAGAATTGCACAATTTCACGAACGCGAGGTTTAACATTCTAAGAATATATTTTAAATTTATCTAATTTTTTTTATTAAATACTTTAGTTTTTGTACGATATCAGACGTCAATGATTAATCTATACTAAACACAGATATGTCAGAAGAACTAAATAAGGAGTGCAAATAAAGAATAACAGTAGCCAAAGTGGAACACTCATATAGAGAGAGCTGGATTTGCCCCAAAGTCCCTGCAGTGCTCAATACTGGTATCCGCTAACGAAAGTCTTGTAGGTCGAAATGCTAAGGCTGTCTGAATTTTCACGAACCCCTTTGGCGTCGGCGTGATCCAGTGGATGAGAGCCCGGAGTATATCTGATGCGATTATTCCGGGTTGGAGTCCCTGGGCTGCTGAGGCAAAAGGATTCGCTAGAATCCTACAACTTTGTGATATAAATATAGGAACGCTTCTTTATCAAAGATTTATATCTTGATTAGCGTAACTTCTGATTAACAAAAGTCTCTCTTATAATTAAAGAAAGACATATTATGGTTTTATTAGGGTGTAATCGACAGAATTATGTCTTTTATAAGTAACCAAAATCTATTTTAAATATAAATTTGTTAGAAGTGTTGTTATAACCACTCTTATATCCATTTTTTCTTTGAATCAAAAAATAAAAAAACGCCCCGCTGTTTAAGAGATTTACCCAAATTTCGTTTTTGTTCTGCGCTTTTACCGAGACTAGTGAAGTACTGAACGGTGCCAACCTAGTATAGCGACACGATAATATTTAGTTGTTCAATGTTGTGAACAGGACTATGTTGTTATAAAAACGTATTATTTGTACAAATAAACTATTTTGTATCAATATTTTAGGTTCTGTTGGTTTCGTCAATACCAACTACTACGATCCCTTGTCAATCTTTTAATGATCTGAAGTTTAATCAAGCTAGATTTTTATTTTATCAGCAAATACACGAGCGAAAACTATAAATTCGTATTATAACGGCATTATGTAAGCTTATATTTGTATTTTAAGTTATGGGTATAAACACGAATATATAAGTTGATATCAACAGTCTTGTTGTAGTAATTTTAACGCGCAAAATCGTAGAGATAAAATCTTGTGCTTAACATCAGGGACACGTGTACTTTTAAATTTGCAGTTTCATGGCAAATATATTATTGCTGTTCGAGGCCAAATGTTTGTTAGCCGTTAGGTAAGCGATAGCGGCTATGGCATAAGGAGGACGGGAAAGTTGTTTGCAAGATCTATTGACTAGAAATGTTTCTACAGCCAAAATTTATTAAAAGCGTCGAAGTCACCACCCCGCTCCCCCACTCCCTCCTCTTGGTAGAAAGTTAGGACTCCAATCAATCAATCAATTAACCAATTAATCAATCAATCAATCAACTAATTAATCAATCAATCAAACACTCAATGGGAAAACGAGAACAAAACAATGTATGTGTTTCAAAATAGAGGTAAAAAATGATTCATTATACTACATATTTTAAATAAATTTAGCTACCTTATATCGGTGAAAAATCCGTCGGTCATTTTGTGGCGTTAAATGATCTTAATTTTTAACCGACGAAATATTTTGGCTGGGTATATTAAAGAATTTTTTGATATTATCTTTCATTATATTTTCATCAATTATCATTAATCATCATAAATTATTATCAATTATCATCAATTATCATTAATCATCATAAATTATTAAGAATTATCATCAATTATGGTACAACCCGGAAACTTCTTGGTTTGCTAGAAGACACTTTGACTCGCTGTCATTAGGGGTGGTTTCTCAGTAGAAGATTCTATAATTCATTTTGAATCATCTCTTTTAACGTATTTAAGGCCAAAAAATATTAATTTATCAAGAAATCCTCCTTGGGGATAAAATTGGTCGGATAGAAATAATCGACTGCCGAAAATATTTGTCAATCATTTATTTCATCGGTAAAAATTTTGTGTCACCCACCAAAAAGGCACTTTTAGTCGACGGATTGTTCACCGATAAGGTACGCGCAAAGATCCCTGCAAAACGGATAGAAACAACTCGATTGTTATTTTTAGTTAGATACAATATTTATCTGAAACAAAGTCCACTGGTACAATCAAGTTCGCGCTTCTGATATAGAGAGATTTTTTATTACTAAATTACAGACGATCAAAACAAAAGAATAATTATCAGGAGCACCAATCAAAGTGCAGCAATCCTTTTTCTGAGGTATTACGCTTGTGCCGTTGTGAAAATCTCATTTAGCTGGCTACTTAATGGTTAGAAAATTGATAATTCGGAAGAAGAACTGTCAAAAATCATTCACCTAAAAAATACATTTAACTAGGTTTGTTTTACTGTGTCGACTTGATTTTCATCAATATCCAGCATTGTGCATTCAAAAGGATAACGAATTCGTTGTGCATCTGGTGAATTTACTTGTTTATAATACATATTCGCGTATCTATAAAATAAAATAACAAATTAAAAATTTTTTCGTGTTAAAATCTCTTTGTAGACTTCCCATAATCGTTTCTTTTATTTTATTTTGTTTTCTTCTTTCTAATTTAGTGAAATCTAAGAACAACTAACCACTAGAGGATAGTTGCTTATAATGTTTCTTGGATTCTTTGAAATTCTACTTTTGTTTTTAGGTATTTGAAATCCGGCAAGCTGTGACGTCTCTGGGCCTTGCTTATTTGAAGATGTCTTCAAGAGTAAAAGTCTACACTTCAAAAAGTTTTAATTTTTTTTAGCTTTGCAAGCTACGTAAAAAATAAATTTATGTTGACTCTCCATGCAATAGCCAGTTGGAAATCTTTGAGGCTTAATATCTTAAGAGCAAAAAATTTTTTTTAAAAAAAATAAGAAATTTTTTTTTGTATTATTACCGTACTTGCTTCAAATAAACAGGGTGTCCATTAAATTTTTCGTTTTTCTCAGGGTGCGCCTATTTAAGTGGGTTTTAACAAACGGTTGGTGATCTTTTTGTTTCTCTTTTTCTAATGGAATATTTTTTTCACAAAACATCATCAATATCTTCATCGTTGATTATACAAAATCTGATCAATCATCAACAATATTGTCTTATGGTATTTCACATAGATTTCACATGGAATTCGTTATTTAAAATTTTTCCTTAAATCTGCATGGAATTCAAAATTTGCATTATGTATCAAACGAACGTCCTTTTAAAAGAAAAGTTAACAGGACTAGGCTAGGACAGGTTAAGGTTTTAAAAGAAGGGGTAAAATTAAAAGGGGTAAAAATCAATTTATTAAATTGACCAAAAGGCTTTCTCAGAGAGGCAAACATATAGTTTGCTACAAGTTTACTTAGCGTGTTGTGAACAATAAAAAAAGTTGTAGTTAAGAGATTTTGTAGCTTCTGTCTATCAGCCACATTTAACATCACTGTTCTTGTTCTACCTTGGACGATGGACCCAAATCTCGCGCTGTGCTATATTCTTCTGTTGCTTCAGCTTCTTTATTCTTCATGACAAAATCTTTCGATGCGGTTGGGTTGTTTCTCTATTATAAAAACAAAGATTTAAGTGAAAAATTAAAACATAAAAAGTAAAATGAAAAAGATTATATCTAATCCTCAATGTTTCCTTATGGTTACAAGAGTCAAAGTTTTAAAGATTTTTGTTTGATAATTTTTCATTTTCTCGACAAGAATTTTTAATAACAACAGTATATTTTACTCATATGTTAGTTTCGATTAGTTAGAGCTAAAGGTAGTTATATGATCACGTGATTACGGTGCATTGTTACTTTTTCGTTAGTTATTCTAATTTCGTTAAATAAATAGAGAAAAATTTTAACTAATTTGAAATGTGAGTGTCATTTTTGTAAATTAGATTTACTTTTTTCAACGTCTCAAAAATTAAAACTAGTACCTAATCCACACGATTCAACTTATCTAATATCGAATTCACGCTGAACAGTTACAAACATCTTTTATTTCACGAACCTTAGGGTCTGTTTATATAAGAGCCAAAACGGGAAGATTAGTGGGACTACATTTAATGGGATCAGATAAGCTCCTCAGAAAATCTACCAAAGTCACGCTGGGGTAGCTATAAGGTAATAATTTAATTTCTCATTGATTAAACTAATGGCCATTGTGTCTTAGGATACTGTTAGTTACACCTGCCCATTGTGACTAAACATTTTATTTTTACATATAAACTGACCAACACATTTGTACTCATAACAGTTAGCTTTTTACGGAAACTAGTCGGTGGCCTGGAGATAAATTTACGAGTTCACCTTTCCTTTATTTACCGCCTTTCGTGTCTCGCTGCCATTTTGCGTGACAGACAGACGTATACGAGTATTAAAATGTAGATTAGACGTTAACCCGTGAAAAAAATCCACGCGGTTGCCTGTCTTTTATATACCGTTTTTCGTGTTTCTGTAACAGAAGGACAAACAGACGCACAAACAGACAGACTGAATACGGCTATTATTAAGGAGACTAGTCTATAACCCATGGAAAAATCCACGGGGTCGCCCGTCCTTTATATATTACGTTTCGTGTTTCCGTTACGGGACGCGGTAACCCTTTTGAACAAAAAGAATACGGCTATTATTAAAGAGAAGCCACCCGTCCTTTGTATATCGCATATTTCGTGTTTCCGTAGGACAACATTCTTCTCGCGCACAAACAGACAGATGGAATACGGCTATTATTAAAGAGATAATTTTTTTATAAAAACTGACGGGGAAAAAAATTTTAAAAATCTTTTGTTACCTGATATTTCCTTTGCATCACGAAAAAGATCCCAATCAACAGAAGTAAAATCACACAAAAAATAGCGCCAGCAATCAGGACACTAGTTACAGCACCGTTCTTCTCTTCTGTCACTACATTTTTATAAAGACACGTGTCGCCAGAATAGTTCTCAAAACAACTGCAACTAAAATTTCCATCCCCGTTCCATACACACGCACCATGGTCATTGCAAAGTTTTGAAGAACAGTTGGTTGGTTTTATAGTACAGAACTTTCCAGAATAACCATTAAAGCATTTGCATACTTTATCATTCGGTCCTAATTCCATGCATAGGCCATTATTACCACACAGACCGTTTTCGTAGCAAATGGGCTTCACGTTCTCGCAAAGTCTGCCAATATAGCGATCCTTACAATCACATAGATCTAAGTTGGAGCATGTACCGTTTTGGCACGGTCCAGTTTCCTTTCTAATTACTTCAAGAGACAATGTCTCTTCGTTATTATACTGTTTGCAGTTTCCAAGGATACTGTTTACGCTCTGAAATGTTGTCCGCAATTGTCTGGATACTACACAGGAGCAAGGAAGGAAATTGTCTGTTAAGTCAACGCGATGTATGATTCCATTTGCGAATATGGGAGCATCAATTGATTTGATTTGATTACCTTGTAAATTTAACTCCTTCAGTTGTCTTGAACGTACGAATGCATCTTTCGCGATGCTTGAAATACTGTTAAAACTTAAATCGAGGTACGACAAAGAAAGTGCGTTAAATACTTCAGAATCGATTGATGTTAAATTATTTTGTTTGATGGTGATGTTGGTTACCAAGGATTTAAATGCATTTTTTTCGATCTTCTTAATTTTACCTTGGATGAATGAAATACTTCGTAGATCTGGGTATTGTGATCTCGTAAAGTAACCAGCAGGAACAGTTGTAAAAAGATTTGAACGGCTCGTAAAACTTTTAATGTTCTTTGGTAGGCTTACTGGAAGTTTCTGCAAGTTTTCACACACAACTTCTGTGTTATTACACACACAATTTTGTGGGCAATTTGCCAATACTTCTGGAGAAGCAATGAGTAACAATATCGCCCACATTTTCTAAAAACATAACGTCATTTCGAAATTAAGGTATGAACTATCGCGAGAGACCATGATTTCTATGTTCTCATGCTTGCATTTTTTATTAAGGAAATCCAAATGCAGCTAAACGAGTCTTTTGGGAAACCTTTTGATCACAACAAAAAAAGAATAGAAAAAAATTAGTGGAACTTTTTTTTGCGAGTCAAGAATTATCTGCACTTTCAAAAAATAACTTTTGCGTAAACGTTCCACAATCGCACGATCCGTGGAAAGTTTCTGGCTAGCGATATTCTTCCCAAATATAATAAGCCTAGTGTAGGAAATTTAGGAGCTAGTTCGAAAAGAGATTAGGGGATATCCGGGCAAAGTCAAGAAAGAACAGTGCCATAGTTGAACCGCCAAAACATTACTCAAAGTGAACCATTTTGTGTTCAGGTTCAAATCATAGCTCAAATTTGGAATGAATATTTGTTGATTGTAAAAAGAGGTCTTAAAAACCGTTCTGTCCTTAAAGTGTTACAAGAAGGGAGGGCTCTCTCACATGCACAGAATTTTATATAGAGAAAATTAAGTTTTAAGGGCGTGAGAATGCATAATCATTCCCTTCTTTGCTACATTTACTTATTTATTTTATTTATTTTTTATGTTGCAAAAACGCGGTATGACGTATAAAAATCCATTATCCAAGACATGGGGCTCGTTTTACTTTCAGAGAGAAAAATTGCCCTAAAAACCCCTTTAAAAAGAAAATAATCAACTTACGAAGAATAACTCAGAATCCAAACTTGTCTTATTGCTAACGTTTTATGTTTACAAAAGTAGGAAATATAACCAGATTTTTGTTTCATAAGATTTCTATCTTAATTCGTAAAAGTAGTCATTAGCAACATGTCAGTTCTGTTTTAATATAAAGATTTTCTCTATTATATGTTTTAAATTAACTCCAGCATCTATACAATTTCAAGCCCGGGTTTCCTTTTTTTTACATCACAAAATAGACCGAACCAAAAAAGAATATTATACCATGTACGAATGGTCACACCAACTAATTGCACGACTTTGATTTGATAAGAACACAAGCTTCGGGTTTTGCCGAAAGTTGAGGGAAAACAAATGCTTATTATATCCAAGAAAGATATTTGTTCCGTCATTTTTTTATTTCGACGTATAAAGTGACCAACATATCTTTGTTCATATTAGTTAGCTTTATAAGAAAATAATGTCGTCGTAGCCTAAGACTCAAATTATCGTTTTTTATAGTGAGAACAACCTGACACTGAATTATGTCATATAACAAAAAAAGTACAGGGTGTAAATTCTCCTACAATTCTGTGTGAATCAACTGGTTGCGTTTGTTTCTTCACAACTACAATAACAGCAAACCCCCGTCACCTTTCTTTCCACTAGTAGTAAGTCCGTGGAAAAATCAACACCTCTCAGAAACTTCCACGAGAATGCGCATGGCATTAGACAGGCAACATGGTAGGGAATACCTTGTGGATTACATTTTGGATCCATAGCATCCACCGTTATTTTACAAATTCGCGTTATGAAGGTCGTAAACAAAAGGCATGATTTTAATTAAACGGTATCGTGCTCTTCGGAAATAAAATGTTTAATATCCATAGTTTTTTAGTATTGAAATACGTATTGAAGAATATAAACAGACCAGCTGAGATAAGGAAATTCGTACGGTGTGTTAAGCGCTAATTACAGGTAACCTGCGTCGAACTACAACGAATTGTTTTAGTACTGGTGTATGACGTGACAAACATTCATTGCAGCATCTATAACGATTTGAAATTTCGGAATTTCTTTCATAATGAATATATTATCCACATCCTGTCATTACCCCGTCATACCACACATTCGCAAGGCGTTTTTTATTTCGCGCAATAAGTTCGAGTAAAAATCTAAAAATTTACCGTGAACGACACCAGATGGAGCGGTTAGTATTGGTGAACCATGTCGCAAATCCTGTTTTGCGCTTACAAGAGCACTCTCTTGACTGCGCAATGTCCTTTATAAAAGATATATTTTCGCAGTTTTGTTTCAAATAAAATGCACAGGCAACAATAGCCTGTCGTTACCCTGTCCATGTAATACAGTCACGCAGCAATTAATTTAAAAATGCGTGAAAGTTACAAAACCCCAATCTTTTTAAAAAAGCAATAACTGTCTGTTCTTGCAAAACTAATCGGGGCAAAAAAATGTAAAATTTCACAAAAATCGCCTCTATTAGAATAATTAAAAGTCTATTTTCTCCGGGAACAAAAACGATGGCCCACAATAACTCTATGCGCTTAGTTGAAAATATACCAAGTATACTCGCAGTCAACATAAAAGATGCAAAACCCATATTCTGTAAAATGTTTTGCGTCTTTTCTTATACATTCTACGTGTTTTTGAGTACAACTGAAATTGAACAAGAGGTTGCATAACGTCGCATACTGGTAGAAATGGACAATACATTTCATGTGTTCATTGTCTTAAATTCCGTATTGATAATTAATTTTTACGGAATCTGTAAAAAAATCCATCTGTAAAAATACCATTTCGAATGTATTCACGATTAAATGTGTCATCCACAAAACAATTTAAACTTTGTTGTTATCCTGTCCTATAATTTGTAAAAAGTGTTGTATAAAATCAAGAGTTCCAATCTGAAAATATGTAGATGGACGTTGTTGTACACACGTCTTTTTTTATACAAAACACACTTTTAAGAAAGTGGAGGCAGTGATTATGGATACTTTCATTCAACTGCTAACTCGAAAAAAAAATTAAAAATCTATCAAAAATTAGATATGAATTGGCAGGGCTAATAACAGAGACCAGGTTTTAGGAATTTTCAATTTAAACTTCTTAGAAAAATGTGTGCCATTTAGCACACCTCTTTTGGCGCCATTTTCAAACTTACAACGGACTCCTTGAGAGAAAAAACTGTTAAGCGTGTAGTAGCCAAACAGAATGCAAAACTTGTGCATCAGTAACAGAAATTTTTCTCGCCATCTTTTCTCGCCAGGACTTGGGACAAGGGTCTCGCAAGTGTCTGGGACTGGGGTTTCGCAATCGTCTGGGACAAGGATCTTGTTATGCATGAGATCTGATCAATAGAAGTGATTGCAATCTAGCGCTTTTATGTCGGTCAGAAGAGTTGTGAAATATCAAAACTTTATATGGTTTTAAAGCACCCTTCTTTCGGAAGACTAGCTGTAAAGACAATTACTGGTAAAAAGGATGTCGCGTTACTGTAAATAATACCTTTTTAAAAACATACGAACTGGTAAACCACAGTTTATGGAACTGTCCGAAAGACGAAGAACGGCTGAACATATCAATTGTTCACGGAATCGGAATTGAATGGAGATGAGACCATGCTTCTTGATCGATTAGTGTTTAAATGTGAAACTTCAAAGCGCGCGTTACGCGTCGAGTGTTGTGTGCTCATAAATGCCATTTGGTATTTGAAAACGACATTGCTTATTTCGTTCTTTGCAATACACCTTTCATAAGGCGGCAGATCTTTTAAATCAGCCGCTAAGGACCTGCAAAATAAATCTTCCTTGTTTTCTTCCAAAAAATTTTTCGCGCGCTTTTTATGAAAGTCATTCATTATCAAAACCTCATTGCCATCTGTATGAAATACTTCTGCTCTTTTTCTCTTTTGAACTTTTTTAAAGGTTTTGCTAATTTTGTGAGAATCATCGCTGGATGAAACATCGTCTGGTTCCTGTTTGTGTATTTCACGTGGCATATACGCTGCATTGCAATTCTCCCAGCATGCATAACTTTCTCCGTCACTTTCTTCAGCATCCATAGTTCTTCTACCTTGCCGTGTGAGAAAAAAATCGTCGAGCCAATTTAAAAATTCGTAGGGGCGCAAAGCTTTTTCAGCCCTGGCGACAGCTTCGGACGGGCCTGACTGGCTTTCCTTTAGTTCTCGCTTTTTTCTCTGATACTTTTTTTTCAGATTTATGAAGAGTGATTGTGCCTTAGTACCTAAAAGAATAACAGATAAAATCTATACTATAGCTCCTAGATTATAGGTAGCCGACTTTTGTGAGCCAAGCGACAAATAGGGCAGGCGAATTCCCTCAGATCTCTTTGCGGGCGTAACGAAGCATTTTTAAGGATGTCTTAGTCAAAGTAAACATTGACCAAGACATTCTTAAATACGATCCGACGTTGATTTCAGGCTCGTAGTTTTTTGAGATAAGGAACTTATCCAACCTTGTTGTCATCAGGGCCCCTTTTGCTTTCTTTATATCGAGGGCACAACGCATAAAATGAACAAAGTGAAAAATACGCTGCTCCCTATCGGTCACTTATTTTTTAAAAAGAATTTCTCTATTTGATGATTCAAAAACTCCTTCTCGCCACTTCTTCTCTACACTTGGCCCGAGTTTAAAAATCTGACCCTTAGATTTTCGCACATTAGCTGCAGGTTTTCCATTTTTTGTGAGGTTCATACACAAAATCTGTGTTTATGTGGCTTGTTAAAAAAAAAAAAAGAAAAAAAAAACACGCTAAAAAACAATAAAAAACAGCCAAACTTATGCCAGATTGAACTTATAAAACTGTTTTTTGGCGGGTTATGGCTAATCGCATTGTATACTATTCCCTTATAAAAATTCTCCAGGTCAGCAAATAACACGTGATACTTTTTAACCAATTAAAGTTCCGCATTTTTAGGGTATCCATTATGGTTTGTGGATAAACACGCCGTTTAAATGAAAAGCTCTTTATAAATATGGAGTAAATTTTTCAAAAACTCTTTATTTTCTAACTTTAAAGTGGACGCATTGTGTGTGTAGGTTTTTTTTGCTAATTTTACTTTAAAATTCACTACGTCTGTGTTTTCCCTCCACCAAAAAAGTGATACCACGTGACATTCTGACTGATTGAAATGGTAAACAAAAACTACAAAGCGAATTCTCCGTTAAGAATATGAACAAGAAGAAATTCAGCCTCAAATCCGCAACAAAATAAGCCCATCTCTAGCCTTAAAAAATATCAGACATTCTGACAAGAAAACATAGAAACGTGTTTACCATTTTCTACGAAATTCAAAGCTTTCGCAACGTCTTCCCATACGTTTGTAACAACATCTTTTTCCTTGTATCCTTTTACTTGTTTATCGTACAAGACGGGATACATTTTCACAATCTCGGCCAGCATTTGTTCTTCGTTTAAACTTAAAGGAGCAGTCATTCTTTTTATTAAACTTAATTTTTAAAACTTTTATTTCTTCAATTATACACAACAACTACTATAGCGCTTATGTTTTGAAAAAACAATTTAATCACATGCAAAAGAAAGTCGGCGCCCTCTGATGTTCTCTTATTTCATGAAATAAAGTGAGTCAGCCACGTTAAAATTCTAGTGCCCGGTTTCCATCTGCTACTTACTTCAAATACATAAAATATTTTTTTACAATGATCTCTTATGCCACGTTATTTCTAAGTTAAGACATTATTATTTGATGTTATGTTATTAAAAGTATGTTTTATATTTAATTGTGAAGTAACGCGAATGAAACATTAATATATTTTCTAAGTTATATCACAAGAAAAGAAACCATGAAGCCACCATTATTATATCGTGTTGAAAACACGACGCCTCTCCTTGGGTATTTTTTTCTCACTTGGGGCATATGAGCTCTTTGTTATACGTTTTTTGCCCGGCTATGAATGGAACATCCCCGTGTGTCGTCACGGCAACGCCGAAGTAAGAAAAGATGGCAGAACAATTGCAAACTATGAAAAGTTGTTACTGTGGAAAGTTTATCATTTCTTGAACATGATAGTTTAGTAGGCGACGTTTCGGGAGATCCTTCTCCCATCCATTACTGTGGAAAGTTTATCATTTCTTGAACATGATAGTTTAGTAGGAACGTCGAAACGTCGTCTACTAAACTATCATGTTCAAGAAATGATAAACTTTCCACAGTAATATGAATACTAAACAGACAAACTGAAATAATATCTTCAATAATGAAAAGTTGTGTTTCGCTTATCTCCTCTCCTCTTGTTGCCTTCTAGACAGTCTTTTCCGACATAAAACAATTAATTTTTTATATTTATTTAAGTTAATGAATAAGTAACTCTTCTAATAGTAAGCTAATTAAGTTTTTGATGCCCTATTTAGCTAGTAGCGCGAAGCTAGCTCTTAGTAAAGCACAACAAAGCTAGTGCCAACTTAGCCAGGAGACCCAGCGTAATTTTTCTTACCACCGGGAAATCAGAAACTCATTTTATCAACTCGAAGACGAAAGCTTAGTTAACTAGGCTAGTGCTAACTATATGATGGTATATGATGGCTGTCTTCAAAGAATGTTTAAGAAACACTACGGTAGTGTTCTTTAAAACTAAATCCTAGAGAACAGTACCAAACTATATTACAGGTTTTCGGCAGGTTGAAACTGCTTTGATGAATTAACATTCCCCACCTTCTAATTTAAGGTGGCCTCTAGTGTTACCCACACCTTGAAAATGACTGACATCATCACCACCTCATTTCCAAGTTATCTGGTCTTAAATTTTAAATGCATTGTAATGGCTTTGAGGTACAATTTTAATGAAAGCAGATAAATTTGCAAAAGCAATCTAATCTGAAAACTTTTTTTTCGTTTGCATTCAGTTTCTCATTTTTAACTATTTTTACATTGTGTAAACACATGAAAACTGGATTTTTAAGAAATCACTACGTATGAATGGTGTTTATAAGCAAAAAATGAACATTTATCAGTAAAAAAAAACTTAGGAATAGTATATATAAATTCGTTTAGAAAATTATTACAATATTTTTCTTACATTTTTGTTTCTGCTTGTGCGTCTGCCCTGTTGAAATTTATGTTAATGAGTCTGATTATGAGGAACAGACAACTACAAATGAAAACCAATAAACGATTGTTGTCTTTGATGGAGAATAAACGAGTCATGTCAATGGTTAAAAAAAGTAAACAATGTAGATGCTGGGTAAACGCAGGGCGAATAGCAGCTTAGTGGGAAAATTTCATAAACGGTTCTGTTCTAACTTCTGATTGGAAAGGGAAATTAAGAATGTGACAAACTTTTATGTTAAGCTCTTCCTGAGATATCGATCGTTAGTTGTTGTTGGAGTGGAATTTTCTTGGTAATTTTTTTGTTCCTCCTATCATTAAGCATTGCTTCCATTTTTTCACGAGATGATGCAACCACGCCCACTGCTGGTGTTGATGATGTTGGTTCACTTTCATCAGCATTGCTTCCTTCATCAGTCAAAAATCCTGTGTCCATCAAATCTATCTATAATTGATTAAAGATAAGCTTTCTCAAACTATTGATTCCTCGCTTTGATTTGAAACAACAGTTTCTACCCCTGACTCCATTGACTCAGTAGCTGAAGACATATAATATCGAAAAATGTCCCAACCACCCTTTGTCACTTTTCTGCCTCCATCGAGGGCTTTGCTGTATATCACACAGATTCTTTTATTTTTATGCTCATTCTGTCCTTTGTAAATTCGCTTTTGTCATGAGGTAACTCCTCTTTTTTTTCTTCCTCTGGATTAGAGTAAACAAAGTTGTTCTTCATGATGTCATACTTTTCCTTGATTATCTCCCAATCAATTCCATTGTATATATTTTTATGTTTTTAGAGTCTAGCACGGTTTCAAGAAGTATAGTTGAACCTCATCGTCTGTCCAAACAAGGTTTTCAGAGTTTTTTTTTTTCTTGTCCACTTTTTTTTTTCTTTTCTTAAGGCATGTTTTCACTTTTCTTCCTTCTTAAGGAAAAGCTTCTCATGATACAACGAAACATTTTCTATAAGTCAGTAATCTTTGATCTCTAATATTTGCGTTTTTGTATCAAAGCGGAATTCTTGGTTGAAAGCGGGAAAGTAGCATCAGTGTAAACGTAGTATTAATTATGACGCTATTAAACATCTTATTTATGTTTTCAGTAACTTAATTTTAAACGAGATAATGCATAAAGAAACATGCACTAAACAAAGATATTTTTATGGGGCTTATCTCACTCATGGAAAGAAATATATAACTTTTTTAAATTAAATTTAGTTATGTTAAATTTTGAGTGTTATGAGGCCTTTAATTTTTTTTCTTCATATTTTAAAAACGAGTTTTTATCATGGAATTTCCTGCCTTTTCCGACAAGAAAATATATGACATCAAAATTGCTTTGATGTTTGCTGCTTTGAGCACAACTTCTTGTTTAAGAATATATTTGCGTAGTTGATTGTTTAACCTTGTGTATTAAATCTTAAGCCTCATATTAAAGTTATTTGACTGTTTTCATCAGCACAAAAAGATGACGTGTTTTGATAAACGCTTGCTCACTTTGACAAAATTAGAGACATTGTCTGTATGCGCACACGCAAACAGAAAAGCTATTGAGCAAAAATTGGGAAAAATGGAAACGAGCCTTAACACGTGAATCAGGTGGAAAGAGATATATTTTCTTAATATATAAATATACTTATGTTATCATTAGGGTTTCAAGGTTCTGTTTTTAAATGTGCCTCCTCCCCACCCTTTAAATTAAAATCCTTGGAGATATCTGCCTATGTTTACTGTATATATACTTTTTTAGAGTTAAGGATAATGACATCTGTAAAAATTCCACCAATTAAAACTGGAATTGAGTTTTTAGCGTCTTCTCATTTCCATATTGGTAATGAGAATCGATGGTTAAAGAAAGACCCCCTAGCTTATAAAAGTACGTTTAAAAATGACTACACTACTCAAGATATACGTAAGCATGAACCAGTTAAAATTCCTCCACCATCTGAAATCATGCATAAGGATAACAGGATATTAGATCAATGCTCTGTTACGCGACAGCAATTTGTTCCAAAAGTTGTGCCAGATGATAATTACTTTAAAAATTCATTGACAAAAACAAATTTTAAAATGGATAGAGATGATCGAATTGAAGCTTTTCGAACGACACATGGTGTGTATTATCCTGCAAAACCACTGTCAAAGAATGATGAACTATTTAATTTGATGGAAAGCCATATATGCCATGGTAAGCCAACAAAAAGAAACTCAAGAAGTATTTTTTGGAGTTTGTATTTTTCTTTCTGGCATTACTGAGAACAGTTAGCTTTGTCTGCAAGAGTTTAAATAAGATGTTTTATAAGGAGGGGTACATTTCTGTTGAAGTCAGTAATTGAGAAGTTGACATTACATGTACATATGGAGCATAAATATTGTTATGGATAATTGTTTAACCTTGTTTAAAGGTGATATATGGAAAGAAAAATGGCCTGAAAGCAGTTATTGTCAGGACTTTCAAAGCAAACCTTTGTCAAGAAGACTAGAGACCTTCAACAACACATTTGCTGACGCAAAACCAATCCAAGGGGATCCTAGAAGTCATGGGTGTGAAGAGATGTTTAATACATCGAGTCGGCTGTTTTTTCCTGTGCATAGTAGAAAGGAAAAGATTATTGTTCCAAACAGCACAAAGGTTTATTTTTTGATATTTTAAAGTTAAACAAATGATACTGTTACAGAATATTAATGTTGATGTTAATGATGTTCTTTTAACAAATTAAATATTTTTTACTTAGTGTTAAATAGATGTGAAAATTGTTTTGATATGTCATTGAATTATTATACAAGTTGTATTTATATGTATTTTTGTCATGGTGTTTCTTTTTGTTTACTATTAGAAAATCCTACCTACCTGCTTCTGATTTTTTCATTGTTTATCACGATGTTGCAAGTACCAAATTTGTGTCAGATAGAAAATAATTGGGGGTGGAGGAGAAAAGGAAATGGATTCACACTACATAGATAATAAACCATAACCTGCATTTTCCTTTCTCTTTAGTATCCTCAGACTATGCTTCCATGCGGTGATAAACTTCCACTTGTGTCTACACACCAAGAAGCATTTAAAGACAAGTTTGAAGTCTCTGCAGCAATTTTTGATCGAGACAAAGCCTTATCTAATCTACAGAGAACAACTTTTAAAATTGGTGATAACAGACTTGATTGTTTTCAAACAACTACAGATGATTGTTACACCTTTAAAAAAAGACATAATGGTTTGTTGTACTGCCTGTTTGTAATAGAAAATCTTATGTCTGCTGTTACAGAATAGCCTTAAACTTTTTTATGTTGATGATCAACTCATTGACAATTCACTATGTCTAAAAATAATACAGTGTGATTTTTTTTGTTTTTGTTTTGTATTTAAGAAATGTAAAAGCTTTTTTTGTTTTAAAGGGAAATTTAACCAAAAAATGTTCTTTTTATAATAATTCAGCAAGTCCATATCACGAAATCACCAAAAAAATTAACTTCTCATTATAAACTAGCTAAAATTTTAAAGATTGTGTATAGGTGAAAGGCTTAAGGGCTGAATTAAGCCTTCAGCTGTCATGTTTATTATTTCTGTTAGAACTTTTGAGAAAAAATATTAGTATTATTACCACAACAAGACAAACTTGTTTGTGTATTGTGTATTGTGTCTCAGCGTACTATGAAGCCCACTTTCAGAATACATACCTAGAAATATTTGTAAGCAGGCTGTGGTATATACATTGGAAAACAAAATAAGGGAAGATTATTTGGCCATATATTAAAAATGTCAGTCAAACGCAAAAAGATTGCAGGGAGGAAAAATTCAACATGCACAACACATAAAGAATTAACTAACTCACTTTATAAAGTATTTTTTTTTAAATTAAAAAAAAAAACAGAGAAGGTAAAAAAAGCACCTAGAAGAATCATCAGAAGAAGTTTGCAGAAAGAAGTTTTGAATTTGTGTTCATTCTGACTGAACGTTCTCTTTATAGGAACAACTTTTCAAACACATTATATCATAAACCGCACTTGATTCAGCTTTTTTATATTTTACTTTAAAAGGAGGTAAAATTTTTCTTGTTTGAAGTATAAAACAAAACTAAAATTTTGAAGCTATTTACTTTTGTTCTATTGATATTATAAAAAAATATTTTGGGGGTAACTTCCCTTTTTAATATAACTGTATGTAACTCCAGTTATTAAATTCCAAAGTTGATATAACAGAAGTTGCATTTTTTCAACAGCAAGCAAATCTGGAGATTTTAAAATGAAATGTGCTTTAGAGTTTCTCCAAAAAATGTTTTCTGACTAGAAATTAATGACAGCCTAAAAATAAATGGCAGTCCCAAATGTAGTACGGATCCTTTCCTTATCCTCCCCTATCTTTATTGCACTTCATCTTCACGTTTGTTACTAATATTTTACTGTATATTCATATTTTAATGACTACTTCAAAGATGGGTTAAGTCACATTTATAGTAAGTAACAAAATTATAAGATATAAGTCTCTTAGTGCGTACTTCATTCTGTTTAAGACTTCAGTGTTTCTGAAGTGATACGTGCACAAACTAAAAGGTTTTTCTCAAATTCGCTATTGTAGTAAGCCTTTGTGTTATTAGCTAGGCAGGAAAACGATCCACATGAATTTGCCTGGTACTACTCACAGCGAAAGAAAGAGAGAGAGAGACTGTGGACTGCGCGAGAGCATTATATTTCAATTTTTTTTATAAGGAGGTGATGCTTCAACCATGAGAAAGTCGACTATATCAAAAAGTAATGTTCCTGAAGTATGTACAGATTCGCTTGCAGCTATGTCAAGCATTAACCGTACTGATTATACCGCAGTATGTATTCAATTATATTTGTTAGAACATTGCACTTCCTGCAAAAGGAGCTAAATGTTTGCAAACAAGTACACTTCTACTCAAGAATTTGCTTTTAGTCTTTGTGTTTTATGGTATTTATAAAGTTGTATGTGGTTTAAAGGCTGTTTCGATTCTCACTTTGGACACAGTCTTTGCAAAGCGTTGTCTGCTGATTTGAAACTTTGAACTCTGCACAAGTAGTGAGAAAGAGTAGTCAAATAATCAAAAAATTAGTAATCAGGCAGTAATATGGACAGCTAGTTTTGTGTTGTTTTGAATTCTTTAAGCAATATAACTTTGAAACAAATACTTAGACTTATTTACCATATGGATTACTGAGATGTCCAAACGCCCCTTTAATGGTTTTTGTGTATCTTTTCCGTAGTGTTTTCAGCCTTAAGTGTTTGATCCAGTTCATCATATTTCTGACTCTGTGGGAAACATTTTGCTTAAGTTATCTAGACAAGAATTTTATTTAAAAGCATATAAAGTATTAGTATATTTCGGGTCAGTAGGCAATTAAATATTTGATATTTTAGCCTCCTCGTGACTATCGCTGCCATATTGTCGATGGCTCGAATCTTCACACTATTTCAGATATATCATTTGGCAACTCTTTAAAACCTTCTTACAAAACAACTATGGACACAAGTTTTCCTTTCAAAGTTAGTAAATACAAAAAAGTTTGTGCAGATAGAAGCCATAGCAGTATTCCTCTCAAGTTTTATGGTGTGTAATTTTCAGTTAGTATATATAGTATTTTAGTACTTTGAAAGCTTAAATTTTCTTTTGTCTGTAAATCTTTTGTTTAATTAATGTAAAAAATTGATATATTTGTTTATGGGTGAATGGGCTCTAGACCAGTTGTGATTATCCATAGTGCTTTTTACAACGATCGCAATTTTTGTTGCATAATAACACTTCAAGTTATTGATGTGGAGAAAGCAAACATGTAGCTAAGGCTAATCTTGACTTGACAGGTCGAGTTCGCCACTTTGTAAATCACCATCGTGTTACTAGTCAAGAATGTTTTGAATGTATAAAGCAGAAAATCAATTTCTTGATGGTGCGTTCACCATGATTATATTGACACACCTTATTTAAACTATTCTTTTTTTTTTAGATAATGCACCTGCATCTTCGTCATATAGATTAGAATATCTTCCAAAAAAAGGTGTAAAGAAACTTGTTCCAAGTGCTGCCGGCTTAGAAAATGTAAGTGTTGACAGTTGTATTTTGCAAAGACAGGTTGTGGAGACTGTCTGTCTTTACAAGCTAGTGTAAACTTGCTGAAAATACGATAGCTTGTAAAGTGACCGTGTTTTAAGGATAAAACGTGTGGACTAACTGTGTTTTTAAGTCATAACGTGTAAACTGACCGTCTTTTAAGAATAGAACGTGTGTTAAGGAGACAAAACATTGCTTCTTTTTGTTGTGTTTTTACTTTTAAAATAAAAATTATGAACCGAGTTCTATAGCTTTTGATAATTGACTAATTTGTTTTTTTTGGCTAATAAGAGTAATTGTCAAAAATTGATAAAACGAAATTTAAAGGCTGCTACGTGATCTAAAAAAAAGGCGTTAGAAATAGGAAAAAAGTAAACTCGCGAAAATACTTCTTTGTGAAGAAAAAGCTAGCGAAAGCGGTTCAAACTTAATGCACACAAATATTTTGACTTTATAGTTGATCAAATCGCATATCAGTGAACCAATCTCAAACATCCGCGAATTTAAAAGCACCCATAGTGATACATACAGACCGAAGCAACGGGTAGACGTCCAACTGGATGTTAGTAGGTTACAAAGAAGTTCTGTTCCGATTGGTACACTTCGTTATTAATACCTTTTCACTGTTTTTTATATGTTTCAAACTTTTTGTATGTATAAAGTATGGTAAATAATAAAACGCCTTAACTACAACAAAGAAAGTTTTTAATTTCTTCTGTGTAATGGCTCGGTTTGGCTGTTATTTCCTTGAAAGCTAGTTTCCGTATGATTGGATTCTCCGCTGTGCTTTTGTGCAAAAATCAGTAGTGCTTTAATTCTTTAGGTGATATGGTAAAGAAGAGATTGTTCAGTAAACTACATTTATACTTACTGTATATCAAAGGCCAAAATCTAGGCAAATTGTATCTAAAATCTCGTCCTGTTTGATCACCAGGAAGACTTTAAGGCATGTTAAGAATAAGTTTTGTAACACATCCAAATGTGTGTGATTTTAGATTCACCTTCGTCGTGGGTATCGTCAAAAAAATAAATAAAACAAATACTGACACAAATCAATATTGTCTGTAGCTGTTGTCAAATAGTTTTTCTTGCTGACTTATTTTTTAGTCTTTTTGTTGCCAGTCAAACAAAGGCTTTATCATGAGGGAATATTTTCATGCCAGAACTATTTGTAACAATATCTTCGCGTGTCGTTGCGTAGTTTTTTTATCCTGGCTGGTTTATTCTATGTTAAAAAACAGTCAACGAGGCGTCTCTGATAGCCGAGAGGATGCTAAGAGCATTATTAAAATAAAAAAACAACAACATTTTTTTCCTTTTAAGATTTCCAACATATTGTGAACAAGCTTTTGAGCAAAAAGATCTGATAAGGAGGTCCATTCATCATCTGATATATCATTGAAATCGGTGTCTCACGGCGTCGTTGGATTGATTCAGTGTTACACTTTTCTTTCATTTAATTGTATCGTTATGTCTTACATTAACAGAAACTATAAATGTTCCTGTGCAATTATTTACAGTCAGTGACACATTATGAATAAAGTTAAATAGCTTCTTATAATAACGTTGTAAATATCTCTCGCCTGATGAAACTAAAAATATGTTGAAATGTTTAGTAAAAGAAAATATTATTTTGCTGATTTGCTGTGTTTTGTTCAATGTGTTTTAAAAGCCTACGAGTGTTGCTACCTCTGCCATAAACTACTGAGGCAAACAAGATTTAATCGGCAGCCTATTGACGAGGTATATTGCGAGGACTGTTTTGCACAACTTATGTATTATGGTGTTCGACAGTGTAGAATTTCTACGACCAGTACTTTTTATTGAGTCAAAATCAATCCAATATGGCGGTCCTCATATTAAAAGTCATGTTAGTTGTTCTGTAAGAAAGGTTTAAAGAGTGGCCAAAGGGGAAATCAATACAGCAAGATTCGACAACGAAATTACTTGTATTATTATTTGACTAAAATCTGGTAAATTAACACTGTCGTAAACAATACATATGAAATTTAACGGAGTCTCACATAGTATATGCTCAAGTATCAACAAAACCGCTTGCAGTGAGTGCAAAGCTTTGAAGCTGTATTCCAAAGGTACGCAAAATTACGAATGTATTAGCTAGCTTAAAACAGATTACCAATCATTTGAAAAACGAATTTAGACATCGCTTAATGTGTATTCTAGGCTTTTAACAACAAGAATTGGCCAAGATATTTTCTACAAAATTAGAAAATCGAGAAAGATATCCATTTTACCAGGCTTCTTCTATGTCTAATTGTTTCTTGCATGTCCTTGGTAGTTCTTCCTCAATCTTTTCCTGGATATGCTTCTTTCATTCTGATTTCGTCATAGCTTTAACATTGCCAAGTTACATTCTAATTCTCCTTACATCATCCATTTTGTCCACTTTTCTTTTGGTCTTCTATTATCTGCTTTTCAAGCCCTTTATCTTCAGACTTCATCATATTTTGATACAGCATCAATCTTTGATTGGTAATTCTTCTCCCCGTGGCTAATAAGCCCATTTCATTCACTAGTTCCGTGTATGGTCTTGTTATTGGAAGTTTTAGTAGTTTTTTCCACAATTTTTTCTTTCATTGCTTTCAGCCTCTTTCTTTGCCTTTTTTTTATTTCCGTCTAACATTCTATATTGTGGAGCCTATTACAAATTTTTTATACAATAGCAGTCTGGTTTCTGTGGCCATTTTCCCAACTAGTTCTTCTTTTCTAATCTTGCTTGCTTTATTTATAGTTGCTTCAATTTGCTTTTCCAATTCATCTGTCTGTGCCTCGATCGTTTCATCCTGTCCAATCCAATTCCTCAGGTATTTATGTTTTGTCTACCCCTTTTTCGTCAGTATGTCTATATTACTGCTTTTTTTTCTTATCTACCAGTTCTTATTACCATGTATTTTGTCTTTTCCATGTTGCAAGTAATTTTTTTATTTATTTTAACTTCTACAAGGTAAGGTTTTTCCCACTTCCTTTATTGTCTCTCTTGTCCTAACTGCTTCTATATCATCTACAAAAAACTAGTGTTCCCAATTCCATGTTCGGTTATATGATTGATTTTGGTGACTTTTCTTCTACTTCTTTTACTTTTAAGGTACTGCTGCAGCATAGCTGTGTTCCAAATATTGTTTCTTGCTTCACCAAGTTTATACTTTTTATTTTGCATGCGTCTCCAAGTGGTGTATAACTTTCATCATTGCTTTTTTGTTTATACATTAATGCTGCCTCCCTTTCTCTCAATCCATCTTTGTTAGGTCTGCGATACAGTCCTCTAGTCCAAGTTTATCAAAGCCATTTTCTGCATCCGCAAACAATATGTGTTACTTTTAATCGATCTGTTTTTGTCCATTATTGTCATTATTAAATAGCCAGTTGTCTTTTGTGGATCTTTTCTTTCCCCATTTTTATTCTAATAATCTCCATTGTGTCCTGTATTTCTTCTAGGACAGTACTGATACTACGATAGTTGTCAACAAAATTTCCCTACTGTTTTTTAGGCCCTTGTCGTTATGCACTTTATTCTCATGTTGTGCCACTGTTGAGGTATCTCCAGCGTTCCAGAATTTTATTATTTAGTACCTGCGTTGATCTTACCATTTTTGCTCTCCTTATTTTATCATTTTGTTAAACCATCCTTCACAATCTTCTACTTTTCTTTGCTTTTGGTGCATTGATAACTTTTTCTACAGTTTCCTTTTTGATTTTGTTTTTGTTTTGTTCTTCCGCCTTGTCCTTCATGTCCTTAACTACTTTTTCTCTTTTTCATCAATTTCTAATTTATGCTGTTTGTCTTGTTGGATTGTAAATAATTATTGGTAGAATTTTCCATATACTTCTTTGATTTCGTCAAGCTTTTTCATGTCTGTTATTGTTTCTTTCCTTCCCCCATTTAATTTTGCTTCTGAATTCCCAAAAACGTTCTTGCTTTATGGTTCCAACTTTTTAAATTTTCTACCACCTTATGAATTTTTCTGGTATTTCTTTCTCGCTTCTCTTCATATATAATGGCGCGAATCTAGCCATTTTTTTACTATGTCAGAGCGTTGGATATAAAAAACAAATTGAATGATTGAATTCGCATTGTGTGATATAGTGGAAAAGTCAAAGCAAACAAAGAAGTAGATTTTCGTCCCCGGAATTCCGGATATAATTTAAAACCACTGGGATTTATTTCGGAAATTATTTCTCGTGCACCATTGCGTAATATTTGGCTCATTTTTTACCACATCGCGTGACAAAGTTGACAAAGTCTAAATCCACGCCTGAGATATGATGTTTTTTTCAATTTTAATCTGCTTTCGGTGTGTTTCCTTCTTCTTTTTCTTCTTCTTCAGATTTCTCATTACTTTCTTGATGATTTAGTTTCCTTTTTTTCCAGTTATTTTGTTCTGACATAGCTTTGTAGCTTGTAGCTCTCCTTGCCATCAAACATTACTTTTCCTTCTCTCTTTATTTTTGACTATTTTATTTTTCATTTATTCTATTGTTTCGCCAAATACATTGTGTTTATTTAAACCTGTCTTGTTTGTTCTCCTTTTCTTACTATGTGTCATGGTGTATGTTCTTTCTTTTCCTTTATGTATTACACTTTTACATTTTCTTTTTCTTTTCCTTGTATTAGTATATAATCAATCGTCGATACCTTATCTTTTTTATTTTTTTTATACTCCTTCAGCCACTTCCAGTGTGTTTACAATTGTCAAGCTGTTCCTTTTCATCTTTTCAATCAGTTTTCTTCCCTCCTCTGTTGACTTCTTTGTTTCCACATATAAATTCTTCTCCTATCTTTACATTGAAATCTCCATTGTCCAATTTATTGTTTATTTCTTTTTCAATATTTTCGATATATATATATATCTTTAATTCTGTTTTTACTTTGTCTTTTTGCGGTGAATATAAAACTTCAATCTTCTATTTCGTTTTTGTTTAAATTTGGATCCACAAACTTTTAGGATTTTTAGTCTCTCCAGTTTCCATTTTTTACGGATGTCTTTCCATCCCTCTCTTTCGATGTTATTAATACTCCTCCTCCTCCCTATCTTTTCTTATTACTGTGTATCCTTTTATTGTGATGTTCTCTTGTTCAAGTGTGTTTTAGATATTTCGATTATATCTGGCTTCAATCTTCTATTATTTCCTTTAAACTTTCTACTTTTGACTTTACTCTTTTTGATTTTAAATCCCATCTCTGTTGTTCGTGCTTCTGTCAATCTGAGTTTTTTGTTCCCTAGCTTGTATTCTTCAGTTCTTTTTCATTTCAGTGCTTTCGTAATGTTAAGTGCTTTTTTATAGTTCTCTTCCATCTGTATTTTATATCGTTCTAATCTGCTGCTGCTCTCTTTTTTCTTTTATCGTAGCTTAACATTTCACTATCTCCTTTAATATTTTCTTCAGTCCTTTTCTATGTTTTTCTTTGCCTTTTTGTCTTTTTTCTCTATCAGCTCCTTCATCTGTTTTTTTTTCACCTTTTTTCATCTGTTTTCCATCTTTTTTAATATTTTAATTTCGTTTTTCATCTTCATTTTCTTCAATCTGTCTTTTCATATCATTTCATTGTGTTTTTTTTTTTTGGTATTTTCTCCCTTATTTCTACGCTCTTTCCTCTGTGTTCTCTGTATACTCCTTTTAAGAAGTAGTATTTGTGTTCTTTATCACTTTCTTCTATTTCTGTCATCCATTTATATATTTTTTCGATTTCTGCTCCACATCATTCATGCAAATGAGACCAACTATGGCATGCGTCACACTCTCACTGCTTTCGAATTTTGTCTAACTTCTTTGTTTCGTTTTTTCTACCTGTCTTCTGCTCTCTCCTTTGTTGTTCTTACGACAGGACTCAGAATGAAGTCTCCTTCTTCTTCCTCTTTTCTCTTCCTACTATTACTTTTTCTTTCCATTGCTGTTTTTTACTTGTGTTCTTTCTTCTTCTCTACTTTCTACTTTTTACTTTTCACTGCTCTACTTTCTTCTCCTTCTAAGTCACTCTCTCCCTATCTATTTCCTTTTTCTTCTTGCTTTTCTCGTTTTTCAGTATTTTTCTTCTTTACTTTCCGTTTTTACCTTTTCATGTTCTAAAAATTCTTCTCCTTTCTTCCTCGTCCTAAACTTAAAACTAAATTCTTCTTTTTTTATATTAGTTACTTGCTTCTCATAGTTTTTCCAATCACCATATATTCCTGATTTCTTCTCTTCCTTTACTGCATAAAAAATTTTAAATTTTCTTATTTTATTACATAGCTACTTCTTTTTTGCATCCTTTTCTTCATAAACTTTTATTTTGCTGGACTAAACGTCAATATTAATACAGGTAGCTAGTAGGGGCATGCCAATGCAGTAACCAATGCAGTATACTAATTAATAAATTCACCTGGTCAGCTGCATATAAGTTCAGCTGCATATAAGTTCCAAACTAATTATACAGCTGTTCAAGTCTTCTTTACCAAACTTTAAATTTCCTTTAGTTCTCAATTAATTTGAATTTCTTCTTTTTATTATAATTATAAAATCATCAACAAACAACTATTTTCTAGGCTACGTTTCGACAGCAGCAGCTGTCTTTTACGGGCAATGATAGAAATCGTTTTTTGCTATTGATTAGTTGAGGAGATAATTATAAGATCGAATTAACTAATTATCACAGCAATTAAAGTAAATTAACTTTTCTTTACAGGACTGGATGAAAGCAATAGATTGGATAACTTTCCTTTTTTTTCTAAAAGTTCGTTTTCCGCTATCTTTTTCCGGAACCATTTTGCACTTTTTCTAAATATTCTCTTCTAAAGTGCGGATAGCCATATTTCTGGAAGTTGATAAGACATTTTGTTGATGCATGGTTATTGTGAGTATTTTCGTATATACTATTTCCGTCCAACTGAACTCTCGGTCTGTGATCTGTGTTTAATATGATTACTCTTCCAGCTATTGTCTGCAATCTCATTTTTGTCTTATTTTTTCTGCCCTTTTGTGCTCCTGTGCACAAAATTGTGAGTTAAAAAGCTGCATTATTCGAAAAATAAGTTAAATGGTAAAACAACGACCCCAAGATGATTTAAAGAAAACATAAAACGTGTTTTTGTTCAAGAGAACGACAATTTTAAAGCAATCATAAATTCGTGTGTCAATATTCATTTTTCTTTCATACCAACACCAAGATTTACTTTATGTTGGAAATTGCTATTATTTTCGTAGGGCTTTTTTACGTACAGGTGTGCAAAAATAAAACTGAGTGAAGTGAAAATCAAAAATAAATATGAAAAACTTAAAAATAGATGTGTAAAGAATGCGTAAAATTTGATTAATGAGAGGGGAGGGATGGAAAGGGATTTGGAAAACATGGACGTGTGCATCTACATTATTAATTTTTACAAAGTTTTAAACAACGCCTGTACGAATTTAACTTATTCTCATATGTATTCTGCAGAGGTGAAACTTCTACCCTGATTGTTTCCTTAAAATTCTTCATGAATATGTAACAGAAAACGAAGATGAACATGATCAGATTTGCAGTTGGTGTTAAGAAGTTGTAGGATTGGAAAGAATTGATGCTCATTAAAGACATCTTAGCGTAATGCGGGGGAAAACGAGACGCTTAAGAGGAAGAATCTAAATA
Source organism: Hydractinia symbiolongicarpus (assembly GCF_029227915.1). NCBI lineage: Eukaryota > Metazoa > Cnidaria > Hydrozoa > Anthoathecata > Hydractiniidae > Hydractinia > Hydractinia symbiolongicarpus. Next base: position 17,270,365 of record NC_079875.1, on the reverse strand, counting down.
ACTTGATGGTTCATCTGTACTCAAACATTTTCTTTACTTAAAATGTTTTTTATATGTTTATAGCATATCCTAGTACAACTTTTTTTTGATGTGTTCAAAAATAATGACGGCATTTAAAAAGAGCTGCGATTGATCGGTGTCTCATTGAAAGAATTGATGCTTGTTAAAGGCATCTTAGCGTAATGCGGGTAAAACGAGACGCTTAAGAGAAAGAATCTAAATAACTTGATGGTTCATCTGTACTCAAACATTTTCTTTGCTTAAAATGTTTTTTATATGTTTATAGCATATCCTAGTACAACTTCTTTTTGATGTGTTCAAAAATAATGACGTCATTTAAAAAAAACTGCGATTGATCAATATCTCATTTAACCCCACCATGTTGGGCCAAACCGAGACAATGAAAACCTGAGAGAAAAAAGACATGGCAGAAATAGATACCTAAAACTAAAAACTTACAGGGGAGCAATACAGGAAGTTATGTGAATAACACAACATGTAGAGAATTCGATTGGTAAACCTTTTTATCGAAGAAAAAATCAAAACCTTTCAAGAGATTCACAAAGTGTAAAAAATTATATACTAAGTTATAAATCATCAAGGCAAAAGTCACATTATCACTCCAGGTTTTGTGAATACTGTGCAACAGTCATTATGGAATCATAACTTGCATTCCGTGCGCTGAGCCCATTCTTCACCAGGATTAGAATTCGATCAGAGCTCACCGCATAATAGACATTCAGTATCTATGGCAGAATCAGGCTTTTGCTGCTTCACGTTTTTTGCAACAGTTTAAATTTTGGACTTTTGAGTTGACTTTCTCATGACTTTTTTCTTTTTTTGGTTCAACTTTGGCATTTTCTCCTCAGATCTTTTAGTCTTAACGTGTTCAACGATACAGAGGACTTACTGAATTCTATCGAACGAGACATCATGTATGGTGGATGAAGAAGTACTGGGACTAGTGATAATGGCACCAACAATATTTGCAGCAACATAATCAACTTTTTCGTCTGGAGTGTTCTTATATATTTATCTTCCCCTATCATCAATTTTAATGGTATTTTTTAGTTATACAGATCGACAAAAAAGATTATTCTCCAACACCTTTGGTATCCCTTTACAGAAAAAACTTGTTCTTTGCAAATAAAATAATATTTGATAGATATTGTACATTGGTATCCGTTATATGAAAAATACAGTGAATTCGACGGGCATACAGCTAGTCCGTTATTTATTTATTTAAATTGTTGCTAAAAACTACCAAGTCTTTGTCTATCGCTGATTTTCCTCCTTCTTAACTTTTTCCGAACTTTGTAAATACTTTGTCGGACAAATAAAAATGGTGCACAAAATCAAAGCAGAATAAATTTGTCACCTCGAGAGAATTTTGTCACTTTTGTTCTTTCTTCGGTCAAAAAACAACTCCAGTTTTTAAATAAATATTCTAATACATAATTCGTCGGACAGAAAATTTATCAACCCTTCATTTTTTGTCTGATAATGGAATACCCTTCAAAAAGTGTCGGAATACACCTTTTCGGAATCCCATAAATTATAATAATTATGACGTCATCCAGAATTTTATAAATTTTTTTTATATATATATATATATATATTCAAACACAAAATTACAAAACTAAAAGAGGACGAATACAAAACTCTTCATACCCCACGATAGAAAAACCTATCTGTGGGGTACTGCACATAAATTAGACAATAAAACTGTGAGAAAATTAAAAGAAAAATACTGGTGACGAGGTTAAGGGGATTTTTTTATAATAATGGAACATCAAATCTTTCAGATGACTTTAGAAAAACAATAGTGGTTTTTAGTATAAATAATTTTGTTCTGTATTATAAATATCATTGCCATAGAAAAGTAAATTGACTAGTTTATCATCCGAGAAGTCCGATATTTGACCTATGGTATTTTTAATATTGTCAATGAGTGTTTTTCTTATATGCGTGTAAAAAGAACAGCGCAAGAGATAGTGATTAGTAGACTCGATTTCAAGACAACAACTGCAAAGAGGATTTAGGGTATCGCGAAAATTATGTCTGAATTTATGCTCTCTAAGGTGACTAAAGTTTACGCGCAATCGGGTTAATAGAGTCCACGAGGATCGTGGATTTTATACACAAGACGCATTTTTGGCCTAATAAAATTAAGAAGACCTGTTTTAAATTTCGAGATTGATAGTAAATTTTTCAAATCGGGCCCAAGTTTATTCCACTCATTTAATGTGTACGGAAAAAAAGAATTCTTAAAATATTTAGTATTGGTTTTGAAATTCCTAAACAAATTACTTCTAGCCTGGTCATAAGAACTTTGCTTCAAGGGAAGCAATGAACCTAGATAGCCAGGTGAGGTATCCGATTCAATATTGAAAAAGAAAACAAGTCTGCGATACCCAAGTTCTTCATAGAGACGCTTGCGAGAAGTACCTCTGATAGCTTTAGTGATAGCAAGAGCAGCATTGTATTGGACAGATTCTATCTTATTGCAGAAACTGTCATTGTGTGGCTGGTCATATATTACATCTGCGTAATCAAGATGTGGTCTAATAAATGAATTATAAATACACAATAATGACTGCCTTGGAAGATAATTATAAAGTCTCTTTATAAGCGATACACCTTTGTTAGCCTTGCATATATTCTTATTCAAATGATGATCAAAACTAAGTTTATTATCAAGAATTAATCCAAGATGCTTCTGTGTTGGCAAAGATAATACGGTAGAGTCATTGAAATATAAAGGAGGATGGTTAATGAACTTCTTTTTGTGGGAAAAAATTACCTCTGTAGCTTGTTTGCTAGGATCAGGGTTGAAAGCCATCTTCCATTGAAAAGCCCACTTTTTAACAGTAGAAAGATCATTATTTAGTTCTATGCTAGACTTTGTAATGCCATAAACAGTAGAAAATATAGATATGTCATCAGCAAACAGTTTGGATACAGATACAATGTTTTCAGGAAGATCATTAATATAAATAAAAAAAAAATGGTTATAATGGTTATATGGTTGGTAAATGGTTATAATAGTTCTGTGCTCTTTAAATTAGGCTATTCAGATAGAATATTAAATTATCACGACTAAAATGAAGTTAGTAGAGCAATGTAATCTTCTGGCTGGATGTTACTTTGGTTTGAATAAAAGAACTATGTTAAAAACGAGGCTATTCTTAGAAAGCTCAGCTATATAAAGGGTTTGACCGTAACTTTCTGGTCGAATTTGAGGCATTTAACAATAATGTCTTTCAGTTTGGCATAATTAGGATAATTCGGGAGAGGTCTATAGACTGATATAGACTGAATTCTGGTTCACTAATGACTTTCAGAGTCTGTTTAAAATCAGATTTTTACCCTCTTTTATATCGAGTTGTAATTAAGGCAAAAATTTCATCAATATCTGTTTTATTTATAACAACTTCACAAGGTGACTTTGATAGCCAAAATTTCATGACGCAATCTCAAGTCTTAGGTCAAAACTCCTTAGTTTTTTTTTTGCTGTAAACATAAATTGTCGTATTTTACCATTATAGGTTTGAGAAGGATAGCTTTAAGATTTCCTATTGTCAAATAAGTTTCATCACATACAAGCCAGGTAACAGGCGAGGAGGGAAAGATGGTGGGTTAATTACCGGGCGACAGGTAATGCACAGGTAAATACGACGTCATCAACATATAGTCAAAAACACATTTACATATGAGCTCTGGAATGGTAAAAACAAATTTAACTTAACACATTGCAAGCTTATTAACAGAAATTAAGGCACGTAAACCTGCCCTACTTATTTTTGCTAATGAGAAAACATATAACTATCCCTTTAAAAATCTTGACATTACGTAAGAAGAAAAGAAAATAGAGCCTGTTGACTTTCCTTGAAACATATCAACTTTATCTGCAATGAGAGTTTCCCGATGTGTCGCACGCTATTAAAAATGTTCTGCTAGATCATTTGTATCGTAGGAACAAAACCGCATGCTTGACTTTAACAGCTCATTTAAAAGAAAGAGTTACCAAGCGCGTTACATAGCAAATCTGAACCGCCTTATGTGTTGGCAGGAAAGAAAGTTCCTGTTAATGTTATCAATTGTTTATACCGTAATTAAATCATAAGTCGCCGCATAATAGATTATTTGTCCACTTTTTTTTATAAGAACAGATAATTGTCAGCGCTGCTCATCAAATAAAATGTTTAATTGCAGATCCAAAGTTAATTACTCTAATTGTAAGGAAGTCAATGCGTCTTATATTTGAATCTTCCTTTCTGAATGGTAGCTATGGTAAAAAAGGATACACATGCCTGAAGTAATACAACTGAATGCTTAAAGAAAAAACCAATGCAGATTTTCAACGTTATCTAGCTGTAAGTTTTCCATTTTTTTAGTTTTTTTTTTACGTTCTTTGTTTGATGCATTGAATTTTTATGTTAGTATGGTAAGAAGAATTAATTGTGAAATATTTTTTAAGGTTCAATTAGGTTTTCTGGTTTATTAGTTGTAAATGTTAGTCTAATACAAACACATGATGATGTGTAAGTTGTGATAACTCATCTAAAAGATTTAGGAAATTTTATTAAGTTAGCTCTCCAATGAATTTATATAGTTAGAGTAATTATTGTCATCAAACATTCTAAAAAAATAGAAATCATAGAGCCATGCAATGACGCCATTACAGGAAATCTTTTTTTTTTCAGTTATTTAGAAAACAAAGTGTAGAACTGTTTATTGCCATACTGCTTATTTGAACCTTCTTGAAAAAAATCATACTGGCCTTTTAATGCAGCACTAACCACGAAACAAAAGGTTCTAAAAAATGCTAATTAATTTTTGAGCTCAGCTGTTTTTCTTTTTTCACTATATGAATGATGTAAACAAATTTGCAACAGTCCGATATTACGAATGTGTATGTGTTTATATGTGTAACATTCGAAGAAAAAAGACCATTTAATCTCACCAAGAACTACCTATGAGAAGTTATAGGGAGGGATAAATGGTCGACTTCGATCAGGCTTGAATCATAATGTTTGGAAAATCCTAAACTAAGTTGTGCTCAATGTGAATTGATATAACGCAGTTATGCGTATTTTTTTTAACCAACCTGTTGGTTATTACGAAGCAATTGACCTTCGCGAGCGAAGCGAAATTGTGGAGCACGTTTGCTACACGCGAGGTATACCAAGAGAATTATTGAGATCCTCAAAATTTCGATAGAAAAAAATTATATAAAATCAGCGTAAAGAAATAGGACTGATATTTTTGCACACAAAGCTAGGGTATTTTTTTCTAATAAAACAAATAAGTTTGGACCGAGGGGTTAAAGTATAAGTCCATTAAAAAATGCAATAAGTACGGCTCGTACCCCCCACCCACCTCCGGATTTTGACCCACCGTCTTTTGCCCTAGATTATATGTCCGTTGAACTTGAACACACGGAGAGAAATATGCTGTGAACAAGAAACGGTAGTCGGCATTTTAGACACGCATATTTTACAGACCTAAAATATGCCTTATTTCTTTGTATTATAGCTAATTATTGTATAAATAATTAATTAATTATTTTGCAATTTTGCTTCGAATACTATTATAGTTGTATTTTAATGAAACATAATAGTATTAAAACGGTTTTCTTCTTCTGAAAAAATTTATTGCTAGTCCTGTTTCTAATCGACTTTACTTGTGTATTTTAAGCTTTTTTGTTGCTGTGGTTTTCCTGGAGTTTTTAGTTGGATTGGAAAGCTCCTGTGTAAGCTACCTTTTTCTAAAGAAATATTGAAGTAATTTGTACAATTATAACGCACCGACCTGTGTTTTATTTTATTGTTTCTAAGAAGATGTAAGAATACAATATTATCAATTTTAATTGGTTTTATCCAAACAAGGTAAGGCACACAAAAGGTAGCTAGCTAGAGCTCTGTTTTGTGTAAGAGAATTGAAATTAATTTCTAGAATACATATGGAGAAGTTGTATTACTACCTAACTGATAGCCAGATATAGAAAAACCTGACAAAACAAATAGGTCTGGGTGCTAGAGTGAGCTGACCAACCGTTTTTCATCACAGCTTTTTATTTATTATATAAGTAACCTGTTACAGTAATCAAAAAAATAACCACTTTTGCTATCAAACCAACAGCAATGTAATTATCAATAGGAATTAGTTGTCCGTACACCCTCCCTGAGAACAAGCTTTAAAACGACATTAAAACTGTCATTTAAACAGAACTCCAAGGATGCCCAAGCCGCACACGTCCTCTAAAAGGCGTGGGCATTTTCGAAATTGCTTGTAATTCTAGAACAAGGATGCTGATAAGCTGCATACGGCGTAAAAAGTGCGGGCGTTTTTGGTCAAGTTTGGCGTTTTGAAAAAATTCAAGTATTCGCCCTAAAAAACCCGCATAGACCATAAAATTAACTTACTATGTGGTAGCAAAGTTCTTAAAAGAGCTGTTTTTTGATCGTTTTTGATAAAATTTACTTAAAACAAAATATATAAACTTTATTAAGTCCTTTCTCTTAAAGCATCTTTTTTCTAACTATCGTCCGCAAGGTATGTTGCAAGGTGTTGAATTTTGGGAATGCTCCAGGCAAGTTTGGGAAGTGCGGGGGGGTTTTGGAAGGCAATCGCCAATTTAATTTGAAAAGGTGCCGGAACTCGCCCTTATATCTGTGGGCGTTTGCGGCTTATTGACACCCTCTTATTTTAGAATATTCTCAGGGGAATAATAGACCAATAAAGATTACATCACAGTTTCTTGTCCACCTCCCACGTGTGTTTGGGAACAACCCACATAGAAAAGTTCATTATTTTTTAAATTATTTGTGTAAAAATTAATCAAATACTCGCGCAGTCTATTCGCAAAAAAAACAAAACTGTTTTCGCGCAACAATTTGTTCTGCAGCGCGTTCATTTTCCTACCTCGTCCCCAGGGTTCTTCTACGCTATGATATTCAATTTTAATACATTTCGGAAGATGTTAGCGCCAAAGAAACAAGAAGCGCTAGGGACAAAGTATTGGGTAGTTTAACTTGCTTGCAACTTGCGAAATGCTTCGCAACCTTTCTTTTTTAATTTCTAGTATAGAAGCAGTTCCTTTATGCACTGTATTCCATCAAGTAGTGGTGTGAAATTTGAAAACTACTGGAAAGCTAGTTTATTTGCTAAAGCCACGCGAGTACGCTGAGTCAGTTCCCTGGAAATAAACTACCCAATACTCTCTACAGAAGTACACGGCACAACTATTGCTACTAACTGTTCCACATAAGAACCATAGAGATATTATAACTAATGAAATTATGTTACAAGCTTCTTTTTTTGAAGTGCGGTGACTGACCTATGTGAAATGTTAATGACATGGGAAACCAGAAAAATAAGGTCTGTTGAAAATTACATTCGCTGGAGCAAGGAAGTCCAAGTGTCTGCATAATTAAACCGTCAATTTTGGGAGCAGGTGTGGCACTCCATCTTAGATCTAATTTCACACAAAGTTACCTCTTACCTTTACCCTTCACTAGGTGTTTATAAGGGCGTTGTACAAGTTTAGATACAGGAATTTTAAACAACGGCCAAAGTGGTCTAAAAGTGACTAACATTTATCATGCTGTAGTCACCCATGCAAATGTGACAACTTTTATGTTTTGTTTGTAAAAAATAGAAACGCGTTTGAAAATGTTAAAATATTTATCAGTTAACTTTCTAAGTACATCATTAAACTTCAAACAACTGAAAAAAACTTTTATAGTTGATCGTATGGCCTGTGTACTTAGAAAAACAAAAAAATGAATTGATAAGTATTTTGACTTTTTCAATCTCAAGTTTTCTCCTTTCTAATTATTTTCTAGTTCGTTAACAAAATTCTTATAGCCATACAAGCTTTCCTTACAGGCTTAAGCCTATAGAAATTTATTAACTTCTTTCGATATTTTTCTAAAAGTATAGGCCAATTAAGATTTTTAATGTTGCGTGGCACGTGTCAATATCTTGAAGGAAATCATATTTTATTTATGACGGGGCTCTTTTTTGTCGGTAAAATTTACAGCTGTTGTGCAAGGGATTTATCAGTTGTATTTAAATAATGCAGGAAAAATATTAAAAAGCGATATATACAGAATGTTATTTAACTATTTTTCTCCATGTAATATCTCAGCGGTTTTAACTTGTTTCTGCGAGAGCATCAGTACTGGCAAGAAATTGTAACTGTGGTTTTAGAAAAATAAATGTAGACCTTGTTTGTTCGTTTTGCTTGCTTTGTTTTTCTAAGAGTTGCTATATTGTGACAAAATATTTATTTAAAACTAATTTTTGATTACACTAGGTTTATATGTTCAGGCAATGTGATAAATTTAGGAATTTTGTGTAATAACAATGACTCTAACCCTAAAATCTAAAATACACGGTAAGTTTAAACGGACCGTTTAAATGTAAGATAGAAAAACTTACCGTGTAAACAGGAAAGATGTACAACTTTTTTCGGTTTTATAAGTTTTTTTAAAAGTTGGACATGTTCAACTTTTGCTAAGTTTTTTCGATTGAAATTAACAGAATGATTAATGAGCTATTGTTTAAACTAAAGATTTGAGCATATTTTTTCAATTTCTAATCATAACCGGTTTTTTTCTTCAAACATTTACCCTGCTGCTGCTAAACAATACCCGCCACGGAATATTTACGTGTTTTCCTTTGGTATTCATTGTAAAAAGAGAGTTTTTTAAAAAACTTATACAATTTATCTAAACAGACAGGTAGACAGGTATATTACCTGCAACGAAACTTATAAGTTCTTTTCTTACAACTAAACGGTCCGTTTAAACTTACCGTGTATTTTAGCCTTAACCCAGAATATCCCGAGAATATGCATAATTTCCAATAGAATATATATTTCTATTGATTATAATTCTAAAAATATTTAAACACCATTTTTTCGTAATATTTTTTTTTCGGCGTTTAGGAGTACTTTTGCAGTAAACACAAAATACAGATCTATAGCTAATGTCGTATAACCTAGAATTTCCTAATTATTGATTGCGTATACCCAAAAGGGTTAGCTAGAGTGGTTATCACGAAGCAAGAAGAAGACAGTAGTTAGTTAGTTAACAGTTGTAGTACTAAGTCACTAAACCCTTTTATAAAAGGTAAGGAACAAAGATAAGGAGTGCATCTATCTAAAATATTGAAAATAATTATGATCATTGTCTATGTTTTAACATTTGTTTGAATTGATCAAGTGATGAGAGAATGTCTTCTATTAGATGAAGAACTTACTGATTGTATACAAATCTTAGGCTGAAAGAAAAAAGGTGTTGGACGGAATTTGGATTTAAGACAAATCTGGTAGGTGAGAAGCTGGATTAAACATTTCAAATAACGTGCTTAGGTTGTGAAAGACTTAAATAATTGATGACTAGTCATTTAAGTACAACAAGAGAGCAAATGAAGAAATAATATCTGTGTTATTGTAGTTTTTATAAGTAGCTACAGTTTACAACTTAAATTATAGACCCTGTTTTGCTGTGTTTTAGCTTTCATCTCTTATCAAAATGCTGTCCGAAGTGATCTTACTTGTTGCATTTGGAGTTGTGTATATCATTCTAAAAACATACGTCCTCCATGTGTATCGTAGCTTAATTGGCATGCCACCTGGACCATTTCCTCTTCCAATTATTGGAAATTTGCATCAGTTAGGTATCATGGCGCACGAGCATTTGCGCATACTTTCAAAAAAACATGGCGATGTTATGAGGATCTTGATTGGCTCCGAAGTTTCGATCGTTGTAAGTGGAACAAAGGAAGTGTTGGAAGGGTTAGTTACAAAAAGCGTTGACTTTGCTGGTCGAAAACCGACGTATACTTTGAATTTGACCAATACAGGAGGAAAAGGTCAGTATATTTGAAACTTCATATAATCGCGAACGGGAAGGAAAAAAACAGGGGAAATTTATTACTCGATTTTAATAATATTGGCTATGAAATATTGAAGGCTCAGTAATTGCTTCAGCAATAATTTATAGTTTTATCAAAACTTAAATATTAATTATTCTATCAAAACTTAAATAAATATTAAGTTTTTACTTACTTGTAGCCTTGTGGCAGAGCGTTCGCTTCCAGTGCGGGAGGTCTTGGGTTTAAACCCCAGTCAAGTCATGCCAGAGACTATTAAAGTGTGAATCTATCCTTTCTGCTTAGCGCTCACCATGAAAATAGGATTGATATCTTAGGCGGTTGTCTAGTTGAGCGGTTGTCTAGTTGAGTGGTTGTTGTGTTTGCATTATTTTCGTAGATCAAATGGGAGCTTTAAATGCACTAGGACCCCCTTCGAAGGACTCCTGTTAATAGCAGTACCAATAGGAATTAAAGAGGTCATCCGGGGGAAATAATTTTAAACAAATTATAATAATCTTCAAACAGGTATAGCGTTTGCGGATTACAGCCGTCGTTGGCAATTCTTTCGTAAAATGGGCCACCAATCTATGAAAATGTATGGTAGTGGAATAAAAACAATTGAAGAATTGCTAACAAGAGAGAGTAGAGAACTTCACAAAAGATTTGATGAGCAACTTGGTGTCCCTGTTGATTTACATCATGAGCTAGGTAAAGTAATATTTCCCATTTATATAGAACTTAAATCCCTTTTCCCACATACAGTGGTATGTGGGAAAGGGATTTAATTCCGACAATTCCGATAAGTTGGCAAAAATTCCACCAGTGCGCTCTTATTAAAAACCTTTGTACAAAAAAAATACGCTTTTCAAAACCATGATACACTATTGGTACCTCATAAACATTGCCACCAAAACCTTTGAAGAAAAAAAAGCAGTTAAGCTAAATTAACACCAAAAAGTAAGTTCAACGTAGGTATTGATTACACATGGCAGCCGCAAAATGACGTATACTCACTTTTGGTTTGCCGCACGACGCTGGAGCGAATTCAACCTTGCTGCAGCGTTTTGCGTTGTCACATGCTTAAATAAAAATTTTTCATTGTTATCCGAAGATCACCAATTCTGATCAAATAATTTTAAATTCAATGTGAACAAAAAATGCAAAGGGGTTGCGTCGATGTTCCGTGCCACAGAGAACTATGCTTTCAGTGTGAATTTAGCTTTATATAATTTCATTTTTCAGGTTTAGCCGTGATGAACGTCGTATGTGCAATGATCTTTGGTCACCGCTACGAAATAAATGATCCAGAATTTCAAAACTTGATAAAATCTAATACACTGTTCGTGCGTGGTTTCGAATATGATAGTTTCATCGATGTGTTTCCAATTCTTCGCTACCTGCCAAATAAAAGAATAAAGACAATCTTGTATGGTCTAAGTTTACGCAATCCTGTTATAAAAAGACATTTGCAGCATCATAAAGAAACATTTGACCCTAAAGTGGAAAATAAAAGTGATTTAGCTTATTCATTACTGACAGCACTAAATGAAGCAGAAAAAGAGGACCAGATTATCAAATCATACCTAACTGATGAATTACTAATTGCCATGTTGGACGATATGGTAGGAGCTGGCTCTGAAACAACAACAACTGTTCTACGTTGGTCTGTAGTATATTTAGTCAATTCGCCAGAATCTCAAGAAAAGTGTTATCAAGAAATTATGAACGTCATTGGCAAGGAAAGATTACCTGTGCTGTCCGACAGGTTATCCTTGCCTTATGTGGATGCATTTGTGCACGAGACGTTAAGAATGAGTTCGATAGCGCCCATGTTTGTTCCACATAAGACCACATGCGACACGACGTTGGCTGGATATTCTATCCCAAAGGATACACAGGTATAACTTTGTCATTTTTTTAATTAGGTTTTGCCTGATCTGATAGGAGGAGATTGAAGGTATGGAAATAATACAATAAAAAAGGAAGGCATTTCTTACTGCATATATAATTTATCGTTTGTACTTTATTAGTGAAACATTATTGTACGACCTTCTTTCAAATAAAGGCGTAGTTCAGGTTTTATTTTGTACTTACATAACCATCATTTATTTACTGGTTAGGTTATTTTTAACGGATACGCATTACACAGAGATGAAAGACAATGGGAAAAACCATGGGAATTTCATCCTGAGCGATTTCTTAATGAGGAAGGAAAGTTATTACCACCAGGGCATCACAAGGCGTATTTACCTTTCTCTGCTGGACGTCGTATATGCTTAGCTGAATCTTTAGCAAAGATGGAGCTTTTTTTAGTGATCAGTCAAATGATAGCTAAATATAAATTTGTAAAGTCTTCAGATCATCCTCTACCAAGTATGATTGGCGTTCCAGGTTTATTTTTAGGACCTGCTTCTCATAAAGTTCTTATAGAGAAAAGAATGTGAAGATATTCGCACTTGCACCAGAAGCTGCAGCAATTAAGTCTTAAGTCCGGTTTCCATACAGTAGCTTTTCCGCCCAGTCGTATCTTTATTTGGTGATTTTCTGGTCACTAGATGTAAATAGCAGATATTCGTCGCAGCAAAGTTTTATATTTATTTTATGCAGCATGAATAACAACGCAAGAGAGACATGTGACAACCTCGTCATCATATGCCTGAATGTCTCTAAGGAAAAAGGTTATTACTTTGCACCTCCGCCATAATTATTTTTTTTTCTACTCAGAACAATTGATTAATAGATATTTTTACTTTACGTCTGGAGGAAACAATGTATATGTGGCTTATCAATGGCTTATCTGAATACATATTTTTATTTATTTCACATTATGCTTTTATTCGATTTTAAGTAGAAATTCAATGCAAAAGTGAAGCCATTCGCGTTGTTGCTAGACATCTTGAAATGTAAATCTAATTAAAAATTCTCACGTAATTCAAGTAGATTTCTACGTTTTGATTCGCTGTTAAAGTTAAAGTGCGAAAAATAGCTCGCAAAAAGTGTAGGACGTTCTTCCAATCGGCCTAACGCAATAACTTCATTATCATTAAATTGATTTAATTATTCGTTATCGTCACAATCGTTGCTTAATATTTCTGTGACAGCCAAAATTTCATTATTTTTCTGTTGACTGAAGAAATCCGTAAATCACCACAATGCTGTTTCTACTAACTTTCCATCATCAATAATTTGTTTGTTGTGGTTGACTATTTTAAACTTTCAGCGCAGATTCACTTGAAGATATGTGGTACATCAGTACATGATGGTGCACTAAACCTTTGAAGTGTTTATGACTGTTGTTTTTCATGACATTAGAGGAACATTTTTTGCTAACAAGGCAGACAAATTGGTTTTTTTTTACCATTATTTCATCAACTAAAACCTTAGATTGGTTCTCATTTTGTCTCATTTCCTGTCTTTGATTTGACATTACTAATTTGCTAAAAACTCTGCATGACTAAGTGTATAAATAATGTGATAAATACCACCTTTGAAATTTGCGTTTGGTCTATCATGTTATAACAGTTTTTAGGCACATCACTATTAGCAAATATAATACCTGGACATGTTTATATAAGGATTACGTCCAAACTGAAATTCAATATGTATGTCGTAATAGATGATTTTTTTAATTTGTTGATATGTTGTCAACAATTGGTGGCATATTTCTAAAAATGAAGAAATAATCTCTACTATGTCTCTTTTCATCTGGATAACAGCAATTTTATTGCTCATAAAAATCAATTTTGTTTTAACGGGCGTGAAAACAAAAAGACTGGGTTTAATTACAAAAATAATGTTGCAAAGTGCAAACATTTGCAAACACTTATAAAACGTATTCTGTGTGCTGCATCAACAATTAAAATAACGAATGATCCTAATACGTTAACTAGGTTATTTTTTTGTGTAATCTCAGTTGAAGTTATTAATTTTTAGCTATATTTAAGAGTTGCAACAAACACATTTTTCTAATTTAAAAATATTAAATGATGACTAAAAAAAAAGTGAGTTTAGATTCTCTTCAACATTAACTTTCATCACTGTTTTTTTGCCCTACACGCTGACGCTGGACATTTTTCTTACGTCTCTATTGTTCTAAGTAATAAACCTATCGTTTTTAAAATGGAATTTCAGTCTGACATGATACAATGGTTACTCTCACAAACTAGTAAGTTTACATTTGTAGACAAACTTGAAAACCTTATAGGGTTAAGAATGTTATAACAACCTTCAATTCGATAATCTTCTTGGTACTCAATTTACTGCATCTTTTATGCTTACAAAATGGGCTTAGGCGCGCCCTATTATAACAATATGACCTCTACGCTTTAACTGATAAAATCTTTCGATTGTTTTTTTATATATTGTATTTTAACTTCTTGGCTTCTCACTTCTGATATATATCGAACGTGCGAGGCTTGCTCTTGTTTAGTCTTGGGAGGAAACTATGGCAATTTTGAACCAACTAGGATAAGTCATAAATACTAGGCAGGGCTCTGATGGATGGAAATTATTCGTTAGTTATGAGGATGCATAAAAAGACCTGATTACTAAATAAGAATTCATTGTCATGACTGTGAGGTCCATTTACTCGTCTCTAAGTTGAAAGAATGTTTTGATTCTGCTGAACGAATACTGAATAACGAAGTCTTTCTTTTGGACAATTTATTTTGATATCAGAAAAAAACTCGTTTGAGCTATTCAATAAAACAAAATAAATGACGTCATAATGAGACAATGGTTGAAGAAAATATGTCTTTCTTGGAAATTCTCGTTTTTTGATCTTTTTTTTGATCGTTTTATGATCTATTTACAGTACTAGTCATTAAAAAAGTAATATAAGAATATAAGATATTATTAGGAACATTAACAGGTGGTATAAAGACAAAGGATTGCTCTAAGGAGAAAATGAAAATCGATCAGAGTTCAAATCTTCAAGAATTTATTTTGAAAAAGCTAAATTTGAGAACCTTAGTGTTAGTAGCTGTCATGGAATAAAACTTGGTGTATCTATTAGCACTTACGTCAGTAGCTACTTAATAAAGACACTTTGGATTGACATACGTTATCATATGAAAATAGAAATTGAGAAATAGGAAATTACGCACATTCTGATCTGTAAATTACCAATATTTTGGTCTGCACATTACACAGTATGCATGTCAATATTGTATGATGACTTTTTGTCACTATCACATATATAATACCATATTCATACAACTGGTTAGTTAAGAAAGCATTTATTTTTACCTGTCAAAAACGACAAAGTGACATTGACAGGATAATTCATGGAAATATTTTTTATTTTATTTTCCGAAAGTCCAATAAAAGTTAGGAAAAATCACAAAATTTCAGATAAAATCATCCAGTACTTAAAAAGTTATTAGACTTTGAAAATGCCGCGGGCACTTGAACACGCGAATGTACAAAAGGCCAAAATATCTTTGGATGTTTCCATGGGGTTGCAACTATCTTAACTGAAACATAATTTCCATTTTCTTTATATTTTCAACAAAACAACATTATCAGTGCTGCATCTTTTTCAAAATGCCATGCATTTGTTGGTTCTTTTTACCGTTAAATAAGTTTTCTCTTTTAGGAAACTATGCATAATCGATTAGGTGTTGCACATTAGGAAGAAATGTTCAAAAAAGTTACTTTACGTTTGTCACGAGTGGAAACAAAGCAAGAGAATTAATCTATGGAAGAATTGTCTTTAAAAAGAAATAGTTTTCCTGAAGTTGACAAATTCTAATATTTTGCGCGAAATAAATTTCACGAAAAACGGATTTGATGACATTTTCTTTCTCAATTTACACCGTTGTGTAATGTTTGTTGGGTGTAAGAGTGTTGATGTAGGAGACATTAAATAAAAAATGCTAAAGTTAAATTTTCGCAGCAACTACCTAAGCGGCTACCAATTTCTTCTGGTGAGGAGTTCATTTTATTTTTGAAATGATTAAATCCTGCGACTTATTCTAAACAATTATTTTCACTGTTTGATTTTTTGTGACACGTCTTTTTCTTGATGTTCTTTTAATATCCACTCACTAAAATCCTGTCGAAATCTAAATTTTGAAGTTATGCAGGACACTCCATCATTAGAGTGAGACACGCATTTAAGAACAAGTACCAGAGCGCCTTGTTAAATCTAGCACGGCAGAGAGTTGCTAAAGACATTTACTTTTTCTACTTAAAGAAAATAGAGTCCAATATATTTTGTGTACCCAAAATTACGCGATTGATTGATTTATTTGAATTTTCTTTTGTCTGTACTCCAATCACGTGATTAATTCGTTCATTAATGAAGCTTGCCCTGAATGGTTTCTCTTAGCGATCATTTTTAGATGTAAATAGTGATTTACTGAATCATGTAAACTACCTGCAACGTTGTCAATAACTTTTCATGAAAGCTCGTTAAATAAAAAACGCGCCAAAAATAAAATGAAAGCGACAACGTGAACGAAATCAAAACAAATGAAATGCAAAACTAACAAAGAAACTCACAACAAGCTGTTGAATACGCGTGTTTTGGAATATTTCCATATGACATTTTTCACTTCGTTAAAATATTTGACGTTCTACCCACAAATGATTCGAGTTCAAGGGATTTCTTGAAATTTATGTATTTGTTTTTGGTGGTTTACTCTGATCTACTCATGCGCGTTGAAAAATAATATTTTCTAGTTGCCACGTGCAAGGTTTTTACAGCAAATCTTCTGGTTAAATTATTTTATTTAAATAACATGGAAACGAATCAAGTGTCACAAAGAAATTGGTTCTGCAAATTACTATGCAAAAATAAATATGGTGGCGCTACGCATTTTTACCCGAAGGTAAAGGTAAAACTTTAAGTTAAGAGCCGTTGTTTTGCAGTAAAATTAAGTATATAATGTTTATTTATAAAATATACGCTTCAAATATCAATATTAGCTACCCCAACCACTACCTCAAATGCCACCGCAATTGGAGGTATCTCATGTTTTCAATTAACCACAAGAAGATGGGCATCAAAAAATGTACACAAACATTACATTCAGACAACAAGCAATTAGGGACTAAGAAAACCAATGCTAAAAACACTTTGACGGCACCGCTGGAGCTGATTATTTTAATATCCTTCGTCAAGAACGAACACTAACGGTGCCAAATGAAATTGTTGTAGGAAAAAAAGCAACTCTTCATAATCTTCACATGCTTGGTGGTGCTATTACGTGTGGAACCGTAATTGCAAATGGTAATAGACTGTTAAATGCACGTTGCAACGAAAAATTGCATAAAATCGTCGAACAGTGACACTTTTAACAAGGTAGGCTCGGAGAATCATAAAATCTTCAGACTGATTAAAGGTTACACAGCAAGAAAGAGGAGAATAAACCACGCTCGCAACAAAGAACTGGCATTAAAAATTCTTGATGTTATATTTGACCAGGGCATTGTCGAAGATGTGGTTTTAAATTATGATCATATGCTGCTTATTTTTACAGCACAAAACAAAACAACCTTTCCTAACAGAAGAACTCACTCGGAACCTGTTGCAAATATCGACGATAAACGTCAAATCACCAGTACCATTTGCATTAGTGTTGCGGAAGAGTTTTTTTCGCTTCAATTTATATATACGAGTGTTACTGAAAGGTGCCATCCAAAGTTGAAATTACCTAAATCACTCCACATTACCCACGGTTTCAATAATTGGTCGAACAAGGCTATCATTTTCACATATCTAAAGAAGATAATCTCCCCTTATCTCGAGGAAACACAAAAAAAATTTGAACTGAGCAGACACCGCTAAGGCACCATTGATATTTGATGTATTCAGGGTCAGCTATGAATATGCTATGTCAAAAGAAGAGCATCGAAAACAATTATTAATTGAGACAATTATATATTTCACAAAATTACTACAGTGCCCTAAAAAATGGTGGCAAAACAACATACACCAGCTATTAGTCCTTTGAAAGCTAAATTGCGTCAAATTAATTTCACACACAATAAAAAATTTAAAATGGTGTTTTAGAATTTTAACTTGTTTCCAAAATTCTTTAAGCAATGGTGCTTATGTGACCTTGCTAATTATTAATTATTAATTATAAAATGGCAAATAAGTTGATTTAATGGGAAACATCTATTAAAACCAATTCGGAAGAGAATTAAGCTCCCTCTCGTCCACGACTCAGTTGGAGCCTACTCAGAGTGTTGTCGTGCATTCTAAAGAACGTACAATCCGTCTGAAGTTAATTGAGAGTGATTCCAAGGTGTTAAATTTCTTTTGCACTGTTGCTATTATTGGTGACTTTATAATGCGCTATTTATTCTTTATTTTAAAAATTCAGTTTGAAAAAGGTACTTTAAATACACATTATTTTAAAGGAATACAAAAATTCTAAACAGACTATAAATTAATCTTGTTTCTCTATTCTCTTAAAGAACTATTGTTTTTAACCTGAAGCCCCAGCCTAATATTTTTATAGAAATTCTTATATTACTATAAAAAACCGTGTAGTTAAAAATATCAAGGCTTTTCCCATTGTTTGCTGTAGCTTCGTGGTTTAATGCAGCTAACATCTTTGGTTCGCAGCCAGTAGAAAACTACTTGCGCAGAAGAAAATTGATCATTGAACAGTATGATAAAGTCGGCAATGACCCGTCAATAGACGAATTTTTTTAAACATCCGGTTTTCAAATATCAATCGACTTTTTAAAATTTGTTGTCAGGAGGGAATAGAATAGTCAACTTAGTTAAATAAATTATAAAATCTTAAAATTATGTAATGAGTTTTTGGGTCTTGAAAATTATTTGGGGTAAAACGTAACCTTGCTCCTGTGCATAACTTTTGACAGAGTATATATGACATAAAAATTGGCACAATTGTGGTATAAGAAATAGTAATTTTCTTGGTGACGTCAGCATTTTTATGTGACGTAATTAGCAATGTTAAAAAATTCAAACTGAGATCTTCATGGGAAATTTTCTCCATTCTATGTTGATTTACTGCTAGTAATATAAATGGTTTATTGCATTTTTGTTTTTGCATATAGAATGGAGCATCTCTGACCCCAGGATCTGTTGCCTTTTTCTATATCTGACGGCGAGATGAAAATGGCCCTGGTGGGGTTGGTCGAAAATTTATGATATTTACAGATTTTAAATAATGTACTCCTTGTCTCGCTTCTCGAAATTTCTAAGTACCTACCTACACATGTAGATGAGCTTAACTTTTGTTATTTGTGTTTGAATGAAACTTTGGGAACCCTTGTTTCTCAAAGTCTTTGAAATTTGGGAGTATGTATTTAAATAATTAGCTATGTTTACGAAGTTTGCTTTAGGTGAAGGCAATTTGTGTGTTTCGAGGTTTTATTGAAGGGTTATGGTGGACTGGATTTGAAAAATCAATCTTTTTTCATTTATAATCACTTGTTTGATTTGTTCCAAATTAAAAATTTAAAGAATATTATTCTGATTATTGGCTAGCTACTAAAAATTATCAAATCGAATACTTACTTGGGATTGGCTTTTCTGCTACCATGCTATATAAACACCAAAGATGGTTTGAGCACACTGAGGTACTGTATTTTAAAACTGACACAATAGTCACATAATGATGGGTATAGCTAAACAGATTTAGGACCTGCTTGTGCCAAATATAACTAGATTGATGATCTCTATTTTTTTGTAATCAAAGCACCAGCCTATTTATCACAAATTAATTGGTAAGGGTTGGGTGATAATAATATATGTCTGATCTATCTGGTCATTTTCCTAGTATGAACGTACGCCTTTATAGAATCCATTTAAAAATAACTGATCGGTTTCCTTTAAAATTCTTAAATTTCTTAACTCGAAAAGTATGTTTATTACAAAACCACATTGCATTCTAAATCTATCAGATCGATTTAAAAAGATATATCCTATAACCAGTTTTAAGTCATTATCTTTATTTTCATATCACTTGTTGGACTTTATATTTTAACAAAATGGGCTGAAGAAAGCTCAAACATGCCTAAATGGATACTGGGGCTAAGCCAATGGATAATGACATCTAATATTACAAATATGACAACTTTTCAAATGTTACATGTAAAGGACAAGCACGATCTAGTATGAAAAAGAATTAAAGTATGCGTTATGGCGAATTAAAGCACGTTTAGAAATAACGTATTAGACATTTCATTGGAAACTTCTTTTGTGGAAAAAACACTAAAACACTAAAAAGTACTACACTTTCTACTTGCTTTTTAACGTCTTGTTTTAGCACTGTCACTAGTTGTCTACTCAATGTCTATTGTGTGTTCAATGGGCCGTAGTTATAACTGTCAAGGCCTTTTTCGGCAGGCTTATCAATAAACGCAGCGCCAGCAAGAGACATAAAGCCCTGGGAGCGAGGTTAAGAATGGAAAAGTACTACTCAGAAGTTAAATATCTGCAAAATAAATTCCATTGCTTCTTCTTGAAAATAGATGGATCTAGTTGACGTTCGCAACATTCTGCAATGTTTAGAAACCAGGAGGCTGTTAAATCGAGAAGGGTATTATAATGGCACATATAATCATAGTATTAATTCTCGTCCAAGTATTTCCCGTCCAAATATTGCACGAAATAGAATTGCAGGAGATTTATATACGTCCGATACCCCGTTTAATTTTTCACGGTCTCACGACTAGTCGCCTATAATAATATGCTAACAACAATGCAAACGTTTTATTAAATTTCTGAAAAAAGATTTTCGGTTCTGACCAGGTTATTGCCTCATTAAAATTTAGTCATTTAAATGTTTTTGATTAAATTTAACGTCAATATACTTTACTGAGTTATCAACATAGCAATTCACAATAAACATAAAATGCCATCGTTGAAATACAATTTTTATTATGTATGCTTACATACATGGTGAGAAATTCGTATGAAAATAATCGTTAACAAATTCGTCTAACAATAAAATTAAAGTCTAATACAGACTTTTCGTATTACAAAAATGTGTGATTGTGAGCATGGAATATAAATATTAAACATAAAAGGTCCTTATTTGATTGCGCAGGCCGAATTTTTTTTTGACAAGTTGTTACATTCTAGAGGCCCGTTAAGATAAGAACACAACCTGTGGATTAAATTTTGTCTAGCAAGGTCTTTCTAGATCTGCTGTGTTAAAATTTTTAAGTAATTTATATTCGCATTCTATTTCTATGCATCAGGTCAATTTACCTTAGCTTTTAAATGCTTTTTAAATATTAATTTTTACAAACCATGTTAACTGGTCTGTTGGAACTTATTCTTCTTTGGTTATAATAAGCTTACTAATTCTAAATTTTAGAATATTTTGTTTTGTTTTGTTTTTAATTAAAGGTTGAATTGGCTAAACTCGTTATGTTAAATAAGTTTTGAGAAAAAAAAAATAATAATTTCGAAATAATAATTTTCATGAATATTATACGAATGGGAAACACTTTAAACTCAACTTTACACGAAAAACTGATGCTATCAATTTTCACAGCTCTATTGAAAGATAAGTAAAATCAATCGGATTTGTTTATCCTCGCGTGCAGCAATTGGAGTGAGTGAGTCAGTGAAATTAAGTTCTATGTAAAAAATAATGTAATAAAGATTGTGTCGATGTTTTAAACCTTCTTGGAAAGGAAATAAATTCGCCGCGCCATATACATCGATTACGACAAAGGTCTATTTTGCGTATCGCGTTGTTTACCAATCCGGATAAAAGAAATATCGTCCACAACATTACTGATTCGTCTTTAACTACGTTCAAATACCCACTCCTAATATCCCCATGCAAAAACTTTCTTGAGGACAGCATTTACCATAACGTACACTCCATGTGACGAAACTATAAAATTAAAATGGTTCACAATGTAATATTGACAAGACTTAGCATCATTTTATTTGAAACACAATGTTAGAAAAACTACCTTGAACATCTGATCCAAACACACTTTGAACTTTAACTTCCGTCAGATCAACATTGTTAAATGCCTGCGTGTGAATGTTGGTTTCTTGTGATAACACAGCATTGTAGTCAACTTCACTGAGAGGTTTTACATGTGTGAGCCCTCCGCCTGCCAGTAGCAGTTGAAAGAAACTGTTTCCCCGATTCATTGTCCCATAAATAGATTCGGAACTAGCCGAGTAGAAACGGATATTTGTAATGAGAGCATCCATCGCTAAACAAAGTACGTACCTAGATTCTACAACATCTTGAACTTACAAAAGTTTATTTACTTGATGTTGAAGGGTTTTTATGTTGTGCAGTGAAATAGTAAGCGCGAGATCAAAGTCATTTTTTAAAGACTTGTTGTTTTACAATGTAAAGGCTAAAAAATACACGTAAGTAAGTTTAAACGGTCCGTTTAAATGTAAGATAAAATATCTACCGTGTAAACAGGAAAGTGGTACAACTTTCTTCGGTTTTTTAAGTTTTTAAAGTTTTAAAGTTGGTGTGCCTTATGTGCCTGTTTTATTGGGCTTTTTGGTTTACGTTATTACGCTACCATTTCTTTGATAAATTCAGGAATTATTTCGTTTCTATGTAAATTGTGTTAAAATGAACCGTATAATCAAATAATCGTTTATTTATATCAACTAGTTATTATGAAATAAAATGTTTATCTTTTTATTGAATGATATACTGGATATACGAGGATGATTTGCTCTTTGTGTAAACTCCAAATTTAAAGTTGCTTATTTGGCAAGAAAAACACGTAGGTGAGTTTTTGTTCCATAACATTTAAAGTAGTCACTGTATACATGGCGTTTTTGATATTTTGGAAAGGCAGTATATTGTCGTGACTATATTACGGGAATCAAGTCTTTCTTTTCTCTTAACATATTTTTGTATGGAAAGTGATGGTTATTGTGAGATGTGATATTTCTATGAGAAGAAATTGGCAACGAAAACTTATAATTTTTCATTTCTTATTTGCCTTACAGCAATGTCTAACAATTCACCTGTCCACGAGTTGCCACTATTGTTTGAATAAAAGCAATTGTACTTGTTTCCTCTAAAATATCAAAAAAAGAATTAATTATTAAATTAATTTGGGCACAACTTTACGAAAATGTCTTACAAAAGCTGAAAAGGTTTTATTTAAAGCCATCTGACTTTAAGACTGCACCTTAAAGATTTCAATCCACTGGAACCCTGCTATGTATGCTATGTATCATTATGGTATGCAAATAATGACATCATTTGTAACTAATATTTTTTTTTGCCAGCACTGGATATTATTTTCAGTTTCTAAAGGTACCGTTATCAAAAATGATCTTGCGAACCGACTTATAATGCATTTGAAGAATAACGTTCATGACAACTTCACCATCAACCTTCATCATTTTAATTTTGCAACTTTTCCAGCCTATAAAAATGTATGCATGACATAAAGGTATCTCACTCACTTGTCGCCTCCAGGGTTGCATATAAAAATAGTTTCGCCAAGTGGAGTTGTTGCTTTGAGTACAGATCTCATGTCAAGGTTATAATCATCCCAACCTGATGCCATAAACAAGAAAGTAAAGGTTAAGTTAAGAAATTAAAACAAATTAAAACATAAAAATAGAATAAGTTGAACCGAAACACTAAGCTTTAAATCCCCTTAATAATCTATATTATAATACCCGTATAGGTCTGTCTGTCACGCAAAATGCTAACCACAATAGCGAGGCACGCAATGCGGTAAATGAAGGACGGGCAAACCCGTGGGTTGATTCCCGGGAGACAGACGTTAGATATTTAGACTGACACCTATTAAGCAGGGGTTTGCAACTCGGAAGCGTTGAAACCTGGGGCTACAAAACGGTTTTTCGTTTTAAAGACTTACATGATAGTCAAGCTAATGGCGATGGTGATTATTGTGGGCACTGAGGAATAATGAGCAATATCTGAATTCAACGTATTATGGTATTGAACATCAAAATATGACAGTAAAGCTCTCTGTATACATTCTGTAGCAATAATTTAATCAATATAAGCATTTGCTTTATTTTACATCAATCTCCTGACTTATGTGGCTTAATCAGTATCTTTTTTATTTTAAATTTTGGTGAAGGCATAAAGGAACATGTTATAAAGCCAGTCGAAATACCAATACTTTTAAATCTTTTTAGAGGTGTTCAATTCTTTCTTAAAAAACATAGGTTCTAGCGTTGACTTTGTTGTCTCCTTAAGTCATCAATTTCACCAATTTTTGTGCACTTTGCAAACCGTAGTTCTTTTATCGGAAAAAAGTGCTTTTTATAGTAAATTCTTGAAGCTTAAACCTTTTCGTGGATCAGCTTATTACATGGCATTCTTCAGAACGAGTGAGGATTGAGATTAACATTAAGGAATTTTGCCCCACCTCCTTTCCCCCGCTAAAAATAATCTGTAATTAGTAATACCTTCCAGTATTTTCATTGCAGTTGGCTGCACACCATAATATGACGGACATTTTGTGGTTAATCGGCTATACCAATTGCTTCTTAGTATCTCGGTTCCGTTTGCCATTACGCAGAGGATATCATGTTCGGAATAATAGTGAACGATGTGGTTGTCGTGTGTATAATATAATTGACTTCCCGCTGATACGTGTGCTTTGTATACGTACTTTTTGCCCTGAATAACTGCGTAGAGCGCAAGTTTTCTGCCAGAGTTTGCATCAACTATGTAATTGTCACTGGTGTACTTGAATTCAGTTTGGCACTTAGTGTGTGCTTCGACTTGGTAATCGTCATCTCGTACATCCCAACATCGTCCATTGTTCACATTCTTGATGCGAAACTGTTTGTACTCATCTAAAAATGATATAAAACTTTTGAAACATAAATACGTACATATATGTATATAAATGCATGACATAAAATTAATGAAAATATGATAAAAGGTACTAGTTACATCAGAAAGCAATGCTGGGCGTTTTTTAATCCGGTTGCAAAATGGATGGTCGGTAAATAAATTGTGTCCGGTTTACTTCGGATGATTTTTTAAAAGAGGTCCTTGTTAGAAATATAGAAACGTTTCGCAGCTGGAAAATGGCATTGTAGTTTCTGTAACCTTTCTTTTTATGTCTTACTTGAAAGAATTTTGGTAATACATCACTATTCTGGCGCAACGTGCATGGTATTATGGTGTCCTTACACATACATTTTAAATGACTTTTTTCTGACAACATTTAGCGTAACTGAGACTAAAGTTATACTGAAAGAGGTGCAGAGCCTTAATAATGTTTTTTTTGTCAATAACGAAGTGCAAGTTTTACACGGTTTAACTTCTGGCAAGTAAGGAAAGAAGGCGTTTTTTAATGCAAGCAAGTTGATTTTCCGATTTGCTTAGCTTTATTGGCGATTTTCTTAATTTTAGTATTCGAAATATGTAAAAAACAGAAGAGACGTAAAACAACTTTTATTCAATTAACGAAACTGAAAAAAAATATATATTTGGAACTGAGTTGGATCTGGAATTGAAGTAAACGGATTTTTAAGAAATCTTGGCAGTTTTAAATCTCTGTCGTCGTCAAAATGAAGAATGCTGGTATCATAAGAAAATTAATGAACCCGTTTGCTCTCTTGCATACAATACTAGCAATAAAGAAGTCAGCCTCTGTTTCTTGTTAATAAGTTTTAGAGGAGGGATGGGAGGGGGCATAACAGCAACAAAGAGAGCACGGAAAACACCCTTGTATTGCTCATCTATCTACGAAAAATTGAAGTGAGCTTAGCAGGCAGCTTAGGACCAAGGCAAAGAAAATGTTCAAAAAAAAAAGAAAACGAAAAAATTAATCATTAAAATTGACTGATTTATATAGTTTTCAATGTCCTTATTAAATTATTTCAGTGAAATAAAAAAAAAAGAATTGAAAGATGTGGTCATTTTTGTTTCAGACGGTTCTAGGCAAAAAGCCACTAAATTTAAAACTTTAGTCGACAAAAAGAGGCTAAATTTTGGTAAGGTTACTAACTTTTTTTGGACCGATAAGGTTTTTGTTAATATGCTCGACTAAAAAACATAAAAAGGTGTCGAGCATTTATCAACAGTTTACAAATAATACCACCATTTCCGACAACTGACCAAGAAAATAGTTTCCAAATTTGTTACTGTTTAATCGGAAGTAACAATTCCCTTTTAAAAAAAAATCTTATCGCTCTCTTTCAAAATGTCTCACTGAATGGGCCATAGATTCACGGGTTTTTTATATGGCGCTTATTTCTTTATTGAAACAATAATTCATTCATACCTAATTTGTTCCTCCCATATACTCGAAATGCCCATTTGAATTCCTCCATTTCAGCTCGTTTATCTACTGAATTGCATTCGCGATAAGGGCAATAAGTTACAAGACCATAAATGTAGTAATCCATATTGTTGCGGGTGGTTTTTAACTCTTTGGCGTCGGTTTTCCACCGCAAGTTAAGTTTGCAATGGTTCATAGCAACAGCAAGATATTGAAACTAAACATAAGGATACAAACTTGTCACTTGTTAATTTTGTCCACGCACAACAAGATAATTCAGTTCATTAATTCAGTTCACTAATTTGTAATGTATATCCAAGTATTATAAACTGCTACAGTCTCTATAATAATAACCGCGGTCTGTCTATTCGCGCGTCAAAAGCGACTTGTGTTAATCACGCACGAAATACTAACCCGCTAGCTCAGGGACAACACCCGTCCGGCCCCTGCTTGCACAGGGGCGGGTTCCTGCTAGTCCAATCAGGAGCGGAGTTTTTATATAAATGACCAATCAGAAACTTAAGCTCCTTAGCAACGATTTTTACGTTATCAGGCTGGCATTTGTCAAGCAGATTGAGTAAACTCATTGCTGGCGAAAGAAAAGTTTCTTAACTGTTTGCTTTATTTTTTCTTTCTGATACTTTCATTTTTGTAACATTTGTTTTCTATATGTTTTTACATGATAAGATAAATATATTGTCACATTTTTTAGCCATGTACAAATCTTAAACGCACAATTTTTAGGGTTTTTGGCTAGGAACAAAGATTTTGAAGGCCAGTTAGCTAGCTAGCTAGAGCCTTACTTAATACTATTCCGTATAGTATAAGAGGCGTTTATCCTAGCCAACATTTATTTTGGTGTTGAGGTTCCTGCTATTTAGCTACTTCCTTAGCTGTATCTTTGGCTAAACAGTTAAAATATAAAAATGCAGTTTGGCTACAACAATAATATCGAGCATTAATTTTTAAGCTAAATGCAGTTAGCTAGGTAGCTACATATTTTATTATTTTCCTGCAAACTTTTTCTTCAAATGAAATGGCTGAGCGATTGTTTTGGCTGGAAGGGTAACGACAGGCTGTTCCCTGTGTTTTTATTTTATTTTAAAGCGAAGTTGCCACGAAGAATTTTGAAAAGGGTAATACGCCTATACGCCTGTTAAACTATGTGTACCTGTACTAAGCACTTAACCCAGTGTTAAGAAGAGACTGTTTTTTTTTGAAAAAAGGCTGTTACACCTATGCGCATGTGCAACGTGACCACTGTAACAATTATTTATAAACTTTCTCGGTAATCACCCCTGTAAAGATGTGCAACACTTTACTTGGACTAACCGCTCAGCCCTGTGGCAATGGACTGTTTATTGTGTTTTTTTTAAATAGACAAGTTTTTTTAAAAAGGTATACCAGTACTAAAGCGCTTCACCTGATAGTGTGCAACTGTTTACAACTACTATTAATTGTTCCACCGGTGTGTTCAAAGCTGTGTGCACAAATAATTTTGAATTTACGCTGAAACTTATTTTGCGAAATAAAATAATATTGACCGATTGTTTTTGATATGACGGAGTAAAAATGGTTTGTAGAACTCTGTTTTTATTTCAGCTATTATTGCGGGAAAGTTATTTTTTGAAGAATATGTTACAGTCGCAACACTACAATGGTGTATGCGCTTCACTTGATTTACGATAAACTGTATACCTGCACCTGCGTGATGTCAATCGCTGATTCCACCCAGGGGTCAAAAAAACAAATAGGACAATTTTACTGTCAGTTTAATGTTTTGACCGCTCGCACGTATATACTAATGAAAACGCGTGATTCTTTAAAAAAACAATCCAAGACTTTCGCAGCCTGAATATGCCAACGAAAAAAAAATGATGATGAAGGCCATTTTGGTTTTGAAAGTGGTCGTGGTGTCAGTAGTGTTAGGTCTTTTTATCTGTTTGATCTTTTTGTGTTCAAAAAGTTTTTTTCTTTGGAAATATTTGTTTTCTGTATGTTAAGATAAATATATTGTCACGTTTTTTAGCCATGTACACTTCTTGAACGCACCATTTTTAAAACTTTTGTCTTTGAACGCAGACTTTCAAGCAGCGTTCTACCTACCACTTAGCTAGCTAGCCTTAGTAATTACTATTCAGTTTAGTATAACGCTATTTATTCTAGCCAATATTATTTATTTTTATGTTGAAGTTGTGTGTAGTTAGCTCTTTAGCTACTTCTGGCTAAAAAATGAAAGTAGCAAAATACATTTTGGCTACATAAAATTGATAAGTAAAAAAAAAAAAAAAACGATAAAAAGAAGTGTCATTTGGATTTTGATAACATCAGCAACCCATTCACTACAAAATAAAATTAGATCCTTACACATTGGCTCTATTGTGTAGAGCTTAAACTGCTAATCAAGAATATGTATATGATCATGTGCGTCGGATGTACAGTAATGAGATATAAAGGTTTAAAGATTTTGCTGGCGTCAGCAATGGCCCGTCAAAAAAATTTTTTGGCAAATTTTTATAACTGTTGTCTTCATCGTATAGATCTTGAAACGCTGATCAAAAAAACGTATAGGATTATGTACTTTTGACAAAGGGTTGCAGAGATATTAAGGTTTTAAGGTTTTTTGATCAACCCGTCCACACAGGTTTGGAAAACTTACCCAAATTGGTCCTAGGTCCTAAATTCTTAGGTGCACTGTAATGGCTTCATTAATTTAATGGGATATTGACGGTAAAATTGTGTTATTGACGTCGCGACGTAACGACAGAAAAGTTAACATTTCAGACATACCTTTTGTGGCTACATCAAAGTAAAATGAACACATCCACTTTGCCAGTTGCAGGTACACAGACGCACTCTTCGCATTATTTTAAAAGATTTTAACTGTACAGGATAAAGACAGACAGATTTCTAGGCTTTTTTTAACTGAAGTCACGTTGAAGTTTTTTTAAAAATGATGTCACACCTTACTTACGTGCAACACCGTTTAACTATATTAAGCGCTTTGTCCAGCGTCACAGTTATTTGTTAAAATTTAATAAAATAATATTGACCGATTGTTTTCACTATACACGCTTTTTTATGTAAGAATAGTTTTTTTTCGTTGAGGGTGAAGTATTCTTATGATTTGGCAAAATATGAGGGGGAAGTATTCTTAATATAGTCTTTTTTTTCAGAGTAAAGTTTCCGTTCCATGTATGCACAAGATCAACTATTTCACGACGGCTGAATATATTTCTTTTGAATGAGATGTTCACACATATTTTTTAGTATACTGTAACGCATTTACAACTTGTTTATGTTTTTCTCCCCAGAGATATTAATCAAACCAAATATAACAGGTTAAAGATTTGTCTCATTTTGATTTCCCTAATTACTTGGTTCACTAGCAATTTAATTCTAAGCAAACTCACCCTGGAATTATTCTTAGGATATTTCTACAATTTTCATCCTGATATTCTTATAGAAGTTATTCTTATAAAAAAAAAGCTTATAGCGGTGTATGCACTTCACTTGATTTACGACATACTGTACTAATCCGCTCCACCTGATCGTGTGGCACAGACTGTTCAGCGCCAGGTCAGACCCTATAGCTTAGCCAGCGTTTCGTCGCCGAATCTCCCAGATAGTCCCTTTAATAATAGCCGTCATCTGTCTGGCTGTCCGCAAAAGACGCGTCCTCTTATGGAAACACGAAATGTCATATTAAAGGACGGGCGACTTCGTGGATATTTTCACGGGTTAACGATTAGTCTATATTATAATACCCGGACACGTCTCCCTGATAATTGCTTTTGCGACTTTTCAAAGAAATTAACAAAACGAGTTTTAATAGGAAGGATAACAGGAAGAGAACAAGTGATTTTTTGTTTGTTTTAAACCTTAATTTGTAATTTATTTTGTAAATTTTGTTTCATCTTTCCCATTTACATTTACATTTTTTATGACAACAATAAACTTTGTCAAATAACTTCATTTAAAGGTGCTGCTTTTGTAAGTATGGATTTTTTTTTATCTCACCGTATTTTTTTTTTTTTTTGATATTTGTATTTTATCTCTTATAATAATACAGAGACTGTGTCTGTTTGTAACAGGCAAAGTCGATATGCTTATTTTCCTTTGATGTAGCCGAAATTTCCTTTAAAGTCTCCAAAAAAGTTATTTTTGTATTTTCTATTTTGCTAGCACGTTTATTTTGTTTACATCAAGTGATCAAAATAAAGCAACTTGATTTGCTGAAATAATTTTAACGGCTTTTTTTACAAAAATGGTGTCCCTCGACACTAAAAAAAAACAACAACAAAAAGAACGGTCCCTTTGTCTTGAAAAAAATTAAAAGAGTATATTTAAAAAGAATATTTAAAAAGAAAAAAGTTCAAGTGAAGAAGTAGAAAAGTTAAGTTGGAAGTGAGAAGTGGAGCTAGAAGTAAAGTAAAGTTAGAAGTAGAAAATAAAGGCTAGAGTTGAAGTCGATTTGAAATCACAAATAGTAAGAGCTTTGAAGAGAAGAAGAAGAAGAAGAAGAAGAAGAAGAAGAAGAAGAAGAAGAAGAAGAAGAAGAAGAAGAAGAAGAAGAAGAAGAAGAAGAAGAAGAAGAAGAAGAAGAAGAAGAAGAAGAAGAAGAAGAAGAAGAAGAAGAAGAAGAAGAAGAAGAAGAAGAAGAAGAAGAAGAAGAAGAAGAAGAAGAAGAAGAAGAAGAAGAAGAAGAAGAAGAAGAAGAAGAAGAAGAAGAAGAAGAAGAAGAAGAAGAAGAAGAAGAAGAAGAAGAAGAAGAAGAAGAACAAATCTAAAAAAGCACCCATTATGTTCAAGTTTAGATAATAATATTTTGTGATTAACAGTATCAAATGCTTTTTTTTAGTTTTATAGATATACCACATCAAAATTTTCTATTATCAATTGAGTTCCTAATGTGTTCCGTCATTTCCATTAGAGCAAATATAGTAGAATTATTCTTTTTAAATCCAAATTGGTTCTTAAACAAAATTTGATTTAATTTAAGAAAATTGTAAAGTCTGTTATGCATTAATTTTTGTATGATCTTATTAAAAACAGATACCAAAGATATTGGTCTAAAGTTATTCAGATCTTGCGTGGAGCCGCCCCTATGTAGAGGGATGACTTTTGCAACCTTCAAAGCATTAGAAAAAGTACCAGTTAAAAATGAGTTATTAATTAAACTGCAAAGATGAATTATAATCAGATCAGCCACAGATTTTAACATGTTAATAGGTATACTAGCAGGACCTAAACTTTTACTTTCCAAACCTTGAATAATATCAAGTACCTCCTGTGAAGTAACGTTGGATAACAAAAATTCATTGTCTTGTCTATTTTTAAAGAATTTGACAGGCAAGATGTTCTTTATTTTAGGAATATTTTTATCTAAATAAGGACCTACATTCACAAAAAAATGTCGTTCACATGATTTGCTTTCAATTTTGGATCGTTGATAATCAAAGCAATGACATTAAGTTGAGAAATGCCTTGGTTTGAGTTGTTTTTTGTGTTAATTAAATAGCGAATACCTTGCCAATTTTTCTTTATATTATTGCTATGAGTTAGAAAGTAGGAATTTTTTCATAAGTGCATGTCTATCTACAAAGCATTTGAGCCGCCATGAAAAATCATTCATTAAGTTATTGCCTATCGACTTTGGCATTTGGGTGGCAGGGAAAAAGATTGGGTGCTAGGTGAAGCAAAGTAATTATCAGTTCATTCCTTCAAACAAAGGTATTCTTATGACTTTTAATGAATTCAATTAAGTCAGAAGGCATCAACCTACACTCGATAATAGTTTATAACCCCAACAATGTCCCCGTTAGAAGAAATCCACAGTGAAAACATTTCTTCACCAAATCCTAGCCTCTTTTTTCCTGCCAAGGAAAAGCCAGAGCCAAGGAACGTAAACAAATGACGTCATGCTGGAATTCATCTATAATTTTTTTCACAATACCTATGCACTTTACAAGGAGGACCACATGCAATATGACAAGTGGAACGAATTTTATAGAATTTAAAAGTAGAAATTTAAAGTGTGTGTTAAGTTATTTATTATTGTTTTTGTTTCTGATTTTGTAATTTAAGGGTCGATGACTGTATGCACTGAAATGACTGATTTTTCTAAATTTTGATGTGTTTTATAACCTTTTTGTGGCAGATTGATGGGTAATGGCAATATACGACATGCTAAATGAAATTACTTTTGTTGATTTAGATGTGTTCCAAAACCAATCTTTTCTACATTTTGTGTAAACTTTTGTTCACGAACCATATCCAATGTATATAATAAAAATAATGATCTTTTTTAATTCAAGTTTATTCTTTGCTTATTGATTTTTTTACATTTAGGTTCAAAATTGTTGGTAAAGGGCAGTACGGATCATCATAGTAAAAGAGAAAAATTTTTGTGTTTCTAACTGGTTGACTTTTACATTTCGTGTAAATTTTGTGGGAGAGAATAGTATGCAACTGACTGATTTTTGTAGATTTACATTAAATGTTTTCTTAATTATGGCTTTTTCATATTTTTGTATAAGCTTTTAAGGGAAAGACAATATTTAAAATGTGTAAAGAACTTATTTTTGTTGATTTGTGCTAACTCTTGCAGGCCAATTTTTTGACATTTCAGAATAAAATACTGAGGGTTTTCAACATAATCACTTATAAGATGTACATATTTGAGATGCATTATTTCTGACATTGTTATTATCCGTGTTGTGACTGTTTGTGTTCTTACTGTCGGTTTTGTGAGTATTGGCGTGGTGAGTGTCGATGTTGTGAGTGTCATTGTTGTAACTTTTTATCAACTAGATTTTGCACCTTGCAAGCTGTTCTTTTTTTATTTTGTGTAAGATTTGACATTTGACATTTTGTGTAAGATTTTAAGAATTTTTTGTATATGCATTGCTTACGTCAGCAAAGCTTCTAAAGCAACTTAGTTTTTTAATGACCTTTTGCCTAAGTGGATTTTTCCACGGGCCTTATCGACTAATACGGAGTGTATGTGACGGTTTTAGTGGATATCGTCATTTTCCTTTAAAGTCGCCGAAATTTCCTTTGAAGTCGCCGAAAAAGTATGTCTCAAATGTTAAATTTTATGACGTTACGGCGCGACGTCACTAACACTACTTTAACATCAATATCCTATAATAAATTAATAAAGCCATTGCAATTCACTTAAAACTTTGAGGCCAAATAACTTAGAAACGAGGTGGTGACGTCAATGATTCTTAACCGCGTGGGTAACTAGGGACCACTTATGACCAATTTGGGTAGTTTTTTCAAACCAGGGTCCCCAATTTCGTTGCGCAATGGACAGGTTGATAACGTCACCAAAAAAACTTTAAACCCCAATATCTGTGCAACCGTTTGTCAAAAGAACATCATCCTATGCATTTTTTTATAAAAGGAAGGCAACCAACGTATAAATTTCTTAATATTTTTTTGTGTTTTCATGGACCTTGCTGACATCAGCATAATTTTTAAACCCTTATATCACCTTTGGGGTTCCTAGAAAACATATCATCCTATACATTATTTTGATCAACATTCCAAGGTCTATACGATAAGGGCAACAGAATAACAAAAGTTTAAAAAAAATGTTTGTGCTTTGACTTGTCTTTGCTGACGTTAGCAGAAATTTAAAACCCTTATATCTTCTTAGGCGTTCGTCCCAAACATATAATTTTATACTTTTTCTCGATCAGCGCTTTAATCTCTACACAATAGAAGCAACATGAAAACAAGTTCTATTTTTTTTTGATGAGTTGCTGACATCATCAAAATTTAACTGAACCTCTTTTTAAATTTTAATTCTGCTTAATTTGACATCATTAAACTTTTTAACCTCAATGAGGGGGTAAATATGTACAAATTATTGCTAAATATATGAATTTTACGAGAAAGTGACAAAACAGTACTTTCAATAAACAATGCTATATAGGAAAAATGTGTAGTTTATACTGCTTCCGTGCTTATAAGTGTATATTTCCAGGGACCATGAGTACGGCAGAGTAATTTCATAGCAGGTTTGCGAAATAATGATACACGAAAAAATAACGATGGCGAATTCTTGTGGATTGTTTGACGAGCTGATAATGACTCTATTTAATAATAGCCGTCGTCTGTTTTTGTGTTTGAAAACCGCGTCCTGTTACGGGAACACGAAATTTTGTAAATTACGCACCGATACCAAATGCGATATATTTTCACCGACTTTGTTTTGACCGCTCACACGTACTGTACCAATCACGACGCCTTATTCCTTAAAAAACCATCAAAGATTTCCGCGGCTGCACGAAGGCCATTTTGATTTTGAAAGTAGTCAAGTGTGGTCAGGTTTTTAGGCTTTTTATCTTCTAAAAGCTTTTTATTTTTTTTATATTTTTTTCTGGTTGTTTTTAATATTGTCACGTTTTTTAGCCACGTAAAGATCTTAAACGCACCAGTTTTAGAATTTTTGGCTAGGGACGAAGATTTTGCTACCTAGTTAGCCATATAGAGCCTTACTTATTACTGTTCTATATGACATAAGAACTTTTATCCTACCCAACATTTATTTTAATGTTAAAGCTGTAGCCATTTAGCTAGCTCCCATCTGTGGCCAAAAAGTGAGAGTATAAAAATGTTGTTTGGCTACAACAATATTCTTAAGCAATGATTCTTATTCTATTTGCAGTTAGCTAGATAGATATATCTTTTATTATTTTCCTGAAAACTTTTTCTGCAAATAAAATGACTGAACAATTGTTATAGCTGGAGGGGTAACCACAGGCTCTCCCCTGTGTTTTCAGTTAAACCGAAGATGCGATGATGTTGTTTTGCAAAAGGATATTACGACTGTTCAACTCTGTTTAACTGTAATAAGCTGTTAGCCAAATGCTAGTAACAGACTGATTTTTGTAAAAGCTTATTATGCCTTATGCGTATTTCCAAACGGTTTACATGTACTAAGGGATCAGCCCATTGTGACAATTAATTGTTAAACCTTTTCAGTAACCACACCTGTCCGGATGTGCAACACTCTTTACCTGGGCTAACCGCTCAGCCCTGTCTTAGCAATGGACTGTTTCTTGTGTTTTTATTTAAACAGAGTTTGCTAGAAAGTTTTTTTAACAGGGTATTCTTCTTATACTAGGCGGGACACCGACGCGAAATGCCGGGGTAAGCCACAAGTCAAGGTATCACCCGGTGTTGAACACTCTGTGAAGCGTTTAATAAGAGCCGTAAGCTGTGCCATACCATCAGGTGGAGTGCTTTAGTACAGGTATACAGTATGTTGTAACAATAGTTGTAAATTAAGTGAAGCGCATACACCATGATAGTGCTACAACTGTAACATATTTTTCAGAAAATAACTTTCCCAAACAATAACTGAAATAAAAACAGAGCTTACAAACCGTTATTACCCGTCATAGCAAAAACAATCTGTTAATAATAATTTATTTTTGCAGATTAAGTTTCTGTGAAAGTTTAGAAATTAATTGTGACACCGGACTGAGCACTTAGTAAAGTTAAACAGTGTGGCACTGGCCTATAGGCATAATACCATTTTCCGAAAACTTTATCTTTGGTTTAAAAAAAAACCACAGGAATAGCTCGTCGTCAACAGCAGGCAGAGCGCTTACCAGGTGAATCGTGTCAAACACATGAGCATACGGTAATACCATTTACATAGCATTACTCGGTCGTGTTAAAAAAATTATTTTTTTATAACACCTCTTGCAAAAACAATTCCACGCAACTTCGCTTCAAAAAAAAAACACAGGGAGCAGACTTTTGTTACCCGTCTAGTTAAAACTATCGCTCAGGCATTTTATTTGCACAAAAATAATGAAAGATGTAGCTACATAGCTAACTGCATTTAGCATGGCACATAGCGCATGTACTCTCCATGTGTCATTAATAAACTTTTGACATTTGCTACAGTTTATATCACAGTAAAGTAGTAGCTAACTACTCAATTGCATATGATTGCATATTGTATGAAAACGATTACTTTGGAATTATCTTGCAGCCAACTGTATTTGGCTGTGCAAGTCACAAACCGAGGTGCAATGACACAAAAAGCAATAATGTTGGCTAACATAAAATTACATTTCTACGTTGGAAGCCAGAATCCTAAAATTGGTTTGTTTAAGATTGATATATGGCTAGAGAACGTGACAGTAACAGACAATTAGAACTAATGGTCAGATCTGCTTGCAAAATTTCGGACTGACATTAGGGCAACGTAAAAATTCTTGTTAAGGAGTATAAAGAGCTTTAGTTTCTGATTGGTCAATTGTATAAAACTCCGCTCCTGATTGGACCTTTATTTTAGCTGGAATCGTCCCTTTGCCAGCGAAGGCCCGACGGGTTTCCCCTGCGTATTTTGTACTTCGTGCGTGGTTAACACAAGTCGCTTTTGACGCACGAACACACAAACGGAATACGACTATTATTATAGAGACGCCCGTACAACACAATTGTACTAAGCTCAACTCGGTGTCACGATTCATTTTTTTTTAATTTCACGAACACTTATTCCGCAAAAGATAATAATATCGACTGATTGTTTTGCTATGATAGAGTAACAACGGTTTGTAAACTCTGTTTTTGTTTCAGCAATTTTTGGAGGAATTTTTTTATTGAAGAGTATGTTACAGCCGCAACAACAGTCGTGTATGCGCTTTATTTGATTTACGAAATACTGTATATTTGTACTAAAGCGCTCCACCTGATAGTGTGGCACAATTTACGGCTATTATTAAGCGCTCCACAAAGTTTTCCACGCTGCGCACATCGTGAATTGTAGCTTACCCCGGCCTTTCGACGCCGGGTTTCTCGGTTAGTCTCTTTAATAATAGCCGTATTCCGTTTGTCCGTTCGTGCATTTGTTTGCCCTTCTGTTACGGAAACACACGAAGTGCGATATATAAAGGACGGGCAACCCCGTGGATTTTTCCACCGGGTAATTATTATTATTATTATTATTAATTTATTTATAGTTGACAAGTTTACAAGAAAATGTAGCTCTGAGGCTAATTAAAGTCAACTTTAAAAACATTAAAAACAATAAATAACTAAATATGAAAAATTTATAAAGAATACCGTATATACCATTTTTTTTTTTAAATATTTTAAATAATATAAATAATATGTCAATAATATGTCAAGGCTATGTAGTGGTGGTTCCAGGAACTCAGTCAAACTTCCCAGGCAGGGGGCCGAGAGAAAATAATATGCAACCAGATAATAAGGCTAGAATATCCTCATATGACACCACCCCACTTAAACCGTCGCACCGCAAGACATGTTTAACTGAGTTCCCGCTCCACAACTGACAAAGGAAACGGGGAAACTAAAGAAAACCTAATTCAGGTATAAAAGTTTTGCATATTCTGCAAGGACAATGGTTTGGAATCCAGTTTCTTATTTTGTTTCTAAACTCAATTAAAGTACTGGCGTTCCGATACTCGTTAGGCAAAGAGTTCCAAAGCTTTAACCCAACATTAGACAGTGTTTCGATCCCATATCTCACTGAAAATATTTTGTTACTCTTGAGTTTGTCCTTCCACAAATTATACACTGGTTCAGGAAAAATAAAAAGTTCATTCAATATTTCTGGACCTGTTTTTGTTTTAGCTTTATACAGCTCAGTAACAAGGATGCGTAAGTTCGTTTGGTGAATTGTAACGCTCCCATTTTTTGATAAAAGCTCTTCAAATGAGGATTGATAGTCTTGAT
Source organism: Hydractinia symbiolongicarpus (assembly GCF_029227915.1). NCBI lineage: Eukaryota > Metazoa > Cnidaria > Hydrozoa > Anthoathecata > Hydractiniidae > Hydractinia > Hydractinia symbiolongicarpus. Next base: position 17,232,535 of record NC_079875.1, on the reverse strand, counting down.
AGATAATTCTTAGTGCTCTTTCATGTATATGGTTTATCCCATTGTTTAATTTACGACTGTGAAACATCCATACTAATGGACAGTACGAAAAATGACTAGTGACAAAAGCATTAATAATCAGCTTTCGCTGATCTAATGTCATTAAGGAAGATAACCTTGCAAGCGCACTAACTTTCTGGCCTGCCTTGTTACAGAGCTGATTAACATGTTCCTCGAAAGAAAGTTTGTGGTCTATGGTTATACCAAGCAGTTTCTCAGTTTGAGAATTTTGTAGAAGTTCATCACAAACTTTTAATCGTACATCAGTTTTGTTAGTAAAAAAATGTGATTTTTCTGGGTTGGCTTTCATACCGTTATTTTCAAACCAAGTAAATATTATAATTGCTGCATATTCAATCTTTTCAATAACTTCGTTGATATTCTTTCCTATTGAAAATGGGGTTGTATCATCAGCATAGTTGACAATGTCCATATATGGGACAAAAAGGATAAGGTCGCATGAAAATATATTGAAAAGCAAAGGACCCAAAATTGATCCTTGCGGTACGCCGTATTTTATTTTTGTCCATATACTATAATTGTTATTTATACGTACTCGCTGTTTCCTGTCAATTAGGTACGAATTTATAAACAGCAAAGAGTTCATATCAAAGCCATATGCATGAAGTTTTGCTAGTAATAGCTCGTGTGGTATGCAGTCAAATGCCTTAGACAAGTCAGTTAAAAGCGCTCCAAATGTGCCACCTTTGTCAAGACTGTTTTTCCATTTTTCAATCATACTTATGAGGCATTGTTGTGAACTGTGCCCCTTGCAAAAACCAAATTGAAGTTTCGAAAATAATGGCTCGAAGAAGGTGTATATTTGGTCATACATGCATCTTTCATAGATTTTTGAGATGTTCGATAGGACGCTTACAGGTCTATAGTTCGCCTTTTCAGTGCGCAGTCCTTTCTTGTGTGTAGGAGTATTATCTGCGTTTTTCAAAGATGTTGGAAATTCAGAACTTTTTAACGATTGAGTAAAATTTTCAGTAATGAATTGGCTAAAAATATCACTGTTTTCTTTGATGATGTTAGTAGGAATATCATCTTTCTGCTGCGCCTTTTTTGGATCAAGTTTTCGAATGTATTTTTCAACATCTTCAAATGCAGTTTGTTTAAAAGAAAATTTTGTGCTGCTTTTTGCGCTTTTTCTTATCTTTTCTACACTAGGATGAGATTTATATTTATATATTATCGAATTTATTTGATCTTTGGGTCTGTTTTCATTACTTGAAGGTTGTATATTTGATGACTTTATGCCTAAATTTTCAACAACACTGCCAAAATTATTGTTGAATATTTCAGTAATATCTTTATCATGAGATATTGTAGTCCCATTTTCAACTAAGGTAATATTTTCACTTGTAACTGTTTTGTTAGAGAAACATGGTTTTACTGTTTTCCAGAATAACCTATTGTCAGTTATATTTTTAACATTAAGGTTGTTGAAGAATTTGTATTTACTTTTTCTTATTAGTGAAACACAAAAATTCCTTTGTTTATTGTATGCTAATTTACTCTCTGGAGTTTTATCCTTCCTATGCTTATTTAAAAGTTTTGATCTCTTCATAATTGCCTTGTTTATTTCTTTACTCATAAAAGCTGCCTTATTATGACGTACATACCTTTTTTTTCGTGGAGCATGATTATCTAAGATGCTTAAAACATTGTTTTTGAATTTTTAAAAAATTTTAAAATCATCGAGATTTTTGTCATCATTTAGAGCACCCATTATATCATGGCGGAAATTTACATTATTGAAATTCCGATATGCTCTATAATTTATAATTTTTGGTTTTCGTTTAGCAAAGTTGGCCTTTAAAACAGTCATTGTCAATTTATGAAAATCAGACAAGCCTGTTTCAATAGCCCTGGAGTGACAAAAAGATCTTGGGTGGTTTGTCAAGATGAGATCTATGTTTGTAGGGTTATCTATGTTTTTGAAGCATGTAGGCTCTTTTATTAAAGAGTTAAGTTTATATGTTGTTAAAAATTCATTTACATGTAGGTTGCTAATTTCAGCGTTAAAATCACCCAGTATTACATAGTTCTCATATTTGCAGGAAAACGAATCAATGTTTTTACTTATGTGGTTTAGGTTTTGAGCAATAAGATTAGTTTTTGGGTTATATAAACACACAACTAACCATTTTTTGCTTCTTAAATTTAATTCAATATAAAAAATTTCAAGCTCACTACTTTCACATTTGGGTTTTAAAAGTTTTGAGGGAATATCATTTCGTACATAGAAAATCATTCCTCCCCCATTGCCATTTCTGTCGAAACGGTATGCATTATAGCCTTAAATCAAAAACTGATTAGTAGGAAAAGATTCATTTAATTTTGTCTCTGAAATTAAAAAGAGATCAAGGTTTCTATTAACTTGATCAATAAGAGTCTCAAACTTAACAACTAGGGTAATGACTAGTCTCTATAAAAATAGCCTTCATCTGTCTGTTTGTGAGTCTGTTTGTCTTTTTGTTACGGAAACACGAAATACAATATACAAAGGACTGGGGAACCCGTGAATTTATCAACGGGTTACCGACTAGTCTATTTTATAGTAGCCGTACTCAGTTTGTGTATTCAGAATGGTTGTCCACAGCTTTTTTTAGGTCTGAACAATTCATTATGCTGACGGGCGAACACAAGTTATCTTCCACAATCGTGTTCCAATATGTTTAGAATAACTGCCTAATTTTGAAAATAATATCCATGAGCAATAATTTATGGCTATTTTATATTAGATCCACGGACTTTAAACTTAACACCTAGGACTTTAAAGGTTATTTGGTCAGATCACAAACTTCAAAGTGTGATAATTCTTTCTGACGTCAGAATGGTCCATTTTTTTGATTTCCTAAACCTTCTCGGGCCATTACGTTAATTGTTCCACAAGACATTGCAGAAACAGCGACTAGTTATTTTCCACGCTTCCACGCTTTTTTTCCTTGCCCGCCCAACGCATCTGCCAAAGCAGAAGTCCCGCAGCTTTTTTTGCCAGCCATATTCGGTAGGCGAAAATAGTCCATGAGTATAGAACTAAATCGACAACAAACCACTTCACAAAAAAATCTGTAACAATTTATTAAAGAAAAATAACAGACTAAGTGCATGCAGTGAACTTGATGATGTTCAACATTAGTCAACTACACAACACGTCAAGAATCAATTTTTAATTTTGACAATAAATCAAATTTAATTGCATCTGAATAATAAGACGTCAAACTATTATTTCCAAACACCATTTAAATTTAAGTCGAAATAATTATCATACCGTGAGTCGCAATGCATTTTCTTGCACATATATGGAACCCGATCCACAATCCTTCACAAAAGATATCTCAGGCAAATCCTTCAAATTAACAATCGAGGGAAAAAGTAATTCCAAGGTATAATTTGTTCCCGTTGCATTCCCTTCGTTGCTAATTTGTATGTCTGAGACAGATTCTGTATATCTAAAAACAGCAAATTCAGTTCGTAAGTAAAGGTTTAAGGTCTTTCAAAAGATACACTCTAATGCAACATCCTTTTCCTTGTAATTGTAATCTCCGTTCTAGAGACGTCAATGTATTGAATTTCGACCGTGCCTTCAGCCAACTTACTCCAATCGATACGTAGTGGCATTTCTTATAAAATATATCACCATTGAATGTCACCCTCAACCCTCCCCCCACCCACCCCCCTACAATTAGGTAGCATAAGTAGCATTATTTAGTTCTAATATTTTATACAAGTAATATTAACTATGTATCAATTTTTCCTAGAGCCTTACTTAGGCTGGCGCGATGGTCAGTCTTCAGATTTAGAGGGATAAAAATAGGCAGTTAAATATCTTTGGTATAAGAGCCATCTACAATTAATTTTACCGGTGGTATAAGAGTAACACCACCACAGAAAAAATAAAGAGATGTTATTATCAAGAAAATTAATTCTATTTCACACTCTTTTAATAACGATCTGGCTAATTTGACGCTTTTGACTGAAACGTATGCGTTTGCGTATGTTCGTGCGCCCAGTTTGCCTTATACAAACCAAAGGAAACATCGCCTTGGTGCGCTGAAATAAAACATTATGATAACTGATTACGTACCCAAATGGTTTTTGACCTCTGTTAAAATTAAACCAAGGAAGAGGGTGCAGTGTCGCACGGGATTGGTCGTTTCCTTGCATTTGAGTCATAAAAGCATGACGAATGGATATTCCATAATCAGTTCGGTGTTTCACAATAAAAGCCACAAATAGTATGTCAGTGTCTTCTGAAGAGTCTCCCATCTGAAAAATAGAAATAGGAAATCGTATTTATTATGCTGTTGGTTAGTCGATGTTAAGTACTACTCAACAGAATTAGAGTAGTAGAAATCTTTTGTTTATCCACACGCCTTTTAAGCTTTATTGTTTTTTTTTGCTTCTTTTTCTTTTGCAGTTTTTCAATCTGAAATTTTCTTCCGAAAAATATCCTTAATTAAAAAAAATCGGAAATCTTCTTTAGGGGATGAGATGATGAAGATTTACATGGTTGGGACCAAAAAACGATGCTGTGAACAGTAACAATGCAAATCTATCGAATACTTATTTCCCATTTTATTGTTTTCTAGTTATCGTAACTGGGGACAGAGGCAAAATCTTGTGCAAAATAGTCTTGGACAAAAAAATACAAGTAACATTTTTTGCATTAAAATGCTTTTATTTAACACACACCAGAACAACAGCAAAATCCATAAGTGAATTAATATTCACTTATGGATTTTGCTGTTGTTTTTTTCCATGGTTATACGAAAACAAGGAGCTAAATAATTTAATAATTATTTAGCTCCTTGTTTTCGTATAACCATGGAAAATGTGCGTGTGTTATCAGAACGTGTTAATAACGTACCTATATATAAATATCTCTAACAAAAGGTATCTTTGCCGAACTAGACAAAGATATCAGGAGCTGCCCATGCTAATACTAGGAAACTTACCTCAAAATTTGTTGCATATTGCAAGTGATTTCCAATGATATTTGCTTCGTCTACCAGATAAAGAATTTCTCTATGCCCCCAGAGTTGGTATTGTACCCCAAAATCATCTTTGCGTTTATTCCAGCCACCACTGCGGGACGGAAGATTATAGCCGTCTTTAGAATTTGTAATGACTCCAGTTATGGCTGATGCTAAATTAAAAAACGAAAGCATAAATTCTTTAAAAGTAATGCTATTTTTAAAACATACCCAAAACACAATTAAGGTTGGGTCAATTTAAGCCCATCAGCGGCACGAAAGCTGAAAAAAGTTGCAGATTTCCACCTGCTGGTTATTCCACCCACAAACAATATGTTATAGACGGCTATTGTTGGAGCATATCAAAAATGCGAGCAAGGAACGGGAAGCAAGAAATGTCAAACGTTTTACAATTAACTCAACTAATAATTAGTATCTATTGTTAGCCCGTGGAAATCCATGATTAATACCCTAACGCTTGGTTCACACGGGTCTTAAAGTTATGAAATTCTGGTCGAATAACTTTGCCATAAGTATTTGAGTACATTTTTCATAAGTACCTGCTGGCGTTCACACGAAAAACAGAATTCATAAATTTTTGAAAGACTAGAAACAAGATGGAGAATATTGGTTTAGGAGTAGTTTGTTGTTTTTCGTTGCTTGTTTTTCGTTAACGTAAAAGGCGAAAAGAAGTCGAAAACAAATTGTGAAAACGAAAAGAAAATGGGTGAAAGGATCTTTGAGAAAAGAGAACGCCTGGGAGATTATCATCAACTGTTCCAAGCAATGAAATTAGGTGACAGGGAATACTTATAACAGTAATTTAAAATTGACTTGCATTCTTATTGTCTTATTCTTATTAAAGGTATATTAAAATGTCCCCAGAAAGAATTAAAGATCTTTTAAGTACAGTTGGTCTTCATATAAAAAAAGAAGATGCAAACATGAGAAAATCTATTTAAGTGCAAGAAAATTGGTTATAACTCTACGATCTCTGGCAAGCTGCGATGCTCAGCAGTCGATTGCGCACTCATTTCGTATTGGTAAATCAAAATTGCCACAAATCGTAACAGAAACATGCGACGAGATTTACGAAGCACTTTCAGACTATTTAACTCCGCCAACAAATGATAATGACTGGCTGAAAATTGCAACAAGTTTCTACAATATATGGAATACGCCACAAAGGATTCTTTTGCCTTGCCCTGCTCGCAGTTTGGGATGCTAACTATTGCTTTACTACGTATTAAGTAGGGCAATATGGCAGTAACAACGATAGTGACGTATTGCTACACTCCCAGATGGGTCAAATGTTTGAAGATGATGAGCTTTTCAATCTGCCCAAAAGTAAACCACACGAAAAATGGCTTATGAGACCTTTTCCGGGCCCATTATCTACTGATGGTTTGAAGGTTTACAGCTATCGGCATTCCCGTGCAAGGAGGTCGATAGAAAATGCATTTGGTATCTTGTGTTCCAGGTTGAGAACTTTTCACAGACCAATTAGGTCAACCGTTAAAAAAGCCGAGAAGTATGTCATAGCATGCTTAGCTTTACACAACTACCTACGACAAACGGACAATGCTTTTTACTCTCCACAAGGATTCATTGACTCGGAAGACGCCAATGGTAGAATTAAACCTGGTCAATGGAGATCAATCGTTGAAAACGGGGATAATAGTTGCTGTTTTTAAAAGTTAAAAAAAGATCAGCGGGTGCGGTTACATGGGTGATGCTAATCGTATGCGCGATAATTTAAAAAATTATGTAAACTCATACTTGGGCAGTTTGCCATGTCAAATGGATTACGTTCACCGGTTTACCGTACAAAAACACTAAACTGATGTTTTACGTTATTTCTAAAATTTCTTATATTTTTATTCAACAAAAGTAGTTAATATAGTCAGTAATGTTAACGTTTTTAATCTTCCATAGTATTGTTTCCATATTCTTATTATTGCTTTCAGTGCTCGTGTGATATGGGATATTATACAGCTCGCTCATATATGGGCCAAATTAGTGTTGGCCACTTGGTTAATTGGTGTTAATGGGGGAGAATTAATTAGTGAGCTTAATTGGTGAGCTCATCAAAGGTTGCACGCTTGGCCTATCGTAATGGCCAATGCTGTATCTGAAAACTTCTTGGCGGATATCATTGGTAGCTTTTAACTGATCAAACTTAGGAAACTCTCTGATGTCTGCACTAAGAGATTTTAAAAACAGATCTACCATATCATCTTTGTTTACTTGTTGATGTTCTAATGCCTTGTTAACATTTTTCATTGAAGTCAACTCCGCAGCTTTAAAGGCATCATCTTGTTTGTTTGCTGCACTTAGCTTTCTTTTTTGACGGTAGTTTTGTATCAGAAATGCTGCTGTTAATAATTTTTCTTTCTTGAGAAATTGACCCATCATCATCCTCAACTTCTTCCGTATTTTCACTGCCTTCTGGAGTGAATTCGTTGTCACTATCTATCTCTCTTTCACTGTCAATGAATGAAAAGTTTCACTGTTACGTCTCAAAATTGATTTGCCTTCCCTGAGCGCCATGAAATCGTCCAACCAGCATGGACATTTATATGATTCCAGAGCATTTTCGGCTTTTTTAACTTCCTGCAATGATGTCCCAGATTTTTTTGATACTTTAAGTCTTTTTCTTTTTGATGTTTTTCTTTTTAAGACTTTCAAAAAATTGCTTAGCCTAAAAGAGATATAAATAAGAGAGTTTATATTTGGAAAGGTTTCCCCTTCAGATACAGATACAGTATACAAATTACCATTTTCAGCGAATTCTAAGTTCTCAGCTACGTTTTTCCAAGCGTTTTGTATAACATCTCGTTCCTTGTGACTTGGATCGGAATGCCAGGGCTAATGCAGCCAATCCTGGAATTTGCTTTTCAGATGCGATTCTATTTATTTTATTATTTTATAATTTAAAAAAAATAATTAAATTACAAATGTTTTTATTCCGAGATTCAAAATTCGAAATTCAATTTTTTATTCCTAGACATTCAATTTCGAAATTCGCGGACGCGCTACAAAATTCCCAGAAGTCTTGTTTGGTAATTTCCCACCTTGTTGGTTTGTTTATCTCGCTTTTAAAGATGGTGTCTACACGAGTGTTCTGTTGCATTATGTGTAGAACTCCTTTGCTTGTTTTTTGTTTGCTTATCTCTCTTCACCTTAACCATTGCTTTTTTTTTGAAAAACGTTTGGTAAAATTCGTTAAATTTGCTTTGGAAACTCTCTCTCGCCCCTTGGCCCAAAAGTCGTAAACTACTGCCATGGTCATATTTGTCGTGCATTGCCGGGTAAAATCTTACTTGCTCGGCTAACATTTTCTCTTGTATTGGGAAAATATTTTTACTTGTAGATCTTTTCTCTTTATTTTCGTTTGCAATTTTAAAAATCAACTCACTCATCTTTTAAAAAACCCTTATAAAATTTACAAATCCGCACATTATTCTAAAATAAAATCTAAAATCAAAAGTTTTTGTTTCTAAAAAATAATCTAGCACTATTCTAAGACGGCTTTTCATAAGTTTATCCGATACCTGCTGAAGTTCACTTTATTTTCGTTTGCAATTTTAAAAATCAACTCACTCATCTTTTTAAAAATCCTTTATAAAATTTACAAATCCGCACATTATTCTAAAACTAGTCGTCAGCCCGTGGAAAATCCACGGGTTTGCCCGTCCTTTTTATACCGCATTGCGTGCTTCTCGCTATTGCGCAGCTAAGCTACCATTTTGCGTGACAGACAGACGGACGGACGGACGGACAGACGTATACGGGCATTATAATATAGATAAAATTTAAATTCAAAAGTTTTTGTTTCTAAAAAATAATCAAGCACTATTCTAAGACGGCTTTTCATAAGTTTATCCGATACCTACTAAAGTTCACACGGGAACAAATTTATGAAAATTCATCATACGCAATACGATTAGAATAACTTTAGGACTCGTGTGAACCACGCTGAAGGAAAAGTTCAACCGAAGATGGTAACTACTGGCAGCTACCATCTTTGACTCACGAAGAATGAATTACATAAATTTGTAGTTAGAACAGTGCATTCAAAAATGTGTTAAAAATATCACATCGTTAAAACTCAAACATAAAAAAATAAAACTTTTTCATGGGATATAAGCCGTGGGCTATGCAACAATATCGTTCAGTTTCGTTGTCCAAATTTGGTGACCGATAATTTCTTCTAAAAGTTCATAGAGACAATGTTCTATACGAGAAAAAATGATGTTACCAACTCTGTAAACCCGCAGTTTTTTCAAAAAATACAATTATAATGACACGTCTTTCTCTGCCCTATTTAGCAGTTTGTTTTGATCTAAGAACCACCTGCTACAATACGGAAAGACCGAAAATCTATTACGCCCACTGCTATTTTCAGTTGGTAAAATATAATTTTGAAAAAAAAAGGTGACTACGCGATTTACAAAGTAAACAAACTTGAATGAGCGCAAAAGAGAAATGGAAAACGAAAGCTTTTGTTTTATTCATTCGGATTGTGTAGTAAACGAAACCCTCGTACGTTGTAGTAGTGTAGGATTGCGTAGAATTATAGAATTTAGGAAAGAGTGGATTAAATTAAATAGCGTAGAGTGTGCAATTGCCCAAACTTCTTACGATGTATTTCCTAAGAGTGAAGAAAAGAAACTAGAAAACAAGGAATTTCCGCATCTGTTTTATCACAGAAAATGTTATCAGTTGTTTACCAACATAGATAAATTAAAACGAACGAAAGATAAAAACAAAAAACTTGAAATTTCTAAGGTATGTGATGTTAAAGATTTCAGCTGCAGAGTTATTTTAATTGTGTATAGCTATATTTTATATGTATTCTTTCTGTAATTCGATTTCTCCATAGAATTATGCATTCAAAAAAACAAAAGATGATATTGTACCTCCTGCAAGAAAAAGTTGCAGAATTTCTCAGCCTACGAAAATTTCTGAAAGATCGAAGCATGTTCTAGCCTCGGAGTGTATTATTTGTGATAAGAATATCATTTATAAAACTGAAAAAGTAAGAATATTTATTTATAGCACATTATTCGAACGATCGAATGATCGAATAATATTCGAAACAATTTATTTTTAAATTAGTGCAAGCGAACTCGTATAACTATTCACGAGCTGAGACACTGACATGCAATCAGTTGAAGGCTGCGGCTGAATTTAATAAAGACGAGCGAATTTTGACAGTGCTGAGAGAAAAAGATTGTGTTGCGCTCGAAGTACAATATCATAAACCCTGCTATAAGCTTTATGTTAAAAATCAACAAAAGAATTTGACGCAGTGCGAGTCTTGCTATGAGATGTTTTGTGAAACTTATGTCAAAATGAAATTAATAGAAGAAAAAAAAATTGTCAATATGACAACTCTGGTTAGAAAATTTAGATATATTGCTGCTAGACAGGGTAGCAATACTTTCAATTATAAAGCTTCTAGACTGCGGTTAAAGTTACAAAAAGACTTCCCTGAACTCGTCTTCTATCGCCCAAAATTTCGCAGAAAGAGCTACATTGTCTATCTAAAAGAATATGAGGCGGGGGACATGTTAGAATCTGCAGATCTAACAGTAAGTGAAGGTACAACATCAGAGAGTTCTTCCAGCGACGAAAGTGAGTGGGGTGATAACGCGACGCGAGGGATTCCGAGCAACTATCTCTACCATGCAGCATTTTACTTGCGCAATATCATCAAGGCGTCAGAATCGTTCATCGTAAAAAGAGATGTTCGAGAATTTGTTCCTCCATTACTGTACAATTTCATGGCCTGGCTACTGAATATGAGTGACGAACCTAATTTTGAGACACGCATTAACATCAAGGACGTGAAAGACGATCGAATCATTTTGTCGCTAGCACAAGATCTGATTTCTAACGCGACAAATGGGAGAACAGTTACACCTAAATCAATGGCCTTGTCGATGGCTGTAATACAACTAACTGGTAGCTCCAAGTTGATTAATATTTTAAATGGTTTTGACCATTGCACTTCCTACTCCTCTTTGCTACGTCATGATACTGCATTGGCGGAAAAAGCAAGCTTGCGTTCGTCTGATTTACCAGAAAACGTCGATCGCAAGAAATTTCCCACCGTTGTTGTAGACAATGCTGACTTTTCTGAGAAAACTAGGAAGCAAACACACATCACCAACATGATCATGATTCAAAATAATGTCACAGACAATCAAACTTGTGTGTTATCGATAAAAAGATCACAAAGAAAAAGTCTTAATGTTCCTTTAAATGATTTGATGTCTTTTAAATTGGGTAAAAAAGAAACTTCTACTTTTTTTCTAATGTAAATCTAACGAAAATAGCATATGAACATCACGCCTTCACAGGTTGCGATTCAGTTAGCTCCTTTCATGGAAAAGGAAAAAAGAAATGCTTTGACGTAATGAAAACCAAGCCACTTTACATAGATTTTTTTCAACCCTCGGAGATGTAGCAGATGCTACGGAAGAGAGCTATAATAAAGCTGCTGTCTTTGTTTGCAGTTTATACGGTTCTCAGACAGTATCTTCAACAATCAATAGTACAAGATTGTACCTTTTCACTCATGGAAAATACAGCGAAGATCTTTTGCCACCAACAGACGATGCCTTGCGCTACCATCTTTTAAGAGCTATATACCAAGCTTTTATCTGGAAACAACGCACTGTTCAGTTCATTCCAGATATTAGCATAACCGAACATGGCTGGACGTTGAATAACAGCTCGCTTGTAATCAAATGGCTCGATCAAAAACCTGCAACACAAGCATTACTTCAAACAACAACGTGCCAATGCAAAAAATCATGCACCAACAATGCTTGTGGTTGCAGAAAAAACGGTCTTGAGTGCTCCAGTTTATGTTTATGTGAAAACTGTGAAAACGCAAACCCTCTTGAAGCTGATGGTACTAGCACCGAATCATCTGATAACAACTCAGAGAGCGATGAGGACATAGATTTTAACGTTTTTTAATATATGAAAGCAGCGTTTTAATTTCATTTTATTTTATCGGGTAGCATTAAGATCTTCGCTATGATCTTCTGAGACTTAACATTCTTAATATTATACTTTCTAACAATCATAAAAGGCTTAGGCAAGAATATAATAACTAATGGCGACAAAATTTTGTCCATTTACAGCCAAAATGTTGCTTTTTCATGTTATCGAGTATCGATACATAACGATATCACACGATAAAGGAATAATCGCTTGTTAAATGCATTTTTTTTAAATATTTTTGCATTAAGTAAGTTAGTTGTACGTACTTTTTAAAAAGAAAAGTTTTGGCTTTGTTGTAATGTTATTATTAGTTAGAAACGCGTAAAATCGATAATGCACTATATCACACGAAAGCACATTTTGAAACCCTTAATTACACGAAAACTGCGGGGTATCGAAATTGGTAACATCGATAGTATAAATCAGTACAACCCAAAACGCTGATTTAACCAAAAAAATATTGGTCACCAAATATGGGCAACGAAAATTATTCTAGACAGCTTTTTATTGAACATAGCCCACGGCCTAATATTAATTTATTGTTTTTTATTTTTATCTTTTTTAAAAGGATGTTAAAAATATAAATCTTTTTATACAGAAAGAAATAAGCAACTTAGAATATACTCACAGGAAACTTTCTTACAAAAAAAAAATCCTTCATATGTTTCAAAAATTACGTATCGCTTTGAAATCGCCATTTTGGATTCTTAAATACGCCAGGAAAAGACGAGGAGTTATTTTTCTTATTCTACAGAAAAAAAACAACACAGAAAAAACACTAAACCAATAAAGTAAACGGATGAGAGTAAAAACAAGTTTTTTACACAAATGGAATTATAACTTTGCGCAGTACAAGCACCAAGCAGCGATATGGAACATTTACTAATTGGTTTTATATGGGCTTACTCTTTGCCAGACTAATTTAAACATTGACTTTAATATCAACATAATCGATTTAAAAAATGTTGTTACTTTAGATTCATTTCTAACATATTTTCTAACATACTTACGCCGCCTCTTTTTGTTAGGCATGGATGCTATATTGAGTGTTTGAAACGAAGGATTAAACATATTAGTGTATGACATGCTAAAGACGTGCTCAAACGTTGTTCCCGCTTCAATCTCATATTGTTTCGGCAATTCCAGTAAAGTCAGTGATAACTCTAAAGAATGGAAGCATGTTATTAGTCTAACTTTACAACGCCTAGCGGCGTGTTGTGTAAAATGTTCGTTTGCGGCCCGCAGTTTTGGCAACTGTATATCAAATGCTGTTCATTACAAGACATGCTAGCGATGCATAAAATAGCACTAAACGGAATAGAATTTAAAAGCAATATAAAAGGTCGGGGATCATTGTGGTAATATTAAAGAGCTCTATTGTGTTGTTTAAGAAGCCTCTTATATCACAAAGATTGTAGTCGTAAATTTACGACTCCTCTCACCGCGTTGACTACAATGGTGTTCTCGTTTTATTTTCATATGAAAACTGGAGAAAAGGAACTAAATGTTTGTTACCACTATTTTTTAAAAGACACAAAATTTAAAGTTTTAAAGTTTTTCCAACTTTAATTTTTTTACCTGCTTTTCGTTTTTTTCTCCTAATTATTTTGTGCCTTCTAGCAACATTCTCTTACCTTCAACACGAGGTCCGAAAAAGCATGTTTTTGTTCCATTTGGACTTATGGGTATGATATCCGTCATGTTAGCCAAGCATCTGCACACGTTTGGCTGATAAGATATCCCATTGTAAAAGTTATTATTATGTTCCATTTGGTATCTATAGCAATCATTTAAACAGTTATTCATAGTACTAGCAGCTCTGCTATAAATTCTTGCAGCAACTGGAATTCCATCCTCTTTGACGCATTGTGCTAAAATTCCAAAAAAGCTTAAGGTAAATTACCAACCAAAATATTTTACAAACATTGTGTTAAGGTAACTCTTTGGTGCATTTTAATAATAGAAATACTCTGTTGGTACTCGAGATACAAAAGCTCCATTATAACTGTGAAATAATGCATATTAATCTTCAGCCGACATTCTGCCGCATACGTCTCTTCCCTTGCACTTTATTTTCAATAAACGCTTTTTTGCTATGTGGCTTTTAACTATAATAGTTACTGAGTTTTCATAATATTCTGTTAAAAACCTGTCTGACAAGTTTTTAGTTCCCACGCTTGCCAGAGCTAGATTTAGCTGTCACTCGAAAATGTAATCCGCGTTAGAATTGTGATTAGAACTTCAAACTTTCACCATAACATAACTTGATCAAGAGGAATCATTTTATAACGTTTTCAGAAGTAAAAAGCCCAATTTCAAATTTTTCGGGATTATACTTAAAAAGCCGAAAAATTTTTGACGACTTTTCGAATTTTGTCATGTAAGATAAGTAGAAGCGGGAAAATATGTTAAATAACCTTTATTTGTCTTTCAGAATCTTTAAACAGACTGTTAAAGGTTTGTTCGGGAACAAATGGGTTTTTTATTTTTGGGATTTAAACACTGGTATTTTCGAAAAATTTCAGTCTTTAGATGACTTTACAGAAACAGTGCTGACATAAGCAGATATTGATAGCCACCATTTTTTTCCTCTATTGCAACACTGCAGCTGCGTCAAGTTATATTCCTTTTAAAAGTTTCACGGCACTGGTGCTTAGATGTGCCTTTTCCTTTTTCTTTGACATTATTTTCATTTTTATTTTTCAATTTAAAGTCAGCAATGTCTTCAGAACAGAATATAACAAAGTATGGAGATAGGAGGGGAAGGAGAGGTGACAGCCACCCCTCCTGAAGTTAAATTCTTTGTGTAGCAATATAGAAATTCTATAAACCTATTTTAATGTTTAAGCCACCTAACATCCCACGAATATTTCATCCATGACAGTAGCCTGAGTAGCGTTTTCAGTTCATAAACAATTTATGTAGAACTGTGTTGGTCAACGTATTTCGACGCGACAGTGGATTAAATAAATATTTTTTTCTATCTTATTTGTAGTGCCTAGCCTTGAGCCGCTGGTAAAAATCACAGGGACTAGTCAGTGGCCCATGAATAGATCCACCGATTCGTCCGTCCTTTACTTAGCGCATTTCGTGTGTCTTGCAACTGTGGTTACCATTTTGCATGACAGGCAGACGTATACGGGTATTATACTATAGATTCACCTGTCCCAATTCGCTGCTACAAACTGCCGCTCACAGACAGCGAACATTGTACCGTTTGAAATGTGACTTTCTGTGTTAAAAAAAATGTGAGACATTGTTGGGTTTCATATTACGCCAAGTACGTTAGTGCATTTTAGTTTCAAAGTAGCGTGTAAATTACAGACGGGCGACCCCGTGGATTTTTCTACGGGTTAACGACTAGTCTATATTATAACTTTCTGTCCGTGAGCCAAAAATGGTAGCTGCGAATAGCGACGGGTAAACTCCCGTGGATTATCAACGGGCTTTTGACTAGTTAATTCATTACTGAACGTGATTGATGTCGATGCAACATTTTTTTCCTCTAAAAGATATCGATCCTTTTAAAACAAAATACACATATTAAATATGGGTTTTAACAGTACGATGTTATAAAAGGGTGTAATCTCCCTTGCCACCCCAATGTTAGTTTGATCATAAATAAGATATACTTACGATATGCATCAACTTTCTTGATCACCTCTACCTGTTAAAAAAAAGTGAATCAGGCTTATTATGATTTTTTCAGACCGTACTTATAACGACCTTTCTTATTACTTACGTTTACTACGCGTCAGTTAACACCTGTCAGGCGCTAGTTGTAAAATAAGATTTTCTGGATAACTTAATAGACTGCATGTTGTTTTGTTACTTCTACATTGTATTCTGCACAATGAAGGGACAAAAACAAACGTTTGGAACGTCGACAAGTGTTTTAATGAGCAGCATACAGATAGGATTAATAAAGTATTATAAAGGTGAAATAACTTGCAATAAAATTTCCCTTTTTAACAGTACAAAGTTAAAATAAAATTTTTAAAGTAAAATACAACTTCACGATATAAATCTGTCTTCTTAATTATCACAACATGTGTAACTTTTTAATGGCGAGTTCCCAATGTCTAAAGTGATTTCATTTTTGACAAAGAAGAACAAAAACTAGAAAGAAACAAAAAGAAAAAAAATGTCTTACCATTAAAACGATCAAAATATTTTTAGGCAACATCATGTTTTCATTTTCAAAGGTTCCAATGAAATGAGAGTGAAAAAAAAAACGTATTGATAAATGTATATTGAAAATAATGAATTTAGCCTTTTAATATTTAGTTACAATTCAATTCAGGATTTAATGCTTGTATACGTTGCTCGGACGTTTTTCGTTAGTAAATATATATCTCGCAAAGTCCACTATACTTGTTGCCACCGCAGTCATGTATAAGCATTAATAATCTGCTAAGAGATATTTTGAATTTTCAATGACGATATCAACAAAAAATAAATCAAAATTTAATCTTATGAAAATTACAGAATATGTCCGGTCCTGCCTGACGTCACCTTCATGCAGCTAGCTAACACGCCACCACCAATTTTTTATTTTGCAGTTTATCGGTTTAAATGAATAAAAAAATAGTCAACCAGCATTCATTAATTTGTATACCACAATTTTTATTAAAAGTAAAATAATTAACAAAGAGCGAAAACAGGGTGAACGCTTATTACAGTAAGATGTGTTACGTTCTTAGGGGCGTAATGCCTTTAAAGAAAAGCTTTTACTGGAAGTTCTAAAACTAATCGTGATCAAAAATAGCTGCGAGTGTAATCTAACCACACCTAAACATTAAAAATTCTGTCGAGACTGCTGTAACATTGACACTCGAAGGTAGAGCTAATCCTGCTACATTAAAAATAGAAACAAAAAAAGTCAGAAAATCTTTTGGAAGGTTGTCCCATTTACAAACACTTGCTTGTGTATACTACTTTTAGCTAGTAGATGAAGATAACACAGAAAAGCGTAGATTTGGCTTGATTATACTGCATTTATAGCAAAAAACATAACAAAACTCTGTAATTATAACCTCTCACTAAAAATTTATTGAAACAATTACACTCTTCTGGTTATTTTTGTGGTAAAAAAGATTCAACTGATGCACTGCTACCTTTTCAAATGAGTACGTTAGGTACTGTGCGCTAGTTGTTGTTTCAAATAGCGCTGGTTTACTGAAGAATCCACATCAGGGTCCACAAAGGCCCCGAAATATAGGGGAAATGGTCATGTTTTTGTGACTGCAATTAGTACATTTTAAGAGTTTGGATAACCTCCCTTAGTTGAGTAGTTAAAAACACTTAGTACGAATAAAGTCGGTCACATGACAATTACAATTCATGCCTTAAACGACGATTGATAGCAATAATTTTACCTTACAAAAATTCAAAATAATTTTCAGATATTTTTCAGGTATTTTTTTCAGATATTTACTTTTTCATCTAAATTAATTATTAGTTATTATGTAATTGTTATTTTGAAAATTAACAGTTACTTATTCTGATTATTAATATTTTAAATACATTCTGTAAGGAGAAGCAACTCTTTGAGATTCTATTGAAACAAACAGCGTGGTTCTGGCAGGTGTCTGTATAGAAAGTTAGTTTTAATCTTTGACAGCGAATAAATTATTCGTAAATTGAAATCTGCGATTATGATTGGTTTTGATAAACAATTGCATTTATTCTTTGGTTGGTTAATTTCCGAATGAAAAGTTTGTTGTTAAAGCAATTACTTTTCAAATTTTAAAAGTGCTCAGTTGTAAATGTAAATATACCGAATTTCCAATATGTTGGAATATGATTATAATTATATACCTTCCTTTTTTTTGTTTACAAAAGTGTAGAGCATGTTCTTTCGTTACAATGTATCCAGTTATGATAACATATATGTTATCATAATTGGATACATTACAACGAAAGCACACACAAGTTTATTTCTCGTTTACAAATTACTTTCTGGAAGGGGAACTTGTTATTTTGAAATAATCATTTATATCCACACATTATTTTTGCCGTTGGCCGACCTTTTTGCACCTGTGCTTCTTCATATGATCAGTCACGTATGCTCTAACTTGTAAAAAAAAGCTTAGAATTTCAGCTTTAGGATTATTTGCAAACTTTTTTGCTTAACTTTTTGCGTGAAACAACTATTCTGTAAGTAAAACTGATTTCAATTCAATACATATTTCAATATCCTACAAAGATAATTGATTCACATTTAACAACATTTCCATACAATTGGAGAGTGTTTTTCATGACGTAAGTTAGGCACTAAATTTATGTTTCTCAACATTTACTCTATTTATCTTTTTTGACTAAATTGTGGATTGAATTAATTTTGCTATGACTTCATCAATTTTCAAGCAGCACATGTTTTGTCGCTGACTATTTACAACTCGATTGGATTAATTAAAATATGGGATTAGTTAACATTTAGGAACACGGTTGCCATTGCAATTGACATGATTGGGTTTTAAAAATTTATAAAAGTTACCAAATTGAAAAATAATAAAAGAAACCCATTTTCAGCCCTATTGTGGGCAGTGTGTTTAGGAGTCGTAATAAAGAATTAAGTTAGTGGTGGAATCCACCCCAAATACCACCCTCCCCCATTGCTTCCCACCCCGTGAAATTGGAGTAGGGAATATGAAAAATTCTCACAACTTGTTGTGTGTTTATTAAAATAATTATATATGTACTTATGGCAAGTAAATTTGTGTCAATATGTTTTATACTGTCAAAAGTTCTAATAACATTTTTAAGTTTACCAACATCTTGCTGAAATGTTACAAGGATTCGACAAAAATGGTCTTGCCCTAATTAAAAGTAATTGAGAATAACTAGAATTGTGTAATCCATTCTAAAGCCTCCTTATGCCAGAGAATGTGTTGCAACGGTTTATTTTATAGTAAGATGTCCTTAATGTATAACAAAAGATAGAATAAAATGGTCAGAAAGCAAAAAAACGCGTTTTAACATAAATATGCAAACACGATAGGATTTACAAGACATCGTGTTTCGTTTAACACAGAGATTAAGAAGATTACAGCTCTAGACGTCAAGTTGGTATAAATATAATGCAAAAATTATTAGAGTGATAAAAGAAAAGTTATTTTGATGCATATTTCAGTTATATGTCTTATATTAACAAACACAGTTTATTTCACCAGTTTCTGTATGCGAGCCAAACAGAAACTGGTGCTAGTGTAAAATTAGTTAATAAATGCAATATCTTTTAACATAGTTTGTTGCGATGAAGTTAGTACAAATTAAATCATCCATTGTTTAGTATTGATACTTCAAACTAATATTTATTACAATCTGTTTGACCTTATCTACGAACTTGTCTGATCTTTGTACTTCTACGCAGTAAAATAATCGCGTTTAAAAATCTATTTGAGTACATCAAAAGAGAGCAGATTTGTATTTGGTATACACTCTGACTGTCGACCTTGCCAATTCCAGTTAAGCACAGGCTTTACAATATCAATGTAGGAAGATAACAGATAAGTAAACATAAGAAATTAATTGCAATTGTTTTTGACAAATGATCGCTGTAGTTTAAGCTAGACTGTCGACTACCTCGTATTGAATTATACTTTTTTCGAATGAAATACAATATAATTGCAAAATGGCAGCAGCTATGAAAAATAACAGCTTCCCAGCAACTCCCGTGAATTCATGTATCTTCCAGGATACCTTAAGATTTTCTCGAAAAGCTCTTCCTTTTATTTCAGTGGAAAATTCTTCTGGCTGAGTTAAGTAAGAGTTTGTGCCATTTCAGAATGCAATTATAACGAGCACAAAAAAACCAAGGAAACTAAAAATGTTAAAAGCATTCTTCCTCCTTTATAACGTGCGTTTGGGTTTGTAACAACCAAACATCTTTCAATTGATATCACTATTGTCATTAACCATGATAACTGAAGAGAAATGATGAAAAACCAGCGGCAACTGTAGCTAAATATGTACTGTCAGAATTTACTATCACAATAAAAGCATATAATGCAACAGAAACCAGCTTAACAAAAAGATCAGAAATACTCAGATCAACAAACAACATATTTGTTCTATTCCACTCCAGGTGCCGCAAAAATTTTAACAGTAAAGTGTTTTAACAGTAAAGTATTTAATGAGTTTAACTCGTGGACCATATTGTGATATTTACGTGGTGTCTTCTTTGTACCTTTTAACTGGCGATGGAAAGCAAGTATTCTTGAAGTTGGCCAATTTTTCTTCGTGTGTTTTTAAACTCCACAAAAGCGATTGTTATGGACTTGAAGACTTAAAACAGTTATGTTTTAGCAATTTATAATTCACCAATGATATTTCAGAGCAAAAATGACTAGTGAAACTTAACTAATTTAACTTCACATGCATTACCAGGAAAATTTTGATATCCAACTGGGTTTTTTTTGTCTATCAAAATTAGCACCTATTGTTTTAATCAATGTGTTTACAAAATGTTTAAACCAGGAACTAATTTGACTTTATGTTTGCTTTTATTAAATCAAAGAAGAAAGAAATGTCTACTTATTCAGTTTAGATGCATTACAAAAAGTAGTCAAAAACATAAAATAAAAAGATGGAGATCTTATTGTTTTTCCAAAGAATTGGAGGTTCTCTTGGAACTGCATCTCTTGTAGTTATAAACATTTGTTTTGTAAAAGAAGAATGCACATTTATTTTGAAATGGCCGGTAGCAGTCAGGAAAGATAAGAAGAATCTGAAAGCGAGAAGCTTGAAAAAATTGAAGTTTCATTTTCTATACTTCCATTCTAGGAAAGCGTTCTTAACTTACAAGGGCTAAAATAAAAGAAATCGAAACTATTTCTTCAGTAAGGATGCACGTCTACAGAATCACAGGAACCCGATTTCATACATAATAGTGCAAAAAAAGAAAATATAGCCTAATTAATGTATCCCGTAACGAAAACACGGAAGAACTCACCAAAACTAATCAATGGTAACCAATGCTTAAAAAAATCAATAAGAATATGATAACGAAACCTCGAGCTAATATCTATATTAAAATATCCGTATACGTCTGTCCGTCACGCAAAATGGTAGCTTATCTGCGCTAGTAGCGAGACGCGCGCAATGCAGTATAACAAGGACGGGCGAACCCGTGGATTTTTCCACGGGTAACGACTAGTTTTAAATATTTCGTTGCTTCGTTTGTTTTGATATAGTAAATCATGCAAATCTTATAGCAAATATAGCTAGTAAATCATCCAAATCTCGAAGTTCCTTTAGTTTCACTGATACTTGCTTCACATTATGAAAATATATGTAGTAAATTAATAATATTACTTATTTTACCCGTGGGAGAATCCACTGAATGTTTCGTTGAATTCGTGTACGGGACACCAAACGAAAACATCAACAGAGTAATTTGAAGTTTTAAAACTCACAATCTGCATTCTTCTATATTTATATCCACTGAAACAGAACGTCTAAGATTATGAGCATGTGCAAAATATAATAATAATAATAAATAAAAAATAAAAAAAAATAAAAAATTTCTAACAAAATCGAAGTCTTCTATATACCGTTACGTAAAAAAGCGAAATCTTGTAAAACTATATACTTACTTTCACATGCCAGAATTAAACCATGGAAAAAATGTATTAAACATTAACAAAAATCCAACATATTTTACTAAGTTATAAAACAGGTTATTATAAAATTTCCACACTGTACAGTTTGTAATAATACAATAATAACCGATTACCCCGGACTGTACCACAAAATATCGCCCGAGGTCTAAGTGCAGACCGAGCTTGCGAGGTCGGTACAATGACTGAGGACGATATTTTCGGTACAGTCCGGGGTAATAGGTTATTATTGTATTTGTTAACCGTCAAAGTTACAAAAAAAGAGAAATAAGAATTTCAGTTTAGTGTTCTTATAATAATATAATTCACTAGTACTACTTTCGTTCACACTCAAGGTCAAAATTTGAAATAGTCCTGTTTAAATACAAACACTCTATGCAGAATGTGAAAGTCCCTATAGAATGAATCCATGTAAACAAAACATTACGATGTTCGAAACAGAATAATGTGTAAAGTTAAATGTGCCACTACAGCGAATATTGAAGTAAATTTTTTAACTAGGTATTACTGGCCAAGAATAACATGGATTTATACAAGTTTTATATTGATTGAGTAACCAAAAAGCTAAAGAACGAGTCTGAGATTGAGGGAAGACGTATATGTTATAATTTCGTGGTCCTGTATTTAATATTTTGGATAAAACTGAATGTCAGATCATCGTTCTTTATGGACTATGTAGCTTGTTAGTTAACTAGACATACTGAAAAAGCATCCAGACAGAATGTGGCTAAATCTGGTTATTTTATCTCTTAAACCATTTGACATTTATTGTTTCTATCCTATGAAAATGTTTTTATCGATAAATATATTGTGGGAGTTAGATATATAATCATTTGCAATACTTCTTAAGACTTGTTTTTCGCGCCTGTTTACATTTTAAGCTACCATTTTTCTTGACGACGGGCAATACCGCTCCATATCGGTCCTTCGTTAAGAGCGCTAAGCTAAATGCCTGAAAACCCGTATTGCCCGCTTGCAAACTCAAGACAGTTAACAACACAGCATACCAAAATCGATTATTCAATCTATTGTATGCAGCACCCCTTCGCCGTTATATAAATGTTACAGGTTTTAATTTCTTTTAATATTTACAAAAATGGCTGGAGCAAAAAGAAGGCATGAGTTGCCTTATCACCAAGTCCCGTTTTTAAGCAACAAGAAAGACAGAAATAATATTAAAGTAGATATCAAATATAGTAAAGAAGTATGTTAACTATACAAAAGTCTATATACGAGTGTGTATCTAAAGATATTTATAAATGTCTATCAGTTCTGTCGTTAATAATTTTGTTTTTGTATTTTTCTTAAAAAAAGCCTTAATCAATATGGATGTCTTTACTGGACAAGTGACGAAAGAAGTCTTGGATCTGTATGTGAAAGAAAATATTGAATTCGTCTGCGTTCCTGCTAATATGACACACTTATTCCAACCTCCGGATTTGACCGTAAACGGTTAAACAAAGATGCACGCGCATAGAAAGTTTACGAATTGATATACTGCTCAGATTGGTCTGCAACCAGATGAAGTTAAATCGTTGCAAGACATCACCGTCCCATTGCAACTTATCCGCCTGAAGCTCATTGGATGGTGGATTTATGAAGAAAGAAGGTGGAAAAACGCCTGGAAATTAGCAGGTAATACTGAAGCGCCTGAATCTGGTATAAAAGGTCTCCAATCACTTTACATTTCCAGGATATCGATCCTCTGCTCCCAGGTTCTAATGCAGATGATCAACCGCATTTAAGTTCTCTTCCCAGCCTTACGGATGAACAATTAAAAGTTGCTTACACCCCACGAAGTGAGATAGTAGTGGATAAATGAAGAAGTAGAATATGAACCAATCTCTGGAGATGAAAATGATGTTTTTATTTTATTGGACGTTATAGTTGTATTGAAAGAGCTTTGAACTAAAATGCAAAATTACACTTTGTCTTGGTCGGTGTAGAAATGACCGGTGTAACGAGGGTCGATGAGACAGAGCCATTCGGCCCCGAACTCTTTTGACAAACCCTTTTTCATAAATTGCTATTAAGACCTCGTCCACAAAATTAAGTCCCCGCGAATAATTAAAATAACCCTCATCCGCGAAAATAAGTGTCCGCGAAATTGTACAACTTCGCAGATGAGCTCAACTGCGAAATTAAATCCCCGCGAAAATTTATCCCATTAAAGTACATCAACGAAAAGGTAGCATCTCTTTTATCAGACGCAGAACTTCCAGCCATCTTAGAACTTTTCCTTCTCCGTAGTTCAATGTTACTAATCTTGTTGGAATTCGATTACTATAAACCATTTGATGCAGAAGTACAACTAGATATCAGTATACGTAGTTGTCCTGATATTCCGGTGTGAAAACGAGTTGTTTGTTCCTCATTTCTTTGATGGGGAAAACACGATTGACAAAAATACTTGTTCTACACACAGTTCCAATGGTGCTTTGTCATTCCTGAGCCATCATTGACTATGAATTAGTTTCTTTAGTAACTATAATGGTGAGTTGAACACTACCAGTATTGTTATCCATGTGCAAACTGTGTTTTTTCACTCTCCTTTCTAGCTTATTAAATTTGAAAGTAAACTAGAAAATATTTCATCTTATAATGCACGTGACATGAAGGTTTGTCTGTCATTCATTGTCTTAAATAGCTTGTTCCCAACAACAGAAGTACTTATTCTAAAAATAAACAGAATACCTGGAGTCTTTTAAAGTTGTCGCGCGAAGATTATAAGAACTCGAGACTAGTTATAAAGTGTGACGAGTAAAAGAAATCAATAAATATCCCGTTAGAATTTTGGACCAAGTTTTTATTTTTATTTTTTTTTTAATTTTTATGTCTCTAACTCTTTTATTGTTTTGTTTTATCCAGCAACTGAATAACATGTTTCTTATCCAAGTGACGTCAGCTTCATGTTTTCATAACATCCCTGTTGAGAACGCCGGTTTTTTAAAAAAATAGAAAAACCGGCTATTAAAAACTTTCTGATGAGAAATGCATCGCATTTAAATATCGTCCGGAATTAAAATATGTCCGAAATATTCGGACTGTCATTTCAGTAGAGTAGGAGCAACAAGTAACGACGTGTAGAATATATTTCCTAGGGTGACAGAAAAAATTGAGAAAGCACTCCTCCTGACGGAAAATAACATTTCTTATTTTGGATTATGTAGCCAAAAAGACCATTGGCAGCATCTTTGAAGGTGGAGAGTATCAGCGAGTTGTATTTTATTCAACATCCAACTCGTCATCTGGTCGGATCCTTTAGGTTTCTTGTAAAAAAATGCCTACAATCAAAGGTCCTTCTCAAAATCACCTAAGCATATTTATGATGTGTACTATAAGAATCCTGTGTTTTTTCTATGCGAAAGTGTGGGAAAAAATCCACCATGTTGCTAGCATTAATTAGATGCGTTTTTACATTGTGACAAAACTACTTTTGCTAGGACACCTAGAAAAATAGAAATAAAAACCTTCTCGTTCGGCATTGTTATTGACCAAAAATTTCATAAATTTTGGCATCAAAGTATCACTCCAAACTTTACCAGACTTCCTAGATTTCCCTACAATTTCGATTATGAACTAATCTATTGAATTCTCTAAGCAAGCATAGAAAGATATCCCGCGGAAGATCTTGTGTCCAAGAAGGATCAGCACAAGAGAAATTGTAAACAAAGAAATTCACATCTAAATTTCAAAACACTACTTTCACAAAAGTTAATTATGTTTGTGACAAGCTATTATCTTTTTAATTGCGATAATTGCCTGTGTGGAACACAAAACATCCTCACCATCGACATCAATGTCGCATTGTTTCTCAAGTACACGTCATCTCGAAAAAGAAAAAAAAGGATGTCTCTATAAAAAAACAGGTAAATGTTTTCAGAGCGTTAATGTCGCGTAGATTTTAATAAGCATCGATTTGAATAGTCACTTTAGGACAAAGGACATAATAATAATCGACTTTGTCTTCGGTTCCGTTCTTTTTGGCACATTAAATCTAAACTGAAAAAACAAACTTATACATTTATTGTTCAAGTCAGTTTAAAAAATGTAAAAATCTAACCTTCCAAATGCTATTCAAGAACTAATGTTTTAAATGTTTAGTGCATAACTTTTTCTGATACATTTTTCAGCATTCAGCTTGTACTCATAATGTGGCAGGTTCGAATCAAAACTCTGATGCACTTTAAAGGAAGTGTAGTCAGTCTATTTTGGCCCATACGCACTACGAAGCAACTTTCTGGCAAGCGAACAACTCAAAGCAATGCTAATCGTATCGTTATAAAAAAAAAAACTGCTTTTTGACTCAAGCCTCAATTTTCTTAGCAGAATGTCTCAATAAAGAATGAAATTTTTATTCCTCTGTTTTCTCTGTTGTCTTTATAATTAACTACGTTATTTTATTGGCAGCTGTATATAGCATTTTTTTTTCTTTGAAGTTATAGTTGTGCATTTTATTCGCGACATCTTTTATTTTTATTGAAGACAGAAGACTTTTTTTTGTTATTTTTAGGATAAAATTTTGTTTGGATGTATTTTTGACTGGGAATAAAGAAACTTGATTGTGTTGTGTTTCGACATTATGGTGATTTATTTGCTCTAGATGTAAATATCAAGGTCTCCAAAAATTGTATCTTAACACGCTGGATTTTCTTATAATTTTTTAAGATTTTGAGGTTTTTGAGAATCATAATGTGTAGTTGCAGTGGCAGGGAAGAAAGAGCCAGCCGTTGAAATACAATCACCGAAAAATTTTAAATTTAATTCTTTGTTTACTAAATATACAAACCATGTTTGTAGTTTAAAAATTTTATTAATTTTACACGGAAGCCAACAACATGAACAGCTCTTTACAATTTAGAAACGACACACAGAAATAATTTAAACATGACATACCTCAAGTCATCTCTTCATATTTAGCTAGTCTGAAAGTTTAAACGTGACATACCTCAAGTCATTTCTCTATTTAGCTAGTCTGAAAGTTTAAACATGACATACCTCAAGTCATCTCTCTATTTAGCTAGTCTGAAAGTTTAAACATGACATACCTCAAGTCACCTCTCTATTTAGCTAACCTGAAATTTTAAACATAACATGCCTCAAATTATCATTAGTTTTAAATCTACTGCCTGAAAGGAGACGTAGGTTTTGAAGTATTTTCTCTGTTTTGAAGTATTTTCTCTGTTCTGGAATTTGTTGCAGTTGGATATACGTAGGTGTTCGTAAGTTAGCTAGCCTGAAGAATGAACGCTTTGATATGTGACTAACGTTTAGAAGTCTTCATTTTAACAATTTTAAATTCCAAACAAGTCCTTTCCGTGACAGGTTAATTATTCAGATCAGGTGAAGTCAAGCGATACACATCAACTAAGTGCTATAGGTTGTTTCCTTATTTGGTTTGTATTTATGAATTGAAACGTTGTTATCCACGAAAATACTTCAAAACCTACGTCTCCTTTAAGTAGAATGGATTATCAAAATAACTTAAACCAAGGCCAGTAGATTTAAAAGTAATGATAATTCGCTCTGGAATTTGTTGCAGTTGGATATACGTAAGTGTTAGTAATTCATAACGGAAATATATTTAATCAAAATTTGTCGCGAAACCACACAGTAATTATTCTCCACATTGATCAAACATAACATTATTTCCTATTAGCTATATGCGTTATTGCGGTTTTTTAGCGGTTATTTCATTTGTCCATAATTGAATTGTAATTTAAGCTTACTTTCTTTATATGACAAGTAAATTTTTTTAATCGGCGTTTCCATTTCATGAATATTTTTTGACCAAAACATCTTATTTTAAAAATATTTTTCGCTTGCTTGACTAGCAAGTCAACAATAATGGTAGCTGCAAGTAGTGATGGGCGAAATGTCTGCCTGTCCTGATGGGTACCATCTTCAGTTAAACGGGAATTAGTCCGTCGCAACAAAGTTGATAAAATTATATTACATTTGCTACGTCGAAGTCCGTTTTGCTCATGCAAACACACTTCGACATAAAAATTGATTTTTTTAAGGATTTTATTAGCAAGTGTAAAAACAATGCTGGCAGTTAGAGAAGTGATAAACTCATTAGGGGATCTAAAGCATAATAATTTTGGTTAGAGAGAAAAAAACACATTTGAAAATGTAAGATGTTGCAGAATGGCAAAAGTACAAAACCATTTTGGTTCATCAAAATGTACTTCGAATGCCTTCCAAGTATGCGGCAGTTGAATTAAATTCATGTTGGCGATTTGTTTGTTTTCGTATCTATATGCTCGCTGTCTATCAGTCTGAGAGCCGAAGAATATTACTGCAAGTAGCAACGGTTTTATCACATGGGTGATTTACCATGGATCTTTCCATGTGCTTAGACCTACCTTGAAAATGTTTGCTATAAGTATCTCTTGTCATGTATTCTTTGAGTGGATTGTATTTTAGAACTGCATTTGGGGAATTTAAAATATACGAGCTACAAATGAAATGCGTCAAGATATTGACTAAACCATTGATTGGCAGCAATATTAGATATAAATTACTGTTTCAAAAGTGCTTCTTGACAACATTCCTGATGCAAGACCAAAAATAAAACATGTCAAATTATCATAGTATTAATTAAGTGTTGATTACCTATTGACGTCATTAAGTCCAGGCGTTGTCAATTTAATCACTGAATGTTGCAATCTTTCTGCGTCATTAAATTACATGACTTGTACAAAGTGACAAATATGGATTGTTGAATAGGGTTTATTTTCCTGAACTTTCAAGACAAAAAAAACATAGAAATGGTTGAGAAAGTGGGAAATCTTGGAAAAACAGTTAACACGTAGTTAGTTGACGACAAAACCTGCATTTTTAACAAACAAATTAATTTCTCTGGTCAGTTGCGACTTACTGCATTGACATTTAGACTGACTTATGTGGCAACTCTGAACAATGTTGAGTTCTAGATAGTAATTTAATTTTAAATAACTATTATGGTAACATGCAAGGGTGCATAAAAGCATCCATACATGTTTTACATTATGGTAAAACTGACTTCGGCTGCCTTAGTGGCAATAATCGATCAAATCACTTGTTATTTAATTATGTACGGAAAAAGATTTTAACTTTTGCAACACTTTTCTCCACTTATCTTGTCATATCTCTAATTAACAAAAGAAATCAGAAAGTTAAACTACTTTACGATTGTTTAATGTGCAATGCCTCGTTATTCGGGTTATTAACAAAAACACAAAGGACGCGATTTAACTATACTTCTCAACGCGATTTGTAACACTGCTACAGATTCACATGTATTTTTTTTTGATCTAGTCATTCCTCTAGATCAGCTATATATAAACACATCTTTTCCTAACACAGATATACATAATTGTTCCGTTTTAGGATTTATAGTATTACAACCCTGGACACAATATACCTCGAAATAGCCTAACATCTTTATTTGGGAAGTAATTGGTGGCCGATTGGCTGCTAAAGTTTTACTTTGTCTGTTATAGGCCAGGTAAGGACCGTCGTGAATGCGCTAGCTGCACTTTTCACGATTTTAGCATAACTGAAACATTATCTTAACAGCCAGGGCGGGTTCGAAATATCGAAGAATGGGGACGACTGACGTTGGGAACCATTAGTACCGTCTATGATGTTGCATCTGAGGGAATAACCTAAGAACGTCAGCAATAAAATTCTTGGTAAGTAAACTTGAACAAGTTGGCAGTGCTTACTACTTAGGTAAAAACAGCTTTCTCAATTCCTGTTTACTATTTGCGCATTTTTTCGCATTTTTCTACGAATATATGTCCGGGTTGCAGCTGGATATTGCATGAAATTCATTTGCTAATTCCCTCTAAATAAAATTCATTAAAAAAAACATTTTATTCCTATACATCTTTACCACAAGTTAATTGAAGCTAAAATAGACCGGACATGTGATATTGTTTATTGTTATAAGAACAATTTAATTTGGCTTGGCTAATTCTTTTCACCATCTTTTCTTTGTTTATTAATAAAATTTAAACTTTAAGCTAATATGAATGGTGTAGCCTCCTGTAAACATAAAGGAACATATTATTTTTCTTCTTTTAATTGCGATTTTTAGTGTTGCATGTACGCTGTCCCAGCTTTATTTCGAGCAATGAAAATATTTTCTGGCAACTACTGGAATAACCCAATTAATAATTTACAAAGATAAAACAGAATATAAAGAGGAACACAGTATTTTTTTGATACCACAAAATAAACCTCTCTCTTCTTTGAGTTCTTTGAGTTTATGCCTAAAATTCTTTAGCTTCTTACACCTATGGTTATATCCACTCACACACTGCTATAAAACTACTCATCAAAGTGACAGCAATTTACTTAGTGAATGCAATGACTAACTCTTGTGGTTTCGCCTACATGTAACCGGATAGCGGATATTTCTTTAGAGGATTAAATCTATTAGCGTATTTCTAACCACAAAAATGTTTAAGTCAATTAAAAATATGTTTTACCAATTTCTTACAGATAAGCTATGGAAAAGGGAAAACATTTATTACACTTGTCTCTGTTTAGTAACAGAGGATTGCTTTTGTTCTTTATGGACTTCTTTTTTCTTATAGAATGAAAACAAACGCAAATTTATTCACGCTGAGAGCAAAAATGCAATGTTATTGCCGTAATCCTAACAAAAGGTCATTAAAGTGTAATTCTAAAGGTTATAATTGATAACAATTTCACGTGATTTGCAAACAATTAGTCGCGAAAATTAATACTTATTAATGTAGCTTTTTTCGAATCCTTAAAATTAATACCATTAACCCTATTATACCTGAGCTTTTTTGGCCCTTGTAACCCTGGGGCACATATGCTTTAGTGATGAAACTTGGCACAGTTGTAAAATGTCTTAGTACAAACTCATTCAAGGTAAATAAAATGGATGACTTCATAGGGATCTAAAAAAACGTCATATATATGATTAATTTTCTGGCCCTGATAATACAAAAATTCTGGTCTACATTATATACACGTTGTGGTGTGTATCCTTGGTAACACAAGAACAAACCCCCCTCCAGGTATAATAGTTTTATTATACCTGGAGCTATTATACCAATTTCTTACAGATAAGCTGTGGAAAAGGGAAAACATTTATTAGACTTGTCTCTGTTTAGTAACAGAGGATTGCTTTTGTTCTTTATGGACTTCTTTCTTCTTATAGAATGAAAACAAAAGCAAATTTATTCACGCTGAGAGCAAAAATGCAATGTTATTGCCATAATCCTAACAAAATTTTTCGTTTTAAACGAAATCAACAATAACAAAGTTTAACTGCGTCTTTTCGAAAAAACGATAAAAAAACATTCTTACCAACGCAAATTATATTTTATACAAAAACTTTGTTGACACTATTAAGTCAGTCATTATTATTTTGACCAGCAGCCAATTGGAGCCACTTTTCAATGTATATTTACTATTTGTGAATAAAACCTTTCCTCGAATAATTGTTAATATCTGACCCCCATTTTTTTAATGGAACAGAACTTTAGGCTAATTTAACAATTGTTTTACTTTTAATTGTGATCGATTTCATGTCGAATTTAATTATCCAAATCGTTCGTGCATTAATTTATTTTGTGTAGAACCTCAATTACTAATACCTGATTGTTTAAAAGTATTCGAAAATGACTATTAAGGCGGGAACTTTGTAAACATCTGCTGCAAACGCTTTCTCTGAAGAACACATAAAATTAACTCACAAGGTATGGAGTAAAACAGATATTACATGTTAAATATTATTCACTCTCGGTAAAGAAAATATTCCATTTGACTGCACCTCATGAAATATTACTTATCTTCAGTTGATAAACCATTTTCTGCTAATTACTTATTTTCGTTACTTCCTTTCACTAACTTTTAATTATCGACTAGTGTTGATGTTACTTAAACGTTTTTTCGCAGGGCACAATGTCGGTAAGCACTTCTGCTTCGGTAGAATCTAAAAGATTAGTTACTGCATTCTTTTCTTTTATACCTTCACATATATTCCTTCAATTCGCCCATAATAAACCCATGGTGTTAAAGTTCACTTAACTCAGGCTTGCATAAAATAAACATAAAATAACAGAGTATCGTGGCACACATTCCTGTTTTGAGTTTTAATTTGTTTACAATGGAACTGTGTCAATATTAACAAGATGTTGTATCACTTCCTTGTTATAGTTAATTAGCTTCCCATGATTAATTACTCCACTACTACTACTTATGCT
Organism: Hydractinia symbiolongicarpus; assembly: GCF_029227915.1. Taxonomy (NCBI): domain Eukaryota; kingdom Metazoa; phylum Cnidaria; class Hydrozoa; order Anthoathecata; family Hydractiniidae; genus Hydractinia; species Hydractinia symbiolongicarpus. Next base: position 17,200,636 of record NC_079875.1, on the reverse strand, counting down.
AATAATGAGTAGAAATGATTAAAATTTTTCAATAAACTATTTTTTAGTCAAACCAAGCAACACTCTTCAAGTATATATTTACATCTCCCTCGTGAAACATTATTATCTTTTCCCTATTTCAAAGCTTTGAGTATTGATTTATTCAGCCACTAACAGTTTAAATCCGTATTAGAATCCATATTTTCCGCATCGCTCTCTCGTGCATGCATTTGTCCGCTTGTTAATGCAAAGTAATGGAATTTGCTTAGACATGGGTTAGCCAGATAGCGAGTATTATAATATAGACTAGATGTTAATCCGTGGACAATCCGCAGGAATTTGCCCATCGTATCAAATTCAAAAAAACTATATCGCTTTTTCGACTCGGTTTTGACCGGCAGACAGAAACAATTATTATTATGGAGATAATAGATTATAGAGATAATAGTTAAGAAAGTGATTGGAACACGTGAATTTGCAGGCTAATTTTGTGTCATAAATTATCAACTAAGCTATGAAAACATTATCCTGGTTTTACTTATGTAGGTCTAAGCTATATGCAATAAGCCAGTGGCTCCAAGCTAGGGTACTAACAACGAAAAATGTCTTTCACCGTACCACTATAATTTTTCGTAACAAAAACATAGCGTCGCGTAAAGACAAGCATGTCAAAAAATATTTTAACGTGGGACATGTTTATTATTTAAAGAACTTTTCGTGCTTTGAGGACTAAAATATTACCACGCTTAAAGAGACACATTAGTTATAGGACGAAATCAGAAAAAAACAAAACAGGAAAGTTGTTGTTCATGATTCCAGCACGTTTACCTTTTAAAGGATACACCTAATGAAACGGATATCCAAAATGTTTTTGCAACATCATCATAACACGTTCCATGTTTATTGAGCTGGCAGATTGCGAGTTTTAAAGTGCCAAAGAATAAACTGCAGGTTCCTCACCCAGGGAATTTTGAGACAGTGAAAACATCACGGAATAAATTGTGGGTACTTAAACATATGGATTGAAAACTATTTCATTAGGTTAAAAAATATATTGCTGTTTCCTAGTTACTTCCATTAACTCGCCTGATTTCAAAAGGCCATTTCTTTATGGTCATAGGGAATATGGCTTTGGAAAATGAATTACGGAGCACATCACGTATAAATGTTATCAAATCCTTGTAATTTAATTTATTTGCCCACAAAAAACCCGTGAAGCTACATACTTAGGGCCGTAGTAAGCAAAATTGTTTCAAGGAAAGAGGAGATTAAATTCTAAAGTGACAAAAGCTTGCAAAATGCACTCCCCATGTTATCTATAAACTTTGCGATTTATAACCATAGGATAACATAGAAAATGAGTAACGGTCTTCTTTTGTTTTTCCAAATGATTGGCTGCTGGGTATATGACCTTTTTTGGTACAAATATGCGTTTTAAACATTACCTCTAAACTGGTATTGCGCATTTATAACTTATTACATATACTATTAAATATAATTGTTCCCTTATTTAAAAAGTCAGGTGTAGCACTAAAGTTATTACCCATTCGTGCGTCATGTACGGTTTGTGGTATCGCAACAATGTTGATGACTAAGGCAAACTATTACTTAACAATTAAGAAATATATCAATTTGTAATTAAAAAAGCTTTGAGTTAAATTTAAATTTCTGACCCTTATGGTCATATTTGGTTAAACTTTTATCCATACTAAACCGCCGTTTATTGATGGATGAAAGAGAAGAAATTTGTTCTTTAAAACAATTCATTCGCTATTCTTTCACATATTTCATATCACCTACTATATAGGCAAAAACGTCTATCACATAATTTATAATATTTTTCAAGTATTATTCAATTATTATTAATTGGGATTAAACGTTACGCTGATTTATTTTTGGTCTTCCTTTGTTATCAATCTTTAAAATCGTTCAAGCAGTAACTTCTGTTTTGTTAAACTTAATCACCTGATTGGTTAAAAGCATTCTTTTTGGCGGGAATTTTGTAAATACTAGTCTGTGACCCGTGGAAAAATCCACGGGATCGCGCGTTCTATACCGCATCGCTTGCGTCTCGCTACTTGCGGTACCATTTTGCGTAACAGACAGGCAGACGTATACGAGTATTATAATATACATCTACAAACGTATTGTGTATTTCTTTAAGCACACAAATTTAATTCAGAAGATAAGAAACTAGAATCAACAGGGTATATGATAAAACAGATATCTACGCCTATTCTTGCGGAATATCAGATTCATCCACTCTTCTCTAAAAATAATATTCCACTCGGCTGCGACTCGTAAGATATTGCTTTGCTTTGTGTGGTTGCATTTTGATATTGAACAAATAAGCACGCAATTTTTTAGCAAAGTTTATATACATTTAGTGTGTCTGATTGAGAGGTTAGATTCTCGACATTTAATGCACCGATGATTTCAAACTAATTAAAAAGAGAAAAACAATAAAACATTAAAAAAAAACAATCTAAAAAGGTAGAAATGGCAAAAGATATAGCCAAGAACAAATAGTACTGTCAGATTTCACTATTTAATAGAGAAATGTTCAACATTTCTCTATCTCTTAAGCAGATGTTGGGAGTCTCAGTATATTAATGGATAAAAATTCAACAAAACCACAGCATTTGTTCATTAATTTCTTCATTAAAAATATTTTGAATAAGAAAAAAAAGAAAACACATTTTGCTTAGCTTCACCTGAATATATGTTTAGAAACCAACTTACTTTTAATACTGAAGTGAAAGAAACGCACAAGAAATCCAATTTCCTACCCGTTCACTTGGTGATCTGGAAATTTGCTAGAAATCTCAAAATGGCGTAGGCAGCAAACATTAGTGGTTGAATTTTATAATCTTATTTAATTCATCACTTTAAAAACAGAACTGATTGAAAGTAATACGAAAGGATTTGACATTTGACAGACTGGAAGTATTTCTGCAGCAGGACACTGCAATTATCGAACCATGCGTTGGTTTATGCATTAAAGATCTGAAGATAAAATTTGCTACAAAAGAAATAACAAATTTTACTAATGAATTCCCTAACTAGATCAGAAAACAGGTAATTAGTTTTATTACAACTAATTAATACTTTAATTAATTGTTTCCAATGGACTATATTTAACATCATTGAGCTATTAAGACCATCCGCACTTCTTCACTTAAAAGTTAAATTTATGATTCGTGCGACAGTTTATCAGAACTATCAATTGTGAAGTTGTAAAGCTGCATTAAATTGTCCTGTTAATACTGCATCAAGCCATCCGGGTCACACAGAGGGGATGCTTGTGGATACTAAGACTGGAAAATATTATTAAATTATATAATCGGTACCAAAAATAAACCTTGAAACATCTTTCCAATTTCGGCTCTCAAGAACAAAATTTCAAACAATGTTTTTTTAAACATTTAAACCAAAACACACTATATGATGTCGGAACTACTCGCAGTAAGGCTAATACGCAATATATGGAGTTTAACTTATCACGTATTCAATATAACTTTTTAGCTGAAAGATATACTCTAAGTTTGCAGGTTCCTTTTCTTTCCCTTTCCTTTGTCAATAAAACTCTATATTCAATGGACTATATGCTTTTACAAGGAGAAAAAGTATATTCCACGTAGGTACCGTTTGTAGATCCATTAACAAACGACACAATTCTGTTTCATTGTAAAAATAGAAAAACAAACGTCAATGAACGCAATGACGTTTTGACGACGACAAAACTGTAATTTATGTTATCTTATTGTGTCTGATGCACTAAGTCAATATCTTTTGTCCTCTGTTCAACCTTTATCCGTCCTTTCTTCCATCTTCAACAAATAAAAATTCATATGAGGTAAATAACTAATTGAAACATCCTGGTGTTAATGTTTTACTTTTCAAAAGGTTTGTGAAGCACACAAGGGTTTAGAAAGGAAAAAAATAATACCTAGAAATGGTAACCAATTAGCAGTTTTATTAAAAAAACAAAACAGCATGTTTTTCTACTCCTTTTTTATTACATTAATACGAAAGAATTCGAATCCTAACCATTTTCCTTAAGAAATTAATTTACATATTAGACTGCGATTTATTTGGTGACAAATTAGAGTAACTACCAAATATTATGATTTACCAAAGCTATTTATCGCTATCACATTAACTTAATAAAAACTCATTTTAGTGTATCTTGAAATCAGTTTATTATGTAACGCATGCAGAAAAAAAGGCAATTGATAAATATAATGTATCCATTTCAGGATAATTTACTACCACTAATATGCCATTAGCGCAAAATCTTCACCTTCTACTTAACTTAGATTGCCCCTCAAAGCATCCTTAATGATCTTAGTCAGCACACGCCTACAGAAATATCATAAAAGTCGCTCAGATATAAGAGTGGAGGGACGAAACCCCTTCAGTTAATATTTAGATATAATAATTATTGTTTTTCCAATAATCCTTTACACCAAATTAAGAACTTCGTGAGATTTTATTTATGGAGCAGTTCCAATGAAAATAACGTGTATTGAATTAAACCAATAAAACCATAGGTAAAAATTAATTAGCAACAATTTAATTACTCTATTTTCTGTGACAGTTTCCTTAATTATTGATGACAGTGTTAACATTTGATACATCATAAACCTGTTATGTCATAGCCACTGTTTTAGCTATCCATGACATTACAGGAAGGATATTATTAACACAGCAATAGCATCAGTAATCGATGGAAATCACTTTTCACTTGCTTTGACATATCCTCCCCAAAGTCCGGTTAGAGTCATCTCAATTAAATCTGAAGAAATCACATTGGCGTATAAATAGATGGTGAAAACGCGTTTGGGATCATTCAACAAGCAACTTGAAAGCGTTCAATGTCTATTGCAATAATGAAGATTATACAGTTGACACTCTGTTTTGCCTTCATTTGTGGTATGTCTAACTTGAGGAATATAATAATTATTGATGTGGAAATTATTTAAGGAATCTTGCTTAAAAATTTATTTTCTGGTTTCTCAGTGACGCAAATATCTATTTATTTATTTTTCTCTTGTTTGCAGGTGTTTATAGTTCTCATGTTAGCGAATCTGCAATGGATGATATTGAACAAGTCAACAAAGGTAAGTTCGTCTTGATTTTACTAACCTGCATAAAACTTACTCATCGCAACGAAATAGAATTGGATCCCATTTTTTCTGATTATAATCCTTTTTAATTTTTTCTTAAGGTGGGAATTATGATCAAGTGGATATGAAACTAACAGAAGAACAACGTGCGAGTTTCCATTCTATAAAAAGCAACAATCGAAACAGAAGATCAATCTATGATAAAATGTATAACGCTAGATGGTCTAAAGCTGTTGTTCCCGTTACCATAAGTTCCGAGTTTGGTAAGTAGCGTAACTAATGCATGTTCATGCTTTCTATAAAAAATGTAATTTCTCATTTTCTTACTGTTGCATTCTTGTTCATTAGGTGAATCCGAAAAAGCAACAATATATAAAGCTATCAGGAATATCGAGAGCGTCTCCTGTGTTCGTTTTAAGGAATATCCTGCAGCTTCTGCTCCCGTGGATCACGTGGATATCTACAGAGGGTCCGGGTAAGTTTCAAAGAAACGTTATTTTAATCAAATTGATATTTAAGGAATCAAGTAAGAAACCTGAGTGACGTTAAATGCGAGTTTTAGGAAAGGAGATTTTAATCTTGCTTGTACACACAAGCTGTTAGGAAATTGATAGTTGGAGTATATATTAGTATCAATAACGATTGAACAGAAGATAATCCAAATAAATTAGTAAATCACTAAGAAAATTAATTAAATTACAAGGTTTTCACGCTTCTTCTTGTTTGTTATTCAGATGCTGGTCGTATATTGGTCGGACTGGAGGACGTCAAGATTTATCCTTGGGTTATGGTTGTGTCCATGTACATACTGTCATTCACGAGCTTTTGCATGCTCTTGGTTTTTTCCACGAACAGTCACGGCCAGATAGAAATCAATATGTCACCGTTAACACAAGGAATATTAGAGCAGGTAATACAAGCGAAGCTAAAACGAAATTTATTAAACACTTGTTCAATTAAATATATTTACTGTTTAAAAGTAATGGAAACAGAGATTCTATCAGTCATGTCCTCTTTGTTTAAATAGATGTGCTGTACTCTATACATAATAATTACATTTGAAAGATCTACGTTGTTTCTAACATGTTTGATCTTCCATTTAGGATATGAATCAAATTTTGACATTTCTGAATATTCCCACAAAGATGGATTTGGTGTTAAATATGATTCAGAATCTATCATGCATTATGGAAGGTACGTATTTAAACTCTGGGGTTATGATATAAATACCACCAGCCACTAACTTAGGTTTTCCTTTATAGAATCTTGTGTATATGGAATTTGACTTATATGATCTTGTTTCATTTTAGGTTTACGTTTGCAAAATCTGGCTCTGCACCAACAATTGTGCTGAAATCTAACCCGAATCAACCTTTGGGAGGAAGAAAATTAACTCCATCTGATATTCGACAGATGAATTTATATTACGAGTGTGATGGGTTTGTAAAAACTACAACCACTACTAAACGTCCAACAACTACCACAACGACAACACGTCCAACAACTACAACAACGACAACACGTCCAACAACTACTGCAACGACAACGCGTCCAACTACTACCACGACGACAACACGTCCAACAACTACCACGACGACAACACGTCCAACAACTACTACAACGACAAGACGTCCAACAACTACTACAACGACAACACGTCCAACAACTACTACAACGACAACACGTCCAACAACCACTACAACGACAACACGTCCAACAACTACTACAACGACAACACGTCCAACAACTACTACAACGACAACACGTCCAACAACCACTACAACGACAACACCTCCAACAACTACCACAACGACAACACGTCCAACAACTACTACAACGACAACACGTCCAACAACTACCACGACGACAACACGTCCAACAACTACTACAACGACAACACGTCCAACAACTACCACAACGACAACACGTCCAACAACTACTACAACGACAACAACAACCAAAACGACAACACGTCCAACAACAACCACGACGACGACGACACGCCCCACAACTACAACTACTACAACGACAACTACATCTAGCACTATTCAAGCAATTAATTGCGATCGGCAAGTAGATGAATCTCCGATGTGCTTCATTATTGCAAGCAGATTTTTCGAGGATTTCTATTGCAATAGAAGAATGTTTAGTGTATGTCATCGTGCTTGTTGCAGCTGGAGAAAAAGAAACGCATTTTTAGTTGCATCAACGCTTTCACCATATAGCATTAAGAAAGTAGCAAAACCGACAACCACAGCAACAACAACAACACGTCCAACAACTACCACAAAGACAACACGTCCAACAACTACCACAACGACAACAACAACCAAAACGACAACACGTCCAACAACAACCACGACGACAACACGTCCAACTACTACTACAACCACAACACGTCCAACAACAACCAAAACGACAACACGTCCAACAACAACAACGAAAACGACAACACGTCGAACAACAACCACAACGACAAGACGCCCAACTACTACTACAACGACAACACGGCCAGAACCGAATATTCAGTCTGCGAAAGGTAATTGTCAATGAAACTTTAGTTCACTTAAGCATCCATTACTAAACTGTAATAAATTATGGAAAGCATGATCATATCATGCTTTCAATGCTTTCAACGTGCATTCAATGTTTTTTGTTTATATTTAGTTTGTGGAGATGAAACTTACCTATGTGCAAGAGCTTTTGTAAATCGAAATATATGCGCATTTCCAAAGTTTTGCAGACGATCGTGTGGATTATGTTCGGGTCCTAGTGAAAACATGTGTGACCTTCTCGTCGATGCAATAAATGTTGGTTGTAAACACAGAAGAAGAAGAGGACATTGTGTCTCGAATAACAAGAACAAGAGGAGAATGATGAAGCAAGAGTGTCCAAGAACATGCTGCATGCGTGGACAGTTTTACGAATAAAAAAAAAATGGTGTATCTGTAAATAAATAATTTATTATGCGTGTGCTGGGCGTACGTTTAAATACATATACGTAAAAGAAAAAATTTATTATTGGAAATATATATTATAGATGGCCTTTTGCGTTATTCATAATGCTTACTCCTCTTTGAGAGCCTTCATTGATATAGTAATTTTGGCGATAATAACCATTTAATATTAGCTCGTGATGAATATTTGATTCTATGACAACTAATACTAACTTTGATACTTTGGATCCAAATTCTAGCTGCACGTGTTTTAAATGCTAAAAGAGCTTCAAATGTTCTAGTTCGCTAATTACACTGAAGTGTTTGCACGCAGTCTTGTGGTAGATTGCTCCTTTTTATTGTTGATCATTTCAGGTTTTTATTCAAGGGCTTTTTATCCTAGTCAACATTATTTATTTTACTGTTATTTTGCTTCTTCGCTCTTTGTTTATCTTTCACTGTTACAGAAATTTTGATTTGCATATTAGAGGACGTTGGGTGTTATTCTGAAACTTTCATGAAAATTTATTCTGCAAAATAAAAAAATAGGTTGTACATAGAAAAGGGTTACAATAACCTATATTCTCCTTTTTTATTTAAAACCGTTGTTTTAAGGAATCCCCGTTTGATTGATAATTTAATTAATGCGTAGCGCACAAAGCGCTTCAGCCAATGTTCAATTTGATTTTCCTGCACTGACATGCTGAACCTGGCTTTTAATGGCAGCGTTTAGGCACCGAGTCTCCCGGATAGTGTATTTAATAAAAGCCGTATTCTCTCTGTTTGTTTAAAATGGGTATACCGCGGCTTTATTTCACGGTTTGCGCGCTTTTTATTACTTTGGGTTAGCAGGTGGACAAAATTGCACGAAATACCACGTGGCTTTGCATTTATATTTACCAAAAAATGTAAATTCTTTATCGGCGAAATAACAATAATAACAGAAAAAAATAATGCAGTTAACTCCCAGTAGCCCGGACCTCCACAGGACCGACGAATATAGTTCGACTTTCGAGTTAAGCGAAGCTCCCGTTTTCAAGAGGTTGGGCAAAAGGTGCAATCTTGGCGATGAAAAAGCCAAATCCTGGTCCATAGAACAGGCAACATAAAACAGACAACATCATATATCTATATTACATCACGAGTTTAATAAAAAAAAGAATTCGACATTTATCTAGTCTTTGATTTTCTTTTCTCGAAAAGGAGTAGAAAAATGGGTCAAATTAGCTAATGTTCGAGTTACCTCAGACTTGATTTAACTGGAAGTTTTTAAAAGATAAAATATACTCAAAAGAATGGTTCGAGATAATGAAAGTTCGTGTTATCCGGTGTTCCACGTATCAGAAGGTAAATGTAATAAATATCTTATAAGAAACCACGAGGCTTAAAATCTTCAAAAATAAGAGAATATTTTTTAAATCACCCTGAGGCTCAACGCCACGCTTTAAACGCGCCCGTTCAAAAGTTAAAACATTCAAACGTAAATTGAATGCGCAACTTTTGAATGATGTGCCTGAACGAGGAGGTTAATACTATTATTCCGAATATTTATACAAGATATAGCCACTTCATTGTTGGAAACACTGTCATCAATGTCGATTCTGTGTTCGGAATGTATACATTAAGTATACACCGGCATTGCCTACCCTGTTCCCCTCACATTGCATGGTTTATCTATGGTAAAGACACTTGCTAAGCAAGTCTTGTGATTAAGAGGCGAACTCCATAACCACAAGGCTACGCGCCACAACACAATGGATCAATTAAAAATATTTAGGCACTTTTTTGACGAATTACTAAAAACTAGCCTGTGGAAGAATCCACAGAATCTCCCCCTTGAATCCATGTAAAGCATACCAAACAAAACATACAAGACAGTCATTTGAATTTTTGAAACTCACAATGAGCATTATTCTATATTTATGCACGCTGAAACAGAACGTTTAAAAATTTAAGCAGGTGCAACAAAAAATGCAAAATGTCCAACACAATGTTATGTAAAAACATAAATCTGCTAAAACTTTAAACTTGCTTTGCCATGCCAGAAGTAGCTCCACCAGGGAAAACAGTATAACCGACGTAATTGTTTATCAGACAATAAAAATTAACATATTTTGAAATTATACAAAAAAAGTTGTTACAAAAACTCCAGAATGTACAGTTTGTAATAGATCATACCAAATCAGTCTATTGAATACAGGACCTCCCCCCCCCCAAAAAAAAAAAAGAAAAAAAAAAAAGAAAGAAAAAAGAAAGAAAGAAAAAAAGTGTACTCAAAATATAAGAAATTAAAAGTTAACAACACATAAAAGAGAAATATAAAAACTTGAATCATTTTGGTGTATTGTATAATGTATAACTACGGTAACATTTCAATGTAAAATATTAAAAGAACAGTTTGCCTAACAGACCCAAAGTCAGAATGCTTATTTAACATATTTTAAACGATTAATTTAAGTATAATAAGACATCAACTGAATCACCTTCTTCGTAGCGCTAAAAACAGTAACACGGGAAGAATAACTTTTTACAGATTACATAAATTCTTCTCTAGGACATACACGCTGTATTTTATACGAATAGGGTTTTTTTCGTTTCAGCCTCAATGTTCTTAACTTTTTTGACAAATGCTATCCTCTTTATTCTCAACATGTTCTAAGCATGACTATGGCCTAAAAATGTATAATGCTTTAATTAAATAAAGCCTGCTATAAGTCGCTATAGCTAACAGCAAATTTTGCTACATGTAACGAATCATTGCTTTAGACAGAAAAGATCACTTTGTTAAGCAATAAAAAGCTAAATTTTTTTACTTAGAACAAACAATCAAGCTTAGAGATATTCTAAGGATGTTCTTAACTTCTGATCCCTTGTTCATTGGTCCTACAAAAAAGTGCTTACATTAGTCATTGCATATTTAACTTCATATTTATGGGAAAGTTTAGCTTTGAAAGTTAAAACGGCTTAAAAATTGATATACACCAAGATTCACTTCTCTACCTGATAATCTAAACAACACATCTATCTGCTTTTCTTTCGCCCTCTTACTACGTTTACTTACGTTCTCTCAATAACAGTTTAAATAGATTTTTTACTTCGATTACTAAACTTTGCTTCATCCTAAAGAAAACAAATTGAAAATGTATAGCTAGCTACAACAGTCTGATACATTTCCAATAAGTTCTCTTTTTGGCGTTATATCATCGTACGTTTTTTTTCTTTATAAAAAACATTTCTGACAACGTTTTATACTCGCTCGACAACAACAGTTTTGTTTTTTACATTTTAGATTTAAATTATTCATATGCGAATTTAATAGTTTTTTTGATGCAATCTCGGTCCCAAAACACAAAAGTAGAAACTATAGAAGAACAAATAAGCTTTAATCTAACCTTATGATGAGAAAACATTGTTTGAAATAATCTTTTTCAGGATTAATTTGAAAAAGAGACAACCTTCTTCGCTTTGGTTTTCTTTGTTCAGTTGATAAACAACTTGTTTCCGTGAAAAAAAAGCGCGCACATGGTAAACTGGGGGTAAAATTAAATCATTTTATCCATAACCACCACGTACGGCTTTAAAATGAACAACAAATAAACCCCTGTGTGGCAATGTTTTTTAACTTAGTAAATTTTAGCGTAACGCCACGCTTTGGGAGAGAATGCATGAGCCACAGGAAAGTAACCAGTGGTGTTAGTACCGTGAACTCACATAGTCACTCACATAAGCGTATTATAATATAGGATATAATGCTTTTGGGCGATTTGTATAATTCCTATCACTAAGAAACAGTGTAAATTAATTTTCATCATTGAAAAGAAGTGTTTATACTTGAAAGTCTAACCAAAAAAGGTCACTATGTTCTAAATTTTTAGAATACATTGTGAGGCTGTCATAAACTTGATCTCAGAAATTTTATAAAACAATCAAACAACACGACTTTTAGATGTAATTTTTTCTAAAATTTTGTTTTAATTTTTTTTACAAAAAGCTGGTTAATGAGGAAACGGAACTAAAAGCTTTAAATTTAAGAAATATGACTTATCTATCTTTTTTAACTGAAAAATCACTAACTCAAAGAGTTGCACTTTCCCCTTCATACCTTGTTCAGTAGACACAAGCGCTGACTCTTTTATCTTCAAAACTTCCAATAAACATGTCTTATGGATATAGGAATGAAAAATCACCTGAAAGAAGAATAACACATAAAATAATTTGCCCCTTAAAGGTAAGATCCAAATTATGTTTCAAATGCTCTTAATTGCGAACATTCTAGATGTATATTTCCTTGTGGACAAAGCTACATACGGAAATATATTACGCCAGTCCTGTTACAAAACTTATTTTTTGGACACAATAAAAACATGAAATTGAAGATTCTAGTGTTACCACTTTAAATAGGGACCAGTTACACATGATGCACATGTGCAAAAAATTATGTTTTTTTTTTCAGCCAAGACCTTCATGAAGCATTGTTCTACTAACAACAGCCCGTATATGGAGTAAATACTGTATGTTTACTTTGTTTTACTTCGGAATAGCATGGTTCAACTTGGCAAAAACTTGTTGCATCTCTCTTCGCTCTGCTTGGTGTCGCAAAAGAAATTCACATTTTTGGTATTCAGAGGTATTAAAAAAAATTACAACAAATAGCAATCTAAATTTACGAAATTTCTTCAAAAATAACTTATAAATCTGACCTGGTACCCTGATAACAAAGCACGCAAGCACACACGCAAAGAAATTACGGCATCTGTTTTAACTATTTAAACTTTTTCCTATTTCTATTGACAGGTTTGCTGATGAGGAAAACAATAAAGGGAAGAGATATAACTCTAGGTATTACACTCGATGGAAAAAATAATTTTCTTATCCCGCCAGTAAGTGGAATTCCAAGAGTAATAAAGATAACACAGAAAGAAAAAGTCAACCAATTCTGCTTGGAAATGGGCAACATTATGGTCACTGTGCAGTGAGAAAAATAGCTTTTAAAGCTCGCTAAGTATTTGAACAGTGATGCGACAAAAACGTTTTAGAAAACAGATATGGCAACGTTTCAATTTTAGGGAAAGATTATGAGGTTATAATTTATGCAACCAAAACAGATGCGGCTTAAAAAGGTGCAAGGGTGCCACGAGCAACATTTTTGCTGCGTTGCGTGTGCTTGTAAATGCTGCAATGCTAAAAAATGTTGCAAAGTTTGAATTAAAAAAAAATGTTTCAAATCAAATCGATTTGATTTTGATGCAGTAACCATATTTTAGCTAGCTTTGAGAATCGAAGTATGCTCTTTCACCTTTTTGTTAGGGTTTTATATCTACCAAGTACATAATTCGGCTCTCTCTTTTAAAAAAAAAAATTCACTCTTAGTATTTAACCATATTTTACATAGCTAGCTTTAAGTACCACACATGCCCAGCAGACAAGCTAAAGGAACCACCTCCGCTAGCTAACATAATGGCGAAACTCCCCTTCTTTTTCATTCTGCACTAGCTAGCTAAAAGTAACTACAAACAATGTAAATGTTTACCCATTCGGAAGGGATTTTTTTTAAGTTAGCCAGATGCACATGACAACTTAGAAATTGAAGGTAAATACTGTGATGTCATACTGGAAGCTTAGTTCAGGGTGGCTACACTTTTAAGAATTTTTTTTCCATTTCATTCCACATGACAGACAACTTCATAGTTGTTTTGTTTACTAATCTCCTGTTTAATGTACAGAAAAAACAACAGTCGAAATTATTTGATTACGAAGAAAGTTGTTGAGGTCAGGACGTATTGGTACTAAACTTATTTTTGTAATTAAGCAAATTGCGAATAACTTGAAGTGTTACAAATTGAATTGCCCACGGTAAGATTATGCGTTATTACATTATTTTACGTGTTTTGGAAAGCCAAAAGATACCAAACATGTTTTTTGCTAACTTTAAATTTATTTTCTACATACATTTATGAAAAATAGGTGCTTTTAAGGAAATTTAACCCTAACTAAATGCGCATTTGCCAAGGGTAAATTTTTCCTACGAAAAATAAAATAGCAATTGGAAAAGAAATTATGATGTATAAATTTTTAGGAAAACTTGTTACCAAAGCAATATTTTTATTTCTTATAAAATTAAACGAGAGAGTATGGAAATATGTTACTTTTGCTACAAAAGCCATATTTGGCACTATGGCGTTACAAACCGTTTATTTTCATTTTATTCTTAAGTGGTAGTAAAACATGACTACAGATTGTAAGCGACAAGGTCTCTGTTTATCATGTTTTATAGCCACATACAAATCTTATTCTCATTAAATTTAAGATTCCGACTACAAAAAAAGATTTTGAGGAAGCATATTATAAAGTCAGATAGCTAGCTAGCCTTGTTTATTGCTATTTCTTTAACACTATTTAGTCTGGGGGAGGGGTTGGGCGAATTTGACACTTTTTGGCGGGTTTTTTAAATTTTTTTTTTTTTTTGCTTTGCTGCAGGGTTATGTATGCCAAATATTTAGGTTCTATGCCTCTTTCAGAACTCTAGATATTCGCTATTACCCTAAGTATCTAAATAAAATCCGGAAATCGGGAAAATAAAATAACTTTCGTGATCATTATCCTTAGGACTTGAAACATACATGACAACTTTAATTCGTGAAGGAAAATTTTTTTGTAAATTTTGGTCACATGTTCATCTGATTTCCCGATTTTTTCAGGAAACACGAATTTTCAGGCAATTTTTTGCCTTGAAGTTTAAAACGAAAAATATTTTTAAAAAATTTATTTGACTATCAGAAACTTTAAGGAGAATGTAAAAATCCCCCCACCCCCCCTTAGAATTTAATTTATTGAATTTTAAGCAGGTAGTGTTACGTTAAAGAAATTTCGACCTTTTGATGGGAATACAGACAAAGTGCTGACATTAACAAATATTTATTGTTCTCATTCAATTTTTTTTTATCACGTACTATAACTGTGCAAAGTTTGATTCAAGTCTCTCAAAAGATATGGAGGGGGATCGCCCCGGTCATAACATGTTCGAAATACCCCGGACCGAATAGGGTTAAAGTTCTTCTTCACTTCTATGTGAGAGAGTTTTATCCCAGACAACTTAATATATTGTGTTATCTTCACCGATCTGTTCCAGTTCCACGAGAGGTTGTCGCTGCTGTAAGCTAAATCAGGATAAAAAATTAAAGTAGTCAAATGGACATTGGCAGCAATAAAGTTTCACTTTTTCATCTTTCTACACATTATGCAGCTATAGTTTTGTAATTAATTTTACGAAAAAATGTAACTTTTAACAGCAAAATGACAGTAATAATGAAACAAAATCATATTAAGTTATTTATAAAAATCACGAGGCTCAAAATCTTCAAAATTTAAGAATATGTTAAGAATCACCCTCATGGCTCAAAGTATGTACTCCGACGCTCTTGTTGCTAATTTTCATCTTTTTTTAACTCACCCGTTAAAAAGTTAAGTCATTCGAACGTTACGCTGTAAATCAAATGTTGTCCTTGAACGAGGATTTACAGAATAAGAATAACTTAAGAATATTTAGGCTCTTTTTTGACGAATCATTAAGAATCATTAGACCTAGGGCGCTTTATGTGATTCTTGTAAATAAGGAGCAAATTAAGTAAAGTAATTTTAATCATTGAAGACAAGTTAACTTAACGGTTTATACTGAATGAAAACTTAATAGTCCAGTCGTCATAGTAAAAAACACACTGACCTGAAAAAAAATCATGTAGAGCTGAAATTTGGCACACTTACTCCTTGTAATATGTAGATTACCAGGAAAAAAAGCTCTATCGATAGCATTTGTAAAAAATAAGATATCCGCTATTTTTAAAAATGGTAGATTTCCAAATTTTTAAAGAAACGAAAGTTGGCAATTTAGAACAAAAAGTATTATCACAACAACTTTCAAAAATCATAAAACCATAATTTTAGAAGAAGTTTGTTAAAAAGAAACTGGGAACAAAAAGCTTTAATTTCAAGAAAAATGAGTCTATCTTTTTTAACTGAAAAATCGCGAAATCAAAGAGCTGCACTTTTCCCTTCACTATTATCAAAAAGATTCTTTACCTTGTTTAGTAGATACAACAAGCACTGACTCTTTTTCTTCCAAACTTTTTGGGTAAGATAAATAATAATAAAAAAACTGATGAAATCAATTTGAATTTGCTGCAGAAAATTTGTAGCAATTTTTAGCTTCTGCAGCATTATTTCGACATTTGCAGCGCAAACGTCACGTGACTCATACACACAACAAACTTTTTATACAGTTTATTTGATTATTTTATACGTGTTTACAAGTCGTCGCATTCTGTGAAACTTACAGACGGCAAAAAAATTCAAGCTCATGGAGGTTTTTAAACAAAACCCAGATTTGTTCGGTGCAAAAACAACAGCTGATTCTGAAATTTTTTAAAAAAGAAGAACTTTGTGATAAATTTGATTGAACATACAAAATTGAAACGTTAGGCAAAAAATATTTCATGGTTGGAGAAAAATTTTCTCAGAACATCAAAAAAATGTAAGGATGGAAATTGAACATAAAAAAGCCGTAAATGTTTACGTTAGTATGCTATTTTTAAAAGATCATCTATTGGTAAAAAGTGCAGTTTTTACAGGTGAAAAACGGGAAACATTAATTACTTTCTACAAGGACAACACTATCTTATAGAATCATGTTATGTTGGTATACATAGATCGAAATGTACGTCGTTCTTTAGTGTAAAAGTTAATTGAGGAATTTGATCAAAAATTTACGGTTGAAGAAATTAAAAATTCATTGTAGCAATTTTTTATTTCTTTATAAAAGAGAAAAAACATCTGAAAATGTTTCTCGTTCTTCTGCGGCTGGAAAGTATGACTTTGAAAACTCCAACTGAGAACATTTTTACCATTTGTAAGAGTCACACCAGACGTTAATTTGTCTATAAGTTTCTTTAATCCACGTGGAAAAGAAAAGTAACCAACCAATTGAACTAAAAGCTAAGAAAAAAAAAATCTTCTGACGCAATGAGGCTAAAGCTAAAACTATTCTGAAAACAATAAACAAAAAATTCCGTTCCGTCTGACGACAAATCTCCCTTACCTAATTTGGAAACAATCTTCTACATTTGCCTGGCGCGCACCCACCCATCGACTTCGGGGATTACCTAGTGAATTTAGAACTTAATGTGGTGAAAAATTAAATGGGCATTACGAAAAACAAAGTACTTTAACAGCATGATTCTTGATACTTGGAAAGCATAAATTATAAACTTTTGATAGCCTTTTTCACATTGAATCACATTGACACATTTATAGTACGTCATAAAAGGAACAAAAACAAAGCAATAAATTTCCTGTCACGTCGGCAAATTTCTCGGTGATATCATCGGATGGATTAAATAAAATTGAAAGGATTTGTGCAAAACACCACTCTGTGCTTAAAAATAAGTTAAGTTAGATTTTTCTGATAAAAGGGATTTCATCATTCTTGACCCCAGAGCTCTAAGTAGCTCTGGACCCCTGAAGTTAATTAACTAAGGAGATTAAAATGATTTTCTTTAGATGCAAACGAGCCTGTCAGAGCAAACCACTAAACTATTCTAATTTCTGAATAAGAAAGTTTGTTGCCAAAGTTATAACTTTTCAAAATTAAAATATATTGCGATAAAAAACAAAATTAAACGAGCTATTTTTCACTTTTGCTTTTTTTTTCAAACCATCTATTTAAAAACTAAACTGTTTAATAAAATGTTTTTGTTACTTTCTCCTAAACTCTTTTCACCTTTGTTAAGCTTGGTTCCCACTGCGGTTTAAGTTGGGTTTAAATATAAAACCTAAAAGGTTTTGTATGTGTTTTAAAAATTAAAATAAACCTGAGCATTCCCACTGTGTTTTAAAAGCAAAAACATGTAGCGTTTCTCTCTTGGTACCCTTTGTGTGACTTATCAAAAATCACTGGATATTCGCGAATAAGTACGCTAAGATTCTCTTCCTGTACCAAACTTAGTTTTTTTCTGCTATTTTCTATTCTCTTTTCTGCTTAACGTGAAAAAGCACAAAATGTTCCGTAAAATCGTTGAAAACTCCTTCTGCATTTGTCGGCGCCTTTGAACTTTTATCTGTGGTTTAACCCTATTCGGTCCGGGGTTTTTCGAACATACTATGACCGGGGGGGGGGGGGGGCGGATTCCGCCCCCCCCCCCCCTCAATAACTTTTCATAGGATTGTACAAATTGAATCAAACTTGGCACACTTATAGTACGTCATAAAAGGAACAAAATGGCGGCAATAAATATTTGCTTGCGTCAGCACATTTTCTGTGACGTCATCAAAAGCTTGAAAATTGGTAAAAATGCCACTATCTGCTTAAAATATAATTACTTTTGTTCTAAGGCGAATTTTTACATTCTGTTTAAAGTTTCTAAAATCTAAATAATTTTTTTTAACATATCTTCCGGTTTTTACATGGATCGAATAAAAAATTGCCAAAAATTGCCCGAAAATCCGTTTTCTTCCGAATTTCGGGTAAAATCCGACAAAATCGGGAAATCGGATTAGTCACGTGTCAAAATTATTCAAAATGATTCTTCTTGATGAAACAAAGTTGTGTTGCAAGTTTCAAGTTCTAAGGATAATCCTAACAGGAGTTATTATATTTTCCCCAATATAAGGATTTTATAGAGATTTTAGGGGTAGTTTCGAGTAATGGCCAATATCAAAGCCTCTGAAAGGTATGGGACCTAAAAATTTAGCATGCAGGTGTCTAATAGAGAAATGCTGAAACTCAGCAAGTATCATAGCCATATAAGAAAGCAATCAGGAGTTATTAAAACTAGAAATTAAAAAAAAGGTTGCGAAGCATTTCGCAAGTTGCAAGCAAAATTAAACTATCCAATACTTTGTCCCTAGCTCTTCTTGTTTCTTTGGCGCTAACATCTTCCGAAATACATCAAAATTGAATATCATATAGAAGAACCCTGGGGACGAGGTAGGAAAATGAACGCTCTGCAGAACAATTCGTTGCGCAAAAACAGTTTTTTCTTGCGAATAGACTGCGCGAGTATTTGATGTGCGTGGGATATTCTTTTCAAAATGTGCGAGAAAATTAGATTACGCGAAACTAACAAAAACGAATAACGCGTGTTAAAATTTTGTACCGCCTTTTCCCACAGAATGATAAAAGTAAAGAGCGCAATACAAAATTACACATTTAGCAGTATTCCGAAAGATATGTTATACATCGAGTTGTACAACCCGCAGAAGTTGGTCCTAACGTTAACGATTTCGTAAATGACCTTACAACAAAACAGTATTTTTTTCACGTAAAAATACCGGCAGTAGAAGCCATATAATCTACTGGAACGAATTTCGAAAACTCACGGGAAACAATTAAAACAAAAACAAACAATCAAAACAGTTTTTTAACTTTATCAAGATATATTAAATAGCTTCAAATTTGGGCAGAAAAACAATAACGGATTCGTCTTCTTTTCACCACACGCATTAGAAGATTACATCACTCACTCCCATTGTACACAATCTAAAAGAAAAAGAAAACATTTTCATATAGTGAAGCTTCCAGTGCCTTTAAGGCATGGCCAAGTCAATGGAATTGAAAGCACTGTTTTTCATCTCATAAATAATTAAGGCTAATTCGGAAAAGTATAAAAGAAAAAAACTAAACAATTTGGCAACTTTACTAATTCTATATGCAAAGTTCCAACCATACCAACAGTTTCCAAATCTGACAAAATCATTTTAGAAGTGTTTATTTGAAATTAAATAAGTTTATTGTCCTAGACCCATTTAAAAACATATGCTTCTCATCATTCAGTTTTTCTTCAACCAACATTAATGTAATCATCCAGAGGAAATTATAATATCTCTTGTGTGTGTTTTAGAAGCTGAGTACACAAATACACAAATATTACAAGTACTGAACTTTGGCAATCATATTTTGCAATCAGACCCTTTTAAAAACTATGCTGAACCATGCCAATTATTAAATTCAGCACTAATAGAAAAGCACCTTGGATAGGATTTTTGTTGGATGAATAAAAGACTGACAAATGGTTTATCGTGAATGAAATAGTAATTTTTACACAAATAATTTAAAAAATAATGAACTTT
Organism: Hydractinia symbiolongicarpus; assembly: GCF_029227915.1. NCBI lineage: Eukaryota > Metazoa > Cnidaria > Hydrozoa > Anthoathecata > Hydractiniidae > Hydractinia > Hydractinia symbiolongicarpus. Next base: position 17,180,472 of record NC_079875.1, on the reverse strand, counting down.
GTTATGTGGGTTGTTCTCAAACACACGTGGGGGGTGGACAAGAAACTGTGATGTAATTTCTCTTGGTCTATTAATCCTGAGAATATTCTAAAATAAGAGGGTGTCAATAAGCTACAAACGACCACATATATAAGGGCGAGTTCGGGCAACTTTTCCAATTAAATTAGTGATTGTCTTCCAAAACCGAACTTGCCTGGAGCATTTCCAAAATTCAATTCCTTGTAACATACCTTGTGGACGATTAGTGGAAAAAGATGCTTTAAGAGAAAGGAGTTAATAAAGTTTAAAAGTTATTTATCAAGTAAATTTTATCAAAAACCATCAAAAACAGTTCTTTTAAGAACTTTACTACCACATATTTTATTTTATGGCCTATGCAGGCTTTTTCGGGTGAATACTTCAACTTCTTCGCAAAACGCTAAACTTGCCCAAAACCGCCTGCACGTTATACGGCGTATGCAGCTATCAGCACCCTTGTTCTAAAATTACAAGCAGTTTCGAAGATGCCCACGCCGTTTAGAGGACGTGGTGCGGCTTGGGCATCCTTGAAGTTCTGTTTAATGACAGTTTTAATGTTTTAATGTCATTTTAAACCTTGTTCTCAGGGAGGGTATACAGAAAACTAATTCCTATTGACAATTACATTGCTGTTGGTTTGATAGCAAAAGTGGATATTTTTTTTAGTTACTGTAACAGGTTACTTATATAATAAACAAAAAACTGTGATAAAAAACGGTTGGTCAGCTCACAGAGCTATTTGTTAGCACACAGAGCTATTTGTTTTGTCTGCGCCCTAGCTACAGGTTTTCCTATATCTGGCTATCAGTTAGGTAGTAATACAGCTTCTCCATATGTATTCTACAAATTACTTTCAATTCTTTTATACAAAACTGAGCTCTAGCTACCTTTCGTGTGATTAAGCCTTACCTTGATTTGGATAAAACCAATTAAAATTGATAATATTGTATTCTTACATCTTCTTAGAAACAATAAAATAAAACACAGCTCGGCGCGTTATAATTGTACAAATTACTTCAATATTTTTTTAGGAAAGGGTACCTTACACAGGAGCTTTCCAATCCAACTAAAATCTCCAGAAAAAGCACAGCAACAAAAAAGCTTAAAATACACAAGTAAAGTCGATTAGAAACAGGACTAGCAAAAACATTTTTCAGAGGAAGAAAACCGTTTTAATACTATTATGTTTTATTAAAATACAACTATAATAGTATTAGAAGCAAAATTGCAAAATAATTAATTAATTATTTATACAATAATTAGCTATAATACAAAGAAATAAGGCATATTTTGGGTCTGTAAAATATACGTGTCTAAAATGCCGACTACCGTTTCTTGTTCACGGCATGTTCCTCTTTGTGTGTTCAAGTTTGGCGGACGTATAATCCGGACCAAAAGACGGGGGGTCAAAATCCGGGGGTGGGGGGGGGTACGAGCCGTACTAATTGCATTTTTTACTAAACTTATACTTTAACCCCTCGGTCCAAACTTACTTTTTTTATTAGAAAAAAAAATACCCTAGCTTTATGTGCAAAAATATCAGTCCTATTTCTTTACGCTGATTTTATATGATTTTTTTTCTATCGGAATTTTGAGAATCTCAATAATTCTCTTGGTATACCTCGCGTGTAGCAAACGTGCTCCACAATTTCGCTTTGCTCGCTTCGCTCGCAAAGCTCAATTGCTTCGCAAAAAACCGTCAGGGGGGGGGGGGGGGGCGGAATCCGCCCCCCGGACCGAATAGGGTTAAGTAGGTTTTATGCCGAAATTTTAAAACGCGAACACGTTCCCATTATGCTTTAACATTAAAATCTTATTTAAAACATACTTAAAACACACTTAAACCACAGTGGGAATCGAGCTTTAAGCTCGGTTTCCACTGTGGGAATGTGAACGCGTTCGTGTTTTAAAATTTTCGCCATAAACCTGTTTAAACCACAGATAAAATAAAACCTTAGATCAAAAAATTTTGATATTGTTGTTTAAAGTTCAAAGGCGCCGACAAATGCCGAAGGAGTTTTCAACGATTTTAGGGCACATTTTGCGCATTCACGTTAAGACAGAAAAGGGAATAAAAAATGGCAGAAAATAAACTTTGTTTGGTACAGGAAGAGAATCTTAGCGTACTTATTCGCCAATATCCAGTGATTTTTGATAAATCACACAAAGGGTACCAAACGCTACATGTTTTTGCTTTTAAAACACAGTGGGAATGCTCAGGTTTTATTATAATTTTAAAAACACATTTAAAACCTGTTAGGTTTGATATTGAAAGCCAAATTAAACCACAGTGGGAACCAAGCGTTAAGCATCTTTCACAGATAAAACACGTGGGAACTGCAACAAAATATCATCTCACTGTGAGTATGTTTCTTTAAGAAACAAACATTAAGTTTAATTTATATTCTCGTATGCATTTTTCTTGAGTAACAAAAATACTCTAGAAACTCCTATTTTACATTTAAAACGCTACTTTAGCAACCATCCGTCTGGCGCTTGGCTTTAGAGCAAAATGGGTTTGAAAAGAGCCAGGAAATTATTCCTTGAAAAACACATAAAAACAAGCTGTTTGTAGAAGATGAAGATGGGAAGCGCAACACAGCAAAAATTATGATGCATTGTATATGTTTAAATTCTAGTTTCTTCTCTGTTATCCTAATACAATATCATTTTGTTTCTACTTTTATCTGTGTGCTGCACTATTTTTAAAATAACATATGAAAAATTGATATAAATTGTTTTTAACACGAATGCTAACTAGATGCTGGTAAACTCGGTCTACAGATTTACGTGCTCAACGTTTCATCTAACGCCTTATAAATATATAAACAAAATGCAGTTGATGTTGCAACAAATACAAACTTCTTAAAAGCCACAACCCGTCTATACCTTTAAAGTCGGACCGTTTAGAGACTATTCAATCCGCGTTTCCAGGTACTCCCTCTATATATATACTAAACAAGAAAGGCTACGGCCATGAAATTCTACATGCACATAGGCCGACAAAGAATTCCAATGACAACAATATTTTTAAACTGAATCTTCACCTAATACTTTTCTTAATTCTAAAGTTCTTTAAAGACAGAAGTAACAACAATTAAAAGTAGATAGAGAAATCATAAAATTTACAACGATAAGAGTTACAATAAGAAATTTGATCCAATATCAGATTAATTTTTGGGGAAAAAGTTCTGATAATGTATACATAAGTCACCAAACTCTGGACTTTTACTAAATTTATAATTACTTAAACAAATATGAGAAGAGGGAAGGGACCTGATAAGAATATCATATATTCAAGAATTTATCAAACAATACCCATATGCAATATCTGAAAATTAAAGCCATGTTGTCTTAGCATAATTAGAGTCGAAATACAAATTTTACGTAACCGACGCCCGTCTTGTTAGTTTGGTTGACAGGTACCTCTACTTCATGAAATATGATAGCAGTCGCAAGTGTAATATCTCTTAATATCTCTTTTCAAAGAAATATCAAGTTACAATGTCTTTTCTATGATGGCGTTTTTACATTGACTTTTAGGCAACTTCTAAACTTCATGTGTTTTTTTATTTTTAAATTTCTTTTTGTGTTGTTCGCGCTTCGTTGTGTGCATTACATTATAAACAACCAATCAGAACGTTTCTCAAAATGGTAGCGCATGATATTAACACAGTCTTACAATAAACACTTGAGAGGTTTAAGAAAACGAAATTTCAATACTTTTTTTTTCAAAAAGGAAAGGAAATACAGATGAAAATTCTGTTGTACATTGATTTGATGACAAGTGAGTTCTGATGTTAGCTTACACTGGTACTGCACAATCTGGGAAATATTATTTTGATTTACAGAGTTCCTAGCACATATTTTTGAAATGAAAGTTTCATGAAGAAATTGATGAAGGTTACTTGGTTATCCCTTTGGTTGGTATTGAGATTGCCTCCTGAGAAGGATTTTTTTTAATCTCCATATTGTTGGAAAATGTACTTCTTTATATGTTTGTTTGTTGTTAGTAGAATTGATTTGAATTTCCCTTTTTCTCTCCTGATTTTATAGGTTAAAGATGATGGATGCATGTGAAGATGAGTACTGTAAAATACAGTTTGCAGTGACAGGAAGGGTAAATACTACAAAACTAACGAGTTTAAATCTATAATAATAATTAAAATTAAATATAGCAGTATACCATTTTTTTATAGAAAGAGGCTTGTTTTGTATTTTGCCAAACAAGTAATCGACAGAATGTGTTTGTATATGAAGAGAATCAATCATTACAAAACGTATGTTGCTATGTTATAAAGTGGCAGATGGGGTAACAGTGTCTCTAGATTACTTCAAGCTCTGCCTCACTTTGCAATCAGAATCATACTGTTTTCAGTGGTAAAGTGTATCAGAACTTTGAATATACTCTTAAAAAGGAGGATAAAAGGGAGGGATTGGATTTGAAAGCCAACAATATATAATGCATGTATCACTGTATCACTGAAATTAAAAAATACTTAAAGTTTTTTGTCCAGGTTTAGGCCTAGATCACCAATCCAAGCTGCATCAAATAGGTTCTGTGGATTATTAATCTTATAAGACCTATCCAGATTGGGCTTTAAGTGACCCTTCTTAATTACTGCTTAATGCTTACCTCCCACTTAATGGCAAGTTGATTTCACATGAGATAGCTTTAAATGTTGTCACTGAATTTTCATTTTTTTCAAAAATCCTTATTGGGCTTAAACGTTTGAATAATTATGGAAAATTATAACAGCAAGCAGCTCTAAAACATATAATATGAAAATTTATATGTACAATGTTTTAAACGTCCAACCGAATATGTCTAAGTAGAACTGTTAAATAACTCACTTAGGGAACCTTAATGCGCAGAGATGAGGCAAAATTAAGAAGAAAACATCTGCTGGGCTTTATTTTAAAACTGTTCTTTCAAAGCTATATTATTAAAACTTGAAATCGTGTATTTATTTATATTCTGTTTTCCTTTTTATCTAGAATTCTATTGTTGAAAATTCAAGATTCCGCCGGGTTGTTAAATACATAATTCACCTGATGCGGGCAAGGAAGCTCTTAAATCGCCTGCAAGATCTGTAGGATAAACGAAAATACATTGACACTTCTTATATTATACAAACTTCTTAATTTTAACTTGTGTTATACCTGTCATTGTAGTACATATTAGTCGTTTTTGTAAATAGATTCTTATGTTTTTTCCTATACACAGATCTGTTCTATGTCAATATGAGGTTCAAATCCCTTCAGAAAAAAATTGTCTATTTGTGCAAACCTTGCAGCTAGCCGAAGTTTTAAAGGAGAAGTTAAACAAAAAACCTTATATATCTTATGAATTTAAAGCTTTTTCAATGTTGGTACAAATTTCAATCTGTGATGCTAAAAAATACGATTTAAAAAATTAGTCATTTTTCGCCTAACAAGGTTTTGGAGAAGTTTCCAAACAAAAATATTTTGCGGCATGCCAAGGTTAATTTCCACTCAAGTACTAATTGTATTAGCACGGAATAAGGTAAGAAAAATGCTTTAATTTGGCTACCTATTCAAGAAAAGGTAAAATAACTATTTCAACTTATTGTTTGAATTAAAACGGATTGAAACGAAAAGTTTTTATTAGCCCATCAGAGTCTAGAAATCACAATTTTTCGATTTGACATTTTTAACGTCATTATTGAGAGGAAATTCACTGATAAGTAATTATGAAACGATCCTTCGATTGACTGATATCCTTAATTAAATACATTGACAAACACATAGAAAGTGTTCGTTTGACTCTTTAGGCTGTGGATGTTTTTATAGTTTTTTTGTGTGTTTTTGGATTGAAAAAAAGTGATTTTGTGTCGTAGTTCAGTAGGATGCTTCGTTTTGTTCTTAACCTTCGTGGTTCGTAGTTTTTCGAACATATTATGATATTATGATGTCATAAATGGAACAAATTTGTAGCAATAAACTTTCGCTTATATCAGCTTTCTGTAAGGAGATCAGAAGCTCAAAACATCACCGCCTGTTTATAATACAATTAATTCTCTTAATTCATCGGTTTTTACATATCTTGCGTGATAAAATGATAAAAAATTGCCTTAAACTACCATTCTCAGGCTAATTTAAAAAAGGGGGAAATCGGTTTTGCCATTTTTCATAAGTTTGCGCAATTAATAGGAACCTAAGGGTTGTATAATATCCAAATGTCTGGACATGTATAAGACTTAAAGAATTGGCAGACACATCATCACATCGTCGCGGCAAATAAAACGCTATTATAAAAATCTGACACGGTAGTTGAAAATATTCCAGACCAAATTTAGTTTTTTCCTTTAAACAAATTTACTCAGAGGAAGTCCTCTGCCAAATATTCTTTACATTGCATCAGTTAAGCACGACACGAAACTAAAACTTTGGCAGTTTTTCTTTCTCTTAGTACGATTCTCTTTAATATATATTTTTTGCTATAAACACAAAAAGTAAAATAGACAAAAAATCGTGATACTAAACAGAGTAGAAAAAATTATATTTAAAAACCTTACTTTGATTCTTCAAGAAAGAAAATGAACAATTATTATTTCCAAATGGAAGTTTTTTCTACCAGTTCAAAATAGTCATATGATAAAGTAATCATCCCGAACTACTTAAAATTAGCCATTATGTATTCTCAACATAAGTATCTCCTTATTGCTATGGAAATAATATTTAGTTTTAATACTTTCCATTATATTGAGGGTAATGTGTATTATGTAGGGGCTATGCAAAGAATGACTCAGCGCGTTTTTCCCAGGAATGTTCAGAAATTTCTTTACAAAACAATGCGTGTTAACCCAACCACAAGTCTAGCTTTGTTTACAAGGAAAAAAGCCAACTCTCTGTATCTGTATTCTTATCTGTCACGTATCTGATATTTTGAAACTTTTGATTTAGCAAATTCTTTCCTAAAGTCCATTTATCTTAAACATAGTCCATATCCAAAGTTATACTACATTGATAGAGCAATGCTTCTCTGTTTTTCGCATAATTGTTAACCAAATAAAGCTCAGTGTCGATTATATCAACTTTTGTTTGCCTTCACCTTTACATTTTTAACTCTCGCCGTCAGATCACGTGATAATGAGCATTGTTTAGTTGCATGCTCCCTGATGCTGACATCAGCATGCTGCGACCTTCAATGCTATATATCATCATATATTATGGGTAACTTGAAAAAATGCCATGATCTGATTGGTTAACAGTTTATTTTGACAGGGCGTTGTATGGAGCCACACAAAACACATAAAATCTGCTCACCTAAATTTATTCTCGCATTCCGAAAGTCGAATTCTTTTTTATAATATAGTATGCTGTCTTATATTTCAAAACTAATAGCGCATCAGGGAGACGATATTTTTTTAGAAGCCAGAATGTTCCGTGGTAACTAGAACGTTTTTTTAGGCGTGGAGGTTCCACGGTTATAGCCTTTTCCGTCTGACAAAGAATGCAATTTTTCGTCCACTGGCGAAAAAATAATCTAAAGCTGCGATATATAAAGGACGGGCGGCTTCTCGGATTTTTCCACTAGTGACCAACTATTTTACAGTGTTTTTACGTTAGACTGCTATGATCTACTAAAAATTGCCAAACATTCGCCTTGTATTTACCTTTCTAAATTATCCGGTTTATACTCAAAAATACTCTGATGTACTGTACTGTTCATTTTGGCGCGCCATTGTAGCTACAAGATGATTGAAAACTATATAATTAAAACTCTCAAATTGTGATGCCTAACTACATAGGTCATTTAAAACAAATGGGGGCTTTATCATGAAAGAGCACGTTTCAACAATCCATATAGCTGGTGTCAGCAATTAACTGCGTGCCCAAACATGAAAACGTGGCTGTTAATATGTTGTGGATGTTAGATCTGCCAAGTAACAATAAAAGTTACACATGGGACACTCCGAGGCCAACCTAAGTGGGGTTGAGAGTAATATTAAATGTCAGATGTTTATAATTAGTTGTAGTTACGAAAAAAAATCTGGCAAAAAAAGTTAATGTTTTCAAACTGTGTTTGTCAAAAGTAGCTAGTTATTTCTCTTGTATATCTTTGACATGTATGTACTCCCTTGTTTTTATTATACCATCCATAAAATGAATTATAGAATACTACCCAAAATACACTTCTTTTGTAATTAACTTATCTCATTATCGCCTTTACTGATTAACCGTGGTGGCAAAAAAATCAAAACATTGCATGAAAACGATTAGTTTAGATAAAGTTCAGGACGCCAAGTTGCTTACTAGCTGTCCTGAACTTAGTTATAAACAAATGTTGGTTTTATAATTTTCAACTGCCGCGTTGAAAGGATCGTAGTGGATAAAAGTATATTGAGGGCATAGTAGTGGTAGTGTGACAAAAAATATGAACTATTGTTGATATTAATTGTGTATTTATGGCAACTTTAATGTTGGCTAGCTATAGCTAACTAGCCAACAAACTTCTTGTTTCTTACTCCTACAAAAAGTTTATATTTTTTATACTGTGAGTTATAAAATGTTTACCTAGTTCACTAAAACTTCATATACCTTATATGAATATAATTTATATATTATAATTATATAGGTTATAATTATTTTCCTAAAAAAGTTACCCAGCTTTTCATAGCCATATATTATAGGTTGAATGTTATACCTAGCATGTACTCAGCGATGATGTGCTGCCCAGCTATGTATCGTTATTATTGTCACACTCCCCTGCTAATATACTTTAACCTTTCCATTTAATATACATTTATAATAAACATATTTTGGTTCAACCCAGTGTACTCAGTAATCACAAATTGTTTATTGTTTTGGTTTGTCTGTTTAGATTCATATCAGTATTGTAGGTTTATCATTTCTTGAACATGTAAGGCTGTTTATTTTATTTAAAAATTTCTTAACTTTCTTAGGCCATATAACTGATAGGTTATAAGTTATTGTGGTAAATTGATCAAGTACTAAACATATCTAAAGGAGAGCTGCCTACCTTACCTGGCTAAACATTATTGCATTGACACAAGATGTGACTTGAAACAAATCGTGAGCGGTTTGTTCATCTACAATTCTCTTAGCTTTGGAACGAATCACCCCCTTCCCCCTCCCCCGAAAATTGCCTATGGATTATCATTTCATTTAAATACATCGTTTTCTGTATAAAAAATCTATTACCCCTTACAGTACCTTAAATTCAGAAACTCAACAAGCATAATACAGAAAAGTTTTTATGTTAATTCTATCAGCTTTGTCTAAGAAGACCACCCCTTAATAAAATTATTTTTATATACAAAGTTTTTGATCATTGCTTTTACGTACAAATAAATTACAATACCCATAGTTATACTTTACCTGGAATAACAATCTGGCAAAACTTACAAATATAATATTACTGGCAATACTTATAGAAATACTACCTATTGACAGAACATTTTGTGAATTTAAAAAACAACAACAATTATCTGTAGCTCCAACCATAACATTCTTACAGGCCATATTTTTAAATAACCAAGGCACAAGGATACTTATGAGTACTATCTTGGGTGATTGCATTGCACTTTTTGTTGAATATATAACATGATGAAGACCAACATTCACTCTACTACCACCAACCCAACATGCTTAGGATAGCCTTGGAGGAAAGGGATAGCCAAGTCATAATGTATTTTACAGATGTTTCAAAAAATCCAAACCATAGTTATAAGAAAAACAATAGCTAGCTAGCTAAACACTAGAAAAAGATATAAACCAGTAATTTTAATAAGCCCAATGGGAATAAAATAAGTGCCATGTTCTATTTTTTTAACAAAAGTTTATAATTTGCCCATTTGACAAGTTAACTTGAGAAATAATAAAGGTAAACAAACTATATGTACATCACTTCGCTGACAAATTAAAAAATTAAACTAACCTCGTTAACATGTTCGTATGCTTATTCCGGCTATGTATTTTGCGGAATTGAAATATTTTCATTTGCGTTTAAAACAAAACAAAACAAAAAATACGACATAAAATGGTAGGTTAGCTGTGAATGAAAACAAATTTTTAAGATTTTTGTTTATAGTGTTGTTCTATTTCTAGCATTGTTACTAGTGATGTGAATAAAACCTTTAAAAAAAACAGTTTGATATATCAATAGTTTTTATTTAAGGATTTATTTTAAACTAGTCGTTAGCCCGTGGAAAAATCCACCGATTCGCCCGTCCTTTTTATACCGCATTGCGTGCGTCTCGCTACCTGCGCAGCTAAGCTACTATTTTGCGTGATAGACAGACGAACGGACGAACAGACGTATACGGGTATTATAATATAGAATCAAAGAAAAAAGAAATACACATGAGGCTACCCGCATACCTTGCTGTAAGTTCCTTGCAACCCATACGCTTTTTTCAACTTGAACAGTAGTGCAATAACATTAATTTCACAGCATTTGAAGTTGTATTCAACCTGTCGAAAAACTTGAATTTTAAGATTAGTTATAAAAGGCAACACAAAATGGGATTAAAGTTCACTTCACTACTACATTCTAAATTCCTCTCCTCGAGTTTCCTCACTGAAGTCGTTTCCTAAATCCACCAGATATGGAATGAAAAGTTGAACACAGAAGGAGGGGGAGCAGGAATGGGTGCGCCTAAATTGTTGTAATCACACATATAATCAAGGCAAGTTTTGAAGCTGTATATTATGTTTTTAATTTAGTTTAATGCTAGTCTGGTTTGATGGTAATAATATACAAAACACATCACATCACTGAAAAAGAGTACCATGACTTGCCAAGAGTATTGCAAGAGAGAGTTTGCGTTACCTGCAGAAGTAGGTGCATACTGGTTCAACTTCCCATTAAATTTCTCTTTTTTGAAAAGAAAAATAAATTCATGTATTGAATCATTTTATTTGCAGGTCCAAAGCTCATTTCAACTTTGCCAGATGAATAGTAGAACCACAGTGTTCATCTATGATGAGGGTCAGGGCTTCAAAAATGTATGTATTGATTTTAGTTTATCGATAACAGAATTATTGTGTACATACTGCAAACGTTATCTATCTCTGTCAATTCTTTTCCACCATAGTTCAAGTCATATATATTATAAAACAAACTGTACTTTCCATTTAAGATTATCCTTTAGTTAAAATATAAACTAACCATGTTCAATATTCAACCACAAAGTGTCGTTCGATTTTTGACATCAAAATTTAATACATCGTTTTTAGTTGCTTTCAAATTATTCCAAGAACTGTTTGAAATTTAATTAAAAGTGATTTTCTCTCTTAGTAATATATATGATACTATTGTATTATTGCTTATCAACTAGTCAGCTAATTATGGCTTTGTTTTGTAATTTTATTTAGAGCACTGTCAGGAGGTTTAGAAGACTGGTTAATTATGTGATTAGCCTGATAAGAGCAAGGAACTTGTTGAATCGACTTTAAGAGAAATCAAGAGAGATCGGTAGAGATATTGTATGTTTTTAGGGTTTTTAATTTTAATACATTAATAAAAACGTTTTAATGTTTGTTTATGTTTGAAGCTTTAACTTCAGCGTTACCTAATTTTTTTAACTATAGTAAAACCGTAAAAAAAGGTTATTTTTAGTGTCAGAAAAAATGGCTGTTCTTCTGTGCAAACTCTAACTTGTTATTTTATCACTCCACACTATTTTGTAAACAAAGAGAGAGAAATTGAAAAGGTATAAGAATGAAATCATTTTACCATGACTTCAAAAAAGCACCTTTCACTGGTAATATTAGCTAATCAGAATGAATTGAACTCAATAGCATGTTACTACGTACAACTTTACAAATACAATTTTTAGTCTTTTATCACGTCGAAATGTTATTCAAATAACATAAACATGATTCTAACGTTCATAACAGACAGACTATTAAAGTAGGAGCTGTTTCTAATCCCTTTTGACCAGACCATTAACCACCTCCACCCCAACTTGTAGTGCAACGTGCATTATTCTCCGGATTTTCAATTCCTTCACCACAGTTCTTATCTCTCCCTCATTGTGTAGTATTTTTTATTCTAATTTGTGTCAACGCCTTCACTTGTTTTACTGCAATTCGAAACTTCTATGTTCTAGGTAATCATTGACCTTTACCGTAAAGTTATAAAATATTTTAAGCAAGCATATTAGCTAATGATGTCGTGAAACCAAAATCTATATCTGTTAAGACTGTAATTAGTATTCTTTGTTTTTGTTGTTGTTGTTGTTGTTGTTGTTGTTTTTCTTATGAAAAGAGTAAAACTCTATTAACAAGAATAGGGTACAAAGTGAGAACGCAACGTATTATTTATTATTACTTTCTTATTTCAGAGATCGTAAAAATTTTAAAATAGTGAAAAAATCACTTGTCTGCCATGACGTCACGTCTGATACCATGACGACTCATTGATTAACAGTTGGTCAAGAGAAAAGTTAATTTCTTCAAGTCAAATTTTAGCCTGGTTACCAAGTAATTTTACACATTGTGTACAAATTGTTATAAGAATGTAATAACTAACGTCATTCACTTTTTTATCCTACTTGCCTATCAATTTACTAACATCCATATGTACTCAGTTTCATTAGGAAGAGGGGGGTTTAGCATCATAAATTAGAGCAGATTTGAAACAAATCAAGACAAGAAGAGATTTAAAATCGGGACAAAAAGAGATTACAAATCGGGACAAGAAGAGATTACAAATAGTTGAATAACAAGGGTTTTGCTAAATTTTTTAAATGACACTTAATAGGATGTTATTTTGTGGAATTTCATATCGTTAATTTGTCGGACTTATACTATAGAGCTTAAAAAATTGGTTACCAAGGCTTTTTTCGTTCTCAAAGATATTCACATATGAATTTTAGATGTAATTATCTGCATAAATTATGATGTCATATTTAGGAAATAATTTTTTTTGACACTTTCTGTCATCAGTAATTTTAGACCTGTTAAGGGGATGTGTTTTCAAACTTTATCAATGCATAGATATTATAAAGTTGAATTGATTAACATAGATTTTTTAGATAAAATGACACTCGTTTCCTTGTCCAAGGCCTCTCAATTCTTTGCTAACGACCCAATAACTCGTAATGCTAAAATATAAGTGAAATGAAAATTGTAATAATCTCTTACCTTTGTTTTCAACGTTAAATTTCAGGATCACATATTTCAGTCGCATGGTAAAATAAGGAAAGCTTAAAAGTGCTATATATAATATGTATGTTAATATGTATATTTTCTTTCTATGTGCATTGTATTTCTTTCTATGTGCATTATAATTACCCACATACTTGTCGCCATAGATTCTTGGTCTACTGGTTAAATAAATCTTAAGCTGTGTTTATTCAATTCTTATGTAAAACTTTAAATATAGTTTTTTCAGACATAATTTCTAGTAGCGACATGTAAAAGGTACGCTTTGTATTGGAATTATTTTAGGGTTTTCCTTGGATGTAAAATGCATTTAGAATTTGTTTTCGTGTCGTGGCCTGTTTGCGACAGCCTGTTTTATTTAAGTAAGATGAAACCTACCAAAATCATGTGATACACAGTTATTTTTAATACAAATTCTAAAATCCACTTTTTGTTTTATGAAAATATGGCTTATAAGAATATCATACTTGGATTTTAGTTAAAAACAATAGATCTATTATGTAAAATTATATAGAATTAAGAATAATGACAGCCTAGTTAGAAGTTTCGTTTTCTTATAAAAAAGAGCGTGTGTCCAGTATTACCATTTTCGTAACAAGTCGGGGATTTCTGCAGCCATCTAAAACTCTTTCGATAAAGATTCCTCAGGAAAAACAGAAAAACAGGACCAGTGCTACAGTCTTAAAATAGGTATGGGTACAAAATCGTTCAAATATGGTTAAGTGTTGTAAAATTTATAATTGCAGGCTCTCTGAATCCGCCTCAAATTGCCGCACATCGGTTTTTTAATGCGTAAATATAGCTAGCCACTGTCGAATATTAACAAACAAGTGGGGAGGTAAAGGGGCGTGGAATAGATATGCAGAAGAACTGAAGCTCTTGTTTTAAACTTAAATAATCTTGAATATCATACTGGGCATCCAAATCAAACTGAAAAATATAAAAAAGGACCTTATAAATATTTGACAACTATAATTTTTTTGATTAGCCCTTACCTTGCTTTTAAAAGTTTTCTGGCAAAAGAAATCTGCTTAATGCGGCACAAAGACATATAAAATTATTGCGTATAAAGCCAACTGATGCAACAACAATGCCTTTGAAATCTTATTAGAGGCATTAATTACCCACCCTTCGTCCCCAGGGTTTTTGTTATTTGTATATGAGAGATGTTAGCGAATAATACTCTGGTATCGTTGACTTGACATTGAAATATTATTGGCTTTCCCAATTTCGCATAATTATAACGATTTTTTTCCTTAGTCAGCACTTTCTCAGGTCAGAATTAAAATGGAGCCATTGTATTTGTAAGTAAAACTATATGAAACTAACCAAATTTATGGATAACGTTCTAGTGTAACTTATTAGATTTCTTAAAATAGTACTCACTCAGTTTTTTGGTTCTCCGTTGTACATTAAAAAAGAAGAGAGCGGCATAAAAAGTAGACTGTCTGTTAGAAAGCGCATGTATGTAAAACTAGCTAGCAAAAAGGGTTTTAATATGCTTAGTCTTCGTATGCTTTGAAAAACCTTTCGTAGACGTGTTGAAATAAGCTAGCGTTATGTATTTTAGCTTGGTATTTTGTTTACATTTAGCTATCAGCTGCCTAGCTTAACTTTCAAAGTAAAATTTGTAAATTCCAGAGGATTAGAAACTTTGTTTGTTTTTTATTCCTCCAAAAAATATCTCCCACTGACATTCAAACACAACATATTTGTTTGGAAATTAAATTTATATAGGTAGATTACCGATATAAATTTTTGAGTGCGTCAGCACATTTTCTGTCATCAAAAGCTTGAAACTTGTTCAAAATGCCACTATCTGCCTAAAATTCAATTACTTTAGTTCTAGAGCAAATTTTTACATTCTGTTTGAAGTTTCTTAAAGCTAAATAAAAGTTATTTAACATATTTTCCGGTTTTTACATAGATGGCGTGAAAAGTGGCCTAAAATTGCCTGAAATTCCAGGTTTTTTAGATTTTGGGTAAAACCCGAAAAAAATGGAATTGCTGTTAATCACGCATCCAAAACATGAAAAATTATTCTTCTTGTTGAAAAAAAGTTGTGTTGTAAGTTTCAAGTTCTAAGGATGATCCTAAAACAAGAGTTACATTTTTCCCATTATAAGAATAAATAAATAAAAATTATGGTAGAGTAGCATTCTGTGAAACAGTAACAAATATAAAACTCTGGTTTCTAGCATTCAAAATATTATTAAACTGGATTGTACCAATCAAACATGGCCAAATTTTTATTTAGACCCTTTCTCACTTTTCAATCATGAGAATTCCTCCTAATGTTTTTTTTTTTCGTATAATCTTTGTCAAAAATGATACACTGTCAAAAATCGTGTACCGGTATCCCTGAAACGCCTAAATTCAGGAACTTAGGAAATATGATAACAATTTAAGTCTTAAATTTTATTTTTAACAAAAAGTATGGTTTTAAACGATAATTACTTTTTATAGCCCACTTCGCTTAACTTTTGTTAATGTATCCAGATTAAAGGTGCGTATTATAAACACGAGTAGAACTTCCCAACTTTGCAAAAAATAGTTCTTGTAAAAATTTAGAACTATTTTTATTAGTAATTCCCCTATTCTTGCGTGGAATAAGCAGAGGGGGTGGCTATTTTTCTAATGTTCTTGGAGGAGGGGGGAGGTTGCAAAAATACCCTTAAAATAAGGGGTGATAATAAAATGGAGGGTGGATATTTCTTTCTATTTGGAAATAGAGGAACTCATATCGCCATTTTACTGTATAAACGGTTCTTATACAACAAACAGTACTTATGGTGTACGCGGTACTTACTGTGTAAACAGCACTTATGGTGTACACGGTACTTATGGTATAAACAGTACCTATGGTGTAAACGGTACTTATGGTGTAAATTGTACTTATGGTGTAAATGGTATCTATGGTGTAAACGGTACTTATGGTGTAAACAGTACTTATGGTGTAAACGGTACGTATGGTGTAAACAGTACTTCAGGTGTCGAATTATTTTTATTGCGGGTCAGGCGGAAAGAAAACGAGTTGTGTGTCAATCTAGTCTTCACCGACTGTGTGCAAAATGTGTGAATTTGCTTTGCTTATGTTTTTAAATCGTGTGCGGTTATAGCTTGAATGCGTTTAATGGTGAGCCGCTATGATCAGAGATATTTTATTTTGGAAAACAATAATGATGATGGGGGGGTTAAAAATTTAAAATAATGCAATTCAATGCCTTCCTACAATTAAGCACACAATAGAGACAAATTCCTTAATGGTTTTGCTCTTATTTTTTGCTCTTCATTTTGGCTTTTAAGGTTTAAATGTCTAAGGCTTAAAAATGTCTAATGTCTTAAAGCTGTGCACATAGATAGAGAAATTATTCCCCCCTTCTCTTCACATCCTTGTTTTTATCCATATGATTCAAGAACGCCATAAGAATAAAAACCACTTTTTCCATAAACTAGATTTGAAATCTAACAATGAACTTGATATGTTTTTTATAAGAAACATTTTTATAACAAAATGAGTCTCAATAACCTCCAAATCGTAAGGAAATTTTAAGAAAATCCCCGGCCCCAGCGTCCTAATTTTTTAATATTTACATTTACAGTTGCTTAAACTCACACATAAAAAACCCATAATTGCAGAGTACAGTTCTATTGCTGATTGATTCTATTGATAGGGCAAAAATTACAAAACATATACATATACAGAGTAATAGCTGAAAATGTATACAAAGCATGAAATGATAGTAGAACACATATATAATACTAAGCATCGACAAAACCAAGGTAATAACACATCTCTATATAATATTAATAAGCGTGAACATGCATAGCGCATAACGTAAATTATGTGAAAACATAGAGGTAGGTAGTAGCAGGAGGGAGAAAGGAGAAAGAAAAACTGCTAAAACTGAAAAGGAAAACCATGAGGCAACTGCAGCTCAAATGCTAGTAGACTGCTGACCAGAATGTGGGTGTTGCTAACCAGAAAGGCACATAGGTAAATAATATACCTACTATAGATAATAACATACTAGAGTAGGAAGGAAATATATGTGGACATTTGTTAGTACAATTTATGAGTCACTATGTCACCATAATTTTAAAACACAAAATAATCAAGTTTCTTTTTTCCAGTCAAATTTACATCTTAACACTAAAAAATAAAAATAAAATGTATTTTTTTAATAAAAATAGATGTCTTAAAACGAAGAAAATAGAGGAAGAAAAATTAAGAAAATTTCAGCCTATATTCAGAAGAAAATGGAACCTCAAGTCATGGAAAAACGGTTTTCTTATAACAAAAATTTGTAGCTATTTTAGTTCCTACAAAACGGCTCAAGTGAGACCTCCATCATTGTTGTTACTTTCCATCATCGTACCCACTTGGTGTAATAACCAGACCACTCATGAGGTCGAGGTACAAGAGTCAACCTGGTTATAAATAATTTTTTCTTCACGAGTTGATACTTTTTTGATGGTATTTTTTCTAGAATGGGATTTAGGATTTTGGTGGTAAGGTAAGTACCGGTCTGAGAAATATCGTACATAACAGTACAATGAGAGTTTGTTTTGATGAGCATGCAGTCCCAAACGTCCCCAGTTTTTTTGCCTCCTTCGATATGAAAAAATCGGCGTCTATGAGAAAGGCGTGTATTAGAAAGTAATTTTGGTTCTAAGATGTATCTCTTTAGTGGATGTATCTCTTTACGGGCATTATAATTTATAATGCCCGTATACGTCTGTCTGTCTGTCACGCAAAATGGTAGCTTAGCTGCGCAAGTAGCGAGAAGCACGCAATGCGGTATAAAAAGGACAGGCGAACCCGTGGATTTTCCACGGGCTAACGACTAGTTTAATTAATATTTTCGTATGCATTTTTCTTGAAACACATAAATACTCTTAAAACACCTATTTTACATTTGAAACTCTACTTTTGTGTTTAGTTGTAAGTAGATATACCGGATTTGCAATTTCATCGTGATATGTAAGTTTGTTATTACAAATGCATAATTACCAACGAAAGCACGTGCTATATCATTTTGTGAACATAAAAAGAAAGTTTATATCTCATTTTAAAACGAATTTCTGGAACCGGAACTTATTTTATCTATTAAAATAGACATTAATCTTCCATCAATTTTTGGCCGACCCCTTTTTTATCGGTACTTTTTTATATGATCAGTCAAATATACTTTAGCTTCTAGAAAAAGCTTATCATTTCAGCTTTTAAATATTTTGAAACTTTTTGTTCAACTTTTTGCATACCATGCTTTCCAACATATATTCAGTTATATGTTTTCGACACAAATTTTACTCGACAGCGACATTTTAGAGCAAAATTTTTAATTAATAAAGAAAGTCCATATTAAAGAATATTTTTGAAGTTAATCAATTTTTCGCTGAAAAGAATTGTTCGAGTACCTCACGGTCGGATTTTTTTAAAATTAAAGACAATAGAAAATTCAATACATTTAAAGTATACAGAAAATAGTTGTTTCTCCTTCTTCTTTTTCCTACACCAAGATAAGACGGTCGGTTCGTCTTTATCTTCTTTTTTGGCTAACTGCCTTTTTACTTAACAGTACTTGTTGGCCAACTAGTTTTTTTGCCTGTTAATCATCCGCTGTTCCTTTTTTTAGTTTTGGTTTTCCGGTGCTTGCTTATCAAAAATTGCTTATTGATTCACAAGCCTCTATTACTTTCCACTTACTTTCCAACTTGCCGACTTACAGTATAATTGGCGGCTTGGTTAAAAGGTTCGTGCTGACGTACAGTAAAATAAAATCTGCGGCTTTATTATCAGTTGGTATTAAGTCTTTCCACCTTTCAGTAAAACCACAAGTCACTTTGTCGTAATTCCAAAGGACACATTCCTCAGGAAATAATATCAGCTGGATGACTTTTAGTATGTATTAGTTGCCATTAATCAGCATGTAATGTTTTGTGTATGTTATTTACTCTAATTTGAATAAATTATTTGTATTGTTTGTTGTTAGAGATCCAGTAATAAGCAACTGCATGATCTATCCAAGCAACTGTTTTAGAAATATCATAATAACCATCAAATTCATTTCTTACAGCCTTCAATAGTTCAGCTAACACAAGAGTACAATTCTTAAAGAAACATATGATCCAAAAGCTCTTGTAGATGCATCACTTAATCCATGTAAGTGTACATCAACGAATGGATCATTAGCACAAGTTGAATAACATCAATCCCGTCTAATATCACAGCTTTCTTGAAAGAAATAATATATGTTTTTCCACTCCTGCAATATCGCATATTGGTTAATGCCAAGTTAGTTTGGTAACACATAATTTCAGAAAAAAACACTTGAGTTTAACAGCAATAGGATTGATGAGTCCAAACGGGTCATATATGGTAGCTATAGAGTAAAGTACTTTCCGTTTAGTTATGGCTGTGAGACATTTATTCGCAATGTCATTAAATTTACAACCCAATTAATTATTATATTTATTCTAACGAAGTCCAAGTACCATATTATCATAAGGATCATATTGTTCAATTACACTTTGAAAATTACCAATTTTCTCATATACAAGAGATTCGAGTGACATAATGTTACCTTAATTAAAGTAGCCTTGACAGATCCGTTCTTTACATTTTCGAAAGAAATCAAACAATTTAACAACGCTGTTACCTCCACTAATAAGATCATCGACATGCAAAATGTCCAATACCTTCCTCACAGACACAGGATTTAATAAGAACTTCTCTGTATGAACTATTAATGTACCCTCTAATAAAAATGGAGAAGGTGTCTACCCAAACAAAACACGAACTAAACGATACTCAACCAATTTCTGATCTTCAAAATTTATATTTGGATTAAACTTTTTGTACCATAAAAACCGAACAAGGTCTTTATGTTCCGCATTCAATTTGATTTACAGAAATGCATTTTCAATATCATGCCAATATTATGCCATGCCAATGTCAAACACTCTGAAACAGTGAAGGACACTAAAAGAGCTTTAGTGAGAGAAGGTCCATAATGCAAAAGCTCATTAAAAAATCAGCCAGACATAGAGGCACAAGCATCAAGGACAACTCTGAGTTTTTTTCTTAGCACGGTCTTGTTTGATGACAGTGCAGTGTGATAAATAATGTACTTTACAGTACAGCTTAAAGAATTATGTCTTCGGTGTTCTCAATAATATTGCCAGCTAATTGAGATTAAATAACATCTTCGTATTATTGAAAAAACTCATTGCTCCTTTTAAATTTGTGATTAAGGCTTTTTAATCGTGCTTTGCTAAGTTCATAATTACCATCAATGTTCAGTTAATTCTCTTTTACTGGAAGTTTGACAGTGTATCGATTTTCATTAAATTGTTTGCCATTTTTGAATTTTGAGTCATTAGCTCTCCCCCAAAAATCATTTAATATATCAAGATCAATAGGAACTTTAAATGCACACACTTCCTCCACATCAAGGTGAAAGAAAGAACTGTATGGAACTTTAGTTTGTTTACTCAAAATATAACCCAAGAGCTACTAGACCAATTACATCAGGTTGTGATTTGACCACTTTACCCGTAGGAAAAGACCAGTAATACTCTGTCCCCATCGCCACCACTGGAGTTTTAATCAGCTAACTCAAGACCTTAAAGATGTTGATATGCTTGTTGAGTGAATTCTACAAGTTAACCTCTCAAAGATGTCGTTAATATGTAGATACAACGGCTGAAAGCTTTTTTATCATTTTTATCTTTAATACAAAATTTAACTTGTTCAAGCATTTGCGATTCAGCCTGATTCCCAAATGTTTTTAATAACATTTCTAATTTATTAAAAACAGGTAACTTCAACAACTCCTTAGCATGAGGTGTAATATAACTGAACTGAGTCCAGAGCCAGATAATATTCATAATTTTGCAGAATGTTTTATCACAAGTTTGTGCAGTTTGTAACAACCCAAGGTGCTCCGAATTTAAAACAAAATAATTGGCCAAATTCTTTTATGATATTATCCTCATCTATTTTAAGGTATTCCATTGTTTTATTGCCTGAATTTCTACGTCCTTTGCCTTTTTCTATGTGGGACCTAAAATCAGTTTAAGCAAATGTTTCTAATGAGCGTTTTCTTATTTCGTCTGCCTTTACAACATCTGCACTTTCCTTATTCTTTTTGTCATCCGATTGCTTTTAGAAGTTTTAGTGGCAAAACTCTCCACAATATCCGTCAGGAATAAATGAATTTCGCTATCTTCTGGTGTTATCGAAATTCCGCTTGCACGTAGCTCTTCTCGTTTCTTTTCGGATTGATCTTGAATTGATCTTCCCCAAACGTAGAAATATAAATCTGATACTTGATTAAGAGATTCAGTCATCCTTTCCCATACCTTAAAGCGCGCAGATGTATCTTGCTTGAAGCGTCAAAGTCCAAAAAGAAGAATTTCTCTCAGAAATGCCAGGTCATCTTTAGTCTATTTCGTTGCTTTATTACCAGAAATGTAAATTTAGGTGAAATTAGCGAAGAAAAGAAGGAACTATAAAACCATGAAAAAATAGAGCTGGTTACAATATTGGTCAAAAAAATTGAGACAAAATGCAGTTTTTTCGTCATTTCTCAAATATGGACAAAAGTAATAACGGTCAATGCATTCAGGAGGCGGCAAAGTCGCTACTTATGCACACACGCAGGCCAGGCATGGACCGTTTGAAGCTTGCTATTTGCATTCTTTAGCACACATTTCGAGCCCCACGAAGGCTCAGAAATTCATTGAAAAAGGCCATGCTGACGTGAACCACAATTGCACATTCCAGGAGCTTCGACTTAATCACATAACCTAAGATCTGAAGTGCTAAATCCACTCTGAACATTGAGGAGTGAACTTCATCAATTTCAATATGTCTGACTCTGATATAGAATTACACTACGCTATTACTTCTGGTGGCGAACTTCAAAATTAGCCGTCTTGTCTCAACATATTTTGACCATGATTATATAGCTATAGTTAATAATTTCTGTGTCGGGTTCAAAGATTTCGCAAAGTACCCTAGCTAAACGATTTGTTTATCTTGCACTTGATGTCGCCATGTTTGTTGTTGTTGTGGCTAACTTAAGGAATCTGGAAAAAAATACACGTTCACACAAGAAAAAGTTGCTTCTTAATAAGTACTGGATACTAGCGGAAGGTAGTGCTCATTATTATTTTCTAAAAATCCAAAAACACTAAAAATTATAAAAGTTATATATTAAGGTTTCAGAAAACGTCAAAACTCACCTTTTAGCGTTTCAAACGAACTTCAAGTTACAAGTTTCGAACAACGTGTGTATTTTGCGAAGGAAACATTCTCTCCTTCATCGGCGTCTTTGTTTTCGCACCGTAAAGTTTCTATTATTTCTCAGAAGACAACACGAAAACAAATGCAATTTTAGTTAATGTAAATTTCAAGGTGTCACAAATTTTACTAAATTTCCCACCTTATCCATTTGTTCTTGTCTAAAGTTAAGACGTTTATACGTTGTTTTATCCTTAGACAAAGTTTAACTTTAACATAAAAGACAAAAAATTAATATTTACAACTCCTTTCTTGTGACCCCTAATACTTGTAAGCGCTTGTAAGAGGACTCAGATATAACTTTTTTTACTTTTCAATTTTTTTTCTGCGAAACGAAGCAAAATATTAAATTACACTGATTCCAACAATTTAATGCAGCAGGGATGAAATTTTCGTCGTTGATGAATGTTTACATTGTTGTGGCTAGCTATCAACCACAACAGACGTCTTGATGCATATCAAGTTTAAATCTCCATTTAATAAAATATCGTGATTGTGTGGGCCGTCGGCGTTATAATTAAAGAAAGAAGAACTGTACGAAACAAATCTCTATTCCGGTAATTACACTACGCATATCTGGCGCATATCGCATATCAAAGTCTTTTTCCTAATCCCTTGATAAATCACGGTGACTGTCATTTGTTTACAACAAACAAACTCGTTAGTGGAAGGAAATAATTACTTAGATTACCAAACTCAAACAGTTACGGTTTTAAGAACGTAGGCTACCAATTTAGTGAAAATACTTGGTTTTCCTTGCGCTAAATTTCATTTATTGCTCAAACTTATTAAAATATTATAAGATTGAGGAAGCGTTGCAATCTTTTTGTTCAGAAATAGCATGTTGAGTTACTTTTTAAGAAAATGTTTAACCGTCAATGTCTTATTATTAGCATCCCCTTTGATTGAAAAGAGTGCATTTTCCGCATTGAAATTAGCGTTGGCACGCCGAATTACTTTTTGACAGTATACTATATCAAAAAAGAACGTTGTTGCTATTATGCATAAAGTCCATGATACTTCCTAGAAGGCAATTGATAACATTTCCCACTGGTTCGTGATGCCAAAAAACGCGCTCTCCTTCCGTTCTAAAATATGTATTACAGACAGTGATAATTTATTGCTAAATGCAGGTAAAAAACGTCTTGACATGTCACCTTCTAAAGAATTTTCTTTTCCAAATTCTACCAAAACACGTACTTGACCTATTCGACTTTGCGTTTAGCAAGTAATTAATTCCAACAGGAAATTACATTTTGCGGATTCCAGTTTGCTTGACCTGTATGAATCATCATACTTAAACTTTTCTATCGCATAGAATCAAAGACACGCTTTAGCATGCCATAACTCACCTGGACATGTAGTTAAAATATGGCTGAAGCATGCAAAAATATATTAATTGCTCAAAGTATAATTACCATTGAACAAAACAAAGAAAAACGTTGACAGCAAGACGTATTAATCTTCTTTATCGTTGTAATAAATTCCCTTCGACATGTAATTAACAAATGTGTGGATAAAAATAATAGAAACTTTATGAATCAAAAATCAGAGGCTATCTGCAACGACCTTTTTTTTAAGAAAGCCATGAAAAACGCGCCAAAGAAATTGATTACGAAAAAAATTAAGCTAAGTCGACACATGAAAAAACGCGCCAAAGAAATTGATTACGAAAAAATTAAGCTAAGTCGACGCATGAAAAAAATCAAAACGATTAAGTTTATTTTTAAAAGTGCAAGAAATACGAAACTGACAAAGAAACTGACAACAAACCGTTGCGCGCACAAAATTTGGAAGAAAAAATATTTTACAGTAATATTTTCATATGACACTTTTATTTTGGTAAAATGTTTGACGTTCTACCCACAACCTGAAAATGATTCTTTTAAAGTTAACCAATTTTGTTTTGACGGATTTATTTCTAATTGGCATATGCTCATTGAAAAAAAAAATATTTCCTCCGTCGTAGATGCTCCCGTCCTTGTTTCAGATGGTGTGCAGAGTGAGTGCAAGGTACGCATTTTTATTCTGGATGTCCAAATACTGCTTAACTTTTGTTAAAGGGAGTTATTACTTGCATTTAAAAATTGAATAATCGCCATTAAATCCTTACCCAAGTTGGTAGCTTTATATTTAAAAATTCTGTTTTTGTGTTTGCGCTTTTACAATGCTCAAAAATCAATAAGGTGTGTCATATTGGTAGGTAATTCTCCCCTGTGCAGAAGCGCACTAACTTTTTTCACCACAAAAAACATTGCGCCTATATTCGCATTCGAGTTTATGTCCAACTTTTCATTGATTTTACGTATAGTATGAATTTTTTTTTATACACTTAGTGCTCATTGACCATCCTAAAGCGATCATTTTCAGTGAATGACGTGCGAAAGTTTGCAGGGCAAAATCACACACGCAGCTAACCTTTCATGTATTCTGTTTTGAAGATCAATTGCACTCATAGGCATATTAGAACCACGGCTTAGGAACCACTGTAGCAATAAAAATTGTCACTTCTTGCTCCTAATGATCCGAGCCCCACCGGTAATTTACAGCGGTTAAGAAGTCGAATTAGAACTTTTCGCTATGAATAATTGGTTTATGGATAAGAAATCAAAAAGTTTTTTTCACAGAAATTGTTTAACTCTAATTTTAAAACATATTCATTCATTTGCAAAGTAATATTTCTTGTGTGGTTATTACACTGTAGATAGAGTGACGTACTCTCCTTTCATGCTTTTCATGACCCCTGTGTTCCTCTCACACAAATTATTTAAAGCCCACTGCGCGGTTTATTTATTTTTGGAGTGATATATCCTTAAGTTTTGTTTTACTTTTCTAAACTCTTTAAATTCTGATCGTAGAAGGAGATAATGTTTCCTCTCTTTCTGCTTATTTATATTATGTTAGAGTTGAATCTGATACTGAAGTCCGAGACAGAAAGATATTATCGTATGAATAAGATTTTATACCATATCGAGTACTAAGCTTCGCGAGTACTAAGCTAGTGTATATTTTTAAATATAACGAACTTTTGATATAGAGATGCGGTATTGAATAAGTTTTTATTTTGACAAACAGAATGACACCTGAACTTATTTAGCGTACACTTCAAAAAAACACCCGGTTTAGCGAACACCACATTTAACTTTTGATTAGTCGATCTTTCAAGTATGTGACGGGAAACTATAAACACTACGGAAATTTTAATTTGCTAATCGCGGTTTCAAGTTTGTCGCGATCTAAACTGTGCGAAAGTCGAGGAATTGAAAATCGCATCAGTCGCTTTGGATTCTGTTGCGTTTTACTTTCATGAAAGTTCACTTTTATGAGCTCCCGGTCAATTTAACCAATGCAGTTGTGCAAAAGCGATCTTCTGTGGAAACGAAATGTCAAATAAGAAATTTATCTACTAGCTAGTAGACTAGTCGTTGGCCCGCAGAGAACTCTAAGGGTTAGTCCGTCCTTTTTATTCAGCATTGCGTGCGTCTCGCTACTTCGGTAGCATTCTGTGTGGCAGACAGACGTAGCTATAGAGGAATTATAATTTAGATTGTCATCAGATTGTCAATCTTTTGTGTATAGCCGGAAATGAATTTTCGTCGTAACATGACTCAAGATTTTTTATAAGAAAATAGCAGTTAGTTTCTATAAAATTTTAGCACTGTGTTTTCCGTTAAAAGTTTCCTTGTAAAGAAACAACGTGTATCTAAAGGAGTTAAAATTAATTCAACGTGGACTAACGTTTTCTTGAGGAAATGTTAAAAACAAACTAGTACTGCGCGGCAAGAAAAATTATAAATCGGAAAAAGAATTTACAATAAACAGAAAAAAAGTTTGGGTTATTTACGTTTCATCTATTTACCAGAAATAAACAAACGAGAAATTAAAAGAATGACCAGCATTCAGATAAAGCATTCACATGACTAACAAACATTAAAACTCGAACATGGTACAGTTAATAACAGCAGGTGCATTCAGGTTCAATAACACCACATTCATGGCAATAAAAGTCGTATAGATCAAGACATACGTAGCACCAATCGAAGCAATAATTTTCACCACCTCCTCCAAACGGGTTCCTGGATACGTTCTTATCACCTGCTCGCTTTGACGGCTTTTTGATCTTTTGGAGGAAGTAGTTGACAATTGGAATCATTGCTTTTACAAGTTTAGCAGGAACAGATATTCTTTTTTCTGTGTTTGTTTTGATCTCCTTGCTTATGCCTTCAACAGCTTTCTTAATTTTCGATGCTGATTCTTCTGCTTCAAGCTTGTTTTTATTCAAAGGAGTAAGTTTTTTAATTTCCTGTCGTATTTTCGTCTTCTTCACTGTTTCCTGTTCTTCAACGACCTTAAAAACTTTAACCTTTTTTTCCGTTGCCTTCTCCACAGCATTTCTGACCTTATTGAGTTCTTGCGATGTTGACGCCAAAGTCGTTTTATAATGGTCGGCCGAAGCAGATGTAGGTTGAGATGTAGTAGACAAATCAGACTCACTTTCTTTGTTGACTTCTGATTTTTGCTTTGGTAGAGCGTTGCATAACACAAAAGATGTTAATAAGTATAAAACCTTAAACGAAAAGAAAAAAAATGTGTAAAGGAATGAAAAGAAAACAAAACAGCAAAAACAGAGAAAATATTTGTAATGGTTTGTATTCATGAGAACTTTAATACCTTCATCTTAATATAACTTTCTTTCTTTCGCTCTTCACGCTTTGTAGTTCGTTCGTGTTGCTATCTGCTTGAGCTTCGTGTTTTATACAGTAAGATGGCAATTATGGACTAATTAGTGGTTACAGTGGGGTATGCAATCACAATCCAAGTTATGCCTTGTCACCTACGTTTTTATGAGTGCTTTAGTGCTCACGAAATATTTTGTGGTGTGCAGGTCATTAGTGCTTAAAATAAACCTTCTAGAAACTGTTTGCAAATAAACAACGGACCACACAATTCACTTTGTGCTCACATGTTACATCAAGGTTATAATACTTTTTAATAACCATTTTTGCTGCAATGTTTAAGGACATCGTCAACTCAATCCATATATTTAATTATAGAGATTTCCGGAATCTTAATATATGGAGCAGTTGATAACGCTATAAGCAATTTAAATATGTCATCTAAAAAAAATAAGAAATTAAATTGAATTTCTCTTTTTTATCAACACTCTAGGTAGGAAAACTGAGAGTCGGCTTAAGCAATGTAATTCTCAAGAAAACAATTGCCAAAAACAGAAAATAGAAGACACGTTTCCAAATCAAACGGTATATAAGTTTTGGCTGCAATATTTTTGCTTCGTTGCTAACTTGACGCACGGGGGCTACATTAGACTGAGATGATACATCGCTTGTGAATGGTTAATGGAAACGCCCACATCATACATTAAGTGATATATCACATAAAAATGTGATTTCCACAATTGACGTAAATTGAGGTATTATCAGGAAGAATTGGAAGGAAAACAAAACCATGCAAAGTGCTCAATAAAATTTTATTATGTACCCCAACAGTCAAACAAAGTAATAAATAAACAAATAAAAAACGAACGAACGAACGAACGAACGAACGAACGAACGAACGAACGAACGAACGAACGAACGAACGAACGAACGAACGAACGAACGAACGAACGAACGAACGAACGAACGAACGAACGAACGAACGAACGAACGAACGAACGAACGAACGAACGAACGAACGAACGAACGAACGAACGAACGAACGAACGAACGAACGAACGAACGAACGAACGAACGAACGAACGAACGAACGAACGAACGAACGAACGATGTCCTGTCCAATTAATAAAATATTATACTACCTAGTAAACTAGATAATTTATCCATTTAGAAATGGGAGGTGTTATATGTGGGAGGAAAATATATATTTTGATAATCGTACAAAAATAGCTTACGATAAAAAAAAAACAACAAGGGGAGACACCCACTTAAAGAAAATGTTGGATCAGTTTTTATCCCGAATTGTACAACCCTTGCATGCGACTGTTGCCAGATGATTTGTTTATTTTAATTTTTGTTTGTTAAGTCTAACAATAAACTGGAAAAAAATTAGGATACCTGCGTAAGTTGTTTGACTGTAGTTGTGGTAAGTTGCAATAGTGTAAACGTAATATTTGTCCTTTTAAAAACCCTTACCAGTAGTGCTAAATGGTTCATTGTGCTACTACTGCTCACATATATAAAGATCTCATTGTTTAAAAAGTAATTGGAAAATAAAAACTGCGTCATTTTCTTTTGAGATGGACCCCTTTACAGTACGGCAATATACAATCTCGTTTCCACTTCAAAAGCATATCAGATAGAGGTTTTGTCTTCATTTACCATGTGTTGTTTCGGCAGAGATTATCTATCGGATATATAACATTCCGTTCCGATTACAAAAGTAACATCAGATTTATCGGGTAGTTTTTAAGACGATATCGTTTAATGAAAACAGGTGACATACACGTTTCGGCATGTTTCGACGCGACCATATCAAAAACTTATTTTTAATAAACTTGTTATATTGCGCATGCTAGATAGAAACTGTTCAAAAAAAATAGAACATACCACGTTAAAATGAATTACTAGAAACTGTTTCTATTAGACAAAATATCTTTATTTTTTAGACGCGACCTTTCTAAAAATCGTCTAGTAGAAAATTAAAGTCTAGATATTTTTACAATTCTTCCATCTGATGAACCGTGTTAAGTTTGACTCTATTTGAGGAAACCTGGCGAAAATTATGGTCGTGGAGTAGGGGTTGAAGTGGGGATGGGAAGTGAAAGACCAAGTACCACCTTCCCTCTCTTTCGACGTCATAAAAAATATTATTAAACTTTTATTTCTTTTGTTATCTTGTAGCTTTTGTTCTAACAGTAAAAAAGAGGGCAATGATTTGAATTCTTCAATTTCAATAAGAAACACTTCAGCAAGAAACAAAAAAATTATCAAGCGATTAAAACATTAATTTTAAAGTGGTGAGTGGTTCTAAGCATATATTCTGAGTTTTTTATACTTTTTTAAGAAATATAATGTTTAAATCATGGTGTGCTTTGCCATCTATTCGAACTTCCTTTTATTTGATTTCTGGATTATTTTCTCGTTTAAACGTGAACATACTTTTTGCACCAATTCCAACTTTATTTCCTCCTTTGTTTACTATTTTACACCCTTTCTTTTCTATTATTTTTTCTTCATTTTTATCTACTAGCAAAATAAAATATACGCGATGCGACAGTTAATTAGAAGAGTTTGTGACTTCAATGCTCGGCCAAACAAATGTCAGACAATGGAATGCCATTACGTTGAAAAGGTCGATTTATTTGGTACAAAAATATCTTCTCGGTTGGCAAATGTCAATTTTGATTAATCACTGCTACAAAGTCTGCCAGTTTTTTTAACGATACTTTCGAGGAACAGAGGTTAATAACTTTAATAATTTTCATATTTGGTCGCCGGCAGCTACCAAGCAAAGAAAGTGCACAGTATGAATCTTCATTTTAGCTGGTGTGTGCACACTCGAGATGTCGCAAACAATGTAAGATTTCGAATCATCTTGATTGGTGACAATTTGGCAAATTAAGGCTGACTGTTCACTTTATAGACAGTATGGACCGCTACTACTTAAGTTGTCGGACCTAACATATTTCAGAATTTTGAAATAACAAAACAAATTAAGCAAACTTAAAATTTTTAAAAACAAATATCCAAAAATCTCCATCAATTTTAACATCAAAGGGTAAGGACTTGACTGTAGTTACAAAATTTCCTGCTCGCCAAATTGTCTTACACACCCTACACAATTCTTACCACATAACAACACCACAGGAACCTGCCTACAGACTATTTTTATATAAAGTTATATATTTTAACAAACTACACACAATTTTACAACTACAACTAAAACATTATAGGACCACGCGGGACTAAGTAACCACACAGCACAACAAACTCCTAACTAACGATTTAACAGTTCAACTTTCACGATCAACTACAATATCATCTCCAACATCAAACTGTTTATACAAACTTCTCGAACCTCTTAAACATATTAAAGCGGATCTCAACAGAGCAAAACAAATTTTTGTGCGTATATGCATGACTGCAGTTAAAATGGGTATGGTCTTCTTATCCGGTATCATTTCCGAAAGTCTGCCTACAGACTTCCGTTACAGTCGTTGTGGTGGTAGCAGTAGGTAGCTAATAGGAAGTACAATAGGTGCTAGAAAAGGTTTATGTTTATAGCACCACGCTAGAAGATAGACCAAACGTTTATTAGTTGGATGTTGGCACTTCTTGAACAAAATGTAGACACCCAAATTTAATCAAACGTTGACGTAAACTTGTACATGCACCATAGTTAGTTCTGGAAAGAAAAAAAAAACGACAATAAAAAAAGAATACTTGCGAAGTTCTCTGACAACTTACAAAAGATTTTCGTGTAGATATTACAAGAACCTTTGCATTGGATCTCGTTACTAAGCTTTTATAAGAACATATACATGTTTTAAGACAAATTTAAAAAGGTGTGTGGATCTAAAAAAAGAAAAGCAGCTAGACATCATAATGGTCGGTAAGGAGATTAATCGATCATTTACGTGATAGGTGTCTTCATAAATTGCAATAAATCTCAAAATCACTTAACGTGCTAACAAGGTACGAAATCAACTTTAGATCAGTGAGAATGCAATTTAAATAAAAGTAATGATCACAATTATGTCGCTTTTGTTTCTTGTCCATACGGACTGGATAAAAAAAACAGGAATGTTACTGCACCTCTCCGGATAACTTATGCTACTGCATCCTCGTTATCATTCATTTAACATATGTCTTGCATCTCCCTTCAAAACAAGTCAAAATAATTCCGTCTCTTTAGATTTCCTCAGCATTGCTTTTACTGGAAACTTGCTGAATATTAATCAGATGGAATTGCAACAAATCAAATTTATCATATAAGTCGTGTGGGAGATTGTAGGAGGATATTTGTAGATGGTATCTAATAAAAAGTAAATTGACAACACTATGAGAGAGAGAATAGGTAGCATTATGTGTCTGTAATTAGAATCTCAGTGGCCAAAAAAATGTTTTATAGTGCATCGAAATATCTTATTACTAATTACTTAAATATTTTCTTATTGTTGTTATTGTTGTTGTTCTTGGTGAAGTTTCCTGTAACGTTGTGATTTTGTGAATCAGGTCCAAATCAAGGAAACCCACACAGACGGTCTAAACGGTTAATAATTGCTTTGCTCAAGTGTTTTTAACCGCACATTCCACTGTTAGCTTAACGTCTGTGCTGAATAAATTATTTATAGGAATTGCAAGATGTAGAGCGCAATATAAGGGTTAGTTTATAAAAGCGGGTCAGCAAGTGACATAGATGTTTTACATGTGATACTGTCGAGTATACCAATTCATTCTCTGCAAACATAGAGAGCACTTTTCCTAACAACCCAGTCCTTATGGCGCTCCAACGTGGGGCTACTCTTGTCCGATTTTTGAATGTAGAACCACGTGATCTATCATCTAAGTGTTGAGGGATTGAATGAGAATTTGAAAGTGCTTAAAATGAGTCACTAAGACTAAATTTTAACCTAAAGTTACGTTAACATGGTCAAACAGCCATTTCCAATTTTCCAGATTCGCTATTAAATAGGTGAATACATAAAAAAGGACATGTGGAGGAGAACAGTTATGGATAAATTTGCGCTCTATAATAGGCGCGCCCTTTTAAACATAACTCCTAATCATTATAATACGAGCCTAAACTTATTTTGATTAACTGTCATCCGCGCATCTTTTGACAGTCTATTATGTTATAACTTGCAATTAAACACAGTTGTAGCAACACACCTGGGTGATATCGAAATAAATGATCTGTTTTTACACGGTGTTTTTACAAATTTAAACTACTTCTTACTTAAACCTTCTTTTTTTATTTGGCTGCAATTTCCACCATATATAAAGCTCATAAATTTCGTTTTTAAACGCATGCGCATTTTCACAAAATTGTCTGTGCGCATGCACTAACAAAAAGAAAAAGAAAAAATATTCGGGCTTTTAATGCGTTTCTTTAAAACATCATAAAATATGGACAAATGTGATTGCATAAAAAACTTAACAAAACCGAAGTTTAAGAAATCAGTTTTAACATGGTTTAACAAATCCAGGAATTCCTATAATGTTCCTCCGGATCTTTAACTAAACTCTAAAGGTATTCTCAACATGTTTCCATATGCACTAAACTTGTTTCCATGGCATAACAGCGTACCAATAAGTAAGGAAATCTCAACTGAAGATTGGCGGATAGCTTTGGATTTACATATGGTTGAATAAAAATGAATAATTTCAAACAAAGAATCTCTTACTGCTCTTTTAGGATACGCTATTAAAACTAATTTTTTAAAAAAAATTTGGAAATATATGGCTTCACCATCAATAAAAATTAAACACCACACACGCAGTACCAACGCGGTAATTACATGGTAACATCTTAATTACGTCGCGTTGTCGCGCGATTACATAGTGGTGCCAACTAATCTGCTTTTAAGTATTACACATTGTGGGAGATAAAAATAATTGTGTAATCACAACCTGATGCAAATAAATCAGAAAACTCAATCTTGCAAACTTTTAATATCTTAGGACATCTTTCTTCGTCTCTTGCAGCTTTAGTAAAGGTTTCTTAACAAAAGTTGGTATGGAGAACTTCTATCTATCTTGAGTATTTCTTTGTCCAATATCTGATAATTTTCTCAGATGACTCTGTTAATATTTTTCTGTGACATATTTTAAAGAACAAAAAAGCAGTTGCTAACAACACTTTCATAAGAAATTTAAGACAAAACAAAAAGCCTCGCTTGCCTCTCGTACCGAAAAAAACAATGGACAATAGGATAACAATAGAATAAAAAGGGGACTTAAAAAAATGTGTAAAAACACCAATATTGGGATGTTACTTCGAGAGTAAAAGACTTTATGGTTCCTTTAACCAGTTAAATGACATGTTTAAAATGAGTTGAATACTTTGCTCAACTCCAGCTCAAGTCAATAAATGAAAAAGAAAACCCTTGCAGTTTTCACACTCATCCTTACTAATCGCAACGGTTGACGTTCTGTATGCTCAGGGAAATAGATATTGCAAAGAAAAAGACAAAAAAGAGAAATGTTAAAAGTCCAATCATTTCCACACATTTGCACTGCATGTTTGTTATTATCTGTACAAGCTGGTTGTTTCTCCAGCACATTTTGATGCTGCGTTGAGTGTCATTAATTTTAAGTACAAGAGAACGCCATTGATGAAATCCACACATGTTTACCAGATTCCTCAGCCTTCTATGTAGCATGCAGTGTCTTGTGTGGTTGAAAACTAAAACCTCACCACTAGTTTTAACATATTTTTATAGTTTTGTAGAAAAAAATGACGCGACCATTAAACGCTCATGAGATGAACTGCGGTACAACTACCTGTTTGAATCTATGAAGCGAAAACGAGGATCAACCCTGGGCTACAAGGCAAAAAAGTTTTATTGCATAGATATTGCATGTTTTTTTAGAGAATTTAATATTTTTTTACAAGTGTGCTAATCTTATAAAAAATTTGAAAAAGATCTTTGCTTGTACTTTAAAAAGTTCATTACTTTTTACCAAGTGAAGCACATTTTACTTGGTAACAGCAGGAGAGCTTTAGTACCTTTAACTTCACTAATTTATCAAAGAATTTAATCATAACGCATGTGTTCTCTAGCCATATGTATTTTTTTCTCTACACTGTAACATGACAACATCGCTTTCTATATACACTCTCCATCGTCGTTGATATTCGCGACAATGCAACAGGTATGGCTATTAAAAATAATGAGTTCTATGAAAGTACTCAGAAGACTTACAGTGTCATTATTTATGGCGCGAAAGTTACTTGACTTTCTGGACTTTGACATTAAAGAACGAAATTAAAAACACGTGCGTTCTTTATGAAATTCTTCGCATGTCTACCCCATTAATAGCGCGTAAAATTTATAAAACTAGTCGTTAACCCGTAGAAAAACCCACGGACGGACGGACGGACGTATACGGGTATTATAATGTAGATAAAAGACAACATCACGGGATTAACAATAACCAATATTTTTTACTTAATAACCAATATGTTGACTATCAAGAAAGTTGTGTGATATGCTGTTGTTAATAACTGGATCACCGTCAATTCCAGCTAGCAGTTTTCCGTCACCACCAGTTTAAGTATTATTACCGTACTTGATGTAAATGTATTTCAATTGCCTCACTGTGCGCGCTATCAATCAGCTGATTGATAAGTCGTTGATGATTATTTTCATTAAAGA
Source organism: Hydractinia symbiolongicarpus (assembly GCF_029227915.1). Taxonomy (NCBI): domain Eukaryota; kingdom Metazoa; phylum Cnidaria; class Hydrozoa; order Anthoathecata; family Hydractiniidae; genus Hydractinia; species Hydractinia symbiolongicarpus. The sequence goes on along the minus strand of NC_079875.1, from coordinate 17,145,646 downwards.
CAGTGTTACTTTCACCATTTCATAGCTTTTAAACCTGTCTTAACGACCACAGATTTCGCGTCTCACAGGTTTGAACTGTGGGTAATTTTCAACCAGGTGTACAAGGTTTTGTTCTGCATCTTTTTATTTGCAGTTTTTTATATTTTGTTATATTTTTATTTAATCTTATGGTAACAGTGTGTTCTATTCTTCATTTGGCCTGCTGTATACAAGCTTATCAATTTACCATTAGAGTTATGGGAATATGTTTATTTATGAAAGAACTATTAAAGTGATAATGTACGTACTGTAGAACATTTTCCCGTCAAGATCATGTAGAAACCGAATAAGGTTTTGTAGAAAGTTATTCCATGACTTTCATCATTTTCTAAAGGCTCAACATTTCCTCAATATACTACATTTTGACTTCTGTCGATAGAATGTCTATGACTAAGACTTGGACATCATTATTTGTTTGAAGCTTCATTTCAGGACCATTCTCATTGACCATTGAGTTGGATGAGACTCAAATTTTGTGTAGTTCTTAATCGATAATTATTCCAACTGCTCTTACATTCTTTAACCAGCCTGTTTATACGGGGAACATATATATAAGGTAGACTATATAAATGGAGTTCATCATCTCAGTCCAATATTTTTGTTATTATTATAACTGTGAATAATTAGTCTCTAGCGTATTAGTTTGTGACCATCCAGATGCCTAAAAAACATAGAATAAAAAGAGACGTTTTTATTTTGAAAGTTTATTTCCCACTCCAAAGTAACCATTGACGAGGTTTTGTACCTATTATATCACTATTTTTACATGCTATGAACCCCTTATTTAGCCTTACTTACACCTAAAGCTAGCTAGCACAACAGTATGCTCTTATGCTAGCATCATAAGAGAATTTTTTATGACAGATTTTCGAGGTAGCTAGCTGTTCCACATTCTCCCACAGTTAGTGACATAATTCTGCTCTAATAAGGACTGTCCATCACATTCCTAATTATCGCTTATGCTTGGTAGTTACATCCGTCTCCACACAATATGTATGTCCTTGGAAATTTAAACTTGAATGTAGCATAAAATTAGCTAGCTAGCTACATACTAGCTTGAAAAGTTATTTTAGACAGATAACATAGCTAGCATAAAATTTAACTACTTAACTGGGATGAAACTACCAACGTGGCTAGCATAAAATTAGCTATTTTTTGAGTGAGATACTTCTACTCTATAGGAATGTCCCATCACATAGCTTGTTCTAGCTATAATCATCCACAAAATTTCTTGTCTCTGACAATTTTATACCAAAAACCAAAAAGCTTAGCAAAGTCAGCAAAAGAACATAGCTATAGCTGCATATTTTGCAGATAGTACGTTCCTTCTCCTGTTGACGATAAATGTTTTATATATAAAGGTTGATGTGGAAATCTACTTTTTTAACCCTGCCCCTGAGCATACACCAGTGCAGCTGAAGTTATAGAAACAGAAATTATTTTACTATATATTATATCAGGAAACTTTCGTCTACATTCGTTTTGAAAGAGGCATTTATATACATTCTAACAGGCAGTTCTCGTGGAATTATCAACACCTACTAAAGATCTTTAAATATGTATATATCATTCATTTTTGGGTTCAATCAGAATAAATTTCAGAAAATTGAAAAAAAATTCCTGATCTGGAAATCTTATGATTTCTAAACCAGAAAATAATTCCTGATAAAGAAATTTTTTCCGTTTTTTGTAACTTGACCCAAACTGCACACTCATGCCGGACACCATTCTTGTTCCGTTTAACCTTTTTTAGCATTTTCGGATACATCAGATTCTAGACAAAACATGTCACTGACCCATACAATATTGCATTCAGAACACATTGCGGTACTGTTAATGCAGAAAGCCCCAGGATATGTTTCATCAAAGTAAACCATCGATTACCATGAAGCACGTGGAAACTTTGTGTTTTATACGATTCAACCGAAAGGGGTATCTAAAAATTTTCGCTTGCGAATCTAGAAGACCCTTCACCCCGCTCCGCAACACTTTCTATATTGGTTGTTTTCGTTAATAAAGAGCTTAAAGAAAGAGAGAGTAACACTGGCTTGTCGACACAAGAAAGCCGTATCACAATATCGAAGAGGACATTTTTATAGGATCAAAATCAACATAGAAAGGGGTTAAGATTTGTGGTTTGTGGTTTTTGTGTAAAAGCACAGAATTTTAACATTTCTAGCAAAAGTTAAAACATAATCTTTTAAAGATAAACTTTTTTGTTTTGAAGAATAATGCTTCCCGAGATTGCAGTTGCACACAAAGTATGCTCAATATTTTTTATACAAACGCGTTTTCACGCTAATTCGCGTTAAAATATGAAGAAAAAATATATTTAGCCTGCGCACTTATCGGAGTAAAAACACTTACGCTAATAGTCATCCACGTTTCCATTAGATGTTAGAAAATTAACTCCAATTAGCACACCTGCTTAAACAAAGGTGGGTCTAGACCTTCTTTTATGGCACGTTATATTTCAATATGATGGTACTGAAGCGGTGTTATTCATGCTGATAACGCCCTTAACTCGATTAATCGTAAAGTTTTTGTTACACAATATGTAGCACATATATCCAACGTTGCATACTTTCATTTACAATAGCTAAAACGTGCCTGTTTGTTGTTTTTTTTATCATTAGGGGAAAAGAAATTTGATCGAAAGCAAGAACTACACAAGAACTACCGAAATGCAATGGCTACTTATGCAAGTGGAATTGTTCCTTTATTGAATATATTGATTGGGTTAGACAATGGGACACAAATGGTGGCGTTTATAGATGATATGACTGGTGTGGAAAGGTTGGAGCAGTTAAATTTGTGATGGTTGAGGATAATAGAAAGTGGTCCAAAGTATGGGAACCATCTGCACCCTGGTAAATGTCTCCTCATTGTGAAAGAAGAATATCTAAAAGTTGCGAAGGAGATGTTTGGTGGAACAAAAATCCAAGTTACGTATTCCACGTCGTCTTATACTAATCCTAGCTAGTGGCTGATATGGAAGGTTATCTCTAACCTGTTAAGAATGTTTTGCGAGATGAATTTATACCAGCTATCACCGGTGGTCATCTTTGTTCGGACATTGATCGAGGTTGTTGGCTCTTCCACTCAGATTGAGTGGATAAGGAATTAAGATTTTGAATATTGTGGCATGCAATGAGAATGCTGCATCTAGTTTTATTTGGTACATCAGAGAACTCCTGGCGCTGTTTTCGTTAGTCAGGATTTAAATTCAAAAAAGAGTAAAATTAAAAAAGTAGGAAGAGAGGTTTACGATGAAAAATTGCAACACATCAAAGAGGTGATGAATGACCAACAAAAAACAATGTGGAGAAGAAACGACAATATAATAGTAGAATCCAAAATGGAACTGGAACACGACAATCTCTCTCCGTTTGTTTTCTTAATTAATTCTTAATTAATCCTACAAATATATATATTTGTGGGGACCGTATTTGCAAAAATTTATCAAATATTTACTTACATTGACGAATTTATTCAAGAAAAAGAATATAATAAAATTTGGAGAAGGGGAACTCTAGCGTCTCTCAGGAATCTATGTATTTCAATAATATTCATGCAGGCGCAGGTAAAATCAACCCACTCGCACCTTAAAATGACACTGTGTATTAAAAAAATGGTCCATTTAAAGTGAAATTTGACAATTATTTAACAATTATTTTCCACTTTAAGAAAATTTTTCATGCAATGGAATGGACACAAACAACAAAAAAATTTCTACTTGAAATTTCTATTTCATAAAATTGCGTACATTGTTATACAGAAAGTAAACACACTTCTCACAATTCTCACAAAATGAAATAAGCTGATTGCCTAAAGCTTGGTTCTCACCAGGCACTAAAAAGTACAAAGAGCCCTAACGAGCACTAACGAACGATATTTTGTGGGTTTTTTTATAAGTGAGAATTAGTCTCAACGCTCTTTAGTGCTCATTATTGCTCATTAGTGTTGTTTTTCGAGCACTAACGAGCGGAGATATATATTTCTATGTTCTGCCAGAACCTCAATCAAACTGTTAACAGTGTAAATATATCACTAAAAAGCACTCTTTGTACGCCTGACTTTTCTAAAATATCTCTCCCCCTGACCCCCCACCCCCATCTGTGCATGCACCAACTAAATTCTGAAAACCCGCTAAATCCGAAATAATCCGACATCATCCAACGTCATCCAACAAACATCTGCGCATGCGCAAAACCTTCACCAGTATTTGACTGAGTGTGACATCATCATGCGCAAGATGTCAATTTCTGTCCATATCAAGATTTACTTATTAAAAAATTTTTAAGAGTTTTTTTATAAATACAATTACACAATTCATCAAGGATTATCCCTGGCTGATCAGGTATGTTCAGGATCAATTAAAGACTCAGGAAATTTGTAACAAAGCAGTTGAAGCGAATATTTATATAATTGAGTAGGTCCTGGAACATTTCAAGACCCAAGAAATGTGCAACAATGTGGTTGAATTGGATCACTATATGATCGTTCATGTTCCAGATCAATGCAAGACTCTGGAAATGTGCGTCATGTTTGTTGAGGATGATCCCAGCCTACTCATTCATATTCCTAATCAATTAAAGACGCATGACATATGCACCAGAGCCGTTGAAGAGGATTCCTCTAATATAGCATGTGTGCCAGAACATCTCATGACTCAAGAATCGTGCACGAGAGCCGTGGAAGTGGATCCCTATATGCTCAAGCCAGAATGGGTCCCGGATTGGTTTATTACTCTGGATATGTGTAGGAACGTTGGGGTTGAGTTTGAATTACTCGATGTCTATCGGCTGCGGAAGGCACAAAAGGCTATAGTTAGGAAAGAGCTGCTTCCATTGGCATGGCATCCAGTCCCATATTGGAATTGGTGCATGCCGGAGGACGACAAGCAAGAGATTTCAAAATTATGGAAGCCTCAAATGTATTGATCAAAGAAATATTATTAAATAAATATGAGTAGCAAATCATCATTGGAAATAATTAATGATATGTTGAGTGTATTTTTTATCAGCGCTGGAGTCTCTATGTCGTTATTGGCACTGGCCTTAGTGGGAATGAATAAACAAGATAAGGAACTGATTGAAAAACTAAAGGGTCGGGTTTCTGAATTCAAAAACAAGTAACTTGAAGAACTAAGGGTCGGTGATTTATAATAGACATAAAATAAAAGAACAGTGCGATGATTGTGAATGTGTGCTTGATGCCTATGATAGATGCAAATGTGTGGAGAAAATTTGTGGTGCAAAGTAAGATATTATGTTGACATTGTTATCATGAATATATGTTGTATAACGGTGGTTTTTGTAAATGTTTGACGAAAAAATAAAAATAAAAGTATTGATCAAAAAATATATATAATAAAGAGACAAAATGAATGTTAAAGAATGGTATATACCGGAACATCTCAACGTTGAGGAGATGTGTAAGGCGGTTGAATGTGACCCCTATATGCTCGAGTATGTTCCCGACCGATTCAAGACCCAGGAAATGTGCAGCAAGGTAGTTGAGGAGTATCCCTGGATGTTTGAGCATGTTCCGGATCGCTTCAAGACCCAGGAAATGTGCCATAAGGCAGTTAAAGAAAAGCCCTATGTACTCGAGTATGTTCCGGATCGATTCAAAACTCGAGAAATGTGTAGCAGGGCCGTTGAAGCAGACCCCAATATGCTAAGGTATGTTCCGGAACATTTCATTACGAAGGAAATGTGTATTAATGCTATTACGGAGGAGCCATACATAATAAAGTCTATCTCAAATGGTTCTGCTCATCATCATGAATTGTTTTAATGCATCTTGTATTTTTTGTGACAATAATTAAAAAGTATTGCTCATATTTTTATTTTATAAATAAATACGCATGTTTAAATTTAGAGATCAAATTATTAAATCAAAAGAATTTTACAGCAATGTCACACCCCTATATGTCGAAGATGTGAACCTTGAAAACCTAATGGTGAGTGAGACTATTCCGGCAAACAAAGGTTAAGATGAACGGTATGTGATTGGCTATTATGACCAAGACGGCAACCTATTCCCGTTACTGATAAAAAACCCCTAAAAAAATCTCTCAGGGTGTCTCTCAATATAGTCCTAATTCACCGTTCACCATGTCGTTCGATCTTGGTGATTATCCTGAATTTTTAAAAAAAATATGAGGAAATCTTAAAAAAATGGAGAGGAAATTTGGGGCTTGCTTCAACAACATAGGTGTGAAGAAAGATCGTTATATCAACCCTAAATTTAAGGAATTTGAAGGCAAAACTAGAACCAATTTTCATCAGAAAAAATACCACAGGAATCTTGCGAGTGTACGGCCATCATAAAAATAGGAAGCTAAGTACAAGGATATTTTAACGCAAGCAGACTGTCCTTATTGCAAACCTTGTGTTGAAATTGCACATGAAAAATATCTTGAAAAATATTTGCAAGATCTCACTACGCGAAATAGATCACCTGTTCCCCGCTAGAATTAGTAACTCCAGTAAGAGACACGGGGACCTTGACGTTGAAACTGATATATTTCTCCTTATTTTCCGCAATACAACCTATATCTTGCGCATTGTATTTTTTTCCAAGGTCCCTAATGAACAAATGTGAGCTGCACCTCGGTGAAATTCTGATGCGTCATTATGTTTACTTTCCTCCTCTGGTGTGATTACCATAGTTTTTGAAAATGTGTTATACAACCGCTCGACCTCATTTTTCAAATGCCCTATAAATTCTCCACACAATCCTTGCCACGATATGTTGTCAGTTGATGTGATATGTCTCCGTTGGCAAATGTGCTACATTTGCACCAGCCTGATGGTACATGTTTGTTCATTTTTATGGTCTTGCTTTCTCGACGATCTTCCACTGGGATCCACAGTGATTCAAAATCAGCATAAATTGAAAATGGGACCTTGAATTGCTGTTGACCATCCTGATATTTCAACCATTTTTTGCTCTCCTTTGGCATTGTATTTTTAACCGCCTCGTGATCTACGCAATATTTATAATGTTTGTCCCTGGATTTTTCACAATTAGAGGCCTGCAAGCAATTTAAGCAGAAATGCATCGCTTTATAGTCCTTAGAATTTCCTCTGACCACCAGCCTTGAGAGACTTTTAATGCAAGTATAGTGCATCTTTTCATTATCTGTGATGTAGTCGGACCTACGAAAAATAGTCCCCGATGAATATAAATCGTTGACCGCAAGATTTGGTTTGTTATTTTCAAATTTTATGATTTTTTTAATATTCAGTGGGAATTTTAGCCTTTCCCAGTTGTATTGATCTGCATATTGTTGTAATTTAGATATCCTTTGATAGTTTTTATCAAGCTCTTCATGATGCAGTGCCGCAATAACAGCTCATTTAAAGCACTCCTCATCTTTATTTTTTGGATTGATGATAGCCTTTTTTGCACTGATCCATTTAGCTAATTTGATATAGGATCAACATCGTGTCAGCTGTAATTTATAAAAATCGATATCCAGATGAATTTTTCGATCGATTGTAAACTCGCTTTGTGATAACGCTGGATTTTCCACATGAATCCTTATTTGAGCAAACATATTGTATCCAGCAGCTCATTTACATCAATACCTTGAATTACCTGCATCAGTCTGCTATTAAATGGCTTTTTAACTCTTGCGTATTGATCAATGTTCGTATGTAAATCCTCTGCTCCTCCATCGATATCTTCTGCATTAGGTTGAATAGCAAGCATGCTATTTTTTTTCCACATGATCCACATTAACAACTGCAGTTTGGCGAATCCCATATCTTCTACCTGTTCAATAATCAATTGCTCCACATGCAGTCGAACCATTGCTAGATAGCTATCAACGTCAGCTTTTTTAACACCGGCTATTCGAAAACTACGAAATGTTTTGTGTAGTGCATATTTATGTTCCTGAGGAGTGAGGTCAGCTGGCTCTTCATATAAGTCGTTCTGAATGTCTTCGATGTGCTTCTTGTTCGATCTTACCGTGAAGATTAAGTTGTTGTTTTATTTCAACCTTTAATTTCTTGTAATAATCGCCAACGATATCACGCACATTTTTCAATCGTACAGTATGAGCATTGGTAGTGGATGCCACTTGTGCTGATACAGGATATATATATTGCGCTGATTGCATTTCTACAAAAACTCATTTTGTCTCTTTATTATCTGAAAAAAAATTTATCAATAAATTTTTACATGGACAAATCTGGCACAGTTTTTTGAATTAGGGGATTTTCCTGATTCAATTTGTGCATGATGACGTCACACTTTGTCGAATACTGGTGAAGGTTTTGTGCATCCGCAGATGTTCGTTTGATAACGTCGGATTATTTTGGATTTAGCGGATTTTCAGAATTTAGTTGGCGCATGCGCAGATGGGTGTCAGGGGAAAGATATTTTAGAAAAGTCAGGTGTGCAAGGAGTGCTTTTTAGTGGTATATTTATACTGTTAACAGTTTGATTGAGGTGTGCTAGAACATAGAAATATATATCTCTCGAGCACTAAGGTTTGGTGCTGTTAGTGCTCGTTTCATTGTTTTCTTCTGAGATCAAAGATGCCGACATTCGTGCAGAAATATTTTGTGCAGAACATGACTTCCAAATAACTAAATAGAGTGTGAATTGTGAATTTATTCCTCGTTCCATGCTCAAAAGAGTTCTTATATGAAGTAGTTTTCTCTTACAATGTGAATCACTTTAAAACAGACGCTCATTTTCCAGTGCTCTTTGGTGCTCAATTTCTATCATTCGTTAGTGCTCTTTTTAGTGCCAGGTGAGAACCAAGCCTAAATAATTCTCTACTTGTCTTTTTCGTACACAACGCAAAGAAAACGTTGAACTCAATTCACTTTGCTTAAAACAGAATTGAGAAGAACGTTTTCTGTTCATGTTCTGTTATGAATATGTTAGAATTTTTTCTGTTCCTTTCCATTTAATTTTACGGAAATTACGCTTAAAGTGTAAAATAGCCTTTAGCTCACATTCCTTCTAGTACATTATACTCATTCTTTCGAAAATTAGTTCTTGCAAAAAATAATTCTTTAAATATCCCTTAATGGTTCTGCTGTCTTACATAACAGAATGACAGAATCTCTAAGGCAAGCAGTTGTCTACATATATTCTGAAATTAAACTGCCCTTCTCTTCGCTTCCTCAAAAATAAAATATATGGATTTCAGGTGTAACAATCTAAGTTCAGCAAAAAAAAATTTATCCAGAAAACTGTGTTAAAGTATTATGTAACCTGCTAATAAAGCAGCACACCATTTTTCCAACTTTTAAAGACGCTTATTTCAATAACTAAAATAATTTTTCTTCTATATGTTACTTGTGAGACTGGAATAAAAAAAAACACATTCGGAAAAAGATGGAAAAGTGACTTATTTTGACGATCGGTATGAGAGTGTTGCGCGCGATAGCGGCAATACATTTTTTCCGTTAAACGCTTATATTTCCCCTAAAACGTGTTTTATTTTCCTTGAACGTGTTTTCTTTCTCCTTCAGCGGGTTTTATTTTCTTGAAACGTGCTTTCTTTCTTTAAAGCTTAATTTCATAAGTCTTAATCGTGTGCTCCCCAATTTCTTCATACAGATAGATAGACAGATGTGCATATTTTACATGGCTAGCCTCACAAATATCGAGGGATATACCTGTCTATTATTTCCAGGAGGGGCCATGGCTTAGATGGGGAGTCCTAGAGTATTTAATGCTCATTTTGAGCTACATAACTAGGGCCCGCCCTCTACTAGACAACTCCCGGCAACATCCAACGGCCCACACAGTGTGCCATCTCCCCAATTTCCCTCACATGGCTTCGGTTAACCCCGGGCTTTGGTAGCATTATAGAATACAATATAGGATGGACTTTTGGAAAGTCACCCGCCATGTTTTTGATGCAATAAGTTTAATTTTCGTTGCTCGAGTGGTAAGATACCATTTGACATGCTTCTTGTCAATAATTTTAATGCTCCCTGCCCATAAACGAAAAATTGACTTGAAATGTGAGAAATGTTCTTGTTACAACACTTAGGGGCTGATCACATAAGGCGAGCCGGCCCGGTTAAGCGGGCTGGCTCGCTTTGCCGAGATGTCGCTTCTATTAAAAGATTTCTCTTGAAAGTGAATTGCGATCACATGAGAAACGAGCCTTAGTAGTTCTCAGTCTATCCTGAATCACTTCTGCTTCTCTCGTAGTTTTGACAAATTTCTTTTTTTTTCTCCGATATAAGGTATCCGGGGGGGAAAACGGACGGAAGAGATAAATGAGCAAAACAAATATGGCGGCTGTGTTGGACAATAATAGCCGGCTAAAACGCTATTAATACTGCAAGATATATAATATAATATTATAATAATATAATATAATAAAGTAAAGATATAATTAAGCAAACAATGCTATGCTAGCTATATGTTCTAAATTCTAGACTGCATGCAAACTATATGTTTTCTTTCAAGATCAGAAGGTGCCTCCACTAAATTAAAATGTTTGGAATTAGCTAGCTAGCTGATCTATGGCTTATAATACTATACTGCCTGTATTATTTTTTCTATCAATTTGTTAAGAGGTCTAGGGACTATAAACAACATGTGTCATGATAAAATGATCTTGTTTCTCTTGTCTTGTGGTCTAACCACAAGAGGCTATGAGAATCCAATTTACTAGTGCTAGTCTGTGATAAACTATTTAGCTAGGCAATTTATCTCTCCTAATTGGGCAGTCAAAATGGTTTTTTCTGCTTTATAGCCGCTGTTGCATACTCATAACAATTTTTATGTGCTAAAAACATTCTAACAATCTACTTTTAAAGACCAAATATATATAAAGGAGCTGAACTGTCAGAAGATTTTCCCAAAAAATTATATTATATAGCTATAGCTACAATGTAATAACTATTATATAATGCAACATGGCCTTGTAGGATTCATTTGTATTTTTTATTGACAATACATGGATAGATAGATAGATAGAAAGGTAGATGTGCATATTTTACATGGCTAGCCTCGCAAATATTGAGGGATATACCCTCTCCTATTATTTCCAGGAGGGGCCATGGCTAAAACTAGCTACGTTTTTATAGAATAAAAAGATGAATGGTACTAAGCAAGAATACTGATTGCACTACAAGAAAACCACCCCAGCAAACCACCCTCATTTTCAAACCCTATTCTTGATTCCTTAAAAAAAATTGCTCAAATTTAGGCATTTTTATTAAACAAATGCAACAGGAAAATTTATGTCGCTATTGTATTATTTTTCTTTCCTACAGTTGACATAACTGTCACATCGTAATGTTTTCTGCTTTACATAAGGGAAGGCAAGCTTATGTAATAATAAATAGTTTTTTATGCAACCCATACATCTCAAGAGAAACGTCAAAATGGTAATTGGTCGGTAAAGGCTATTATATTTAGTTCTGATATTTACTTGCGCACGCATCTAACTGATTACATAATGCTGGATGCATGCACATAAATGGAGGTATAAATGTAAACAAACCAAGAAGACGCAAAGGAAAATGTTCGAAACAAACAAAATCCACAATTAAAACGTGGACGAAATTTAGGTTTCAACAGTTATTCACAATATGTTTTAACCATGCTGTACTGGCACAATTTTATTTTAACATTCACACAAATAAAACATGCATTTAAAGCTTGGCTTTTTTCACGTACCTCTCCAAGCACAGCATCCATGCACAATCTTTGTTGTCACTTTTATGCTTAGCAAAGTAACTTTCGGAAACGATTACGCAAAGTAGACATCGGATCATATGCTTTGAGAAAGCAATCTTTTAACTATAATTTCAACCTATGGTTCAAATTATAGTGCCTTGCGAACGGTGCTTTGCAGAAGCACAAATGATCACATAAACCCTCTAACATTTAGTCTATTTTCATTTTTGCAAGGAGTATTGGCTGTTCATGCATCCTTTAACCCAGCAGTTAGTCAATATTTTTCTTTTTTTGCTCTGCTGGCCATGTTTTTTTTCTGCATTAATGTTTTCCTTACCTTAATTTCTGCACATGCATCTTTTCGGAAAAACATAGCACTATGATTGAGTGTATTAAATATTTCCTACCATCGTATTACCCTTTTGTATACTCATGAAATTTATGATGTCAAAAGTAAATATCACAATATATAACAGAAATTTATTTGAATGTATAATTTAGCTTTGTTTAAAGTTCATATAAAACAAGGCTAATTTTGGCATTTAAAGATAATACTCAAACTTGTTAGACCCAACAATAGTGTGTCAAAGTGGGTCATGTCAATAAGATATAGCCCTTCCCTTTTATTACAGTGGCCACTACACTCTTATTCTCAGTTTTGTCAAACTGCATTCCTGAAGAAAGGTCAAAAAACCTGGCAAACTCCTGGAATTTACTTTGACATGTTACTGTATTTTAAAGTTTATTTGCAGCGGACCGAGATTATGTTTTTCAGCTGTGTATAACTGAACATTTTTTTTAAGATGCATTATTATTACATGGAATGATGCTGATATGACGCTTGAAAATTCTAAAAAAGCTATCACATGTAAAAAAGGGACAGCTGTTATACTTGCAGTTCAAATTGTTTTGTTCATTTATTACTGCAAATATTTATCAACATGGGGACAGCATATTAAATCAATAGGTGCACCATTACTGCTGTTTGTCAAATACAAAAGCACAGAAAGAAACATAAAAGAAATTGAAGAAGAAGTTCCTTATATAAAAAGTAATCCGTACTTAGCTAATTTCAATATTAAACCAAAGGGAAAAAAGAAAAATGTAACTTTATTGGTTATTGTATCAACTGGACCAAGGAGATACGATAGAAGAGCAACTATACGTAAAACATGGTGGCAGCAATGCAAACCTACAGGAAAGGTAAGAAAAGTTTTACAAATTATGTTACATTATTATTAAATTTGCAAAATATTTACACATTTTGAAAGATTTTTGGAGTTAAATTTTAGAAAGAAGGTGAAAAGAAATATTTTTATTGTTGATTGATTTCTATCGTGATAATACACTACTAAACTACTAAGCACTACTAAAAGAATTATTTAATTATTATGTCCTATTTATTAGCTGACAAATAGGCTCTTTTTTTAAAGTTAATAAAATAATCTCACATTATTAAGTTAATTAAAATTAGTGTAGCCATCGCATTGCACTAACTTTAAAGCCACTTGAGACCAAAAGTGGACCAGTCCACTAAGGCTAAAACAACTCCTTTTACAATTTGCAGGTAAATGACGCCATCAAAAATCCTTAAACCCTATTTCCTTAAAGGTTAAAGCACAAAATCATTGTTTGTATAAAAGGACAAGGTGATTGCTGATCTCATCAAAATTTTGTTTCTTAAAAAATATGTTTTTTAATTATGTGAAATTTATTCACAAGTTACTCAACCAGTATTTAAATTTATATTTTGCTGTTACAAATTGGCAAAATCCACTTAGGCAATTATATTACCGCCATTCTAAATTCAAAGCATGAACTATACTTGTGTTTAAAATTTACATAGTAAATTGTTTTGTAGATACATTTTTACTTGTTAGAAACCAGTTTACATAGATGGAACTGATACTGATTTTGTTGAGCTTATAAGTTTTGTTTAATTAAGATTTCTACTGTTGAAGGTTTGTAGGAAATTCACTTTGTATACCAATTGAAAGCACCAAGGAAACCAGTCTGACTGTGACTGCAATTTGACATAATCAGCCTCTTAGATTTAACGAAAGTAAAGGCTTGATTTTTAAATTTATTATGTTATTTGTTGAAAAGGACATCACGCCTATAATAAAACGCTGCTGCAAACTCTCCAGACAGATTTACATTATGGTTTAACATACTTGTACGACTCATACCTTTCATTCTTGCACTTTTTCGAAGATCTGTCAACGAACTCTATTATTGGTTTAAGTTCTTCATAACAGAACATAATATTACCCCAATGTCTTCTTCTTGCAAAATAAAAAATCATTCTGCACATTATCTTCATTACTGTTTGATATTCCCATAGGGGTTGAAAATATAAGAAATTTGTTGAGAATAGGGTTATTGCTGACATCATGAAAATTGTATTTTTTTAACGGTATGCCTTCTTGCATTGAGTGAACTTTTCCATCAGTTTTTGACTAAGTTTATACTAAACCTGATCCTTCTAGCATTGTCATCTACAATATTACATATTCATTTCTAAGTAGATTAGAATGGTGCAACTTTTACAGAAGTAATTGATGGCTGTGGGCATATTACTTATGAAGGCTCAAAGCCATTTACTTGGTAATGGAGAAATCATAAGAAATCTTTTTGCTTTACTCGATGATATAAAACTGGAGCTTATAAGTTATCAGCATAAAATTTTTTACCAAAGCATTGATCATTCTGGGAAATGTTATGTGTAGACGAGTTGTACAACCTGTTGAGAAATCTACTTTACTGTAATAAAACTGAAGGGTATAAAACATTAAATAGCATTCACGAAATTTCTTGAAATGAATAAAAGTCTTGCTCCAGAAGTATTTTGTTTGATGCTTTAGATGCTGTTGCGAAAATTTTAGGATTTCTTTTTTATTCAAGCAAAATAAAGTTTATCTGTTTTCACCAACTTTAAGCACATTTCGCATGATTAGATATTTTCTGATACAGTCTAATATTATTTTTCTTAGGTAATACCAGAATGTATCTTCATAACAGATGAGCGTGTTAAAGGTCAGGAGTTTTATGACATTGTTAAAAATGAATCCGACACATACCATGATATGCATTTTCAAAACTTATCTGGTGGTGTAGAGTTTGGTAAAAGATTTTTATATCATATGGTGTACGCAGTAACGAATTATAACTTCGATTATTACTTAAGAATGGACGACGATTACTACTTTTGTATGGAAAGGTTTCTTCATGAAATTCCAGTCCCAATGGAGAAATATTTTCACTGGGGGTGGGTACATAATGTTCCTGGTATAACACGTCCAGAAGAAAGCATGATTTTATTTTCAAGGGATGTTATAGAATTATTTTTATCACAAGACCCTAACAAAATGTTGTGTCATCCATTGGCAGATCAGATGATAGCTGCATGGTCAAACCATATAAACATGACGTATTTATTTAGGCATGATTCCAGGTTACATCATCATCCCCCGGTACGTGATTTACCACATATTAAGAATAGTAGGAATATTTGCGGTAGATTCATTGGTGTTCATGGTGCTTATCCCAATGAAATGAAAACGTTGTGGAATAACAGAGGCAAACAGAGTATTTATACGACCGTGAAATACAATTCTCATATTGTTGCTATTCAAAGACCATTTAGGTGGCAACTGTTCGATCATATTTGGCAGTATGAACCAAAACCATGTGTTTCAAACCCTTCTTGGAATACTTCAAAGTTGTTTGTAACGAAAGGCTCCTATTCAGGTCGACAAGGTGAGGACAAGGAACATAAAAAGCCACGCCATAGCCAGTAGCTAAACGTACAACCGAATAATGTTAGGATAGATATAGGAAGCGATAGAAAAAAAGCCTCCTTGGAACTGCAGAGGACTTAATAAAGCTGTCTTAAACATGCAGAAAACAACCCTGATAAGAAACTCCAGTTCCATTGACAGTTTGAATTTTTTAAAGTTCCAATCAAACATTTTTTTTTGCCGACAAAAGTGGAGCAACATCAATAATACACTGCACTAACAAATTTTGTTGCTGAAAAGTGTAATAGCACTATGGTTTTTTAACGAACTATGGTTTTTTAACGAACTATGGTCTATAATAGCACTATGGTTTTTTAACGAACAAAAGAGTCGAGCAGTCAGATTTTTTCAAACTAGTTAATTTTATTGAGCTATTGTTTATTTTTATTTGTTGTTAGAGAGAGTGTTTTATTTGTATAAATCAAAAGTTAAGGTATATATACACATTTGTATAAAGTTATAAATATATATATATATATATATATATATATATATATATATATATATATATATATATATATATATATATATATATATATATATATATATATATATATATATATATATATATATATATATATATATATATATATATATATATATATATATATATATATATATATATATATATATATATATATATATATATATATATATATATATATATATATATATATATATATATATATATATATATATATATATATATATATATATATATATATATATATATATATATATATATATATATATATATATATATATATATATATATATATATATATATATATATATATATATATATATATATATATATATATATATATATATATATATATATATATATATATATATATATATATAAAGTTTGTTTATATATATTATAAAAGTGAATCAACTTATTATTCATTTTCGGCTAACATTTTGGGCTTTTTTGGTTTATTTTGTGAGTAATTGAAGGAGCCTGCAGCATTAGTTTTCTTTGTATAGCTTGATCATGAAAGAAGGGTTCTAGTGGAACATCTTTTAACGAAGCGGAAGTTTGATAATTTGATCATTTTATTGCCTAATCCACTGTTGTCAAGTTAGATAGAAATTTTATTTATGTAGCTGTATAATTTATTTGAGTTTTATATTTATTTATATTTATTTATCTCGTAGGCAACGAAAGGAATCTAAATAGCTGGATAAAGGTGATGGGTTCTTTTAGCAAGAGTTAACAAGTGCATCCCAGGTCATACTTTTAGATTTTCTCAAATTTGCACCAGTGTTAGGTATCCATAAAACAGTTCAGGCTTTTAAGGTTTAAGTTCAGAAATTCGCCCAATATTTTTAAATATAAATTTCTTCTCAGTTCAGTAACTATGTCATTTTTAGCTTTAAATTGTTCATATTTTAGATAGTTATATACTTTAGTGGTAAAAACTGGCTTTTCGCGACTTTATGGGTATCACTTATCACTTTTTCAAGAAAATATGTATAAATGAAAGTAAAGTGAAAAAAAAAGCAAATTAACAGATTTCAAATGCATTGCTATTTAGGAAGTTTGTCACCAAAAAATGTTCGCTAACCTCCACGACCTTCACCCTGCGTTTCTCATGTCCTTGTGCGATTTATATCCCAATACCATGTGTTCTAGTGAAATCTCTCTGGGTCTATTATTTTGCAAGAATTAAGTTTTGCGATTTATAGTAATCAAATATTTCATGAAACGAAACTTTTGCGATTTTGCCCAAAAACCGCGACAGTTTATACCTTTAAAGTATCTACACAATATGTATGTTACGGTGATGCGATAAAATAAGGGATTATGCATTTTTAATTGGTTATTATGCATAATAATAAAAGCCCAACACGTAATATCCCAAAAATAAGCATAATTTCCAATTTAATCATATTTCCCGTAACATATGCATAAAAATTAATATATCAGAAGTTTTATTGACGTGTTTTAAATAGTTTTATTTGATAGGTCAAAGCTAATTGACAATCTTTAGAATATCCTCCATTTACAGAGTGTCTGAAAGAAAGAAATTTTATTAAAATTGCGGAACTATTGTTTTTCTACACCCCATGTTTAAACCGAATTTCATATTATTTTGATAAATTTGCAGGAGAATTTTAAACAACTCGAAAAAGGTACAATGCGAAAAAGAGGTTATTGAAAAAAAGGCATGTTTCTAAAATAATTCTTTCGCCGTAATATTCTGGACTCGTTATCGGCAGCCGATGGAAATATCCACAGGCTCGCCCGTCCTTTGAGTTTTCCTGTCGCAACAAAGTGGACAAAAAAATATTAGTGCGCATTTTTGAAACTTCAAAATACGGCTATTATTAAAGAGATAGCCGGGAAACCCGGCGTCAAGCCGCCCGGTTGAGCCACAATACGATCAGGTGGAGTGCATTGTACAGGTATTTGGTATGTCGTAAATCAAGTGAAGGCATACACCATTATAGAGTTGCGATTTTAAGATAGTTAAAAAAAATAACTTTTCCGCAACGATAGCTGAAATAAGAGTTTACAAACCACTGTTACTCCATCATAGCAAAAAATTATTCGTGACACCAGGCTGAGCGCTTAATACAGTTAATCGGTGTTGTGCAGGCGTATAGGGATAATACCCTTTTAAAACTAAAACTTCTCACACACTGTTTAAATAACAACACAAGAAACAGTCCATTGCTAACACAAGGCTGCGTGCTTAGTACAGTAAAAAGGTGTTACATCAGTACAGCCGTGATCACAGAGAAAGTTTAAAAATTAATTGTCACTGTGGGCTGACCCCTCATTACAGGCGCATAGGCGTAACATTTTTTTTATAAAAAAAACAGTCTGTTGTTAACTGCGCTAAGCGCTTAGTACAGTTACACCATAGAGATATAATATATTTCTTATATTATATCTCCATGGTTAAACAGAGTTGAACAGGCGTATAGGCGTAATACCCTTTTGTAGAAAAACTTTATTGCAGCTTCGGTTTAAGTAAAAACACTGGAAACAGCCTGTCGTTACCCCTCCAGCTAAAACAATCGCTCAGCCATTTCATTTTCAGAAAAAGTTTTCAGGAAATTATTAAAAAATGTAGCTACCTAGCTAACTGCATTTAGCATAGGAATTATTGCTTAAGAACATTGTTGTAACCAAACTGCATTTTATACTTTCACTAGGAGCTAGCTAAATAGCCAAAGCCTCAACATAAAAATAAATTTTGGCTAGGATAAAAAGCTCTTGTACCATACAGAATAGTATTAAGTAAGGCTCTAGGTAGCTAGCTGGCAAAATCTATGTTCCTAACCAAAAATTCTAAAACTGATGCGTTTAAGATCTGTACGTGGCTCAAGCTCGTTCCCAGCCCCTTTTACTGTGGCGTCATAAATTTCGCTAGAACTATCAGAAAGCGCAGCGCCGTTGAAAAGCAAATAGTCCTGGGGACGAGGTTGTACGTGGCTAGAAAACGTAACAACATATAAACCTTTCAGAAGATAAAAAGCCTGCAAACCTGACCACACATCACCACTTTCAAAATTAAAATGGCGTTCGTCCAGCCGCAAAAATCTTAGATTTTTTTTTAATTGAAAATCTTGGATTGTTTTAAAGAATAGAGCGTCGTGATTGGTATACTACATGCGAGCAGTCGAAACAAAGTCGGTTAATATATATCGCATTTGGTATTGGTGCACAATTGAGAAAATTTCGTGTTTCCGTAACGTGACGCAGCTTTCGCGGACACACAGACAGACAGACAATGGTTATTATTTAAAGAGATAATCTTTCAAGAAATTCAGGCCGGGAATGTTCTATGCTTTTAAGGAAATTTCAACCTTGACATTCTTACATAAACCTGGTTCCAATGAAGAAACGTGGAAATTTTTAACACCCCTTTCTTCGTTTTTTTTGCATTTTAAATTTCTTCCAAAAACAAATGTCATTTAACACACACACTGGAATTAACACCAAAGACAATAACACGATACATATATTAAGAGCAATGTCACCTACATTTGTTTCTGTCGATGTAAAATTTAGTGAAAAGTTATTTAAATTTTTAATTCTCTTTCTAGTACAATTCGATTGTATATAATAATACGGAGAGTGTGTCCGTTTTTCTGTGACAAGCAAAGTGGATTATATTTTTTGCAATTTCTTTTAAAAGCGTCTATAATACATTCCCTAGAAAAATATTGCGTATTTTATATACGCTGTTTCCGACGTTCTGCGGTAATTCGGAAACAAAGTTTCTTTTCATGTTTTCCACTACAATGTAACCCGACTTCGCAAGTTATACGCATGTGCGCCAGAATAGTATAAATGCCGTTGTGTTCACGATTTTAATTGGCTAGAGCAAATCATGCGATAAAATAAAATGATTTCATTAGTTGGTAAGTTTATTGCTTGCTAATTTAAGTTTACCGTGACGGTGCTTTGTTATAGATTATTGCACGGGTAAAGTCACAGGTAATGAACGTTGTTATTATTGTTGTCCATTTCGTTCGAAAGCTTTGTTTTTGTCTTTTAAATAAAATTGGCAACAAATCATTTTGTGATAAGAAAAACATACAATACATTTTAAAGGGTTTTGGAGTGGATTCCTCCATGGGATTTCATTCAAAACATTTTTTCAGCCTTCTTAAGGAAAGTATCAACAAACCTTTTTGTGAGAAGAAGCACGCTAATTTAAGTGGATTCTTCTACGGGTTTAAATTACTAGTTGGATAATAAAATACACAAGTGATCAATAAGTCAATCATATATACAGCTCTACATACTATATAAAAATAAATTAAAGATACTGAAGTTATCATAGAACAACATTTTTTCTTGACCAAAATTTTAACCCTATTTCTTTTTATAACACTTTTATCAACTTTTGATTTTTATGTTTATATTTCAGATTGAATATTTTAGTTTTGCAATTGTTATCTATGAAGAAGAAGAATATGATCACTTAGCTTTTAATAATTCTAACGTCCATTTGTGTGTTAACATAGTAAGGTAGAAGCTTTTTTCAATGATGTTCTTTGTCCTCACCTTGCCGACCTGAATAGGACCCCTTCGTTACAAACAGCTTTGAAGTATTCCAAGAAGGATTTGAAACACATGGTTTTGGTTCATACTGCCAAGTATGATCGAACAGTTGCCATCTGAATGGTCTTTGGATAGTCACAATATGAGAATTGTGTTTCAAGGTAGTATAAATACTCTGTTTGCCTCTGTTATTCCACAAAGTTTTCATTTCATTGGGATAAGCACCATGAACACCAATGAATCTATCGCAAACATTTTTACTATTCTTAATGTTTGGCAAATCACGCACCGGGGGATCATGATGTAATCTGGAATCATGCCTAAACAAATACGTCATGTTGATATAGTTTGACCATGCAGCTACCATCTGATCTGCCAATGGATGACATAACATTTTGTTAGGGTCTTGTGATAAAAATAATTCTATAACATCCCTTGAAAATAAAATCATGCTTTCTTCTGGACGTGTTATACCAGGAACATTATGTACCCACCCCCAGTGAAAATATTTTTCCATTGGGACTGGAATTTCGTGAAGAAACTTTTCCATGCAGAAAAAGTAATCGTCGTCCATTCTTAAAAAATAATCGAAATTATAATTCGTTACTGCGTACACCATATGATACAAAAACCTTTTACCAAACTCTACACCACCAGACAAGTTTTGAAAATGCATGTCATGGTATGTACGAGATTCGTTTTTGATAATATTATAGAATTCTTGATTTTCAGCAAGTTTATCTGTCATAAATATACATTCCGGTACCACCTAAAGGCAAGAAAACATACTTATACGTATACCGGAACCGTCCTTTACAATTTATTCGAAGCAAACGCAGCTGTTCAATTAACGTAACAATTAAATAATCAACTTTTTGAAATACTTTTATTACCGGAGATGGTATAATTATCGCGCGTTCAGCATGTAATCATAAGGTTTCATGTTCGAGTCTCCACTCCAGCGCACTTTAAATATAGTATTGTGAGTTCATTTGGTGCCATCTAATGACCTCTAACCGGTTTGTGTGGTAGAAATTTCTGCAGAGCCAACCCTGGCAGCACCTTTGGGTAAAAACATCCCCATTCCTCCCTACTTAAAGCGACTTAGCCTGCTAAAAGCCTGATACGAAAATGTGTTATCCTTACCTTTCCTGTAGGTTTGCATTGTTGCCACCATGTTTTACGTATAGTGGCTCTTCTGTCGTATCTTCTTGGTCCAGTTGATGCAATAACTAATAAAGTGACATTCTTCTTATTTCCATTCGGTTTGATATGAAAATTTGCTAAATAAGAATTATTTCTTATATAAGGGATTTCTATTAACTTTGGCGAAGAGTTTTGTTCCAGTTTCTCTCTGTAAATATCGTTCTGTACCACCTCGGTATAGTTGATAAAAAGCATCCAGTCGGAAAAATATCTCACGTAATAACATATCAGCACGAGTTGAATCGAAACAATAACAAGAGCAAATCGTTTACGCCCAAATGACTCCTTTAGATGTGGCGATTTGAAACAGTGACCCATATCAACGATCGTACAACCTAAAAAAACATTGAGATACAATGAAATCATATTTCTATATTCCAGTAACTCGAACAATTACTCGTTAGAATTACTCGATAAGTCAAACCTGAAATGTAAATAGAAAGTGTAGGCGAAACCTGAAATTTTTCTTGCTGCGCCAGTGCTTTGAGAAAATGGCCAGAGAACCGATGTAATATCGTCTCAACTAATAAGTAACTAAAAATGATTTCGATGCTTGTCTTGACATTCACTGGATATATTAATATAAATCCAACCTTTCACCACTAAAACGTATCAAACGTAACTACACTACCAAACGTTTAAAAAAATGAAACAAAGTTGTCATAAAGTTCAAGGATATGAAGGCATTTTTCTTCATGAGACAGCCATTGTTCTACCTGCCACCATTTAACGACAAGACGATCACAAATATTTCCTCAAAGCTTCACTGTTGAAAGAAAGCAGATACTAAACTAACCGGTTTTCATGTTGTATTGTGAATTACTTTTCTGATACAGCTCAAATATTTAGTTTAAACGATAGCTCATTAATCATTCTGTTAATTTCAATAGAAAAAACTTAGCAAAAGTTGAACATGTCCAACTTTTAAAAAACTTATAAAATTGAAAGACAGTTGTATATCTTTCCTGTTTACACGGTAAGTTTTTTTATGTAACATTTTCATGTTACAATGTCTTTAAACTATAGCGGTACTTTTAAACTTACCATGTTTTTTAGCCTTTTTTCTTAAGAGAATACCCCCTACGTTTTGCACCTCTTCTATAAAGTTTTTAAGCTAATTCTAAGCTTTAAGCTTCCTAAAGCTAAACCATATATAAACCTCCATTGTTTACGTAATTTATATTTCGTATTTAAAACGTATTGTAACATTGTATGGGCAAGTACCAATAGCAGTAAATTGCAAAAATTATACAGTCAACAAAAACATGGATGTAGAATAATTTTTGGTGTACACAGATATACCTCTGGTGAAACACTGCTTGGCAAGATTGATGTTCTGAATATACTTGAATTAAACATTCAAACATTTCTTTATCTTTTAAACGTAGCTAGATATAATACCAGGTATGCCAGAAGTAACTTTACTGTTACAAAAACTATTTTAAAGTCTGGTTCTTTTTAAATTCGACATAGAGGACTCCAGCTGTGGAATTCATTTTTGATTGAGGATATTGAAATATATATAATACGCTTTAACATGTGTCTAAGTTAGCAATTCGTACCTGTAATATTAATGTAAGCAAATATTTTTAGTACAAAAACAAAAAATGGTGTTTGTAATGTGTGAGGGTGTGTAGGAAATACTAATAACTAAGGACGACTCATTTATATAAATATATATTTTATGCTTGAGATTGTAAATAGTATTATGAATGTACCGTAGCATTTATTAGCATGTAATACTCAACAACTAGGGGCTTAGTAATAAGGCTCACTGCTTTCTACTTGCTTCTGCCATCTTATTGTGAACAATTAGCGCTGGTGCAACTTTTTATTATAGGCGAAATATATATCTGTCTATCTATCTATCAATCTATAGGTTAAAAATTGTAGGGAAAAATATAATAGCTAGTAAAAATATCTCTAAAAGAGAACAATATTAAAAAAATATTTTAAAATCGTTTTTAGATTATTGTTTTGTGATCTCAAAAAACAGCAAACATGAGAACCTAGTAGTTTTGTAGATGGGACCTCATTTGTAACAGAGGGGTTCGTTTTTTATCCGTCTCTTATAAACCGTTCTTGCTCAAAATAGCGTTGAGTAAATTTATTTGAGTAAGCAAACTCTATACTTTAAAAGATTTGGACTTGAACATGTAATACGTTTAACTCGGTGATTTCATTTTTAGCCGAAAGACACAAACGCAAAAGACAAATTATTTTGAAGATGTTGATTGCTGATTCAAATAAAAGAAAAAATAAAGAAGAAAAAAAAACGAAAACTTCCAAGATACTTGGTAGTATTAGCATTTAAAACTTTTTAAACCTTATTTGTTCTTGATAAATTCTATACCATTATATAGGAAACTAGTCGATAAGTGAAAAAATCCACTGATGCAGGATAAAAATTTTGATGACGTCAGCAACCTATCCATTAAAAATTTAGAATTTTTTTTTCAAGAGATATAAGGACGGGTTTTTGTTTAAATGTGTATACCTGTTGCTTTCATCGTATAGATCTTAAAACGCTGACGAAGAAAATGTATAGGATTATGTACTTTTGTCAAACGGTTGCCAGAGATATCAAGGTTTAAAGGTTTTTTGATGACGTCATCAATCCGTCCATTCCGAAACGGATTCGGGGACCCAGGTTTGGGAAACTTACCCAAATTAGTCCCAGGTAGTTCCTAGTTACCCACGCAGGAGATGACGTCAGTTATTTCCACCCGTTTCCAAGTTATTTAGCTTTAAATTTAAAAGTGCAATGCAATGGCTTCACTAATCTTAATATACTTCCCTTTGACGTCAATATTGCTCTAACGTCAAAGATTGCTAATTTACGGAACATATTGATAAGCGATATTTTATAGACTTTATCAAAGAAATTTTATCCACTTTGTAAAAGTCACAGACAGACAGAACT
Source organism: Hydractinia symbiolongicarpus (assembly GCF_029227915.1). NCBI lineage: Eukaryota > Metazoa > Cnidaria > Hydrozoa > Anthoathecata > Hydractiniidae > Hydractinia > Hydractinia symbiolongicarpus. The sequence goes on along the minus strand of NC_079875.1, from coordinate 17,120,976 downwards.
GGCGTATTATTATATAGACTAGTCGATAAAGCCCGTGGAAAAATCCACTGAAGGCAGAATAAAAATTCTGATGACGTCAGCAACCCATCGACAAAAAAAAATAATCAGGACCTTGTTTTCACGTTGCCTCCATTGTGTAGAGCTTAAAGCGCTGATCAAATAAATGTATATGATTATGTGCTTTTGATAAACGGTTAATGAGATATAGGGGTTTAAAAATTTTGATGATGTCAGCAGAGACCTGTCAAAACACAAAATATTTTTTTAAGAAATTTGTATACCCGCTGCCTTAATCGTATAGATCTTGAAACGCTGATTAAGAAAATGTATAGGATCAGGTACTGTGGATAAACGGTTGCAGAGATATTGGGGTTTGAAGGTTTTTTTGATGACGTCATCAACCCGTCCATTCCGAAACGGATTCGGGGACCCAGGTAGGTGCTCCCTAGTTACCTACGCGGTGAAAAATCATTGACGTCACCATCTCGTTTCCAAGTTATTTGGCCTCAAAGTTTTAAGTGCACTGTAATGGCTTCACTAATCTTAATTAACTTTCCTTTGACGTCAATACTATTTTAACGTTAAAGTTTGGTAAATTACAGAACAATTCTATAGGCGATGTTTTATAGAATTTGGTAAAGAAAATTGTAAAGAACTTAATCCCTTTGCAAAAGTGACAGACAGACACACGGAACTGGCGTATTATTATATAGACTAGTCGATAAATCCCGTGGAGTAATCCACTTAGACAGAAGGACAATGGCAAAATAGGTTGTTTTAGTTTTTTTGCTGACGTCAGCAGTGCAAATACAAAATAAATATATTTTTTTAGAAATTTGTATACCTGTTGCCTTCATCGTATAGATCTTGAAATGCTGATCAAGAAAATGTATATGATCATGTATCTTTGACAAACGGTTGCAGAGATATCAAGGTTTAAAGGTTTTTTGATGACGTCATCAAACCGTCCATTCCGAAACGGATGCGGGGACCCAGGTTTGGAAAACTTACCCAAATTGGTCCCAGGTTGTCCCTAGTTACCCACGCGGTGAAAAAACATTGACGTCACCACCTCGTTTCCAAGTTATTTGGCCTCAAAGTTTTAATAACAATAATGGCTTCACTAATCTTAATTAACTTTCCTTTGACGTCAATACTATTTTATCGGTAAAGTTTGGTAAATTACAGAACAATTTTATAGGTGATGTTTTATAGAATTTGTTAAAGAAAATTTTGAAGAATGTAATCCACTTTGCAAAAGTGACAGACAGACACACGGAACTGGCGTATTATTATAAGATATCATATGAGGTTTTTAAAAATATATACATTAATGTATCAAAATAAAGTTTTAGTGAATTAATATCATTTTAAAATATGACATATTTTTTGTATACTCACGCCTTAAAATACTGCTACTTTACAGTTTAAATCCAAACACTTTCTAAGAATCCATATGCACGATTTTGTTGTATTGTTTTTTCGTTTCAACTTTTTTAAACCAACATGATATATCCTTAGCATATTTTTACTACCACAGTTAAATGTACTTACTTTTCCTTCAAATATTTTCACTTCAGGTTTTAATTTTATAATAATTTCTGGAACAAACACTATAACTAACCCGTTGAGTATTCTACTTTTAGTAAGCATGATTTATATTTTATGGAACAGGTTATCGTCTAAAAGGACTCCAAATTAGCAATTTGTAGCTATAGAATTATATCATGATGTAAAATTTCACTTTTAAATAGAATGATTGAGAATGAATGAATAACGCTTTGACGTAACAAACTCAATAGATGAGAAATAATTCATTGAACAACTTATAGTGTATTTAAACTTAAATAAAATTAATACCATATATTTCTGTTACGATATTTAGTAACTTTACGCGAATAATTTATCGTCTAAAAGGGCTTAATAAATCATCATGATATATCCTTAGCATATTCTTAGCACAGTTTAGTATACATACTTACCCTTTCTTCAAAAGAACGTTGAATCGCTCCTTGTTTATTATCTTTCCTAAATGCGCAGTTTTACTTCAAAAGTGAAAATAGACAGCATGATAATTTTATTCAAGTTGTCAAATTTGGAGCCAGATGTACTATCGGATGACGGTATTCTTTGATCTTCGCTAAACTATCGCTGAAAAAAATCAAAACGTTTTGATTTTATTCGTAGCTAAACTAAACTATTCTTATATTCTGGTAATAATTTTTCAATAATTTTCGGTACAATACACTTAATTATTCTTTTAAGTATTTTTTATTTAGTAAGCTTAATGTATGATTTATCGAATAGTTCGCCGTCTAAAAGGGCCTTAAGATTAAAAAATCTGAGTATCCGAACTGCTGTAAAAATCAACTTTAAGGTGCGTTGTTTAATTCAACTAACAGACAAAACACTGGATTTTGTGGGGGAGATATAGCAAATGGAACCTAAAAAGACATTTTACATCCAAAAATAGGGTGCAATACAGTGAGTGCTGTTGTTTTCCTTGTATGTTATATAGGATGCGGGTAAAATTTCAAGATGAGCACATTAAAATATCCTTAGGACAACTAAAAAAGCGATATAACAAAATAACGCTATAAACAGAGTCTCTCCAGAAAATGTATAAATCTGAATATGCTTTTCGGTGGCCCGTAGAGAAATCCGCGGGTTTGCCTCTCTTTCATTTACAGCATTTCGTGTGTCTCGTTACTGCAGTTACCATTTTGCATGACAGACAGACAGACAGACGTATATGGGTAATATAACAGACTATTCGTTAGACAGTGAAAAAATCCATGGGTTCGCCCGTCCTTTAAATTTACCTGTCGCAACAAAGTGGATAAAAATGTATCGCATTTGAGATTCGTGTTTCTGTAGCGTGTCCTTCAACTCAGCCGGGGAGCCGCACAGAGACAGACGGAATACGGCTATTATTAAAGAAATAGTCGTTAACTCGTGGAAAAATCAACGAGGTCGCCTGTTACTTATATATCGCATTTCGTGTTTCCGTAACAGGACAGACAGACAACGGCTATTATTAAAGAAATTTCGCGACATTGCTTTACGTAAATAAAGTCGTGGCACCTGTACTTTTCCCAGTCTATTGTGATAATTTGTGTTCATAGCAGCACCAATGTTTGACCTTACATTGTCATAATTTGGTGGGTTTTTTATTCCCGCGTAATATTAGCACACACATACCAAAGAGATATAAACATACGGCACTGTTACAGTATAAAAAATAATTTTAGATCTCGCACAACACGTAGTAATAAACAGTTTCATGCACAGTCAAGCGTCACGTCAAAAAAATAATTTTATTCCCACTATATTTATTACTAACAAAAATATCTTTCACGTTTTGGATAAAAAAACTGCCTTGTGAAATTGAATGATTCCTTTCGATAACAGTAAAAAAACGAATGCTTTGTCCAGAGAAAGCAGCTTAACACAACGACATTTACTTCAAACATTATGTAGTATATTAATTAAAATAAATCACCTTTATTTTTATCTTTTATATTCAACGTTGGTTAACTTGTTATTTTTCTACTACGGACTCACAACACATAACTTTTGGCTTACTTTAAAATGAAATTAAAATAAACCATTCGTAAAGAACCTCCTTGAGACGTAACTACTAATTACAATCATTTTTGGAAAACAAAAGTTTTAACAAAAGTACAAATTGATTCGAGACAGCCTTTATGAACGGATTGCATGACCTGTTGTGTTGATCGAAATTATATATTGGATTCAATATATTAACACAATACACTGAAACAATAGGTGCTCTCATGAAGGTATAAAAGAAAAGTAAATACAACTTAAAATCGTCCATTTTAATTTTATATAAATTTCTATTGAAAGCGGTATCCTTTCAAATTATGCCAGATGCGAAGTTCATTGGATACACAGATTTGGGCATACTTGCGTTTGTTTACGTTCTTGAATTTTAATACATTTAAATACATATTCCCTGAAGGCGGGGGTCTAGGTGGCTTCTGAATTTTATTAGCCAATCATCTTTAGAAGATATGTACACATTAGAAGCACGAAGAAACTTTAGTATTCTTGAGGGAAGTGGAAAAACATTAAGTATATGTGTTGCAAAAAACTGAATTAAAACATAAGATATACATGCGCCGTTGTAACGCCGTTATAACCATGGCTCAATTAATGTTTAAGAAAAGGTCTCTGAAAATTTCAAGTCGATCCATTGATGTTGCACAGTTTATAGGCTTTTATTTCTGACATACTTATAAGTAAAATTTCTGTAAAAAACGCGGGCAAGAGCCATTATGAATGTTTTGATTTGCTGAATGATTCTTTTGTTTTATTTCTGCGCACAAATTTTTGTTTATTTAAGATCTCGTATCGAAAGAAAAAAAAGCATGATTTTTCAGAAAGAGTTTGGTAAATATTCTAGTCGTGTAAGTTGGTGAGTTGGCGAGGCGTGAGTCAGTGAGCTGATGAGTTGCAGAATCTTCCGAATGCCGACATCTGGAAAAATATGCATACGCTCTCCTTGTCGCTCTCCACCGTAGAGTTTATATTTTAGGAAGTAATAATATCATCATCACATTATATTTTTAGACGTGATCCACGAAAGGCGTTCAGTCACAATTATGTCAAAGCGACGAGTTCGAAAAAGTGGTAAAAAGTCGCGAACAGTTGTAAAAATATAACAAAGAATATAAAAATTATAATGTTTTTTCCTCTCATTAAAAATTAATGCTGTGTTTCCTTTAATCGAAAATACTGCATTCTTTTATCCCTTCCCTTCATAGTTTCGAATAGCAAGAAACGTATCTGTGATCACCTTTTACCACCTTGTATTTAAACATAGAAGATTTTCTTCAATATGGCCAATATTCCGGGGGCGATTAACAGATACTTCTATTAGGAGAAGACTGATCGAATTTTTTAGCTGTTTTTTTGACAATGTATATTTTATTTTTGTATATGGTGGGATGGAATTTGGATAACAGAATGTAGTATTTAAAGGGGTATAAAAGTGCCACAGGTGGCTTGCGATAACAGTGACAGGGGGTGGACAGTAATTTAAAAATAACGAGTTACAAAAACACTTACAACGCTTCAACACGTGTCACCTTTTTTTTCAAATAAAAAACATCTTGCAGGTGCATCAAATCTGTTCACCGCAGATAAAATAATGTTATCCTTTTGCGCAAAACGTTTTATGAGCTAATATCCCATCAGACAACAGTTTATGTCTATTTCGGACTATTCCAGCGAAAAAACGGGTTAACGTGCTAATAACAATAATAAAATGTCCGGAAAAATAACCACATGACAAACGGCAGCCGTATATTTTTTGAACTCACCAACTCGCAACTCGCGACTGGCATACTCATTAACTCACCGACTCGAAGATTATCTATACTCTTTTAGAAAGCATTTGAAATTAACGTTAATTTAAGATGCTTTCTTAAAAATCATGCTTTTTTCTTTCGCTTTTTGTCTTAGCCTAGAAGTGATGTGGCCATAGAGTGAAGAGAGAAATTTTTTTATAGAATGATGTACTCAATATCCTGAGGAAGATTTTGTTAACATTTTAAGACCGTGTAAATAAATATCTAACAGACAAACTTTATTTTTATTTATTACGTTATCTCTTAAGGACTGTGATGGTAGTTTTTGTTAGCTAATGCTACTACACTTGGCGACTTTTTGCATGAATTAATTTGATTGACAGTTGGTCCTAATTGGTCAATCACAATTCCTTTCTAAACAATTGAACTAACTCCCCGCGGGAAAATTTAAAGATGAGTTCGTTCACTTTGAATGCGGTACCTGTTTTTGCATCACGCATGATATTAATAGTTCTAAAGAAGATGTATGTCCTATTCTTTTTTACCTCCATGGTATAATCTTTGAAGAGTTTGAAAAGAAGGCCGAGTTCTTTACTTTTAGTGAAATTTCAGCCTTGACATCTTTTTAATAATAGCCGCATTCCGTCTGTCTATTTGTGCGCGAGAAAAATGTTGGGCTACGGAATCACGAAATATGCGATATATAAAGGACGTGCGACCCCGTGGATTTTTCCACGGGTTAACGACTAGTCTATACTATAATACCAGTATACGTCTGTCCGTCTCTCACGCAAAATGATACCGAAGGTAGCGAGACGCACGCTATGCTGTTTAAAAAGGACGGGAAAACCTGGTTCATAAAAAAGTGAAATGTTTTGACACCACTTTCTTCGTTGTTTTTTTTTATTAACACTGAAGAAAATAACAAGATACATATATTAAGAGCAATGTTACCTAAAGTGGATTCCGTCAATGTAAATTCTAGTGAAAAATCATTTAAATTTTTAATACTCTGTCCGGTACAATTTCATTCTGTATAATAATCCGAAAAGTGCATCCCTCTGTCTGTGGCAGGCAAAGTGAATGAATTTTTTACAATTTTTTTCAAATACGTCTATAATATATCCCCTATAAAAATGCTCTGTATTTTATAAGCGCTGTTTCTGCGATAATTCGGAAACGAAGTTTCTTTTCGGATTTTGCACTACAACATAACCCGACTTTTCAAGTTAAATGCATGCGCGTCAGAATAGTGTAAATGCACGTGTCGTTTTTACGGGCAAGCCTCGGTCTTTGGTCTCATGGATAGCATCGCAAAATTTAACACTGTCATTAATATCTAATTAATTAATTAATATAATTAATATCTAATTATTTTAATTTCCGTTTTACGTACGTAACGGCGCGAATAAACAACAAAAAGTTAGTGTGGAGAAGAACAGACGGACATTCACAACTGTAAGTGACCAGCTTCACGGTTTTCTTTCTTGGAAAACACGCACAAAAGATACTGAGAAAGTTTTTAATCCAGTTGCTGGTCACAAGTCGGCAGATGTCAAGTACAAAGATTTGCGATAAATATGAAATATGTTTTATAAAATATGTCATGTGATGTACCACATTACTCCAATACTGTTGTTGTCTGTTCTAATTTATTGTTGGAAAGACGTAAAAAGAACCGTTTTGTTCACGATCTTAATTGGCTAAAGCAAATCATGTGATAAAATAAAGTGATTTCAATAGTAAGGAATTTCATTGCTTGTTAATTTAAATTTACCGTGACGTGTGCTTTGTTATAAATTATTGCACAGGTAAAGTCACAGGTAATTACCGTTGTTATTATTGTTGTCCATTTCGTTCGAAAGCTTTGTTTGTGTCTTTTAAATGAAATTGACAACAAATCATTTTGTGATAAGAAAAGCATAAAATACATTTTAAAAGGTTTTGGAGTGGATTCCTCCATGGGATTTCATTCAAAACAATTTATTCAAAACAAATTATCAACAAACCTTTTTGTGAGAAGAACGACACTAATTTAAGGGGATTCTTCTACGGGTTTAAATTACTAGTTGGATAATAAAATACACAAGTGATCAATAAGTCAATCATATATACAGCTCTACATACTATATAAAAATACATTAGCCATACTCCTTTTAAAACTGGCCCTTTCCGTAAATTAAAAAACATTATATTGAAATTATCAAAGAACAACATTTTCTCTTGACCAAAATTTTAACCGCATTTTTTTTATAACACTTTTAACTTTTGCTTTTTATGTTTATATTTCAGATTGAATATTTTACTTTTGCAGTTGTTATCTATGAAGAAGAAGAATATGATCACTTAGCTTTTAATAATTCTAGCGTCCATTTGTGTGTAACATTTTTCAATGATGTTCTTTGCTCTCACTTTGCCTACCTGAATAGAAGCCTTTCGTTACAAACAGCTTTGAAGTATTCCAAGAAGGGTTTGAAACACATGGTTTTGGTTCATACTGCCAAGTATGATCGAACAGTTGCCATCTGAATGGTCTTTGGATAGTCACAATATGAGAATTGTATTTCAAGGTCGTATAAATACTCTGTTTGCCTCTGTTATGCCACAAAGTTTTCATTTCATTGGGATAAGCACCATGAACACCAATGAATCTACCGCAAATATTCCTACTATTCTTAATATGTGGTAAATCACGTACCGGGGGATGATGATGTAATCTGGAATCATGCCTAAATAAATACGTCATGCTTAAATGGTTCGACCATGCAGCTACCATCTGATCTGCCAATGGATGACATAACATTTTGTTAGGGTCTTGTGATAAAAATAATTCTATAACATCCCTTGAAAATAAAATCATGCTTTCTTCTGGACGTGTTATATTAGGAACATTATGTACCCACCCCCAGTGAAAATATTTTTCCATTGGGACTGGAATTTCGTGAAGAAACTTTTCCATGCAGAAAAAGTAATCGTCGTCCATTCTTAAAAAATAATCGAAATGATAATTCGTTACTGCGTACACCATATGATATAAAAATCTTTTACCAAACTCTACACCACCAGACAAGTTTTGAAAATGCATATCATGGTATGTACGAGATTCGTTTTTGATAATATTATAGAATTCTTGATTTTCAGCAAGTTTATCTGTCATAAATATACATTCCGGTACCACCTAAAGGCAAGAAAACATACTTATACGTATACCGGAACCGTCCTTTACAATTTATTCGAAGCAAACGCAGCTGTTCAATTAACGTAACAATTAAATAATCAACTTTTTGAAATGCTTTCATTACCGTAGATGGTATAATTATCGCGCGTTCAGCATGCAATCATAAGTTTTCATGTTCGAGTCTCCACTCCAGTGCACTTTAAATATAGTATTGTGAGTTCATTTGGTGCCATCTAAAGACCTCTAACTGGTTTGTGTGGCAGACAAGCAAGTTAGAACAATGCTATATTTATGTTGTACGGTAATGTAACATAGTTGCAGTCGGAGGGGAGAAGAAGCCAATCATTAGGATGGAATCCCCAAGAACATTAAAAAACTACCCGTTATTCCTTCCTTATTTACTTACTATTTATTGATGTAGAGTAGTTATCCCAATCGGAGGGTGGGTGATGCGATTAAGTGGGCAATTTCCCTTCCCGGTAATTTTACAAAATTGCGTCGTTTACAGATGATCTAAACAGTACGTTTTGTAGAATTAGTAATTCTGCGGAACAAACCTTTGTAGCACCTTCGGGTAAAGACATCCCCATTCCTCCCTACTTAAAGCGACTTTGCCTGCTAAAGGCATAATATGAAAATGTGTTATCCTTACCTTTCCTGTAGATTTGCATTGCTGCCACCATGTTTTACGTATTGTGGCTCTTCTATCGTATCTTCTTGGTCCAGTTGATACAATAAGTAATACATTCACGTTCTTTTTATTTCCTTTTGGTTTGATTTGGAAATTTGCTAAATAAGAATTGTTTCTTATATAAGGAATTTCTGTCAAACTTGTCGAAGAGTTCTGTTTCAGTATCACCTCTTTATAGTTGATAAAAAACATTAAGGGCGTTCTTAATGACGTCATATGCTGCCTCCCGTCGGAAAAATATCTTACGTAACAACATATCAACACGAGTTGAATCGAAGCGATAACAAAGGCACAGCCTTTATACCCAAATAACTCCTTTGGATGTGGCAATTTGAAAGAGTGACTCATATTTTCTTTGCCAAACAACGATCGTACAACCTAAATATACATTTGAAGTACAGTAAAATCATGATATCTTAAAATTCCAGTAACTGGAACAGCTAGTTACTCGTTAGAATTACTCGATAAGTCAAGCCTAAAATGTATAGGGAAATGTGGTCAAAACCTGGGTTTTTTTATTAAATACTCTTGCTGCGCCAGTGCTTTGAGCGAAAGACCGAAATCTATGCAAGGATTGTGATACTGTTTATGTCGGTGAAACGAAAGGTTGTACAATCAACTTGTACACCAGCACAAAAGAGCCGTCTACAACGCTGATACAGACATAAATAAGATTGCGGACCATAGCTGGTAGAATAATCGTATTATTGACTGGGACAATAAAGAGGCCATAGTCCGAAAATCCGGTCGTACAGCAAGAAATGCGAAAGAAAGAAGCCGGAAATAGACAGAAATACTCGTATCAATAAGATTTCCTATTAACTTCCAGAAATATGGTTCGCACTTTAGAAAGCGGATATTTAGAAATAGTACAATAGTTCGAGACAAACGCCACAGAAAGCGAAATTTTAGAAAAAGAAAAGATTATCAATCCATAAAAAATCTACAATGGACTCTCTCTGACTCGACTATCTCCTGGACTTTAGCGACTTTTTCTTTTTCTTTCTCAAACATTTTGTGTCTCAGGTTTTATCTACACAGTAAATAGCACTAAAAAAATAGGGAATTAAAAATGATAGCTTAAATGCACCCAAATCATTTGAAATTTAAAATATGGATACCAACAAGGAAACAGTAGGCCTTGTCTTGTACGATTGTCAAGATGACTGCTAAATTGCGCTAATCGATGGCAAATTTAATCAACTTTTAAATTTGGTTTTTACCACCACTGCAACGTCAATACTCCAGCAAAAGAACCAACGTGTCACAGGCAGCCTTAGAGAGAAAAAGAGCTTTGTCCAAAGATTTCAAATTAAAAAGCCATGAAGATACTGATTAATTCTTGGCAAGTCGTAGCCAAAAAAATTCATAACCATCGCTAACTGTTTTATAAAGGTCGAAATAACTCTTGTTCTAACCAAGCTGCTATCGCTAATTCATATAAACTATTTAAAAATCCCTTGGATCAATGCTGATTCTTCAATGGTACCAGATGATGTCAACACTACATAAGTGAGTCTAGACGATGACGTTATTGTAACTGCACCCGAGATTTTGAAGCTGATATTGATGAAGAGTTCAGGAATACGCAGGAAAATGATAGAATAGGAAGTGAGCGATTACGAGGTTTTAAATGCAAGAAACTTCTGATCCTGTTGTGGAAAAGCCTTTAAAATCAGAAATTGAATCGGCTGTAGATGTTTTGAAATGTACTACCATATTTAGCGCCTAAAGCGGGCAGATGAAAAGATTTATTTTTACCTTGAAACGGCTATGTTAAAACGAGGAAATAAAATCTATCAATCAAAGAGATAAATACAATTTTTTACTTTATCTAATTATAATATTTCTTTTGAGCAATTGAGCATGAAGTCTAAAAAATTTCAATTTCATGAGAATTTTCTCCACCTCGGACAAATCTTTTCGTCCCTTGCGAGTACAAGAAAGAACTTTTACCCAATGTAATTACTTAAATTGTTGTCATCTGATTGGTTGATTCTGATACTCTAATTCAATTCAAATAAATAGCAAAAAATGATTTTGATTATTGCTCATCGATGACAGCTGTGGCATAGACCAAAATGCAGCATCTTTCACTGAATCTCCCGTTTGCGTGTCTTCACATTCACTGGATATATCACAGCTTCATAAACCGAACTTTTCACCACTAACGCATAACAAAACAACACAACCTAAGGTTTGAGAAAGCGAAACTGAGTTGTCACAAATCTCCAGGATATGAAGTCATTGTTTTTCACGAGATAGGCATTGTTCTAATTGTCACCATCAACGACAAAACGATTACAAATATTTCCTTTATAATTTTTACTAAACTAACCGGTTGTCATGTTGTACTGTGAATTACTTGTCTAATACAAAAAAACTGGTTAGTGCGAAATAATCCGATGATTTGATTGGTTTACAAATCATCAAAACAGGGCTTAGTATTTATACAATAATAACGAAATAATCCAGGCTATACTGAAGACATCGTCCTGGGTCATTGCACCATTTTTGGGCAAGCAAAGCCACGTGCGTAGTGACGTCAAATATTCCAGCTTTCAGACGCATGAAAGGTAAATAATCGGGTAAAGACATCAGAAAATGTACTCACTCTGTTCCCAAAAGATCCAATCTTTTTGCATGTTAATTAGAAACTTTAATTCCCTCAATCTTCCATTTATTCAGCCTAAATGCATTACGTTACTCTTCAAGTAGATACTTTTCAAGTAAGTATTAAGAGAGATGTTGTCGAAAGTAGAATAAACTAAATGGCTTACACAAGCCTCAAGGTAGTTAATACAGTCAAAAGTTGCACAGTTAGTTATAGCTAGCAAAGTCTCTTATATTAATTCAAAAAATTTGTCTGTGATTGAAAATACTGAACAAGGCCAACACTTGTTTTTTTTTTCCTCCTAAAGAATGTAAAAAATAGCATGATCTTCAAATACTATATTTTTATTGCTAGCTTTTGGGAAATTTTCCAAAATTTTTTACTATTTGTTACTTCCTATTGTTTACTTTTGCCGCTTATTTTAAGTCTTCCAACCTATAATCTCCACAATATTGTACTGTATAATCTCCACAATACTGTACTTCAAAAGTGAAACTAGACAGCGGGGTAATTCTGTACAAGTTGCTAAATTTCGAGCCGGATGACTATCGGATGTCGGTATTCTTTGATCTTCGCTAAGGCTGCAAATTTAGCAACTTGTACAGAATTATCACGCTGCAAATTGAGTAAGAATGAACGATGCTTCGACACGTCACAAACCCAACGGATTAGGAATAATTTATCGAATGATTCATAGTGTATTTAAATGTAAATTAAATTATTACATTAGTTTTCTGTTGCCATATTTAGTAACTTTACGCGAACTATTTAATTCTAAAAGGGTCTTGGACACAAAAAAACTAATGGAGTGATAAATTAAAAAAAGGGTCTTGGACCTATATTGATATAGTTTGTGTTTTACTCCCGCGAAAATGTCAGCACGCCGGGGAACGTGGGGGGGCAGAGGGCACAGTCGACCCCCCCCCCCCCCCCCCCCCCCAAATAATTTTCCTGATAAAAAAAAAAGAAAAACAGAGAGAGAGAGAGAGAAAGAGAGAAAGAGAGAAAGAGAGACAGATTTAGTGTCATTTCTCCAAAAGTTAGATAACCCAAGAAAACTACTTTTGTTTTAGTTATAAAAGTGGGAAAACTGATGTTAGTTATGCCTGTTACAAATGCTGTTAGCGAACAATGTTTTTTAGCTTTGAACCGCATTAAAACTTACCGTCGAGCTACCATAACTGATACACAGATGACTAATCTAATGGTGTTACATACTCGCAAATCATACACTGATAATATGAAGTAGTAAACAAAATTATTAAAAAGAGAGAAAATTGTTCAGGAATATTCGGATCCTTACCATAGATTATTATTATAAAAATCACTGAATGTGTTTTGAGGGGGCACACAGCACATCACATTTGGAATTTTTAAAATAAAAAGTCCAAATGCGATGTAAATATTCTAAAGTCAGCAGCACCCCAAAAATTTCTAGTGTTCTTATCATTTTTTATATTATTGTAGTCGTGTATATAAATCTCTTTCTACCTTTTGGTTTCTGATGGAAATTTTTATCTATATTTTGATGCCAATTAAACAATGCAGCTTTTTCAAATTACTACAATATCGAAACATCCATCGTGATTTTAACATTTAACCATGAGATCGTTGACATCTGAAAGGGCATTTTCCGCCAATCTAGAGATGTAAAACTTGAAAATTTCCCACTCGGCGGCCACCATTGGGGCCGGCTCAGGTAGCCACTATATAAAGCAAAATTCATATTTGCAAGTTGTGGTTACGGCACTATTAGAGATAATCTATGAAACATACGGTATGCACTGTTACAAAATAAAGAATAATTTTAAATCTCGCACAACGTAATCAAGCGTCACGTCAAGAAGAAATATTCATTTGTCGATAACTGTTAAAGAAACGATTTCCCTGTCCTCAATACAATTCTAACAGTTTACTAAAAATCTTATATAATATAAAATTAAAAAAATCACCTCTATTTTTATTATATCTTTTCCATTCAACGTTCGTTAACTTGTTATTTTTTTCACTACGGACTCACAACACATCAATTTGGCTCGTCATATTACTTTAAAATGAAATTAAAATAAACCAATCATTACACATCAAGTAGCTACCTTGATACGTTGCTACTAATTTTAATCGAAAGATTTAACAAAAGTGCAGATTGCCTTTATGAACGCATTACATGACCTGTTGTGTTGATCGAAATTATTTATTGGATTCAATATGATAACACAATGCACTGAAACAATAGGTCCTTCCAATGAAACCGTAACTACAGAAGTGCAATAAACAAGACTCTTATTTTAAGCTTGGTTTCTATTAAGGGGCTACAAAAGGAGGTTTTGATTTTTGACATGCACGGAAGCCGAGCTAATGGCGATGAACAAGGAGTACTTAAGACAAAAACAACTTCTAGAATGATCTTAAAAATTACTTTGGTCATCCAATTATAACTGAAAATGACGAAAACGTTCCTAGATGTATTGGCTATCCATAACTTATTCGATATAAACACTCACCTTGCTATCAAATCAAGGTTTCTGATAAAATAAACTGGAAATTGTTATGCACTAGATAGCTATCTATATTCTCCTTAATTTTGCATAGACACATACAAGAAAAAAAAGCCAGTTTAAGACGATGACTTCTTTGAGGTCTTAATTACCTTTTTAAAGTTAGCAACATAGGAATTTTTACCAAATATAGTTTCTCGTGTTGTCCCTTGTTTCTGGCCGAAATCGAAATAGCTTATTTGCTTACTTACATAAAGACAATTAATTCTGATATATATGACAACCAAATCTAATCAAATCTATATTGTGTTCATTTAATAAATATGACGCAAAAATAAAAATAAAAATAAAACGGAAGGGAGTTTCGGACAAAGATGTGGATTTATGGCTACTTGGAAAAAAAAATATAATTCATAATTATATTATCCTATAGACAATTTAATTTGCTTTTATACTTAATAAATAATTCTAAAGAAAAAAACAAAATTTTTGAGAAATAACAAGAAGTCCATGGGGCTTGAAGATTTCCGCAATTAGCCTAAAAGATTTTAAAATTTAAAGTTGATCTTAAAAACTGAGAATTATGGGGTAAACAAATCATTGAGTATTCTTTACGATGGCCCCTATGGCTCACTTCTCTTCCAAATCAAGATCACTTCTCTTCTATATAACGAAACACTTCTCTTCTGTATTTTGACACTTCTCTTCAGTATTTTGACACTTCTCTTCTGCACTTAACACTTCTCTGCATGTGGCTCTTTACAACTTGAATTCTAAAATCTGGTCCGCAATTTTACATCATTGGTCCGTAGTTTTAACCTTTTGTGAGGTTTATTACACGGGACCAGTCCCCTCGCCATGTGACATATTTTTCAACAAGAAGAAGGTCTGATGATGGTACTGAAAACTGTATTTTGGAAGCTGTTGAGATTGCATTAAGATCTCAGCATAAGACGAATTTGCTGGCACTGGCAGTTTTATTGTTGGTACATCAACAGCTAATCAAAGAATCGAATCTTTTTGGTCACAACTTTCAAAAGACAGACCAAGTTGGTGGAGGTTATTTTTTAGAGAACTTGCAGACTTAGGATTTTTAGATGCTGGTGATGCACTCATTGCTGAATGTGTACGCTACTGCTTTATGGATTTGATCAGAAAGAACCTTAATGAATTTGTGATTCGTTGGAATCAACATCTGTTAGCACCAAGCAAAGGTGCTACTGCTCCCCGTGGAAGGCCTGATACATTGTACTTTGTTCCAGAATTATATGGTTGCGAGTCTTTTAAAAAAACTTTAGATCTTAATGAGCTAGAAGAGTTTAGCGAACTATATGTACCAGATCACGATAATGAGCCTGAATTTATTGAATTTGCGGAAACAGTTCTTCTAGTGGAGGGTTTCTCCAAACTTCAGCCATATACAGCTCATGAAGCTATTGATTATTATATCGCCTTGATTTGTGCAGTCAAAAGATATATATAATACAACACCAGTAACAATGTAAAATGCTTGGATTTTAGAAATATATATCTTGGTTTTTGTAAACCACGAGTTCTGTTCCTAACAGACATCACAATCAATGTTTATTCCCGGATAAAGTAGGGTCAATTGTAAGCCGCAAAACGTTCTAGTTTCGCCGAATCGCAATTATAAAAGTTCAAAGTTAGTGGAAACTAGATAAAAAAATCTCGTATTACGCTTCTGGGACTGTATAAGCTTTTCCCGCGAAAAATCTAATTTTGCCCCGTAAGAATTTATGCAAACTTTACTGGGTACAAAATTTCCTATGCGCAGAGCCCGGGGTGTGTCATTTATTCATAAACAAGATCTGGATAAATTCATATATTAAGGACCAGATCAGTCTGGGAAATTTTCGAGCTTATGGAAGAGAAGTGTTTCGCACTTGGAAGAGAAGTGTTTCGAACGGAAGAGAACTTTGGGTATCAAAGTAGAGAGGTTTTTTATACAGAAGAGAAGTGTTTTTATACAGAAGAGAAGTGTTGTTATACAGAAGAGAAGTGTTTTGACTAAGAAGAGAAGTGTTTTTATTGAGAAGAGAAGTGAGCCATAGGGGCCATCGTAATTCTTAATTATTATTGTAACTAACCTGCAATGTTAAAATACAACTCAATAAATAAAAAATAAAATTCATGAATAATTAATTAGTTCTGCTGAATATAGCTTTAGTCTACGTGCTTGCAAAATTGTACAGAAAGAAATGACGTAAAATCAAAGATGGCGCATTATAAGACGATCTTCATTATGCTACACACTGCACGATCTTTAACTTTCGATAGCATATAAACTTTAAAATAAAGTATTGTTCATTGGATAATAAAACAAACTGTTGCACTGTTAGGATTCTTATTGACTTAAAACACATTTTAGCCTCGTACTCAGAAAAAAATCTTTAGCCTGAATATGTTTCTGGCGTCCAGCCTAGCTGCGCTGTCTCTACCTATCTATCTCTCTATCTCCTCAGGCGATTTTAAAGATTCCGCCTTCGCTGGCGGAAATCAATGAATATACTGAATATGTGTCTATACCCTTACAGTATCCTTAACAGAAGACGGAAGACGTTTCGAAACTTTAAATACTCAGTTTTCATTGTACACGTTATATTGTTAAGCAAAATCGTACCCGTTAACAAAAACAACTCAGAGGAAACCCCGAGTTTAAATTGCTCAATGTGACTAATCGCTTCGGAGGCCAATTTAATTTATCTGTGAATTGTTTACCAAGCCTGCCCACATCTTACTCTATCGTACACTTTATCGTTTAATAATGTTTCTTGGGGCGAGTGAAACCACGTGAGCAAAGAACAATAAAATGGCCCAATCAAAATGCGCGGCCAGTTTCTGACCGCAGAAAAATCGTTCCAGACCCAGCGTAATTTTATCCACCTTATTTCACAAAAAAAACAAAAAATATATTTTGGTCGTTTTTGTACTTTAAACATCGTAGTAAAGATGATGCTATTATTCTCTTACTCTGAGATGTAGAAATTGCATTTTTAGGCCCTTTTTTGAATACTATCTTATCCTGATATCCCTAGCAACGCCCTTAGCAACACTTTATATGGCCTTAAATACAAATTGTAAATAATGGAACTTAAAATGATACTCCCATCACAACTACTGAATATTTGTAGAACTTACAACTGAAAATAGCTTTAAAACATGTGTCCATGAAAAAACTCAGAATCGGAATGAAAGTTTCAACGTGATGATATTGAAACGTGTACCGAAGACGACATACGTGTTGCTGACGCAAATACGATTTGTTGTTTATGAGCCGTTGCAAACTTTATTATAGGCAGAAAAGCTAGTGTTTTGATTGATGAGAAGCTAGGTATTATACCTGGTTTTTATACATTAAAAGGATGTTAAAGCCTTAACAAAAAGAGATTGTTTCGAGATATAATACAAAAAGTAACGAAAACAATAAAAAACGCCGACAACGGTTGAGAGCAAAGAAAATGGGAAAATGTGACAAAGATTTGGAAACAGTAGGAGTAGTTTATGAAGTTTTTTAGTTTTCTATAGAGTCCATTTGCGGCTCAAAAATCTTGATCATTACTTAAAAAAGTAAAAAAAGGCATTTTAAAAATTTAAAATGCCGTTATCCCGAAATAAAGATTTTCGAACTCCCGGGAAAGATTTCTCCAAAACCGTTGGAAAACATGTCATAAAATTTTCAGAGTTGATTCATCTTCATTAGTACTGCGTTTTCTATGAATTACATTTTTGTGTTAAATTTTCATTTTGCTGAATTCGTGGTACAAAATCATATTTTTTCGCAAAAATAATTTTAGGGGCTTTGAGCAATATTTATGGCTCAGCATCTTATTTTTTGAACTATGTATTTCATAGAAAACACACTTCATAATCTTATGAATTAACATGAAAAATTAGAAACACAGACAATGAATGGTTCTGGCGATATTCTTCACAGGGTAAATGGTTCATTTTTTATTAAAATAGCTGTTTTTCGGTTGCCATAGCAACCGGGTACCATTTTTGTATTTATTTGGATAATATTTACTTGATATTTACTATGGTATAAATACTTTTTACTTTAACCACTTTAATAAGAAAAAAAAATTAGGGGGTGTTCCCCCTTAACTAATCCGATTTCTTCCGATAAATCCGATAAAATGTCGATTTTGATTTCGATTCTTTAAATATCTCCTCAACTAATAAATAGTCAAAGATGACTACGATGATTGCCTGTCGATGACAGCTGTAGCTGTCGAAACGTAGCCTAGAACAAACTGCCTTGTTCATGGCAAGATAATATCTATATTATTAAAGTGTGTTTTTTTGCTTAAAATCTTCCATTACAAGAAGAAATGCCGCGAATGTTTTTTTCTTGTTTCGCTACCTTTTAAACGTTTAAAATAAATGAAAGAATAAATAAAAAACAGGAAACATTCTTTCATGATTTCTGATGGTTTTCTTTTAAGGTGGATGCGACCCTTTATTTCAATTTTTTTTTACATAATTAGATAGTAGGAGTTATTTTCAGACTATATAGACTATACATCTATATCATTTTTACTTGTTATGCCGCTCTTATCACGATTTTATTGCTATAATATTAATTATCTTTCACCAAAAAGATCCGGCTTCAACAATTCCTCTTTGAACTTAACAGAATAATTAATTATTTTGCCAAATATAGTTCCAGTGCTACGCGCTTATAAAATTATGCAAAATGAAGTGACGTCATGATTAAAGAAAAACGTTAATAACAACAAAGATGGCGCATAACATTGAATTTTACAACAAGCACTGCACTGCGCGAGCTCCAACTTTTGATAGCATTTTCCTTTTACTTTAAAATTTTTCGACATGTTTTGGAAAATCGTGTATCTATGATACCGTGTGCGGAAATATATTTACTATGAATTTTATTCTTTTAACAGCTTTTTATGCAGCAGAGGAGGTTGCCTAAGAATCTTTTAAAATATACAAAAGCATATTGTTTTAAAAATACAAATGAACAAAAATATTCCAGATACCCTTTCAACTTGGTTAACCCGAAGTTAATTTAAAAACTAAAACTGGTGAAAAATCATTAACTTGTAAAAAGTTGGAGCTCGGAAAAGCCTTGTTTATAATACATTTGTGATTGGACATTTCTGCTGACTCATCAATTTAGATAATAACTCAAAATTATTTCCGTACGTGTTAAGGTCCATAATTTGATTCAACATTTATACAAATGGGGACGAGTTTTAAAAAAAGGGTGACTGCCAGTTTAAATTTTATTTGAAGTAAAATATTTATGTTTTTGTGTTTGATATCTAGACATGTATAGATCGACTTAGCATCTGGAATGCTAGAGGTATTCGCTTCTAATGTGTTTAGACCGTTATCGTAGAATCGGCAGACAATATTATTCTATGGTAAAAAAAATATTAATAAGCATCTTGTCTAGTAAAGACATACGAATCAATAAACACAAAACCAGTGATCAAGTGTCTTTGACAGCAATGAATAAATAAGACAACGGAAGATGCTACAGACCGAAATGCCGGAAAACGGCAATATGTAAAAATTGAAAAAAAATAATAAATATCTATTTACTATTCTCTTCATGATCGAATATAATAAAAAATTTAATAAAAAAAATTTTAAAAAGCTTTAGTATCGAAATTTCTTTATAGCAAATAATAGGAAAACGTGTAACTTTTTTCGATTTAATGATTTGTAGAAACCAGGTCATAGTGCATTGCTAAGATGCAAAATTATGTCTAGACTACACGAAGCTAATTATGTTTTTGTTTCACTGAAACTTTCAGACATATTCATGATGGTCATTAGTTAGTCTTGTGCTGTTGAAAGTTGTCCATTAAGCTAATTAAGTTAATTAAGCTTTCTTCGAGGATATAAAATTCATTTTCTCTTAAACGAAAGCTTAGACGCAAACAAATGTCGGAGAAAATCCTTTAAATTCAAATCACCTTATACCAAACCCCCGAACTACAATCAATCAATGAGCATAATGTCGACGTGGTCACATCTTACCCTTCTAAATAATACTATATTTGTTCAGGTAAGTGAGGCCATTAACGCTCAAAACAAGCGACTTCCTAATATTGACTACGTAAGCAGAGAACAATAGAATTATCCAATCAAAAATCTGACCGCAGAAAAAGCGTTTGAGATACAGCGTAATCTTTCCCATCATAACTGTTCTGGTTTTCTGTTGGTAAGAAAAATTATGCTCTGGGTCTCCTGGCTATTCGAAAGCTTGGTCGAAAAAAATTCTGAAGCATTAAAGTATTTGTAATAAATATTATTTGGAAAAGAAGAAGAGCTTAACTGATCTTCATCTCTTCATTGTGATTACCACATTGTGATGAACGCCTTTGTTCACCCTCGTCCCAGGTTTTTTTGTCTTTTTGATATGAGGAAAAATCTTTCATATTAAGAAGTCAAAAAACTCTGGGGACGAGGGTGCGCCTTTGTTACCACTGCCATATGAAGGAGAAATTTAAATATCTTAGTTCATAAATAATCTTTGATGCTAAGGACAGAGAAAAAAACAGATTACTGACAGTACAAGCCAGCATTTGTCATTAGTTGCCATTAGTTACCTAGCTCATCTACCATTATATTTTCCCCAAACAAAAACAAATAAAAGAGAAAATTACCCGAATCATATTATGTCCTTTGATTTGAAGACTCTCAAACTTGAATTTGTCCATCAAAGTAAAACAATGTGGCATAGTAACTTTCTAATT
This sequence comes from Hydractinia symbiolongicarpus, assembly GCF_029227915.1. Lineage (NCBI taxonomy): Eukaryota > Metazoa > Cnidaria > Hydrozoa > Anthoathecata > Hydractiniidae > Hydractinia > Hydractinia symbiolongicarpus. The sequence continues at coordinate 17,099,907 of NC_079875.1, read as the reverse complement.
ACGTAGTTTTTTGTCACCATAAAGAATTCCTTTATTATAATACGCTTGTGTGAGGGACTATGTGAGTCCATGAAACAAAAATCACGGCTCACTTTCTTATGGCTGATGCTTTGCCTCCCCAAAGCGTGGTATCACAGTAAAATTTACGGAGAAATTAGGCCGCCAAACGAGAAAACAAGGGCTCCATTTTTTATTTTGTTATTATAGGTGTTTAAATAACTTTCCAATTACGAATTTTTTGCCACTATCAACAATTTTATAGTTTTTATCTTATCTTGTAGCTGCAGGTAGTTTTGTTGTGTCATGTTACTTACTGTTGAACTATGCTTCTGCGGGTATGTCGCCATAACTCTGTTTTTCAATGACTTTTACATGTAATGTGAAATGCGGTAGTAGGGTAGTAACAGTCGGCAGTATATCACGGAAATGTGATAAGAAATAGGATGTCGTTATCATATTTTTATTTAAGTCGTCTCCTTTTCAGGCTCTGAGAACCGTTAATTGACTTCTGTTCACTGCAAGACAATATGTCAATGATCCAAGTCAAGGTAGCAATGTTTACAATACTTCGTGTATCCTGATTAGAGTAGCTTGGGTATCAGTGTTTCGATCTGGGTGAACCTTCTCAGTTAAGAATGACTGCGAGCCAATACCATTTGTATAACGTCTTTATGTGTGTTTTTGGGATATGCCGCTTGCTCTGTGGCAAGTTGATTACCTGCCAGGAAAAATGTTGCACATACAATATATGTAGCTTCTATTATACAATAAAGCCTCATTACACTCGCTTATTAGGATCGGTGTTCTGATTGGGGTGAACTGACGGCCTATAAATTTATTGTACTTGAAAAGTCAAACGAAAAATACCTTTGTTATATATTTTTAAGGTCTCGACATATTGACCTCTGTCACGTTTGACGTCGGTTAATATTCTCCGGTATTGCCCTCATAAACAGTTATTATAGGGTTAGTAATACCCTATTAGAAGCAAAATATGTGGTATGGTATAACCAACTTTTCGCCTAAAACATAATAAAAAGCTTAGCTTCTCTCAAATATTTTTTCACCATGTCAACCTTGATGCCATTATTGCACCTATTTCTTTATTATATGATCGAAATCTGTAATTTTTTTCAAAAAGTCTTAGATAGAAAGATATATTTTTTTCGTAAACAAAGATATATACAGTAGTAAAGTGTTACAGTATTAAATTCAATAAAATTAATTGTTACAAGATTAAAAATATGTAATAACGCTGTGTAATTTATCACCTTTGTAAACCAGGAAAGTCACAGAAGACAGATAACTAGTCTTATCGGCCTTCTTTAAAACTCTGAAAAGTATAGTTAATAATTTTTTTTTGAAATATCAGTTAAAAAAATGCTTTTTTAATGAAGTTATTGCATTTTTGATTTTTGCGGAATATGTCCAGGGCACGCTTATACATTCTTCACTTTTTTCTTCTAAAAGCTTTTTATTTTTGTTTTTTACATGTTAAGATAAATATATTGTCAGGTTTTTTAACCACATAAAAATTTTGAACTTATCAATTTTAAGATTTTGACTACAAACGTAGATTTTTTGGGAGCATCCTAAAAAGCTAGCTCGCTAGCCATTTTTATTCAGTTTGACAGATTTGATTTTAGCCAGCATTATTTCTATTTGTGTTTTTTTAACAACCTGACGACAGGCTGTTGCTTGCGTTTTTACTTAAACTGAAGTTGCGTTAAAGTTTTTTGGGAAAAAGGTATTATGCTTATACGCATGTGCAACACACCGTTCATCAATTTTAAGTGCCCAGCCTGGTGTTAACAACAGACTATTCCTTGTTTTTATTTAAACCCAAGTCGTGATAAATGTTTTTAAGGGTATTATGCCTATACCGATAAGCAACACGGTTTACCTGCACTAAGCGCTCAGCCTGGTGTTACAATGTTTTAAGGAGCTTAATTAACAAGATATCAAAATGCTGGTTAACTGTTTTTGCAATGACAAGGAAATGTAGTAAAGTTAAGTGTTTTATTCGATTTGCCATTCACTCGATTTACCCGCACTTTAGCGCTTAGCCTGGCGTTCGACGCTGGGTTAATGTCGTCAAAAAAGCCAGATCTCCCAGTTAGTCTCTATAATAATAGCCGTCGTCTGTCTGTCTCTGCGCGGACCCCCCGCTGAGTTAGAAAATCATGTTGCGGAAACAGGAATATCAAATGCGATATATTTTTATCCACTTTGTTGCGACAGGTAAATATAAAGGACGGGCAAACCCGTGGATTTTTTCACGGGCAACGACTAGTCTTTTTAATAATAGCCGTATTCTGTGTGTTCAAAATGGTTATACGGCCATTTTGAAAGCTGTGGCTTTGAAGTGAAGTTGGTAAGTCTGTTTTTGTCATCTGAAAGCTGTTTATTTTTGTTCTTATATGTTTTTACATGTTAAGGTAAATATGTTGTTACGTTTTTTAGCCACATACAAATCTTGAACTTACCAATTTTAAGACTTTGGCTACGAACTTATAATTAGATTTTAAATGAGCTAGCTAACTAGCCTTTTCATTCAGTTTAATACAACAGCTTTTTATCTTAGCCAGCATTATTTCTATTTGCTTTATTTTAACCAATGTGATTTTACTAAGTTGCAACTGGGGGCTATCTATCTGGGGGCTAAAAAACGAAAGCAGTCAAATAAATACAGTTAGCTAGCTACAACAAAATTTTCAAATCTTTCTTACGTTCAATGAAAATGCAGTTTCTTAGCCACACCTTTTTTATTGTCATAAAAGCGTATTCCCAAAAATAAAATTGCTGAAGGATTTTTTAGCTGAATGGGGTAATGACGGGCTGTTTCCTGTGATGTTATTTAAACCGAAATCGTGACAGTTTTTTTTGGAAAAGGGTATTACGCCTTTACGCCTGTTTAACTCTGTTCAACTGTACGAAGCGCTTAGCCCGCTGTTAACGAAATATGCAACACAGTTTACCTGTATAGCGCTTAGGCCAGTGTTAATGTTTTGAACATAAACGATGAAGATCCGTCTCGGCGATGGAAACCCGTCGCGTCAAATTAATTTTGATTGAGTTTTTATAGTTTTTTTCGCGCGCACTTTCACATTACCTCTAATCTCCGCATGAGTAGGACAAGCGTTTGGTAAAAGTAAGAATATATCAAACAATACAATTTCCACGTCCTCTCACCGCCAAATGTATGGATTGTGTGATGACGTCATCCGTCGTTTCTTACATCGTGTTTCTTGATATACCTGAAAATTTTTCGCACAAAGTCTTTCACAATATTTTTAATTTTCTCATATATGGTTCTCAATGTTTATTCTCTTAAATTTTTCAATATCCGCGAATTTTTATTTCTCTCCGTTTAAATCTTACTTCGAAAATTTTATATTTTGTTATTTTTTTTTTTTTTTACACAGGTCTCTCATTGATAACAGTAACATTTACATATATCTTGTATATATTATACTGACGTAGATAAACCTGTATAAAGATGAATAATAATAATAATAATAATAATCGAAGTTTCTTGTTTGGAATCTTAACGAAAAGAATTTCAACAAGCAGCATAACGAAAGGAAGCGCGGTAAGCGACGCAATACTATGAAATGTTTTGTGCGCGGACGATACACAAATATTTCAATCCCAATATCCCAATCTCAATATTTCATCCCAGATAAAATTATTATCTCTACAACATCTTAAAAACAACACTCTTTTCGTTATCTCTAGTAACATCAACAAACATCTTCCTAAACCACATTCTTCGTCTTCATCAAACCATTCAACAAAAGGCCGTCACTTCTTCAACATCGGTGTTGTACTGTCTGATAGATCTTCGTCTTCCATGTCTTAATTAGGATAAATCTGAAACGAACCGTTTAGAACTAAACGACGTCGAAAACAATGTCTTCAATAATCCGGAAAATATTGATAAATCTCGCTATCAACCGATTGATAAATTTATTGTCAATCTTATTGTAGGACAAGAAACCATTATAGAAGATGCAAGTGCGATAGCTGCTTCACTGGGAGTATGAATCAATAAATCTACCAGTTATTGATCTATTTAGGTTCGATGGTTCGCTTAATAAATGGCTAGAGTTTGTTCAAAATTTTTAATCTAGAGTACACTTGAAGGTTTCCTTTGACGATAAGACAAGGATGGAGAGGTTGATTAGTGTATTAGACGGTGAGGCGAAGAAGACGGTGTTATCGATTGGTGCGAGTGGCATATTTTACGCATCTGCATTAAATGCATTGAAACGTGACTTCGGCAATCCTGTTGTTGTATCTTATTTAAACTAGTCGTTAGCCCGTGGAAAAATCCACAGGTTCGCCCGTCCTTTTTATACCGCATTGCGTGCGTCTCGCTAGGGTTTCTATAGGCTACAAATCTTCTAATAATTCAACTGAGAATCTAGCAAAGGCTATAGCCTTATTATCTCACCACTTTCGCAATCAGTTCTACAAATTTTCGAAAGATAAGATAACGAGTGAGAATAGCATTAATTTGATTGACTTTGAGAAATGGTTGAGTTGGAAGTTGTTGGGGTAATTCAATCCAATAGAAAATTTAATCGCAGATCAGGAACAGAATAAAATTAAAAATGGAAAGGAGTCGAAGAGAGATGGGAAAAGAGTGAGAACATTTGCAACAGGTGCAGGTAGTGAACGCAGTACGAAGTGTTGGACTTGTTCACAAAATCATTTTGTTTTTAAGTGCAGAGAATTTGAACTAAAACCGGTGGCACATCACAATAAGTTTGTTCTAGAAAAGGGACTTTGCTTTAATTGTCTTTCACCTTCTCACAAAATAAAAGAATGTAAATCTAAGAAAAGGTGTCGAGAAGATAATTGTGGAAAACGTCACCACACCCTGCTGCATTTATGACCACCACAACAATATGAAAATGAACTTTCAAAGAATGAATCTAAGGCAAGAATCACTCGATCTCGTACCACAACTAACACCTATCTTCAAGTTATCCCAGTTACCTTAACTCATAACAACAAATCAGTAACAACCAACGCTATTTTAGATAGTGGATCAGATAGCACCTGAATTTACGAAGAAAGAGCGCGGAAACTCGGATTAATTGGGAAGGACAACCGTTGAGAATATCGACGACCCTATCGAATTCAAAGACGTTTAAATCAATAATCGTATCATTTAATGTTCACCCTGCTAATCTGAAAGAAGAAATCAGAATCAAAAAATATGGGTTGTACCAGATCTTAACACACGAAACATCACACATTTAAAAGAAAACTATGCTCATTTGAAAGACATCGATATACTAGCCTTAAACGACGACAGAGTAACAGTACTTATTGGAATCGATACACCATCACTTTATATTCAACACGATTATCGAGTAGGAAAACACAACGAACCAGTAGCTTTTAAAACGCAACTTGGTTGGAACCTATTAGGTGAGAAGAATAAAAACATATTTACCAATATTAATCGATTAGAAACTGATACGGATGATCTCAATAAAGCAGTAGAAAGATTTTGGAACTCCACTCCATCCAGACCTACTAATCACGTTACACATACTTAAATCGACCAAATTCTTGTGAAATTCTTAAGTGTTTTCCAAATACCGAAACCGTAATCAACGTCAACCTAGATTTAAACAAATTACCGACTGAAAGAGTACTTGGTTTGTTATGGAATCTGAATACTGACTATTTCAAATTCAAAGTTGTCAACAAACCATCACCTGAAACTAAAAGAGGTATATTAAGTTTAACAAGTTCAACATTTGACCCACTTGGCATCTTAACAACATTCATTTAGAAGGAAAAATTATTATCCATTCTTTGTGAAAATCCAAAGTAGATTGGGATGAAGAAATACCAACCGAACTAAAAACAAGGTTGTTGAGCTGGAGAAGTGAACTGGAGAAATTAACATCGATCAACATTTCTTAAAGGGCTTAAACTACAACCTGATAATCAGTTGATTTAACTACATATTTTTCCGATGTAGTCTTTCCATGGACCTCAGTACCAAATTTTGGACAGAGTTACAAATAGTTTTGAAATCTATCTTGAACAAAAACCGAAAATTTTCAGTATTCGTTGTGAATCGCATCAGCAAAATTCGCAATACGACTGACGTCAGTTCGTGGCGTTTTGTACCAGGAACTCTGAACCCAGCAGACAATGCTACAAGATATGTACCACCATCATCGACCAAGAATTCCAGAAGGTTAACCGGTCCATCCTTCTTAATCGAAGAAGAATGCAATTGCCCAGACCAAAACCAAAATGTCAATCAAAGTGAAGAAGACGCAGATATTACTAACTTTCAGTGAACCAGTAATCCAATACCAGGGAAAACATCCTTTATATCAAATGGGAAAGTTATTCCGATTAGCGAAAACTCTGTCGCCACATTGTGTAGATTATCAAATTAAAACGAAATTGGTTGCTATTAAAGAGGGGAGGATCTGAATGTGAAAAATTTGACTACCTGACCGTTGATGAAATTGAGCAACAAAGTTACAGTTGTTGATTAAATAGTGGTTCGCCTACAGCTAGACGATCGATTGGTAGATCTCCCACAAGTGGTGACATTGGTTTGACTTTCTTTAATTTATCAAATTCTTCACAAAGGATTTTCCAGTCGGAATCCAAATATTTTGTCATGATAGTGCTAGTGTGGCGTTTTGTCCAACATGGAAGTTTGTATGATGAATGTGTTGAATTATGAGTCGTGCAATGTGGTGTTTCGGCGAGATTATCACTTGGTGCTTCGACTCAAATGGTATATCGATTAAACCAATTCTTCCTCCAACACGAATCAAATTGTTTTGCATCATTGGTCTCAAAGCTACAAGTGGTGATCTTTTTGGTAGTTCCTTGTATGATTGTAGGTTTTCGAATTCTGTTGGGTAGGATTCTTGTTGTGAGATGTAGACATCATCAGAGTGTATATTTTTTACACATTAAAAGTTAAAATGTTACAGTAAGTAAGCGTTTCTATGGATACATATATAATATATAAAAACAGTAATAAAAAATAACGACCTAATTCAACAATTTCAATGCCACTGATTGTTCTTGAACATTCATGGTTGGTTTAACGTGCTTAATATGTAATGCTTTTGCCAACTTTCTTTTGAATTTGTTGTTTCGATAGCCACCAGACAGAAATTCCAAGTCGTCTATCGTGACACTTTGGTGGCCAGACTTCTGTGCATGTTCAATCAAATTTGACTTTTTATCACATCCATGGTGGTCGGTGATGCGTTCTGCAAATCTTCTACCTACTTTTCCTACATACGTAGATTCACAATTTCGATCAGGACATGTGGCCCTACATATCATGTCATGTTTGTGTTTTTTCTCAATCTTATCTTTAACATTGAATTTCGAACTTAGTTTTGTTCCTGTGTAGATAATTTTGCACATATTGTTTGCAGATATAACATTTTCCAAAGTGTTACGTAATGACTTTATGGTCGTTTCTCCTAATTTTCTTTTATATGGTAACATCAAAAAATGCTCTTCGATATTAGTATCTGCTGTGTTCAAATGTTTAACCTTTTCAAATGTTTGTTCAATAACCCAATTTGGATAGCCATTTATGTCTCTAAACACTTTCTTAAGGTGTAGAACTTCTTTCTGTAAATGCTCTTCGTTGGAACATACTTTGAATGCTCTAGACACTAAGGTTTGTAATGTACCTCTTTTCCATGTGGTTGGCGCAAACGACTGCTAATGAAGATATATATTGTTTTTAGTACTTTTACGATATACTGTGGTTTGGATTCCAAATTCTTCCCTTATTACAAGTACACCCAAGAAAGCAATAGTACCATTCTGCTCTGTTTCATAGGTGAATTTAATGTTGTTATGGAAATTGTTCAATTTCGACATAACAAAATCTATCGAATCTACTTTTATGTACGCAATAGTGTCGTCAACATACCTTCTCCATGGGCTCATTTGATCTTAAAAAGTATACACTCTGATGATGTCTACTAGAATGTGTAGACGAATATATAGTTTTTTAAGAAAATCGTCTTACATCCCTCTGATTTTCACAATGATTAAGCTTCTGGTTATTTTATTTATAAACACCTGTAGATTCTGTATTTACAAACCTTGACGATCATAAAAGATGGAGAGCCGTACAGGCTGCTTCAAATATGTTTTGGAATAGATGGAGAAAGGAATACCTTCCTTCTTTGACAACACGTTCTAAATGAAATACAAATGACGATCAAATTAAGGAAGGAGACCTCGTGATAGTTAGAGACCAGAACGTCTTGAAAAATCATTAGCCGCTAGGACGGATTGCGAAAATCTTTCCTGGTAACGATGGCATCAACAGGGTTGCAGAGGTGAAAACTGCTTATGGAAATTACATTCGTCCCATCCGATCACTTGCGTTACTGGAACGCAGTGCTAAATAAAAATGTCACCTGAACTATGCTTTGCATACGACGGTGAATTGTGTTCTTTATAGGTGTACATAATTCGTGAAGAAACAACAACGACGTTGTAAAATTCGATGATAAATCTTGGGCAAACGATATTGCAAAGCAACGATGAAGAAACTGGAATGACGTACATACACGACGTACATACACTTACAGACAATCCATGATATACAATCTTTCTTCAACGAGTCCGACGTAAGCAAGATAATCAATTATATAAAATAAAACTATCGAAATTCGTTTGTATACGAGTACTCACTGATGGGGAGTGTTTTGAACATAAACGATGAAGATCCGTCTCGGCCATGGAGACCCGTCACGTCAAATTAATTTTAATTGGGTTTTTATAGTCCATCGGCACAGGCTATGTTTGTTTTTATTTTTTTATGTTGTTTTTATCTTTTTGTATCTTTTGTATTTTTTCCGTTTGTGTTTAATCTATGAAACGTCATCATCATACTGTACTAGACAGACCGACGTATTGTATTTTTTTGATTAACAACAGAGTGCATCCTGTGTTTTTAGGTTTTTGAAAAGGATGTTATTCCTAAATGTATGTGTTACATGGCTTACCTGTATGAAGCGCTCCGCCCAACGTTAACAACGGGCTGTTTCCTGTGTTTCTGTTAAACTGAAGTTGCAATAAATCTTCTTGCGGGAAAGGTTATTATGCCTATTTTTTTACCTGTACTAAGCACTCAGGCTGGAGCAACATTCATTTTTCAACTTTCACCGGAAACACTCTTCAAAAAATAAAAAAGGTCGGTCGACTGCTTTTGCTATAATGGGGAAGCAAGGAGTTGTAAACTGTGATTTTATTATAGCTGTGTAAAGTTATTTTTGACAAATATATCACACCGGAAACACCATAATGTTGGGTGCGCCTAACTTGATTCACGACATACTGTATACCTGTACTAAAGCGCTGCGCTCCACCTGAATGTGTGACACTGCTTGCGGCTCTTGTTAAGCGCTCCACTGGGTGTTCAACTCTAGGCTGTAACGTGTGGCTTAACCTGGTGGTTCGACGCCGGATCTCCCGTCTAGTGTATATTATAATACCTGTATATGTCTCTCTGTCATGCAAAATGGTAACCACAGTAGCAAGACACACGAAATACGGTAAATAAAGGATTAATTTTTTATGCTACAAAAAGTTAGATTTTTTGATGATCTAGGATTTGGTGTTTTCGCAATCATATGATGTTTTCTGGTGTCATCGGCAACGTTTTTGTATCATTTTGTGAATCAAACGTAATAAGAATTTGAAAGTGGTCCAATTTACTCAACTTTCACGAAGGATAAAAAGTGTTAAAAAAAACATATTCTGTAATTCGTCGTCAGTACTATCACGCGAGTTAGTGTAATTATTAAATGTGACTCATTTCTGAGCCGACTTAGAAAACAAAAGGTGTGCGCAAATGCGTCAAACTTTTCATCAAACTCCATCAAACTAGCGAATTTGATGAAAATTTTGGTGCATTTGAGTTGAACCACCAAACACGATTTTTTCGAAAAATTGGAAAAGAAGAAAAAAATGGAGTTTGATGAAGTTTGACGAAGTTTGATCGCCATCAAACTTTTCATCGAACAAAATGGGTTCACCAAACCGCGTTATGCTGTTTGATGGCTATTTGACGCATTTAAATCGAATTTCACGGGACCCCCCGCTAAGTTAGAAAATGATGTTACGGAAACATGAATATCAAATGCGATGCATTTTTATCGACTTTGTTGCGACAGGTAAATATAAAGAACGGGCGAACCCGTGGATTTTCCACGGGCTAACGACTAGTTTTTAATAACCGCGATGAGTGCAAAAAACATCAACAGTAGTGGCTTTCAAACGTCTTTCGAACATTTTCGATATTCGAATACTGCTTTTGATATTCCAAAACAAAAAACATATGCCCATTCGGTCATTCATTGAACGTTGAAGGAAACAAAATACGTGTTTTTCCTCAATGTGGCTGTTCATCATCGGAATCCATAAGCTCACTCAATACCAGAAGTTTTGCCATATCAGCTGCCATTTTGAAATTTTGTAAATAAATAGGCCTTCAATCATTTCGAATGTTTTGATAAAACGTTTTTGACGAGTTGACGCAAATAGAAAATTCAATTTCATCAAACATTCGCAGTTTGATAAAATTTTCATCAGACAGTTTGATGAGCTGTTTGATGAACAGTTTGACGCATTTGCGCCCGTCTTAACTTACGGTAAACCCCGTTGACCCATAGTAAGAACTGAGCTTTATAGTACGTAACGGGTTAAGTTGGCTTAATGTGACCTAGCTTTGGGTAATTTTGTGGGTTAATTTTTGTTTTCGATATAAACTTTAATCCACAATGAGAAACCAAAGTTTTACAGTAACAAGTGGAATGAAAACGAAAGGTTTAAGCTATTGTTCAACAATTTGTTGTTTACCAAAGGTATGCAGGATTTAAACTGACGCATGGTTTCAAATTCCCGTTATTATGTCACGACAGCTAACTATTTGTTTAATTCTCAATTTCAGTTAATCTTTTAAATATGGGCGCTTTAATATGTCATATACAGAGAAAAAGTAGTTCAAAGAGCACATATCACGTGAAATACACGTGTTGCTAAAAACATTCGATTTTAATGAACAATTTTGATGCATTTGCGTCCACCTTCTTTCTCCCCAAGCCCAACGTTTGGTCTTAAAATCTAAAAAACTGCGAACTTTGAAAAATCGACAGCTTGCACAAACTAATTTTGCATACAAAAGCTAGCAGATAAATAAACGCGTTCGTTTTGGCGCCAAAAATACATATTCATATTTTATAAATTATGGAAAAAGTATTTAACTGGCTTTGAATGCTGGAAAATGCGCTCAAAATTAGAATGCCTTCAGCTAGTGCTGTTTTAGAGACGAAGAAATCCCAAGCTCCCAAAAGTATGTTTTTTATAAGAAAGACGTGCATTAGAAGAGCCGTAATAATCAGAAATAGATCACATACTGTTAACACACTTCGCAAAAAAAGGAAATGTTTTGTTTATTCACGAGAGATTTTGTTGTGTTAGTCATTCCATGCTATGTGTTGTTTATTTATTTTGGACATGTTTGATTTAATTTCAGTGAGAAATGCTTTATGCATATATGGAACGCCCCCGCATATTTGAACTCTAAATATAACTAAAATTTAACTATCGTCAATATAGAATTTCAAAAAATCCTAAAATTAAAAATATTTGCAGTAAGTGTCGTGTTTATTTACATATGGCTAGCTTATAAATGAGGTTAGCTGGCTGAAAGCTTGGCTCCCGACTTGCACACTCATAGGCAGCTATTTAACATTTTGTGCGAGAATTTAGTCGAGATTCTGGTACTCTTTATGACGAGTTAAACGAACTTTCCTCGATCTATTTTCCTTGTGTGTATTTTTGAGGTTTTGGGCTATAAACAAGTTACACATTCCCTATCTTCATCATGATCCAGGAAAAACATTACTTAAAAACAAAATTGGCAGCGTTTTTAAAACTTATTTTATTATTAACCTTTTTAAAGTATTCGTTATTTTTAACTCGAGACAAGATAACAAGAAGGTGTGTCTCTGTAACGGGCTAGATATACTTATCAAGATAAACATATTACTGCCATCTTGCTGCTCTGTCTTTTATTAAGATTAAAGAACACTTCATAGCTTCAAACGAGAAGTATGCCTCTTTAGATGTCGAGGAAACTGGACGCGCCTACAACACTTCGTCTATGATGTACAAAAATTGAGAAGCAATTAAACTTAAAAAAATATATTTTCTTGATTTTTCTTCTTGTGTGCTCTCAGCCATTATTTGTCAACAATAACAAATATTTAAGTCGTAATGAATGCATCTGCAGCAGCAATACTGCAAGCACAATTTTCAAAAAGATTGAGAAAACAAAACTGCATGAAATGGACCTACTTTAAATGTAGAAACTTTCGCGAACACGAGTCGATGCTGTCGGAAATTTTCGGGAGCGTTAATTTGCAGTTTAATCGCCGGAAACCGAAAATGCGCAAATCCCGTAAATTCCTGGCGACCTCAAGAACATATTTTTCTATTATCCAAGCATAAAATTGAAACTGAAATCCACCATCCTTGACCAGAGAAAGTTGTTCTTTCGCATTTTAAGTTTTCTCGAATCTATGTTCTTGGAAAATTTCCCGACTTAGACTTTTTCGAATTTGGCCGTAAATCGCAAAACCCTTTTTCTCCTTGAAATTTTCTTCACTTAAAATGGAAAAGTAAATCATTAAGTGTCAAAAGTGTCAAGCTAGGATAGGAAACACATTTTGCAAAAACTCATCAGTAGGAGGCTTTCGTTTACGTCTGTTTCAATTAATAAGCGAGGCATAAGATTATAATCCTAATTAGGTATAAAAGTAGTATTCCCTCTATGGGATGCAAAAAAAATCAATAGAGAACGAATGACTTAATAAATGAAGCTGTGTAGTCATTAGATTAACGTATTGTACAAAAGGACAGTAACTTGTGTACGTCACAGCAAGGCGTGTTGTCATGACTTGCGTGTAATTAATCTTTTATTGTTTAAAGATGTCCTAATAAAAATAATTAAACTTCCACACAGCGGTGCAGGTAGCAATGAATGATGCAACAATTAACCATTTCCTTTTGCCAATGAGAATGTGATGACAACATAAGACATGGTGTTGTTCTCTCCATAATGCTAGCTTGTGTATCATTGCAAACACTATTATATTCATCTATAATATATATAAAAAATAGAATATAATGATATACAAAAGATGGCCACACCTGAAATTTGGATGAAATCGCTTCTTTAATAAATTTTTATCTAAAGTATACCATAAAAGATATCTTAATAAGTCTTTGAACCTCGCAGTTAAATTGAGATCATTAAAAAATCTAATCCGTTGTGGCTTGGAAATTATTTCTATATAAATTAAAGGATTTCGATTCTTTTTATTGGTATCGTTTTAGACCCGAATATGTTTCGCCTTACCAACAATGTCACAAAGAGCAAACTTACTTGCAAATTTTTAACCTTATTTTATTTTAACCAAATAAATACTGTTAAAATAGAAATTACTATTAAAATTATTAAATGATCAGAGAGAGCATTTAATTAACCGTCGTCTCCAGCTGCGCTGCACGTTCTGTGACAACGTTGCAATAAAAAAAGTAGTTGTCTTACCATAGCAGACAAAATACACGTGGAGATGGGAAACGCAATTAAACTGCTACTGTATTACAATACCGTTGAACCACTTTTTAAATTGCTTTAAAAAACATAGCTATATATATTGATGTTTCCTTGATGAAACTAGAGATAAAAATAGTTGTAGGAAGACGGGAAATAGAACATCTATTTAGGTTACTGATTTAGGCTGATGTATATTTCAGCCAGCTCTAACCTTCCCTCTAAAGCAGGGCAACTTCAAAAACAATAGAGTAAACCTAATGACGTAGTAATTGCTTATTTAGTACCTCTTTGATTGATGCTCTGATAAATGAAGAGCACGTGGTTGGAACCAATTTGATGACCAATCTGACCTTTACCGTTATCTTGCAAATTTCTGACAGCTGTATTTTATTTTGATTGATATTTTCATCGAGATATCCGTCTTTAATTCACAGAAATCCATAAACAGAAAATGATGTCAATATTTATTTCTGTAAAGTTTGATTACCAATCCACAATTGTTGTGCAACTGTTGTGGGGAGACAATTTTTATTTATCTCTATAACATTTGTTGTGCAACATCTCTTGTGTCGCTTTGTTGTGTAACACGTGTTTCCATTAAGTCTGTAACAGTGAACGTTGTACAACGGTTGTGCGACTGTTTCTCGACACTTTCTGTGTGAATGGAACCAAGCTGGGACCAGTAATGAATTAATAAATTTAATATTTATATATAGACTTTAACAATTTAAAACAAGCATTCATTGTTTACTTAATTTTTTTTTGGCTACCATCATGTTTTAGCTTCCCTCTTGATTTACATATAGAAACAGCATTAAGATAGAAAATATCCTTCCAGTAGTAGTAATGCTTATCTAATCTCTAATTCGGGCATTATTTCAAAAAAAGAGAAAGTTATAGCGCTTCTTATTTGAGTATTTTACGTTGACATGTTCTATTCAAAACCGAAACTTGTTTCATAATAACAGGAGTATTGCAATGCAGACAGGAAAACGTGTGAAATACCAGAAAAAGTGTCAAAATGTTAATTGATCAAATGTCGCTATTTGACAATCTTAAAACACATCATGTTGTCATATTTTATCAAGACTTTGTTTCGTGATAACAGATTATTGCAATGCAGACAGGAAAACGTGTGAAATACAAGAAAATGACAAGACTTTAATTGATCAAATGCACTATTTGACTTTTCTACTTATCCTCTTACAGTTCTTAAAAAATCTCATCTAATTATCATGGTAAATACCGTTAGGAAAGAACGTCATATGTTTGTTTAAGAATTGTTTGGACGACCTCTACCTGTTGCTCCCTTCCGCATGATTTCCTATGTTAGTGAACTCATCAAGGGTACTGAGGAGTAAGAAAAGTATATTGAAGTTTGTGTGAAAAAAATATATCTTGGATTTTAATAGCATACAGAACTGGATCTTGTTTTTAAACGTACTCGGCAATATACTAAGTTTTGCTAATTCGGGTTTTGATTACAGTCGACATTTAGTAAGTCAAGTAGCTCGGTGTCTTTAACTAGTTAATCTGTGGAATAAAATCTCAATCTAAGTTTTCTTCTTCAACAACTACAAAATATTTAGAAGTCTTAAAATGTCGGCCAATTGTTTGATTAGGTTTTGGTTCTCGTTCGAGTCTTAAACATTATTTCAATAGCAAGAAAACGTGTTCGCACTAAAAAGTGGCCCTACTTAAAATATCCATTGATTTTAGTTTTTATCTCAATGACTACTTCACCGACAGATATATGACCTCCCTGAAGTTTCAATATTTGATGAGAAATTTTGTTATTGTTCATTGTCCCACTTAAACATCTCATGTTTTGTGGTTTGAAAACCCTTCATACTGTTCCAACACGTTAAAGCAGGAATGATTGATAAAACATATCATACGATGTTTCTCAATGGCTTGCGTGTACTTGAAAAGATTATAAAATACTCTATCATCAATGTCTGAAAACAACACCAAAATGTTTTTTGGCAGAAACGTATTTTTTGAAACTTAACCTAGATTGAGATAGGCACAAACAAGCATCATACGGATGTAGCTATCATTATTGGTATTCTATAAAACGTTTTTTTCTAAAACTAGCTACGTTTTTACGGAACATATAAAAAGGAATGATGCTCAACAGGAATAATGATTGTACTACAAGATTGCAGTACCCTGCAAATATCGTTTGTTAATTTAAAAAGGTGGGATGTTTAGGTCTGTTAGTTTAGTATTTTGTGTTTAATCCTCATTTTGAAACCCTTTTTTTTGATCCCATTCAAAAAAAAAAAAAAAATGCTCAAATTTAGGCATTTTTATTAAACAAGTCTAACAAGAAAATGTTTGCTGCTATTATTTTTCTTTCCTACAGTTGACATAACTGTCACATCGTAATGTTTTCTGCTCTACATAAAGGAAGGCGCGCTTATGTAATAATAAATAGTTTTTTATGTAAGCCATACATCTCAAGAGAAACGTCAAAGTGGTAATTAGTCGGTAAAAGCTATTATATTCTTCCATAGTCTCCTCTTTGTGTGGTTATAAATCTCCCTCGGTTATTTAAATGCGTGTGTTCCGATATGCCCAGTCTTGTGACTAGGTCTTCTGTGTAGACCTTATTTTCTGATAGGTCAAATTTTCCTTTTTTTAAATATCCCAATAGTTTAGACCATACAAAGTGAAATTGGAATTTTGTTTGGATTTCAGGCGCTACAAAAATGTGTCGTCTATATACGAATTTCGCGACTACACGATTGGGACGGCGAGAAAAACTTCTGAGTCACAGTGAACTCTCTTTTCCCAATCATACGCTGTCTCAATCGTCTTTTCATTCCAAACAAATATTGTAATTGCTTGTTGGCTATTGTTCTTGATATCTATTAGCTATCTCTCACTCTATTTGAGTCTTAAACCAAATTTTCGGTTCCTGTTGTCGGTTTCACAAGGGGAAACATTTGATAATATTCATAGGCTCTCTTAGTTATCCATCTTGTCATGTATTGTTGATGTAAAAGCTCGAATGAACGAGACGTGATCTTTTGAAGATAATGGTGTAGAATTTCTATACATGCTTTCACGAATAAATGTTTGAACTTCTGTACACTCAAGGGGTATCCGATTCTATTACCCGGGAAAATCGGAAACAACTACACA
Organism: Hydractinia symbiolongicarpus; assembly: GCF_029227915.1. Classification (NCBI taxonomy): domain Eukaryota; kingdom Metazoa; phylum Cnidaria; class Hydrozoa; order Anthoathecata; family Hydractiniidae; genus Hydractinia; species Hydractinia symbiolongicarpus. The sequence continues at coordinate 17,083,100 of NC_079875.1, read as the reverse complement.
AAAGTTGCAAATCATATTTATAAATATTATTTTCAATACTTGCATAAATTATAAAAAAAATATATAATTCCATACCTAATATATAAATATTAGAACTTTAAATTTCCCCAAATAATACAATTTCCGATTTAAACTTCAAGTTAAATTCAAATGGAAAGGAGGGACAATTTTTTGTTTGTTTCTTCAAATTAAACGGAAATATGGACTAAAAATATAATTTATATGACACAAAATGTTTTGATGCAAAATATACATAAAGACAATAGATTATTCAAAACAAGACAGATCTTATCTATTTTACATTAAGGTTTATAAGAGAATCGCTCAATACTATTTTACCCCCTTTTGCGGAAAAAGATATAAAAGATTTCATTGTGATTATGTAAAGCCTGCGATGATTTAAGATTAGCATATAAATTAAACATAATAGCCTTTTTTAAACCAATGAATTGGCACGCTTCTCCTAAAACGATGACAGGGATTGAATTTGTGACCTCCTGTGAAGCCTCGTTTAACAAAAAGTTTTAAAATAGAAAATATAATTTTCATTAATGGTGCTGTGTTAATTGGAAGGTTTCATCGGAGGTATCTAACCGGATGTGGAGCTATAATTACTAAGTTTTCTTTCCTTTCACATTCAGAGTCTGTCTAATCGACATAATAAAAGAATTTAATCCGAATTAAGAATTTCCAAAAAAAAAATTCTCCGAAATTAAAATTATAAGGCGGAAAAACCTTTCTATGTACATATTTACATATTTTACAAATCAAACAAAAAATAAACATAAATAAAACTAGAAATTTTAACACACATTTAATCCATACACATACATACACGACAAATAAAATTGTATTTTATATACACACATAAAATAGGACAAGAACGAACACGAAAAATTGACAAACATCAAAAGAAAATATATTTAATATATGTACAATTTTTTTTTGCCGCTAAAAACAATAATGGCAGATTAAGTGCGCGTAAAACTAGATTGTTTACAGAATGTCACTTTTCTGACATATCGCTGCCAATTTTCAGTTCAGGCGATGTCAAACGATGACTTGATTTTGTTTTGTTTTGATTCTGAAGTCATTCATGTGTAACGATGTACATTTCTCATTGTGTTGATGTTCGTGTTGTAATAGCTGCGTTGAAATCCACAACAGTTCTTTGTATGGAAAAAAACATTACATAAGCGTTGTTCAATGTTTACCAGCTACCATTTTTTCTTTTCCGTTTTCTTTGTACCATACGAGTTTTTGCTTTTATTTCCATATGAGGAGTTTTTAGATGTATTGCTATTCTTTTTTTTCGCCTCTTGTTTTTTTTGTAAGCTATCTCCCATTTTTCTCAGAGAGGCAGCAGCACTGGACACAGCTTTCGATTTTTTATCCATGGCGTTAAATCTTTACTTCAAACAAGCTACAAATAAAAATTGAAGAATGAAAATACACAACGCGAAGACATGCGACAAACACGACCTTCCAACTGCACTGAAACTACCGCAACTGAATCCACGTTGAATGAATATATTTTTATAACAACAATGATCTCAAAACACAGTCAAAACATCATTATTCAAACACAGAACGGAAATGGCTAATGAGTTTCAATGAACATTTTCATTCAATATTCTATGTGGGTAGTAGTTAATCATACCTTCAAAAGACGTGACGAAATGACTGCTGTCATCAACTTGATGAATCAATCTTTAAATGATTTGCATCCACGACTGGCTAGCTCTGTTTAAAAAAATGGACGCGCTTGCATGGTATTTATACAAATGTTATCGCGTCACGCTTTATCAGTTTTCAAAATAAACACAACAACCTCATAGACAATAGTGATAATACGTAAAGGGTTTCCCCTTAGCCGGTTAAAGAGTTTAATAATAACAAGCTTAATGTTTACTATGAGAAAAGGTCAAGCGACGAAAACAATGCAAGTATTTATAAAGTAAGTTGAAATTCATCTCAAAAACTCTCATATAACTATAGAGTAAAGAAATATGCCTTTAAATTGAAAAATATTCAGTTATATAATGATTTTGAAGCTAAAACAGTTATTTAAATACGTCATTAATGATGGATGGCTTCCACTTTATTATTTTTGTTGGATTCGTTTTCACACTACTTTTTTAAACGAACAATATTTTGGAGAAGGGCCAAACATCAGAAAGGACAATACAAGAGTTGTTCAAGAATCGATCTCTACGAAATTTTTTGAGAAAAAACAAGCAGGCCAATTATACAATGAGAAACTATAGAGCCTAATTATGTATTGGAAAATTTTTTTCTTATTCTTAATTAACAGGTGTTCACCCTAAAAGATTTTCCTGTTTAAAAATGTAAGAATATTAAATGACCAGGAAAGCATGTTTCACCAACTTATCGACAGTTGCTATTCAAAATTTATCATGTCTGTAATCAGTTTAATTCGGTCTGGCATTACAATGAGTCTTAACTTCATTGAATAGTGATATTTAATGTTTATGGCAAAAGCATAAATTTATGTAAAATATAACACAACTTCAAGGTCGCTGAATATACGTTATTTTATAAAGTCATTGGCTAAATTGGTGACTTACAATTTTCAAAAAAAATAGAAACAGCTTTAGGGTTCAATTATTGTTTTCATACTATAGAACAGACACGTTCTACATTTTGCCATAGAAAAAAGAACAATCAATGCAAGTTAATTCCCTTCTAATAAGTACTCTCTAAAGACTCCCAAGCCAACTATTTCTTATGGCTGCTTCTTTTCTCTGGCTCGACTGTTCGTGAGCACAATTATAAATTTTCATCAACAACAACATAAAAACACCATTGTTATATAAAATATTCAAAGATAAATTTGAGGAAAAAAAATCTATAAATAAGAACAAAATAAGGCACGCTCGTCCCCAGGGTAATTTGCCTTTTCGTCATCTCTCATATCAAAAAGGCAAAAAAGGCTGACTTTAAAGTTGTGTTTTTACTATTTAAAACAAAATAAGAAAACTTGATAATGTAACTTAGATTACGAAAAGCTTCGTGAAAATAAATTGTTTTTTAACAAAGTCTTTTATTAATTATTGATAAAATAACAAAAAAATCACGGAAACAGGCTTAAAAAAAAAGAAAATCAGCCCTTAGGTCGAGTTTCACTGATTCTCTCTAAAAATTATATTCACATTTTTAATTTCCATAAGCAATTTCCTGTGTACAATGGATGTATAAAGTTATCAAAGCATTTGTTTACGTTCACAGATTACAAAAAATTATTTTTGTCATCACATATCAATACCGCATTCAACAAAATGAATCATTGGAAAGGTAAATTTTATAATAATAGCTAAAAATTGATAATTTTTTTTTTAACCGGAACACTTAATCATGTTTCCATGATGAATCTGATCTGATTGATATCCGACTTTTAGCGGTTGAAACAGGAAAAGTAACCCTGAGTATTTTTCCACAAGACTTAATTAATTGTGTAAGCAGATGAATGAAGGTAATTGTTTTAATTAGCACAAAGCCCGCCTTTATTAAAATCATCTTAGAACTCATACCCCTTTATATTATATTATATGAATACCGACTTTATTCATTTCTTTGAAGATTTCTGTTCGTACAAAATTAATTTTTATTTTGTTTTAGTTTACCTTCGACTTGAAATAAAAATTCGAGTTGACAGCTCTCTTTTCCAGCTATCATGAGGTTAAAATTGCTTTTATTTATCAGAATCTTAAACACGCGTGACAAGCTGAAGAACGTTTAAGGAAAACACAGATTTATCTCCATGCATTTATGTTTGATTTTAACTGAGTTGGTAGTGAATTTTGCGTTTACTTAATTTCTTAATAACACACAATACAATATCACCTACGGTGGAGCATGCTTCACACTAAAATAGCATCTACGATGGACGCTCATGTTTTTGTTCGAAGACGCAAATCGTACGTGCTTTATATAAAATCAAGTGAATTTGGCAAAGAAGATATAAACATTGCCAGGTTAAACAAATACTTCGCTTGCCTTCTCAAGCGTCACACTATCATTTTACTTGTCGCGACATGACGACGCCTTTTGTTGTCATAGCGACGTAAAATTAGAAATTTACTTATTTTTTCAGCTGGATAAATGTTGCATATGTGGGTGCTGTGCACGACTTGCAAATTTTTTTTCAGACAATCATGTCACTGAGTTTTTTTATATGGAATAAACAGTTAGTAATATATTTTAACTCTTTTTTAGTATAGCCTTTTAACTTTGTATTGGCTGCTGCAGAATAGTTTTCTAAGCACTTCTTCTTTTTCTCCTTTCAAGTGATGCAAAGTCTGCAACAAGATATGCATAGCCTGATTTTGTGGGACAAAACTAGTAAATATAAGGCATGTTTTAAGTGGGAAGGGCGATATAGTACATTTGCTAACCTTTTCTGTACTAGGTGACTGAGCAAACTCCATAATGATTGGGACCTACTCAGCCTCCTGATTGGTAAAACTGCACCCCAAACTCTGGGACTACATTATAAAATTTCATCGATGAAGACATAAAATACCAATAAATTTAGTAGGAAAACAACCATGTTTTGGCTAATATAGACATGTTACATGTCTAAAAGATTTTGGGGAGAGGAGCCAAAAGGAGACGAGTTTTATGATTCAGCAAAAAGCTTTGATGGGAAAATCATCATCAATGGTGAGATCCAAATTTCCCTCTGTTTTGAATATTACCTATATTTACTACGCCAAGTATTAAGATATTGTTTTAAATGTAACTTTGCTTTTTCAAAAATTCCTAACAATGAGATAAAATAACACTTTTTTCTATCCTTCTAGCTTGGACAAATCCATTTGACAGTATTTTATTCAACGCAGCATTCGTGTACAAAAGTATATTTGGAAAAGTCTGTTGATTATGTACTACAAACTTTGTTTACTTTTCCAGACCATACTTTCCCTGCAGGAATTTTTCCTGAAAGTAAAGGAAAGGCTTATCTAAAAAAACAAAACGAACGTTTTTTTGGATTCCAAAAAAAAATTCAGTCTCCTACCCACTTATTTTTGTTTATAACAAAATTTATTAAGAAAGGACATCCGTCAAAACAACTACACTGTGGTTTTCTTCTGACCAGCATTGCCATAGCCACAGCCATCAACAAATGAAAATTCTTTCTTATAAAAAAAATTAACGTCGAATCTTAGTATTATCTTTATATATGCGCTTTGTTTTAAAAGAGCACTTCCATAAGAACACCAGGCACAGATAGTGTTAAAAAGTTGGAACATTATAATAACAAAATCGAGCTCAAATCATTAGCTTTAAAACTCGGAGTCGTAATTTTCCCGGGTCCGAATTTTCCTGGGTCAATTTTTTTTTTGACAGATAGGCAGACAGACAGGCGGATACAGGTAATTTCGCCTTTTCGTCGCAATGCAACTTCAGATCAGATTTTCTGGTACCAATAAAGAACAAACGTGTATACGCACGGCATGATCTTACACCCGTAGTTTAATATTAATTACTTTTAATTAAATTTTAGTTCTTACTTAATCGGTTAATTTCTATGAATACCCCCCATTGGGAAATTTTTAATGCCGAGATCTCATCACAAATTTTACTCTTCTGTCGTTTCAAAATCAGTACCACAAGAAACATTCGCGTGTATCGTTGCATGATCCTGGCAAAGGTTGATTCTCAGGCGTCTATCTCATCACTAACAGCTCAACCTTTTGGCGCTTTCAAAGTTATGTTTGAGCACATCTACGTGTCAGTGTGAATTTTTAAAAATCACCGTGAAATCAGAAGAATAAGGGAAAGAAATAGAAAACATACCATTGTGCGCACAGAACTTTGGAAAATTTTGTGTATTACGAACAGGCTCTTGTCGATAAAAAAGCTGGTCCATATGAGGTAAAATTGATGCAACTGAAATCTATACAAATTATTTCGTAGAGCATAAACCGGCACTGACATTATAATATATTCTTTTTGTGTTTTTTGTAAAAAAGCAAATATTTCGCTTTTTAAATGGATTTACTTAACTTCTGTGGTCTCTTATTTAAGAAAAGGGGAGCGTATCCATTGATTTCAACTTGAAATCAATACTCAACCTTGTCCCCAGGATCTTGTGAACCTTGAGTCGTTATTAAGGAGCGGCCACCACTATCAATTCATCAAAAAGACAAAACGCCCTCGTTGCAAGATACCACGTCGCACGAAAAGTGTTCTGTTAAACGAGTCGCACCTGAGTCGCAAACGAATGTCATCATTCACTCAAGTATAATTAACTAGAGGGATTGTTTTTACTACCATGGGGTGTTGCAACGTTTATAAAAAACATTGGGTGGGTTTGTTTGTAACTTATCAGTTAATTTGGTATCCTAAAAATCGGTTAGTTAGCTACGCTATGCTCTTTGTGGCAGTAATGATGTCATACTTTTTGTAGCCACCTTCAGTCTATACTTTAGTTGCTAAAATGTCTAATCTTATAAAAGTTAATTAATTTTTTTTTAGACATAATAGGAAGTCTTAACGCAAACAAGCGTTTATTGTCTACGATTATTTTTTAATCAAAATACTGTTCGAGCTTTAATTGTGTATAGAAATACATAGATTTGAGCAAGTAAACAGTGCAACTAAACCAAATATTTTGTTTAATTTTAATCAACACCTTTTTCTTGTGACTGCCATGCTGGTCATCCCCCAGCGATTCACTTCCTACTCTTTGCAAACTTCCATGAACTGTACCTGGATTTAGTATGAAAGAGCAACAAGGCGTGACTAAAGTAATGGTAATCGGGTTAAACACACTCGAGTTGCAGTTAACTGAAAATTTCACCTCGATTCACAAAGTAAGCTGGCATTTATGATTTGGAATGAATTACTGATTCACAGCTTACGGTACGCGTAACAACTATCTCGTCCTTAGGCTCTTTTTCTGACAATTTCGGACATCCCAGGTTATGGGAAGAAAAAAGAGCCTTGGGCAAAATGTTGACGTAGCAAAGCAATGTCACTCTGTCATTTTATAGGAACAAAGACTATAAACCTATCTAACTCAAATTGCTAAAGGAACACATTAAGCATATACTTCGGGTCCAACATCAGTTCAACATTCAGTTCAAACCACAAAACATAATTAACACAAATCAATGCGCAAAAAAGTTTATAAAATCGGTTAAAAATTGTTAATAAAAGTACCAAATTTGCTTACTTTTGACACTTTTTAATAAAATTTAAGCATTTGCTGTGAAAATTACGCAATCAAATGTCAAGATCATTCCTGGGTTTTATTTTTTAATGAATTATACTACAACTCGTTTTCGTTTCCTACTTGTCTGAAAATTCTTAAGAAAGCGGTGGTTTAGAAACATCTTTTACCATTTCACAATACCACGACAACAAAGTCAGCGCTATTTTGACACAGTTTTAAAGGAAGAAGTTTCATACAAACATATGAATGTAAACAGAGAGAGAAAGGGGAGTGAGGTAGGGAGGGTGAGGTAGGCACAAAAACAATAATTTACACCTTTTATGACACAGTGACACTAGGGGGTTGTAGGCCATATCCCCTCAGTCAAGTTATTTGACAATATTGAAGACATTTGAGACTATTTTGAAGACTCTGAAATCCACATGGTGGATAGATGCCATTTCCTGACTCTTCCACATTCAAAAATCGTGTCGCCGTCCCTCTGTATGCAGGTCACTCGTGACGTGCGGTGTTTAACCTGTTCTAATAAAAAAGGGAGATTTTTGTCACAATCCTTGTAAATGAAAATATTTGCGAAAATTATTATTCGCGAATGTTTTTGACTACATTAATTATTGCAAATCATTGTTTTTATGGGAGCCCTGAATTCCGCAAAAAAAGTTCGCACAAAAATTTAGTTTTTTTTTTCCTATTTTTAAAAAGCGAATTAATAGATACACCAATTTGAACTTTCACAGACTTTATTTTTTGCTTCCTACTTAAAGTTCCGCGAATGTAAAATAAAAAACAACAAGAAGCCCTGGGGGCTCTAAGAATTTCCGCGCGCTACCAAAATATTTGATGAAAACCTGCTAATTCGTTGTGTTATTGTGCCAAACATTCGAAGGGGTTTGGTGCATGAACCTCTGAAGATGAAGCCCATCAGTGACATTATATCTTACAACAAACGCAAACAAAACGAAACGTGTCATAATAAACTCACATTTTAAAAGAAATTGCTAACAAAAAATACAGCCTATCATTCATGGTTGAAAGTCTTGTGATTGAAACGTTTATGGTCTTAAACGGCATTAGTTGACAAAAAATCAAAATTTTGATGTGACCATCATTTTCAGCATACTTTTTTTATTAACTGTGTCAATTTTTGTCGACAATGAAGTGGTTTTAATTTTTGGACCAATTTGGGCCTAAAATGGCATTTAGGTGACAAAAATCAAAATTTTGATGTCACCATTATGTTCAGCATACTTTTTTTTGTTAATTTTGCCAATTTTTGTTGAAAATGAAGTAGTTTTAATTTTTGGACCAATTTTGGCCTAAAATGACATTTAAGGTGGCAAAAAACCAAAATTTTGATGTCACCATCATGTTCACCATACTTTTTTTGTTAATTGTGCCAAAATTTGTCAAAAATAAAGTAGTTTTAATTTTTGGACCAATTTTGGCCTAAAATGACATTTAGGTAACAAGAAATCAAAATTTTGATGTCACCATTATGTTCAGCATACTTTATTTGTTTACAGTGCCAGATTTTGTTGAAAATAAAGTAGTTTTAATTTTTGGACCAATTTTGACCTGAAATGACATTTAGGTAAGAAGAAATCAAAATTTTGATGTCACCATCATGTTCAGCATACTTTATTTGTTAACTGTTCCAAATTTTGTTGAAAATAAAGTAGTTCTAATTTTTGGACCAATTTTGGCCTAAAATGACATTTAGGTGACAAAAACCAAAATTATTATGTCACCATTATGTTCAGCATACTTTTTTTGTTAACTGTGCCAAATTTTGTTGAAAATAAAGTAGTTCTAATTTTTGGACCAATTTTGGCCTAAAATGACATTTAGGTGACAAAAATCAAAATTATTATGTCACCATTATGTTCAGCATACTTTTTTGTTAACTGTGCCAAATTTTGTCGAAAACAAATACCAATTTTGGCCTGAAGCGTCAATACTAGACTTCCCAGTAGTTAAGGAGCTTGGGTACGAAGTTTACATCTGTGACGGACCAACGTGAAATCCCAGGGTCGATTTTTTCTCAAAAAATGCTCCGAAAGAAAAAAACGACGGTTTTAAAGAATTTCCTACGCCTTCGGGCGCGGAAATTCAACAATGTCATAAATCTGTTTCCGCAATAAATAAAATCTCTCGAAATCCTAACTCGTAAATTTTGTGCAAATTTAGTTGGTTCTCACAACAATTGGTGTTTGCAAAATTTAAACAAAAGTTTAACAAAATACTCGGCGTGTGTGCTTTCTTGTGAAAAATAGAAAAAAAATTGTCGCCCACGACCTATCTCATTCGTGCTAGTTTTTAAACATTACAAAAAAGAACGTAGTTCAAACCCCCATAAAACTGTAAAATTCAGAGTAGGCAATTTTTCCTTGGCTTACGCATAACTCCTGGTAAAAAAATCAGTGTCTGTGCTTTTGAATATCGAGCAAAAACATATGCAAAGCAATAAAAAAAAAGAAATACCAAATCCCCCATGTTTCCAGAGCATGGCATGATGGAACATTTTGGTAGTCAGGGCAATAAAAAGAGTATATGGAAATTATTTCTAAAGCTGCACTATTTATATTGCCCTCATTCGCAGGGCATGTTTCTTTCTCGTTAATTTGATAGCGGCATTAGTCACTTTGTAAAACGGCTCAGGGGATAACAGACATCCTCGTCCCCAGGGTATTGTGGGCCCTGAGCCGTTATTACGGAGTGTTCATCAACAAGACAAAATGCCCTGGGAACAAGTTTGGGTAAGAGACCCTGAGGACGAGGATGTATTTTTATGTAACATAAACTTGGCAGAAAAAAATTTTAGTGAAGCGTTAGTTAATTAGATTATCATCTCCAACTTTCTTTGCACTCATGGTATGAGGAAATGTGCGGATGTAAGAAGTTCATAGAAACTAACCATTCAGCATTTTTGTGACGTGAAATATTTTATTTGGCTAACGAATACTGTAATAGCAACTAAAATAGAGGACAAAAGACAAAGAAATAAAAGTAAAAAATTATTGTAGTGACGATTTTAATTTTTGTCAATGTCGATTGTCTTTTTAAATCGAAACCAATTAAAATGGCTACGTTTAATGACGAAACTCCAAATCAAAACCTTGATGACATCAAAATGTCAAATTCAAAAATGATGAAAATCGAATCAAATTGACAATTGGACAAACTATGGTGCAATTTCATGCAATGAATGAACAAATTTCGAAAGTGAAACCAGTTTCACGTACTACAAAAATGACTCACAATAAATGACCACAAAAGTAATATAAACTGCCACCTGGCCTTAACAAATAGGACCTATGCCCGACGAGTTTTTTTGAAAGTGGACAGGCCAATACTAGGAAGACTAAGGAGACTTACAATTTTACAAGCAGGACAAGATCCTCCATCCAGCACCCCAAGCTCGCCCCAGCACTTTTTACCGTGGCGTCGAAAGCGCAGCGCAGCTGAGATGCAAACAGTCCTGGGAAGAGGTTGCCAGCACCCCTGTTTCGTCGGCCTTTATAAAAGGTTTTGGGGAAGTTGATTATAGACATGATAAATATAGATAGTAAATGAAGTGTTCTATCACACAACTCGATCAAGGTTATGGTTTCACATGTCCTATCATGCACAGCGACCATACAACAGACAAAGTGTCCAGGACAACACTGTGAAGTAACATCTTTAAAAATAGTAAATCCAGCTAAAAATATATTTTATTCCATCAAATGATGATAATATGCTATTGTTTAAAGATTATTTTGATCGCATGCCAAATAAAATAAAGTTAATAAACGAAAAGTATAAAAATAATATTACAATACGCACACATCCACAAAATTTTTTCCAAATTAATTAAGCTTGACGTGAATTTGACACATGTGTCAGTTGTCATGGAAACAGACCAATATTTTAAGATAACTGCCAGCTTAGAATATTTATTTATATTGTAATTTTAAGGCTCGCCAACACAGTTTACGTAAAACACAATATCGAAATATTAACGACTTAATGATTGCACGCGAATATCAAATACGAACATAAACAGTAAAGCATTTTTAGACGATAAATTTTTTTTAGATGCAGTGGAATCTTTCTATCTCGCACACGCAAGGGACCAACTTTGTTTGAGATAGAGAAAGTTCGATATAAAGAAAGAAAAATACTTTAGGCGGACCACAAAAGGACCGAGACTTTAATTCGAGATAGAGAGAAGTTCGAGATAGAGAGTAGTCGAGATAGAGAGTATTGGAGATAAGGAGGAAGTTCGAGATAGAGAGTAGTCGAGATAGAGAGATTATTTTCGCCCTTATATAAATGTTACAAGGTTTAATTTCTTTAAATATTTACAAAAATGGCTAGAGCAAAAAGACCTTATTTATGGTTAACTTGGGGGTAGGTTAAGGCCTGTTGGCGTCATTATAATAATTTTTTTGCAAATCCAAAAAATCAGAAAAATCTAATAAAAGGATGCGGATAAAAGCTGTGACAAACGTAGATAAGGATGCAACATACAAAACACATAACCGACCCGTGAGAATATCATGGGTATAAAGGAGGTCGACCAACATTTTGGCTAACCATGTTTTGGAAAAATTAAAGGAAAACAAAATACAAGTACATATCACAATTTTAACTATTATTATTAAAATTCTTTACCCAGGATAGCATCTTCAGTTCCTATTGGTACTGCTATCAACGAAGGTCCTGCGAACTGCATTTAAAGCTCCCATTTGAGCTACGAAAGTCGTACAAGCACAGCAATCGCTAGAAAATCGACTCAGATATCAATCCTATTCTCATACTGAACGCTAAGCAGAAAGGATAGATTCACTGGCATGACTCGGCAGAGATTTGAACCCAAGACCTTCCGTCAGTAAGCCACAAGGCTACCAGTCGGTTAAAGGCTACCGGTCCGTAAACAATTATAAATATTAAATTAACTAAAAATATCCAATCTTTATATCCTTTTATTTTGGTGACATTTCGGTTTTTATTCAAGTAGGGAGTGAAAACACTGTATCTGGCAGTTTAATAATAACACGAGGCCAGTTAACCGACAGAATGGCCAAAACGTTTCTTCTGGAAAAATTTTTAAGAAGATCGTTTGCCACCCCAATTTTTAAAAGCTCTATATCATATTTTTCGAATTTCCTAAAAAAGGCGTGATTTCCTTAATTATTGAAATTCTATACTTAGGTAACATACGTTATAATTGAATATTTTACGCCCAAATGCCACAAACACCATTCACGCCCAAGGGAGTATTTGCCATAAACCTGAACTGAATAAAGTAATATAGAAAAAAAGAAAAAATAACTGTGACCTTCTTCAATATAAGGTGAGTATTTTCCTTTTGACAGAATGTTTTCGCGAAAGTAATTTTATCTGAATTTTTCCTAGCAAGATGTGACCACTTCTATTTTGAAAGCGTATCAATTCGCATCTTTGAAACAATAGATTATTATTTTTTTTTTAAATACGCATTTTGTATTTTTTAAAAACACGAATTTCGTATTTTTAAAAATACGCGTATTTTAAAAAATATGCGTCCTTCTAAAAAAGAGAACTTAAAAACATGGGTTCAAATCCAAGTTTCCACTCTGCGACAGAAAAAAAAGAAGGTATGTTAATTGTTAAACTGCGGCAATGGTACACGGGGACCACGGTAAAAAGCATCGCAACGGTAGACAAAATGACCAGGGTAAAAAAACATTGCAACGGTAGACAAAATGACCACGGTAAAAAGCATCGCAACGGTAGACAAAATGACCACGGTAAAAAGCATCGCAACGGTGAACAAAATGACCACGGTAAAAAAACATCGCAACGGTGAACAAAATGACCACGGTAAAAAAACATCGCAACGGTAGACAAAATGACCACGGTAAAAAGCATCGCAACGGTAGACAAAATGACCAAGGTAAAAATCATTGCAATGATGGTACACGAGATGACAACAGTAAACAAAAGTGCAGCGGTATATAACACGCATGTTACATAATGATCACTGAAGACTCTTACAACCGCTAAAATTATGTCTTCATGTATAAAAGAATATATTTTCCATTTATCTACAAATATACACGTTTGTGTTACCATAATGTTATTTGACTCATGTTCTCGGTTAATCAAGCGCAGCTAATAAGCCGTCCTTCTGCTTATCTTTGGCTAATTGAGATAAAGCCTAAAAATCAAAAGTAGCTTTTAAGAAAAAAAATATATAAAAACAACTATTAAGCGTAGTTTTTCATGAGCAGCAAATTTATAAACAGACGCACTCAAATCTGCAAGATTACTACACAACTTTAGCAGAACTAATACTGAATATAATTTACGCATAAAGTCAAGGTTTTAAAAATGCATACCAAGTCAAAGGGAAATTGAATTCAAATGTTTTGTTTTTCCTTAGATACACTCGTAAAGCATATAGGCACACTTAACCTCGGATTCTTAAACAAGTAAGCGTATAATAAGCGTATTTCCAAGTCTGAGAATTTTCCCATATAATTAAAAAGAGAAAAAGGTTAGTGATAAGAAAAAGCAGCTTGGAACTGCACTATTTAAAAATGGAACATGTAACCAGGGCAAGTAATAGACTACTGCAGTGTTCATATCAAATGCAATATCAGACCATCAAAATTAGTTTTAACATTATGCATACTCAAAGCGTATTTCAGGCAATTTTAGTGGGTGAATTTGGTGAGTGAATTAGGTGGGTGTGAATTGGGTGGGTAAATTGGCTGGGTAAATTGGCTGGGTAAATTGGCTGGGTGACTTTAGTGGGTAAATTGGTGGGTGTGAAAATTGGGTGGGTGAATGGGGGAATTGGGTGGGTGAATGGGTAAATTGGGTAATTAGCAGTAGGGTTTTAGATAATATTTTTAACTGTTTGATTTCCTTCATAGCGACTTATAAGGCGTTTTAGCAACTCAAGTACCAGGTCACAACTCAATTTCCATTAAGAGACAGCAAAAACAAAACAGAAAAAATACACCGTAGTTCAATAACTGTGTCACTTACATGGAAAGTCCTTGGCTCGTGAATTGCTAATTCTGATAGCATCTTTCGATTTAACAAAATGTTGCTCTAGAAATAAAAATAATTTATTTAAAAGTTTTAGTTCGACCGATCGGTGTTTTTTTTGCTGGCAACATCTTTTTCGCTGTTTACTTTGTTTACCTATATGTTCGCGATTTCACGAATGAAAAAAAAATTATTTTCTACATCTCACAAGACAGAAATGTAAAGAAATTTCGCGAAAAAAAAATCAAGAAGGCATTTTACAAACTTGTTAAAAAGTGGAGAAATCTATTTTCTAGGTGAAACACAAAAACTATTTTTCTGTATTTCAGAATTGAATTGAAATAGCTGGCATCGCGTATCAGAAATTTGCCTGATCCACACCATATGCAATTCTCTGATCATTTTACTGGCTTTTCCTGAGGTAAGAAATTTCGTTGTGATTGCTCTGACTTTTAGAACAGACAAAAAAGCAAGGCAGTAAATGTTCTCTTGGAGGTCTAATATCCTGTAATACTAAATAACATGTGTAACTGGAGACAAAGTATAAATGGCGGATGATAGATACAGTCGTATGTCCTGGCTAAAATACTAATCCAATGGTACTAAAACTTGGTGTCCTTTCCTTTTTGACTATTTTATTGTTTTTTCTATTATCATGCGAGTTTAATCAACAGAGTTTAAGACCTTCGAAAGTTATTCGAGGTGGAGGTTAAAGTCATCCCACACTTTTATGAATATTTGATACCAAAAAATCCCAGTGTAAATAGAGTTTAACTGAGTATTTTATAATTCACTTTTCAGTGCAATCACCACAAACACACAATACAAACGAGAAAAAGGTGCTTCGTAAATATATTTACCTCATGCATATTTTTGATGAACATCGAATAAGGTACATTATGTTCTCTTGCACTCATATTGATTCTTTGTATCCATAACTAAAAAATACAAGAAATCTAAATACTGGGTATGTGCCTATGGTAGCTATAGGAAGAGTTAATGCTTCATCTCAAAATTAAAACAACATTTTAAATAATTTTATACAAGATGATAACTACAATTTTCATACCGGAAAACTGGAACCCAGGACCCTATCGGAGAGCCCAGGACGCTATAAAAAGACCCAGGGCCGTATAAAAGGTCAGGTACATCGATATGGTCCTGGTTCCTACTATAAATTGGGTTCTGCCATACAAGTAAAATGAGTTCCTTATCTTACTTTTCCTATTTATGTTCCTTAGTGGAAGTTGTGTTAGCATTGATAAAGGGTTTTTGACTTTATTCCCTTGCTTGTTGACAACCAAACTCAGCTACAACTTTCAAAAAAAGGGAAAACCTATATTTTACTGAGTATTTATCCAAGCAAAATGTGGCGAAATCACTGGTGAAATCCTAAACGCGGTAAAAGAAACTCTTACTTTTCTGATGTCTCTCTTCTTTAACTTTCTACTCATGTACTGCCTTTGCAATGCTTTGTGTACGCTTCTTACCGCTAAACTGTAGCAGTTCTTACGACGTCCTCGAAAACCCTACAAAAAGGAAAATATCTTTGTAGTTGTATCGCACCTACATATTATAACAGATTAGCCACTTAATTCTCTAAAGGTAAATTCCAGAACTCATTCAGAAGTTTCCTGAAATTTTTCCAGCAGTAATTTTGTATAACAAAAACAGAATTAAACGAGAAAAAAAGGTTCCCATAACCTGACAATATAAAACCCAAATCAAAACAAAAGCAAAGAAGCCAACGCAGCATGAAAAATCATGATTTTGCTAACAACACAAAGAAAAGAGGGAATTAATGCTATCTGGCAGTAGGATAAATTACTAAAACGCCATTGAACTGCCTTTGTACCTTGTAGTTTCTAGCAAATAAGTTGTAACTAAAAACATCAACCAATTGACTTCCTATGCCCTAGAAATTTAAATTACCCACATCCGTTTTTTTTTTGTTTAATTTTTTTTCATTTCCAAGAAGCCAAGTTGAAATTGTACTATTCCTAGGTCTCATTAGTGAAGGCTATTTGTCACACGCAGGTGGTTCAAATTTATCTTTATTTTTAATTGTAAGTGTCCAGCACTGTTTAATCTTTGAAATAAGCCATAATATAGGGCGCTGCAACACCAAGTGCAGGATAAAATAACTCAAACTATTTCTAGGTCCCTGAGTTTAATTATAACAAACAAAGAGAGTCAAAAGGTATAAGACAGCACATGAAGACTGTACCAATCCAGTAAACCAGCCCTACCAACTTAACACTTGCTGTGAAAGTGAGAAATTATAACCGGAAAGGCTGTAACCAGTAAAAGAGGGTGCCGATAAGCCGCAAACACCTGCATATATAAGGGCGAGTTCGGGCAAATTATCAAATTAAATTGACGGTTGTCCGCCGAAACCGCCACACTTTCTCGAGCACGCTCGGAACATTCCCGAAATGCAACACCTTGCAACATAAACATGGCGGACGACAGTTGAAAGAACGCGCTTGAAGAGAAAGAAGGTAATAAAGTATATATATAAGTTACTTATCAAGTAAATCTTATCAAAAACCATAAAAAACAGTTCTTTTAAGAACTTAGCTACCATATAGTTAGTTCATTTTAATATTTATACTTTTTTAAATAATTCTTCAAGAGTCATTTATGGTGAATATTTTTTTTTCGGGCATTGTTCGGTACTATACGGGTTTTTTCGGGCAAATACCTTAATTTTTTAAAACGCTGAACTCACCCGAAAACACCCGCACTTTTTACGGCGTATGCGGCTTATGGGCACCCTCGTACCGGTAATCAGTCCTAACAACTTATTACCATTACTGTGAAGTTTTGGTTAGAGAAATTGAGGATGATGAGAAGAACCACTTTTCTGGTAGTGATCAAAATAATATTGAAGAGTGGAAAAGAATTATTGCTGAACTTTGTAGGAGTTGGAGTTTCCAGACACTATTATCAGAAAGAGAGTGCCAATAAGCCGCAAGGCCTCCGCATAAAGGGTGAGTTTGGGCGACTTTTGGAATTAAATTGACGGTTGTCCCGCGAAACCGGTGCACTTTCCAGAACTGACCCAAAGCATTCCTGAAATGCAATTACTTGAATTTTTTTTTTCAAAAAACCAAACTTTAAACAGCATATGAAGGCTTATATCGGCACCCTGGTTTATCAGACACTATTATTTGTGCTAAATCTTGTGGCACTACGATGTCAGATTCGTCACTTTTGGAGAGGGAGGGAGCATTATAAATACCTATCCATTGCTAGCTCGGTATTTTTATCTTCCCTCAATGCAGCTAGCAAAACATGCAGAATCAATCATGCCCCCCAATTAGTCTGAAATTTTGTAGACAAATAATTCGTAGAAATTCTGATGACAAAATTGTCCATAAAAAATTAGATACCTTAGCTAACGCAAATATTTTTGCCTTCCTGACGATTCTCTTAAAAGGCCCTGCACGAACCATGTGAATATACGAAAGTTGCATGGTTTTGTTTAGCAATGTATCTCGTGCTCATAGGCCGCCATTAACAAAAATTTTCGTATGCCGTTAAATTTACGGCAAGAACAAGTTTGTTTGTTCTCGTTCCGTGATATACACTTTAGTTTATTTATTATCTCTATGGAAACCAATCACTACTTAGAAACGGTTTCAAATTTCCTGCGGCAAACCAACGCAAGAATTTACTGGGGTGGGAAGTGTTATACTGCATTGCTGATTTTTACACTGGGATTGCCTCATAAAGGACCATGAGCGATACCAAAGGACCAATAATTGCCGCGCGGGAAACAGGTACGTTCATATTCAAATACAGCTATTTTTCTGGATTAGTGGATTAGTGTCTAGAAAATAAACAAATGAACAGTCAACTGAACAGCTGGGTAGGAAATCTTAATAGGTAATAGCTATATAGCTTGTATGTGATAGCACGGCAAAAGGTAATCCTATAATTAGTTGTTTTTGTTGAAATAAAAGTTTAGCCACTTTACAATTCTGCCTGTTACAAAGAAAATGTATAGCTATTGCAATAATCAATAATAAAATGTTTCTGTTCTTTTAATGCAAAGCAATCTAGTAATTGTAGCATTCATTGTAACAACAACTGTCTCATCTTTCAACACTGTCCCGGCCCACAACCCAATGCATTCTTATATAGCGTTTTGTGTGAATAAGAAAATCTGAAGTTTGAAGATGTACCACCCATCTCAACTGTCAAAGCTTGATCTTTTAAAAGTTTTTGATTGGAAGACTTATGTATGGAATTTAAAGATTAACCACCCATCTCAACTGCCAAAGCTTGTTGTTATTATCAATGTTTTGAATGAAAATAAGTATATTTAAATAAAATTGATGTAGTAATGATAGAAACTTTTTTTATATAAGAGTCGATTATTCTCTTCCTGTAACACCTGGAAATAACACCTGCCACACTGCTCTTTTGCCAGAAGCAAATTATTTCAACGTGCTCAATGTGATTGCGAAGATATAAATATAGATTAGAATAGCATAAAGACAAAAGAAAATTTCACCTATAGATTGTGTTATTGAGAGACTGGAAATCGTTTTACTGATAAGCACTAATAAGCAATACAAATATAAAGCAATTGTGAAAAAATTAATTCCCGTAAGTGAAGTAAGGTTATCTATGTATGTGATCACATATTCAGTTATATTAATATACATGTTTTATCACATGGGTGCTATTTTCTTCATTGAGATGCTTGAAGTTTATACAAGAAGCCCTGGGGGCTCTAAGAATTTCCACGCGCTACCAAAATATTTGATGAAAACCTGCTAATTCGTTGTGTTATTGTGCCAAACATTCGAAGGGGTTTGGTGCATGCATCTTACAACAAACGCAAACAAAACGAAACGTGTCATTAAACTCACATTTTCAAAGAAATTGCTAACAAAAAATACAGCCTATCATTCATGGTTGAAAGTCTTGCGATTGAAACGTTTATGGTCTTAAATGGCATTATTTGACAAAAAATCAAAATTTTGATGTGACCATCATTTTCAGCATACTTTTTTTATTAACTGTGTCAATTTTTGTCGAAAATAAAGCAGTTTTAATTTTTGGATAAATTTTGACCTGAAATGACATTTAGGTGACAAAAAATCAAACTTTTGATGTCACCATTATGTTCAGCATACTTTTTTTGTTAACTTTGCCAATTTTTGTTGAAAATGAAGTAGTTTTAATTTTTGGACCAATTTTGGCCTAAAATGACATTTAAGGTGGCAAAAAACAAAATATTAGATGTCACCATCATGTTCACCATACTTTTTTTGTTAATTGTGCCAAAATTTGTCAAAAATAATGTAGCTTTAATTTTTGGACCAATTTTGGCCTAAAATGACATTTAGGTAACAAGAAATCAAAATTTTGATGTCACCATCATGTTCAGCATACTTTATTTGTTTACTGTACCAAATTTTGTTAAAAATAAAGTAGTTTTAATTTTTGGACCAATTTTGGCCTGAAATGACATTTAGGTAAGAAGAAATCAAAATTTTGATGTCACCATCATGTTCAGCATACTTTATTTGTTACCTGTTCCAAATTTTGTTGAAATAAAGTAGTTCTAATTTTTGGACCAATTTTGGCCTAAAA
Source organism: Hydractinia symbiolongicarpus (assembly GCF_029227915.1). NCBI lineage: Eukaryota > Metazoa > Cnidaria > Hydrozoa > Anthoathecata > Hydractiniidae > Hydractinia > Hydractinia symbiolongicarpus. The sequence continues at coordinate 17,063,266 of NC_079875.1, read as the reverse complement.
TGACATTTAGGTGACAAAAATCAAAATTATTATGTCACCATTATGTTCAGCATACTTTTTTTGTTAACTGTGCCAAATTTTGTCGAAAACAAATACCAATTTTGGCCTGAAGCGTCAATACTAGACTTCCCAGTAGTTAAGGAGCTTGGGTACGAAGTTTACATCTGTGACCGACCAACGTGAAATCCCAGGGTCGATTTTTTCTCAAAAAATGCTCCGAAAGAAAAAAACGACGGTTTTAAAGAATTTCCTACGCCTTCGGGCGCGGAAATTCAATTACAAACATAATGTATCAGAAGATTGATCAGTAAAATACCATCATAACTATTGTAGCATATGCTGCATTAAATTTGCTTTTTTACAGATGGTATTAGTGACTTTGTGGCTTGCTTGCATGTACTTCATTTTATTGCTCCGTAACTGCCAATAAATTGAATTATGGAAAGGCTGTCTAATATTTCTTAATCATCATTTGTGGCACTGTAGATTTTGTGGCGCTGTAGATTAGTGGTTATAGCTCTCGTACTCTGTGGGGGAGACCGGGTTCAATTCCTCTTGACGGCGATTCAACATGGACAAGTGAATTTTACCATAGCCCTGGGTTAACCCAAGCCATGTGAGGGAAATTGGGGAGATGGCACACTGTGTGGGCCATTGTATGTTTCCGGGAGTTGTGTAGTAGAGCGCGGCCCTAATTGGGTCTGCGTAGCTCAAAATGAGCATTAAATACTCTAGGACTCTCCATCTAAGCCATGGCCCCTCCTGGAAATAATAGACAGGATATATCGCTCAATATTTGTGAGGCTAGCCATGTAAAATATGCACATCTATCTATCTCTATCAAAAACCTCTAGGGTGTAAACCTTCTTTAAATGATTGTTTAACTCTGTTCAGGGTGTCTATTCAGGGTTCTTCAGAGCTAAAGGAGAAGGATACATCATATCTTCTGATCCTACAAAGCAACTTTTAGCCCCAGAAATCATAACAATCAGAGGCATATAGAACCTTAAATTCTGAAGCCTCAACATTAGCTTTGCCTAAAAGAATGTAGGCCTAGACTGATGTATTCATATGGTTTTCTTTTTTGCAATTTTTTGTTAAGGAAATATGTTATGGGCAAATCTTCCTGATTCTGCCAACTGGGTGTTTGCCATTCTGCAACATGGAAATCTCCTTCACCAAAACTTGTTAATAATAATATAGTCCAGCATTCGGCACCTATATATAGTCTGGCAACGACATTACGTTCAAGAATGTTTTAAGGTTTTTAAACTAACATGATCTTATAGGTTATTATGTCAGAGTGTGGAGTACAAATTCCTCATGTTATGTCTTGTACTATTAAGACTACTTGTACTAGTGGAAAAATTCTCAAGTTGCCTACAGAGGAACATTTTGTAAAGCAAAAAGACAACCTAAATTTTACATCTTTATGATAATATCAAGAAGCTAAATTATATATATGTTTGTTTATACCATTGTATATTTGATGTAACTTTTTAAAAAGAATTTTTATTGATTGTGTTATGAAATAATCTCAGATTTTAAATTAAAATTGTGCGAAAAACAGAACTTTCAATTCTTGCTGTTAACATACTAAATAAATTCAGAATTTAATGCTGCATCTGATGCATCATTGCAGTCAAGTTATATGCCCTGACGATGTATAACTTTTATTTATCATTTTAAAGGGCCTGGACCTGGACGATATGCTCTGCCATCAACATGTGGCTACAACAAGCATGATATTACCAAGTGGATGAACCCAGCTTATTCATTTGGACAGAAGCTGGAGAGCAGTAGTAAGTATAAAACATGTGCAAATTTTCAAGCCATTAAACATTCTTTTAAATCTATTGGTATAATTTACTTTCTTGTTCAAATTTAGTGTTTAAAAAAGATAGCAGCCCTGGCCCGGGCTATATGGTACATCCTTCAATTACTCGATATGGTAAAGATGGCACCCCATCATATTCAATTCTAGGGAGACAGAAAGATCCAAGTATGTTTTTTATCATAAATACTTTAACTGTAGCCAAATGCAGCAAGCATAGAAAATTCACAACTTAATTCTGATGCGTTTAGATGTTTTTAAAACACCAGCGCCTGGTGCTTATTCCCCTGAAAAGGTGCACCCACAAGGTGAACGCCATGCACCCGCATATTCAATGAGACAACGAACACGATATAGGAAACGTAAGTGGAAATTAAAACCTATCTTATTCGAGAGAGAATTTTGACATTTTTTTTTATCAAATTGTTATTTTTTGCTTTGTGTAGGTGACACCACACCTGCTCCAAATTCGTATAGCCTGCCTTCACTTATTGGAAGTAAAATTCCAGATAAACCTGCTTCAGCAGCTTTTTCTATGACGGGGAGGTCGAAAACAGGAAGTTTTGCTGAAGATCTTGCCAAAACACCTGGTCCTGGTAACTATCAAATGTTGGAGCCAAATGTGACAAAACGAAAAGCGCCCGCCTATTCTATACTTGGCCGTAGTTACATGCCTGGAGGTGAGTGATATTCTTGAAGAGTTGAGACTTAATTTGTGTTAGAAATTGAATGTCGGCAAAATTCTTATCGTCATCGGCGACGATTATTAAATTAGCGTTCAATTTTTCTTATTTTACAAATATTTTTTCTCGCGAAAACTTCTATTTTCTACATTTCGTAAAAATTATTATTACCCGCGAAACATATTGAATATGGTTAAAAGTATCCTTCAATGACATGTGGCCTTCTGGTTATAAAGTTCCTTTCGTAATCACAGCGTGGACATTTAGCAAGTGTCTTCAACCCATGCCATGTAAGGGAAATTTTGTAGGCAATGTCTGTGTATACGTAATGTATACATTCAGAACTCAGGACCCACGCTGATAACAGTGTTTCTAACCACTGAAGTGGCTATATTCTTTATAAATATTTGGAATTATAATAATAATATGCAGGATACATTAAAGGTAAAATTTCCAGGAAAATTTCGGTTATTAAAAAAATGTTTTATGTTGATATTTTCTGCTTAATTCTGTTGTCTATACAATAAACCTGTATTTTTAGATTCAACACAGAAACCTGGACCTGGAGCTCACTGTCCCGAAAAAGTATCTGGAAACAAACGAACCGCTCCTTCCTTTTCCCTGGGCATAAGACATTCTGAATATATTACCCCTTTGATTATTGATGTAACCGACTAAATGTAGATTTTAAAGTAAATTTTTGTATATATTTAATTTGTACAGTCAATTTATTAGTCTAAAATCTACGTTTTTTCTTCAACCTTTTGCAAAATTTCAAAATGCTTCCTGCCAAATGGAGTACAACATGTTTGAGATTATCTTCAGATTGTTATGTGTTTGGTGTTAGAAAAATATTAGTGTGGTGCCTTCAAGTATTATTTTTTTTTTTTACTTGTGATTTTTACTGATTATATATATATTTTTTAATTTTCCACTGCAAAGACAAAATATCAACAATTTTTATGAATGATATCAGATGTTTTTTCTGCTCCAAAATCAACATATCCATAGTTACCGTGATGTATAAAATTAAAGAGAAGAATGGTCTTGGATATTTCGGGTATGCGATTTCCTTAAGATGTTTCGGTCTCTTAAAAATTCCTCTTAGTCGGTCAATCCAGACTTTTTGATTACATCGGACAAACCCCCTGTAATTACGCTCCTTCGACACCTCCTTATAAACCTATGTTGTCATCAACATAAATGGGCCACACACCGACCAAATCCGCTTTAGACTCCTTCCGCAGATACCTGTCTTTGCAAATTCAGATAACATGGAAATTTCTTCGCACCAATTCTTGGTCTTCTAAGCCATGTATTCATCTTTAAACTTGCACGATCCAAGAACAGCACCAAGATGTCTTTTACCTGTTATTATGATGTTCATACTGCTATCACTGAAAACCATATTTGCTTTTTTTTTCAGCTTTATTCCTCCTAACGCAAATAACCTAGATGCTAAAGAATAACAATTGTGCACGAACATTGAAATTGTTGGGCAAATTATCTTTATATTATGTAAGAAAACGTTTCCGTTCACAGAGTTAAAGGCATTCAACTCCGCAGATACCTTTGGTAGCCTAGGTCGAAAGTCAAGATTAAGGACACATCAACATAGACCATTGGCCCAAATTGGGCACCCTGTGTAAAGGCTGCACAAAGAAAAAATCTAGAATTAAACGAGAAACTTAGCAGGAAAGCAAGATGCAAGCTGTGCTTATAAAGCATGGATTTTTTTTTGGATTGATCTAGCCTGCAAAACTGAGATTTGCGTAGCTTGCGCGTAACTTGGTTGAGGCTCATCTAGTTGGTAGAGGCATACTGAACAGATGAAGATTTTTTAAAACCTCGTGTTTACTTTCTGGTCGTCCTTTCGCCACCAGTTCTACATGTTTTGTCTTATCAATATTCTTGACGATACGTTTAGCTCTCTGTCGCATCTGTTCTTTTAGTGCCACATAGTTTTTTCCTGCATGATTAAACTGAATTCGTCGTCACTTATGATTGCATTGTCAATATCTTTAGAGATGAGATCTATGATGGAGTTCAACTTAGACTGCGAGTAGTTTTATACTCTCGTGCTTATGGGCCTTTACCCTAGCCTTTTAGAAGTGTTCTTCAGACCAGCTTGGCCTGCTTCTATCGCTTGTGTAATAAGCAATAGGCTAGAGCACCACTATGGATAGTGGTGCTCTAGCCTATTGTAATGGACTAGGCCTGAATCCAGTTGTGATGTAGTAGGATGAGATCACTCCAACTAACCAACGTACCATGCATCTTGAACTTTATTGCTAGAATATCACGCTCTTTAATCTCCCTGCGGAGGTACTGTTTAGTTTCCTCTATCTTTCGAAGTCTGATGATTTGGCTTTCATCGTCAGATGAAGTAGGCAATGTCGAATATAGCTTCATACCTTTCATTTTCATTCTATAAGCACCTACATAGCTATTCCGACAAAAAGTTTATCAGTCAGCATGAACTCTAGTCTGTTCGTTGAACTCTTCAGAGAAAGGTATACAGGGGGGTCAAAATTTCAGGTGGGTATGACTACCCAAGTCTCTTTCTTGATCGGAGTATAACCGGAATCTTAGACTTTCTACCATCTAGGAAACAGTGATCTCAATCAAGCTAAAGGCAGACAAGTCGTAGTCGAAGATAAACGCTCATGTTAAACTGTCGAAGTCACCTTTGGTGAAATAATTTCTACCGGAGGAGGCTTAGGTAGACCAAAAAGTTCCAACAGCGGTCGGTTGATGACAACTGTGAATCCTTCAGCTACCCGGAGTCTACAGATACCGTTCTTTAATAAAAAACCATGCTCATCATCGGCTTCCACGAGCCACTATATCCTCGACTGTGTATAACCCATTCATGATCTGAATCTGAATAACTTCCTTGTTAATATTGGTACTTAACTGATGACAAAGTCATTGTTACTAGAGGTGTTAAGCGATTTAGGTCAGACCGATATCGACTTTAAAGCGATCTTCATGCACTGTCCTAGGTAGTCGTCATCTGTGATGTGGAGTTGCTTTATGTTTCATTATAAAAGAAAAAATGAACATTTACTGGTATAACCTAAGATCAAATTACAGGTCAAACTGCGGAGAATGATCTCTTGGTATCACAAACCTGGATCATCATGATATCCACGACGATAGCCTATTCGTAGATTTCCAATCATCTCTCTTTCACAAGGTGTCAGCGTTTGTATCACTCCTCTTATGACCTAAAAGACTGATGGCACAGGTAGTATTAACTGATATACCTACTTGCTGAGCGATGCAAAGCTCAACTTCTTATGCGGGAGATTTTATAGTTTGGAATACTGACATTTCCCAGCAAAGTTTATTGTCTACCTTGTAAGCAAACACAAGATCAGACCTGGAAAGGCATTGACGCAGTGTAGACGTTGTTTATTACTATATTATTTCAAGGTTGGCAAACATGAAAAACGGGCCAAAAATGTATCAATTTCTTAAAGATCGAAAGGACATCCGAGAAACGTAGAGAATGCCTTCGTGGTAGACAGAGATCTACATGTAAGGAATGTGGAGGCGCCAGTATCGGCGAGCATAATAAGATAAGACCGCATTGCAAAGCCTCAGAAGGGAGCTCTATCTACGAACATTGTAGACAGAAATCATGATGTAAAGACTACGGAAGAGGTTCTACCTACAAACATAATATAATAAGGTCAACATGCAAGGAGTGTGGAGGTGGCTCTGTCTGTAAACATGCTAAACATAGATGGTACTGCTCTCTCTGTGATCTTTATGGACATCTTGCTGAATTTTTATGTCTGGAACTGAGGTGGCTTTGCAAGGAAATAGATTATAGATGCCAATTCAGACTTACCGACCTTACTCGAGTTACTTGTACGACTCCGGTGTTTCTACGCTTGAAGACTAGGACACTGTCGAGCAATATATGATCCACACAAACCATAAAACACACAGCTTTGATGTAATCACAACTCTTTCACATACTCTGAAGGTACTTCCACATGCCCAGGAATAAGCATTAATTCTTCTGCAACGAGACTACGGACAGGACCATTTGCGTTAGCTATCAAAAGGCGGTAGAGCACATGATTACTAGGTTCTGCCATGATTCCCAGTCTATAGGTCTTTTTGCTCCAAAAGGTGTTCATTGTTGCACGTCTTTTCTGATCCCTATGCTCCTTTCCGGGCTGTAGCAGATATAAGCAGAAACCGTCTTCTGGTAACAAGACTTCGTGCTTCGCCTTTTCTTCAGATTATTCTTCATTGTTGGCGTAAGCTGTCACAAGCGGTACTTATCCAGTGAGTTGACGGTTGACGGTTAAAGATGGCGGACGTCTCCAATGCCAATTGATCGGAACAAAGTAAATGATCCGTCATGCAAGTTTCAATTAAGTGTCAAAACGCGAAGAATTAATTGAAGTAACGACGAAACATCATTTTCACAGTTTATTGGATAAAAATGGTTAAAAGAGGTCATAAGCAACCATCGTCATCGAATTCAAGAATTGATAGTGTTGAGCAGAGTCAAGAGACTTTTCCGTGTATGAAATGTCACCGAAAGTTTAAAACATATAGAGGTTTGGTACAGTACTTGAAGTATTGTAAAGTGTTGACACAGAACATTGCACAAACACAACAGGATACAAATCAACAACGTAACGTTCCCGAAGACGCAACTTCATCTCAACATCATTTTGCTGATGCTCCAGAGAAGTTTTATTGGAGTAATGTTAAAGGAAGTGAAGCAGTCAATGACATCGAGGAATGTTACAGCAGAATTGTTTATTGGAAACGAAACTTGTTTATGCTGCCTAATGGAAACGCAGGTAAATCCTACATACGTGAGACCACAAGATTGCTCAATGCGTGGATTGAAAACACACCTGTAAGAGCTATAGCATTAAAAGCTATACATATCATGCCTGCTCTGCTGCTGCAAAAACCATCACAAGCATCGAAATCTAAGGAGCACGTAGAAGCATTAAACAGACGTCTAACACAATGGTTTAAAGGAGATTTTATGAGCTTAATGGATGAGGCACAGACGATTCAAAGCCGACTACCTAAAGTAATAAAAAAGCAAGATATTGCAGTTATTTCAAGGAAGTTCCGGAACCATATGCAAAAAGGAGATGTTCATAAAGCGATTAATGTGGTGACGAACAATATGTCTGGAGGAATACTTCCTTTGAATGACGAAACTCTTGAAATGCTAAGACAAAAACATCCTGAAGGAAGTGAATCATACGAAGACACGCTGATACAAGGTCCGATCAAATCAGTTAATGCCGTTGTATATGACGTCATTGACGAAGACATGATAATGCGAGCAGCGAAGACAACAAAAGGCGGCTCCGGACCATCTGGAATGGATGCGAATGGATGGATCAAAATCATAGCGTCTAGAGTTTATGGCGACACTGGAACAGATTTACGGAAAGCGATAGCTAAGTTTGCAAGAAGACTTTGCCATGAAGAAGTAAACGATAATTCTTTAGAGGCGTATTTAGGATGTCGTCTTGTGCCTTTAGACAAGAACCCTGGTCTTAGACCTATCGGAGTAGGAGAGGTTTTAAGACGCATTATTGGAAAAGCCGTGATGTACGCATCAAAGAATGATGTTATTGAATCTTGTTCAAAAATTCAAATGTGCTCCGGTCATGAATCTGGGTGCGAAGCTGCTATACATGCAATGAAAGATGCATACTCTAGTGAAGAAGCCGAATGTGTCTTATTAGTTGATGCTGCAAATGCCTTCAATAGCTTGAACCGTAGTGCAACACTTCATAATACCAAGATCATTTGCCCGATTCTAGCAACATACATCAACAACTGCTACATAAAGCCTGCGAGACTTTTTGTGATTGGTGAAACTGAACTGAGTTCAAGAGAAGGTACCACTCAAGGCGACCCGTTGGGGATGGCCATTTACGCAATAGGACTCACACCATTACTTGATAGAATGAAAAACATTGCTGATATTGATATGAAATTGGTAGCTTTTGCTGATGACTTAACAGCTGTTGGAAATTTTTCCACCATTCGGAAATGGTGGGACGAGCTCATTGTGGAAGGCCCAAAATTTGGTTACCAACCACAGCCAAAGAAATCATGGCTAATTGTGAAAGATAAGAACATTGAAGGAGCAAAAACACACTTCAAAGAAACAAATATCCAAATTACATGTACAGGAGAACGACATCTCGGAGCAGTTATTGGCAGTGAGACTTTTCGAAAAGAGTACGTTGAAGACATTGTCGCGAAATGGGTGAAAGAAATCACACTAATTTCAGAAATAGCTGTTATCGAACCACAAGCAGCTTACACATGCTATGTTAGTGGATATCAACATCGCTTCACATACTATTTACGGACCATCCCAGAAATATCATCATTACTGCGACCAGTGGAAAGTGTAATAAGACACCAACTGTTGCCGGCTATTACTGGTGGTCATATTGTAAACGATGTAGAGAGGGAGCTAATGTCCTTGCCACCACGTCTCGGGGGTCTAGGAATAAAAATCCTTGAGAATGTTTCTGACACAGAATACGAGAATTCTCGGAAAATGACGACGGAGCTCGTAAATATTCTTCTCAGACAAAATGAAAATGCGAACGAGATCAGCAAAACGAAAAGCCAAATAAAGTCTGAGAGAAATAAAAGCCATCAAAACATTCTGCAAGGACTATTGTCACAAATGGATGAAAGTGCTAAGAGGCAGAACGAAGCAAATCAGGAAATAGGTGCGTCAAAATGGTTGACGACTCTGCCAATAAAAGAGAGTGGTTACTACCTCACAAAGGAGCAGTTTTTCGACGCATTGAGAATTCGATATAACTGGGAATTACCCAGGTTACCATTTGAATGTGCATGTGGCTCAAAGTTTGATCTTGCTCATGCGTTATCCTGCAAAAAGGGTGGGTTTGTCACACAACGTCATAACGAAGTTCGTGATATAACTGCTCAGCTTTTGAAAGAAGTGTGTAAAGACGTACGAATTGAACCGATGCTTGCTCCACTACAAAACGAACGCTTTGACCAGAAAAGTGCGATCACAACCAATGAAGCTCGATTAGATGTTAGCGCACTTGGTTTCTGGATTCCTGGCCAACGGGTATTCTGCGATGTCAGGGTCTTTGACCTTAACGCCCAGAGGTATAGGAACACAGAAATCAAACGTTGCTATGAAAGAAATGAGCAAGAAAAGAAAAGGTTATACAACGAAAGGGTTTTGCAGGTTGAAAATGGTTCTTTTACACCTTTGGTGTTTTCTACACACGGTGGGTTAGGAAGAGAATGCAAGAGATTCTATCAACGTCTTGCTGAGTTGATAGCAGATAAACGTGGTATACCAACGTCTATCGCTACGACGTTTGTCAGAACGAAAATTTGCTTTTCGTTACTCCGATCGACATTGCTATGCCTGCGTGGATCAAGATCATTGCGGCGGGATGTTAACATATCTGATATCGACATGTCTTTGACCAACACACTATCGGAAATAAGGGAATTCCGATAGCCGAAATAGTATTATATATTATATATTTTGAGCGGCGGTCTCTCGCTATAGAAATAGACCAAAACAAAATTATATAAAATAACGTATGTTTGAATTTTCAAGGTATCAAGCCGAATAAACGGATGATACTATGTAATTTTATAATTTCTAAATATAATATATAACCGATCAGACAAAAAAAAAAACTTATCCAGTTTGAGGGCAATCGAAGGTTTCATGTCAATCATCTCGGTTTTGGTGGGGTTCAGAATCTCGCTGCAGAGCACAGGTATTTCACTCATGTGCTACTAGTTTCCTCATTGACTAACTCTTCTGCATCTTGTGGTTTGAAGAGTCTCTTTGCTAAGACCTTGTTATAAGACTTTTCATTGGACTTGAACTCAGAGTGATGATCACCTTGGGATAGCGCAGAAGGCCTGTTTTATAGATATCCTTGACCATCTCCTCAATACCTCTAGTTTTTTTGTAGGTTCTTGCTACTTTTGTAGCCACATTGATGTATGTCAGTGTATATATATACATAGTAGTATTCCCATATTGCTTGCGTGGTATGTACAGCGACGGACGTAAAAATAAATTTCTATTTCTACCTCCATGGTACAGTACGTCAAAGTAATGCGTTTAGCTTGGTTTGATTATGTTTAAATAAGGATAGTTAAACCTCTTTGAACCTAAAGCCAGGGTAGTTGACGGGATAGCCAGTAAGTGACTTTTTTCGAGACTTTTTACTTCCTGCAGCAAGTAATTTGATAGTTTTTCTTCTAGTATGAAAATGCTTAGGCTACTAGTAAATGTTACTCAGGTGCTGTTCTTCTTGTTTAGGTACGTAGGTGTTTGTGGTTAAACGATGTGTTTTATATCTTCTCCTCGTAAACATATAGATGGTGTACCGTACCAAGGTTCCTGGTTCACCCATTTAACCCTATTCGGTCCGGGGGTGGGGTCATAATATGTTCGAAATACCCTGGACCGAAAACGGTTAACAAATCATCAGACCTAGGGTACATTATCTCTACTTCTTCCACGATGAGGTTCCGTCTCCATTCCAGCTCCTTAACAAATCTTTTAGACAGAACTTTGGGCTCTTTGTGATCTATAAACGTTGGTTTTTCATTCAAACTATAGCGGTACTCACCGGAACGTGTTCTAATATATACGTAAAATCCCCTGATAGCAATCAGGTCGATTCGGGGATACCAGAAGAGCCTGAAAGTCAAAATGTAGTTAGGGTATGGTGTGAACTTTTTATTATTTAGCCTTGTGAGGATTCTCACATTCCCTTGCCATAACCAGGTTGTAGCTTAGTTCCCTTTTTTCTTTGCCTTGGTCCCTTTGTATAAGTTTTCGTTGGCTTCTGGTTGGCAGGGGCATCCGTTCCACTCACATCCATGGTACTCGTAGAGAGGCTTCGTGGTAGACTCATAACCGCTAACTTTGAGTTCTTCCTTGTCTTTCCATATGGCGCGCTCTCCTCCGTAGTCTCATAGTTCCTGATGTATGTGTCTTCCTGTTTCAATCAACATGTATTCTATTCATTGCGAAGCAACCTAGCTAACCTTCTTACCTTTGCAGGTGATTGCCTTTTTGTGTCCATTGCATTCTTTCTTCTTGTGTCTAGTCAGATTGCATGCTTTTGTAAATAGCTTTGGATTCTAATAGCACTCGTTCAAGAGCTGTCCCTGTAATAAACACCGTACGTTGTGCCTTGTTTCTCTTTTCTCTCTCTAGGCGTCTCTAAACACATGAACTGTCAGCAGTTTACAGATACATCTCTTTTTATGCAAACAGTCTGGAAGAGGTTCACAAGCCGACAGAGTCTCCCTGGTGCTTGTGATTTTGATCTGCACTTGTCTTAAGACTTATTTCTTTTCGTACGACCCAAGAGTCCCGATGGTTCTTTGAGATCGGGCGCTTCATCTCACCTTTGAATGCTTCAATTTCAGCGAGATTTGAGAGTGATCCTTTGCTGCCTTTGTTTTTCGAATAGGGAGATACTTACCTCAAGCTTTGCGAATATTGTACCTGAAGCTGTAGACAACCTTTACCTTCATCTCGATGTCTTGCGTGATTTTCTGCACGGTAGCATCTGTAAACGGTTGGTTTAGGTTCTTGTTGAACCGCCATGTCTTGACACGATTCCCATCTTCCAATAACTGTGTCTTGTTTTTGTCAAATATATGCCAAATGTCTTCGCTTCCTTCAGGCTCCGTGGTTTGCTTCTTCTTTCATGAGTATGTGCTTGATGTCTTCAACTCTATTGTATTTACCCAACCTCGTCCCCAGGGCATCTTGTATCTTTCCTGACCCTGGGACGGCAATGTTTTGCCGTCCCAGGGTCAGAAAAGATGCAAAATGCCCTGGGGACGAGGTTGGTATTCACCTGACATGTCTTCAGCATCTTGTGCTTCTCATTCTATCTCGTCGTGCAGTGTTATTCCAGAGTGGAATTGTAATAAAGAATAACAGTATCCGCACACTCTGCAGTCTACCAGCAAGAGGATGACGGGTAGCTGGTACCTTGGTGGCACTGTAGAGTTTCGTCATCGAATTCTTAAAAAAATCATCTCTTTTTATTTTATACAGGATTTTAATTTCAGCCTACGGAAAGTGCAGTCATAATTTGAGTAGGAAATTACCCTACTCAAAACATACTTGTGATAGCTGACGCATAGCTTGTGCGCTCCCAGCTTATGTCGGATGCAGTCAAACTGTGTCCAGTCATTTGATTTTTTTACAGATGTAAGCAATTTTTAAAGTATTAAAGGAGCTGCTGGAAGCAAGGAGTTGACTTGGAATCAATGATGTTAACAAAAGTATCTGCAGAAGGAGTCTGAAGCGAGATTATTTGGGTGCGCGGCTCATATTTATGTTGATAACGTCACAGGGTAAAATATGGTTTTTGAATGCAGGTTTACAAGTTGCCGGTTTAATAAGCCCCGACTTTCAAAATGATTATTGACAAATAAGCGACCGGCGGCATAATCTTGCGTGCAATACTCGTTCGGATGCTGAATAAAATTGGTTAACAAAACAGTTACGGTTATTTAAACATTTAACTGCGTTAAGATCTTAAACGTTTTAGCGACGCTTTTAAACCATTAATTCAGCCTCAAATCTACGGCCCGAAGCGTTTCTGTTGTTGCAAGGATGAAACACGTTGTCATAGCAACAGAAGCTTCACTTTTTGTATAGAGGTTGCAAGGAAGTTTAAACGTGCAGTTCTTGATATAACTTCATTGTCAGAACATCATATACGTAGAAGAGTGTTGGGGACGAGGTTGGGGATCCACTTTAAAGTTATGCAGTCACGCCAGAAGACAGGGTTACATTTTTTATTTGAAGCGAACATTTTTGGTAAGCACGAACCATTATAAATGAATGTTAGAAATATATCGATTATTATTATTAACTGCACATTTCCAACGTTAAAAAGTGTTTTGTTGTATCTTAAACCTTTATTTGTAGACAATGAGTAACCCACTCATTGAAAACTGGCGCCCCTAGGTGGAAATACGACCTAGGGCTACGCCTACCCCTGCGGTTGGCATCATATTTGATATCATTGGTCAGTCAAGCCAAAAGGGTAAAAACACATATTTAAAACATAATTTATATACAAAATGATAATACAGGAAAAGTTAATAAAAACATCAAGAATTGTACATTGCTTGCGAGAAGTGGTGACCCTGTCTTTATGAATACTACCTCCTGTATCGATAACGTTTGAAATGAAAGTAAAGTTGGAAAATGTTATTATAAAATTGACACCTGAAGCCGTGGCGGTTTGAACATTCCCACTCGCGGTCGACAACCTTAAATGCGATATCTTCATACGGAGGACCAGCTTTGAAACGTAAAATGGCGAACTCTGGATCGTCCTCACATGATGTCTAAAATTAAAAAAATGATGTGTCAGGATTACTTTAACTTCGAAAAAGATCAGATCAAAAACTTTCGGACATTAATTTTTCTTAATGATTTCGAACAAATTTAATACTTCAAAATTAATCTAAATTAAAATAAAACTTCAATATTTATCAAATCGCTACCTGTATTATATCTAATAAAATACCTAATAATATCAGGTCATTTAAACGTATCTATATTTTTCATCTAAAACATGAGCATATTACTGACAAAAGCTAACAATGGGGTCGAATCTTAAAAAGGATTTAGCCTTGAAATTTCATAATGGAAGTATCCCGCATTGTGACAGAAAATAGCATCCAAAAAACCGATCAGGATTAGGTGCAAAGTAGGGGATCATAAAAAACTGTAGGAGAAACGAAAATATTGTGAACAAATTTTAGAAACATCTAGTTGAAGTGAATGGCCTAAAGTACACAAACATTCAGTTTGTCTTTCCGAAAACCTTTGACATATCTATTATGATGAAATTCCCTACCAATGTGTATTCCGGTGTTTTGGTTTTGTCGATAAGATCTGGGAAAAATATCTAAAACAAAAAAGAACAACTCAAAAAAAATTATTTATTATTTACATATTTCACACAACATTTCTTTTATCTCGCCCTTTTGACTAAAAGAGATTTTCCATGTTACCTTACAAAACACGAGAAAAGCAAAGTATGGGAAAATTAAGTTCAGTTTTCAAACTAACTGTAACAGAGCAAAAATTCTCAGTCCAAAATTTTAAAATCTGATTCTCAAGTCTACAAATTCTCTCAAGTAACTAATTTTTAGTTTTAGGTTCTGGTTTATTTATACAAATTTGGTCTGACAATTATCAACATTTTCTTAAAGATCTCTCAATAATTCCTGACTTTAGTTCAAACTCTGACAAACTTTATAAACAGCCACCTACATTAAATTTATATCCTTGTACGATTTTCGGTGGGGGATTGTCTTGATCATAATGCGTTTGGTTATACTTATTCCATTCGTAACCCTATAAAACAAAATTTGGGACATCAAGTAGAATTCGTGACATCGAGTATAACTCGTGACATCGAGTATAATTCGGGACATCGAGTATAATCTGGCACATCAAGTATAATTCGGCACATCGAGTATAACTCGGGACATCGAGTATAATTCGTTCACACACAAAAAATTGAACCCAAAAAAACAAACTAATCACATACCGTGTGAACTCGGTTGAAGAATCTCGGCTTTCGAGGTCTGTATTTATCTGACCAATTATATTTCTAAAAAGAATCACGTGATTTATAAAAAACACTTTAAAAAATCGACACTATGAGCGTGGACATAACAAAACGCTTTCAAATTTACTGTTACCACCCTGTATTTAACAAAAATACACACACCCACCCCTCCCTTCTCCTAACCATTAATTTTCACGTGTTTCCCCGCCCTTTTTTCGCTTTAATATGGTCTCACGTGACTCCTATCCCCTGCAGAGTAAATGATAACGTTTTTAGTAAGTTTAAAACTCATTGTACTCCTCTACAGTGTGTATTTTAGCACATACCTTTGCTTTTAATACAACAGTTGTATTAAAAGCTTCTTCGTTTTCATTCATACCATGGAGAACTTTTGTGTTGAACATGTTATCAGCTTCTAGTTCCTATAACATGATGCATTATATGAATTTCAAAAGAACCATAGCCTCCCAAGCAAAAACATATAAAGAAAGAACTGTGACAAAGAAACTGTTACTCTATGAAGGAAAACACGGAAATTCGCCTGCCGTAAGTATGTCACATTTGCTATTTTGTGCATAAATATTTCGCGTCCGTAGCACGACTACAAAATAGCGCAGAGACAAAAAAAGTACGAGTATTATTTATATAGAGATCGCTTATGCTGGATTTGCTACTCGTAGTAAAAGATAAAAGCGCACACTCAAAGGTAAGATCCTACTACGGAATTCGCCAATTTAATTTTATTCAGTAACAGGGGGCATGGGAATGTCTCCTTTTCGTGGGCGCTAAGCCACGCAGGGCGCTAAATCAGCAAAGGCGAGCAACCCAGAAGAGTGCCAAGCTATACTAAATAAAGAAAAGTGTTATTCGAGAATGAATGGGCGTTGATTTAAAAAAAATAATTATAGGTACAACTCACCTCTTCCACAGTTGAGCCAGCTTTCACATGCTCTCTTAGATAACTCTGAAACAAAAACATTTTTCATACAAATCCAAGTTGAAATACAAAAATTAAAACAGAAAAAAGTTCGTACCAATTTATTACTATCATCTGTTGGATCAAGCCATTTCTCCTAAAAATAACAACAATGTCAGCTACTATAAGAATGTCAACAAACTGTATTGAAAGAAGCTGCATGTTCGTACGCGCAGGAAAGAAAAATTAATTGAAAACTTATGCAGTCAATTCTGTGGCATAAGAATCACACTTCTGCTAATTTCTAACATGAATCAACTTTCTCAGAGTAGGCCTTAAGTCTGCACAACCAGAATAAACAAGACATTAATTTTTAAATTTTCCTAATAAAAACTCACCGTTCGTGATAAAATATTCAACATTTCGGTTTTTGCGCGTTCCACATTGACGCGCATAATAAATACCCGTTCTTGTAGATTTTTACACGAATATCCTTTATGATTTACCTTGTTGTTTGATTTACCTTGGGGATGTCCCCAAACAACACAACTGCAGCTCGAAATTTTGTAGACTTCTAGGGAAATTGCCTTACCTCTTCAACATCTCCAAACAACATCAACCGTGGCTCGTAATCATTCTCCTCGTAATCCTTCATAGCTACAATCACGAAAGTAGAAATTAACTTACGGATTAGTAATGGAAAACAACAAGCTAACAGGGTAAAGGCTGATCTCCATTAAACGAATTTTGATCGCTGGGGCTCTAGCGATTGGGATGTGAGCATGTGCATAAGGTTTGTTCACGTAAAATTGCGCAATATGAGCCGTTCGCTGAGATCGCCAAAGGAGTTCAAACAGTTTGAACTTTTTCAGCGATCGTTGGCAATTTTTGTTTAAGAGCCAATCAGAATCAAAATTATAAACATGCTCAAAAAAATGAGCAAAAATGTTTTTCTGCAGAAAAATAAAAATAAAATCCATATTTTCATTTTAAACTTTTGTCCCTCATTTAACTACTTCGCTATGGCGCATGGAGATTTAATAATTGCTTGTCCACTCGGATCGCTAAAGCCAGAGCAACCAAAATTCGCATAATGAAGATCAGCCTTAACTCTTTCAATTGAGCTGAAATGAATAAATTGTATCCTGTCCTAAAATTATGATGATACTTTTTAAACAACTTCCCCCCCTCAATAATAAAGACAAACACGCTATGAAAATCAATCGGATGTCAAATGTCCGCCTACCATGATGCAGGTAAATCTAATACTGAAATAATGTCATACCTTGCTCAGACAACTCTGCTTCAGTAAATTTCTGCAATTCCACTCTAAAGATGGAGACAAAAAAGTTTTTTTTATGCGTGTCAACAAGCAAATAAATGGCCACAAGAGAAAACATAAACAAAAAATAACTTAGTAGGAAAAAAACACATGGAAAATAAACAAAGACAAACAAACTTTTGGTCGACTTCTTCTTCTTCATCATCTTTATTTTCTTCATCTTCACCTAGCGTCTCTTCATCTACAGGAGCAGGTTTTTTAAATTTATCATCATCAGGCTCTTCTTTTTCTTTCTCACTCTCCTCCTCCTCCTGAGGTTGTTCTTTGCGTTGATACGTATGTTGAGAAGGTAACTCTGTGTCGTCCTCCACAGCAGTCTACAGGTAAACGTTTAAGTTACCACTAGTCGTTAACCCGTGCAATAAACCCCGGTAATTCACCCATCACTACTAGCAGCTACCATCTTGAGCTCACAGACAGAAAGTTGGATACTACAACAGACTAGTCGTCAACCCGTGGAAAAATTCGCGGGGTCGCCTCTAATTTATATATCGCATTTCGTGTTTCCGTAACAGGAAGACAAACAGATAGGCAACGGCTATTATTATAGAGACATCAAACTCGGTTGGTTTGAGAACATATAAAAATTGGAACAAAAGACCTATTCGCTAATAAATGACGTAACGAAGACAGTGCGAGAACGACCTTATAATTACAGCTTTTCGGTGCATCAGACGAGCTAGTTGAAGTCCTGATTTCTCAGATGTTTTGAAGTAATATTTGAAAGAAAGTGACAAATCATGTAACATGCTCAGTTCACATGGCGCTGAGTGAATGATTATTTGGAAAAATTTAAAGCTATGATCCACACAAACCGATTGACACACATTCAAATGTAATACGAAGGGTGATCTCAGAGCCCTCCTGAAAATACACCCTTTTTCACGATCATAACTATATAACGCTAAAATATTGTTAACAAACTCTCATACGAGATTTCCAATAATTCAAACACCCCCTATTTGAAACGTGTATTTTTGGTCTTATGTCTCTCTTTGTAATTCGAACACCGTTGCAAATGAAGCGTGTATACTAGGTCTTAGCAAATCCAACGCCGGTTATTAAAGCGTAAACTATGATCCACGATTTACTTCTATTTTTATACTTTTTGAAAGGTCTCAGTTAAATCTTTTAAACTTACACATACTAGGATGACCGCACTAAAATTTTTTACAAGATTAGATCAATTTTCTCTAAAAGTTCAAACTCCTCATAAAGTTTAAATTAGAGAATCTACTTCAATTCAAATCAACCATGGTTGAGGAAAAATAACTCGTCTACAAAAACAAAATGTATATTCTTACTCCTCAATAAAAAAATATTTTTGCAATCCTACCTCCATTTTTAATTCATTTAATTTATTCTTTAAAAAGGCTTGGTGGCGTTCTTTTAATCTAGCTTTAGACATGAAAGCTTTCAGTTGTTGTAATAATGACTCCCAATAACCTATAAACAATAAAACCAAAAAAATGACAGACGGACCAAATTAACGGTAGGCGGACCCACTGAGCAATCAACCGCCCAACAGACCGACTGACCAATTGCCCGACCGAACAAACAAACCGTTGAACAAACAAGCAAAAACAACGACTGAACAAAAAGCCTTTGAACAAATGTACTTACCAACATCTATTGTACCACCAGCTTCAATTTTTTTTCGCATTTGCTTTTGCAGAGCGCGAAGTTGTGAATATGTTTTTCCATAAAAAATGGAATGAACGTCTGATTGAACAGCAGTGTTCACTGCTTCTCTTCGAGATGAGGAACCTGCCATAAAAGCATAATTCGAATAATGAAATATAACTATAATTATCCCCATGGATAATTTGCCCTGGATAATTGGTCCCTAGAAAATTCTCCCCTGGACAATTCCATCTGGGATAACTCCTGCTGGATAATTGCACCCTGAATAATTGGTCCCTAGAAAAGTTCCCCTGGACAATTCTCCCCTGGACAATTCTCTCCTTGACAATTCTCCCTGCACACTTCTCCCCTAGACAACTCCCTTCTGGACAGTTTCATCTAGGATAGCTTCTTCTGGACAACTGCCGGCACTCACTAGTTTATTATCTACGTAGGATAACAGCCTTTTTAATAATAATTGACCATAGATAACTTCCACTTAGTACAATTATTCTTTTTTTAAATTCTTTTATACAAGCTTACTTTGTTTTTTCGCAGTAGGTAAGCTTTAGATAACAAAATATATCATAAAATTCAGGGAATTTAATTCCTTTGACAAACTGTCTTAATGGCTAAAAATGCAGTAAATCTCGTAAATATAGGGAGAAAGTATTTAGTGGTAATTAGCAGGGCGCAAGTCTGGGGAAATTATCTGGGGAAATTATTTATTTTCCTAAAACCTTCGTTTACCTGGTTTGTAGATCCTAATACTCAAGTTATTTGCCAAGTCAAACAAAGTATTGTGAGAGACATTAGAGACCAATATTAGAGACCAATGTGAGAGACCAATATATATCTAAAATGCATGCTAAACAGTAAACCTCAATAAAAACATTGTATTGAACATATTTATCCAAATTTCAAAAATAAATAAATAATATAAACCTTCGTTTCTTTTCTTTCTAAGTTTTTCTAATTCATCTTTCACCATCGTTGTAATATCCTAAAGGTTTTAAGATGTACACGTTTATAAGCACACTTAGGTTTAGAAACAGCAAACCTATACATAAGGACCACTGCAAGGCTTAAAAATTTCAACAAACCACCATTATAGAGAAATATACATAGTTTTTAGATACACAAAAATGTACGTAAACTACATAACATTGAAATACTCATTTTCAACACAAATTAAAATAATGTTTAGTATTGTACAGGCTCAGTCAAATTTTACTGGTGCTTAAGGGAAAAAAGTCTAAACTGTTTATGAATTACCTTTTTAGGTCCTTTTCATGGCTTTTATAATTGAACTTTGACAAAACAATAAAACAAAATTACATTCTCTTTTTTTTCTTATTGATTCTGACAGTTTTTTTATTAAGGTACATTGAAGTGTTAAATTATGTTTCAATTAATAATATTCTACAATTCCGAAGAAAATAATTTATTGTTGAATTTCACCTGATGAAATAAATGTTGGAGAAAAATCAAGAATAAAACTACTATTAATCAACCATACATGTAACCAAACATTTCATACCTCCCAAAACTCCAGATTCTTTTTTTGATCAATAGTAATGTAAATTTTAATATCTTCGATCAAATCTTCCAAATCGTCAATTGACAGTCCCTAAAAAATTAAATGCAGTCACAAAATTGTGTCTATTTTTAATTTTCTGCCTGCAATACTAGATGCTGCTTTAGCGTTGTCCAAATTACGTGCTCATGTATTCTGTCAGATCAAGTTTAAACATAACTCTGATCGTAAAGACATGTAACCCTGTTCGGAACGGGTAGCCATTATGCTTTCTCTAAGGTATGCATCTGTTCCATTAAAAAACAGCCATTATAATGCATTGCATGCATAATTTTATATATAAGATACCATTAAAAGCATATATCTGTTGTGCAAAAGGCAATAAACCAGAAAGATAATGCCATGTATTAAAGCGATGTTTCGTTTGTAAATAAAGTGTACACAAATGCGTCACTTCCCAGGAAAATGCGAAAAACTAAATAGTGCAATCTTGATTTATTTTTTCACTAATTAAATATCATTTCAGTTATATATTTTTATTGTAAATTTTCTTCAATGGTTGTACACCTAGTATAATATTGATTTCCAAGTTTTTTTAAGTTAGGCCTTTTCTTCAAATCATAGTAGTAACAAGAAAAATTTTAGATTTAAATCAGTTGTGTTACAATCTTACTATCAATGCAGCATAAGGTTCATGCATTTGAACTTCCAAGTCTTCTTCTTCAGGATTGATATATGCTGCAAGCAGATCAATAGGTTTTGCTCGCCCATCACGAATTCTGATACTTGAACGAAGACGGGCCTGGTGTAAATGAAAATCATCTTCTTGCTTCGACCAACTCTAAAACAAACAAATACAACAATTACATTTACTGCTGCAAAAATTATGAAATAAATATCATAACATTTTTATGGTTGACTTAAAACACTCACGATCACTGAACATAATAAAAGTATTTTCCAAGGTTTAAAATAAATTAATAATTCTTGCAATTGAAATGAAGGTCAAGGAAGCAGATGACAAAATAAAACAACTCAAATAACTCTGATGAATATGAGCATTAAAAAACAAATATGAATAAAATACAATAAAAAAATCATAATGCAAAAAAAAAAAGCACAACTTTTGGCCATTATTCTACTAAATCCTTTCAAATCCTAGTTACACTAAACGCTTACAGAAAACATAGCAGCCTCTTTTTCACGTTGCATCAAGGTCATTTCTTCTTCTCTTGCTAATTTTTCAGCTTCTCTATCTTTCCTTCTCTTCTTCACTTTTTCCAACTCCTCTTTCAGCTCTCTTTGTTTTTCTTTTTGACGATTTCGCTGTTCAATACTACCAATATCTTTTACTCCGTCAAGTTCATGTTTCTAAAGCGTTGAAACATATTTAATGTATTAACTATAATAGAGAACTGTTTCCTCTGAAAAGAAAATTATTTAGCACACTAAAAAACTAGTTTTCACAAAAACTGTACTTTGCATTGGTACTGAAATTTACAATCAAAATGCATGAGCATTAAAGATAATATGTGACGATATTATAGCAAAGCAAGTCTTAGAAATTTAAAAATAGCATAATGCTTTAAATAAGGACAAGATAAAACAGTGAGAAAAAATCAATAACAAAGTTTTACATGGATGCATCACATTCTAAAAGTAATGCTACTTTGCACATGGGGTATATTATGCTAAACAAAGTTTACGAATCAAGGTTCCAAATATTTTGTTAGATAGCTAGCACATTTTCAGTCTCTCTGAAGTAACTTTAGGGAAATACTTGTTGATACTGCAGGTTATGTTGAATATTAAGTATAAGTTACTTTTTGAGTAAATAAAACGTTATTTTGGCAGTGTTTTTATTTTCCTCATAAATAGAGCCAGCCTGCCTTGTAGATTGTTTATCTGTGTCTACCATTTTGTTTACTTTTTGAGGGAAATCATTGTTGGTGTAGGTAACATACACTGTTTAATTAATTTAAACTTGTAGCAATTCCCCAGAAAAAAAACAGCTGAATCATTTATTGCTTGGCCCTTATATTGACGCATACTATCTTTGTAGAAATTCCCTGGAAGAAAACGGCTGAGTCACTTATCGCTCGACCCTTATATCGACGCATACTATCTTTATAACATTCTTATTCTACATTCTTATTGCAGGTTAAATTTATAGAGTTGGCAATGCTTTTTTCGTTTCACTTGGGTTACAGCATATATACAATTATTTAAGTATCGGCTAACTTTAGTATTAAAAGTATTAAGGCTGAAATAAAACTTAAAAAAACAATATTATTCTTTTTAAATAACATATACAAATAGATTATGCATTTGAAGGTACTTGAATAGAGAGTACGCAAAAAATAATAACAGTACCTTTTTCCACACAAAACTTTCTGTCAAATGATTATCACCAAATGGATTGTCAGTGTTGGTGTATCCCATATCATTGACTCCTATTAGCCGGTTGTATTTTTGTTCCTTGGCCTCTTTTTTTGCTAATCTACGCATTCTCCTCTCCTCCGGTGTTTCATTTGTCTTGATGAACTCTTTCTTTCTCCTATAATATATCAGATGAAATAATTCTGTATCAAGATGGCCAAAACTGTTAAAAAATTCCAGCAAAACTTAAGAACATTTACTTCTAGCGCATTTTTCAAAAACATAGACCACAGCAGCAGGAGTAACTTGTCTATTATTATAAATTTAAAGACGATTTTAGAACAAGCCCTTGAAAAATGGCTCTTTTTAACTATACATTTTTAGTACCAAGAAAATACAAGAATACTTCAAGAAAATCTAGAACTGCTGGCCATTCTTTGTATTTTAATGCGGCAACAGTTAAAATTAATTTCCATCAGTTGTTGCATAAAAAGATTTGTAACACTTGCAGATGGTATTAAATATATAGATAAATTCTCACATAAATTTTTTGTCGTCATATTAAACCACGAACTCTGATATTTATTCAGTGAAAACTATACTGAATGTAAACAAAATCAGTTGATGGTACTACATCAGTGCAATTGGTTTAAGCCTATTTTAGGACAGTAGGGGGTCGTGGTTTTTTTAACACCCACATGGAATTCAGAGAACAACAAATGCTATGTCCATGGAAAATTAAAAAAAGTTTATGTACTGTAAATCGCTTAGTTGCTTCCAGACAAGCATTAAATTTTTTTGTTATATTATACCTTCTGAAAAAGTATAATCTCTCGCTAGTTGCAAATCTGCAAATAGTTTATCACTGTGTTCGTTTCATTTAGGATCACTTTGCAAATTATCTTGTCAATTCTGATTTTCGGCAACTTTTGTATATGACAAAGAATATTTTGAAATATTCTTAGATGAAATAAGCAAATATAATCAAACTCGAATACATGCAAAAAGTTTCTAAACATTTCTAACTTGCTTTGACAACTTTGCATTTTGTTTTGAGTTTTGTTTGAACACAACATAGATATGATTTTAATGAATGATGCCCCTAAAGTCCTAGTCATATTCAATATAAAAGACTGATGAAAATTTGGAAAGGCAGTATGACCAACTAAAATAGATACTCTCTGCAGCATTTACCTTCGTTCTTCTTTTAATTTTTCCAATTCTTCTTCATAAGATATTTTGGCATCACTATTATCACTATCGCTATCTGGGTGTCTTCTTGACTTCTTTTTCTTTTTCTTATCTTTTTTATCACGCCCCATTTAAAACAATTTTATTTGTTGCAACTAAGGTGAAAAAATGATATAACACAATATATTTTCTAAACTAGACTTTAGGATTAAATTTCAAAATATTGAACAGTACATAATTTTATTGCAGCACGTACACATGTGTGTAAACACAAAGTGCTTCCTTGTTTTATTATAAATTTTAGGTACGACATGGAATGCTTAGTCTCTGTAATTCCCATCAGCACCCGACAAATGCTGGCGCAAATTCTGATGTGTTTACAAAACGTAAAAGTAAATAGTACCAAGTCAGCAATTCTTTTGCTGAAGTAAAAAAAATAAATTGCAAAGATTGAGTTTTAAAAAGGTAAAATTTTCCAGATTATTAAATAGACTTGTGGCAATATCATTTCATAGTGTGTTAGTATTTTTTATATTCTGTTTTTGTTCTAATTCCATCGACAAAATTGAAATGGTAGGCAGTAGAAAAATAAAGAAATTCCAAGTTTAAGCCATCTATTGAATAAAAGGAATTAACTTTGTGGGGACTCTACCTGTAAATACAACATCAAGTTTTTTTAAATTCATTAGTCTTCAGAGATTTCAAACCACTGTAAAAATGTTTAGTGTTTACATGAAGTTTTCATATCAAACTTGCACAACCTTATACACATGTGCAATGGCTTTAAAAATATGCACGATAGCCCTATACACAAGCACAGGTAAATTGTGGTTTCAGGTAAATCGTGTACACATGAATATTTTGACGGCAAAATGAACACCGAAATAAATTTCATCCCACCCGAAATTATGTAACAGTCTCGAAGTTTTACTTCAGCATTTTAGCACTTTTCAATTGTCAAAGGAAATACTAAGGCAATTACATGAGGTTCATTTGAAAAAGAAAATTGCTAAAGCATAAACTCAATTTCTCACTGTGATATAATTCTTCAGGTATTTATTTTAACCAAAGAACACCCTATGAAAAGTATTCTACTAATACAAAAACATTTGTTATCTTGATGCATCAGATGGCTAAACATCACAAGATCGCCACACGAAAGTAGACAACAAGATCCTGTAACCAAATGTTGAGACAATGTTGCTTGGCTTAGTTTACAAATTTTTCAAAACTAGAATAGTGCTAAGAATGTCAATGTCTGTCAAAGTCACTGCTGAGGCTTTTTAGTGCATTGACCTCTGCATTCTTCTTCTGAAGGACTGCAGACATAAACTTAAATATTGTTTTTCAAAAAAATGTGTATATAAAACTAAAACCAAGAAAAAATACATATGGTAAATTGCTGAACTATGTTTCTTTTAATTTGAATTTGAATTCAAATCACCAATTTGAGTAAAATAAAACTTCCTAGTCAAATAAACATTCAATGTAAATATTTTAACATTAGCTACATTTCAGTATATAATCTTAAAGTATTTTAGCATAAGGTCTAGCATTTAAACATTTATATAGATACTTTTGTTGTACCTATATTGCACAAAACAACATCAACAAAGCTAGTACTGCTAAAGTAAACAACTGAACAGCAATCACAACATTAAAAAATATCTATAATAAATATAAATTTTGTTGCAAGGCGCATGGAAAAAAAGACGGCTATGCTGAAGAATACAAGATTTCCAAAAAACATAAAATGAAAGTTTTGATGCATTTAGGAAAAAACAGATAAAAAAGAATATAATTTAAAAATAATATACCTAAGACCTTACATAAATTGACAACTAGAAACCTATATATCTATATGCATGCCTCCTATTTGTTTCGTTTGTAAATCTTTTTCACCAAAAACAAAAACAGTTCTTGAGGGAAGTGGGCAGAGTGATTAGTTATGTATTTGCACAAGTTCTTATAACTCTCTTCCTCGTATTCACCATATACGCTTTGCAGATCTAACTTCTGGTACAATTTCTTTACTATCTCAACAGACTTTACCACATCTTTTCCGTAATTATCGACTAGGATTTTCTTTTCTTCAGCATTCACTTTCTTTAATGCTTGCACCACCAACCAAGAACACTTCCCGTCTTCTATATCACGTCCAACTTTTCCCATGATGGCAGGATCACCGTAACAATCCAGGTAATCATCCTGAATTTGAAAGAATTCACCTAATTTGAGTAAAATCAATTCCGCCTCTTTAAACACTTCGTTATCTTTCACTTGAACGATGTGCATTCCAAGAGATACCGGCAAGTAAAATGAGTAATATGCTGTTTTGTACTTTACAATAGATTTGTACTTCTCTTCTGTAAACAAATCTATCGAAAAATTACCCTCTGGCGGTTCAGAAGCAAGCATGTCAAGACCCTGTCCCATTGCTGTTAAATAAATTGTGCTATGAAACGCTTTATACAACTGAAACATGTAGGCCTGGTCAGAGAAATGATTATCGATCAACTGGAATATTGCTTGTTCCATTAAATACGTATCATTAATAGCTACCAGACCACACTTTTTATACCAACATGGTTTTCCTCTTCTTAACTCGGAGCGGTCCATTATGTCATCTGCAACTAAAAACAAAGCTTGAAGTATTTCTACACACCAACCAAGAACTATTGCTTTCTTAACTTCATCCTTGGATGGATTACCCTCTCGTAAAATATCCACAGTTCCAATGACCATCATGCCTCGTGACTTCTTCCCATCAAATGTATTATAATTTAAAGCTTTGCGTAACCAGCTCGCTGCAGGTGCTAATTCGGGCTTATTTTCAGTTTCTTTTACTAATTCATCAACAATTTCTTTAAACGAAGAATCAAACTGTTCTTTATAGTTCAATATTTTATCTGTCATTTCAAATAGTGCTTTACTGCCCATCTTTAACTAATGTATCTAAAGTAAAAAAAATAATCGGTGAGAGATTTACACAAATGATAATTCTATTTGCACCTGCTTGGTCCACTTGATGTAACTCAAACAAACAAACAAACAGACAAACAAACAAACAAACAAACAAACAAACAAACAAACAAACAAACAAACAAACAAACAAACAAACAAACAAACAAACAATAATTATAATTATTCACAACTTGAACAGCTATAGTATCTATGCCAAGTGAAAACTATTACGTAACCTCTTTTGGTTAATTTTTAATTTCTAAATTCTAAAAACAATCCAATAATTTTGCAAATCACAGAATTTATATTGTACCGTCACATTATTTATTTCCTGATAATTCAATATTGTTTTTAAACTCTTTCCAAGGAAATTGTCAAAAACTGTTAAAGATAATTTAGCATTTATCTGTGTTGTGTTTTGTTGCAGCTGTTTTTGTGCTTTTATGTTTTAGCTATCCCAAAATTTAAAACAAAACAGTAAAGTGAATAGGTTTTCTAAATTTTTATAACTTTTAATAATTTCTTATTTATTAGAAAAAACAATTTATTTTAATAAAATAAATAAATGCTATAAAATATTATGCATCAAAAATATTACCGTTAGATGCAGAAAAAAAAAGACATTTAATTAAATCAATTTTAGCATTTCGATGGTGTTTTAATTTAAGTAAAAGTGGTGAAAAACTGTTTTTAATGATGTTGTTAACATAACAATTTATTTTTCGTTGTTATATTCTTTATTTCTTTTTTTGTGTGTTTGATCGCACAAGGCTTACAAATTTCTTGTGCGTGATTTTACTGTTGGCAAATAATTGAAAACACAAGCTTAACTAATTATAGGAATGATTACAAAGGCTGGCGTTTTGAGAAAGTAAATCCAAATACTAATGAAGATGGCACCACAACAACATGCCTTTAAATTCAAACTTACATTTACAGTGGTATTGTTGTAACTACACTATTATGCTCTTTTGCAGCAAGTAAAAAATTATAGAATTCTCAAGTTAAGCTAGTCGAAGCCCTTTGACATACAAGCACACATAAAAAATTACATGCCAGGGCAGCTATCATCTTTCATTAAATATTTAAAGCCTAAAAAAGCTGTGTCATAATATTTTTCAATTCTTCTACACATTTATCAAGAAGCGCATCTCGTAGAAAACGTTTCCTGTATTCTACAAGATTATGATTCTACAAAGGAGGATTCAACTGACAGTAATTAATCACTGTCTCAATATCAGCTGCTTCAAAATTGAGCTTTTTTTTCGCCGTAGAAATTTCCTCCTTCAAAAATATCATCTCTTCATAAAATTTTCATTATTTCTTAGGTGGGTCATTTCCATTCTCCTTTTTGATCTCTCTGCTCATGCACGTACGGATAGAGTGGAAAGTCTTTTCAAGTACCTCTAATGTATGCTTTCCATCAAATAAAGAATATAAACTGTCTTTTTTCTTCCACACAACAACAACAACAATTCTTGTACTATGAACTTTTCGTTATGATTATTCAGTATTATCCAGAAAATGATTGGAGAAAATACTGTATTCTGATTAGAAGATTATTATCATGCAGCAAAAAAATGTTGCAAACCATGGCAGACGAAGCAACAACCTGAAACTTTGCTGCATGTTGTCTGCAACATTCAAAAAAATGTTGCAAGAAATTAAATTGATTTGTTTTCGTGCAACAATTTTTTTGACGAATTTAATCGCATTGCACGAAAAAAATTCCATCATTTTACCCGGCTCGACGATGTGACTTTTTCATCCAGGTGCAATGCAACAAAATCGCATTGCATGCAAATGAAAAAATCGCATTGTCTTCCCAAAACTTTACAGTGGGAATATAGAAATGCATTTCAAACATATGAGATTTCTGTTTCCTAAAAAAATTAGTATTTTTAGAGTCACAGATTTTGAGAAATTTAATCGTGTGCTAGAATCAAGAAGCTAAAAAGCTGGATAATTCAAAAGTATTTATCAAATGAAAAGAACAATACACCACATAAAGGACACAGTTTTCTTTTCTTCTCATACAGTTACATTTTTCTACTGTTTCTCTTTTGTTGTAAATGAAAGAGAAAATTTATTTTTTTGGCTAAGCATTAAAGGCATATATCGACGCAAACTTGTCCTTTTATTAACGAAATATGCTTTAAAAACAAATGTTTTATTTTTATCTTATTATTAGGTTATGAATGCCAGGGATTGTTTTGGGATACATATAGTCCTTTGGTTGTTATAATTATTTTACGGTACTTTTGTAAATAAAAGTTTACAATGTCCTTGAATCTAAACAGAGTTTCTTATAATTTGATGTGGAGAACAAAAATATCTTTTCTGCTTTATTATTGTGAAATTCAACATATGGTAAAAAAGTTTATGTTCATTTTATCCCTATTTAATGTGAAAACATTTTAAAAGTTTACTACACAAGCAGCATTTGAAATTAAACCTGATCCTCCATTTCATTTCCAGGGCTTTTTCCCTTTCATTGGTGCTGCACATATAGTTCATCCTTGGATATACAATTAATTGCCTCAAGTTTCTAACTGTCGTTCTGGGTCCACCCATATTTTTAACCAAACAGACAAGCAAACAAATAGAAAACAAAAACATTGGTTAATTAATGGAAAATCAGGAAAGGAGAGGTAAAGGTACTCCTCTTCTATGGATCCATCTTTAATAAGGTTTGGATAAGTGAAGCAAATTTCCATGGACAGCTACATCGTATCTTTTCCAGACTTGTGATTTGTCTATCCTTACTTCCTCAAAGGGTGGTACAATTTGGCTAGATTTTATTTAAATAGATCTAAGGAGATTTACTTTGCAAGCCCGATTTTATTACCTAGGCAATAGAAAATAGTATCAAGCTAAGTTACACTGGTTACCCAGAATATCTTGCTTCATTTTCACAAAACCCATGCTTGCAAAATTGTACCACTTCAGGCCTATTTGTTCCAGGTCATCTGTACTATACAGGAAGTTAGGATTTAACTTCATTTTTAATTGTTGATGCCCAGCAATGTTTAATCTCCAAATAAGCCACAACATGATGGTGCAACATGAAGCGCTTCGGTAAAGTGGCAAAATTGTACTACCATGATACAGTACTGTAAAAAGGTTTGTGTTCGTGTAACGAGCGTGGTGTACACAAACCACAATAAAATCTTGGTCTTTATGTATAAAAAACATTCAAGCATTTTATCGGGGCCACCATGCTAATATTATTATCTCCACGAAGGATCGTGTGTCCCACAATTATTTTCGCGAGCTCCACAATTTTTATAGCCAGTATAATTTAATTTTTTTTTTTTCAAAAAAGTCTTTTATTAAAATTAATTTGTTTGTTTCAGGTTTTATCAAGTTAAAAAAGCATATTCGTACTTTTTCATCATGGACGCAATTGTATTTTTACGAAATGTCATTTGTCTAGAAAAGTTAAATTTGTCTGCGGCGATAGAAATGTTTTCTTAGATCGCATTTTAAAATTTTATAAACGAAAAGCCACGATAGAAATGTTTTTTTAGATCGCATTTTAAAAGTTTAGAAGAAGAGCGGCGATAGAAATGCTTTCTTAGATTGCATTTTAAAAATTTAAGAATGAAAAGTGGTGATAGAAATGCTGTTTTAGATCGCATTTCAAAAGTTTAAGAAAGAAGAACGGCGATAGAAATATTTTTTTACATCGCATTTTGATTCACGAACGATTAAAATCTATTATAAAGCTGGCTTTATTATTACAACGAATTAAAACAAGTGTTAATTTATTTTTTTGCTGTCGGTTTTTGATTTAATTGATGAACTAATACGGCCTTTGTTGTTTTCCAATAGAAGTTATCTATCTTGGACGCCACCATGTAATGTTTAGTTTTTGTTCGTGTAGTCCACGAAACATGATCGTGAGGTCCACGATTGTTAAAAAATATGCATCGTGGGCTATTGTCGTTCGTGCATAACATGAAATTAACAAGAAACAAGATGTTAACATACCTTTTCACAGTACTGCAGCCTTTGAAATTAGAATTTTTTACGTCGGCACAAAACTGCCGACGTGAGATACATTTCAACTGATTTGCGTTGGCATTGCGTCGGCAATTTTTTTTAGTGAATTTTTTTAGCTGGCAATAACTTTCGTCATTCACGTTTTATTAGAGGTAGACCTCTCATAATTTTGATACATTGATCCCCTAAGACAGTGAAAAACGGGAATTGGCATAACTTCCGGATGGTGAACTAACTGGCTTTTTATGTTTCGAGATAAATTCATTACGTTAGAGCATCATTAGGTTGTATATCGCAGAAGTCGCCGGTGACATGCTTCAAAAATGCTTGTCACCAGCACAGTTTAACATGAAGCAAAACTGTACAGGAGACTCAATTGTTAGAGTCTTCACAGAACATCTCTTCTCACAAAACAACAAAATTATGTTGGCAATTTTTTTGCTGACGCAACAGCGGTATCTTTGTATTTTACGTCGACAGTGCCGAATGCCAACGCTAATTTCAAGGGCTGTACTGTAGGCTAATAACTTTGCTAGTAGTAACGAGAAGACAATAACTGTGCACCCAGTTTATCAAGCAAAATAAAACTTCTGAAACTTGTCTATCTACAAAAAGTATTTATTTTTCTACTATTTACTTCTTGCTCTAACAACTGTGTGGCAGGCCGAAAAATGTGGAAGCTTTCTGAAGAAAGGTCTTTTTCAGCACATTTCTTTCTACAGAGACATTTTTGAAGCTTTGAACTAATATCGAGTGTAGACAACTTCTATTGTAATAATACCTACCTGTCATCTCAATTCCCTTTTTTCTTACAGTTTAGACTGTAAGAAGAAAGGGAAGTGACATGCCAGTAGTCCTAAAATCAGGTGCTAGGTATATTGATTTACTTACTGAAATTTTATATTTTAATAGACTCAAAGAATTTTTTTATGCCCGGATCTAAATCTAATTTTAACCTAAGAAAATCCTTTCCAATAATTTGGCATAGCAATAATATAGACTTTGGAAACGAGACCCTGCTAATGAAGCCTAACTCATTCCATTTCTCCTAGCGCCTTCTGTTTTTTATTTTAGGACACCTGTACAAATGTAAGTCTCTCCGTTTTAGATATAACAGTCACAGATAAAGACCTAAAGACCTAGTGTGTTGGAGCAGCAAATAAATGCTGCCTCCTCCTGCCTTTGTTGGCACTGTAGTTTAATGGTTAACACTCTCGTACTTTGTGCGGGAGACCAGGGTTCAATTCCCCTTTGCGGCGATTCAATATGGGCAAGATAGATAGATAGATAGATAGATGTGCATATTTTACATGGCTAGCTACCCTGTCTATTATTTCCAGGAGGGGCCATGGCGTAGATGGAGAGTCCTAGAGTATTTAATGCTCATTTTGAGCTACGCAGACCCAATTAGAGCCCGCGCTCTACTAGACAACTCCCGGCAACATCCAACGGCCCACACAGTGTGCCATCTTCCCAATTTTCCTCGCATGGCTTGGGTTAACCCGGGGCTATGGTAACATTCACTCGCCCATGTTGAATCGCGCGTGGGTTGTTGGATGTGGCAGGGAGTTGTCTGGCAGAGCGCAGACCCTAATTGAGTTTGCATAGCTCAAAGAGAGCATTAAATACTCCAGGACTTCCCATCAAAACCATGGCCCCTCCTGGAAATAATAGACAGGGTATATCCCTCGATCCCTCGATATTTGTGAGGCTAGCTAGCTATCCTAGAACTTGGAGCAACGCAACTTAGAGGGGACCTGTTTCCGTTCTACAGCCCTTGGTATATATTGATCAATGATCTGAATAAATAAAATATCAAAAAACATATAATATATAACCCTACCAAACTGCCAACTCTGTTGTTTGAGCCACAAAAACTATAAAAACTAGTCACCCTCTTCTTTCTTGTCGTGTTTTACAACAATGACTTTTGTGAAAGAAAACTGCAAAGACAGCAAAATCCAATATGCAAGATGGATATTTGCACGGATGGGCGTGTGATAAAGTGCTCTTACCGCCCCACATTACTTTTTCTATCCGCTATAATTTCGCAACAACAAAAAAGTAAAAAATCTTAAATTTCCTCAAAGCTATTTTTGAACACGCTTATTTTTGTTGCCTTCTGTCATATTACAAAACAAGAAAGCTTAGGAGGTGATCGTGATCTAAAACTACATTTTACGCCCTATTCTGTATAATAGTAAGTAAAGCAACCTCGGGAAAATACCACAACACAATCATAAAAGATAAACAAAATTAATAATAAATAAAACAAAGGAGTCATTTTCTAAATATGGATAAAAAGGTGAAGTGATCACTACTCTACAGCCGCCCAGGCTAGATAGAAAGCGTGTAAAATATTCGCTAGTGTGGAATTCTTTGGCGAGCCCGCACAACGAAATAATCAAAGTCGCGGCACTACGTCAGCAACAGTTAGCTTTTTTAAAGACTTAACCAAATTACCTAAAGACTGACAAGTGAACTTTGACAAGTTCAAAATGCGGGACATAATAATAATAATAATTATAATAAATATTCAAAGTGGCTAGCAGGACATAATATAGAAACAACCAATGTGGTCACTTGTGGCGGTTAAATTTAAAATCAACCGCCAGTTTCATTACATATTGTTGATAATTGTAAATAAGCCCTGCGATGTTATGCAACTTTCGTCGCCTGAGGTTCTCAAGTTTGTTACGCCGCAAGTCAGAAACTATAAGGAAGGAAAACCTTAGAAACGCTGATGGGGATGAGCATAATTCGTGTTTCGGGCTCCTTCTTATTATTAGGTGTTATCAGAGCTTTTTTACCACGCAATATCGTTTCTCTCACTTTGGTTTTGCATTTTGAAATCATTTACACCAACGCTAACCTCTTGCTCAAAGTCATCCAACTTCGTCCCACGACTTTGTTTCTGATCGTGATCTCGCCATTCCGATATAGAAATGACCCTGTCACCAACGTCTCGAGGTTTTTTACGTTTTTGATATGAGAGACGACTTTGATGATAAGAGATGATTTTCGGCGTCGCTGAATAACAAGACTCTGCATATTATGAGCAGTAGTAAAACCCAATGCAGGTGGCTAATTAGTACGCCGGAAGCATATCACAAAATACTTGCAATTTTTTATTCCTGAAAATTTTTTGCTCAAATTAAGTTTGAATATAGTACGCATTTATGTGTAAAACATCAACTTGGGGCCTGACCAGGATGCATTTAGGTCTCAACGGATCTTTTTGACCTACCTCGACTCCAGGCTATTTTTTTATTAAAAAAGACAAAAAGTCCCGGGGTTGATTATTGACTAATATTCAATAAAGTCGTGACTGTATGTTCTACAACATTAACCCAACACATGTAATAGAAACCGCCCTTTACTCCACCCGCAAAGGTTTATACCCACGATGTTATATCTTTTTGGGACAATCCGTAAAAGGACAATTTTTTTTGCTTTACGTCACCACGCTCAGATTTAACAATATTTCAGCAGTATCCGGGTAATAGAGAGGATTGCTCCATAATGCGGAGGTGCATTATGGGGCAGTCAGTCCTACACCTCTGCCAAAGTAAAATCTTTGCAACCCATCAGCCCCTGTTTGGTCATATCGAGACAAAGACAAAAAACGGCCTTTTTTATATTATGCCTGGACTTATATAACTGATTATGGCGAATTTAGAAGTCTCAATATAAATCTTGTAATGCTTAACTGATTGTCCAACCACTACGTTGACAAGGTAATGCAGTAATACGCGAAACAAATAAACGTTCCCAGGTCATATTTTTTAATTATTTTTCAGCAAGGTCGATATAAGAGCACAGATATCAAGACATAAAGAAACAACATTGATAAATAATCGTACATTTATAATTTCATACATTTTCTTTATAAAAAAAATGTTGTAATATCTCCGAAAATGTTTCATGTAAATGCGACACGAAAAACCGAGCGCCGATACAAAGAAGGCTAGCATCACAGATGCAAATCAATTCTCAGACACAAACGCAACCGATTACTTGTTATGAATGAGAAAAGTATATTTTTTTGGAATAGAATACTTGAAAAATGAGAATTGAAGTTCTTAAAAGTATTTTAGTTGATTAATTTTCGAGAATACTTATTTTCGCTAAATGCAATTTTGCGAAAATAAATATTTGCGAATCGGTTATGAAGATATCTCGCAAATGAGCTATTTACACATTTTTTTACGAAGAATTATTTTCGTAAATTTTATAATTTTTTTACAATTTTAAATTTTTTATACCTGTTGGGATAAGATTCAAAATGCTCGTATCACAGAGGCTGACCAATATTTTTAACAACTACAAAAGAGAAAATTTACTAAGGAAAAAAATAATAATAAAATCACGATAAATTTTAGCATATCATTTTTTTCAGCAATTTCGCGAATCGATCTTACTGAAAATTTTTGCGCAGACATATTTTCGCGAATATGGCTAAAATTCGCGAAAATTAATCAACTACAACATGATTCTTAAAGATGACAAAAACTCAACACAAAGTCCTTTTCTGAGTTTCACGACAAAACGGAACAAGGAATTTCGAGACATGGGCGTGTACACATAAAACTTAAATTTAAAACGTCTTAAATTATGCATTTACATTTCACGAGGACACCGCATTCAAGGTCAGCTAAAGTTACACGCAACACATCAATAAATCTTTCTCCTCAAAAGCAGTGACGAGACATAAAACCTTGTTTCGGAAATCTGTTTATAAATTCTATCGATAGTCTACGCCTAGGGATTGATTGTACAAAATGTTATTCAGCCAAAACATCGACCACATTAATGCGTTTAAATATTAAACATTGCATCGTATTTGTACTGGTTGTTCCTACCCATTGCTACATCATCGAGCTTCTGGAGCAAACAGCGGTTGCCAGTCAACTATAAATCAGCTCATAAATCACTGGCGCCCAGTGTTAACGATTTAGGTAACGCACTCCAGCATGTTGTGGGTGATGCACAACATAGTATTCTTGATGAGGGCTTCCCTCCCCAACAGATGACGAAGAGGACGCATACGGTCGGTGGTGTACTGGATGATGATCTCTGTGGTGGTGTGAAGATGGCGGAATGTACGGATGCCATCTCGAAGAGTGTCGCGAGCTTGGCTCCATTTCTAACTGCTGTTGTTGTATATGTTGGTGGTGAAGCTGCTGAACTAACGATTGAGGGTGAGGGTAGTGTTGTACAACTTGATGGCGGTGGTGGTGACTAGATGACTGGTGGTGGCGTTCGGTAGGGGTTGGAGCATGGCTACCTGTTTGCTGAACAGATGTTGGTGGCTGTGGCGACGAAGCATGGGAAGAGCTCTGCTGCGGAGATTGTACGCCGCGGTCAGATTTTTCGTTGCCGGTTAAATTACCTATATTGACGTCTTCCCCTGCTTTTATTTTTTCTTCGATTTCTTGTTCTTGTTTTAAAGCTTTCAAGAAAGCTGATTTCAATCGAGATGTGTGTTCCGCTTTTAATTCTTTCTTAACATTTTGCAATGCACAACGTTCGCACAACACAAAACCTTTCACGTCGCCCTCCTTTGTTTTCCAACATGGCGAAAAATCCACCGTGCACTGCGAACAAATACGCGGGTTATAAGGAGTTAACTCCTCTAAAGCAGTCTTTAAAGTAGGTTTAAAATCCATGTCAAGTATGGTGTCAACGACTTCATCTAAGCCAACTAACATCATAAAATCCATACTGTTTACATTAGGAATGGCTTTCCAGTCGGCTGGCGGAGGTCGTGGCGGTGGAATCTGCAACAATGTTTGTTCTAATTGACGTCGTAGTGCAGCTTTGGCAGCATTTTGCTTTTGTTCAGGAGTTTGTTTCGGCGGAGGAAGAGGTTTAGACAGTGGCTGACTTTGGTAACTTGAATGCGAATTCGAAGTGCCATTTGCATATTGATAAACTGGTCCACTCCCAGGGGTGCCTGGCGGAGGGGCGGGAACTAATTGGTTTCCAACTTGAATATAATACTTTTGAACAGGTTGACTTGCGTTGGATGAAGCTTTAGTAGATTGAAGCGAAGATGGTTTGGAAGATGACAGATTTTTAGGAGCGATTTGTTGTGGCTTAGGATGCAAACTAGGAACAACGTTGCCGTGTTTCGACGATGACTTGTATAGACTTTTACCGCGCTGCGACTCGAGAAGTTTACGCAACAAAGTTAATGTGGTTTCTTCACATCGTAAATCTTCTTTCAATCGTTCTATTTTCGATTTTTGTTCGGAAATTCGCTTTTTCTTGCTCACTTCGACGGGTTCTGGTGAAGGAATTATCTCCATTGGCAGCTCGTTTTCATCGTTTACATCAGCAATTGCTTTGTCCTCATCGACATCCATTTTTTCCTCAGTTTTAACTGTTTTATCTAAACCATTCTCTGGTTTGGAAACTTCACTTTCCTGTTCGTGACGAGCACTTTTGCTTACATTTTCAACAGAAGGTTCACATATAGCTTTATCGCTCTCTTCTTTGCTCTCAATACCCTCTATCTTAATACCATCATTTTCATGTTTTAGTTCTGCTTTGCCTTTAGTACATGGAGAATCAACTGCTTTGTCCTGACAACTCAAATCTGGCTCAGAAGACGTACATTTTTTATCCTCCTGGGGTTTTTCATCTTGTTCAGCAATCATTAGAGTGTCGTCATCACTATTTAATAAATTATCCTCGTCCAACACACTTTCTGTGCCTGCATCACTGGAATCTTCGTTTAAAAGTTTGTTTTCTAATTCTTTTGCCTCCTCCTCCTTAAGTTTTTCCTTCTCCTTAGATTTTTCCACAGGGCTCACCTGCTTACAGGTTTCGTTCTCCTTTGGTGGCTCCACCTCGTTACGTATGTCCACTTCCTTAGGTGTGACATCCTCTACAGGTGTTTTCGTTTCCTTAGGCATGACCTCTTCCTCAGTTGTGAGCTCCTCCTTATGTGTTTTCTTCTCCTTAGGTGTTTCCGCCTCCTGATGTATTTTCTCTTCCTCAGGTGATACTAACTCTTTGGGCGTCTTCGTCTCTTTAAGAGTTTCCTCCTCTGTAGGTATTTCATGGTTATCATATTTGTTCTCCATCGCAGAATCTTTTACCTCCTCAGGTGCTTTTTCTTTATTTGTATTACCGTTAATAAATTCGTCCACTTCGGAAACATCTTTTTCCAAGTTTTTTATTTGGCTCATGTCATCAACGTTAACTCCATTAATTCTAAAAATACAAAGCACATAATATCAACAGCATATCACGCATATTAGGACATTGAAAGAAAACGAATCGTTCTATTTAAAATAAGGATTATCACGTGATTAAATAAACGTTCCTGTCAACCATATATTACCGCAATGAACTTTTTTCGGAAAAAATAGTTTCCATTCACAAAATTGGGTACATTAACAATATTAGCTAGGATAATCAAAAAACAATGCTTGAACATCATCATTAAAGTCACATGTAATTTTAAATTTGAAAAAAAAGTCAAAAACATATGGAGATTTATTAGTTATTTAATTGCTATTTTATGTTGCTATCTTAGAAACTAAAACGATTAGTCCAACAAGTCCTAAAATATCATCGTTCTTAAAATATTTGGCATAATTGTTCGGTAAAAATTAAAATTGCTTTGTTTCTTCCCTTGGATTTGGTATTTGTAATTTTGAACTCTTTTTATAAATAAAAAAATGTGAAACGATAAGTAAACATTTAATTTCCATAGTTGTGATATGCCATACGTTCTTGTTTTAGCATTTCTTCGCAAAATATTGTATTTTCCATAAAAAACTCAAGCTTCAAATCAAAAAAATAAATTTCACAGCTTGCAACAAAGAACATTATATAACTGCAAAAATATGGTCCACAAAAAATTCTTCCCAAAAAAAAGTATGTAATGTGAAAATACTCAAATTTCTTGGAAACCATATTTAGTTTAAACCTTCCGAAATAATCAAAATTCAAGTCCAGGAAAAGTGCATCTTTGCGCACCTCTCATATTATGATCCATCATGCAATTCCTCACTCATTGTAAATGCAAAGCATATATATGCAAAGAGATCATAATAGTTACTTGAGGTAGAGGTTACAAGGACCTTATGTATTGTGATTTTTGACCCCCCATTGTTAAATTAATATTGAAAGAATTTCACTTTATATATTACCTTCCTACTAATTTACTGTGATTACAAAAAAAAATTCATTTTCCTTGGTATTAAGAATACTGAATTTTTTAACAAAAAAGCATTTCCACGGTATATATCCAGTATTTCAAAAATAAGTTCTACATATTTTTAAATCACAAAAATATTCAAAATTCTTAAAGACAATAAAAGAATAATGGTTAAAAATTTACCTTTTATTAAAATAAGGAATATATGTTAACAACAAAACAAGCACAGGCCTAAAGCACAAACCTAAAACTCTCAGGAAGGTGTTATGTAAAGTGGAAACACTATAAATATCTCACTATAAAATGCGTAGAAGCAAAAATCACTGAAAATGCAATGTTTTTCTTTGAGTTTAATCAACATTTTAATATAACCGAATCATCTTCCCTACTTTTGTTTCCCCATGTACACAAAATGCTAAAAAATAAATTTTTTGGAATTGACTTGGCTTAAATTTTCCTTGAACTATTCCAGTCTCATTCAGTTTGGTTGCATTGCTTTGTAACATTACCTTGTTATCTTGTCACTGTCACTGCAATAAAAATATGTATGCCAGCTATGTTTGAAAATTTAAAACTGGGTATGATACTTATTTCGAGCTTTAAATTCTTGTTTTCGAACACTTTCATGTCATTGTAGTTGTTTGGTCCCAGATTAACGGTACAAAAAGCATTCTGCAGAAATGACAATTTTTTGAAGGGAAACGACAGCTGTTTACAACAAAAACACAACACTCAGGGAACTAAGTCATACTTAGCTGGATCAAAAAATAATTTTTGGGTTTACTTCTCCTTTAACTTTACAACACTTTTGTTGTTGTAATAAAGTTTAATTCCAGATTTTTAATTTAAGGTGAATGTGATTTTTTTATTTACAAAAAAAAAAAAGATTTGTCAGATAAATCACTCTGTGGGATTTCTTTTAGTTCTTCCCTCCCAAACAGGAAGGGACACTATAAAGGAAGGGATACTATGATAATAATATGACTTATAAGACATCATCATCAATTTCCTCAATAAATAAATAAATAAATAATAAAATAAATAAAGAGGATTTTTTGTTTGTAAATGGCAAATTCAGCAGCAATTTAGCTGGAATTTCTTTCCACAAGAAAAAACAAACTAAAAAGTGGTAAACTTTAAATTAATGAATGTAAAACTTAAGAGTATTATCTTGACTTCTTTCTTGACTTCATTTTGAGAAAGAATAAACACTCTGATTGGTTAAAAATTTACAGTGAAATCTTTCGCTGTGAAGAAGTAGGGACTGT
Source organism: Hydractinia symbiolongicarpus (assembly GCF_029227915.1). NCBI lineage: Eukaryota > Metazoa > Cnidaria > Hydrozoa > Anthoathecata > Hydractiniidae > Hydractinia > Hydractinia symbiolongicarpus. The sequence continues at coordinate 17,022,698 of NC_079875.1, read as the reverse complement.
TTCCACTTTTTGGCAAATTCCTTGAATTCACCTGCTGGAAATCTGTCTTGAGCCCTGCCATCTTGATGAAATATTCCCCTATCTTTAAGAATGTCTTCTCACTAAATTTAATGAGTGTCTTTCTCGATGTGTACTTGAAGTCTTAAAATGAAATGAACATAAAGATTTCACAGAACTTTTTGAATTGCGCGCACAGTGACAAGCGTGCACAAAATATATAACGTGTAATTATAACAAATTTTAAATTCTTTAAAAAACGAAATAAATTTTTACTTAACACATCCATACCACTGATAAAAAATTATTATATCAATTACAATTGTGGCATATAACTCAAACCATCACTAGTTGCAGCCATCTAAGATAGGTTTTCACGTTACAGACTCTCTCTCTAATGAAATCCTGGAGAACATTTTTTTCTTTTGTCTTAGATGTTAATCTAGTCTTTGCAATCATATTGAGCACATTAACATGATCTGTTTCTGGTAATGGATAAGTATTGCAGGTATCATTTCTGGGTTTTAACTATCTAGTGCACAGGACTTAATTATTAATTGCTGCTAAAAACATCTGAAATAATAAAATTGAATTTTCTTTTCAACTTTTTTTACTTTCAAGCAACATATGAAAAAAAAAATAAAAGAAAGTAATGAAACACAAGTAACAATATCTTCTCCATTACTGCAATTCATTTTATTGCACAATTCCTGACATAAAAATGAAAAATAAAATAATAAAAACATTACAAAAATTTTTTTTATACATTGCTGATACAGACTAGCCATGGTAATTTTTATCTTATTATTTTTATGCTGAAAAATTGGTGGTATATTCATGCAAATTGTCCCACAATTAAATAAAGTGTGCTGCATATAAGAATTTTTTTTCAATAAATAATGTAATCATGTAAGTAACAACTGATTTTTGTTGTATTTAAGTGGTACGATGATCGTTAAAGGTGACTGTTAAGAGACTACTTTACCAAAGACTTTTTAGACATAAGACATAATGCAACCTGTCTGATACAATTTCACCATTTATTCTTGAGCTAGTACTTTTTGTTGATACATTTGATCAGTGGTGGCTGGATTTTTTTAGTTATATTTTACAGATTAAATAGGCTTTTAAACCAGAAATAACATATTTTAAACTTTTCCACCACACATGCAAGGAATTTGCACAAGCTTTTGTGATCGCACATAATCGCTCATGCAAATTAATTTGCGTGAACGATTTAGCGGTCTCAGGGATGAATTTTCCCAATCTTGGCCTGCTTTTCTGCTTATTATGGAAATAATAAAAGTTTTGTAATAAATCAAAGTTAAATTTGCATCAAAATATTAAGTAAAAAATAGTAAAGGTCATTTGTTGTGAGGAACTGGTGTATTATAATTTGAGCAGCACACAAAGCTTTGTGTGAATAAAATCTTCATTTACGTAGCCCTGTTTTAAGTAAATTTAATAAGAAAAATTTCCTCCTTAATTTCCCCATTAAAGTCAGGCCTTTTAACTTCAACGAAACCTATATGGTAATATTTAAAAATTTAGTAGGATTGCAATCAGTACTATTACAAAAAACGCAACCCCATTTTTTATAGGTTTATTAAGACAGCTTATATTATATAATAATTATTTCATTTCTGAAATAAAATCCAATTTTATGTTCTACAAAAACCCTAAAACTTTTGCGACCATGTCTCTGTCTGGAGGACTATGTTATAGAAACAAATGTGATGCAGATATGTTCATAAAAGCAAATTCATTACAGAGGCGTCTATAAATCTGATGCAGTGTTATGCTTTCTGCTTAATCTACATTTATTCTCAATACTTTTTTCAATGAATTTTACAATGCATGATATTAGTGAAGTTCTATTGCTTCCACAAACTCTTTTAAAGCGAAAATGAAGAAAATGTGCCAGCCTTTTTCTCCTTATATAAATTTACCTTTGAAACACAACTCTCAAAAGAAAAAGGAATTTTAAAGCGAATATGATGTAGATGGAAGTATCAGTGAGGAGTTTTGTGTTGGGATTATTAATTTGTGCCAGCATGAAGGATTTTATGTATTGCAGCTACATACACTGAAAATGTTGTGGGGTTATCAACAAAATTTTGTATGAACAATTTGGATGTGAAAAATACTGTTGTTTAGTTCTACAATCAGGGGGATTTACGTCACATCTAAGAGGCTGTTTACACGTACGACTTAAAACTCATGCCAGTATAAAATTTTTTTGGAGAAAGCGAAGCGCTACAACAAGAGACAGCTCGTGCTTTTTTCAGCCTTGAATGCTGTTCTTGTGAGTTCTTCAACATTGTTACAGCTACTCAGTATTTTGATGATGAAAACAGAAGAGGCTCAACAGATGAAAACAGAAGAGGCTCAACAATTTCAGATATCAATTATGGAGAGAAATACAACATTGTCGAGGTACAGACGTGCAAGATTGAGGTAAATATTTTTATTGTTTTGCTGTGGATTTACATTATTCTTTCTCGTTTCCTGCACAACTACTCATTTATAGATATGTTAGAAGCAATAGAAAATGCTGGATTAAATCTTGAACAACTGATAAATGGTGGGATAACTTGTACATTTACCGACTGACCGCTTACGTCAGGTCAGATTGTTTTGATTCCATCATGGATCAATTTCACTACCCAAGCAGAAAGCAGTAAAAGAAACAAGAGCTGTGCGTCTGATGAAGCCCTTTTTCTTAGGTTATCCCTTTACCCACAAAACATCCTTTCTCTACATACAATACTTCGAATCCTCCACTGGAGAGTAGGGACACCCAATTCAAAAACAATGACTTCTGTATGATGACATCTGTATTATAAGCTGTTTTTTTTATACCCGCATGAAATACATTTTGCGTTTACACGGTAATATATTCTTTTTTAATACTTTGAAATTCAAGTTTTTTAAAAAATGTAATCCTTGGAATATTGTTCAGAAAATATGTGTTCACCACCACTGGGGTGCATGATGATCACATCTGTTAGGAAAGTATAATCACTAGGATTTAGAAATAACAATCTTATGATCATCAAGTATGATGATCATAAGATTGGTATGGTTGTCTTTTGGGAAAAAAATAAAATAACTGAGAAGTATTTTTTTATATAATAACAGAACATTTTTATAGGTGATGATTTTCAGCAGCCACTATTAAACAGTATAATTTTAATGAAGTTAGTTTTTTATAACAGTTATAACAGCAATACATCAGGAAGTTGGAAAAAGTTAGTATGTATATTTTTGTGTGATCCAAAGAGGCACTACAGCAAAATTTTGCCATCGTCTCAAAGTGTGCATGTTATAAACTCCATTTCACACATTTTTCGTAAAACAAAAAGACATAATTGAAAACAAAACAAGTTTTTCATATCTTAGCCAAACATAAAAATAAATTACGTTGATCACAACCAAACTAAACACAAATAAAAAGATTTTAGCAGAATAATGGGTTTTAAAAACGCTAAAGTAAGATAGCTGGAAATCTCTTTTAAAACATTTAGGCGAAAAATGGTTAGAAAATATAAAAACAAAGAATTTTTAGGTAATACCCCAGCTCTTTTAATGTCAATAAATCATTTTTGCATAGTCTCTGTTTCTATTTGTTGTAGGAAGTTCATGGAATGATTCAACGTTGGAAGAACGACTAGTGCACACACAATTTAGCATAATGTGCTACTGAAAAAAACACATCAAAGTAAATAACATTTTTCTTGATTAGCTTGCACAAGCGATAGTGCGTAATAATAAATCTTCTGCACACATGTGCTATATCAATCAGGCTTAATCCAGTATTCTTAAAATTTTAAACCTGTCCGGAATTTACAATTTTGATGATATAATAAAGGTAAGTTATTTTTACTGTTTTATACTGTTGAGCTTTTCTTTAAATGGGTCTTTCTAACCTAAACCCCAAGGAAAGATAATATGTTAAAAAGTGTTTTTTTGTATTAAAAGCCAATAATTTTTATATTAGGATTTCAAAACAAATTTATGTCTTAAAGGAAATATGTGTGCAAATTATTTTAAAAATATACAACATTGAGGTTAAATAAAAATTATCATGTACCATTCTCTACAAATTGAAATATTTTTAAATAAGTTTTTTTAAAAAAAAAATATGACAGGCAAAAATAAACTCATTATTGCAAAACTCAATGGACCATAACATAAGGAATAAGAAACAATAAGAAATTTGAAACTTTGTGATTGGATAAAAATATTTAAGCTTCTATTGTTTGTGTCAATAGATGGTCATGTGACTAAAATATACTGATTCCTTCTTGTTGCATTCACCCTAACTAACCACCCTTTGTTTTGGAAGTAAAAATTGTCAAACTTTTAAATATATATAAATTTAGTTCAAAAATTTAACTTAGCTAGTTAAACTAAAAGGAAGAAAACTTTTGTAAAGTCACACACTCCTGAGTTAATCATTATAAAAATAACATTAAGTTTAAGTAGAATTAACAATGTAATTTTTTCTGATCTAACGACTTACTGTCTTTACATACAACAGAACTTAAAAATTCATACTAACATAGCTACCTGACTATATAGGTAAAGCAGTAGCCACAAAATATACCGAGTGCTGTCAGGATTTGTAACACTCGGAAAACATTCTAAATGTAAACACGCTAGCTAGCTAAACTCGAGAAAATATTATAAACAAAGTGTATACCTTGCGGCCGTGTTGTGAATCCCATTTTCTAAGTCTTTTTTATATAATTTATCATTCTTTAAATCTATAGGGCTTGTGTCAATCGTGTTGACTTCAGGTTTCAATGAACTATTATTTCTCTCCAGTTTTTCAACAGTGGCAACTTCAGCTGATGCTGACATGGTGTTGTCAACATAAACCTTTCTTTCTTGCACATTTATAAATGAACTAATATAAAAACATTGTTTTGACACATATAACATATACCAAGGTAAGTACAAGAAGTTACATTCGATTACTCCAAAGATTACAAATATTTGAAATATTTTAAAAGTAACACACGCTTCTTCTCCAAAATGCTTCTTTCGTAAATGAATTAAAACGGAAGTCGACAAAGGAGAGAGGCCAAATCATAATTGCAGGACCAGATACTTAGGTAAATATGACTAAAATGTTTATTTTACTGACTCACCTTTGACTTATCTCAAAGTGCTATAAAAACTGTATTTTACTTCTTTCTTTTCAGTTAATATTTTCCATATCTCTTTTTTTAAAAAAATTCTTCCATGCACATTTTAACTTCTATAACTTTTATCGACACAACCATATCTGTGTTTTTGATGGCAATGTGTGTTCCGGTCCGTATTTTCCCTCTTTTTATCTGACCAGTCAAGTCGGCAACACAAATTTTGGCGGGTAGCTTGTCTACATTATATTTCTGAGAAAAAGCATTTTCAATTAAAATATAAACCTTTTTATTAATAAAAAAACTAAAAAGAAGGAAAATTACTATTTATTACTAAGAAAATGATCTTTACTCCGCATTTTCCAATAAAATTGAAAAAAACTAATTCCGACATGCCGTGATTCAACATGTTGGACTTAATGCCTATTTAACAATTGTTTTTTGAAATGAACATAAAAAATCGTGAAATGTTAAAAAAGATGAAAGAATAGCTTCACGTATGTCATTCGTCAGTAAATCGAACAGCGAATTTAGCAATAATAGAAATTTTAAAATTCCGACAACCCCGACATGTCGGTTAAAATTTATGACGTGTAACTAGCACCAGTTATCGTGTCGGCGACATTAATTATTAATTAGGCACGACTTAACTGAAAACAGGACGCATCCAGTTGTAAAAAGACGGGACGAACTTTTGAACCACGAAAAAAGTTAACAAAAGCGTTAAAAATGCTATCTATATTTGGGCAAAACAATACCATTTATGGAATACTATAACAAAAGTGAAAATATTTGAACCAATCAAAACACGTTTTACCACGTATTGATTTATCGACCATTATGTTTTTATATTTATTTAACATTCTAAATATGAACTGCAGGTGATTATATTTCGCAATTAAATAAATTAGCATAATTTATGCAATGTCTATAAATAAGTCATGATTGCTCCCGCCCAAAAAATACTCTCTTGACGATGATGCAAGATCCGCAAATTGAAAACTTAAGCTAGGACTAAGATTTTAAAGGTGATTTGTACTAATATTCTATTTTTTATATTTCAAGAAAGAAACACTAAAAATAAAAGATAAATGCAAGCACTTTTCTTTTTATTTCAATTTCTGCAAAAAACAAAAATGTGATTTTGCGTTTCTTGTTTATGCCTATACCTTTTGACAATAACTTCAAAGGAAAAATCAGTTTAGTGCAAATTCAAAGAGGGATCAATGATGTCCAGCTCAATTAGTTCTGGAGTTTAGACATTTTTCGTCACTGCAATTGGAACCGTATTCTAGAAAATCCTCGCAGCATTCCACAGTGGAATTTTGCAAAAATGTTTTGCCGGAAAGATTTTTTATTAACAATGACAATTAAATACAAGCTCATTTAACCATAACTTCTCATATAGCTATCGAAACTTATAAAACATCCCAAAAACATGCGAAATTTATCCAGGAATTAAATACACTATTTTTTTCTTTCTCTAGTGACTGGGGTATTTGGTCACGTGAGATAATGCCGGAGTAAACCATAAAGTAAAGCACGTCACCGTTCGTACGACTTAGCAACAAGGACTTTTTTCCGTGTATATTTGTTCCATTTCCAAAATAAAGCCGTGCAACCAGTGGTAAGAGATACAAAGTTGGAAAGGTCAAAATAAGATCAAACTATGCATATGGAGTTGTTTTTAAATCATGCCTTGATCTTTCCTCCCTTCAATGTATTCGAGTATTTATTGGCACAAGAGGACATATTTGCCCAAATTATGACTCCAGTTTAATTTTTTTCAAAATTGCGCACATCTATTCTAAGGGTAATAATGAGATGTTTTGCCACGCGTAACAAACCCCCCAAAAATATTGGAAATAATTTTTTTTGTAACTTTCCTTTAACAATTCTCTTGCTTGCCCTATTTGTAGTACCTCTCCAAACCAGAATTCCTACACACTTTTAAACTACGTCACCTTTTGTTCAGCCATAGACGGGCATTGTGAAACAACCTACGCAAAAAAGAAGCATCTTTCTAATAACTTGTTTACAATGAATAAAAACCAAAAACACTTGACGAAGCTCCTCTCCCTTTATAGTAGCTTAGCTCGACTTAAATCAATGTAGTCAATTTTTACTTGTCTGTTTTAACAGCAAAAATCTTTGCAACATAGATATACGATATAAAAATCACCAGTTATATAACGATGGTGTACCAAGGATATCTTCTTCTTCAGTTCTTATTGGTACTGTTATCAATGATTATTCTGCAAGGAGGGCCGTAGTTCATTTGAAGCTCTGAATTAAGCCGCGAAAGCCATGCAATACAGCAACCGCTAAACTAGACATCAATCATGTTTTCCTAGGACACACCAAACAGACGGGATCATCTCACATTCTTGTAGACCCTTGCACTCGAGGCCTTCCGCACTGGAAGTGCTTGCTGTGCCACGAACTGTTAAAGTTTGACAGTTCAAATGGTAATTGTGTGCATGGATAGAACTGTTGAACTTATTTTTTGCTTTTCAAAATTAAAACTTGGCTATTAGTAAACAAGGGAACAAAAAGTTGCGATTTCAGTATGACTAAAAATGTGGTTTATTATTGTATTGTGTTCACACTAAAAAAATATTACAAAAATTTGCAAAAAAGTAACAAAAATATGCATAAATAAGAAAAATATAGGTAAATAAAAAAAAACACTTAAATAAATAGAAGTAAATAAGACTTTAAATATTGAATATTTACGTTACACGCATTGTGTCGCAAAAATCGTAATATTTGTCGAAATGTCGAAACAGTTTCGCTATTATAGCTTACTTAATTCCGGAGTGTTAAGTTTCATGTAAAAGATCGTCAAAAGAACTTCGAAGCAACAGACCAGCTGTAGAACTACGAAGATAGGGAGCAAAGCATTTTATACAGACAAACTCTTTTAAATTTCATACGTCGATAGATATGACAGAAGTAGAAAAACCTCGGTACAAAATTACTCAATATAAACCCAGTGTTCAAAAATACAAAAACGTGCAATTAGAAAAGCAGTAGAAACAGTGGATTCTCTTTACCTCGAACACTTTATCCCGGATCATTGAATTTTCCCTGACCTTTCTTCCTCCAAGCCCTGACCAAGTAATATGAAAATGATATCATACCCCCTGAGCATTAGGCTTCGAAAGATACTATTTTTCCCTGGCTTGCTGACATTACCATTAGAATTTTGAGAAAAAAAATTCCTTCCACGTGATTAGACCGAAAAGAAAAGTGAATTAAACATGACAAGTTCATCACCCGTCAATAACATGACTCTCTGGCTATCAAATTAAAAAACTTTCAATTGAACTCACGTTTCCTAACTGCTTAGTCAATGATATGCTTCTCTTTGATTGCAAAACGCTACGAATCCTGCTTTCATCCCTTGTCAGTTTTCTCCCTTTTCTTTCACTATTACAAAAAACCCTGGCCAATTGTTTGAAGAGTTCGAAATAAAGACAGTCCCACTGTACATGCAAAAATATGCAAAATATAAACAGTAACAAAATTATTGAAACTATATCTGCATCGCTGTTGCATCTAAAGAGAAACGTATGCAATTTAAGAATCGTTAAAAATTACAATTGACCTTCGATTATAGTTGACATCAATACGCTTGAGCAGATGCAAAAAAAAAAAAGTCTGCAAAAAATTAGATACGAGTCTTTTTATGCCTCAATTTCGAGGGATACACCCTGTCAATTGTTTCCAGGAGTGACCACAAAGGCGTTTAAAGCTCCTATTTAAACCTTAAAATGCCTACCTAGGCAACGGGTTTATGTCGGAACTGAACCGATGACCTCTTGGTCATGAGTCGAGCGCTCTCCTGACTGAGCTACCCATATCCTCATATGTTGCAACACAGAGCTTATTATAATTCCCTAACAATAATCAAGTCCAACATTAGCCGCACGATACACGAAGTCGGTTGGCAAAGCAATTTTATATGACAAATATTTATATGATAAATCACAATTTAGTTAACCATGACCCATCAGGACACAAATTTTAAAACGGGAGCAATTATTTTTAAAACTCAGTGTTCCTTAAAAGCACATGACCCTATACGTTTTTTTCTTGGTCAGCATTTCCTTCAACCTCGCCTAACTGGTAGGCCCTAAAACTCTTTTTCCTTTACGTTATACAAATATATTCATGAATGCAAAATTTGAAGTTAGATGAATTTCGAAACAAAACAGATACATCTGAACCAAAGCAGATTATTTATTCATCCAATTATCTAAACCTACAGAAGGAAAAAAAGGTTTTAAAAAAAAAAAAAAATTGGAGGGCAAGTATTTATCCTGACTTTCTCTGTCCTTACGAGGACAATATTTTTTCCTTACAAGACTAGCTTAGCCACATGAATCTAGATGTATCAAATAAGTTACACGGGTGCATTAAATCCAATCCAATTAGTTTTATCCACCTTCTTTATAAACAATTGATTTTTGCACTTCGCCCCAAACATCTTTTATATTATACGCCCTAAAAAGCGTAAGCTCATATAATTGTTTACTCTTAAAGCAACATTTTTTTATATAGAAAATATTATTTACCACGCTAAACAAAACGCTAAACAACTTTGCTGCAAGGAGTCCAAATTTTAGCAAATTTTGGGTGGAGAGCGGATTTTGGAAATTAAGCATTGTTGATTAGAAAAGTGTAGATCGTGTTGTCGAAAATTATCTTGTGCCTGTACACCGATCGTCATTAGTGTTCGTTCCAACACATCGGTGACAACCTCTCCTCGACCAATTTCGACAGGTCTCGATAATTCAAACCAAGATATCAATGCGGAAGTTCTACAATCATCCAAAAATAACATCCAAAAAGCAAAGTAGAACTTACCTGAATTTATTTATTCAAATAACTTGCATATTCACACAACGCCTAAAAATAAAAAAGATGTTTACATTATTGCGCATGCGCGTAAACAATTCAACAAACATTTATATCGGCATGGTTACTCAAGGTCTAAATTTTGGCTCATTTCTGCCAAAATAAAACGTCCATGCTTCCTTTTAACATTTAGTTCTACAATTATCCTTTCTTTAGATTTCCCCGATTTCGCACGACACATTTTGATAATTTAAAAGAATAATTTTCCCGCGAAAGAAACTTCAGTGAAGACCTTTGGAAATTTTAGGATTAGCCTTCGCAACTAGCCTTATTTTTTAATCTGTAAGAATCAAGGAGCTTTGAGAAGAGATTAATATTATTTTTACACTAGTCGTTGCCCGTGGAAAAATCCACGGGTTCGCCCGTCTTTTATATTTACCCGTCGCAACAAAGTGGATAAAAATATATCGCATTTGATATTCGTGTCTCCGTAACATCATTTTCTAACTCAGCGGGGGGTCCGCGCAGAGACAGACAGACAACGGCTATTATTATAGAGATTAAAATCATTAATTTATATGTTTATGAGCATAATAACTTTTGTCACATACATAGCCTCCAAATATATTTTAAATTTAAAGCTGACTTCATAGCCGCTTTAACGTTTTTCCGTTCTCTGTAGGAATTGTTTTCGCGGGTTAAAATCACAGAATGCAAATCAGATTCACTTAAATTGCGACAATCATTTCTCTAAGTATAAACCCGCTTCAACGTCCCTTACATTTACAACTGACGTTACGTCACTTGCAAACTTACCGTGTAAATGAATCGATACTGCTCAGCACTCTCCACCGCACCTGCCAAATCTTTTCTCAACAACCTCACTATTCTTCTCACATTCACTCTTCCAGTTTCTTCCAATTTTATCATGCCTTCAGTTATCGCAATGCATACCGCAGCCATACCAATACCGTCACTATAAACAGAACACGGGAATAAATTTTTAAAAAAGGAACACATAAATATAAATAGGAGAAACGTTTGTTTGGATTTGTTGTAAAAGAAATACGGTTTTAGTAAACCAATATATTTCACCAATCAACTTTGTATAAACGTGTCTGCAAAATACACCTGTAAAACTTTGAGTTTGAATAATTAAAAGTTAAAGGCCTTAAAAGTGCTGCCGGCGTCAGCTAGGATGATAAAAAGTTTCGATTTCTAAACACCAACATTATAGAGGGAGATATTGGCGTTAGAGGGAGATGTTGGCGTTAGCAAAACGGGCTAAGGTTCTTAACGCCCACTATTCACACTACCTCTTGTTTCTGTCTTTAACGCTTTTAGCCTCTTCTTACGCTGGTAATCCATTATGGTAAACAAGCCTTTAGCAAGCCTTCTTAGTTCTTAAATTAGCTAACAAGCCTTCTTCTACAATATGACTTACACGCCCGTCATGATCAGAGGTCTGATCGGGGTGAAGTATTCTCTGTTGAGAATGAAATACGGATGTGCTATGATAAATATTCACCTATGTAAGCCTTTAGCAGTTTTGTTGAACTAAACGTGATTCTATGTTGAGAATGAAATACGGATGTGCTATGATAATTATTCACCTATGTAAGCCTTTAGCAGTTTTGTTGAACTAAACGTGACACAAGCAAACCCGCACTTTATTTATAACAACACCAGACAGTTGCTTAATCTTTTAAACGAGATTACTAATGCGCACTTTAACTATTCTTCATGCTAATCTTGAACATAAATAGACACGCTGACGTCCTGCTGATATCAGCAACAACTATATGGTTCAATACTGCGAATCCAACCAACTAGTTTCCAACCCAAAGTTCAAAATGAGAGTGTGTTATTTCAATAGGATGCTGTTAACTACTTGCGCAGACAACTTTTAAAGTTTTCCCAGCTGTGTGAAAAGTTTTGGGCATGATTTTTATCTGCATATTACATGTTCTTACAACCTAAAATCTCTATATGGTAACTAGTCGATGGCTCGTAGATAAATCCATGGGTTCGCCCTTCCTTTATTTACTGCATTTTTATACCACATCAGGTGCGTCCCGCTACTCGTGGTACCATTCTGCGACAGACAGACGTATACGTGGAAAAATCCACGGGTCGCCCGTCCTTTATATATCACATTTCGTGTTTCCGTAACTTGACGCGGCTTTTGCGGACACACAGACAGACAAACGACGGCTATTATTAAAGAGATAATATAGATAATCGCTGTTTGAGCCAGTTCAAAAAACAGGGCTTTTCTACGACATTATAATCGCACCTCCAATTATAATAATAAACCCCGTCTAAGTAAATTTCATTAGTTCAGGTAAACAGGCGAGTAAGGATGCACGAAAAAGCGATGTGATAACTATATACGACGGGGGGGATCCCCCACCTTGGAACTTTTTATAGGATAAAGACTAGTTTAAAAATAAATACTCATCTCAGTAAAAATAACATTTCAAACCTGCAATGAAATATGGGTAATGTTCCACTATTTCCATGGATACCCTCTCGCACTTCCAATAAGAAGCCGACCACAGATTTCGCGCTGTTTGGAATTTCACCATATGTAGGCCAAGAATTGTATCTGTACAAGTAGACTTCTCTTGTCTCATGCTTCAAATAATGAATAAATGAATAAATTAATGGATGAAAACAAGAAGGTAATCCACGTAATACAACATTATATTACCATAAAAACAACATATTTATAACAAAAAAAACAATAAAAACAAAACACCTTTTACCTCGCTTTTCAAGGCTACAGTGCTAGCAACAAAATCAGTCTTCAATTCTTTCTTCTTTAATTGCACGACTAAATTTCCGTATTTTCGAGCCACACTATCTGGGGGCCAGTACTGGGCACATTTTTCCTATAAAAATAAATAAAATATACATAAACAATATCTGTGAAAATTTAGATTCTGTGAACACCAAGAAGTTTAGGACTCTGAACACTGACACTAATCTATATAAAACCAGCATCAACAAATTGTAGCGTAAACACGACTATAACGGAACCAATTACCTGTCCTTGGGATGACAAAGGACATGCCATAACAATAATATTCGAACTTTGCTCGTAAACCATTCGCCAAAAGTCGTTCACTGTGGACACTAATGGACCTTGTGCTGCAATATATGCCGGGTAACCCTTTTCATTCTATAATGTTACAAAACATCCACTCAAAAACTTTATTAGTGTTCCTTTTAAGTACAATTAAAACTGTTGCATTGAGATATATTAATGTTGCAGACCCGCATAGGCCTAATAACATAAAACAGAGAGGTGGGAAGATTATTTGCTATGCAATACGCATTTGTGAAGAAATATGACGTAATGACTTTAGCCACAGCATAATTTTTCGTAAAATTTAGATCTGAACATTGTCACTCTGAATGAATTACTTAACAAAGTCAAAACCCACAACGTTTATAATAAAATACCTTCACTACGCTTGCGTTGATGTAATCAGAACATGGATCGTTGCCTTCGTAACTTAGTACAACCCGGCTGTCTGGCCCTAATAACATGAAAAAATTATTTTGCAAATCTAAAAAAAAATCTGTTCTAGAATCTACAGTGCAGTGTTGCAGTAAAAAAAAACAGAACTAAAACATAAAAATAACACAGCCATTAATAATCATATGAATTTTTGCATGTGTGAGGTAAATCTCACTGAATGTTCTTTTAGTTTTAAGCTAATTTGCACTGTAAATAACCCTTTTTTGGTAACTTCGCTTCATTTTTGTATACAATAGAATTCAGAAAAGCAATAAAAAATGCTTATGTCAACATGTGACAATTCAAAACACTGGGGCAAGTTTGGATTTAAAAGTGAGTAACGTTTACTTGCAACTTTGATGGTCGAAACGCACCGCAATGCAGAACATTGTTTTCAATGTCAATTTGTTTCTAGGCAGTCGTGTTACTTTTTTTATGCTGCACACTATGGAACAGTAGGTAAAAAATAATTTGCGACATTTCGTCAAAATATCAATACCAAAACGTTTCTCTTTTAAAAACAAATAACTTGAAATGAAAAAACACACTTGAACAGTTATGTATAAACTTTTAACTTGAGCTGCTTGCATAAAAATATACATAAACAGTCCATAATCAAAATAGTGCATTTCTTACATGGAAATACGTCAGGTCTCCTGTTTTTTGAGACAATGGAATCAGGATAAATTAACGCTGTTGGCATATTTCGTTCCAAGTTCTAGAAAAAAAAAAGAGATGACATTTATAAAAATTGAAAACATATAAAAAATATATAATATTATAGAAGTCACACAAAATTTAGGCTGACAATAGCTTTTTGATAGAATCAGAAACAACCACTTTTACATACTGACCGGGTAAATCAAGCCATAAAAGTTCTATGAGATTTAGAAAGACATTCTACCCAAATTAAAACAGTTGAAAATAAAATCATATTTGCAAATCAACACGGCGAACGTTAGGTAAATCAAATGTTTTTAAAAAGGCAATGCAAAAATTTTATAAATTTCACTATCTGTGCAAGCTGTCCAACCTTGGCGTTATTGGTAATATCTGGCTTTTATATTATTTGTTGGCAAAACAGAACCTTAAAAATTTAAGGAGTGCTGTTCCCTCCTTTATATTTATTTATTTTATGCAAGTTTTAATAAAAATTAAAGCACGACATGAAAATAATTTCTACCAACATCCAGGCTGGCAGCTAACCTAGAACAGATATGAGATGGTCTAGGAACCAAGTTCCTGTAAGCTAGCTATAACAGGCTTTATGACAGCTAAAAATGCATATTTTTGTAAAGTAAGCTACTTTTAAATGGGGGGAGACCGTTCACTGGCCTGTATTTACGCTAACTAAACTCTGATAATGTAAAAGAACATTTACAATATCAAATAAACAGTATATTTCCCCAAAACCTTTCAGGTGTTAGCTACTGCAATATTATTGAACTACAAGCCTAAGACAAACAGAATCCTACATAAAACTCATTTTCCACATTTGGATCATCTCTTTTACTCATCAATTCATGCAATGTCAAGTCACCCTCATCTTCGTCATCTTCGTCAAAACTGTTATTAGAGTCACTATCAAACTCATCAGCAGGAGGTCTTGGAAATTCGCCAATTAATGCAAGAGTTGGATTAGGTGCGCTTTCTTCAGGCTCAACAGCAACAACCTAATGAAACCAATAATAGAAATAACAACTCAGTTTTTTAATTCCGATAATTTTATCATTTTGACACTTGACTTCTTGGTGGCTCAAAATAAAACACCTTACCATTTAGGAATTAACATTTTTGCACTTTTATAAGAAAACAAGATAATTTTCTTTTTTATTTATCTTTTTCTGCCATAACTAGGATTAGTAACATTTTATTCAAGTGAAAACATGTTTTGTAGTCATTAGACTACAAAACATGTTTACCATTGAGAAGTAATTTGACAAAAAAAAACATTTAAGCCTGTCAAAAAATCCTCATAAAACACACGCAGTATGCTCAATAGTACAGTTCATACTTCAGTAGGTTCTTCATTCTCACCACTGTACTGGAGTTGAGTGTAATCCTTTTGTACCTGAATATTTGAGTATTTTAATCCTTTAGGATAAATTTGATATAGCTTAAAATTGGAAGTCTAGTTTAAGCAAGTGTAATAAAAAAACTTGTTTACGTAGAACAAATGTAGTACAAAACATTAAATTTCTATCAACTCAGAAGCGAGATCTTTGACATAAACAAGCATAAAATATCTTTTTTTTTTCAAGCGCCACTTTGTTCCACCTTTTGTTAAGCACCAAGTCTAAAGTCTTAAAAACGTTCTAGCTGCAGTTCCCTTACATGTACATACAAAAGTGACAAAAAAAGACAATACTAAAAAGATTATTTTATTTTCTCTCCTACACTTGAATGATCGTAAATTAATCTTACTTTGCAATGACCCTTTTTAAGATTGAATGCAGCTCCAATACTTATGATTATACAAATGATTTACAAACACCCCAAGTCAAACTTTTAATAAAGCACTGTTTGTGAATTAGTGTCAATAAGCGCCACAGCACTTTGAAAAAAGGAAATACAGGCGCATACTTTTGTTTCGTAGTCTTCAGTGTATTCAAGTGGAGTGTATTCAACTTGCACCTGAATATTTAAAAATAAGTAAATAAAACATTAACAGAATCAGAATTTTTAATAAAAATTGGTTAATTAATATGAGAGCAATTTTCCATGCAAGTTTTGCTACAGTAAATAAAATGATGAATCCTACAATTAGTAGTTTTCATCTTTATTATTTCAAAAATTTGCAAACTTTAAACTATTAGTAAACAATAACGTATCAGTAAACTAAAACGTTTTTTGTTGTAACCAAGAAATTTATAAACCACATTCATACCTCAACGGGTTCATCGTCAACACCATAGTCATTGGGGGTATGCTCAACTGGCTGTTCCACTTGTACCTAGATTTAAAAACTCAAACTCATTAAATTTCTTTACCTATAATCAATTTACAAAGAAGATTTTCCCCGGTTATAATCTTCAGTAAAAAGAAGCAAATTTTGTGAAATAGTTATACGTTGGTATCTACATTTTTGCTCACATTAACAACAATTTAAGTATCAGAGCTGAATACCTGCACTGCATCAATGTTATCTTGGTATACTGGAGGTGCATGTTGGAAGCTATCTAGCCTTTTATGTTGGAAGCTATCTACACTCTAGGTTAAAAAAGGTAAATTGTTTGGTAACAGATTAATAAAACAGAAATTAGGAAATTAGCAAAAACAAGCAACTTCTGTGTGAGCATAATAAAAATTTATAAATCACTAAAAACGGAAACCCTAAGAAAAAACCTATGGCACTTGAATTAAGGACTATTAAAACACAGTTAAGACTGGAGACGCATGTTTTTTAGGAGAGGTGTGCAAAAGAATGCACATACCCTGAAATATATTGATTGATTAAAACATTCTATTGATAGCACATGCAAAATGCTTTAAGATATTAACATGTCTTTTGCCTAACGCATCCCCTTTAAATCATAAAACAAGTTAGATTTAAACAAGAGAATTAAAACAATATTGAGGTTGATGCAACTCAGTTGTTAACAATATTTTTCAAGACATAACTAAATAGTCTAAATTATTATATGCGAGAAATAATGCAGCATTTTATTACTTAAATTTCATCTTGGTAAAACGATCCTCAGGCAAATAGATAATTCATCCTAAGATCGTCCGAACAAGATGGGAAGCTTTAAGTAATGAAATGTTGCATTAGCCTATTATTATCATATTATGAAATTATCAATTTTAATAATTCATAACTTTGATCAAAATATTGCGTTGGTGACATTTGTAAAGGATTGGTTCGGTAAAAATGAATTCTTCAATATCAAGGTTTTTTCAAAAGAATTGAAGTCAGCATATGCTGATTACTCGAAAAACATATTTTCTTTTTTGAGAATGATTTTTATTGTTTGTAAACAGACTTTTCCTTTTAAACAATCTCTGTGTTCATGACGTCACAGAGGCAGATGAGAGAAAAGAGAAGTGTTTTAAAAGTAAATAGAAATTGTTGGTAGAAAGTTTTGATGTGTCTATATTTTTTTAAATTCAATGCCTTGGTGTATGGCAGTGGGTTGCTATAGCAATACTTTTATGGTAAACAGATTTAAAAAAGTCAGTATTTATGGACTACCGAAAGATAAAAACCTCAAGAAAACATAGTTGCAAAACATCAAAAGGAAAAACTACCAAAAGATAAGAAGCTATGTCAGACTGTTTCAAAAGAGATTTGAAGGTAATAGAATTGTTTTATTTTTACAGCAGCATGGATTTTTTATAAGAATGAAGCTATGATTTTCCCAAAATTTGAGAAAATTTTAACAAAACAGCCCCCCTTTAACATATACCAGACCTAACATTTCTTATTAAGAAAAGGTTACATTAGGCATTATCCAGATCAAACTGATCATTATTGTTTAACACGTTATATGGACCATATTTCATCGTATATGTTTCCCATTTTAATATCCAGCACTTAAAGGGCTAACATATGCCAAACAAAATCTTACTCAACTTTGTGTTTAATATTTTTGTTTAAGTTTAATTTGCTGAAGGCTGAAGCTATTCCTACATTATTTGCCTATAATATGGATAAACAACCGCAAAAGCGAAAGTCGAGTGAAACACAAGAAAAATCAAGGGCAAAACGTAAACTTTGTGAAGATGGTATCCACCATCATGCTTTGGTTCTAAGATTCGACTTTGAATGCAAAACCAAAGAAATACAAACAGATCCTGAAGTAAAACCACAAATAGTGCCATAGGAGTGCAATGCAATATTGGATTAGTACAACATGAAGAACAATATGTCCTGATTTCATCTTCAGATGAGACAGAAGAAGAGAATAAAGATGAGAATCACAAAAGTGATGACGAGTATAGTGAAGAAAATAAGGATGTTCAGAAATTTCATCAAGAAATATCTATCACACTATCAAATCAGCCTCATTTCCACTACTTCCACCTTCACTGCTAGCATAAATATTGCTTTCAGAATCAGATAGCGTTTTTGTAAACTTTACAACTAGAATACGTTTAACTTTTACAACTACTAAAAACAAATCTATTACAAACGCTACAAAACATACAGTATATACATAGGTTACCCATCTGTCGTAGTGACGTAAGCAAAGAGGTTCGTTTATAAAAACAATACAAAAGAGAGCAAGTTCTGATCGTTGTGGATAGTTTATTACATTAAATGTATGTATCATTAGGTTTCGTTTTTGAAGGAGAATTTTATAAGACTCGTTAAAAGAAAAACATATTTTTACCGAACTAATCCTTTAGCACCAGGTTTACACATATTAATAATGCCTTACATTACAATGTGGCAACTTTAAACAAATATTGCATTGGCAAATTAGTTAATACCTTTTCATCTTCGTACAATTTATTATTATACCCATGCTCTTCCTCAGCTTGTGGTGTTACAATATCTAATTCCACATACTCAGGTTTCTTTCTTGTTGAACCAGTAGAATCTTCATCTTCATCATTATCATTCGTGTCCTTGCAGCACTCACAACAACAACCTGCAATCTAAAAAAAAACGTTACAATGATGTTATGAAAACAACACTTTAATGCTAAAATTACCCTTTACTTAAAGAAAACTATTCTTTCTTTATCATAAAATCAAAATTTTGGATGGCAAAGTCCCTTTTCTAATTGAAATGTTTTTTATTCCTTTGAGTTCTTGGCTCTTCAACTTTTTTAATAACTGTTTATATGGTTACCCATTTAAATTTTGTTATTTTTCCCCATTTTTATTTAAAGGTTTAAGCTAAAATTCAGATAAAATTCAAAAACAATTTAGTTTGTAAAGAAATGATAATTATATACCTGTCACAAGAGGACATTTTTAAAGTACTTTATAAAATTGAAAAATCACAAGATCATGTGATCAGTATCAAAAAATTATTTTTAGTGATATACAACTAATAAATATTAATTTACTATTGCAAAAAAAAAAAAACAACAACAACAAGATTTTATCTCATGCTCAAAGATTACTATACACTCTATCTTTAAAACAAGTTAGTATTATAAAATTAAAAAATATTGCAGCTGCAAAAAGAAATATATTCTTTACCATGACAATTATGATAATTAACAACAGAAGTCCTGCAACAGAACCAACTCCAATGTAAATTTTCTCCACGTCAGTCAAACTGTCATCCTTATTTGCACCAAAATATTCAACTTTGTCCACCTAGAAAATTATTATACATTGCTTTCAATAATTTTCAGTTTTGTGGTAATAATTTAACATTTGATCTGCGTCTGGTTGCGTCGTAATAGGCCTGCCATGAATTTAACATCATACCAAATACGCGAAACCGAAAAATTACCTCTTTATGTAAACCAAGACCAACTTTCCAGAGAGAGCCATCATAATGCATTTGGTCCAACACTTTATAAGCATATTGTGTACGAGTGGAACTGAGTTCACGTTTTTCTCCAGCCACAAGGAAAAATGTTACAACAGCCTTTTTAAGTCTTTGTGACTTACTATCATAGCATTGATCGGAATAAAAGTAGATATCATTTGGATTGTATGTTCCATTACCATTTGGCAAAATCAGTTTTGATGCAAGTTTAACTCGAAAAGCACTTTTTAATTCGCAGAAGTGATAAAGAAACAGATCGACCTCCATTCGCACATAACTTGATGGCAGTTTTTTTTCATATGTGTATTCATTTTTCAAACTATCTGCACGTACTCTAACACTTCCTCCTTTTGAAGAAATCAATAAGACGTCATGCTTCGTTGCAATCCTTAATGGTTCAGAAGCAGCTTCTTTTGTTATGTTCCTGTTCGAAGTAATTTCAAATTGTACAACAGGTTCTTTATACACTCCCCATGGACACTCAAACTTCTTGAACTTAGAATTAAAAAAAAACGTCTGATCTAAAAATATAAAAGAAATTCAAGATTTTTAACACTGCAATATTCTGTTCCATTAATTCTTTTTCTGGTGTCTAGGCAAAACATTTTTGAATTATCTCAAATTATTTTGCACTTTGCCCCAATGCAACTACTCTCTCCAAAAAAGAAGAAGGGAAAAGTAAGAGTGTAAAATTGGTCACAAATGTGTGCTGGCTTATTGGAATACGATTTGAATAAAAAAATGGATCCCTCTATCACTGTTTACTCTTTGTTCCTGAGAAACAAAACAAATACAAAGAAATATTATAAGGCAGAATTTCTCACAGAATCAATTGTGGCAATTTTGCAAAACTTGTATATACTTAGATTTTAGGTAGCAAAAAATTTGTAATGTACTTTAAAATGTTTATAATTTTAATAAGAGGAAACAAATAAGAACACAGGAAAGCAAATAATATTTATGACGTGTTGTTCTGATAGAATAGTAGCTTATACAAAGTTTAATTAATCTGCAGCCATGAAAATGCAACATTTAATAAATACATTAAAACACAGCAGTCAAAAACATTAAAACACAGCATTCAAGCTTTGATTACTAGAGTCTTTATAGACTCTAGTAATCGAAGCTTACTGGTTAAATTACCGTACTTTATTCAAGCTATTATTCTTAATTGAGCTTCATTGAATCTCCATAATAACAAACCTCTGTCTATTGGCAAAATAGCTATGTATAACTACATTTTGAGCCCTCACAGAGTAATTCATGAATGCATGTTAATTTAGGAATGTTGTTAAAAAGACTCCAGTTATTTTTATTAGTGGTTACACTTTTTAACACATCAAATGTGTTTTATAAAGGAAGATCGTATTACTATAATTCATTATTTCTGATACAAGAGTCATTGAGCTATGCAGTAGCGTCTTTCCCATAACCTTTCCAGAATAAAGGAGTGACACTCAAGAAAAGGTTATTCCTGAGGGGTGTTGGCCAAACGATGGGGGTAAAATGATACATTTGATTTGTTGATAGGGGTCGAAAAAATCATATTTGTTCCTTTGTGTGGCCAGGTAGCTTTATCTTAAACTTAAAAGTCTTTTCCTTAAAAAATTTCCTTTAAAATACGCCGCTAATGATTAAAGCTGTTAGGGTTTTTAGGTAGTTATTATGAAACTATAACAACAGTATAAAACCTACCTTTGTATGCATATTTGACACCAGCCATTACCTTTTCCTTTAAAGATAAAAAACCTTTAGACGTCTCATCATTCTCGTAAATATAGTTGAAACATTGACCATCTTTCAGTTGAATTTCTATCTTAAAGGTAAACAACTTTGGAGGATCTGAAAAAAAGAAGGTTTAATTCTAAAGGTTCTTTTTGAAGTGATTTGAGAAAAGTCTTGCTGTGGAAGAAATGTAACCTTCACCAATAGGTAAGCATTTAACAAAAGTAAACGCTTGTTCCCATCACCAACACCTTACTTTTACTAAAACTTGTGTGGTTTAATAATTTGCACATGCCTAAATTTGCATGTGTAAATTTACTCCAGGCCGGCTCAGGAACAAAGTCTAACATTTAAAAAGTCATGTGACACTGGAAGCTTTGCAGCTCTTATGACCTAATTTAAATCTTTTCTGAGCGTATTTTAATGGTTTGTTTTACATGTGACATCACTCGAGTAAATTAAATATTGATAATATACAGCAAGATTTACGTTTTGTGCGAAGATATTTAAGGTAAAACTTGAAAGTTAAAGGTTTGTAGCATAGTTTTACTTTCAGCTTTTTATTTTTCACACAACTTGACACCTTAAAATGAATTAATAGCACTTGACTTCTCACGATTTTGACTTCTAAAGATTTAATTTACATTTAAAAATTTGTTTATCCCACAAATTGTTGAAAAATCTAATAGAGATTTGTATGGATTGTTGGTTAAAAATCCTGGTTTATGTCGTTTAAATTCTCTGGTACCCAGACCCCTCACACAGATTAATTTATATGTACTGTTATTAAGCAATCATGTGGGTACAGGCCTGGAAATTTCTGGAGTCCAGGGAAACGATCCATCGTTATCGTGATTTAAAGCTGACAGAAACGATCCAAATGTTTTGTGTTAAGTAGACTTTGCGGAAACGTCGCGAAAATGAAACAATCGTTTCTGCCAAGTTTCCAAGCCTAGGGTTCATTTTCGGTCTTTTACACTAAGTAGAAAAAACGAAGAGGAAAAAATTGTGCAATTTAATAAAGATGCTATTTTTAACTTTATACTATCACTATACTAACTATATTATATAATGACAAGCTGCCCTATCAGCTATTATTATGTCAGCCCAAAGATTATACCAGCTCTTTTTGCAGCAGGCTCAAACACCCGCAAATTTTAGCCTAACTTTAAACATCCCCTCCAAAAAAAACATTCAAAGTGGTTCAGCCCTGTCAATCCAAAGTACCGAAAGTGAGCACGATAGAGTCGATGTTCGCCAGCCGACCTCAAACAAAAATGAGGCACTTTGGGGTTCAGCAAGTTATATTTTCCTTTGCTCCGGGAATTTAAATTAAAAATTATCTCAACTAATATCTTTTGCAGACATGTTATTATTCCTATTTATTGACAACTTTGACTATGTTTCCCTTAGAGCGACAAAGACAAACTTTTTGACCAGTGACAGTGGCATGTTCATTTTTTAAATACACTACCGGAAACTTTATGTACCATACTACCTATGCTGCAATATACAAACCTTTTTTCACAACCTTTGAAACAAGATTGGTTCTGTCAACGTTATAAAGAAGTTTTCTGGGGAATACGATCTTGACACACATATAGGGCAGCATAAAAAAGCTATCCATAAATTATTGTATATAGCTTACATGAATTTATAGGGCTAGTGCTTTTAAAATTTTTCTATAATCAGACATTAATCTTCAACTAACAGGACTTTGATTTCATTTTTTTCTTTGACTTAGGGTTGATGACTTACAAATATAGTATCCCCATCCTCCTGTCCCGGCCCTAAATGTCAAAATTATATAATCTGAGTATCATCAATCCCTCAAATCACAAGCATTCAGGCATCCTGTGAGTGGATGAGAAATTAGCTAAAAATACATTTTTACCTATTCTAAAAAGAATGACCCCCTCACCTCCAAACAATTTAGCGTGGTCATAGATCTAAAACTTTATAATTTTTAAGATATTTTAGTACAATTTAGGAAGTGTTTGGATCAAATATTAGGAGAAAACACGAAGAAAAAAAACATTATAACAATCATCCTATATTTTAGGAAAATTTTGTTAAAATTTTAGGAGGAAAAAACAATATATATGTCAAAGTTTAAAAAGTGCTGTATTTTGTTATAAACGATAACTATAACTATAACTATAAACTACTATTTTTAATCACGGTAAAAAAGTATTAACGCAGTTGTCCGTTTATTTTAAAATATATGTGTTCCTGCCGTATTGAAATTTATACTTGTTATGTAATTTGTGTTGTCCTTGTGTTGTCCCGTTTGTGCTCTGCTGTAGAGTTCGCTCTGCGGTGGAGTACGAGATGCATTATATTCGTTAGTTTTGTGTTGTGATGCCCCGTGTTAATTATGTAAAAAGAATAATTGTAATTTTGGTACTATTTTTAGTTAAATTTTTCCCTTGAGTCCGTTTTGTTTTGCACATCTTGCACATCCTTTTTCTGTGCTAGCGTCTTCAACATGTAGCGACAGGGTGGAACATACATTATAAAAATAAATTCGCTGTTGAGTGAAATTAGTCTTTCGTACATCACAGGAGTTGTTCTGCATCTGAGCATTATTTTCAGTTGTTTTCTCTCACTTGTAGTTGGCTTGGCTTATGCCACTATATTTCTAGTAAGTGTTTATTTCCTAATATTTATGTCATGTTACATGTGTTATTTGTTACTTAAACTTTGCCTTGTATTTTGTTTGTTTAGCGAGTAAGATTGTTAACTACTCCGTTGGAATCGTGTCTTTAATTTCCAAGCACCTACAATATGTCGTTTTTGTGAGTTTTTGTGATCATTAGCGCTTTTAAACAATAGCTTGCATGTTACATGTGAAAACAAAAGACTTCATTATATCTTATTGTCATGCATTATGTAGATATGCGAGTTCGTAAAACTTGCATAAATGTCAAGTTATGTTCAAGCGGTACTGTAGTCACTTAACTTTTCAGCTACAATTCTCTTTGCCTTTGGAAACAAATTTATATTATTTATTAATTTTACTTTTTGGGTGCATAAAAAATAAATAAAGATGGATAATTATTTCCCTGTCTCTATTAATTATGGTTACCCAAGTTTTGTTAAAAATTAACTAAAAAGAATATTTTTGAAATTTTAGAATCCGTATGTAATCAAAATATGGCTTCACTAAGAGTATTTACTGCATTTTTTATTCAAAATTATGCTAAACAAAAATTGAATGCACTGTGCACTTTGGTAGGCCTTATATATAAATTTATATATTTATATATAAATTATATATAAATGTTTGTTCATCATAATATCAATCATATTATTATTAATATAATAGCTTGAAGTAGAAATGCAGAATACGGTGGACATGTGGATACTATGGAAAAAGCTTGATTTAATTACCATTTTAAAAGTGTTATTTGAATTGACTGACTTAATCAAAATTAATAATTTCACTAAGAGATAATTATACATAAGCACAATATGAAGATATACTTTGCAAAATCCAACATTGCACTTGACAACATACAAATTTTTAGATTCTCTTTATCACATTTCACTTGGTTAATCAAGGTGGTCTTCATTAAAACAAGTAACTTATTACAAAACACAAGTGCATTACATTGAAGGTTTGCTTACCAGCCATTTTAACATCTCCAATCAAACACACCAACAGTGAAAATGTCAGTAATATTTTTTTCATTGTAATGCCTGCCTAAAAAAATAAGATAATATATAAGAAGTTTTGTTACAAAGTATGTGATATCAAACAACACATCACATTCTGAGTTGTGTTTATTATAACGATAGCGTATACATAATCAAGAAAATCTAAATCAATCTTCTTAGATTTAGATCTTCTTAGATCTTAGAACGATTTTTTAGTAAACATCCTATGGTGGTTTAAAAAATTAAAAGCATAATGGGGATTTGAACAATAATATGCCTGCATAAAATTATTTTAAAAAACATCTTTTTATTTAGTTACCATTACGGTTGCAACAATGTCAAAAGTTTGACTATGCTAAAGCACTATGTCAAGGCTAGATATTTTAGTTATTAAAAGTAACGTGTACCTGGAGATTATAACATAGACATGAGATTGGAAATTTTCATTTAAGTAGTACTATAGGGATAAAACAGTTAGGCTAGATATATAAGAATGAAATAAAATGCACCCTTTCTTACTGATTCTTTTTATGTTGGCAACATTTGTTGCATTAAATCAACAATAAGCATGGTATTTTTCTAAGAAAAATCTTAATCAATTGTTTTCAGAAACAAAGTTTTTTCAATGATGTATTACAACAGGAATCATTACATATAGTTAAGAACTTTTGTTCCCTAGGTGATATGTTGGATAGTGAAGGGGTGCTAAAAGAAGTGCCACTTGCAGGTTAGGTTCTGCTAGGAAAACACTTAGAAAGTTACTTCCTTTGCTGACCAACAGAGTTTTTGTTGATGCAAAAGGTAGGTTGTTGGAAGACTGTATAAGAAGTGTTATATTTGTTGCAAGGTAGTGAAACAGGTGCAGTAAAAAAGGAAGAACTTGACCGTTTAGAAAAGAATGAATAGGAAAGGTTAGTTTGATGTGTAAGACCAGTTTAAAGGTGTTAAAAAGAGTTCAGAAGAGCTAACTAGCAGGCTAAAGTATTTGTGGCATTGGAGATGTTATCCAGATAAGAAGATCGAGTTGGTTGCACGATTTGGAAAGAATGGAGGAGTGACTTGATAGTTCCTAGGACAAGGTCTAGCTAGGTGTATTGAAAAAGACCTAGAAGGAGGTGAAAAAGATAGATTTGATCCAGATAGCTGGTGGGTGATGATGATTTCAATATATAAAGGTAAAACTAAGCTAAATTGTAAAATAAAAGCTGTTGAAATAGTTATCATCTCTTTTGCATAAAATAAAAGAAAATATGCAGCACCCATAGAAAATCCAATGCAGGTAGCTAGCTCTAGCTATATACCTGGCTAGTTAAACTCAAGGTAGCAGCCAAGAAAGCACACTAAATCCTTTACTTCAGTTTGCTTATACAACTGATGTCCTAAGTAAAATACTTTATATAATTAGAAGGGAGTGCGCCTTTAAAAAGAAGGATAAAATTATAATAAAAGTAAAATTAGCTTTATATTCGCACCAGTGATTCTTTTGCATGGTAGATCTTTATCCCTGCAGCTACTCTATGTATCAGTGCACTTCTCAATGACTCATTTGAGCAATACAGTTTTTGGTGCGATCTTCTTTGTATTTTTATGTTTCTCTTGTCACTAGCTTCTTTTTATTTTGTAGAAGTGGTAATTTATCAAGAATATTTTTGAAGCCATTTTTATTAAAAAAATCTTTCAGGCAACTGATCCTTCCGGGAATGAAAGGCGCATATGTCGCGGACATGGCGTACTAACATGAAATACCTGCTCGTGATAGGCTAATAATTTTTAGGAAAATAACAACATTCGAAAGAAGATGGCCGACGAAAAGCCTGATTTAGAAGACTCGATGCAAGATGATGATTCTTCTCCTGTTAAAGATCCATATGGACCACGAGTTGTGAAAATAAGAAAAGGAGAAAGAGGCTTTGGATTTAACGTTCGTGGCCAAGTTTCAGAAGGTGGACAGTTACGATCTATAAATGGAACTTTATATCCTCCTCTTCAAATGATAAGTGCAGTTTTGGATGGTGGTCCAGCTGACAGAGCAGGTGTTCTTGTTGGTGACAGAATATTAATGGTGTAAGTTTTCACCTAGCAAAACAGGAAAATTAAAATTCAATTTTGCAATTATTAATTGTTGAACAACTGTGTTCAAAACTTTTCTAACTAGAAAACGAGGGTACCAATAAAAGTAGCATACACCGTAAAAAGTGCGGGTGTTTTCAGTTGGGTTTGGTGTTTTGATAAAAAAATCAAGTATTCACAAACCCGAACAATGTCTGTACTCCGCATGGTATGTTGCAAGGAATAGCATTTCGGGAATGCTCTGGGCAAGTTCGGGAAAGTGCTGGCGGTTTCGGGGGACAACTGTCAACTTAATTTAAAAACTTGCCTAACCTCGCCCTTATATACGTGGCCGTTTGCGCCTTATCTGCACCCTCTTGCTAGAAATCTCCAAATCTGTTCAGCTCAGCATACCCATACTACTACCTAGCTATCTAGATGTAAAATTTCCCACATGTACACATTTTATCCACACAACTGTCTGGTATTTTAAACTGATATATCAGAAGACGTAAAGTTTTTTAATACATCCATATTCATTCATCATCAACAAAAATGGTGCTTAAAACGGAATAAAGACTGGAAAGAATAAAACTTTACTTATAATCAGGCTTTGCAGAATGTTCCTCAAAAGAAGGTCAGGGTGTTTACTGGTGTTTTTCGATTTTATCCAATTAGAAATAATCGTCCTCCCCTCCCTCTTCCTCATATGGCCCTTTTTACAATGCTTTTCTGTGACACAAACATGCAGTTTGCAAATTCCTTTACCCCTGTACAATGGAGTGTCTGGAAGAAAACAAATCTATGCTTGCATACGCTTTAATTATTAAAATCCTGAAGTTGGCTCTTTTCTTGCTACTTTTACCTCCAAAAAGCGAAATAAGATTAATTTGTGCTTTTTAAGAAACAATGAAAATTGTGAGGGAGCAGATCATCGAAAAGTTGTCGATCTGATCAGACAAGGTGAAAATGCATTGACAATGGCGATTATTTCAGTTACACCGAGTGAAGCCCGGAAACTTGATGGGCCTGCTGATGTTGTTGGTAGTAGAGATTATATTGACTATTCAGAAAGGAAAAGTGTTCCTATCACAATACCAGACTTTCGAACAGAAGACAAGAATGGTGAAAAATATGTAGTAAGTAGATTTTATATATTTGCAATGATTTTTATCTTTGCGATGATCGAAAGAAATTCTTAATTACCTTTTCTGTTTAGGCTTGTGATACTAAATTGCTTTTTAATCACACAAAATCACTATCTCACAATTGTTAATTCACTCCTTGCTTCATGAAATTTTGTAATACATAAACAATCGCACATATTGCACATGTAATGCCAGTCTGAGAGACAGAAAGAGTTCAGATGAGCTAAGAAGCAGGCTAAGTATCCCTAGAATTAAAGATGTAATCCAGATAAGAAGATTGAATTGGCTGGGACACTTCGAAAGAATGGGGGGGGAGTAATTGGGTAAGAAAGTGTAGAGACTTGATAGTTCCCAGGGCAAAGCCCAGAGGTAGACCGAGAAAGACTTGACAGGAGGTTATAAGGACAGGCTTGATACAGAGGAAGTTGAGTTTAGATCTAACACAGTCTAGATCAGATTGGAAGAGGGTCATTAATATACCCTGTCCAACTCATGCTAGCATGGAAAACAGAAGTTAAGCCGAGAATTATGATAAATGATGATGACATAGAAGCATATAAATAACCACTTTTCTATCAAAAGTATATGGGATGGAAACACATTGTTTTCTTGCTTTTGAAAGATAAGATATTATCCTAATTAATAGCTGTTTTATACTCACTGGTCAATCACATTCTTTGAAACTTGTCCCAAAACCTTACTAGTCTATTAACAAAGGTTCTTTTTAAATCCATAAAATTCTTATCTATGTCCTAAATCATTATTCATGTACAAAATTGAATAGAGTTAAGTTCAGTCTTTATATGTAAATTACATTATTATGTCGTACAATTTTTTTACAGGTTTATAATGTGTATATATCGGGTTCATATGTTTGTGCTAGAAGATACAAAGAATTTGCAGCTCTACACGCTGAGGTAAAATATAATTTATTTATTACTGTGTTGCAGTTGTTACAAAGACAATCAGAGTTTTATTTGCCATATTTAGCTAAAAAGACGATTTAGAGATTACCCCTTTCCAAAGTTTCCAAGCAAGTGGCCATTTTCATTGTCTGAACAACAATTGGATGCTAGAAGACGTGGTTTGGAATCGTATATTGAAGAAGGTTGTCTTTTTTTTCTCTTATCAGTCTATTTTTATTGGCATGAAGGTGTTTGTAGGGATGATAGTTCTTATAAATAATTCCAAAATATTTAGTCAAGCTTTCATTTTTTTTCGAAAAATTAATTTTCGAAATCGATCCCTAAGCCTCATTGTCTTGTATATTATGTAGCATTATGTGTCTGCAACTATTTATGTGTAACAATTTTGTCATGACATTAGTCGCTGCTGTGCGTGTTATTGGTGAATCAGAAATACTAGATGATTTCTTGAAAGAAGATGAGGAAACGGTTAGTATCTGATATTTATAGCTGTTGTTATTTAGTATGCATGTGTGTCATTTTTACAGTAACAGCATCTGTATTTTTATTTTTTTGATTATTTGCAGTTGTATTGTATATAGAAAGATTTATGTACATAAGTAGATCTTTGAAAAAATAAATATTTTTAGGAATCTGTAATAATGATGTTAAACAAGTGAATAAAGTTTGACACATTTTTCACTTTCACTGACCAAATTATATTTGTTTAGACAACTTCTCCATCACTGCAACAACAACAGCCACGACCAGTTGAAAATCAAGAGGTGGAATTTAAAATAAACCTTCCGAACAAGTCTTCATTGCTGTTGACAGTTTCAAAAAAACTACGAACAGCTAAAGTTTATGAGGTATTTTACTTCTTTTATTGCTATTTTATTTTTCCCGTATCTTGGATGCCCGTCAATACCAAGATAGAGGAAGGGAGTGGCATGTTGCCCCATCCTTCAGAACTTTTAAGCCAGAATAGTACTTTCACATATTTACAGTTTGACATTCAAAGCATTTTAACAAAGAATTAGTCCCAGTACCGTAAATTTAGCTTATATCAAAAACATTTTTTCATAGTTTGTTTTTATATAGCATTTAGGAAAATTTCAAATAATTGATTAACTTTTTTAAAAAATAACAACCACAGCACTAACAGGGGAAGAAGAACAATGTCCATCTGCAAGTTTCATCAATATCGCAAACTATCTCTGGAAGGCTCGAAATTACAATTTTCTGTTATTTTTTGCACCTGTTTAATTAAATGTGTTTAATGAAGTATGCATATTAAGAATTACGTTTCAGAAAAATAAAAAATGTAATAAACCTCTATCATGGTGTAAACAGAAATGACCTTTCACCCAGAAAATAATTTCTAGATAAGTTTTATATCACTTGCTTAGGGCAGGCCATTCCTTGAGACGAGTGCGATCCCACGCGCACTTGCCCGCACACTCGTAAAAAGGTTTACAAGTGCTTTTTTTCGCGCTCGTGAATTTTTTCTTTTTCTAAAATATTATAGAGTGATGAAAAAAGCTATTACGCTGTTTACATAACATTCATTTCTTTGTGATTGATTTGTTTAAAAAGTATAAAGAACATTAAAGTGGGCCCATTTCCTTCATGCTGACACTCTTATGCTCGGCTGGTGCATTACACTGAGACTCGAACAAAAAACGGAAGACTATTGGAACCATGCCACAAGTCAGTACGACCTTCATTGTCACAGAGAATACTGCGAGAAGAGTGCGCACCCATGCAAGTTAAATATAACCAGAACATGGGAGAGGTTAGGTGTCCTGTACCTTAATACAGCTTTCAGACGAATGTTTTTGTGATATAATACCAAAGAAAAAACATGTTAAATAAAGTTTAAAAAATCTTTTTAAAGGGAGAAAGAGAAATCAAAAATGTTTAGAAATATATTTAATGGCAAAAACATATAACGAATATGCCAACACATCATCTCGTCCAACGTTTCAACCTTGCACTTGTGGTTAATACGTTTTACAAAATTCATTTCTATACAGCTTAAATAACATAACGTTGCAGTAAACAAAAAAAAGTTAAGTGTGGATCACACATGCAAGTATTCACATCGCGCTTGTAAATTTTGCTTACGAGTGCAATTTTTCACACACCATAGCACTCGTAATTTTTTTACCGCGTGCTTTTTGTAGTTCTGGCATAGTTTTATTCAAGAAATGGCCTGTTAGGGTATTCCTTTGATGTTGGTTTTCATTTAATATTGAATTCTTTCAAATTGTGGAATATCACAAGAATTTTTTTACTATTTAGGCTGTTGTGAAAAAGGCTGGACTTACAGATTTTAGCGCCACTTTTTTTGGTTTATTTGAAATCGTTGACAACGGATTTGGTAAGTTTTTATTTTAAATAAAGAATAGCTTTCCGAGCCTGTGTCAACTCGTTTGAAACAGTCTTGACAATGTTTGTATGTGTGCAGATTGAGAATTTTTGTACATTTTGCATTTCTTTTTTACTGTTATTTTACCTACTACACTTGAAACATTATAAGTTTTGTTTTGTTCCATGAGCAGTAAGTTTTTTATAATGCAATTTATTGACTCTGAAGGATACACACCACTTTTTTATTTACAATAAGAAGAATAAAGCACATTTCTATTCGTTGTAGAACGTAAACTCGAGGATGCAGAATTTCCACATAGAATTATCACTAAATATGTGCAGAGTAATGATAGTCATTTAGCTTTAAGAAAATGGATCTTTACAGTGTCAAGGGTAGGCTTTTATTGGTTTACAAAATCTTTTATCTAATCAATATTATTTTTACAACTTCAAGTAATAAGATTAGACAAACTTGATTTTTTTACAAGATTTTCATTATAAGCCCAAAGTAGAAAATTTCTATGAATTTATCAGCTTTGTGGGCTATATTAACACATTAGGTGTATTCCATGTTATTGCTAAAAGTTGATTCCACTTCCCTCTCTAATGTTTAGGAGTTAAAGCTAACAGAAGATACAAAAGCATTAAATTTAATATATGGACAAGCTATTGATGATATCAGAAAAGGTCTTGTGCTACCTGGAGATCAGATTCAAAACATAAAAGAACTTAAATCTTCAAATAATATAAAAGAAGTATGTCAGGTTTTTTACTGGTTAGCTAAAACAGAAGTTGGAATAATGCCTGGTGCTATTTTGACAGGATTAATCAAAATACACTTAGGATTTCTTTGTTTAAATATTTTTCAGTAAATCTGAATTTTTTTATATAATGACTAGTTATTTTTTTCTATTTTTCCAAGTTTACATGTTTTGTTATAGCCTTGATGTGTTACTTTTTTGCAAATAAAGTAAATAGAAAGTTGTGTGAAAAACAACTGTCAAGTTGCAATGAAGTTTTGCATTTCTGTTTCACGTGCGACTTGTGAAGTAATACACACAGTAGGTCTATAATCCTGAAAACACGCATCACTGAACGTCAATAATTTCAGACCATTAAATTTTTTAGTGAAATTTCTTATGATGTAATAAAAGACTGGTTATGATGTGAATCGAGTCAACAACACCCGTCTCGTTTATAACTCTATACTAGAAATTTTAAATGAAATTAAATTAAGAGTTTCAATTATTTTAGTTTTTGGATGTTGCTCGCACTTTAGTGGGATATGGTACTGTCAAATTTCCACACTGCAAATGCGACGCTCGGAAAGAAGGACATGTGATTGTGACGTTTAGCATAACACATATGTCGCTAAACGCCTGTTCAACAGACGGTATACCAGAGGTATGCCTAATTTTTGATTCTTAGGTAGAATGTGTTTTTAGTTAAGTTTGTGGATCTTTGTACCTATAAAAGTGGGCCGAAATTAAGTTACTATTTTGTCATCTAGGGTGGAGGGTGTTAAGTTTGTAAATGTTTTGTGCTTCTTCACCTATGATGTCTATTGTAGGATCAAGAACATGTATTTAATTGGGACGAAATCACAAGTTGGGATGCGGACACTGAAGCTATGTGTTTTTGGTTTGAATACCAAAAACCTGGGAAGAAAAAGAGACAAGTTCGAATATTTTCAAAATTTGTAAGTCAGTGTTTACTACTTGTCGGCACTATTATCTATTTAAAAGCCTGGTATTATCAAGTTAAAAGCTGTGTTATTTGTGATCGATTTTTAATTGCTCACTTTTTTTAAGCAAGTTTATTCGTTGAACGAGTGACCTTCAACGTACAGTATTTAGAAGGTTTTTAAAACATAATAACTCGTGGTTAGTATGTTAAACAGGGTGACCACACCTAAAATCTTCTAGAAATGTTCTAGATAACCTATAGACATTCCTGAAATTTCCTAAATAACTTAAAGGAAACCCGAGGTATAAATTGATATTTGACTTCTTTATAGAGCCTAAAAAGCTCTTTTCATTTTCAAGATATTCACATTTAAATGCTGCATAAATTATGATGTCATATTTAAGTAATAGGAGATTTTGACATTTTCTGTCATTAGTAACATTAATGCATAGATTTTATAAAGTTCAATTGATTAACATAATTTTTCCCCACAAATGATACTCATTTGCTCGTGTCAGTCCTCTTGATTTCCTAAAGACTCCATAACTGGAGATTTAGGAGAATCCCAAATATAGACTTTTCCTGAAATCTCCTAAAATTATTTCTGCAACATACAATCGTTTCTTTTTCGCAGTATTTATAATTTAATATTGCGTGTTCACAAAAACGTCAGACTTTGTTATTAGTAACCTTTCACCTCATCTAAAATATATTGAATGGTTTTTATACGTTTTTGTTTCTCCTTAAATTTAATCTCTAAATTCTCCTAAGATCTTAAAGTTGTGTTGTTAAAGATTTTTAAAAACGCATCGAAAGCTCTCTATAAAAGATCGTCTTTTTTGTATATTATTTTTTAAGCTCATCCTAATAATACTTAAATCGAGGTTAGATTTAAATTAAAATATGATGACGATGTGTTCTTAAACTTCCATGTTTTTTATTTATTTATTTATTTTTTGTTTTTTTTGTGTATTTCTGTGTGTTTTTTTTTTCGAGCGAAAAGTTCAGACATTCCTATAGCTAAGGTGGTGCATTTTTTCTTGTATTTTAAGCCTTATGATAAAGCCCTACTTAAGTTGTACAAAGGCCGATTCTTAGCTATTTCTCGAAATGACTGCACAGAATCACGTTGCTAAAATTCTTAGCTGCCTTTGGTTTTGTTTATTTGTAGCCATCAGTTAGACAGCGTTGAAAATGTTCTACTTGCACTTTTTTACCATGTCGGCAATACGAAACAATCCACGCGACGGCCCGAAATGGTCCGTGGATTCAGAAAAAACGCGGCAAAAATTATTATAGGCTAAGATGTTGAATTTAATTAAGCGACCTAAAATTTCTGTTTGCGATCATTGAAATGTTCGTAATGTGTCCCCCTGACCAATGCCTCGCCTAAAAATTCGCATTGGTAATAAACTTGCAAAAGGAACCTCCAGCTTAATAAATTTATCTCTTTCATTATTTTTTTTAAAGCTGAAATCTCGCTTATATAACTTCGTAAAAAATTTTAGTTTACATATATGGGAAGTTGTGTTATAAGAATCATGATGGAACGTAGCTGGTGTAAAAAGGTAAGAAGTATTTTCGAAACACTTGTTGGTAAAAATAAGAGTGCATTTTCATGATGCTCTGTCGTGATACAAAATTTACCAATTTGCCATGCTTAAAAAACAAAGTTAAGGCCTGAATCATACATTATTGTATTTAGGATAAAAGCGGCAACCCAATTTTACCTGAACTTAAGGAATCTGGAACGAGTGTCAATACTCAAGTAAGTGTTTTACTGAACTTTTAGCTCTTTCTGTACTCGTGTTATTATAGTGTGCAGTCGTATTGTTCTAGTGTGCAGTCGTACTGTTCTCGTGCTGACTTAGCATACGCGGATGTTATTGTCGTGTATTTTCTTTTTTTTGTCGTGTAAACTCGTGTTCTTCTCGTGTACTTCTTGCCTTATTCTCGTCTTCTTCTCGTGTACTTCTTATCTTTTCGTGTTATTCTCGTGTACTTCTTGTTTTCTCGTCTTCTTCTCGTGTTGTTCTTGTGTTAGTCATGCGCATTCAAAGGATGAGTCGTAATTATCTGATTTCTTGTTTTGATTAGGTTTCCATAAAAAAAACGGAAAGCGACGCGATAAATGACATCGACGATGGAGATTTATAAATTGCTGATAGAGGACTCGACTGCACCTTTGTTCATCGATCAAATGTTATTGGTGCTAAGAAAGCGGTTTACGAACTGACTTGAGAAAAAAATTCATAATACCTAAGAAAATTATTAAATCGATAAAATATATCCATTCGTGCATAACTCGCACCAAATAAAAATGAAATTGTTACGATGGTCATGTTCACACTTGCAACAAAAAAATCTGATACTGTTTTGATGATTATGTTCACACTCACAGAAGTTAATTTATATTTTTTCCATGATGTTCTGTACACGCTCACGAATTTATCTGATATTGTTGTTTCTTTGTTGCGATTATCGTCTTTGCGCTGACTTTTGTTGGCGTTAAATCACGTTATTGGCGGCAAATTTCGACATAACATTTTAACGTCGTGTCGAGAATATTACCTTAAAGCTAAATTTTGTTTACGTGTGTGTGTGTGTTCTTTATGTTTGTTTTTGTTTGTTGTACTTGTTTCATAATTACTTAAAGTTATATTTTTAAATATTTGAAAAAAATCAAAATCAAAAGCTATTGAACTTTTCTGATGTTCATCTTTAAAGATGATCAATATCTTTACAGAGTGGCTCTACGGCGTTTTCAAGACTTGTTAGGGGAGAATTACTTCTGGCCCCTGTGCTCAACCCTCCCCTTAACTGTCAAAAACGTACATAGGACCCCCCGCATAGATAGTTAAGCTGAATTTCTACTCAAGAGCAAATCGAATCAGAACGAAACGGAACAAGGAAAATACTTTTTGATTGGCCATCTGCTAATTATTCTTTATATATATATAATTTTTCTCCTTCGTGTTGACAAGAAAATTTGTTTCATTTTGAATCGGAACAGCAAGTGAAAGTAACCAATCAGATTGTCCGTTCCGATTCGTTCGTTTTTGGATGAAAATTCACCTAAAAGTCCACGTGGTTCATTTTCGGCGCACAGTTTTCAAATCGTTGAGTTTAAAATCAAATTCTAGTTTTTACCACTCAACAACCAAGATCTGCTTGAATTACTAACCTCGTTTCCAGGGCTTTTTGTCTCTCATCGGCGCTGCACGTGCAAAAAGAGACAGCAGGTCCTGGGATCGAGATTACTTAAATTATCTCTATGTATTTTCTTTATTTGATATTGAAGACAATTTTTCTTACTTTTATTTTGGATCCAAATCAGCCAAGCCCATAAATTAGGGGTAAAGAAGGTTTAATGTATTTACGGGATATAAAGCGATTTTTCAGTGCAAAATTTTCACCCATTACTTACGGCAGGCAAAGCAATGAAATATAATTTTCTTCAATTATGAATTTATAAATATTATAATGGTATTTTTCTGTAATATACTTCTACTTCATAATCGCGTTGTTTTTTTTATTTACCCTGAAAAATCAAACATACAACCAAGTAAAAAGCTGTCATTTTTGCTTAACATTGCAACTTCGTCCCCAGGATGGTCCTTTCAGTCAAAATATAGTCTAATTATTAAGTGTTATAAGTTTCGATTTTCATTGTTAAAAGGTCCGCAAAAGTTTATTCCCGCGAAAATTTCGATGTACCAATCGATTAAAGAAGTGTAAAGAAGTACATTTTCACAGAATCCCGTCTGTGAGACACAAGAGGTTCGAAGTCGTTTGGCTGTAGCTTTGTAAGGTCTTTTTCATGAAGAGAATTATCCGATGCTATGTTTTCTAAGTTATAATCTTCGTCATTATTACAAGACGTCTTATCAACGAACAATGTAAACATTAAGAAAACAAACTTTTTGAATGTGTTCTTATTTATTCGGACCTAGTCCTCTTGACTTTACGCGACCTTGCAAATTTATTTAAAATTAAAGATGTTTAAAGATCCGATTAAGGTATAAATAAAGATTTTTAACGATTGTAAAAGGTTTATTTTGACATATTTATGTATTGTCTTATCAAAATAACATTTTTTTCAAATATGATTTTTTCACTGGAGTGCCCCTTTAACATGCTCATTTGCATCATTAACACCGTGCTTCTTGCCAAAAGGTAATATTAAAATGTCTACCCTCGACACCACGGATCTTTTCCCTGAGGACGAAGATGTTAAAACGTCTTAATGCTCGCCCAAACTTAATTTTATCACTTTCCGCAAGGCCAAGCTACGCTTAGCAGAACAGGTTTCGCGTAGCGTACTCTCGTAAGTTCCTTGTTGCGTTTATTTTTCGCCGTATCTTATGAAAAAAGCAAATATGTTGATTGGCATTTAAAATCTTCAACAACACGCCTTAATTTTCGTCGATTTAAAAATAAGGGGTAGTTTAAGGACTGTTCCAAGGTTCAGGTCCAAGCTGTAAAAAAATTGTACAACCCCATAGCATACCACAATCTTCCGACGCCAACCCAACATCAAAAGTAAAAAAGAGCCCTGTGGACGAGGTTG
Organism: Hydractinia symbiolongicarpus; assembly: GCF_029227915.1. NCBI lineage: Eukaryota > Metazoa > Cnidaria > Hydrozoa > Anthoathecata > Hydractiniidae > Hydractinia > Hydractinia symbiolongicarpus. The sequence continues at coordinate 16,984,595 of NC_079875.1, read as the reverse complement.
CAGGATACTGTTTCCTGCGTCCCTCACTTAAGACTGTCTATGACGAGGAGAAGATAATCTGCAATCGGGTTTAAGCTTTTGACACCAGGAGCATTTAACCCCAGCATTGCGTTACGGAGAATGAAACTTTTTCAGACAAAAGTAAGTTAGGTAATCGCACTTAAAATCGAAGGTGGCGCTTAGGAAGAAACTTTTATAACTGACAAAGTTAGTCCCTGCGAAATGCCGGAAATACGGAATAACCCACGAAGTGTGAAAATATCATGAAAATAGTCCTACTGACGTCAGCAAACAATAATCACAGCTAAGAGTTTGGATTTAACCAGAAACATAAGGTCCTAATTCTTACGTCCGCTGTAGTTACTGAGAAATAAACTTTGGTAAGTTCAAATTGCGTAAATCAAATATAGAAATTGCTACTTGTGTGAACGGACCTGCGGTCATGTGCGAACATTTTTTCTTACTGATTGAAAACTTGCTTAAGCAAAAGATAGTGTCAACACCTAACTACACCGCAAATATATTTTGCGAAAAATGTTAAAAAAATGCCACAAAAATTTATACGCCATTTTTCGACTTACTAAAATTTCTACCTGTAAATATTTAGACGAAAAAAGTACTATCAGCAACTGAATGTTTTTGCTGAATCAGCAAAAATAATCCACAGTGATGACAAAAAGTTGAAAATTCTGATAAATTGTATTGCACAAAATAAACGACATTATTTACAAAATAATCTTAAAAATGTTAAAATACCTACAAAACAAAACAACGTAAATTTATTTCTGAAAACGCAGTAAAAAACAGCCTACGTTGAAAGCATGTATAAACCTGGAATTTAGCATTTGTGAGCTTGTCAATAGACTTTTTATGTAAGAAATAAAACCTAGTGAAGCTTTTTAAAGAAAACAAATTCACGGGAATGTTCTTAATTTTAAAAATACCATAAAATTTAAATTCGCTGGCACAAAGGACCAGTAAAAGGAGTTAATATCATAAAAACTGTGTTGTTACAAAGATACTTTGCAAAGACGTATTAAATATCTAAATTTTACAAGCCTATAACAAAGTGGCTACAGATCTAAAACTTTTTTAGGGTTTTTGGGCCAAAAAAACATTAAAACGTCCATTCCGTATTTTGTTTTTGTTTTTTTTACATTTTAGAAGGAAATGATGTTACGAAGATATTTTGTAAAGACGTATCAAATATGTAAAAAAAGAATGTAGTGGGATTTAGCTGTGTTCATCCTGCATAAAAATCTCGACTCAACACACACGCTTTTTTATGTTAAACACCTTTTGGGGGGATGGGTGGGGAGCAGCCTAATCCTGATCCATGTTTTGTACCCTCGAAAAGTTTTTTCAGTACTCTCGCCATATTTTAGCAGTTGAAGTACCTATACTGTCAGCCTTCTTATATAAAAAAGTGTACAGCCTTCTTTGTTATTTTGCTTAAACAGAAAAAAAAACGACGAAACAAGCAGAGGAATGTTACTGTATACTACACGAAGGCATGCTGTCACAAGAACACCACGTTGCGTCTGCGGATTTCGGTGGAATCAAGTCTAAATCTTCATCATCAGATAATTCATCCAGCCTACAATAAAGAAATAGAGAGGTACAGAAAAAAATTTTCGTCCAATTTTTGAAGAAAACAAAATTAAAAATACCAGTTTAAAATTTCACGATTATGATTTTTCCAAGGCATACAGAAATAAGAAATCTGCGATCAGAAACGAGAATTATTACCAACTTTCTTATGCAGTGAATTAATAATAACAAGCACTTCTTCGCAGTAATAAAGGATGCTGCTAAAAAGTTACCTGAATCCATCTCGTAATAGTTGATCTGTACAATCGGATGAATAATCGGAAAGCTGGAATAGAGAAAATGATTCCAGATAAAAAAATCTTATGGTGAAGTCTACAAAGTTGTTGTTTTTCTCTAAGTTTTATTCAAAAAAAATTACTACCTGAACTAATTTTGTACCAGATTAAAATTCACATGATCTCATTCCACGCTATTTTATTAAAATATAAGTTTGCCTAATCCAAAAAGGATTATTCTTATTTTTCTAGTCTTCGCCTTTTGCACAGCGCTGATCTAAGCGCAGGGATTAGACTCTACTAGAAAACCCAAGACACTCCTGATTTTTTTGGTATGCTCCTGAGCTTTTTCAAAATGTCAGCATTTCTTCTAGAAATCTCCTGAAAAAAATTGATTTGCCCTTTGCCTCACACCAAAGCAAGTGCTGTTTTCTCCTGGGCCTTTGGGTTTGGAAAGCACGAAATGAAACTCTTTATTATTCCAAAAATGTTTTTGCTTCAGGATATTAAAACCCATAGTCTAGAGTTATTTTAAAATGGTATGTTTATCATATAGTAATTTTTTTGTCATTTTAACCTCTGTAAAAATGCAGTCACTGCATAAGTCTCTTTCTTTGATTAACATTATTTTTTTTCGGACTGAAGCATGCTCCTCTTGACCCACCTAGACTGCTGTAATTAACATACCGCTTTTCCTTTACTTGGCTGTTTAAAAATAACAATCTCCCCCTCCTCATCCTCGTCATCATCATTATCATGCTCATTATTTTGTAAATTTATATCGTCAAAACCACTAGAAAGAAAATGATACAAAGTTAGCAATCTGAACCATTCAGGGAACTGTTCCTCTGATTTTAGTTAAAATTTGCAAAGGTCTCCATACTACCTACCCTGCTTTAAGTATGTTAAAATTTCAAATAAAATTCTCTTTTCTCTTTTACCATAAAGTTTATATGAAAAAAAAACATATACCCATTCCGATTAGAAACCAGTGGCATCTGCTCATGCACTGAACGTATTTTTGTGTTATATCTAAAAAAAGATTTGCATGATATCAACTGAACAATCAAAAGCGATGGAGAGTTAAATACATTCAACACTAAAAACGTACGTATTTTTTGTAACTGGTGGTCCAGCCCTGACTTGTCTTGATTTCTGCAACTGTTTTTCTTAAAGAATGGAGAAAAAATATTGAGAACAATACCCTACTGATATCCTTCACAGACTATTATCTAAAATGTGGAAGTTAAAGTCTACCTAGTTTTAGTTGAAGTTCTGATGGGTTTCGTAACAGCGGAGCATTGTCTGAACCGTTACTCTAAATTTTAACAAAAATAAAAAAAAACAAAAACTTAAAAGTTGACAAAAGTTGGCCATGGCAGGCAACCTAGAAAGATAAAGAAGCAAAATTTCCCCCTTCATCCAAAAAACAAACACAAACTACTTATAAAATAATGTATCTGAAACTCATAGCCGCTATTGATTTAAACCATAACAATAACAATCTTGAAAACAATAAATACAAATGTTGGAAGGTTTATTCCACTTCGGAAATGCTTCTAAATTGTTCCGGTTACATCCTTGCGAAAGCTCAGATCATTATTTTAATATCAAAACATGCTTCAAGCAATGTAGGTAAATTTGATCATCATAGCTTAGAACACATTACAGGATTAATGCTCACACTTAAAGTCGCAAAAACAAGTATTTATGGCTGTATATATTTGTTCGATTTTCATCAATTTCCACATTGAAATACACAAAGATTAAAACTTTGCAGATTAAAAAAAAAACACAAGAAACAGTCTGTGTGTGGATAGTAAGATGAAAAAAGAGAGTTAAATCCAAAATTTTATCAAAATAAAATATATAATATACCTAAGTTGTATATGCTAACATTAGCATATTAAAAAGAAAAAGAGAATCAACATAAGTTTAGAAAGTTAACAGATGAAAACAAATTCATTAACAGGGCCATTTTAAGGGCCCTAACTAAATTCGCGTACCCAGTGCTGGTCACATTTCTTAAAAAAATTGTATCGCTGTAATATTTTTGGCTTCGACTAACAAATAATCAGGTTTAATTTCTAAAGATAATAAAAAAACTTACTAAGCCATTTTTAGAAGATCTTGTTGTAGTGGCTGTTGTCGTAGCAGTTAGTAAAGATGTCACACTCATTGAATAAATACTACATAGAGATTTTGTTTTGGTATCTGTAATATTCTAACCTAAAAATAAAAAAATGGTATGTTTTTAATAAAAAACAGGAAATTTTTTACAAATATTAGAGCCTAAAACTGTTAATTCCGAGGTTAGTAAGGACGTAATTGCCCACTCAGGCAACAAGCCAGACTAATTAAGAAATGTAACATAATTATACAAAAAGCTCCGAGGTCCCAGGGCAAAAACACAGATTTTATTTATGATTTTATGCCAATTTACACCCTATTTTTATGCTATTTTATGCTATTTACTTCCAATTTCATGCCATTTGTTATGAAAATTTAGCTGATTTTATGCCGATTTTATGCCAATGCTTAATTTTTACTAATTTCTTACTAATTTCTCAGAGATTTAACAAATTTCTTACATAAACTGGATAACCCTTGGAAAACTGGGTACACATAAAAAGTGCTTTGAATTTTGACAGTCTATATTGTTACCACCAAGGTTCATTGCTAAACAATGCAATGTTTTTTAAACAAACCTAAATTATACGTTTTTAAAACGGTATAAAAATAACGTTTTTTAAATACCGCTTAAATGACGTATTTTTAACGTTTTTAGTGTGACGTTATTAAAACGGTATACGATTAAAGTTTTTGTAACGTCAATTTTTTAACGTTATCAAGACAAGGCTCTGTAAAAAGTTAATGGAGTTCATGGAGAAATTATATCCAAGGAGGTTTCCTTCCAAGTTCACTCGAACAAATAAACGCTTTTATAAGCAACACAGGCTCAAATCTGTCAAAAAAAAGAGCAATTCGTACGCAACATAATACCGAAACACCGAGCCTCAGGCAAAGTTTTGTGTTGTTTATAAAAAAGCGTGTGGTGCCCTGGGCGCTTATAAACAAAAACAACTAAAGTCGTTGTCTCTTTTCTTGATTATGTGTAAATACTTTTAAAAGAAAGGCTTTTATTAATTACACTATGAATTTACTGTAGGCCTCAAATAACCATTTTTCTAATCAAAGATTCCGATGCGGATAACAGCATATTCAAGATTTTTTAAAATATTTTATTTATCTAGATTTGTTGTTCGGTAGTGAGACATGGGCAGTGAAGCAGGAAGATCTTGACCGTTTAGAAAGGAATGATATGAGAATGGTTAGGTGAATGTGTAATGCCAGTCTGAGAGACAGAAAGAGTTCAGATGAGCTAAGAAGCAGGCTAAGTCTCTGTAGAATTAAAGATGTTATCCAGATAAGAAGATTGAATTGGCTGGGGCACTTGGAAAGAATGGAGGAGGATAATTGGGTAAGAAAGTATAGAGACTTGATAGTTCCTGGGGCAAAGCCCAGAGGCAGACCGAGAAAGACTTGGCAGGAGGTTATAAGGACAGACTTGATAGAGAGGAAGTTGAGTTTAGATCTAACACAGTCTAGATCAGATTGGAAGAGGGTCATTAATATACCCCGTCCAACCCATGCTAGCATGGAAAACGGACGTTAAGCCGAGAATGATGAATGATGATGATGATGATTTGTATTTTACAGATTTTATTTATAACAACATAGCATGTGTATTCAGGGTAACTACCTTGTTAGATGTTCTTACATATTTTGTTAAAAAAAAGTTCAATAAGTTTGAAACTAGAAAGAAAAACTGAAAAAAAAATAAACACATAATCAAGTAGTAGTCACATCATCATCATCATTCTCGGTTTTCCATGCTAGCATCGGTTGGATGGGGTATATTAATGACCCTCTTCCAAATAATATTTTTAAGTTTATTGGTAGGGCTTTCTATTGGCCAGAAGATTATAGTACAAAAACCAAAATTAGCATGAAGAAAATGGAAAACTGAAATTGGTTTCTGTATTCAGAAACTATATATTTCTTATTTTTATACAAAAAAGGTTTCAGGATATGGAAACTGTTTCTTAATCTGTGTAGCTACCTATCCCAAAAACTGTCTGAGAGTAGACGTCCAAAAGCCTTTCTACAAAAGAAATAATTTATAATCGGGACACAAGATGATGACAGGCACGAATCTCGAAGTATATAAAAAAGAATAATATTTTCATTGGAAAGCTTTAAGCTGAGAGTCTAGCATGTAAGAATTTTTATTATCACACATAAAGTTTAGCATTGGCTGGCTAGCTAGGGCTACAACCGCAAGGCAAGACAGAATAAAAAAGCTAAGCTAGCTGTTTCCAATGTACCTATTAAAAAAAAGAGTATATACTGTACACCTTGTTTCCAGAGTAAAAGTGAAAGAAAGAAAAGGCAATAAGATAAGAAGGGGACTTGTGACTTCGCATCCTCGGGTCAAATGCGCTGGTTGCCTTATGTTATTATTGCACAAAATTTAAACGTGGAACTTTCTTTTAGAAGAAATCCGTGTTTCTAACACACGGGGTTATAAAACAATGGCGACATCCGTGGCGAAGAATCTACCCTTATCAGGAATAAGGGTTTTAGAGTTTGCCGGGTTAGCCCCTGCCCCTTTTGCTGGTATGATCCTTGCAGACTTTGGAGCAAATGTTTTCAGAGTCGATAGGGCAGGAGAAACCTCAACTTTAGACAGTTTGTCTCGAGGTAAACGATCAATATCACTTAACCTAAAGTCAAAAAAAGGAGTGGATGTTATTAGGCGTTTATCTAGCAACACTGACATATTGTTAGAACCGTACCGTCCAGGAGTTATGGAGAAATTTGGACTAGGTCCAGAAGCACTTTGTGGAGTCAATGAACGACTTGTCTATACTAGGTTAAATGGTAAGTAAAATCTTTTGACTAGCTATATCTTTGTAACAAATTACTGTGTATGGCTGTGTAAACAGAGGCCTATCCCCACCAACATTTGGTGATTATATAGTGACTTTTTAGCTAAAGTTAAACTAGCTTAAAATATTGATGCCACTTGGATGTCTGGTAAACAATGCAGCATACCGGAATGATCCAAAGAAGTGCCCTGGGTGCTTATTAAATTTTTAGATTTTTTGCATGGGCGCTTAATCTAGGGATGGGGGGCGCTTAAAAAATGCTGTGTGCGTATAAATTTTCCAATTAATTTTCTACAAATTAAAGGCAATGGTAATTTTCAATTTTTTTCCTGAAAAAAAAAACAGAACAAAAGACATAAGAAAGTAAAGTTTAGTCTTTTTAGGGTTCTCAAATATAAGAAAGTAAAATTTTCAAAATAAGTGCCCAGTTTCTCATTGTAGTTTTTGATTAAGCGCCCCCTTTTATCAGGTGGGTGCTTATTCGAGGGGGGCGCTTAATAAGTGCTGGGCGCTTATTGCACTTTGAGCAAATTGTTTTTTGCCTAAAAGTATCCTAAAGTCATAATAAAGTTTAAGCTAAAAATAAATGTCAATTATACCAATTCTTAGGTTTAACTTGTGACAGCATGTAGTTTAGACATGTAAAAAATCTTTAGGGATAGTAATATGCACATATGTATTTGAGGTAAATAATCTGAAAGCATTTTTGCAAACCTTATGTGAATTTGGACTTTTTCGCTTGCAATTCAAGATATTAACAAGATTAAAATACCACGAAAAATGCTGACAAAATGACAAAAAATTACGTATATTGGAATAAATTTTCGTTAGAATTAAATTATCAGTTCCATCATTCGCCTTCCATCTATATATTCCATAAAAAGTCGTAAACTTACGTACTACAATTAAAACATGCAAATTTATATATAATAGTATTTTGTCATTCATAAATATTTTGAAATTTTCCATTGTCACTAAATCCTAAATATATAAAGTAAATGAAAGCTAAAAAAATTTGAAAATTTTATTTGTGAAATCACAAAATTAAAGTCTCGCTTAAATTTATTTTATTAAAGTTATTGCACATATGCAGACAGTGTGAACCCACAATTTTGTTTTTAGAACCCCTCACCTTTTTTTTACAATGGAGCCTTTGTGTCCCCAATATAAAAAAAGAAAAATGATGCTGAAAACGAGATTGCACCCAATTTAGGTGCAACCTCGTTTGCAAGGTTTTTCATTGACATTTTTCTTAAAAATAATTAAAACAATAGAGCTTGTATATAGTATTGTTTTAAAATCATTCTTTGAGCCCCTCCCACGACCAGACTTTTTGATAAAATAAAGGATGTTCATACATCGGTCACCTCTAATGCAACGGCCACTAAGCTGGATCCCCCAAAGTGGCCGCTATTAGAGGTTCCACTGTACACAAAATCAGTCGCGCATCGTTGCTAACTTTTCTTTGCAGAGAAAAAAAATTATATTGTTCTAATCACTATATCCAACGAAAAATTTTCCTCCATATTGTACATCATATTTTTTTAGTCTTTTTGATTTGCAAGGTTGCCCTTTTTTGCGCTTATGATATGATATTCTGGTGATATGAGGCGGCTCCAAAAATTACATTATTTGTACAAATTTGGCGACATTGACAATTTTTTAAAATAAATAAAATCGCCAAATTAAGTTCACGCCAGTAATTATCTTTATTTTCTATCGCCAAACTAAATCTACGCAAAAATTATTTTTTTCTGGGATACGTCACCAAATTAAATTCAAAAGCATTTTTACGTTTTACTTCTAATTTTCATTTATAAACTTCGAGAGCGTATATACAAGAAATAACAAAACAAAACAAATCAGCTCCACCAAATAAAACCCATACGAAATTTAGAGTATTTTCTGTCCATGCCAAATTTACTAAAAAAAAGTTATTTTTCCTCGTCGCCAACTTAAATCCTCATTAAAATTTGTAGGCAAGTGTAGAAGAGCTCTGGGACGAGGTTGTTTGATTTAATCATTTATTGCTACAATTATTTTCTTTGTCAACAGATGAAATTTTTTATTAGGAGTAGCAAAAATAATTAAAGTAATCCCATTTCGTTTGTTTGCAGTCAATACAGGTAATAAAGTAGTCAGTCAGGAAAGTTATTCATCGGGAATTTTTTTTCTTCGAGAAAACTTCTGAAATTCTGAAAAAGCTTGATCGCGAAAGTTTATTCCTGTAAAAATGCCTTAAATTGTGAAGATAGGCCTTTAGCCGTCCGGCTCACGTGTATTAACTAAATTATTGTTTTACAGTGTAACACTACAGAACGTAGACGTTATACGTAAACATTAAAAGTTGACATTATTATAACGACACAACAGAAACTAAAATATCGATTAACAGTTTAATTTTCTCGGATAATAGCCAACCCATTTGTAATCAGCACGTCGTCGTCGCATACTACGGACAGAAAATCTTCCGGAACCACGTAAACATAAAATTGCCGAACACACCAAACTAAACGAAATTTTGCGTTTCAGCCACGCTACAACTTCTCCCTTTGTTTTATTTCTTTTTTCTGCGAACATCAACATATATGATGCCTCTGTTATAAGATCTTTTTTTCTCTTTTTCTTGAGAAGCAAATAATGATGACATTGTTTGGCGTCGATAACTTGGAGCAATGGGATTAAAAATCCTTACATCTAAAAATCCTCGTTGTCAGGCCATTCGCGAAAGTTATTTTTATGAAATTTATTTTATATTTAGGTTTCGGTTCAAAAGGATTACATTCAAACAGAGCTGGGCATGATATAAATTTTCTTGCGATGTCCGGTGTCTTATCAATGCTAGGGAGAAAAGGTAGTTTTATTGTTTGATTTGTTTACTCAAGGAGGTTTAAATGGACATCGCTTAGATGCCCCACCTTCTCTTTCTAAACCTCCTTGCTATAGCTAATATGCTTACTTTGAAATACTTAAGTATTTGCGAGTCAGGTAAAGAGTAAACACATCAGAATGAGTCTGATGATGTTGATCCAAAAACGATTGTTTTTGTAGTTACTTGCGCATTAAGAAAATAAATCCTTTTTATTTTCTTGTTACTATAGAAACTAGCTCACATTTGTGTAGGTATGAATCCTTTTCCGCCGATCAATCTGCTTGGAGATTTTGCAGGTGGTAGTATGGTAGCCGTACTTGGTATTTTGCTCGCCTTATTCGAAAGAACTTTATCGGGTAAAGGTCAAGTCGTTGAAGCGTCTATTGTAAGTTTTCTAAGCTATCATTTTCGGCGTTATGTAGTTATCACAGGCGCTTGTTTTTGATAAGTGTGGCTGTATTTAAATGTCATTGCTCGTAGCTACGCTTTTTTGTATTGTTATAGCGAATTATTGTATAGAAACTCTGTGTGAACCAAAAATGGTAAGAGCGACTATTAACGGGCGATATTCCGTTGATTTCTCCGACGGCTATTGTTACAATTACATTCGATGCGTTATCAAAGTGTTTGTGCATGTCCAAATGTGACAGGAGTCATCTCTATTAAAATACCCGTATACGTCTATCTGTCTGTCTGTCTGTCTGTCTGTCTGTCTGTCTGTCTGTCTGTCTGTCTTTCTGTCTGTCTGTCTGTCTGTCTGTCTGTCTGTCTGTCTGTCTGTCTGTCTGTCTGTCTGTCTGTCTGTCTGTCTGTCTGTCTGTCGCGCAAAATGGTACCTTAGCTGCGCGAGAAGCGATACGCATGCAATGCTGTATAAAAAGGACGGGCGAACCCGTGGATTTTCCACGGGCTAACGACTAGTAGTTTTGTAATGGTGTTCCTCATTCTCCTCCGTAATTGCTTTTTAAGTGACCATTACCATTTTTTGTTCCACATTAGACAGAGGGAGCTGCTTATGTTTCCTCATTCTTGCAACGTTCTCAAGATATTGGCATTTGGTTTGGAGATCGTGGTGAAAACGTACTCGATAGCGGTGCGCCTTTTTACGAGACGTACGAAACGAAAGATGGAAGATACATGGCTGTGGGTGCAATCGAGACTAAGTTCTATCAACAGTTTGTAAAAGGTAAAAGACTTTATTTGAATAACACCAAAAAAGTTTTTTGGGCATGAAAACCGAAAGAAGAAAAAAAAAGACTAATGATCACGATTTGTTTGGTTAGGAGTTTATAACGAACTATTCCCCCGCGAAAATGTAGGTACCGCATTTACTTTTCAGCGAAGCGTATTTCTTCAAGCAATATCAAAACAAACGAAACTATGCATTCTCAGATCTATTTTGCCAGCGAGTTTGCCGTCTGATTCGCTTCGAGAAAATCTGATTTTTGGATATGAAAGGAGTCAGAAGTTAGTTGTGCGGGAAATTTTTTTTGTTCCCAGGTTCTGTAGACTGTTGTCTATAGGTGTGAACCTAAACAAGGGTTTCAAAGAAATGCGAAAACCAACAGGTCCTAGGAACGAAGTTGCTGCTTACATAATTTTAAATGATGTTTTTTTATAATTCGTCTCAGGATTGGAAATGGATGACATTCTTGCCGACCAATTTAATCTCGAACAGTGGCCAAGCATGAAGCAGTTAATTGCGAAGCGATTTAAAACAAAAACTCAAGCTGAATGGGTGGCCATCTTTGAAAACGTTGATGCTTGTGTTACACCGGTACTAACCTTGGACGAAGCTCATATACATCCACACAACGTACAAAACAAAACTTATATGAAAAATTCAAAGGGTGGTTTTGAGCCATGTCCTGCTCCGATGCTTTCGAGAACGCCTGGGATATCGAAGCATCGTCGAGATCCATGTATGGGTGAACATACAGTGGAAATATTGACAGAGGAGGGTTTTAGTGCTACTGAGATTGATGACTTGTTAGCAGGGAGTCATGCGGAACAGTACATTCCAAAATCTTCTCTGTAGCCTCTTTATTTTTTTAAATAACGATTTGTTTAACCTTGATCCCTGGCCCTGTTGTCTCTCTTTCTCTATTTGTGCGCCAATATTTAAGTACATTCTCAAAAAAAAGAGAACAATTAAAAGTATTTATTGATTTTGCCAACATAGAGTTTATTATTGACACAATGGTGCATTTAGTTGGTTTTGTATTTGAACGAAAAAGTCCTTGAAAGTGTGACCAGAAAAATGTGGAAAATTCAGAGTTTTAAAACTGGGTGAAAAGTTGAATTTAGTCATTTTTTCAAAAAGTCGGCGAATTTTGTTGTATAAAATTCAATTGTTTAATCTCGCAGCACAAAATAAATCGCCTTTTAAAAATATTATTTTCGTAATAAAGGCGGGTAAAAATTGATCGAATCTATTGACGTCGAGATGCGAAAGTAGAAGTACTTCCTACTTTCTCTCGATGTATTTAACCAATTTTGTTAAAGTGGAAACCAGCCTTAACACATTTCACATGATCATATTCCTTTCTCCTAGGAATGTAATAAAACCTCGTGCCCAGGACATCTTGCATCTTAACATTCAGGAAGGCGATACAAAGATACAGAATGCCTTTGGGACGAGGTTGGATTGGATGCTGTAAACATCGTTTTGTTTAGTGCGCCCACAAACCAAGAAAAGCGCGTGTTTATTAAAACAATGTAGATAATGTCGGAGTTTTTCTATGAATTTCTAAGTGTGTTTATATATATATTTTTATAGAAGAGTACTACATGATTTTAACGGTACGCATAAACATGTAAGTTAAGATACAGAATAGAAAAATATATATTTAATATAGCACAATTATTATTTGTTTTGAAAAATCTTATACTAAAAAAAAGTATGTAAAAACTGTCCAAAATACAATTGTCAGATCACTTTTCGTTTTTGATTTCCATTCGACGACTTCTCAAGCTCGTGGGTCAAAAGACAGTAGGCGTTTATTTACTACCAAGCGTGAATAAAAACCGGAATTTTGTTTTTTTATCTGGATCGTTACGATGTCAACACGTTGAGAAATGCTACCATGCATGCATTCGATCAATAGGCATATATGTTTTGATGCATAGTTGGCAGAACAAGAGAACATAACCTATCATTTGCAGACCAGTTCCCGCCAAAGCAACCATATACGACCAACCGCGTTCTCCTTTTTGCAAAAGTTTTTTAAATTCAAACTCTGAATACAGCATGGCGTCCACGGAAGAAATAACTAAAACAAAAAATGTAAATTAGCCAATCAAAATCCGTATAACTAAAACAAAAATATAAATTAGCCAATCAGGATCCGTGTTTATGTACTTTCCGATTAACTCGGCTTATAACTATTGAGCTCTAATTTCGCCCCTTGATTTAAAAAACTCTAAGAAGTCCTGGGGAAAAGGATCTGATTTCAACAAAACGATTTTGTGTTGTTGTGTCCTACAAAAAATAGAGTTGGCAGAACTAGGTGTGTTGACTGTACTGTACTATATTGGCTAAAATTTTATTTTGCAACAGGTTTTCTTCTTTTCCAGTTTTATTTAACAATTTTTAGGTGTTATCCCGATTTAAATGAAACATAGAAGCCCTGGCGACGAGGTAGCTGTATTCATTTATTAATTAGTTATTAATTAAAAATATTTATAAAAACGACAGCAAAATATTATTTTTACAAATATTTTTACCAAATATTCGCGCCGAAGTTTATTCTCATTCCCAGGCTTCCTTTCCTAAATTCGTTTTTACAGACTTTTAAGAAATGAGACTGCGCTCAAACATACCTGCTATTATACCAAGCACAGCATTCCATTTTACACACCTTTGCCATAAATGCAGGCTTTTTTTGCAACAACAGACCATACCAAACGAAATATCGACGGTAAGAAGAGTAAAGAATATGGACAATACCAAACACAGAATGATGGGATCACCTCCTAAATAGACACACAACAAAAGAACATCAGGATAATTTCTGATCGTTGCTGAAGAAATGGATACCAAAATACATTTTTTACGAAACAAATCTTATTTGACCTTGAAATAGTTAGCAATATTAATATTCCCGCCCATTAGCTCTTAAAAATATGCCATCAACCTTGCAAAATGGTTTCCAGCGCCTGTTGCCTCCCGTCCTCCTGGCAAGGCAACAGGCGCTACAAACGGATACAAAATTTCTCCTAATTCGAAAAGTACCCATTCCCAGGTCCTTCTTACCTTACTTAGAGTTCTTATAACGGGCTATCAACATAATAAAAGCAAAATAGCATGGTAACGAGACTAAAAAATACCTCTTTCGTCTTTAAAAGATAAGATGTTTTTCCTATTACTGCAGTTTGTGGTGTCATGCATTTCAACACAAGTTTTCCATAACCCCAACGTTGTTTTCTTGTCCGCTGTGTTTGATAACCACCAAACATTACTAGCTAAGGAGGTCGCGAAACATGCCAGACATAAAAACAAAAAAATAGCTTCCGCAATTACAAGTTTAATAGCTGTGGTAATCATAACCATGTTTTCTTCTTCTTCTTTTCTCTTCTTCTTCTTCTTGTTTTTCTCTCTCTCTTTTTTCCTTCTGATTAACTTTTAAATTCTTTGTCTGTGAAAATTTATAAAAAGAAATGGACATCTGTTTAGATAACTTTTTTCTTTTAAAAAAAAATTGTGTTACTATGGTAATTCGAAATCTTTTAGCTCTCTTCTCCTTATTTTCAAAAGTGGATTTTGTAATTTGTTTAGAGGAGGAGTAAAGAGCACCTGGAATTTTCATTAGAACTATAGAGTCAATCCAAGTGTTTAGATATTCAATAACCCACTTGTACAGCAACCTTCTTCCCAGGATCCTCTGTCTTATTTCGTTTAACAGACGTAACGTCGTATCGATAAAAAGGAAGGAACCCTGGGTAACTCTCGTCTTAACATCCTGAGCATTTCAAATGCCTATAGACGAACTTTTTTGGCCGTAGCTGACAACCAAAATATTTTTGGGGTAAAAGATTTGGTACAAAAGGAATTCTCTTCACAAGACTTTTCCATAGTTAACTAAATTAGAGGAAAGCAACATTATGGTCAAACGTTCCTAAAACATTATACAATCCAAGCCACATGATAAATTCTAGTCAGATAATTTCCCCCACCCCCAGATGTGACATCATCATTGCGGCAAAAAAAATGGATAAAAATACTTTGAAGTATTTTCTCAGTTCTTCTTTACTACAAATAATATTGACATAACTACCATTCACCTTAACAGTTATTAACGCTGGAAATTTTTTTTTCAACCATACTTTTAAGTTTCCTTTACAAATATAGCAACTGATTTCACAATATGTGGTCGAACGCATTTTAGATACACCGCACATACAAACTTTATAGCAGCTCTTGCTGCGGACTAAAGTCGAAATACAAAAATCTTGCAATGTATTACAATTAAAATATATCTATACACTTTGTAAAAATATGGAGTAATCCACTAAAAACTAACAGTATACAACCACATCTTTCCTTGGTTACACTACTTTTCATAAAATTCAAGAAGAAAACAACAAGGAAGATTTAACGATGAAACGTCCACTTCACAGAAGGTTATAAACTTCTCTTTAATGAGGTCATTTAAGAATTTTTATTTATCATATAAATTGTCTTATCGAATTGTGTTGTTATATCCCAATCTCATGTCTCTGGAGGTTAAGATAAGACATGTTTTATAATAGACAAGTGCTTTTAGATAATCTCAAAATTGTTTGTTTATAAAAAAAAAATTAAGTTAATAACCTTAAACAATGCATGTCTCCTTCCATTTTTTATACATTTTGTTGAACGTCAATAGAAACAGTTATTAAAAAAGCTCGTCGGGTGAGTGTTACACTTTTAATAATGGTTTCTAGCCAAAACAATTTTACTTTCGCCATAGTCATACGTATGCTTCCGTCAAATACCAAGAACACCAGATGGCTTATTTAAACCTCGTTCCCAGGGCATTTTGCCTTGTTGATGAAGTTGATAGCGGGTAATAACGGCTCAGGGGCCACAAGACCCTGGGGACGACACTGGTTTATTTCTGCCACTTTATGTTTTACATTGCTTTTTAAATTAATGTGAACTCACAGAGTTGGCTAGGACGCCGTAGAATCTGTGAGTTTCAAGAGTTAGCTAGAACGCCGTAAAATCTGTGAATTAAAAAGTCGGCTAGGACGTTCACACTCTTTCTTAGGAATAAAAACAAATTATAAGAATAAAAGACTGAGATTTTGCAGAAAAACAAAAACAAAATAAGAACAGCTTCAGGTTTAATCTTTTAAAATTAAGAACAAAGAGAGTCTGGATTTTTCCATGAAATAAGAACAATCTATTACAATTCTTTTTGACTCGATGCTTCATGAAAACAAATATAGAGATATAAAACAACAATAACACTCACTTTTTCATTTAAACACATCAATTTCAGGACTTTTTGATTCTCGTCAGCATTGCGTTAAAATCGAGAGACATAACAAAAGTGGTAAATATAGTAATCCAAGTGTTTAAATTAAAATTTGCAAACGAAAATATAAATATATTCAACTACGGTGAAAAGATTCTTAAATTCTATCAAGCTGTTATTCAATTCATTTCTAACATATCCTGCGTTTCATTAAATAAATATATATATATATTAGCTTACAAACAAAACAGTTAAACAAACTTAACTTTGTTTCCAGGGCTTGGACGGAACTCGAATATCAAAAAAAATATAATTACTAGGTATTGTTTAAAAAAGATGTGGTATACTTATCAATTTTATATATATAAGCAACTTTCATTGCAACAATATTATACCCCTGCGTTTCTCCCCTAAAGTTGTAAAGGGTAGTGCAAAGAAATAATAATATATAAGAGTAGTTGTATCTCGTGGAAAAAACACGGGTTTGCTGTAGTACATATTCCGGTCCTGAGATTATCGATATCGCACATAGCCAGGTGATCGGTATTTCGAGCATCCTGGGTAGCTGACGGGGTTGGGTTTTTTCCTGGCATGATATATGTACCCTTAAGAGAAGAAATTGTTGCGCAACAAAAGATTGCGGGGAAAAATATTGCGAATTTGGCCCAAATTTGCAATCTTTTCTTCCGCAATTCCTAGAAAAATTACGAAATTCGCAATTATTTTTCTGCCATTCCTAGAAAAGAGGTAAAATCTTCAATCTAATTTTGTCCAATCCCAAGAAAAAGAAGAGCTACTTCTGCTGTTGTTTTGCTATAAGGTTTACAGGGGAATTCTCTCAACTACTTGCATGGAAAGAAATTTCAAAAGAAACAAAAATTATAAAGCGATTTCGTGAAAAAATTAATAGATCATTGTTTTAATTCTCAATTTTAAATACCGCAATTTCTTGACAAAATATCATATTCACAATCTTTAATTTCGCAATTTACGATTTTTTCGACCATGAATTCGCAGCCTTTTCTTGCGCAAACTTTTCTTCCCTTAAGATGATTAAGATTACCAACAGAAAAAGAAACTGCAATAAAACGTAAGGCAATATGCAGATGTCATACCTTGATTTAAAGTATCAACCGCTGGACAAACAATTAACTAGACCTAAAGAATTCTGGAAAGAGGAAGGGGTTTTATCATTTCCGTAACCATGTCTTAATATTTTTAGCTAAAAAAACATGAAACAACCGCAGGCACAGGCGAGAAGTTTACACACAGTTATATAAAAACGTCGTACCATTTTAATTACAATTTTTTTTTCTTTTTTGGAACGTTGTTTTACCGGTGGTAAATATTTTCCTAACTTTTCAGAATACTAGAGTGTTGTTTCTTGTCACCATCGTCCCAGTTTGAATTTTCTTAAGTGTTAAAAACCGCTGCGTTATGAAACTGACAGTTATTTCAGCAATCAGCACTGTTCACAAAATAGGTGTAGAAGGGGACTGAAACCAGAGATGGAAAGGGGACTGGAAATAAAGAAGCGACTAAAGCAGTCGACACTGCTCCTAAAATAGACGGAGAAGTGGACTGGAACCAAAGATGAAAAGGAGACTGATAACAAGGATGTCTTTATAGGATAACAATAAACACATCCACAAGGATAAATATATTTCATGTTGACGAAAATAAAACTACGAAAATACACTAAATACAATAATTGATATATACAACGCGTGTGGAGATGCGTGAGAGAGTTAATTGTGAGAGAATTAATTGTTTTAACTGTAGGTGTGAATCACCATTAACGAGAAATATAGGTGTTAATATGAAGAGACACAGTGAGAACCATTTTCTTGTTTGCATGTGATAGAACTTATAACATGAGCAAGAGAAATTTCATCTATACCTTAGTAAAACAGGCTCAGTGTTCATCCATTAAACGAAAAAAAAACTATTTCTGTATTTTTCTAGTAAACGAGACAAGGTTCAGCTTATTTCCACCAAACGAGACAAACAGGGTTTAGCGCATTCTGAGGTAAAAAGATTCTTAGTAACTAAGACAAAAAAAACAATAGCAAAACAGAAGGTGAAACACGAGTTATAGCAAGGGGGCCGTTGAAGTCAAACGTACATGTATTAAAACGATAACGACTACACCATAACACCAAACAAACTACTTCTCTTCTTGTTCACGTACGTTTAAAATAATTACAAACTACAAAAAGAAACAGAACTGAAACTTTCTAAAAAAAATTAATAATCAGTTGGTACGCCTCGAGAGAAGTGACAAGCGATGAACATAAACTTTTTACGAAATTGAACCAGCAAGACGAAAAAAGAGACAAACCCATACACACACATTTCACCGAAAACTTCACCTATCCCGTATTAATATAAGACCCTTTTTAACGGTTAAGGTCTGTTCTTGATTACTTGAGTGAACTTCCAGATTTTATTCGGTCCAATTTCGGCTACAAATATGTCTCGATTATCTTCAGTAACAGCAACATCGTGTGGTAAATGGAGTCCCTAGGTTACAAAAGATTTATTTTAGTGTTAACGTAACATGAGTACATTTTTGTCAACCCCTATGTTTATAAAAAACCCATAGATCTGGGACCCTTTTTTAAATTCTAAATAAGGCTTCTTAAGAAATTTATATCAAATCAAATATGTTGTGAACACAAATCAGTACACTTTTAAAAATTTCGAGGTAGCGTGTCTGATGTTGAAACAGCTTACACAATTACTCTTGGGCACAATCCTTGAAATTTAACCTCCCCAAAATATTTTCCGGCGTTGTAGCTACCTTAAAATAGAAATCAATAAAGAGAAATGAAATTAAAATACATACCTTCTCTGGTTTCCATTTTGAAATGATTTTTTCTTGCGTTAAACTGTAAGTGAAGCCAGATATCGGTAAGGGGAAACCATTCCATGGCCCATTGACAACATGTAGAACACCACCTAAAATATATACACATTCGTAGTTAGTAGAACCCAAACACAACATTAAACATGTACCTTCTTTGTTTTCTCCAAATTCTGTTCTTAAAACGAGTTTCTTAAAAAAAATCAGTTTATCAGTTTTGGCGCGAAGAACACCTAGTTCAATGTAATACACCCCTTTCCCGAATAGTTTTTTGATGTACCGCTATTTCTAAACTTTTTCATGAAACTGTCAAATCTTTAGATTCATACAGCAAACAAACAACCTCTTACTACAGGTTTTATTAATTTTGTCGTAATTAAACTCTGCTTGAAAACTATGCTTATTAGTACAAGTAGAAAATTAAGAAGATTTTGACCGTAACATTAATACCACCAAAACAGCACTTTCCAATGTCGGATTAAGTTGAAAATTTATATACACACATTAATTTAATGATGCTAAATATGATCCAAAAGTCAAAACATCAAAATTCAAAAATTTTAAAAAACATGTAATTCGGGAAAGGTGTATTTAGCATTCCTCCTCGTTTTTTATCCTAACTTTCTGAAATTTTGGCGGTTTTTTTGATGTAGTAAGTACCACGTGCACGCTCGAGTATTACCAAATCAGTGCGTGTATCACATCAGTTGTGAGATATATATTTAAAAACGACAGAGATACCTGCAACCTCTATAACCCTTACACCACAAACAGTTCACAAATGGAGCGCCGTTACTCCTGTGGAGCAAGTTGTTATGAACAGGGAGTCCTACGCTTTAGAAAGAGGATAAATTGAACTACCCAACAGTACCAAACACGGCCATCAAGTCGTTTCCTTAGCCAACATTGGCAACTAAAACTTTGGAAAGCTACTTATGTTCTGGTCAAAAAGGGGACTTTTAAAAAAAAAAAAAAATGCGCATTGCAAGGGTTAATTTCTCATTGCGTCTGGGAAATAAAACCTACCCATTGCGTCATTATATGCTACAGCGTACACAGCGCCTTTAAATTTCTTCACGATAGCTGACTTGAATTCTCCAGTGTCTGGGTGGAATATTAGAACGCGTCGATTTTCGCGGTCGGCCACGAATAAACGGTGATGTTTTTCATCCAACGCCAAGCTATGCACGACGTTCATGTTATGAGGTTTCGGAAAACCATCTAGAATGAGAATGAATATTGAGAAGCTTTGTTAAAAAAATTGAGGAGATTTGAGGCAAAAACTTGAACTTTCCTGTGTGTTTCTTCATTTTTTGAAAAAATGAAGGAGCACACAGGAACACACAGACTGGCTCTTCAATATTTTCTTACAAAAGATAACTAAGAAACTTCACTTCCAATATAAACACATCAAAAAAAGTAATGTTTGCAGGCAGCAGCAACCACAAGTTACGTTAATTCAAAAAAATAATATAAAAATAACCAAATGCCAAATTTTTTTTGAAGAGATTTGAGAAGAAAACCTAACCTTCAAACAAAAATGACGACATTTGAGGAGACCTTTTGAATTTGAGATTTGAGGAGTTGTGAGGAGGCGTGGGTTTCATGTATGAATTACCGCTAATTTGTTAGAATGGGAAGAATCACGGTTACTGACGCCTTCGTTATAAGTTTTGCGCAATTTTCATGACCAATTTTACCCTATTTCTCTGACCATTTTTTTACACCACTTTTTAACCAACATAAGTGTTTCACCACACAACAAAAGACTAACATGTGTTTTCGAAGGAGCTTTCAGATATTTCCATGGTCATTTTTCCATCTTTATCAAATTTTGCTATCCTTGAATTGCAATATCTAAACAAAAATATAAAATACGAATCAAAACTTCATAGCGAGTAAAATGCAAGAAAAAAAAATTAACAAAAAAAAAACATTGGCAATTGAACAAGAAATTGTAACAGTTTGCGTCAAATTCCAAAGCTGTCAAAAAGTATAAAAAAATAGTGCCATGACAAGATGATTCTGTTCAAGACAATAGAATAGAAATCAAATAACAAATAATAATAATAACAAAAATAGTTTACATTAAATGTCAACACTGACATTTATAAAGGGCCAGTGTGAGCAGGTATAGACTAAATAAAAGTGCTAAAACAGATAATTTTTTGGTAAAGACATAGAGATGTGAAAACGTTAAGGCCCTAACCATCAAATAACTGACTTACCCATCAGCAACAAAGAAGGTACCATCTTTCATCACAGCAACATCAGTCGGCTTACAAAAATGTTTATCGTCTTTCCCATTTTCAAATCGAACACCAACAGAAAGAAGAATTTTCAGTTTTGGTGATAACTTGAAAACCTGAAACCAAATATAAAAATAGGAAATAATACCTAGTCAGAAATATTAAAGGGAATAAACCCCTAAATTCAAATCCGCTGAGTCAGCTATTCACTTAGAAAAAATTGAAAACTAAAAAGACATTTGAACATTTGAACACGCTGAAATTTTTTTTATTTAAATCGATTTAGAGTTAATCTTCCCTGCCAACAACACGGTTAAGTTTCATCAGCCAATCAGAATAAGCCATTGTTTTCATTTCTAAAGGTAGCCCAATAAAAAACAGAAAAATAAACACAAAACAGGAAGAAATTATATACCTGGTGAGCACCAACATCAGTAACCCAAATATTTCCTTCACTATCCAACGTAATACCATGTGGCATACAAAACCTAAAATAAAATTCCCATTTCATAACATTCCTTTAAAACATTGTTTTCTTATGGTAAGACTTTCAAGTTTCCATCAAACATTATTGCATGCAGAAAGTGAACAGACAAAATGACAAGTGTGCTTACATTCTCTCTCCTCCTGCACCAATCAGATCTCCAGTTTTGCGATTAATCCATATGATAGTTCTTTCGCGAATGGGAGTGCGGTATTTTTTTCTTATATTATTTCGTACATCGAAGGTACTAAAAAAACAGTGAAAATATTTGAAACTGAGAAATCAACTGTAAGAAATGTAAACAAGAATTGAGTACTTACTCTCCACCCCAGACTCTTCTTCCTCTGTGGAAAATAAAAACAAGGTCTCTGGCATCGTCCACAGCAACACCAGATATTTGTCCAATTGTTAATGGTAAATCACCGTCAGTCAATCCATGTTTTGGCCATCGATGAACTTGTTCGTAACTTGTGTAGCTGTGCTTTTCATTTGAAACTGTTAACAAATGACAGTGGTGGATGAACAATAAAAAGTCAAGGTTTTTCTCCAGAATTATAATATGCGACAAAATAATACAATATTTTAATGAAGAAGATGAGACATATATCATGTTTATTAATCTCCATAAAAGTTATGTGCCAATGGTTTTATTACAAATTCTTTATTTGCACAACTACAGGAAACAAGTGTAACCTTAAGAATTAATAATGTTACAGCTAGCTTAATCTTGCATCACATTGAGAAATTTACGTAAAAATCAGATTCCTTAAGCAGACTAATAACAGATTTTTTCACAAAATTCGCGTTTTATTGCGAAGGTATTTTAGGACACATAAATTCACTTCAGATAAATTTCCTGAAAATTTTTTTGATAATCACAATAAATAAAAAAAATTATGGCTTCTGAGACTTTGAAAATTAATTCCTGCAAATATCAAAAGCTTCTCAAGAAAAGCGTATTTTTGACTCAAATTTCTGCAGAAACTAATTCATTTGATTAAATAGGCACCCATATTTAGTTTATCATTTAGTTCAACTTAATTTAGAACATAATTTCACAAAAATTGAATGATGTCCAGTCTCATGCCTTCAAACTTTTAAGTATTTCAAACATCATGCTCCTGTTTCTTACTGGAGTTACCTCTCAGACATTTAAAAAAAAACATCAGATTGTGTATTGTGCAAAAAAGAAAAACTAACAACAATATATAAAAATAAATAAATAATAATATCAATTGCAGTGAAAACAAAATAACAACAAACAACCCAACGAACACAAGTGCAACCAAAATTATTAATTAGTCATGTAAAACTCGACAATGTCAAAAATTTTATCACTGTCCGTGTTAGTCTTCGTGATAATACAGGTCAATGTCTACTACGTTGTCCGTGCCATCGTTTCATATCTAACACAATAAAAAAGTTAGTATGTTAGCGGGTTATCAACGCTACCACCAACTTCCAAATCGTTAAATGGGTTTATTGTTTTTCGTGTGAGTGCAATGTCACAGAAATTTTCACATACTGCAATAAGAAAACTTTTGTATGTGTGTCATAAAGTGCAAGTCAAGGATGTGTTTTCAGGTGTGTTACACAATTCAACTTCTTGTGAAGTTTGACATTTCCCAAGTGCTATCATTAGTATCTCTAATTAATTTTGCTTGTGTGTAGTCACAAGCATAAAAAATTGCATGCAAGCCTCTCCTGCAAATCCTGTACTGTACTATGACATTATTTTTCAAATATAACATAGAAAAAGAAATACATGTGTTTTTACTAAACATATTTCAATGTAAACAAATTAAAATTTACTTACTGGATGTTTTTCTGTTGTTTGCTTCGTCAACAGCAAGAGGAATGTCTGTGTCTTTTGGGTAGATTGTATTTTCGATATCAGGTCGATTACATCCAAATACAGCATTTTTGTATTTTTGGGAATCGTAAAAATACATAATATAGAAGTTGCACATTTCATCAGAGTGTGTTGCACTAAATGGAATGTTTCGTAATAGTTTAGAAACCCTTTCACTGAAGTATACTTTCTATTTCTTTAGTATTAACAGATATTAGCAAGAATAGCTCTTATAAATGGAGGAAACTGAAAATAGGGTCACAATACAGAAAAACAAACATAAAGAACTGTGATATGTTTTTTTATTTTATTTATAGACTTAATGCTCAGATACCAACCCAATATAAGTTGTTTTGTTTCTTGTCATGGAATTATACGTGCATCGACCCATCTAAAAATTATCAATTTACATCAGTCAGGAAACGTTAAGTATCTATTGCAAAAAAAACATTGAGGTTTTAAGGCATTACTTTTAGTTATGCAGCATCACTGAACAAATTTTGTATGCGTTTTTATTTTTTTTCTAGAGTTGAAAATTATTTCATATCCACAGGAGCTAGCATCGATAGTCAAGGGCACAAAGGCTTGTTGTAAATAACCACACATATGTGTTATTGATAGGATGCCTACAAATTTCATCATCATCATCATTCTCGGCAT
Source organism: Hydractinia symbiolongicarpus (assembly GCF_029227915.1). Lineage (NCBI taxonomy): Eukaryota > Metazoa > Cnidaria > Hydrozoa > Anthoathecata > Hydractiniidae > Hydractinia > Hydractinia symbiolongicarpus. Next base: position 16,960,373 of record NC_079875.1, on the reverse strand, counting down.
AACGTCCGTTTTCCATGCTAGCATGGGTTGGACGGGCTATATTAATGACCCTCTTCCAATCTGATCTAGACTGTGTTAGATCTAAACTCAACTTCCTCTGTATCAAGTCTGTCCTTATAACCTCCTGCCAAGTCTTTCTCCGTCTGCCTCTGGGCTTTGCCCCAGGAACTATCAAGTCTCTACACTTTCTTACCCAATTATCTTCCTCCATTCTTTCCAAGTGCCCCAGCCAATTCAATCTTCTTATCTGGATAACATCTTTAATTCTACGGAGACTTAGCCTGCTTCTTAGCTCATCTGAACTCTTTCTGTCTCTCAGACTGGCGTTACACATCCACCTAACCATTCTCATATTATTCCTTTCTAAACGGTCAAGATCTTCCTGCTTCACTGCCCATGTCTCACTACCGTAAAACATAACACTTCTTACACAGGCCTCATACAACCTACCTTTTACCTCAATTGACAGGACTCTGCTAGTCAACAAAGGAAGTAACTCTCTGAACTTTTTCCAAGCAGAACCTATCCTGCAAGTAACACTTCTTCCAACACCCCCTTTACTGCCCAAAATATCACCTAAGTAACAGAAGTTCTCAACTATCTCTAACGAGCCACTGTTGTACATCATTAAAACTGGAAATACTTCATTCTCTATAATCTAACCTTTGCAACGCTTGCATACAAACTGAATGTCAGCTCTTAACCTTCCACTAATACTACTGCACTTCTTATGTACCCAATGCTTGCAAGTCTGACAAAAATTGAGTTACTACCAACCCCTTTCCTGCAAACTCCACAAGGCCACTTTCAACTACAAGGTCACACTTGGCTGCAATGCTACTAATCATGACTTTAGATTGTGTATAATAACAGAAAAAAAGATATAACTTTCGACAGAGAAGAAAAAAAAAAGCTCATACCACTTTGTCTCCATCTTGAATGTCAATGTCATTAAAGACCTTGTAAAAAGCCTAAATAAATCATGGAAATATTTTAGCACTCAATCCAACTCAAACCCCCAAGACTTAAAAAACATTAAGAGATGTTGTACCTGTGGTCTTTGAGGATCACCTTTTCCTATAAGCGTCCATTTACCATTGCGAACACGATAACCAGTGATCACAACTCCTAAAATATCGAAGAAAATATTAAATCTATATAAATATACGTGTTGGAGTATTGTGAAGTTTCTTCCAAAAGGATTAACACTATTTTTGATTCTTTTTTAAGTTTCTTTTCTGTTAACATTATTTTTCAGCTTTGAGAGGCTAAATTTGATATTATTTTCCAGTAAATTTATTAAATGTATATATTTGTTGTATTGAATGTATTAAATGTACTTAAAATTTTACTAAAAAAATAAATCTTTAAATGATAACTTCTCAGTTTTAGCAGGTCCTAAAGAAGCAAAATAATTTCTGAGTGGGGGTAACAATCATGGTATTTAGAGCCATGTTTCCAGGTTTTTCCAAAACCAAACAACAACTTACCAAGCTTGTGAGCATGTGTTCGGAAACGGAATGGATAGATGACTGGTGAACCGTTTGGGTACTGACAGCCCATGTCTATGTGTGCATCTAAATTAAATATAACTCATTTCAGTGTCCTATACACCACTGCATGTAACACTTCAACAAACCATTTTTTAGATCAGAAAATGCATATTAAAGACTCTACAATCCTGTTTAACAAATCATTGGAATAAATGCTTAATTTTAAACATCATGCCTGCAAGTAATTATTTACAGCTTTTTTCATATAAGACCTAGACACTTTAAACTTGTCAAAGCTCACTTTTCAATGTTCACAACAGACTTTAACTAGGATTTTAGGTTATTTGGTTAGATGCAAAACCTATAACTGTTATAATTCTTGCTGACATTAGCATGGTCATTGCGTTAATTGTTTGGTAATGCAGACATCGCAGAGACACTTTGTTAACATTGTGTAAACTAAAACTGCAGGTGTTTTTTATGTGCAAAGTTTTGTTTGATATTTCATAATTTACCTATCTAGCTATACTCGTTATATTATGAAAAACTCATAGACAAAATTAAAATAATTAACGCCAAGTTGAAGCAAATAATGTTGCCTTCATTCGCATTGGTTAAGCACAGTAATATGACGTGCAAAAATAAAGCAGACCTTATAAAAAATAATGTAAAAGATTTTTGTTTACTTTTGACATGGGGAGGAATTGGAGTCCATCCATTTGCTAAGAGATAGATACCAGCAAGAAATTGTTTTCTAAAAAAGATTAAATTCAAAATATATTGCTTGTTTATTTAACATACTTGCCTTCTTAATTAAAACGATTACTTACTTCAATCTTGTTAGTTCAAACTTCAAACCTGAATGATCTGTGTGGCCAGCTAAAAATAAGTCAAATGGTGTGAAGAAACAAATTAAGTTAACTTACACAAAAGAATAAAATTCGCAAAAGCAAAAATACAGCACTTCTGATTACAGCTTCTAAAATTTTGAGAATTTCTTACTTCCGTGTAATTTATAGCCGTCAAGATAATTATATATTTTGTCGTTAACACAAACCTTGAAAAGCTGAAACATCCATGTAATGTACTTGAAGAACCAAGTATTTCACAGTGCTGTGCTTGCCAACACGAAAACCAACATCTAAAAAAAAATTTGTATATTATTACCATGGTGATGTGCATCAAAAAAAGGCATTAATATGGATCAAGAAATCTGCAGCTTTAACCTTGACAATACAAGGTCAGCAATAAGACTACACAAACCAGATTTTCAATTTTTATTTTTAAGTAGGTTTTGTTTTGTAATTTTCAAAACAATTTATATAATATTTTAAATAAAAATGTAGGAAAACATTTAGCACTTGATTTTATCGATAGGACTTAACCTCTTTGTTGACACCAATTTACATTTTGTATAGTCCAGTCCTTGTATTAGGGTTTACAAGTTTTCAGGTGCAATGTTTAGAAAAAAGACAATGCAATACTTTAACTGCACCTTGGAAGTAAATTTTGTCCTGTATATATGATTAAAACACATTGCAGATTGAAAACGTGCTTGTATCACAAGGTATCATAAAACTTCATGATAAAAACTTTACAAGTAAACTCTGTTTTTTTTTCTACAGTTTTTCAAATGAATAAACCTCAAACACCAAACATATTTTCTTACTTTCTGGCATCTTTAAAGATGGCGCATTCTTAGCCCACGCATACATGATCGATTGTGAACCTGTAGCACAAACAGGCTGCATCTCTCGACAATTCCTAGAAGGCAAAATGCACAATCAACAAAACTTAAATATTGCAACCATTTTATTAAACCCTTAGTGTCAAAATTACACATTGGCATTACAGACTAAAATATTAATATGCCATCTATTATTTTCAGATATCATAATGCAGGCCCAATGTGACAGAGAATAAATTTTCCAGTGCAGTGCTTAAAGTAATGTCAATACATAGACATTATAAAAGGTGAATTGATTAACATAATTTTTTTTGCCAAAGTGACACTGATTTGCTCGTCCCAGGCATCTTAAATTTTTTCCAATGACCCAATAACTTGGGATCTGTAACTTGCAATAAAAAAATTTGGGTACGCTTGCATACACCCTATATGTTTACTAACAAAATTTGATTGTAAACCGACATGTAGATCCCAAGTTATGGGGTCATCAGCAAAAATTTATGCATGTAAAAGCGTTAAGTCACACATTTGCTGTTAAATTTGGTGAAACAAAAACAGTTTTTTTCACCAGTAACAAGATACAAAGTTAATTAATTTCATTCCTTACGTTTACATCTCGGGCTACTTAAGGCCAGTCCTTTTTTATTCGAGGGTCATTTTCATTATTTAAAGTTATAAAGAATCTGGCATAATTTATTGGCCACCATATCATTATATGAATAGTAAAACAAAGAATTCAATTTTTCTGAGAAATTTTGATGACGTCATATGCCAAAAAAGCGCTTTTCCCGCACTTTTTTAAAGCGTTTTTCCTCGTCATTGAACAAGTATATTTTTGGGACAAAGGGTGTAACAGCTCGTCTTACATGGTCTATTTAGAGGATAACCCTGACGTATGAATATATAAATCGTCAAAATGTCTAAAACGAGCATTCTAATATATCTAAAGCCATTTTTTGAAATTGACTATGTCATATCTTCGTGGGAGGTAAATATTTCAATTTGATACAGAGTATTTGAAAGACACTTCATGGCAAGACTTGCTTTTATGCTACTTCCTGCGAAATTAAAGACCCTTTAATGGTGGGGAATACCACTTGAAAAAAACGGTGGTCAATAAATTATGCCACGATCTTTATAACTTGAGTTATTGAAAATGACCCTGAAATAAAAGAGGACTGGCCTTAAGTTGCCCGATATAACATATTGTGGATAACAAAAAATATTTTGCTCTCAGTTTTTTGTTAAATTTGACAGTTGCTTATCTGTAGGAGGGTGCAATTGCAAAACAACAAAAAAAATAGCAGAAATAAAATACATGTTTGCCAACCTGAAGTATGGCACTTAGTGGCAGAAAAAAATTGTGGCAGAAAGGTAAATTTGAATAGTAAGGCTGGAAACACTGATGACATCATGAAAGTTTGTCTGCCAGAGTGAATCTTTCTATATCCCTTACTTACAACTAGTTACCATGCCTTATTTTAATGATATGGAAGTAAAGCACAATTACTAAAAGTCATTTTTTCTATAGAAGCAGCTAAAAACTTAAACTTCAAAATTCACTGAAAAATGCACATGCTGGCAAACTAATTAATTTCTCATCAGCAAGCCAAAAATTTCGCCATGTTGCACCTCTAATGTGCTTTTGTAAATGCATTACTTATATGGCTCATTATTTCCATGTGCTTTTTGCTAAAGCACAACTATTTATGTAAAACCAAAAACCATACATATAATTATGTAAAATAAATCATTATAGTGTTTTATTTACCAGTAAGTATCCTTTTTGAAAGGTTCCTCGCATCCAAAGAGAAGCATATGATGTGCCACTTGCATCTTTGCAAGAGGAGTAAACTCAACTAAACAGTAAAAAGTTCTTGTTAGTACAGAGGAAGCAGCCTAGTTTAAACTATATGTTTACTATATTTATTTTTTATATAAAAAATTTTATTTTCTTATTCCATACTTCAAAAATATTGGTGTAAATATTGGTGTTTATACCGATTTATAAATTGTAATTAACAAACTATTTACACAATTGCTTACCAATATATCTGTCGTCTGCTGGTAATTTGTAACCGTAACACAAATAAGTATCCATCTACAAAAGCACACATGAATTAAACAGACAATTTACACAATATTACAGTCAGATCAATATAACCTGGCTTAATGTTGGTCTAGTTAGATTTGTTTTACTTTTAATATTCCACCAAAATTAGGGATTTTAAAAATTTTGACCATTGCAAACTTACTTTGCAATTATGAAAACATGATTGTACCATGCTAATTTCTTTATTTCGGAAAAACTTTCCCCCCTCGGTCATAATTGTTGTTTCAAGAAGCTTTTTTTATGCTTGGTTCTTATGTTGACATCGCAAAAATAAATTTTAGAGTTTGTTGAAAGGATTGTGTTACTGACTTTTGTTACTTTTAAAATAAAAACTGGGTTCAGTAAATATATAAACAGGATCGTAGAAAACAGAAGCACTAGTGTAGATCAATTTCTTTTCTCTTTGTATAATTTCTAAATTAAGATTGAAAATAATTTTTTTAAATTGCTTCCTGTCCTTCCAGAAACAATTTGTAAACAATTTTAAAAGATGATAAGATGAACATAAACTCTTTATGCCCATCATTATATTTTTTTAAATGACCGGTTTAGTTACCATTTTGCATTTCGCATAGAATGCATTTATTTAAAAAAGGGGACAGTAATATGAGAAAAAATTTAACACAAATTTAAAGAAAGATCTTACTGATTGTGGCGAGACATTAGGCATTTGTATTGTGTGTGTTTCAGTGACTGGTTCAACAGTATTTTTTTCAATGTGTTCCTTTTCCAAGTAGTGATTTTTATTGTATGGTATTTTTTTATAAGACTCTTCTACATTGTTTGTTATTCTGTCTTTTACATATGGGTGCTCTTCTTCCAAATCATTAAGATTCTCATCCACTATATCACCTGTTTCGTCTTCATCTTCATGCACAATTAAAGGTAATTTCGATCTTCTATCAATTCCATAGTCATCAGATTTACCATTCCATCTTTCATCTTTAAGAACATTACGATTCAGTAAATCCGCAAGATAACTTCTTCTGTCGTTAAAAATGTTTTCACTGTGGTAATCATTCTTTGGGTCCCTACTCCTAGAGAATTGCCCTCTCATGTTACCATTATTAAAATAACTTCTCCGAGAGTCTTTATAATCGCTTTGAGGATCTTGCCTTTGGTAAGATCGGATACGATCTATTAAAGTATCTAATAGTGCACTATTACGTTGTCTTTCATATGCACTTATTACAATGCATGCTGAAACCAGCAGCATGCATTTCAAAAACATTGTTATTGTAAATATTATTGAAATATCTTCAACGGAATCCTTTCTACATCTAAGAGAGATTAGTAATAATAGTAATAATAATAATAATAATAATAGAAGATAGAGAGTGGATTCTTTCAAGAAGACTGTGAAGAAGTAATCTAGAGGGTATCATGTTGGAACAAGTGTGTGGCTTTTTGTTTTTTAATTTCATTGACCTGAAAATCTAATTAACATCCCATATTCATTGAAATAAGTCTTTCCTTAAAAGGCTTAAAATTTATTTTATGAAATGAATATGAAAATTATGTTTATTTTATAGATATTAAACTAAGCCTAACTTTTTTCAATTGGAATATGTCACAAATCATACAGTTTTGCATGTTTGTTAATTCAATTTTTTACACAAGCCAAAAATAGTGTAGTGGTTTACGAATAAATTCCATCAGATTTGAAGTGAATAATTCTGAATTTATGTTACTTTTTAATGTACCATTCCTTTGAATATTTTTAAGAATTAAATGAAACAATTTTCTCAAAAACTTTGCTGTCTTTCTTGGAGAGAAAGTGGTATGGAAAATGTCCTGTTTCGTTTGGATAAAGTTTTCTGTCAGTTATTATACAAAAAAAACCAAACTCATTGTCTGATAGCATAAAGTGATGATCAAAAAAACCCATTTCTGACTTCTTTCGTCACTCATGGTATAGCTATGGAGATGGGGTCCTGCGTTTAGCGGTTTGACTTGACTGTACAAAACTGCTGGTTAAAAAGTGTTGCTAGCGAATTTTATAAGAACTTAGTATACTACAGAGGTTTCCTCCTTATTGACATTGGTATTTGACAAATTTTTCTGTTCACATTCACAGCAGTAAGCTCTGCTACATATAGCTACTTTTTATTTATAAAGCTCTAGGCTCTGCCTCTGCTGTCAGGCAAAAAATGTTAGAGCTTATCAAAGAGGTCTGTTCCAGATTTTTCTAACGTCAATCATAATAGCTATCACAATAGGCTCCTGTGTTTAGCAGTTTAAAAAGACTTGTTAACCAACTTTTCGACACTTTAAAATATTATGAAGTATCGATTGATACCTTCTGATTCATACATTATTCTCCTGGTCACTAAATGTCACGTTATACTTTCAAATCAATTACAGGTAGCCATTATAATTTAGGGGAGAATATGCCATTCATGCAGTCAGCTTTTCATAAAATATGGGGTGATTTTTTTAATCTTTGTTTTCTAAATTCAAACTTGACATAGCTAACTGTATATTGTGTAGTTTCATAGATGTTGTAGTTCTTTTTTCATCAAAGCTCCTTCAGTGAGAATTTTAATGCGAAACCTCTGAGTTTTTGTGGTACCATGGGACATTCTGACCTGGAGAATGCATTTATTCATTTACAGTCAAAAAACAATACCTCAATGGACTGAAAAATATATACCTTGTTTACCTAGCATTTGTCTGCCATGTACATAAATTAGAGTCAAAGGCTAGAAACAAAAGAGGTCCTTCTATATACCCCATCTCTAAACAGCAGCACAAGATTTTTTTAAATAATATGGTATGTAATAGCGCTAGCTAGCGAAACCTTTTTTCTTGCGGAAAAATGCTGACAGAAATATCTAAATACGAATCTCGCACGTATAATTTCACCAAATACCACAAATAATCAATAACACGTTTTCTTCCTTTTTGAATCTACCATGTTGAACCTCACGAAAACAGATTAGGTACAGTATAAGATCATATCCTTTATGAGAAAAATAAATATTCAGCAGCCATTTTTAAAAATTTAATTTCCGATAGACAGCTGGGAACTCTGTTCTTGATTGGTTATCAAAAATGGGCGCATTTAAGGGCGTGAGGTAGTGCACGTAATTTCAAGAGGGTGGATGATTTTATCGCGGTGTTTTGTACTAATGAAAAAGGCATGTGCAAATTTTAGTTCAAATTTTGTTTTATTTACCACCGATAAGCGAATATTTTTGAGTACTTTGCATGGGAAAAGGATGACAGCTCTACACGCGTTGCATGCGATATTAATCGTAAAACTATTTGTGAGAGCCGCGCAAACATGAAAGAAAACTACGCGGCGTATGCATTGAAACCGGAATAAAAAAATCTTTACATCTTCTTTTTTAAAGATGTTTTACGTCAACGCCTCTTGTATTTTAAAATAACTAAAGTCTACTGAAGTTTAATCTTCTCTTTCTTGGTCACCGTTCAAAGATGTTAGACACGGCATAGAGAGTTAGAAGGGAAAAGAACGTTTAGGAGTGGGTTTTAAATTGCAAACATTTTCCGAAATTTCGAGTTAAAGCTTCGCAAAAATTAGTGCTCGCGATAACTAATACTTTTTACAAACTGGTGGGGATGAACAGGCAACACATATCTCACTATTTTCTTATTATTTTTATTAACTCCGTTTACAGAGAAAAAATATTCTTACCATCATACACAACAAAACCAAACTTGAAACACACCTGTTTTCACGTACACACACAAAATGAGAAAACTCTGTTATAGTACAATAGTATTTTAGGTTTTCTTCAAAACATGAAATTTCTCGTCCCGTTGACTGTTTTTTCACTATAGCGCAAAAAGCTTACGAGCCTCTTTGTTAGCGCATGCGCACTTAATCAACATAGCTATAGCGCAAAATACAGTCAAAGAAAACGAGCTTTTACTGTGTTATCACAACTTATCTAACATAAAATAAAACTTCTCACTGAAAACACAAAAATTACCATCATCACCGCTCTCAATTTCGTAATAAAGTAATAACCACAGCTACCACAAATAACATACCCACGTTGATCGTTAAGTAAACTCGCTTATTCAAACACAAATTAAAAAAAGCGTGCTTTTTGCTTGATCAGTTGCATGCATGCAAAGTTAATCAAAATTTATAACTGTACATTTTACTAAAAAAATACACGTTTTTTATGAGTTTAACAATATAGCAAAATAGAGCAAAAAAATTAAGTTATATGTTAAACATAAAGACTTGCGATTAAAATTTTGAACAATTTATAACAATCACACTGGACACAAGCACAGAAGTACAACATAGCTATATTAGCCTCAAACGCAAAATTTCGAATTCGAATTTTAGCTCAAAACAAGATGCTCATAAAAAAACGTGCAAATTAAATCAAAACTAAAAATTGTGTTTTTTTAAAAAAATATCAGTGCTTGGGATTTTAGAATCCTTAATTAAAACGTTCTTTAAAAAAGTATGCTTAAAATAGTCAGAGCGTACAGCTCGAATTCACAATAACATTGTGCGAATGTTTTACGGATAAGTTGAAGGAGCAAAATAAACCTGAAGACATTTAAAACAAGGTTTTCTATTATAGTAGGGTGTAACACAAAGATGGAACAAGAAGATAGAAAGGTTAATTTTGTTGAAAATTCGGTTTTTCCAACCTGTAATCCATATTCATTGAAACGAAGTTTCCGTAGCTTCTTTTCCCTAAAATGGCTGTCACAGTTCTGGACAGAAAACTTACAGAAAAAAGACAGCGTGTTGTGACTTGATCAAATTTGAGGAGAAAAGCGAAATAAGAGTTTAAAAGAAAATCTAGCATCATGACACAAAAAAAAACAGTTTCAGTTTTAGGCATCAAATGAAAGGAAATAACAAATGAAAATGATACAAAAACTGACAAAAACATAAATAAGAAATTTCAAGTTAAAAAACGATACTGAGCTCTAAGCGATTCTTAATATATACAAATGCCATCACTGCGTTAATAGAAAGTAACCACTGAATTTTGTTTTAAGTAAGGACAAGGACAACACCAACAACAGCAAAACAACAAGAACAAGAACAACAACAGCAACAAAAAATGTGCTTAATCCAGTCTGCTCTGAAGTCTGCTCCAAATTAAAGTTAAGATCTGAATTGAAATCTAACGTACAACAACAGATTACATAAGTCTATTCATAAAGTAATCTTAATTTTGAAACTTTCTGAGCTCTTATCAGAATCTTATCAGAAAAAAATATTATAAAATAAAAAAATAAAAACGGTTTGTTTAGAAAAAAAATAAAGGATAAAGGTCTTCGTTTAAATAAGCGGCTCCTCATCATCCGACTTCAACAAGCCATACTTCATTCTCAAAGCATCTGCACGTTTTTGTCGCTCGGCTTTCTTATCGTCATTTCGGAGCTGACGATCCTTTCTCCTTTGAGTTATTCGTTCCTCCTCTTTTTTCCAGCTTTTGCTTGATGTTCGACAACACTTACAATAGATGCAGCAACCACAGAGGAGAAGGATCAAACCTCCGAGGGAGGGCACAACGATGATCAAAACATAACCTGTAAGAGATTAAGAGACAGATTTATTGACCACTATTGAGTTGCCTGCTGAGACTGTTGAATAAATATTTTTGACATTATTACAACCCATCGTGTTCTAAAAATCACAATTGTCCGTTTCGATTCGTTTCATTTCGTTTTTAAGTAAAAAATTACCTTTATAAAGAAAATAACAGTCACGTCAAGTGTTTTAAAATTTCTTGACATTTTGATACCTGGCACACTAATTCTATTGCTTTTAGTGACCTTTTAGAAGTTTAAAAGTTACTCTGTAGAAATCAAGAATGTAGACTGCTTATACAGGAAAACAGTCCATTGTTATTATTAAATGTATAAACCAGGACAATACGCAAAAAAGCTGACACCGGGAAAACGAAAGCTTACTTTAAATTTAAGGCTGTTACATACCTGGAATAACACACTGCTTCCAGTACCATTTATTTCCAGAACAACCCTTCGGGATAATCTTTCCTTTTGGGTATTGTAAGCATTGTCCAGATGGGCTACACCAATAGCAATGAGAATCTTTCGTACAAGTAGAGCACTCAGCGAATGCTGAGCAATTGAGTGGCTAAATTAAAATAAGCCCTACCATGTAAATGTGGACAGCACAGAATTATTCTGGAAAAAGTTGATAAGTTATTTATGTAAACACACAATTTTTCTTTCGTAAGAATATCAGGTTGAGAATTTAGGTTAAAAACTATAGGTCTATTGTTTAGACCAGATTGGTTAGGTCTTGTTTATACATTATAAGCTGGGCAAGATGGGGATTGTGCCAACCATGCCTTTTAGTCGTAGTGCTTGCCCCATCTTTCCCCACCCAGGCTCTCCTTAGTTTGTGCTTTGGTGGCCTGTCAAAAGCTCTTTAGTCTCATTGTCATGTGGTTCTGGGTTCTGACACTGCACCTTTCCAAAGTATAACATATTCATGCATAATGCTTCATCAACAGAATTGTTCTGCTACTTTTCACTTAAAAAAGAGTTTAGAAAACTAGAAATTTGTGAATTTACACAAAACTAAATTTAGATGTTGTTAAAGATTTCACAAATGATTAAAAATAATAGAGGCCTATCTTTTATGCCTGTATGGAATCAAACCAGCAGCTAAATCAGTATAGAAGTGTAGGGTTAATCGGTGTAATGCCTCACCTAAAAAGATTAGCGGAGGATGTGTCTAAAGAAAGACTTGTTGCTGTTTGGAGATGATTTGGACAAAATAATCAAATCATTGCAAGAAAATAACTTTAAAAGTACAAACAGATATTCCTCCTGATGAAGTATAATCAGTTAAAATACATCGAATTTATTAGTGACCTAGTCTCATCTTACCACTCAGTGAAGTTTTCACTAAAGGATTGTATAACTATAAGTAAGGAAATTCAACAACTTTTACTAAAAAAGGTAATCAATCAGATACAAGCAGCAAATAACTGTTTTCTTTTAGGCATATATTTAGTGTCCCTAAAAAAGAGGGACAAGAATGATTATCAACCTTAAACAGGTAAATAGATATGTCAGATAACGCTATTTAAAATGGAAGCTCTTACTATTTTTAGCTTTATCCTTTGGGTTTGGTGCAGCTGTTAGGATCTTCAAGTTGTCGAAGTACCCTTTAAAGTACTAAGAAGCTTAGGACTTACTGTACATCCAAACAAGTCAGTTCTAGTACCTACCCAATGTATAGTGTTTTTAGGGTTTGTGTTAAAATCCGCTCAGATGACAACAGCCTTAATCAAGGAAAGGGTCATAAAACTAAAGACTCCATGTAAGGACTTGTTGTGCACGCCTCACCCTACAGCTCAGGTTTGTTTTAAGGGTTTTTGGAACATTAATTTCTTCCTTTGATGCTGTAAAGTATGGCAACTTACATTATAGGTTTTTAGAAACAGATAAGAACCTACGTCTTAAGGCCATGTGGAATTTTGATTTAAAGGTCTGTTAGAGTTTTCTATGGCTGCTCACAGTGGCTCAGTTTAACAGACCTATACAATTGCCGAAATTTAATCTAATTTTATCCTCTGATGCTGGTCTTCAGGGCAGGGTGGGACTAATGAAAACTCTGAAATAGGCAGACGTTGGTCTGAGGGAGAGTTGCCAGAGCATATCAATACTATAGATTTCTTATACTTAAAGCCTTTTTGAAAATAAGACAATAGATATGTACAGTTGAGATTGGATAACAGTGGTATACATAACAAAGATGGGGGGGGGGGGGGGGGTGTCACTCCATTGTTTGTAATAAGTTAGTTGTTGAAATATGGAATTTCGATAGAACACATAATGTTTGGTTGTCATATACCCAGTGTATTAAAGACTTATCAGTGGTTACGATTTTTTAGAGCATCCATTAATAAGCAGTTTTATAAAAGGGGTTTGTCTTACTTATACTTCTGATACCTCTGATAACCTCAACTGTGTCTTCTTGTGCTGCTCCAATAACTAAAAGAGGTAGTGGAATAGATGCAGCATTTTTAAGTACTGTCAGAAGACTGTTGTTTAGGTCTTGATTTTGTTGCATCATCAGGTGCTCATCAGGTATAGTCCGGAAAATATTGTCAAGATAAGTTTTGAACTTTCCTACTGTGCATCCAGTTAGGTCACTAACCGTTTTGGAAAGATATCTAAAGTGCTTGATAAAGGATGAGTGCAGAAGGGAGAAGTGACTTTTGCTGGCAGATGACATGACTTCTGGGAGTTTGCGAAGTCTTCCTTTACGTGGTGTTGTGTGGCATAAAACAGGGTGAAGAAGGAAATTTGGTACAAAGCCTTCTAGTATTTTCCACAAGTAAATAATTTGGTATCTATCTATTCTTTGTTGTAATGAGTATATTCTGTGAGACTTTAAATTATTCCAGTAATTTTTTCTATCAGAGCCATAAATTTTGGGCAAAAAGTTGATTGTACTGATTGGAGTGATCTCACATGGTACTTCAAAGAAGGTGACCATAACTACAAGCAATATTCTAGATGGGGTACAACTAGTGACCTCCATAGTGTAAGCATTACAACTGGTTTCTTGATTAAAACACTTGAAGGATCCAGCTTGAAAATCGCTTTTCTTTTTCTATAACAATGTTGCTATGCATCATGAAAGTACAGTCAGTGCTCAGGAATACTCCTTAGTCCTTAACATAATTCTTGGTTGTTAGGGTTTCTCGGGATGGTGACTTGCTTCAGTTAATGGTTTTTACCGTCTTGTAATAATTCAAATTTTGTTTTATTTAAAAACAAATTGTTGTGATATGCCCAGGCATAAACATGGTTCAATGACATTTGAAGAGTCTCTGAGTCGCTAAGGGTTAGTATTTCTTGCAGGAAGCGTGTGTCATCCGCAAAACTTAAAAGAAGTGTGCTTTGATGAATGCTTTTATTGATATCATACATAAGAATGATAGGGAGAGGAGGACCTAAGACACTTCCCTGTGGAACACAAGACAGAACATGCACTGGTAAAGAGATGCTACCACTTACACAGACCATTTGAGTCCATTTTTTATGAATGCTGTTATCCAGTCTAACACTTTTGCTTGTATATGCCGAGTTATGTTGATATCAACTTTGTCGAAAGCCTTTGCAAAGTCAGGATAAATTAAATCTACATTTTCACCTTCGCAAAGTGATGTGATAATTGTGTTGTAATGGTCGAGTAGTTGGCTTAAACACGATCTGTATGCACGAAACCATGCTGAGTTGGATTAAAGATGTTATGTGTGTCTAGGAAAGTAATAATTCTATTTCTTACAACTTTCTCAAAGATTTTAATTTGGTCCCAACTGTGAACTGACAGGCCAGTCCCACGTCAAAGTTGGACTGTCATCTGTAGTCGGGTCGGGACAGTACCGCCTGACATTTTAACTGAGAGAATTAGTATTCAAAGTATAACACATCATAGTGAATGGCATTTTCTTCAAACTTTTGTGAATAAAAAAATTGACTAGGCATGGTGAAAGAAAAAAGTCTAGACATAATTTTTTTCTGCAGCATAAAACGGCATTGAAATTAGGCATAGCGAAAAAAAATCTCAACGTAATTCTTCGTATAAACTCCTCTTGTGAGTAGATTTCAACATAATATACTTTGAAGTAACTAAATTTCACGAAACTAGATTTTGCGGATGGAAGAAGGTGCCGATAAGCCACAAACGCTTCCATATATATGGGCGGGTTCGGGTGACTATTTGAATCAAAGCACTTTCCAAAGCTCACCCGTAGCATTCCCAAAATACAATTCCTTGTAACATACCATGCGGACGATAGTTGGAAAGAAGGCGCTTGGAGAGAGAGAAGTTATAAAGGTTTATCAAAAACCATCAAAAACGGTTCTTTTAAGAACGTCGCTACCACCTAGAAAGTTTATTTTAATTTTTATAGTTTTTAGAATCATATTGTGTCTGATTTCTTTTTTTTCGGGCATTTTTCAGGCCTATGCGGGTTTTTTGAATACTTAAAATTTTTCAAAGCGCCGAACGCGCCTGAAAACTCCTGCATTTTTTACGTCTTATGCGGCTTATTTTGGCACCCTTGTGCGGATGGGTGGGCTCATTTTTATTCTGGGGATGATCAAAAGTATTTGTTTTGCAGGAATTAAGTTTGGTGAAAGTTATTAAACTTGCGAATCCCAAAATTTAGTTTCCACGAAATTTCGTTTCATTTGAGAACAATAACAGTTTTGCCACCAAGGCTATTGCTTATCAGAAGTGATGACGAATGATATAAAAGTCGCTCAGCCCTGATTATGTACGTTCTAAAAGTGAGAAATAACGAAAAAAAGGGTCGCACATAAGCCAACCTCCCCCGATTATGTGTGTTCTATAAATGCCAAATAATAGAAAAAGTGTTGTACACATACCGGCCAATCCTGATTATATATTTCCTGCCCTGTTTTTATAAATGGGGCAAGCTGCCGTACATAATACGGGCAGAGTTCATAATCAGGGCAGAACATATATACGTATTGTTGTATCACACAACATACGCATTTACATACAAGAGATTAAATAAATAGATAGATAGATGTGCATATTTTACATGGCTAGCCTCACAAATATCGAGGGATAAACGCTGTCTATTATTTCCGGGAGCGGCTATGGCTTTGATGGGGTATTATTGTAGTATTTATGTATTTAAGTATTTATTTCTCTCTTTGAGCTATGCAAACTCAATTAGAGTCAGCGCTCTGCCAGACAACTCCCTGCAACATCCAACAGTCCACACAGTGCGCCATCTCCCCAATTTCCCTCACAGGGCTTGGGTTAACCCAGGGGTATGGTAATATTCAATTGCTCATATTGAATATCGCCGCCAAGGGGAATCGAACCCCGGTCTCGTGCACAAAGTACAAGAGTAATAACGACTAAACTACGACGCCAAAGATAAAATAAATAAAATAAGCCAACTGCTTTCAGCTTAACTACATACCGCTTTTGTTGGCTGTTGGCTCGTTGTTGGTACAGGTTCCGTCGGTGTCTTCTTGATAGTTGAAGTTGCGTTTTGTGTTTTTGCTGTCAACGGCGATGTTATTGTTGTCTGAGTAGTATTTGATGAATATACGATAGATAATTTGAGGAGTACAAATATCATAATTATTTTCTCCATTTTCAAAATCATAATGTTTAACCACAATAATTTTAATTCTCTTCTGTAAGTTAGCTTAGCACTTTACTTTTGTTTTTCTAACTTTTTTAAGCTTCCTTTCCGCTCTCTGTTTGGTCATATAAAAAAAAATGAGACCCGATACCCTAGGTGTGATACCCAATACCCCAATACCCGATACCCTGACATCAATACCGAGACCCAGTACCTTGGTGCCGAATCCAGTGAAGAAACCTCTCTATTATTGTATTCAAAAATTGAGATTTTACCATTAATTTTTTTCCACAAAAGACATAAAGAAAATAAGAATAACAAGACAATAAAAATATCTTTTAACCCTTAAAGGAATTGGTCCTGAATGTACGTTTTCTCGTTTTCCATTTCAAAGAAGCAGGTTATGCTGATATTAAAGCACAATCTCATGAGAACACACAAAAATGAAAGACTTGTCCTATGCATAATCGGTCAATTATTTAGCTACTGTCACCGACTTTAATTGTCTTTGCCCCATATGGGGCATGTGTAAATAATTACTGGCATTGAGAACACTCAAGGCCAAATGAAAACGTGTTAAAAATTTAGCACAACAAGTTTTATAATTATATAATGTAGACGCCTTATAAAAAAGAACAAAAAATCAAATAGAGCAGTTTGTATTTTTTTGATATACATCACCGTCCCGATAAAAAATGTTGCAAAAGAACGTGAAATCCGGCTATGATAAAATGCCTATCGAGTGAATATTAAATTTAAATTTCTCTCTTACGAAAGCTTAAACGCAAAAACGAATGTGTCAAAGCAAACCCTTAAAGCTCATGTTGACGCGGTTTGCAACCCCTTCAGCAACATTTCAATAACAACATTCATTTAAAGCAATGTTAAAGCAACAAGTGAGATGAACTGCTTACTTGCTTTGAGCATTCATCGCTGACGATGAAAAAGGTAATAGTCGCGGAAAAAAAGAGATTGGATAAAAAAAAGAACAATATAGACTATTTAAAAACCTTTTTAATGAATTGAGTGCAGAACATACGGAACATACAAAAGAATAATGAGAATGGATTATGAAAGTTTTAAGGAAGTTTTAAAATATGTCGAGTCATACATCATCTCTCAAAAAAAGTAATTCATGCCCAAGAAAGATTCGTTTTGACCATTCGCTTTTTAACAAAGAGAGAGAAAATTCGCCCCTGTGCTACCAATTTCAGATTTCCATTCGCTTTTTAACAAAGAGAGAGAAATTTCGCCCCTGTGCTACCAATTTCAGATTTCCAAAAGAACTATCTCAAACACAATTCTACAAGTTTCAAAGCGATAGCGCCTTATATTTGGAAGGATTTTATACGAACACCATCCTCTCGTATAGAAGGAATGGCTTGAAATTTCATAAAATATCTACTCTAAGTGGAATTTTCCCAATTGTATTGGCGCTGTGATGGACGGCCAACATATTGTTGTAACCTTCCGCCAGGAAAATATTCCGAATTTATCAACTACAAAAAAAACTTTTCTGTTATTTTGTTGGCTGTTGCAGGACCAGAATATGAATGCTGGTATGCAGATAACGTTAGCAACGGTCACATGAATGATTCAGGCGTTAAGATTAATTCTGATTTACGGGAAAAAATCAAGAGCAATGAACCCAAGACATCCCGCACTGGAAGCAAACGCTCTATCACAAGGCTAACAGTATGTCGAACCTTTTGTGTTTGTGGGAGTTGACACCTGGGTGTTGAAAAGGAATATGATGAAGCTATACCCGTAAAAGTATCTTACTCCAGAAAAAAAAGAGTCCACAACTATCGCCACAGTCAAGCGCGACGTATTTCAGAAAATTTGTTCGGAATTCGGGCGAACAGATGGGGAGCATTTTGTAATGTTTTAAACTTGCCTCTTAAGAAGGCTACCAATGTCACAACTTTTGCCTTAGTTTTGCACATTTTTTTGCTGAAATTTAAATCCAACCCTCCTGCATTTTTACAATTTCAACCAAGTTTGAAGTGAAATTTCTAGGCGCGCAAAGGTAGTGAGGGAAATATTTACTGACTATTTTATTAACAAAGACAGAGTGGAATGGCAGTGGGAAAAAGCCTAAAACATATCGTATGTATCGCTAATTGTGTATAGACCTGGTATAAAGTTTGTTGTTTGTCTAACCTGTAACGATGGAGATATGAGGTCTTCTTGTGTCCAACTGCTACAGTTGTGCAGATACATACAACGCTTAGGGACTTATGCGAAGTATGTCTAGGGTTACCTTCTTGTACTTGTTCTTTGGGTTTATCAAGGATATCGATACATTTTGAAATAAAAAGTTTGTTTCTCCTGAGAGACTTTCCTTTTGCGTTTCGTCAAAGGGCCTTTAGGAAGTGACCAAAGCCGTTTTCATCGTCATCCTAATTTTCTAGTGTTTCTTTAAATTTATCGACATTGTTAATCAATTATTTATTTATTTTTTTTCGCCAAAAGAAATTTACATACAACCATTTCAAAATTACAGATACAAGTTCTACATACACATAAGTACAAGCATAAATTTCTACATTGGGATATATATATATATATACATAACTGTATCACGTACGTAGAATAAAATGGCAGGAGTAAGTAGAAGACTATGCAGTCTTATCATCTCACACCTTACATAGCCGTCATTAAAAAGAGCGTCAAATAAAAATTGATAATTAAAAACTTAATAAGATATTAAATGTTATGTTAAATAAAAGAAAGCGTTTAATTATCACACGTAGTGTTGTTTCAGAAGAAGACTTGTTCGTTATTACTTCGTAACAGCTGATTTCTTAGTGCAATTTTAAATTGTTTTGTAGATGGAATGCTTTTTATCTCATCGTTTAGAAGCATGCTCCATAGTTTTGGGCCACGAAATTCACCAATGTTGCGTGAACATGTTGACGCAAAGCGCAAACGGTGCCAACATTGTTTTAAAATTCGAATCGACACAAAATGATAAAATTCTTGATCATGTGCAAAAAATTTTCGGGTTTCCAGCATGTTGTGCCAACTTGTTTTGACAAACGGGACCAACATGTTTGTTAGTTACGGAAGCCCATTAGTCCTGTTGCTCTTGCCTATTCATAATTTCAAAAAAGTGGATAGACATGAAACAAAATTTAGTTGCTTATTCAAAATATCAAAAAAGTTTGCGGCTAGCCTAAAATTCAAATCCACCAATTAAAAAACAAATTTCTCAAAGCAAACAAAGATTAAAATCAACCAATGAACACGAAGCCCTCCTGTTGCCCTCCTTTTGTACTATTTGTATAAAATATGAAATCTTGATAGAAATATTATTTTACTTTGAATAGTTTTTCCCTACTTGGAATATGTTTAAGTGTTCTACTAAGTGAAAGCGCCCCACTTTGTGTGGGACGACGGTCCTAGTCGGTTGTTGCTGAAATAAATCAAAATAAACATGTCATGTGCTTTATGGCAAAAAAAAAAAGGTAACCAGTTATGTCCAAAAAGTTAAAGCACAAAACAAATAGCATGGGTGTTCGTTTCCCACTTTCGTTTTGAAAACAATACTGGTGTAGCAAAAAGGTATTATATTATTTTTAAACATTATTTAAAAGAATATAATTTTTTTAGGTAGCTAGCTAGCTCTAGCTAGCTAGCTCTACTAGGTAGATAGATATATGTGCATATTTTACATGGCTAACCTCACTAATATTGAGGGATATACCCTGTCTATTATTTCCAAGAAGGGCCATGGCTTAGATGAAGAGTTCTAGAGTATTTAATGCTCGTTTTGAGCTACCCAGTCCCAATTATTAGGGCCAGCGCTCTAGATGTGCATATTTTACATGGCTAGCCTCACAAATATCGAGGGATATACCCTGTCTATTATTTCCAGGAGGGGCCATGGCTTAGATGGAGAGTCCTAGAGTATTTAATGCTCATTTTGAGCTACGCAGACCCAATTACTAGGGCCCACGCTCTACTAGACAACTCCCGGCAACATCCAACGGCCCACACACAGTGTGCCATCTCCCCAATTTCCCTCACATGGCTTGGGTTAACCCGGGGCTATGGTAACATTCACTTGCACATGTTGAATCGCCGTCAAGAGGAATCGAACCTCGGTCTCCCGCACAGAGTACGAAAGCTATAACCACTAATCTACGGCGCCTCTACTAGACAACTCCCGGCAACATCCAACAGCCCACACCTGGAGCCATCTTCCCAATTTCCCTCACATGGCTTGGGTTAATCCGGGCTATGGTAACATTCAGTCGCCCATGTTGAATCGCCGTCAAGAGCAATCAAACCCTGGTCTCCCGCACAAAGTACGAGAGCTATAACAGTCAGGGTAAACACCTAATTAGGCGGCATGACCTAATTAGGCGAGTCATTTAGTTAGGCGACGTGATGTAGTTTAATTAGGCTACCTGTAGTCTAACTAGGCGAACGAAAACTTTCCGTTGTAAATACGTCGAAATCATTGCGTTTCGCACTACAATTTTCATGTGAATCAAATCTGTCCACTTTGCAGATAATTTTGACCAATTATTGTCTTATTTGCATTGTGGGCTATGAGAAAATTAGGTGTGGATGAGTGGCTAGTTACGATGGTACAGTCTATGTACAGCAATGCTAGAAGTCGTGTCAGGATTAACGATTCACTTAGTGATGAATTTAGTGTAAATGTTGGTGTACATCAGGGTTCTGTACTTAGTCCTTTGTTGTTTGTTCTAGTCTTAGAAGCGCTGTCGATGGAGTTCAGAACAGGTTGTCCATGGGAGTTATTGTATGCAGATGATTTGGTTCTCATAGCAGAGTCGATGGAAGAATTAGTTGAAAAGTTTGAGAAGTGGAAGAAAGGACTAGAAGAGAAAGGGCTAAAGGTAAACACAGCAAAGTCTAAAGTCATGATTAGTAGCATTGCAGCCAAGTGTGACCTTGTAGTTGGAAAGTGGCCTTGTGGAGTTTGCAGGAAAGGGGTTGGTTGTAACTCAATTTTTTGTCTGACTTGCAAGCATTGGGTACATAAGAAGTGCAGTACAGTACTGTGAAAAGGTTTGTTAACATCGTGTTCGTGTAATGAGCGTGGTGCACACCAACCACGATAAAATCGTGGTCTTCGTGTATAACAAATATTCAAACATTCTATCGTGGCCACCACGCTAATATAATTATCTCCACGAAGGATCGTGTGTCCCACGATCTTTTTCGCGAGCTCCACGAATTATATAGATTTAATTTTTTTTCTTTTCAAAAGCGTCGGTAATTTGTTTTATTGAGTTTTACGAACGGACGCAATTAAATGTTTTGTACGAAATGTTATTTTGTAAAGAAAAGTTAAATTTGTCTGACCATAATTTAATTTCAGTTTTTAAAACTTCAATAACGCCTGTCTCAAACACATCTCATTGTTTTGCCGATATTTTTTTGCCAAAAGAACTCTGTTCAAGAAAACGTTGAACCGAAAATATATGCAAAATATTTAACAGTCATTAAATTAAAGTAGATTTTAAAAGCGTATTTGGTCATTGAGTTTTTCTTTCTTTTATGTCTTATCTATTTTGCCGATGTATCTTTCTCTAATTTTGTCGGCGTCTTTAAAAGTCAGCTGAGCAATTAGTTTCTCTTTGAAAAAAAAAGTTAAATATGGATGCTCTGTTTGGCGAAACCATTTATACAATTTACAAATCAAGACATGGTGCTTCCAAAATATTTCAGACAGCGAATAATAAATCTTAAACAAAAAAGAATGACCTATTATTCAATAACAGAAGCTACGTGAACTTTTTATGAACGTAAAATTAGACACATTATTTCTTAATAAAAATTTGTTTATAAGAACATGCTCAGCCTAAAATCCCGCGCAATATGAGTCTAAAATTCATGAAAGAAATATTATTTTCAAACATTTTTTTAATGATCAAAAGGTCATTTTTGTCTATTTTATTTGTACAGAAAATGCTTCGAAACTTCACATCATTAATAATTAATTATTCAATAACAGAAGCCACGTGGACTTTTTATGAACGTAAAACCTGATGCAGGTATTTTGTTGTTATAAAAAAATAGTTCATAAGAACGTGATCAGCAGTTCAATGCGACTTTATTTCTGAATCTATTATTTTACTTTTTACGAACAGATTTTTAATAGTATAATTTTAACAATCTATTTAAAAATTTTAATATTTTGGAAGAAAACAAATAAGGAAATTTAAGGCTGAGAAAGGGTTACGAAAAAACTCTTATAAAAAACTTTAAAAAAATCAACTCGCCCCCAGGGTTGAAGCCCTGGCGTGGAAAAAGAAAGTGTAAAAAAAATACTAACCTCGCTCTTTTAAAAAAAATGTATAATAACCAGAAATCGCCAGATAATATTAGACCTGTTTCACCAAGTAATAAAGCGTTAGCGACAGTAAGGTATATATGTTTAAAAACCGTAAGAACAAGTATCTTGACTTTCATATTTTTTGAAGCGCAACCATGGGAAAAGAAGTGGATATTCTGCGTAAAAACTTCCGTATTGTTATAAGAACGTATAGTCGTATAAATTTTTTTTCATTTGAGCTTAAAATTTAAATTCATGAAATAAAGTTGCTTGATTGTATATACCATGCTTGTGACGATGAGTAACACTAAAATGAAACAACCTTTATAACATTTATTTAGAACAGAGATGCGTTTTTAAAAAAAAAATAGAAATAAATTTGTGAAAGAATTATTTAAAATTTTACAGTTTTATTTAATACCCTATGGACGGCGCTTGATTCACGAAGGATTAAAATCTTTTATATAGCTAGCCTTATAACAACAAATTAAAACAAAAAAATGTTAATTTATTTTTTTGCTGTCGGTTTTTAATTTAATTGATAAACTAATACGGTCTTTGTTGTTTTACAATAGAAGTTATCTATCGTGGAAGCCACGATGTAATATTTAATTTTCGTTCGTGTAGTCCACGAAACATGATCGTGAGGTCCACGATTTTTAAAAAAATACGTATCGTGGGCTATTGTGGTTCGTGCGTAACATGAAATAAACACGAACCACGATGTTAACAAACCTTTTCACAGTACTGTAGTATTAGAGGAAGGTTAAGAGCTGACATTCAGTTTGTATGCAAGAGTTGCAAAGGTGAGATTATAGAGAATGAAGTATTTCCAGCTTTAATGATGTACAACAGTGGCTCGTTAGAGATAGTTGAGAACTTTTGTTACTTAGGTGATATGTTGGGCAGTGAAGGGGGTGTTGGAAGAAGTGTTACTTGCAGGATAGGTTCTGCTGGGAAAAAGTTCAGAGAGTTACTTCCTTTGTTGACTAGTAGAGTGCTGTCAATTGAGGTAAAAGGTAGGTTGTATGAGGCCTGTGTAAGAAGTGTTATGTTGTACGGTAGTGAGACATGGGCAGTGAAGCAGGAAGATCTTGACTGTTTATAAAGGAATGATATGAGAATGGTTAGGTGGATGTGTAACGCCAGTCTGAGAGACAGAAAGAGTTCAGATGAGCTAAGCATGCTAAGTCTCCGTAGAATTAAAGATGTTATCCAGATAAGAAGATTGAATTGGCAGGGGCGCTTGGAAAGAATGGAGGAGGATAATTGGGTAAGAAAGTGTAGGGACTTGATAGTTCCTGGGGCAAAGCCCAGAGGCAGACCGAGAAAGACTTGGCATGAGGTTATAAGGACAGACTTGATACAGAGGAATTTGAGTTTAGATCTAACACAGTCTAGATCAGATTGGAAGAGGGTCATTAATATACCCCGTCCAACCCATGCTAGCATGGAAAACGGACGCTAAGCCAAGAATGATGATGATGATTTGCATTGGTAACTTAAGGCCCAAACCTCGTGTGACCCCATTTGTTGTTTTAAATAATGGATTTCAGCCATTCACGCCGCAGGGAAAAAATAAATATGGTGGATGAAAATGTCACCTAAATAGGCGACACTTAACCTAATTAGGTTATATATTTCATTTTAACATAATTCTTAATTGCGCGAACATATCGAGGCACGAGTGACAATTTTGGAATCATGGTTGCATAGACTATCCCTACTGAACAAAGATTTTTTGCGATTTTGTCTTAGGTGTGTTTGAAAAGCCTTTAAATATTGTAATGTCTTAACTAGGTTACATATCGCCTAGGCTACAATGAGTCCCCTAAATAGGTTGTATACCCTAATTAGCCTACTGTGGCCTAATTAAGTGTTTACCCTGACTGTATAACCACTAATCAGCCTTGAGGTGTAGCTAGCCTAGTTATAGCCATATAACTAGCTAACGGAATCCACTTTTCAAAGGGTTGTTCAAATTGAATCAAACTTGGCACATTTATACAGTACTGTGAAAGGTTTGTTAACATCGTGGTTTGTGTTTATTTTATGTTACGCAGGACCCACGATAGCCTGCAATGCGTTTTTTTAACAATCATGGACTATACAATCATGTTTCATGGACTACACGAACAAAAAATAAACATTACACTGTGGTGTCCACATTAAATAACTTTTATTGTAAAACAACAAAAACAGTATTAGTTTATCAATTAAATTAAAACCGACGGCAAAAAAATAAATTAACTTGTTGTTTTAATTTGTTGTCATAAAGCTAGCTACATAATAGATTTTAATTGTTCGTGAATCAAAATTACGATGTAAAAAAACATTTCTATCGCCGCTTTTCTTTTATAAACTTTTAAAATGCAATCTAAAAAAACATTTCTATCGCCGCTTTTCGTTTATAAAATTTTAAAATGCGATCTTAAAAAACATTTCTAACGCCGCTTTTCGTTTTGAAACTTTTAAAATGCAATCTAAAAAGCATTTCTATCAGCGCAGACAAATTTAACTTTTCTAGACAAATGACATTTCGTAAAAATACAATCGCGTCCATAACGTAAAAGTATACACCAAGCAAAAACTACGAATATGCTTTTTTAACTTGATAAAACCTGAAACAAACAAATTAACTTTAATGAAAGAATTTTTTGAAAAGAAAAAAAATTAAATTATACTGGCTATAAAAATCGTGGAGCTTGCGAAAATAATCGTGGGACAAACGATCCTTCGTGGAGATAATAATATTAGCGTGGTGGCCACAATAGAATACTTGAATGTTTGTTATACATAAAGACCACGATTTTATCGTGGTTCGTGTGCACCACGCTTGTAACACGAACATGATGTTAACAAACCTTTTCACAGTACTGTAGTACGTCATAAAAGAAACAAAATGCCAGCAATAAATTTTTGCTTGGAATTTGTTAAAAATGCAGCTATCTGCTTAAAATTTAATTACTTTTGTTCCAGAGGGAACTTTTGCATTCTGTTTGAAGTTTATGAAATATCTTATTTTTTGGATTTTGACAATGTCAATAAAATGAATGAATGCTGAAGGTGAGCATATATTTTTCAAAAAAAATATTTGCCATATTTAGATCCTCATATCATAATCGGATGAAAAGTTATGCAAAAAAAAACTGATAGAGGGGACCATTTGGTCCAGTTGGAATAGGGTTAACCAATCTCTGGAATGTAATAAAAAGTTTCAAACACAAATTGTTGACAACTATAAATGTCCAATAAAGTTTCCTATAAATGTAAGAGTTTGGGTTTCTTTGATAGTCAATCAGATTTTGTTATATAAACAGTACTATTCTCGTTTTTTTGTGTGTTTTTGCTTATCTTGTCCTCACTAATTGTTAACTCGTTGCTTTCGTCTGTGTTGTATTTGAACTGTTGCTGTCATTTTCGTGTTTGACAACAACCTAGGGACCTCTAATCGTGGGCCTTAGGAGGCAGAGATTGTAAACAACTTTTTAGGGCTAATTTGGTTTTGGCATGTTATGTGTCCGTTTCCCATTTGGATCTCATAAGACTGAGGATCAATGTATTGAATGATCTGAACTCAATGTCCATTCTTTCATCTTTTCGTGTAAGCCGTTTTGTGTCATTTTATTGGTATTTTGTAGACATTTTTTGCTACACACTTAGCGAAGGCAAGTGGAAATTGTATCTGAAAAGGTTAGTCTTACTCTGTTACACTCTTTTTGAATTATTCTGCCCCTGTTTGTCGGATATTCCTTGCTTTCAGTCATAGTTTCATACTTTTTTTGTGCGTTTTTCTGTTTCGTGTTTGTTTTTTGACTGTTTTTTGCATACATTTTGCAAGCTTTAATTCAATTCCACATTTTGTTACCAAATTAGTTGCTTTTGGTTTGTTTTTTTGGTGTAGTTCTCTTTGCTTCCTCTTTTTTCACTTGTTCTTATTCTCTTTTCTACAACAGCTGAGTTAAATGCCCTTTAATTCTTCTCAACTCAAACTGAGTGTGACTAATGACGGGATCAAAGAGGTGTTAATTAACAACACTCCCCTAAATCCAAATCCAACTAAATTTAAAATGGCTTTGTAGTGTTTGCAACAAAAATGTTTTGTGTAATCAAAAAGCTATTTAGTGTGACCTTTATGATAAATGGTGTCACATTACATGTGATGGGACATCACCAACAACCTAAAATGATCTAACCACAAATGAGCTTGACAATCACTGCTGGTATTGCCTTTGGTGTGTAAAATTTTTATCTGACTGTCACTTCTTGATATCATTACAATCTCAGAAACATCTGAGCAAAATGATGGATTTCCAACATTTCCATTGCCAGTTGTGACATATTTCCTACACCAACAAACAAAGCTAAAGGTGGTACACTCTTTTTTGTTAATAGTCTTTAAAAACCTTTTACAAGACATGACCTTGGAGCTAAATCTGATCAGTTCCAGAGTACTTGGATTGAGATCTCTAACAAAACAAATAAAAACATTATTTGTGGTTGTGTCTACCGACATCCTAGACAAAATTTAGACGATTTTTTTTATATGGAGCATGTCCTTAAGGTGACGGTATACCTTTTGAGCATGGTTTTTTTAAACGATTTTTTCAGCGATAGTTAATCAAAATTTATTCATTCATACATCACTAATAGGCATTTTTAAACACATATCAAATGACATAAAAATAATTTAGAACTTTTTAACTTGTGAAAAGTACAGAGACATTTTTGAAACACACCCTGGCTTTAAAAAAGTGACCATTTACAAAACTACTTCGTTTCCAAATCTCATTCGATGTCAATGGTTCGATTATCAACAGGACGCGGTTTTCGCACACACGAAGACAGACGACGGCTATTATTAAATAGAGCTATTATCAGCTCGTTGGACAATCTACAAGAATTCGCCATCGTTATTTTTTCGTTGCAACGTGCAAAATTTAGTTGATAAAAGGTCACAACAACCATACTCACAACATCGACACTCACCACACCAATACTCACAAAACCGACAGTAAGAACACCAACAGTCACAACACGGATAATAACAATGTAAGAAACAACGCATCTCAAATATGTACATCTTGTGATTATGTTAAAAACCCTCAGTATTTTATTCTGGAATGTCAAAAAGTTGGCTTGCAAGAGTTAGCACAAATCAACAAAAATAAGTTCTTTACACATTTTAAATATTGTCTTTCCCTTAAAAGCTTATACAAAAATATGAAAAAGCCATAAATAAGAAAACAATAAATGTAAATCTACAAAAATCAGTCAGTTGCATACCATTCTCGCCCACAAAGTTTACACGAAATGTAAATGTCAACCAATTAGGAACACGAAAATTTTTCTTTTTTACTATGATGATCCATACTACCCTTTACCAACAATTTTGAACCTAAATGTCAAAAAATCAATAAGCAAAGAATAAACTTGAATTAAAAAAATAATTATTTTCATTATATACATTGTATACGGTTCGTAAACAAAAGTTTACACAAAATGTAGAAAAGATTAGTTTTGGAACACATCTAAATCAACAAAAATAATTTCATTTAGCATGTCGTATATTGCCATTACCCATCAATCTGCCACAAGAAGGTTATGAAACACATCAAAATTTAGATAAATCAGTCATTTCAGCGCATACAGTCATCGACCATTAGATTACAAAATCAGAAACAAAAACAATAATAAATAACTTAACACACACTTTAAAATTCTACTTTTAAATTCTATAAAATTCGTTTCACTTGTCATATTGCATGTGGTCCTCCTTGTAAAGTGCATAGGTATTGTGAAAAAAATTATAGATGAATTCCAGCATGACGTCATTTGTTTACGTTCCTTGGCTCTGGCTTTTCTGTGGCAGGAAAAAAGAGGCTAGGATTTGGTGAAGAAATGTTTTCACTGTGGATTTCTTCTAAAGGGTACATCGTTGGAGTTATAAACTATTATCGAGTGTAGGTTGATGCCTTCTGACCTAATTGAATTCATTAAAAGTCAAGAATACCTTTGTTTGAAGGAATGAACTGATAATTACTTTGCTTCACCTAGCACCCAATCTTTTTCCCTGCCACCCAAATGCCAAAGTCGATAGGCAATAACTTAATGAATGATTTTTCATGGCAGCTCGAATGCTTTGTAGATAGACATGCACTTATGAAAAAATTCTTACTTTCTAACTCATAGCAATAATATAAAGAAAAATTGGCAAGGTATTCTCTATTTAATCAACACAACAAACAACTCAAACCAACGCATTTCTCAACTTGTCATTGGTTTGATTATCAATGATCCAAAAATGAAAGCAAATCATGTGAACGACTTTTTCATGAATGTTGGTCCTAATTTAGATAAAAGTATTCCTAAAAGAACATCTCGCCTGACAAGTTCTTTAAAAATAGACAAGACAATGAATTTTTGTTATCCAACGTTACTTCACAGGAGGTGCTTGATATTATTCAAGGTTTGGAAAGTAAAAGTCTAGGTTCTGCTAGTATACCTCTAAAGGTGGCAGTAACCCTTTTAAAAATTGGATTTTTTTTTTACATAATTAGTTACGAAAGATTGTTATCAGACTATATATTCATTTTTTTCTGTTATAACACACTTGTCACGATTATCTTTCACCAAAAATATTTAGCCTCAACAATTTCTCTTTAAAATAAATTCATAAATAATTAATTAGTTCTGCCGAATATAGTTAAAGTCTATGTGCTTGCAAAATTGTACAGAAAGAAATGACTTAATTATTAAAGAGAAACGTTAATAACAACAAAGATGGCGCGTTATGTAGAAATTTTAGACGATCTTCATTATGCTACACTGCACAAGCTTTAACTTTCGATAGCATTTTCGTTTTACTTTGAAATTTTTAGACATGCTTGGTGAACCATGCAGCCATTATATGGTGTGCGGAAATCTTTTTATTCGTAATATTTTTCTTTTAACAGTGTATGATGCAGCAGGGGATGCTAACAAAGAATCCTTTAAAAAACAAAAGGCTATTGTTAAAAAAATAAGAATGAACAAAAAAAACCTGCACACCGTTTTAACAGGGTTAACCGAAGGTTAATTTAAAACCAGAAGCTGATGAAAAATAACAAAATTGTAAAAAGTTGGAGCTCGAAGATTTTTTTTCTTGTTTATGATACATCTTTAAATAGAGATTTATGCTGACTCAGCAATTTTAGTGTTAAGTTAAAATCATTTTATTATGTATTAAGGCCTATATTTTTAGGAAATGGTATGAATAAAACACTGAGTAAATAATTCAGCTATTTGGATAGCTAAAAAAGGGTTACTGCCACCTTAACATGTTAAAATCGGTGGCTGATCTGATTATAATTCATCTTTGCAGTTTAATTAATAACTCGTTTTTAACTGGTACTTTTCCTAATGCTTTGAAGGTTGCGAAAGTCATCCCTCTACATAAGGGGGGTTCCATGCAAGATCTGATTAACTTTATCTTTGCTATCTGTTTTTGATAACATCATAGAAAAATTAATGCATAAAAGACTTTACAATTTTCTTGAATTTAATCAAATTTTGTTTAAGAACCAATTTAGATTTAAAAAGAATAATTCTACTATATTTGGTGGAAATAGAAATGACAGAACACATTAGGAACTCAATTGATAATAGAAAATTGGGATGTGGTATATTTATAGATCTAAAAAAGCATTTGATACTGTTAATCACAAAACATTATTATCTAAACTTGAACACTATGGTGTCAGGGGTGCTTCTTTAGATTGGTTTGAGTCTTATTTATCAGATAGACAACAATATGTAGTTTTTAAAAATGAATCTTCTTCTTTTCAATTACAGGGGTCCCCCAAGGGTCTGTACTTGGCCCACTTCTCTTCTTACTTTACATCAATGATCTACCTAACATTTCATCTAAACTGTTATTTTTTCTTTTTTCGGATGACATGGACATCTATTTTGAATTTGATAGTCTTCACAAGCTTGAAAACTGTATCAACCAAGAGCTCAAACAATTAAGCGTATCTTTCACAGCAACAACAAAACTCTCAATCACAATGTTACTCTAAATAATAATTGTGCAATCACTCAAAGTGATTATATTAAATACCTTGGCGTTTATGTTCATCAACATTTAAACTGGAAACAACATATCTCAGTACTGTCTAAAAAAATTGGTCGAAGCATAGGTCTAATGTATAAGCTACGACTATTTGTGAACATAATCTGCTTTAAATGTTTATAATAGTCTAATTTATTCTCATATTGTTTATGGTATTCAAGTCTGGGGGTCAGCTTGTGATTCTGTCCTTAGGCAGATTCTCACTCTACAAAAAAAGGCAGTAAGAATGTTAACATCTAATGACAACTATATCCCATCACACCTGGGCCATTACCTCCAACTAATCTGCTCTTTAAAGAACTACACATTTTGAAAGTTAAAGATGTATTCAAACGGCATTTTGCTAATTTTATCTACCATACTCTATCACAAGAAACACCAATCAATTTTCTAGAATGGTTTAATGGTTTTTCACAACTACAACACAAGCAGTAATAGATTGATTAATAGAAAAAAATATTTTTGATTTAGGTACTGTTTCAGACCTACTTATACACTTCATCATAACAGGTCTAACCTTGTAAATTATAGTGGCATTATATTTAGGGTTTCTGGTCCAGTTCTCTGGAACAGTCTTTCTGTTTAAATTCGAAACTCACAATCTTCTAATGTATTTAAAATTAATCTTAAAAATTATTTTCTTGAACAATACATTTAACCTAGTACGGGTTTATCAACTCCAGCTATTTGTCTGTATCTGTATCTGTATGAGTTCCTAACTTTTGCCATGGCTGTGTTGGTAACTCATGTGGTTTTAACAATTCTTTTTTTTAGATGGCAGGTAGATTAGGTAGGTCTTACATCTATGTATCAATTCCATGATTTAGTTGTTTAGACCTGGCCAAAAAACACTTTGACGAGCTCGCCGTTTGCATAAGTACATACTCTGCTTTAAAACGATAGTACAGCAGCTTTATATGCAGTCATTGAATTTTAGGTGACATCTCTCCTATTGGTTTATATGGGAACTAAGGGCTTGCGATCAGTTTTTACTAAAAATTCTGGCAGACCATGTAGGTATCTCGCCATTCGTTTAATTCCCCATGTCACCGCAAGCAATTCCAATTCAACAGGAAAATAATTTTTCTCTGTATTGGTAAGAAAATGAGATGCACAGACAATAGAGGGGAATTCAACAATGACCTCTTCAGAGATGTAGCAGAACTGTTTAACACAAGAGTTTTATACAACAGCAGCAGAAGCTCCATGGTCAAATGGTGTATGCGAGCGTCATAATGCCATCGTGGAAAATATGATTTTGCAAATTGTCAACACTAGTTGTTCTGTTGAAAATACACTTACATGGGCCACTTGTGCCAAAAATGCGTTGCATAATATCCGTGGATTCAGTCCCAATCAGTTTGTATTTGGACGCAATCCAAATCTCCCATCTGTGCTTACAGCCAAGCCTCCTGCTCTTCAAACAGTTACACCCAGTCAATTAATCGCTAATCATTGAGATTGGGATCTTCATGTCAGTTTGCAATGAAATTTTCTGTGTAAACATATTGGGCTTATACTAGCTTACCCACAAAATTTGATTGCAAACCAAGTTGCAGATCCCGAGTTATTAAGTCGTCAGCAAAAAAATAAGAGGCCAGGGACGAGCAAGTGAGTGTCATTTTGGCAAAAAAATTAATGTTGATCAATTAATCTCTATAATATCTATGCATTGATAAAGTTTGGATGCACACCCCTTAACAGGACTAAATTTACTGATGAAAGAAAAAGTTCAAATTTGCTATTACTGAAATATGACATCACAATTCATACAGCATAATTAAATCTGAAATTCTTGAACGAAAAGAGCTTTTTAAAAAATTTAAAAAGACTTGTTAGCTAACTTTTTAAGCTCTATGATATAAGTCCAACATCATTTTATACCTTGGGTTCCCTTTAAGATTAAAGATCTGTTTACATGTACTCCTGCACATACAAAAACAGTAATGTCCTTTATGAAACCCATGTGTGGAAATAGCAGAGACATTCTAGCTTCTCATGATCTGGGCCAATCAATGTCTTTGTAGTGTCTTGTAACTGTTTTTTTGTGAATTCCAAACTTTTAGAGGTGGTTTCCACCAATTACTGTAACTTCTGTGCCTGTATCCACTTAAAAGTTAATTTCGTCATGCCTTGCCAAAAGTTTAATTTCGTACATATTTCCACTTACTCCCACCTGAACCCTTTAAACCTGCACTGCATTCTCTTCCCCCACGTTTCCCAAAAATAGCGCCCCAAGTTCATTCCCTGTTCATTCACACCTTGGTTTGAATTTTTATCCACTTATCAAACAAGCTATGCTTTTTGCAAAATGTTTTGTAAACTGCACTCTTTACATTTCTGTACCCATGCAGGACACGACTCTTGCCCAAAAATATGTTTTCGTACACAAAATTTGGACATAATCATTTTAGGATTCTTACCTTTGCTGATCCGTTCATCGTTTTTATGTTTATTGCATATTTTCACTGCAGTTTCCAGTGTTAGTTTCTTTTCTGCCAATAACTTTTCCCTGGTTTTATCCCTAGTAAGTCCTCTGACAATTCTTTCACGCAGTTAACTTTTGTAACGTGATGCTGTTTGGCAGAAATTACAGTTTTGTCCTAATAATTACGCAGAAATAGTTAGGGTCTAAGCTCTCTATCAGGCAACTTCTAGCAACACCCAACTGCCCACACAGTGTGCCATCTCCCCCATTTCACTCACATTCCTGGGGTTACGTAGGGGCTATGGTAACATTCAATTGCCTTTATCAAAACGCCACAAAAGGAAATCGATCCCCTGCCCCCCGTACGAAGTGTGGGAGTTACAACCACTAAGCAATGCCCCACAAGAGAAAATGTGATCTAGGCCAACACTTTGTTTATGGATTATTGTTTTAGCATAAACAGATACACAAAATATCTAACTTCATAATTCAACTCCATGACAGTGCTGTATGTGTTTTACCATGGTTTAAGATGTGTATTAAAAATTATTTGATTAGATGGTCCAATTTTAGGAGCACGAGAGGCTATTAACTTTTACAAGATGCTTTAAGCAAGACATAACTCAAATTGAGAGCTCTAAATTATTTAAGTTAGAACATTATATTGCCTACGCGGGGTTCTTATAAATTCTTAGTTTTTTTAAGAGGGTGGTGATATAAGTACTGACTTGGTGATAAAAGGATGGCCTGAAACAGTAGTAAATTTTGTTTTTTCTTAATTTCATCAAACTTTAAATACATGGTAGTCAGTCAATATGTATACCATTGTATTAGAAGTTTGGCATGATCAACAGAAAGAAATGCTGACATCAAAAAATCGATGACTGATATAACAGTTTAGTTTTTTTGTTTCGTAAATCTATTTGATATATTGTTATTTTTTCATGTTGAACATCTCCAGTTAAATTAGAGAATTAGATGCAGAAAACCTATTTTCGATTTTTTAAAATGATTAAAATAATTTTTTTAAACAGAAAATACTTTTTCAGCTTACTTTTCAACTGTACTGCAACTATGAGGTCAAAAAGAAATTTTCACCTTATATATTTTGTGTTTTACTTATTGACCTGGTTGGCTCAACCTACAAACCAGGTTTCCTGTAATATAAGCATTGGATCTACAGGCATCCCATGATCCAGTCATGAGGCCTGAAATGAAAATATTGAAGTTTAACCATACTAAATTTAATGTTTTACAGTCAGATTAACTAAACCTAGCTTTCCATTTTGTTGTCTTAGTAATCACAAGATGCAGTTTCACTTTGTTTTGTGAGTTAATGCAAGGTTTATTCCAAATACAAAAACTATAAAAAATGTTTATGATTGTTCAGCTTGGTTGGAACTGGTATACCATAGCACGATAGTCAAAAATGGCAGAAGACAAAATGCCTAGATCATTGAATCCTTGGTTTGTAGATTGAGCCTAACTCTATTAGGATTTTTTTAGCCAAAATAAGATGCATTAAGTTACATCAGTTACTGACTGCCTGTTAAGCAGAATAAAAAGAATAAAAATGTTTATGGAATATATACAGATAAACTTTTTTTGGCAAGATAAAAACCTTAATGCCAATCAAACAAAAAAATGTTTAACGTAATAATTTCAAAATAAATAGTTCAGAAAAAGGATTTTTGTTGTCGTTATGTTTTGATGTCATTAATCGTTATAGTTACAGACAACATGGTAGATACTAAATTTCATTTAGTTTTGACTGAGATTTCCAAAAGTTATGGAAAACCTGACTTCGCCTTAAATGTAACAGAGAAATGGTTTGTGTCTACATCGCAGGAAAACCGTGTATGAAATTTTGTATCATGCACCATTTTCATGTCACATGTTAAACTTGATATGTCAAAGTACAAAATTTAATGTGTTGTTTGCATTTTCTGTGGGCAGATAACTTACGTAATAACTTACATCTGTTTCACTTTCTTTTTAAACTAGTTTCATTTTAATTTTATATATACTTTTAATTGATATTAGCAGGAGTTCTCATTTTCTTTGCTTTCTCAATAAATCTGTTTGTCATATAATGTTTGTTTTTAGTGTCTGTTAAAAAAGAAATTAATAAAAAAGAATGGGTATTATTAGGATGTTAAAATGTATTTACTAATTGATTGGTGCCTTATCAGTAGAAACAAGTCTGCAAATAAAGTTTGGTAAAAATATATATCACTTGTGCAAAGTACGGTATCTTTTTACTAACTAAATTGCACTAACAACTGTTACAGACTATTTTTTGTTGAGTTTATGGCTTAAAATACATTCAAAATAATTTTACAAATTCCCCTTTTTTATCAAAGTTTGTACTAAAACTGTAATTTAAAAATATGCTATTATGAATTTATATACTTGTTTCTTTATTAAGAAAAACTATAAATCTTTATATTATTTTATTTTTGAGGCATTTTAGGTCTTACATATACTCTAAAGATAAAGCAAAAGCCACCAACATAATGTTGTTATACAGGTTAGTTGGTGAAAAAAGGGAGTAAAGATTTTGATTGGTACAAAATACTAGTCATTGAGCCAATTTAATCATTTTTACAGACTTTTTTTTATGTGTTTTTAAATGTTTTTGGTATTCAACGAAATTTTTTGCATCACCAAATCTAAAAGAACATTCATCATCGACTTGAAAGTAAAATTTATATATTACTATATAATTGATTTAATTTTCTTTACTGCATACAGCATATAGCTATTATTGGCATTGTGTTGAAAAAATATTCTTACTGAATACTTATATGTTGCTTGGTTGGAACAAGGGAACATGTAGCTTAATTATTTTTCAAAGAGATATTTCAAAGAATGTATACAAAATAGGAAGTTTTTTAATCAACTTTGAATGTTTGACTTGTGCAATTTGATTGAAATGAATGGATTTGCATCATTTGTATGGTATAATTAATAATTTATTACAAGTTTTAGCTACTAGTGTGTGCTGGCTACAATCAGTGTAGGTACATTCATAGTTTATTTTTATATATTATATTAAAACTAAAGTGAGCTTAGATGATTTTAACTATGGATTTTAATTGTTAAAGGAACTGTTTAATACAGTCATGCAAGTGCAAACTGCTTTAAAACACACTGGCATGAATGAAAACACATAAATCTAAGCATTAAGAAAATTTCTAACCCTGTCGAAACATGTTGTTTAAAATAAACTTATAAATCAAACATGCTAAGGCTTATATTTACACAAAGTGAAATAATAGTCTTTAAGGTAATATAGGTAAATGCCAATAAAATTGGTTTTATTTGGACAGGGTTGTTTTTAAAGATCAAAAGGATTGTATTTCTGTAGTGTGGCATGTATGTAGCATTGACTTAGAAATGTTTTTCTTACACATGAAATCTAAAATACACAGTATTTATACAAAAATGTTTGTTAGTATTCAACCAAGGTAGTTTGCCTAAGGCTGGAACACAAGATAAATTTATTTGAAAGAAAACTTTCTGTGTACTAAGACTATTTTTTTTTAAGTTAGAACATGCATAAATTTGGCCACCCAGTTGTATGTATGTTTTATATTGATTAATCTCTAATGAATTAAACTTCTCATGTATTTCAGCGTTAGGTGTAAATACATCTAATTAAGATATAAATACAAGTAATTAGGAAGTTACTACTAGTTTGAAAATAATCATGTTATGAATAATGTGATACATGAAGGGAATTGTCGTACAAAATTGTTAATATTAGTCTGCAAATAAAAATATAAACACTATCTACAATATAGGAAGTTGCAGGATTTTTTATGATCTCTTATTAACAATATGGGAAATCTTTGGACATTAACAATAGAACAAAGATGTTTTTGCATATATCTATTTCCTTTCAGGCAGATTTCTGAGGAGTGAATTGTGAATTGCAGAATCGCAGCGAATTAGCTGTAAAATATTGTTCAGATTTCCATGGGAAACAAGAAAAGTGGAGAATTTTAAAG
This sequence comes from Hydractinia symbiolongicarpus, assembly GCF_029227915.1. Classification (NCBI taxonomy): domain Eukaryota; kingdom Metazoa; phylum Cnidaria; class Hydrozoa; order Anthoathecata; family Hydractiniidae; genus Hydractinia; species Hydractinia symbiolongicarpus. Next base: position 16,923,090 of record NC_079875.1, on the reverse strand, counting down.
TACTAGTCGTTAACATGCGGATAAATACCCAGGTTCACCCGTCCTTTATTAGCCGCCTTTCGTGTGTCTCGCTACTGTGGTTACCATTTTGCGTGACAGACAGATGCATATGGGTATTATAATAAAGAATGAATGTAAGAATGTTTAAGGTATTAAAAAAATATATCAGTTATTTTGAATTCTTTTTAATACTGAGTTTTTTAAGAGTAAACACTGATGATTGTGTTCTTATTGGTTGGCGAATCAATTTTTTCTAGGTCAAATTAAAACAAAACAAACTGTGCATGCTTTGATACATTTAGATACATTTCATTGGCTAATTTGCTTTATTAATAAGCATTTGGGTAGTCATTTGAATAATTTTTACTGTGTTTATTGTCAAAAAAGACTAATAATTCTTTACCAAGGACTTCAATCACTCATTAGAGAATGAATATGTGCACATTCTTTTGTCTTTAAAAACGTTTTTCAAAATTTTTAAAGTCAATGGAGTGCTATTGTGGGTGCCATGATATTAAAAGTGTGCGTTATAAAATAAAGTAGAAATTTTCTGCAGAATTATTGATATTTCTCTTTGAGCTACGCAGACCCAATTAGGTTCGGCACTCTGCCAGACAACTCCCTGCAACATCCAACGGCCCACATAGTGCACCGCCTCCCCAATTTCCTTATATGGCTTGGGTTAACGATATGGTAACATTCACTTGCTCATATCAACTCTTCGCCAAGGGGAATCAAACCCCTGTCCCCCACAAAGTGAGAGAGTTGTAACCACTAAGATATGGCGCCAAATTACAAATCAAATACATGAACCAGGTTGCAAACATTAGTGTAATTGACCAGCAGTCAAGCATGCACACACCAAGCCAGACATAAAAAATGCTAAAATGTATAACTTTTTTATGTCATGTTGTTTCCATTTTTTTTTAATGTTTTAAATAAATAAATTAAAAGTTTTCTTGTTAGTTCTCCAGTAAGAAATATTATTCATTTTAGGTACCAACAAGAAAAATCAAAATGAGTGGGAAAAAAATAAAGAAGGTGAAATTTCCATTGCAAAAGAAGCTTTCGTATGGTGTTGGTCATGTGTTAAATGATTTGTGTGCATCCATGTGGTTTTCTTATATGCTATTGTTCTTCCACAAAGTTGCTGTATTTAATAATATAAACTCTGGAGTGTTAATATTAGTTGGACAAATTTCTGATGCTCTGGCAACTCCTTTTGTTGGTTACGAGTCAGATAAAACAACAAATGTACGATATGGTAGACGAAAAATATGGCATTTACTTGGCGTGTTTTGCGTAGCAGTTTCATTTCCCTTCATCTTTAGTTTGTGTATTTACGTGGGTAATGATGCTTCACAAACTGCACGCATGATATACTATATACCGTTTGTAATAATTTTTCAATTTGGTTGGGCCGCAACCCAAATATCTCACTTGTCATTGATTCCTGAACTAACGTTTTGTGAACAAGGAAAAGTGGAACTGAATGCCATCAGGTAGGTTGCATTGCTTCATATATCATGTTCATGTTTAGCTTCTATCGTGAAATATAAGGCACTATAACTTAACAGAAGAAGAGGCAGATTATGATATCATTTTGGTATTTTGTTGTTTTTTAGATATCTGTTCACAATTCTGTCAAATATGTTAGTTTTTGCAGTATGTTTTATACTTTTTGAAATGAGCTCTATAAAAAATGCTTCTTCAAGCCATTCATATCTTTCTTCTGCAGATGCACCAAAATTCCAGGTTTGTTGTTGTGTTAAAGTTTTGATTTCTGAATTTAAAAGTCTTTTTTAATTTCAGTTTCTTATCTACCAAATACAAAATACTAATGGATAAAATGACATAATAAAGTGTTTCTAAGCACATCATATGAAGATCTTAGTTGCTTACATTATGCTGTTTTCGTCAAATTTTTTGACTTCCTTTTAACTCCCAGTTTTTAGAATTTGTGATTAACACAAAGAGAGTACTAGTGGTGACAGTGAGCAGTTGATTTTTAGTCTTATCTTTAATAAATATCTACCTTGAATATGGGAATTTATAATAGCAAATTTTGTAGTCTTTGTCGCAAGTGAAAAAACAAGGATAAAACCACAAAATTTATTTTTACAAAAGTTTTCTACAATATTTATGGGAAACCTTCTACTAAACTAGACAGTAATTTGTATGTTTTAAAATACGAATTAGGAATTTTGTATTTTTTCAAAATGTGTGCACTTCCAGAAATACGAAATTCGTATTTTTGGAAATACGTTACACATAATTCTATATGCTTTCAAAATAGAAGTGGTTGATTTCAACCATCATTTCGTTTCCATGTTATTGTGTCATTTTAGTTGTGTTTCACAGAATAACAATTGATACAGAAAAAGAACTGCTGATTCACAAATATTTAACACTGAATGGAAATGTCTTTTTGCTCTATTTAGATTCTGGCAATATGTGTTGTTGTTGTTGGCTTAGTGTTTATGATAATATTTCATGTTGGAGTAAAAGAACAATTAATACATGCTTATGTACCTGCATGTAAAAATGAAGAAGATGATGATGAGGAGGAGGAAGCACTTATAAGAAATAAAAGTGTCCAGGAAAACGAAGAAATTTGCCAAAGAACAATAAAGGACTGGTTTAAAGTACCTTTGTTTTACCAGGTAATTTTTTTTTGCATTTCCTTCATATTCTTTCATCTTGAATCTTGTTACACACCGTATTGCATAATATACTCAATAAATAATACAAATCCTACATGTTGACATCCTACATGTTGACATGAGGGCTACGTGTAATTTTTTTATATTATTGTCCCAAACTAACAAAGCATTTATTTAAAACTTTTGAAATGTGTTTATCATGAAAAAAACCTGAGTTTTTTAAAACAAGGCAAGAGTCTTCCTATAGGTCACATATTTTCGACGATAAACTATTTGTATTATACAGAAGACTTGATAATGAGTGTACTGTACACCCAAAGCATTTCCAAAAGATTATTTTTTTATTTCTTAATGTTTGAATATCTATGAAGTTCTAATAAGTTTCAGCAGGATGTTATCCTGCTGAAACTTATTAAAACTTCTAGCTATTATTATTGTCAATTTCTTACAGGTTGGCATGTTATACATGATGACACGCCTTATTGTCAATATATCACAAGTTTATGTTTCATATTTTGTATTGGAGACCCTCCACCTAGAGAAGGTATAATTTGTGTAAAGTGACGTATTATAGTACTACCTAAGGAAAATCCACATAGTAAAAGTATTTTAAAAATAAGGTAAGATAGTAAATAACTGTGTACTGTAAATAACTGTGTCCGCTGGTAAGAAAATTGGACTCAATTGGACTTGCTTCTTAAAATTGTTATATAAGTGAAAATTCAGATTGAAAAATTCTAAAATTCCGTTTCCTTTACTTGTTTAAAGCAAATGTGATATTTTTAAATAAAAATCTAGTTTAAAAAAAGTTTTTCAAAATAGGCTTGCCCCTAAAAAGTGTATCTTATGCTGCATTTACACTTTCACAAATCAGATTCAAAGAGAGTATATATCCAGAAAAAAAAAGTAATACTTTAACCCTATTATACCTAGGAGGGGGGGGAGCACAAAGTGCCAGCGACCTCTTTGACTAGGCATAACTTTGGATACACATGTGATAAAGTGCTAAAATTTTGTGACTATTCCTAACTTTCGTTTGGACTTCTGATAAAAAAGAAAAATTTGGAAAAATTTTGTACTTTGCTGGGGGTATTGCATTTTTTGGGCAGGGGTAAATTTTTTGAAATTTTGAAAACTGTCGATAATCATAAGATGTTGTATATGGTATATAAATATTTGTTACATGTATGTTGGTTACTAAGTGGTAACCAAGGTGTTACTAAGGTGATATACAGTTATTAGGGACAAAAAGCAGACTAGATTAGAAGAAAATATCGATCCAGCAAATTGACGTCATTTCGAACCTCAATGATGTTATTATATTGTTTTCCTTACCTTGATTAACTTTATGCCCTGTTCTACAAAAATGCCGAGTTTAATGACATGAGCATCAATATTTCTGGTAGAACGGGTCTTTTTATCTTTATCGTTAAAATAAAAAGTTTTCTTGCCGAAATAACGTCATTTTTTATCCCAATGACGTCATTAAAATTACTTTTTTCATGCGAAACACATTTTGGTATTCATTCCACAAATCTATCAAGAATCAAGGCCATATCATTAGTAACATGCGAGAAATTAAAACGTACTGAAACATTGGGAAAATGACCATCTTTCAGATGTGTGACATCATTTCTAGTCCCTATGACGTTATCTAATTATTTTTTTACCTGGATTGAGTTTGTACTAAGACATTCTCCAACTGAGCCAAGTTTCATCACTTAAGCACAAGTGGTTCAGGATTTATGGCCTGCGTGCACTGAGGGGCAAAAAAGCTCAGGTATAATAGAGTTAAGAAAATAAATTTTTATTTGTATGGACTGGATTTTTAAATTATCTCCTTTGTCTTAAACCGAAGTTATTCAGATATGTGTTTTTGTCAGTTTACATCAGAAAATATTACGGATTTAATCGAATGTGGATTCTGGATAAATTTACAGTATAAAGCAAGCCTTAGATGCTAGTGAAGCAAGTCATGTGAAAAAGTTAAAAAGGTCACTTGGTCCAACATTGAAAATATCTCTTAAGTATAAACAAATACAGCAGAACAATCACAATGCACATGGCCTAATGATTGGCCTGTAACTCTGATATATGTTTGATCTAGGTAAAAAAAGATTTTATCGTGAAACCCCTTCTTCACTGTTATAACAAGTTATAATTTCAATCTCTAGTAAAAGCCTAATAATATCTTTTTTCTAGAGTTCCATGAGCACCTAATCCTTTTTTTGTCCACAGGGACTAAAAGTTTAAAAAATATTATTTGATCTTTCATTTGGTTAGTCATTTGGTTAGTCATTTATTAGATTTCATCCGCCGAACAAACACAAAATTTAAGACTAACTTAATTCACGAAATATCCCTGCATATTATTTCACCAAACTGTGAACTGTACAACCACATTTATTCTCTTAATATTTTCTGAACAATTCTACTTTAAATATGCGTTTAGAGTTCAATTGCTATTGCTCCAGCTGTGATATACTTTAGCGGTATAATTGCTTCATTAATTGCAAAGCGGTTAAATTCAAAGTTGGGTCTTAAGGTGAGCGCAAAATTTATTTTGTTTGACGTGATTTAAGGGCCATCTTTCCGGTCCTAAATTTTCGTAACAGTTTGTAATAGAATAGATCACCCCCCCCCCTTCCTCAGGCGCTACGCCCTTTGCTACGCCCCTCAGCTGATACTCCCTTTACATATTGCAGTTTATTAAAAACGTTCAATTTGAAGAAATTGTATTGAAATCTTTCATAGAAAAATGTAAGCCATAATATTTTTGTTAGGCTCTTGCTGAGATATACTCGATACGAAAAAACTTGTTATTTTTAGTACTTATTTTCTAATTTTTTGTTATTTTTCTTTCAGTTCACATTTTTCTTTGGATTAATTCTGATATTTGGATCGAGGTTTGATTGTTATTCTTATTTTTCTTTAAATTTTCATCGAACCTGTTTTTAAGTCCACTTCTTTATAAAAAAAACTTTTTTTGTAGTACTTGGTTTTATTTCCTAAGAGGGTTATCATTTTCCAATAAACATCAACTCTATGGTGGTACAGTCTTGCTGGGTATGGGTGGATCAACGCTGTTGATTGATTCGTTGGCAATGATATCCGAAATGATTGGAGAGAACACGGTCAGTGTGATATGTCATAGAAAGCGTTTTTTTTTTTTTTTGAAATCTTTATACAGTTCACATAATTTTTTCTCCCTGAGAAAATTCCTTTATTCGCAAAATGAACATTTTGAAAATCACTAGATTCACAAAAGTTTATATTGCTTAGGCATTTCATTATTAAAAAGAGTTAGGTAGGTAGAATTTTTATGGGAGAGAGAGATCAGATAGAGTTGGAAATGAGGTAAAATTGTTTAAACACCTGATTCGCAAAGTAAAAGAGAAAATTTAAACAACAAATTGGCAAAAGTTGCTTCTCTTGATGTATTAAAAATCATTGGCCTGTTTTTTTTTCGTTTCTTTTCTTATGTTGCTATTCTAAATTTTACAATGAAACCCTGTCCCGAGAGAATTAGAGACAAGTTTAAGGGTGATATGCATTTCATTTTCACACTTAACTGGCAATTTTATCATGTTGTCATTCGTCTATAGAGGTAATAATTTTCGCAAGCCAAACATTAGACAAAAATACTGCAACTTGATTGGCTGCTTGCAAAAACGTGTCAGGCCTGCAATGTTTTTTAATGACTAGAAAAAAATTTTCTGTCAAACATTAGAAAACTATGAAAGCGATTTCAAAAAAGCGAAATGACACCCAAAAACTAACATTTTCACCTTTGCCATTATCACCTAAAATATCTGTGTGCCTCTGGCGTAAATAAAAATTACCTAGTGTTTTGATTAACGTATAAAATAAATGGAATAAATTTCTCAGTAAGTTTATGTGTGTGTTTTATTAGAAAAAAAAGGAAACTGTAATGTAGATAATTTGTCTTTACTGCCTGCTGCTTTTTACAGGATACTGGAGCTTTTGTATATGGTTCAATGAGTTTTTTGGATAAGCTATCAAACGGTGCAGCTATAATGTTGATTCAATACTTTCACCCTTGCATCAATGATCCGTAAGTAGCAATCTTTTTATTTCTTCCATTTGTGATTATGCATCATGAAAATAAAGCAACCTCCAAAAGATTCTCTTATAAGTTTTACTTACAAAATGGACTGCCTAATGATTCTAATGTTTAAAGCGCTCTAACATTTCAACAAAGGAAGCCTCACAGATAATTTTTCAGTTCTTCAAACATGAAAAGTATGCAAATTTTAATTTCTTAAGATCGCATGCACGGATTTATTTCTAGGAAGTTGTTTAGGCAAAATTTTGCTGTTGTAAATTTAAAATATGAAGACTCATCGACGCCAAACGCTAAATGCTGTCGTTAATTATAAGGGAGGTTGATGAAGTATGCGAATACATTCTTTACAGCCAGTCTTGAAATCTGAAATTTTTCGTTCCATTTTAAAATAGATCCTTATCTGAATGAAATACAGGGAAATATCAGGGAAAGTTTGATTAAAGTCAGGGTCGAAAAATTGAACGGGCAAGCTTATGTTTGGTGGTGATATGATTTAATTATTCGAAATTGATTTATCGAAATTATAAAATGAATATATAGAAATTGACAGCTAATACACGAGAATCCCCCTTTTTTTCGATAAATTGTAATCGAAGTAGGTGAACGAAAAACATGACTAGAAAAAAGGAAAATTTTTTGCGGATCTACGATACTTTTTTATGTCTTATGCTCACGAAACTTGCTTTTTTATTCTCATCCCTACGTTTGTTTCCAAAATGAACTCATGCCGGCATGAAAAAATGCGTGTAAACGGGGTCTTAAGCATTCCAAGAATCCTATCCCATGAACGACTTGTTAACGTGTTTTTAAACGTGCTACAGTGCCTTTATTTCACTCAATAAACACAAAAAAATATGCAATTTGATTGGTTGAAAGCCTTTCGTTTGCAAAAAATACAGGTTTTGATTGGCTTAAACTTCAGATTAATGGAAAAAGATGAAACATTCCGACTTTATCAATATTAAAATCGATTAGTCCGAGCATGCTAAAACACAATTCAAATCGAGTCGTATGTCACCGCCTTTAGTTTGCTATTGTTTTATTAAGATTTGAAGTTTTGTTACGAAAAGACGTATTCGTGAAATAAATTGTGCAAAAAATACCTAAATTCGATCGATTCGCAAATATCAATGTTGCGAGCGACAAAGCACTACACGTTAACTCCACAGAAAGAGGGTGAAAAAACACACCCGCTCGAAAGACCTACCTTAAAAACCCACTAAACCACCAGTGATCTGTGATAAAACACCCATACATGGGAAATACAATAAAGATGCAAACAAGAAAAATAAACGCGTACACGTTGTTATCTTAGTAAGAACAAACTATACAAGAACATATGACTTCCGAGGTTCAACACTTTTAAAACATGCCAAGGACATTTAAGGTCTGGTCAATAGCAAGAAGTACAAGAATGCGCTTAATCTTCAAAAATGGCGTAAGAGATAAATTAAAAACAATTTAACAACATTTTTAGGCTTCAAATTGAAAAGGTTCAGAACAACTGAAGACTTATTTTAAGTTGAGTGTTTTTATATAAACGTGCATAGCAAACCCTAAATCAAAATAACAGATAACACAAAATGCATTACCGTGACCACCGTGCCTCGTCTAAAACGTGAAAACTTCTTTGGATGTATAAAAACATCTTTTAAACAAAAGACTTTTGTTTTTTACTTTCATAGCGAATATACGCTTTATAACAACCACTCAGTAATAACCTCATCAGAGTTATGAAATAGCAGCCTATTTATAGAGCTCGGCAATTCTCGGGGAAATCGAGAAGCGTGCATTCAAACATGCGCGCGCAGGAAAAAAATTGACATTCGTACGCAACACAAAGATCATGCAAATAACAGAAAAGTTTTATTTCATGTGACTTTCAATTAACATTTTTTTTTTTTTATAAAAGACTTTTATATTTTTTTGTTTGAGTTTGTAATTTCATATATGAAAAGTGGAGATTAAAAAGAAGTCTTAGTGTGTAGCAGGAAAAGATTTTACTGGACAATGTCCGTTAAGTTTGTGATTACATCAAGCCCTGAAGGAGAGTGATATTAAAATGAGCTCCTAACATCATAGTAAGATCATTTATTCCGGCTTCAGTTTTTAATATACATCCAGAAAGTTTTTCTTTTAGTATACGCCCTAGATAGTTTACCGGATTATACTCACTGACTGGAGCTCGATTAGGTTTCCGACAAAATTTAGCATAGCAAACAAGAAAAATGCTGAAAATTATGGTGAAGTCAAAATCTCATCACCGTGATACTGTTTTAGGCCAAAATTAAGCCGAAAATTAAAAATGCTCTGTTAGTCACAAAATTTGGTGTACTGAACAAATAAAAAAATTAAAAAAAAAGCACTTCGGTATCGATAAAAATTGGCATGGCTTACAAAACAAACATGTTGAAAATAAAGACATAAAAAAATCTTGATGTTTCGTTGTATTGACGCCAAAAAAGTATGGTTCACATGATGGTGATGATACCACAATATTGTTCTTTCCACCTTCCCAATGTTGTTTCAAAAAATTTAAACTGCTTTGATGTGACAAAATCTGGTATAGGAAACAAAAACCATGCTGATAATGAAAGATGTTGGTTTTGTCACGTAAAAAACATTTAGGCAAAACGGGTAAGTATTTATTAATGTTTTCACACCAATTATAATTTTTTTTCCAAACTAGGCCAGAATTTAAAGGTAATTTTATGTAATAGGCGGTTTTTTAGTTTATAAACAGTCAAGGCATCGTGCGTTCTATTTCTCCTAATTTTCTTTTGTTTAGTTTATGCTGTACTGACTGTCAATTATACTACAGAACAATAATGACCTTTGTGCCTGGTGTAGCTGCAGCGATAGCTATGATGGTTCTCCTTACACTGGGGAAAAATGCATTTCATTCAGAAGGTACTCCTCTATGTTGATTTCCGTATTTATTTATTTATTTTGTTTTTTTGTTGCGTACAATTGGAGACTTACTCGTTGGTCCATGTTGCTACTCATTTCCACCAGACCTAAAGCATGCGTATTAACTAAATTTGCTAAAAGGCCTTTTTACACCACGAGGTGTTTTTTGCCAATATCAGGTTAAATTTGTTCCGCATACATGACAAGTCAATGTATAAATAGGGCTTTGGAGTGTTATAAAGGAGCACATTTTGTTGATGTGGAACTCAGTTCAATTCTCATGAAGCTGCAAAGAGATTGACTAAGAGATAGATGGAGATTTTGATCTTTTTTTAAACATTGAAAATGTGTTGCTTGCCAATGGACAAAAGTTCAGGATTCTAACTGAAAATGCGACTCAAATTTGTGCGCAAAATTATTAGAGGTAAAAAAAAAAATTAAAAAATTAGGTATTTAGTATCTACTTCCTTTAATTTAATATATTACTCGGTGACAGTACCGGCTAACACTCATACAGTTTAACGCCGAAACTGCAATTGAGAAGGCACTATGACTTTGAAAATCTTGAAGCCAGACTAGATAACCTTGAAAGCATGAATATCCATCATCCTCTGAAAAAACCGTGTAGTAAAATGTGTGTCCACTTTCTTAAATAATCATCTTTCCATACATTTAAATGTCTGTTACCTTATACCTTTTTTCCCCATAGTATTTGTTGTTTGACTGTGTGAGTTGGAACGCAGAAGTATCGCAAGAGTTGTGCTAAGACAAACTCCTTAACCCAAAAAAAAATCGGCATGCTGCCCGCCTCGACCCTCACCTCCACTCGGGAGTTTTTATAATAAATAAATAGCAATTATCCTTAACCAGCAGCATATGATTATTCTGAATATTTATACAAGATAGCTATAGCCAATGTGGGTCCTGTATTCTGAATGCATACATTACGTATACACCAGCGTTGCCTACCGAATTTTCCTCACATGGCTTAGGTTGACCCATAGCTGTGGTAAAGACACTTGCTAAAAACATTCCCCGCGTTGTGGAGCAAACCACGGACCTTGTGATTACGAAGCAAACTCCTTAACCACAAGGCCACGCGCCATTAATTGCATTGTTGTAAGTGACCGGAAAAAGTGTTACTAATCTTTTTTTCTCTTTTTTTTTAGAAGATGAGGCGGAGGACAGAGACAGCATCACACGCTCGTATGGTAGTATAGACTCGCACCCAATTAACTCGAGTGACGAAAACGACAAACGCGGAGTGATTCGAACGTAGTGTTCAATTTTTGTCGAATCTTTCATCATTGATTTTAGTTTTTGATAGCACTGATGCCTTTTTAGATTTAATATATTGATAAACGCATGGTGGTAGAGCTGAGCATGTACAGTCTCTTGAAAAAAATTGTTTCAGGTTATAGATGTTCTTTGTATATGCAAATATTCAGTGCTTTTGTCTGTAAGTTAATTAACTTAGATAAATAATTTTAATTTTTTAATTGTTACTGGAAAGCGGTAAAACAACTGAAACAAATCCAATCAGATTAAAGAATGAATATTGTTGACAACATACATACTTTTTGCAACAACTTTCTAACCTACGAGTGGGTAAACGAGGCAAAAAATATTTCTTGTTTATTTCAAACGTTTTTTTTTGGAACGGGTGAAAAACAATGCAAATCTAATAATTAATTTATTTCATTTTTTTGCCAGATCTATTTTTTTAATACTCATTTTTTTTTTTTTTTTTTTGTTTTTTAATTTTTGATAGGTAGGTTAAATAAAGAATAAAGTTTTTTCTCCAGAATTTATATTCAAAATCCGTAATAACACTATTTTGAAGTTCGAAAAGACAGTGTTTCAATTTTCAAACCTTTTTAAAGAACTTAGCACATCTTTCCTGTGCACTCAAACGTAACTTTACCCACCGTAAGGACCGTGTATGGGACGCCCCAATCCACACGTACCCCTGTCTGTAACGAAATTTATTACCACGCTAAATTGTTAGATTTCTTAGTTTTTAAAAGCTCGTGTTTCCCCGTCAGTCCGTAAAAAGGAAATTTATGTTGCTTCAACTGTGTATACATTTGACATCGTGTTTTTCATAACTAGCTTCGTACCCGTAATTTTTTCGTATTTTGTATTTTAATGTCTGTACATAAACTGAATGAATTTATTTTCCCATTTTTGTATATGCTTTCCGAAAATAGTAAGTCCTTGCGCTTGACGTTTTAGTGTTTCGTTCAACAAGAGCAGTACAGTCAACCTCGTTCCCAGGGCATTTTGCCTTTTTGATGAATTTGGTCGCTCCATAATAACGGCCCTAGAACCACAAAGCCCTGGGAACGAGGTTACAGTTATCCTTTGTGGTAGGTTTCCGTCCAAATTTATTTGCAGAGATTACACCTTTGTAATTTTTTTCCGTGGCCAGTCGAAAAGTGTAAACGCCCATGGAACAAGAGAATTTCGCGGTTAAGTTTTTACGCCTTTTTAAAATTGATATCAAAGGAATTCCCAACCTCGTTCTCAGGGCATTTTCCCTTGTTGATGAAGTTGATAGCAGCGAAAACGGCTCAGGGGTCACAAGATCCTGTGGACGAGGTGCTTGTTTGCCATGATTACCAATGACTAGGAAAAGAAATCTATGCTTACGCTATTAGAAAAATATAAAAAAAATATCAAGATACTTAAAAATATAAAATGATATAAAGAAAAAGTTAAAAATTTATAAAAACAAAATTTGGAAGTTAAATGTTATAAAATAAACGTTTGTAAACATTCCGCTTTCGGCAGTTTTAATTCAGCAAATTTTTAAACTGCTTGCGAGTTGAGCCAAAAACAGATATTTCTATAATATGGAACACTGTTTTAAAAACCAATGCGTATTAATTATTAATCGAACGGATATGTTATTACTTGGAAATTATTTTGGTTCTACAAATAAAGCTGTAATATAAACTGCTAAGATTTTGAGATTTTTTATTCGCAAAGTTAGAAGAGTGGAACAAGAAGAAACACGTTTAAAGATGGAGTTATTAGAACCACTCTTTAAAAGAAAAATCAACACCGATCCCCATCACAGAGCTTTTTGTCTCGGCATTTCCGTATTAAAAAGAAATAAAGATAAGCTCTACGCTTTTGTTCTTTCCCCCAACCAGCAATGATTATAAAGTTACATAGATTGCGCCAATTTTGGATTATCCAAACACAGTCGATTTTGCAAAAATTTTTGCCTCGCTGCCGGAGTACGCGTGGGTAAATACTATAATTATCATATTGTATTTCAAATTTGACCCCAGAGAAACAAATTTCCCCTGATATAAAGAAAAACGCTACATGACCTGAGACCTAAGTTGCTTGCCGCTCCGAAACGGTTTTACTTCTTGCACTCTTAACTACAAAATTAAACTAAAAAAAAATCTCTCCAAACTCCCGTGCCCAGGACTCAACCTCTTAACCACGCTGTACTTTTAAGTTTTGCAGACACCCTTGAAGAACGAATGATTAAATCTAGTGTTCCAACCCCGCCCTCAGCGCTCTTTGCTCTGTATGTTATATTATTTCTGGTTGTGTCAAAATATCATAGGCGTAGAAAAGCCCTGCGACGAGGTTGTTTAGATTCTGAAGTCAAGTAAAATATTATCAAAGATCCTAACCATGGTCGCCAATTTTAACTATGGCTACAAATGATATCAGGCACAATGAAGTTCATCCACAGGTTTCTTCCTTGACGGCACCGAACAAAAAGTTTATTTTTTCAAGCAAAACAAAATTTTGCCTACGTAAAAAGCTGGACAAAAACACCAGCGTTAATTTAGCTTTTAATATGTTCAGTCACTTTTTTTCAATCGTTGATCTGTTATCGCCGTGTCGTATCACTCAAGAGTGTGTTCTTATTAAAGTTCATTTTTTGAAACACGGTGTTAGCGTGCCAATTGAAATATTATTCTTAACTTCTAAATTATTTTTCCTAAATCACTGATTTACCAGCACTCAAAATGTCTTTTTAGCTATCATTTATATACACCGCGACGCGACTCAAAACATTACTAGTCCCGCGTCAGTCGCAGGACTGGGCGCATTCCGCTACCTGTTTTTATCTCGTTTTGGTTCTGATAAAAAATAAATTGGATGTCGGTGAAAAAAACAGAACAGTACGGTATCCGATTTTCAAAAAGGCAAAAGTTTTTGCATTTTCAAACACTGAAGCTTATTGTGAGTCATATTTTATACTTTATTGTATCTTTTATCTTTAAAACGCTCCATATTTATTACGATTTACTGAAGACGCAATGAATTTTGGCTGTGTCAATTTCGCCCCCCCCCCCCCCTAGCTAAACTACCTTTCCAATTTTTGTTTAACTTTCAAACTAAATGTAGTTTGTGTTTGTGACCGGCACAGCTATTATGTGTATAGCTACCTTTTGTGTAGTTATAATTGAAAAACCATCTTTTTCGGAATGTCCTGTGGTAAAAACACGGACCTCTCACGGTCCCAAACTCTCACAGGAAAGAAGCTTTGATTAACAAGAACTACTATACAATTATCTGAATTAAACTAAAGCTGAACTAGCAAAAATTCAGTCCCTTTGTAAAAAGAGCAAAGTAGCAAAGTGACCGCCAGAACAGTTGGCAGCGCGAACTGTGTGTTTTCCCTAAAATCATAAGGACTACCCTAAAACAAATACAGACATGTTAGTTATTTTTAAATGATCATGTGACATTTTCTGACCAGGAGAATGATTATCCTGATTTGACCAAAATTTTCCAGGTTTTGAACATGCTGCCATGGTGTATTCCAGGAGCTTCACCATGAATGTCCCAATGCAAGATTTCAGGAATTATATTTTATTTTTTATCACAGGAGGCAAGGTTGTATTTAAACCTTTCCTAACAAGAAGAGACTATTTTGTTTACATTAGTATTAATTCCTGGACACCCTTGACATAATTTGTTATTTGTTTTATTGTGTTATAATTTTTAAATTTCTGAATATATATATATGTCTTTGGATTTGGCAGTTTTTAAGAATTTATATATTTTGCGAGATAAGACCTGAGAGCTTAAGGTGTGAATAAGGGAAAGAAGTGCTATGTATTAAAAATTGTGTAACTAAAATTGGATGGTGGTCAATGCATTGACTTAGTTATATTCCAAAAGCATATAAAATTATCTAGACAATGATCTAAATATATATTATTTAAAAATTTTTTGAGATTATAAAGAAAAACGCCTTAAAAAATGACCCCCTTGTTTAGAAAATTTGTTCCATTTACAAAACTAAAAGATTTTCATACATTTTGTTTGCAATTTTGTATTTACTATACATATATCTTGGGAGCATTTTTGAATAATGCTTTGAATGTTTTTACTTTTAAAAATATTTCCCATTAAAGTTAAGTACTAAATTTTTCCCTTCATTTCATTAATTCTGAAAAAGTGTATTTTTCTATTTTGTTTTAACATCAAGTTTTGCATGCCTAAAAAAAATATAGAATGTTACCTCTGAATTTTCCATAAAATGTTAGTCAGCAATATAATTTTTTACTTTGGTTTTTCCAAATATGATATTTTTACTGTGGTTGTCAGCCGAAGTTTGGCAAAATATTACCAACCCATAATGAAAATGAGGTCAGCAAAGCGATTTATAGGCACCTCAGAGGTCAGCTTCTTCTTTACTCTGGGGATTTAAATTTAAATTTACCTCATCTTTTGCAGACGTTTTATTTTTCTATTCATCGAAAACTTCGACTCTGATTTCCTTAGAGTGACACGGTTGATTTTCAAAGTATGAAATAACTTAAATTTAAAATATTTTTTCCACACCCTTTAAAACAAGATCACTTCTGCCTACGTTATAAAGAGATTTTCTCAGCATGAAAACCTTGGCACACGTACAAATAAAAATACTATCCTTGAATCAATGTAGCTTGGCTTCCAGGTTGGCAAATCCAAATGCCAATGCAAATTTACATGGCTGGATGAGTATAGACTAGTTACCAGTGTTTACAAAATGTATGTATGTATGCAAAAGGCACGAGTGAGATAGGGAAATATCCTGGATGTAAAGAGTGCTTGATATGAAAATGTGTAATATAAAAAGAAAAATACACTTTGCAGAACACAAGTTTGAAAGGCAGAAAGAGTTGGGGTAAGCTAAGAAGCAGGATAAGTATCATAGCATTAGACATGTTTTTCAGAAAAAAACGTTGTGTTGGTTAGACATATAAAAAAATGAGGGCGGATAAATTTAAAAAAAAGTGTAGAGGCTTATAAATCCTGAGTCAAAGCCCACAGGGCGACCGAGAAAGACTTAGTTTGGGCACCCAAACCGGTATACCGGCGTCTAAAACCATCTGGATACGCCAGTGATTGATTAATGCTGCCATTCAGTCATCTGAATTTCCCTCTGTTTTGAAAATTGTGTAAGTTTCACCACTCTTCAAAAAGAATGACTATGCCAAAGTTGCATAATCATCGACCAATAAGTGTAGATATTTTCTAAATTTTTTGAAAAAACATTGTTTAACAACTATCTCAATTTATTAAGTCAAAATTAATCTTTTCATTTTAGGCTTTCAAAAATTTTAAGGACTTAACAAATGTTCTATAACAGATGTTCGAAAATTGGTGTAGTTTTCTGGACAAGGGCAACATTTTAGATTGATTGTGATTGACTCAATAAATCATGACCTTCTGTCAGCTAAACTTAGAGTATGGTCTTAGTCAATTAGATTTGAAGATTCTTTTCAGCTACTTCTGTGACAGGAAGAAAAAAGAAAATATTAAAGTTGGATCCGTCTATGATTCATTAGATGTTGTAGCTGGCATCCCTCGAGAATCAGTTCTCGGTCCTCTACTATTAAATATTTTTATTAACAACCTTTTCAAATTAATCAATCTAGAAAAGAGCTTTGACTGTGTCAGACTTTGGTTGGTTGATGAAATGAAGGTTGTTACCAAAAACGTTTTGAAACAGTTTCCTTTGTTTAAATACTGAAAGGTAGCATGTTATGGTGCTAGGCTGTCAACATAACCTTTTTCAATTAATTTAGGCCTTTCTGTGCCAAAGAGCAATAAGGTTAAATTACTTTGTGTTGAATTTAGTAACAAGCTTAGGACACATAAACAAGCTTTGTAAAAGTGCAAGTAGAAAGCTGAATGTATTGACCAGGTTAGAGAGTCAGAAGCTGCAAAGCTTAGTGAATGTATTTGTCAAATCCTAGTTTAACTTCCCAAGTAATTCCATTACTTTGTGCTTAATATGTGATGGTCATTCAATTTTCCAAGGCTAAATAACCAGTTTTGTGTCTTGGTTTCTAAGCATTTGAGTATTTTTCTTTCTTTCTCTCTGTGTTTGTTATGGTTAGTCACTTCCAGTAAAATAACCAGATACAAAATGGCTGTTTTTGCAAAATGCACTCATCCCATAACAAACAACTAAGTGTTTTTATCTCATCTTTGATTTTTTTAATAACTTATCTGACTTGCTGAACAAGAAAAATAAACAGTGTTGGCATCAGATCGCTATGGTATATATATATTTGTTGTTGATTAATTCAATAACCCACATTATTGGATTCCACTTAACTTTGAGGCAAATTGCTTTGATGGGGGGAAATTGCATCTTATATTGTGTTTTCTATTCTATAACCAACTGTTCAGCGTTTCAAGCTCTATTCGCTAAAAGTAATTTTTAGAATCTCAAAAAAGTGCATTATATGACTTGCAAATATCTATGCCACTTTCTTCACATGAACCCTTATAGAAAGGTTAATTTCTAGTTTATTATAATTAACCATATAATATTGAACTGCTTTAAGCCTTCACGAAAGCAAACATTTTGAAGTTAAATATTTTATTACTGTCTTATATCAACTCAATATAATATACTCTTTTCTTAACTTAATAAATTTGTATGAATAGAGTTCTAAAATGTCAAACAGCGAAGACGGCGAGACATTAATGATGCCAACAGAAAAGGAAAGACATGCTGCTAAAGTGTCTGACAATGACAATGCTGCATTGTTGTCGTCTGGTGAGGAACAAGAAGAGTTGGAAGAATATACAGGTATTGATAAGGTAGTTTCTGAACTTAAGGATTGCATTATGTACAGGATTGTATGTGCTGAATTTTACCAATGCTGTGCTTAGAAATTGCAGAGTGCCTTGCTACTATATACAGGTTAAATTTGAAGTAACTTTAAACCTGCAGACCTATACAAGTGTTGATGGTGCTTAGGTTGAAAGTCTGTATAAAGGAATATAAATATAATTTAACACTGTTAGTAGAATAAATTCCAAAATTATATCGAAATTAATCACCTTATACACTTTAAAAAAAATAATTACTTGTTTAAAGTGTATTAAGTGTATTATAAGATAGGCTTATCTTTCTTTATTAGATATATTCGCTGATACCGTCAAAGTTACTGGTAAGATTGTACACAGAAGTGACCTTGACGAAGGTGAATCTGTTTCTGCAAGTGAGGAAGAAATTATGGGCTACACAGGTGATGTTGAGATGTATACTGATGTCAATGATAAAGAGGACAGCGTAAATGAGAGTGACACACCCATTGTCAAAGAAGGGACACTTATAAGTCTCAATGACGAAGAGGAAACAGAAGTAAATGAAACTGAAATTTTCAACGTACCTGAGACAATGACTAAGTCTTTAACTAATGATTCTATATCTGAGATAGCAACAAAACTAGAAGAAGTCAGTGTCTCTCCAGCAAGTAATGAAATTCAAGTGAAACCAGGAAAACCAGTTAAAGTATTAAGTGATTTAAGTGGGTTAGGTTTTAAAGGAGATTCAGGTTCTGAGATATCATCACACGAAGGGATAGATAGTAAGGGAGGGTATGCTAGTTCTGGTGAAACATCTCAACAACCAGCAGAAGAAGTCAATGTCATGAAAAAGAAAAAGCTGCGAAAACACATGACAGAGAAAGTTACACATGAAAACAATATTAAGGATATGTTCAATAGTTCAGGTGAATTTGTAGACGAAAAAGTAAATAATGACATGGCTTCACGTCTTAAAAGAAAAGAGAAAAGAAAAAAGAGGTTATCTGAAAGTAAAGATGAGTCAATAAAAAACAAGCTTATTGACGTGGACACTCCTCCACAGACCCCATTACATAATAATAAAACAACTGAAAAAAAGATAGTTGAACCTGTCACAGCAACAAAATCCAGACAAAATAGTCAAAGTAAAACAAAAAGGAAACGAACAAGACATAAAATTTATCTTGATGATCCAGATGTACATCAACTGATAACCGATCATGTTTCGCTGCTTCAACAATTTATCGAGGATACACAGTCAGGGAAAAACTTGCAGAAAAAACATGCAAAAGGTAAGGCTTTTGTTTATTTATTTTGTTGGGTGTAGCAGCACAATAAAGTCTAATTAAACAGGGTGTAATCCAGCATCCTTATTAGTCATGAAATGCTGATTTCCTAACTGGAATTTATCCTGAATTTCCCAATAGAAGCTAACTATATTTATCCAAGTTATGGGACTTTCATAAAATTTGTGAAGGAATGAGATTTAATACTTCAAACAACCTTAATGAAATTACAATTTGGGATTTGCGGCCACTATTTTAGATTTCTGTGGATTATCTGTAATACTGGGATCACACTTACATGCATTAGAAAGACCGTTTCTTAAAAATGCTATTTGTTATGTAAACAAAAGTTGTTGACTTTTAACAAGAAGAAATATTAAAATTAAAAAAAGTAAAAATAAAGTACTGTGTACAAAAGGAAACAACACTAGGAAACTTTAGTTTCTTTTATAACGTGGCCATAAAGGACCGTTTCACGAGTTTAAGTTAAAATATCACATACTTAGGTTTTTCACCATCTCAACCCAACAAACATCAGCAAGGATTATACAAAGTTAGCCCTTACAATGGTCATGGAAAAAGAGGCAAAAATATAATTGCAAGAATTAGAAATGATGAAACAACGTCAAGTTCTGAAGATGAAGATGATATAACAAATAAAAGAATAGGGCATAATATAAAAGGTTTGAGCATCATTTGTATTTGAAATGATTTTAGAACTCTCATTGTCAAAGCTTTGTCTTTTGCTTCTTGTGGCTATAATTTTTTTCGAAATAGTTAAACTTGTGAAATTAACTAAAGGAGTCAACGTTTTTTGTTTTGGAAGAATATTTACACTAAATTAAGATAAAAAACATGTGTGAAATTACAGGAAATTAACAAAATTCTTCTGTAATTTTAAGTCTTGCTAAATTTGTGGGGGTTCTTTAAAAAAAAAATTTTTTTTCAAAATATTTCTCATTAATATTAGTTTTCTTAACCCTTTAAATCTGAAGGACCATAAATATATCACACCTAAAATGTGACCTCTAATGCGGCAAAATTTTTTTGAAGTTTTCATTTTAATTTATTGGGCTTGTAGATTTTTACTTGGCAGTTTCAAGGAGTTCACTTTGTCAATAATGTCAGGATTTGTCAGGAAATTTTAAAACATTGTCAAAATTTCAGAAAAAATCCTAAAATATCAGTTATTTTTTGATGTGTCGGAAAATGTAAAAAAATTTAGGTCAAATAGAACTTTTCCATATACTATCAATTACCATTTTTAGGGTAATTCAAGGCTCAGAAAAATCATGTGTTAAAGGGGCTACGAACCGGTTAAAATTCTCACTTCTCATATATCCCGCGCATATGTTAAAAATCCGGCAAATGCGTTTTGCACAATGAACAGACTAGTGCACTTTGCTGGCTGGTTCAATATTTTTTTTTCGAAAAGTATGTTACAAAGAAATATTTCAGCCAGACACATTCTGGATGAAAACATGACCAAGGCTGGAGAAGATAAAAATTTTAGATATATCTATATGTTCGAGTCTGTAAATTACATCCATGCCAGAAAAAAAGCCAGTTTGTTCTTTGCTGCCATCAGCTCGACTTTCAATGTGAGTCACTAAATTCCAAAACCAACAGCAGTTCCGTAGCCCCTTTAATTTTGACTGGACAACCTGAGTTAAATGCTATACTGCCCTTCTGACATGCACCATATTTCAAAACCTTTGCTAACTTTTGCAGGTCTTGGTTTGATCTCTCAATGTATTTTAAGTCACAAAGTTCTTTAAGCCATAAAAGCTCTAATATTTTATAGGAAGACAAAATACGTATGACATTTGTCCTGATTGCGGAGAACGTCATCCACCTGATGATCTTGTGGAAGTTCAGGATATATGCCCTGATTGTGGTGTACGGCATAACAATCCATACGAACATACACCATCACCTGTAAGTAAAAATATTTTTCACATTTTAAAAATGCTGAAGTAATTTTTTTTTTGTCTCATAACCTGAGTTGTAGTTTCGAAGTGTATAATTATCAGCTTTATGACTGCTGCCTGACTGTTACAAAGACTGTGTATGACTATAAGTTATATTCGTTTGATTAGCTTATAGGTCATTAAAATAAGGCTTTGTTTTGCCCAATACGTGACTGCTCTGGCAAAAAATATTTCCTTATAATGTAAATAAAAGTAAACAGAAATAAATTTTAAAAATGGTTCACCTTAAAGTAAATGCTGATTTTATATCAGACGAAAAAGATCTTGTGAAGTTTACATAAATTTAAAACACAAAAAATTATAAATTTCAAACTAGTTAATCGAGCTAAGTTTTTTATTCTTTGGTGACTTTGCAATGAAAATTTTGGTAAAAATTCTCAATTCAAGCAGTTTAAATAATTAGAGCTGAGACCTTTCTAACTGATGTTAACCTCAAGTTATGCATTTTACTCCACCACATCAAAACTGGTCAAATGTAAGTAAAGCTACTTTGTGCATAACTAGCTTGACAGCAAGCAAAGTTTCTATCTGTGCTCCAACAGCTGTTAGCTCAAGACAAAAATACTACACTGTGTGTTAATGCTTGAACATAGTGTGAATGACATAACATTCACGTATGTAACTCTACTTCAACTTGATTACACTCCTTATACTTGTCTGTAATAATAGGAGGTTTGATTGAGGTGGAGAAGGCACACGGATGTGCCCTGGTAAACCTTCAATTACGTCCACACAGCATATATTTAAGTGAAAAAAACGTTTGAGAGAATTCAGAAGGCTGGTGAAAAATTTACTTCAGTAACAAAAACCTTGTTAAGAATGTGAATTTGACTCTAAATGAACTGATTTGACAACAACAAACTCAATATTTAAAGTCTGAATAACGTCACATTTGGGGGAAAATAGAGCTCTCACCTAAATTTATAATGTTATTTTTATTTAAACATCTTTTTGGATAGTTTGACCACAGTGTTTCTTTTCCCCCGAAGATAGAGTTATCTCATTGGCTAAAAGCTGAATCACCTGACTTTCTGACCTGAAAAATACTAGCCGTCACTAATATACTTACTATCAACACGACATTAACTACTTCAGTAATGTTTACTAACTATCTTTTCTAACAATTCATCCTACAGAAATGGAAGAAATACGTTGAGGCTTGTCGCGACACATTAAAACCTGGTCAGAAATATCAAGCACTATCGACACAACAGGTAATTTCATTGTTTACAGGCAGACCACATTGCACTTCATAGGTTAGTTTCAATATGTGTTGCATCCATGTTTGTTTTAAAATTTGTAATATGTACTAATAAGAAATAAATAATTTGATGATCAATCTAGATTTAATTCAGATTTTAGTGATACTTCTGATCTGTAGGTTAGTTTTAGTCTGCCAAGTAAGCCACTTGCACATGAAGGTGCTTATGGACCATTTTAAATGCCAGACTTATTTTTTCACTTTATCAGTTTTATGTATAATAATCTTTCTAGTGAAAAGCCTGTATTAATAATTAATTATTAAATAACTGTTGGCATCAGCTTGATTTTTTTGTAAAGACTGCACGAAAAAGTTTAATATACTCATTAAGTGGAGTGGTTTAAACTTTTCAAAAGAATAAGATTCAAATGACACCTGTGCCAAATTAAACACCGCTTAAATAAACAACTGAGTGACATTTAGAGAAGGCATCTTAGATAAGCATAAAGCAGTCATTTCTGTAAATAAACATTCCCTTCTTTTTAATTCTTCTAGCTTTTTACAGTATTCTCATTTAGGCAACCCAATGTTCTGTTTGGAAGTATTTTTTAAAAGTTATGGCTGACATATTTATGCTTCTTTTGTTATCCTTTGTTGTTATCAAACATCTGTGATATATCAAGAATGTTTGCGAATATCAGCCTAATTTGAACTATGATATCTTGTTAATTCTTTTTTTTGTTAATTTGCTGTTTAAAGGGATATGGATAATTTTCCAACCTTAACGTATACACGCTTCAATATAGAATATGGTTTATAAAATCTAAAACTGCTGAAACTTCAGATTAAGTTAATGATTTAATTTAGATAATTAATATATTTGTTGATATTTTATTTGATCTGTCTGTTGCTAATTCAAACCAGACTTCCACTTGCGTAAACTTAAGGTTTTTTGAGATTCTTGTTCCTTAAGGCTCTTTCTCTTGTCCAATTTCTAGGGATTTCGACTTGACGTTTAACAATTGGAAATAAATTTAGTTCTCAAAAATGGACAACAAAATAGTATACTTCCATAATGCATCTTTTACCCTAAATATGAATGCCTTATTGTAATTTATTTTTATGGTTGTTCATCTGAAAAAAAATATTGGTCAAGTGAGCAAACTGTTTGTTTACAAAGGTAACGAGATGCAATCAGCCAAGGAGACGTTTTTATTGTTACCTTATGTTCATAATTATAAAAATGAAGATTTTTCAATTAGGGAGAAGAATTAACTAAAAGCTGTAATAGAAAGATTAAATAGAGTAGGCTGGAAAGAGAAGAATGTTTTCAGAAGTGCTTTTGTTTTCACGACAGTTTCTTTGTTAATATGCGTGGCCTTTACTTGTCTTGTTTTGTTGGTATCATTATCAAGAGCATTGCGGAAGAGAAGTACATAACTCTAAAACTGTTGACAAAAAGTGTTTCGCTAGTACTTTCAATATATTTTTTAATATTTCTTCTATTTTTATGATCCTCTTCAAATAAATTTAAAAAACATATGGAATTGTTTGACGTTACATGTAATGCAAAGAACATGCTAACTGCGGGGGAGAGTTTTTTACTATATAGAGTTGCTTGGATTGTTTGTGGGAGTAAAATGCACTCCTGCAGAGTGGTTAAGTTGATATAATCTTTACAATGTGATAAATATATAAGAGAAGAATAAAAGAGAGCATTTTGTTTGTACAAATAAATTCAATTTATTTTTATTTTTTTATTTTTTCTATTATTATTTTGCAAACACCACTTTTTTTATATTCCACGAAAAGATTCACACATTGCAGAAAATATTCCATTCGAAGTATCTATTTAAGTACAGACTAATGACCAACTTGTCTAAAGCGAAGACATTTACATCTGTTATGTCCAATTTTTTTTATTCTTTTTATTCACCATAGTTCCACTTTTTAATTTTGTTAACATAACATAACATTGTTTCTGTTACTACTCTTTCGAATTTTATATTTTTGGGAATTTTTTTTAAAAATTGCTAGTTTACCAATTCATGATCATTTTTTACTTTATTTTTACTGTGATGGTAACATCGTGTCCAACTTGTAAATTCATTGGTGGTGATTTAGACTTTTCCCAATATTAGTCCCTCAAAAAACTTTTATCTAACTTTGTTGAGGGACCAATATATTGGGAAAGTGTTAGATTTTTAAAAATAGTGTTTTAATAATGGTGATAAGACTATGTAACACGAGGAGATGATGCTGTTAAATGAAGTATTATTATATTGATTGACAGATGTGAATTAACAGTTATATTACTTCGTCAATATGACCGGCTATCGTTTGATATTACAGGACCCTGACGACGTGAAGCAAGACACCCTGCCAAGTAAGTCAATTTTGTGTTCTGTAAAATACTCCACATTCTATGGCATGCTTTGTCCCCAATTTTTTTTTTATTATTAGGACTACGATTTTTAAAAAGAAAAGTCTAAGGCAGAAAAATGTAGACCCTTTTAACCCAAATCACAAAATATCGAGTTAAAAACAATTTTTGGGTATTAATTAGGGGTCAGGCTCTCTAATTTTTCTGAAAAACTCGTAAAAAAAAATCATCCAGGCTAATTAGTAAATTTTCAAATGTTGGAAATTTAAAAAATTTTGATGTATAGAACGCAGTTATCGGCTATTTGAGTGTGAAATAAAGTCCATATCCTAAGCTAAAGCCTAATTTTTAGGTATTGAAGGTCCTCACACTTTAGAAGAACTCACTGAAGGAGCAAAGTATCAACTGAAGGTAAGATGTTTATCCAGTCCACCCTTTACTGCCCGGTGCTTTAGCGCTATTTTTTAAAAATATTCACTTACTTTTGCATCGAAGATGTGTCATGTAGACCTTTTTTGAAATAAGTTAGGTTTGAATGGTAACGCGCCGACTAAACTATGTCAAGATTACTTTAAGACATTTGACTATCTTTCCGTACCGTTTCCGGCAGATGTGTTAATCCCGACAATTTGATTTCTAACAAACTACCGAATTAATCATGTCATAACCAACCGGAACAAATCTGGGAAGTTGTGTGACATACTTGGGAAAGGCCTTGGAGGGGGTGACACCTAAACTAAAGTGTAACTCCATCGCATATCCTAATAATAGCAGGAAACTTAAGTTTTTTTCTTTTTATCAGTACTTGGGCTCATCTCAGATAATCACACAGCATCCAGTTACCAAGGAAACACGTATGCAACAAGCTCAAGAGGCATATAACAGGATCAAGGTACACACGTGATTTTGTTTTTAATTTAAACGCAAGGGTGAACAAAATGTTTCGATTTATACGTTTGCTACAAACTATTTTAGCTAATGTCGTCACCGTTATTGTTTTTAAAGGGTATTTTTATGTCCCTTTTATGTCCCTAAAAATAAAGTAAAGAATAATTGATTAAAAATAAATAGTAATTAGCTTTATTTAAAATATTAACTCCCAGTTTTAATTAAATTTTACAATTCGCTTAAGTGCTGCCTGGGCGTTTTTTTAGCATCCGCATATTACCCTGGGCGTTCATTTAGAAGGGGCGTTTCTGTAGAATACTAATTTGTTTTTCAAAATAAAATTGGTTTTTGGGAGTTTCTGGGCTTTTATTTAAACATGGGCGACAGCCAGACTTGTCGCTTTACACTACATGTACGAATTGTTTTTAAATATTTCTTTTTGTTATCATTATAGGGACAAGGTGATGACGAGGATGAGGATGACGTCAGCACAAATGTCAACATGGTCATCTCTCTTGAAAGAATAAAAATTATCAACAAAGATACAAAAGTATGCTCAAAATACTTTTTTATATCACAGAAAATATAAATTTAAGAAGAATCGGGTAAATTTTGATAAAAGACAAGGAAGATCTTTTTTTTGGCACAAAAGCTTTTATTCGCGTGAGTGCATTCGCATGAATGAAAGAATATGAGAAAATAACCTAATATTAAAATTAAGAAAAAAAAGTTTATTCTTGCTTTTTGACATGATATTGTAAACATTAAAGACAATAAAAAAATTTTCCTCAAAATTGAAGAAAGTGTTTCCAAAACGGGGAATTTTTTTGATTTTCATCAGGAAAATCAGTCAAATATCAGGAAATGTTATGGTAAGTTTTGACTTTATGAAGACTGTCTGACAGATAAACAATTTAGTTTTTGTGGTTTGTTTGTTTGTTTGTTTGTTTACTACATTATTTATCTTATTTTTCTTAGTTTGAAGATGTGATGATGGACCATGCCTTGCGAACAGTTTGTTTTATATGCGATATGGGAAAAATTTTAGTCCTGATGGCCCGAAGATTAACTAGTGATCATAGTACTGATTTTTCGATTGAACAAGGCAAACCCATTTCTCTTGGCTCGATTGTGGGCGATCGAGAAAACAAAACTTCCAAAAATATTTGTCACGTGTTTGAATGTGAAATTGAGGTAAGCAACTTTTATCCCAGGCTGTTTTTGCATCGAGTATCAGATGAAGAGAAAAAAAATTCCTAGTTTTTACAACTTAATGTCATTGCACCCTGGAGGGCTTGCAGACTTAATATACCAACTTTTATCTTCATTATAGGCTTCCAAGATCGCTAAAGCCATTGGTCAAGCGTTCAACGTCGCTTACAGGCAGTTCTTACAAACCAACGGTATCGCTCACGAGCATGTCGAGGAGGCAGAGTATTGTCATGTACTGGAATCACAAAAGCTTGTAGGTGCCGATCTGGATCAATTGACAGACAAATCAAATGCTAGAGATGTAAGTGAAAGAATGGTTTTTTATGACGATGAATTTAAGTATTTTGTCTGTTGAATGGCGAAACCGTCAATTTACAAGCATTATAAAACCAACTTTGTCATAGCTAACTGAAGGAAAAAATCAGAAAATGTTCTTATATGAATTAAACGAAGATTCATTTTCTTAAGCGTAAGTTTCTTACCCAAAATTCTAGGTGAAATGACCAGTTTTTTAATACTTTTTTGAAGAAAAAAATCAGCGCAAATCAGTTTATACTTCAGCTAACTGTTATCAAATAACTTTGAACAAAATTTAGTGGCAGTTTTGAGCAACTTTATCTGCCCGTGAAACATTAGCCTACCCATTAAAATTTCGTATAGTTGACCAATTCATTGAATATAAAAGTCAATTTAGTCTCACTGCTCATTGGATTTTTTCTAGGTTGTTGTGGTGAAGAAACGTGGTGATTACTTAGGTATCATGTTATTAGAATCTGGATGGGGGTCAATGTTACCCACAGTGTTTGTGGCTCATCTCGCAAACTATTCCGCAGCAGCAAGATGTCAACAGTTGCTAGTGGGAGATCATATATTGTCATGTAATGGTGCTAGTTTAGTAGGATTGCCGCTCTCGGAGTGTAACACTATTTTAAGAGTGAGTTTTTAAATTCTAATTGATGCAGAACCTTTTTTAGCCATGCTTTACCTAGAACCTCGCCCTAATTTTTTTTTGATTTGATATGATCTAAAAATTTGACCAAACATAGATATGTGAACCCAAAAATGACAGTCTCGAAAAAAATGCGCTATTTTTAAGTGAACTTTATCGTTATTTTTCAGAATACGCGTTCAAGTAATCGAGTAGTACTGCGTGTCGTATCGTGTCCTCCAGTTGTTGATGTTGTTGTCTCTAGACCGGATGTAAAATACCAGTTAGGATTTAGTGTTCAAAATGGCACCGTAAGTAGTGATAGATGTTTTCGCGAATTAGGTCCTTTTTTAGAAGGGTGTGTTATTTACTTATTTCGCTATCACTTGTGTTACAAAAACAATGATGTATTCTCGACATCATGTTGGTTAACACTGAAGGATGCAGTAAAGGTTTAAAATAGTTCGCCATATTTGAAATCTCTTTTTAGCTAGTAGGATTCTCTCTTCTCTCAATCAAAAGGTCGACTATTCAGGGGACTCGGAAAACTAAGGGATTCTGAGGGAATTGATTATAGAAAACCTTCAAAAACCAGGTTTTGTTTTTATTTTTTTTTACGGGAATTTATGATTTTTGAAGTCGTTGCATGTATTGTTTATTAGTGGTGGGAGAGTAGAATTTTGAACACCTCAAGGATGGGGTATCACCATGGGCATATTGTTGAAATTAACCCCAGAAACCTCTGGGAATAATGTACTGGAGTTCTCACACAACTAATATTTCTACAGTAATATTTGTGACCATCTTACAGATTTGCAGTTTGTTGCGTGGGGGAATTGCTGAAAGGGGTGGAGTGCGCGTTGGTCATCGTATCATCGAAATAAACGGTGACAGCGTGGTGGCGAAATCTCATCAACACATTGTGGATATTTTAGCAAATACTATTGGTTCGGTGAGTTTTGCTTTGTTAGCCAATCAATTTTGTGCATTGAAGATGCTCGTATATACAGCCGATGCAGTTACCTGTATGAGCAGAGAACCATGCTGATATTTCGATCTAAGTCTAAGACGTGCACTATGTTAGAAGGTTTACTTTTTTTAAGCTGTGCATAAAACTTTCTTTTTATCAATTCTGGCGGAAAACTGAAGTGATATTTGAATGTTTAGAAAGTGCTGTATAGTTGTAGACCTTTTCTTCACCACATGGTCACAGATTAGGCTGCAGTGAATTGTTTCATTCTTTCTTTCTTTGTATTTTAGATCAGCATGAAAACGATGCCAGTTGCGATGTATCGGTTAATGGTAGGAGACGATCAACCACAACACGTATGACGTCACTAATGACGTAGGATGAGGTTATATTAAAAGATCACGTGAACTTTCAAAATCTGTAAAGTCTCACATTAATCGCGCATGACTGATTTTACGTTTCAGTTTGAAACAGGCGTGGAAGAGTGTACTGTGCACTTTGTAGTGGATATCTCTCGAGATGTAGTTGAATTTTCAATTAGTTACCAGTCTTCAACATGGATAGGCCTGTAATTAAAGTTCGACAGATAGAATTAAATAACCGAGGGACAAAAATTCTCTCATGAACAAATGTTCGGCCGGGTTCCTGTGAATTGTTTAGAAATTAATTTTCGACTTGTGTCTTCTATTTGAATAATTTTTGCGAATTTTAAAAATTTAAAAAACTGAAGAAAAGTCTAGTTCCCTTAAAATCTATCAGATAGTGTAACAAAGCTGTTTTTCCTCACGATGCTATCGTGTTTTTGAGTACAAGTTACGTTAGCATTTTGTTCTGCAAGTGAGATATCTTATTATCTTGGAAATTTCTAATCCTAATTTTTTCTTTCTTTCAAAATGTAAAATATTATGTAGTATATTCTTTCCTACTTTTTTTACTCTTGTTTTCTACTTAATTTTTATTTATATATTGCATGCTTTGCAAAGGAGTAAATCAAATTCTAAGGCGTTTATTGTTTGATCTATTTACGTCTGCACGAGAGGGAATTCATCTCGTAACATTGAAAGTTAGTATAGGCGTACGTAGAACAACAATTCATATTTGCCTTTGCCAGTCAAATCCCCTCTGCTTACATTTGTCTCACTTATACAATTTGGTAGAAATCCAGCTTAATGCACTATTTTCCATCAACTTTGATCTCTTTTTTTAAATTTTCCAAACATATTTTTAAAAAATATATTTATGCATTATTTAAATTACAGTTAGTTACTAAGTACAGGGACTTTTATAACCACCCTATGGAACCCCTAGATTGTATAGTGAATAATGTCTTACAGTACATGAAAATATGATGTGTTTTATCGTTAGTAGAAAAATTCCTAAATGTGATCTTTTCACCCCCTCTTTTTCTAATGTTGTGGGTTCTGGATTTTGGATTTTAAGCAGAAAAAATTGTTATGTGTCGCGTCAACATTATCAATAATATCTCTAGGGTTGTAGATGCCAACCGCGTTTTCGTAGTGTGTATGCAGAAAGGTCGGTTTTCATTATAGCCAGCAATTCTTGTGCAACAGTTTTTGTGCAAGTGTTTTTATGATTTTTTTAACGAAAGTGAATGTTTACGAAAAAATGTAAAGCGTTTGTTTGCAAATATTACAGGGTGCCCACTTTGTCAGGAATGTCAAAAAAAGCCTGAAACATCAGCATTTTAGAGAATTTTTGGTTAAAATTGTCAATTTCAACGAGGATCGGTAGCATGACCATACTTAAATCTCCCAAATAATCAGAGCCCCAATAGTAAATTTCTCTTACAAACATCATGGTGATAACAAATGGAGCATGG
Source organism: Hydractinia symbiolongicarpus (assembly GCF_029227915.1). Lineage (NCBI taxonomy): Eukaryota > Metazoa > Cnidaria > Hydrozoa > Anthoathecata > Hydractiniidae > Hydractinia > Hydractinia symbiolongicarpus. The sequence continues at coordinate 16,892,658 of NC_079875.1, read as the reverse complement.
TGATTAACTTGCAACAGAGTTGGTTAGTAAATGGATAATTTGTTAGTAGAAGTTTCTATTTTCCCAAAAATTTCGGGAAAATCTTTAAATATAGGAATTTTCACCCTTAAACTTTCTAAATTCTTCTGAAATTCTAAATTTTAAAACTGTGACTACCCTGGTTGATATTCAGATATTTTGTTACAGAATTAGCATTAATGTTTCGTAGATTTTTAATATGATTTCCACTAAATTTACATTTTTAGACCTATCCAAGCTTTTATAGAACTAGTCGTTAGCCCGTGGAAAAATCCACGGGTTCGCCCGTCCTTTCTATACCGCATTGTGTGCGTCTCGCTACCTGCGCAGCTAAGCTACCATTTTGCGTGACGGACAGACGTATACGGGTTTTATAATATAGATATCTGTACCGGCTTGAAGTAGCTGAAAATTTAAGGAAGATGTCAGAACATTGGTTGACAACACTGGGTGGACAACCTGAATAAGTTTCCACAAAAATTATTTCTCCAAGTTTATCTCACTTGCATTTGTTTATTTCTCTCTCTAACTTAGGTTGACTCGCAAATCAGGATGTGTACACTAAACGTCCTTACCGCTGTTAAATTTTTTCACCATTGCTTTCGAAGATCAAAAAGAAGAAAATTTTCATCCACAAAACCTGAAATCAGACAAACTCGGACAAGCAAACGATTCTGTGAAGAATATAAAACAGCTCTTCTATTCTCAAAAAATCGCTGTTTAGCCATGGTGCGAAATATTTATTCGTCAAAGGATTTAACACCCTAACGTCAGATTGACGTTTAGCGCGCATACTTCGATTTGTGTGTGTCACCCCTTAAATACCTTGAAATAAAATTTTTTTTTTTTACAAAGCGAAATTACAGCAGTAGATTTTTTGGGTTTTCGACAAAGTAAAGTAGCGTTTCTTTTATGTACACTGTAGTATTATATTTTTGCTCAAAAAGTTTTACACCTAATTTCTGTGCAAAATTTCGCGTAATTTCAAATTTTCGCGCAAGTGCATGAAAATTATAACGAATATAAACTATATTAAAATAAATCAAATGATTCAAACCTATTCCCAGACCTCTCTAAAGGTTGGAGTCCTTATATGACATGAATACAAAAGCTATTACACCAAGCTGTTAACAAAAATTTATCAAAAGAACAATGCGTGTAAACTCTGACGTCAAATGCTAAATTAATTATGACGTCAAATTGTGTTAACAAAGTACATTTTATACAATACACTTTTGTAACCAAGAGGTTTCTAAAATGTGTTTTTCCATATAAAGATAAAAGTTTCGTGTTCTAAATGTTTTCAGGAAATTTAAATAGCTTAATTGCTGACGTCGGCATTTTTGTATTCGTGTCTTCGATATATATTTGCGTTCCCGCTAGCACATCTATAATTTAACATCGTCGCTTAACCGTCGATGTTTTTATAATAAATTTTTAATTTAAACTTTAACCTAAAAAACAATGTGGAGAAGAGTGACAGCTGAAACGATTAGAATAAAGTTCTATTAAGAATGTTTAAAATTTAAAATTTGCAAATGAAAAGAAAATATAATAAAACTTTTTCTCGCATGTAAATATAAAAAAACTTAAACGGAGGAGAGAAGGATACACTTGATTAATCATGGACGACATTATTATACCTTGGTGTAATTGACGAGTAATTATGACGTCATATTGTAGATATGCTAACATAGCTTTGGCAAGAAAGAACTTGAAAAGTATTACAAAAAACTTCAGAAGTATTTAGAATTTAAGAATTGTTTTAATCTTGATAAACTTTTAAGCGTATAAAGTTGCTGTGAATAATAACATTTGGAAAATATATTTTCATTAATACAAAGTTTGCTTCGTCTATTATATTCAACTTTAGATTAAAAACAAAAAATAAAACAAAAAATAGACAAGATTATATATAAACAAATTAATGTACAAGAAGATAGAATGTTATATTAATAATAATGGACACACGAAGACCCAAAACGGTAAAAGTAACAGGTAGGAACTTACTTTAGAGGTGGTGTGACCACACAACTTTTTCTTGGATATTAAAAACAAAATGTTATTATAGTTAAAGGTGAGAAAAACATAAAATAAAAACTTGGATGATTCGCTGTTTATAAAGGAAGAAGTAAAAATAAGAATTATTTGTAAAAATCCATTTGATTTTGATATTTAAAAAAAATACGTTTGAATTTTGCTTTTTGTGCAGTCTTTCGTACGGGCGTTTGGCGTTGAAAAATGCATTTTGGGCGTTCAAGTTAGTACTAGCCAGTGTGCATACATTCGTAACTAATCGTGCATTGTCGCGTTCATAAAGTTACCAAGGCGATATATGGAGGCGAAAGAACTGAGATAAACATCCAGCTTATCAGAGATAAATAAATGTTAATCTGTTATTGGATGAAATTTGCTGAGTAAGCATGATGGCTGTACTGGCAAGAAATGTATTTATGACTGTTAGCCATGTAAATATAAAATTAAAAAGAGTACAAAACATATCACCAGATCTCTTTTTCTGCAGACAATATTTGAAGAAACCCCGGGGTCTAGGTAATGTCCAAACATTTTTTCCCATTTTTAATTCTTAAGGATCCACAAGCTATGTTATCAGAAAACACAGCGTTTACAATCTCGGGAAGGCATCACAGTCGACATGCGCGTGAGCATTTGATGATTTCCGTGTTTTGAATTGGTCGAACAGACGTAATCAGTGAAATAAACAAAATTGTCTACATAAACAAAACTTTATGTTTTGCATACACACACACACACGAAGGATATGTCAATTTGTAACGTCAGGTATTGACACATGGATAAGGTCATGAATCTTAATGATGACAAAATAATCGACCATTGATGTTCTCGTACGATATATGTTGTTCGAGTATTTACTTTTTGATAAAACAGGCCATCATCTTTAAAAAATACCTGGTCGAAGTTTTGATAAAATTTTTCTTCAATTTTTAGACATAATTTGATTTGTACCATTAATTACATTATCATACGCGTGTTCAACTTTTTTGGTTACTTCATATCCGTTCGTAGCATTCCCGCGCATGCGCAATGCTCACCATGTAACCTGTAGTATTAACAAGTTCATGGTAACCTTGCCAGCATCTTGAAATGACCTCGTTAGTTACAAAAATAACAATGAAGATATTGCACGTTAGCTCAAGAGTGTTTATTGTTGCGTGTATAAAAGATTCCCGCCGTGTATTAAAGATCATTAATATTTATCTACTCAAAATTGATTAGACATATCCGGAAATTATTGCTATGTATAGAAAATTAGTAAGGATCCTTTTGTTCTTTAAATGCTTTAACTGTAATTTCGATTAGATAATGAGTGTATACAAACTGGAGCGCGCGCGCGAGAGAGAGACAACTCTGTCGACTTTCGATTGACTCAAATTTTGTTTCAGTAAAACAAAATTTGAAGTAGCAAACACAGGAATTTTTTTTTATTTCGTCTATAAAGGCAAGTAATTTTTAAAACTAGTAAGCGAAAAAATTGTTGATCACCCTCGTCGCCAGGGTTTTTTGCCTTCTTGATGTGAGAGATTTCGTCGTCTTCTCTCATATCAAAAATACAAAACACCCTGGGGACGAGGGTGAACTGTTTTTGTGATTTACATAAAAATGACTTCAAAACAAACAAAAATTCTTTAATATGTTTTAATTGTGCTGTTTCCTATCGTCTCTTAAAGTTTTGAAACACCAACTGTCTAATGTATGTATAAAGTCCTTAGGCACAGACCTCACGAGCTGTGTATTATACATTACAACATCAATAAAAGCAGCTAGTATCTGTTTCACCTTTTCACGCCCATTGCCCCTTTCATGCCTTTACGGAGTTGTAGAAGGCAGAACCATGGGAAGAAGGCTTCTATTAAGTGCTAGAATTGAAAGGGCGGAGGAATAGTTTACAACGTTAATTAAACAACCGCATTGTAAACCAGCCATTAAAGTGAAAAGGAAAAGCAAAGTTAGGTTTTTCTGAAGTTGTTCTCGAAAAAGCCTTAAAAGGAGAAGAAATGTGCAAACTAATCGATATGACGCGCAAGTTTAGAAAAGGCATTTGCCGGGTGAAGAAAATCTCAAAAGTGAGCAAAATTTCTTGTATGAAATAGCCAACGAAATAGCCAACCTCGTCCCCAGGGGGTTCTTGCTTTTTTTAATTTAAGGCCGGCGGAAAAGAAACTTGTTAGCCCTCAAGTAAGCACTGTCGGTTTTGACATCAGGCAACAAATCCTGGGGACGAGAATGCTCATTTAGCTTGTTTTATGTGTACAGAGAGATTTAAATCTAAATTCTGATGTCCTACCATCTAGAAGTACGAAATAAGTTTTTAATATATTTTTATTTCATATTTTTAGTTTATTCATCAAGAAATTTAAAACAGAAGAAGGGAGACGGTAAATGACGTCATTTAATTAGCATCTGTTGTAAGCAATGAATAGCTACTTTGTCTCTACGAATTAGTACACACCCTTGTTTCCAGGGTCTATTACCTAAAGGAGCAAAAGGTCACCAAATTTATTATATAGGAAACACGCCCTGGAGAAAAGGGCTTGTAATATGTTTTTCTAAAGTGCGCTTTAATAGCCAATTATACATAAATCCACGTGGAATGCACTGCATCAAGATGCAGTAGGTATCCTAACCCAACCTCGTGCTCAGGACGCTAACCAAATCTGACATTTGCAAACTAATTCTCATCACTTGTGTCTATTATTTATTTAGGTGATCCACTAGCTTGGGTTGTTTTTGGATTTGGAAAAGAAAAATGTTGCACGTCACAAATACGTGATCGAAATGCAAAATGGAATGAGGAATCGACTTTGTAAGTAAATTTAAAATCAGCTTATCTCGTTCCCAGGTTTTTTTCCGAAATTGCGACGAATTTTTTTATGACGGCAAATTGGGTCCTTTTGCTTGCAGCAGCCACCCTTTTTACGCAACTTCTAGCGAGTGCAAGTTTGATTTTTAATAAAATCTTAAAGTTTAAAAATTTGTGCCGAAGCTCTAGGTTTATATTTGATTACTTTTAGCACCATAACCGATCAGAAAATTCCGTTAAAAATCAATATCAAAGATAAAGATGATCCACTTGGACAAATTATTATTCCGGTTAACGAGATTCCCTCGGAAGAACATTTTCTAAAATGGGTTCCTCTTGGTCCACATAAGAAGAATTCGAATCCGAGCGGAGAACTTTGTATTGACTGCTGGGTGGAAGATTACTATGATGACGCGTCGCTACTTGCTCCGCCATCTCTTGGAAGTAAATCAACAAAGCCAATGAAATATTTTAATAAAACTTTAAACCGGTTAACCGGTAAAAGTCCGGAATCAATACGAAGGCTAAAAGAAGACGAGTCTAGAAGACATTCATACGCATCGGGTGTAACATCAATACGAGGCTCTGTCTCTGTAGAGGATTTATCACATCGAAGTAAAACTAATTTAAAACTTTCATCTGCGGAGAAGGACAAGTCATCGTTACTTGCACCCTCCTCTTATGTCAATAGCAACGTGCGCCGAGCAACTAGTACGCTAGTGCTTAACTCGAATTCAGCAGCGGAGCCAAGAAGGAACTCTTTTACAGAAATGAATGTTTTAGGTCAACTACCAACTATAAAAGAACAGAATTACCCCCCTAAAGTATTAAACATTATACCAAAGTCAGGGCCAGTTACAGGGGGTACACTAATACAAATAACAGGAAAAAACTTAGGTGCATCTCGAGAAGATATTACAAGACTAATGGTGGCTGGATGTAATTGTTTATCCAGCCTAGAATATTATACATCGTCTAAAATTATGTGCACCACAAGTGAGTCAGAAGGTGTCGGACCCATATCCATCTCAACGAGAAGCGGCGGTATGTCGTCATCAAAAGTTATGTTTGAGTTTGTAGAAGAACAGAAAAATGAAAATGGCGAAGATGTTGAGCAAAATGGAGTTGTAGGTAAGTAGTTGTTAAAAGAAAAAACATGAAAATCTGCAAAAACAAATAGGATGTCAGAAAATATAATGGCCTTAAAATTTACACATTTTTTTACCCACAATAACCTTTGTGTTGCCTCGCTTATTACAATAATTTAATAAGTAGAAAGTGTGAAATGTGTGTGCACTCTTTTTTCTGGTGTTGTTTCAGGGAGTGGAGCATTTTTGGAATAGTTCCCTATTTAGAAAATCTTTTGAGTAAAACTTAAGCTATTGCAAGGCGTGGAAATTATTATAGATTCTGGTCGTTCATCAGGGGCTTCAGATGCTGATCGAGACAAAGACGAGGTTATCGAGCATCTGCGCATGGAGAACGACCGTAAGTATAGTTTTTATAGCAAGACAGACAACAACCTCTTGCCAAAGCCTGCTTAGATTTTGATATTGAAAACACCAGTTAGGGACAAAACAAACAAGCCCTGGGGATGAGGTTGAAGGTTTATGCTTCTTTACAATTTATCAACCAATACATGACGAACACAAATCATGGTGATCGCGTATTCCGATTTTTTTTTATTCTCGCCCTTCTTCTCATAGTTAAATCTCCTTTGATCTTCACAAGAACACGAAACTGTATTTGTCAAAATAGCACTTTATTGTAACGAGTTAATAATGTGTGATTCTGCTATTTTTAGATTTAAGGTACGACAATCGTGAGTTACGAGAATACATCGACAAATTGGTCGTCTACCTGATGGATAAATATCCTGACGCATTAGAGTCTAGCAAAATGTACAGATAAATCAATAAATTAATAACACAAATTAATAAATGTGTGAAACACAACACTTTATGTCGCTTCTGTTATTTTTCTTTCCCTTATATCCAGTGTACTATCCTAGTGCAACGTTTTAAAATATAATGACAGACATGTGTGAAACACACAACAGTTTGTGTCGTTTCTGTGATTTTTCTTTCCCCAGCATCCAGTGTACTATCCTCCTCATGCAACGTATTAAAATGTAACTGCAGAATAAATACATGTGTGAAACACACAACACTTGATGTCGCTTCTCTTATTTTTCTTTCCCTTCTATCCGGTGTGCTATCCTCCCAATGTAACCTATCAAAATGTAACTGTACTAGTCGTTATCCCGTAGGTTTGCCCGTCCTTAAAATTTTACGGCATTTCGCTAGTAGAAAAAGAGTGAATAAAAATGTATTGCATTGGCTATTTCGTGTGTACGATTCTTTTTGCTTGCAAGCGAATAGCAAATATGGCTATTTTTTGCAGCAACTCGCAACATCAGCCAAAGAATCTTTTAAAATATTTCTGTCATCTGAGTGGAATTTTCTCACATTCAAAATACCAATTATTACCAAAAAACTGATTTTCTTTACCAGTAAGATTTCAGAAGAACGCATCGCATGTCTCTTTAACATCCTTCATACACTAAACTTAAGAGTGTTCAACAAACCTCTTTAGGAGAGTACTACCTTTGTGTAAAATCTAACCATTTTACACAACGTAGGCATTCTACTAACTGTGTTAGTATTCCCAGCCAGGTCAGTTTAGATGTAGAGCACGTCAGGATAGTTCTGCTGGAGCACGCTGGAGTATTGGTAGAAGGCTTTGAGAGAAAGTCCAGTGTTGGTTTTAGTGTCAGTTGGTGATGATTGTATTTCTTTCAGTTTATTTTTTCTGTATTGGCATAGCGAGTTGTTTTAACTTCATTGGATTGTGTTGGTAAGAAAGTAGCTGGATTGGGTTTTGTGACTTCATTAGTAAGGATTAATAGAGCTTTTTCGCTAGAACTATAGAAAAAAAAATAAACAAAAAAATTTGAAGATAAAATATCCGGCTACGTCAATTTTTCAGGCTGGATCGAAAACGATTACTGTTTTTTTTACGTGCTAAAAAGATTATGTGAAACAAAAAGTTATTTTGCATCCTCAAATAAACGATTTTGCCCTCTTCTGCTCCAACCATAAAGTAAATGCTTTTAATGTATCAACATCACAATGAAGGATTTAGTTTTCTTTTTCAGCTTGCTTCAATTTCGCATGGACTTTTTTAGCTTTTTCTTTGTATGCTTCTCGCTTCTCAAGTAGTTCGGTTACGAATCTTTCGTTAGATTAAGGTCTTCTAATACTACATCTTTGTTTTCCCAATTTATAAGCCTTGTTTGGATGTCCATAATTTTTTCTTTCTTCTATTTTTAAGAGCCCCCAATCGCTCCCCTTTCAGCAACACGATTTTTCCCCTAAACACGGATGTACTCATTCCATGTTTCAATCTTCTGAGTAAGCGAGGCGTTTCTCTCGTTTGTTCAGCTTTCTATCCGTCTGTCAACAATAGGACACAACATCTAAAGTCATTATTAGCTGTTGACTGCTAACTAGTATGTCTTGGAACAATGCAAGATTTGTGTCGACTAAATTTTTTAAACTGTGTTAACAACTTAAATGTCACTTCAAAATCTAATTTGACGTCATAAAAAAAGAAACAAAATGGCGCTTCATATTGAAAAAGAACTACTTTGTTCATCACTAACATACTGCCAAGCAGTGAACGGGATTCGATCCGCGGTCCCCAGAACGTGGAGCTGCAGACGAACCCACTGCACTACGTGCGTCAATATGTTAGTGATGAACTCAGATAGTTTATCCGGATGGTGTGTATACATATAGGTGAATATTTATCATAGCACATCCGTATTTCATTCTCAACAGAGAATGCTTCACCCCGATCAGAGGTCTGATCGGGGTGAAGCATTGTTTGTTGTTGTCCGCTTGTTGTTGTTCTTCTTATTCTTATTCTACTTCCTGTTCTTTTTGTTTTTCTTGATCTTCTTGTTCTTCTTTGGCCGATGTTCAAAGCACAAAACATAATGTCACTTTTAATAACTGCATAATTATATTCGACCAGCTTATTCGTAAAAAAGGGGTCAAATTTTGACTCGGTGGCTAAATTTTTAAAATTTTTTTTGGCGTCTGTTTGTTATTACCGACTGACCTCGTCTCTCGTCTCACCTCGCGATTAAAATACGAGTCACCTGGCACTGGGAACGAAGACGTTTACAAATACTGTACACATCTAAACATAGATAATCTCAAATTGAAAAGTAAAAAAGCTTAGTTTTCGCTTCACATACTTGAATAAATCGCTGCTTTGCACACAAAAAGTACTCAAAAAGTTGCTCGAAGGTGAGGTGCATATATTGTGAAATTCTGGCATCAATTCGTCCAACGGTTCCAGAGAAAAATGAGAAAAACGTCAGAAAACAGACCATCCTTGAGATTGACGCTACTCTCTACAATCTTCCTCTCGCAACTTCTAATCCGTAAGTGTCAGTTTATCACTTCAAATGGTATCGAATCTCACGAAACCACTTACGGGAGCATCCGAGAAACATTTACCGTAACTTCATTATGGGCTCAAGGTACGAAACTGCAAACGAGAAAGTTAAACAATAAACACTTACTTCATCTACTCCTCTACCTCTCTGCCGATATTGAACCAAACCCAGGCCCTTCACCCTGTCAATACTGCTTCAAAACTGTTCGTTGCAATCAAAAGAGACTCCGGTGTACTTCCTGCATGAACATCTGTCACGCTTCATGTACAACAGTCAACCGCAAACCGCTACCATCCAGAGAGGAAACACCCTGGATCTGTTCAAAATGCACGCATTCAGAACTACCCTTCCAAAATATATCCACTGATCAGAATCCACCTGTTGAAGTAGAACCTACTGCAGACTGGAAAGTTTCAAGCGAACACATCAAAGCTCTTCGTGATAATCGAAATCACACATCAATAGCGACCATCAACACACAAAGTCTTCTTTCATCTCTCACCGAATTCAAACAAGTGATTGAAGACTACAATTTCGATATCGTCTGCGTAACAGAAACATGGCTCCAGAACAAAACTCAAGAAAAATATGTTCAAATCCCAGACTATGTATTCAAAGGTAACCATCGAGGAAGTAAGGGTGGAGGTGTAGGAATATACTTAAAAGAATCAATAACCTTTAAAGAACGAACTGATATTCCGAAAATTGATCCTTCCATCGAACAATTCTGGGTTGAAGTCAACGGTAAGAACAAAAACTCTCACTATCTCGTCGGATGCATATACCAACCAAGCTCCAAAGAAGGCGAGAAAAGAGAATGGTGTGACAAATTCGAACATCTCCTGAGTCAAGTTTACACAAAATGGCACGGTCCAATCGTCATTTGTGGTGACTTTAATATCGACCTTCTCACTAAATCGGTCAGTCAAGAAACATATATGAACATTTTGAATACGTTTGACTTATCGCAGCATGTTACAAAACCAACAAGAAAAGATAAGACCTTAATCGACCATATCTCGACGAACCTACCTGAGAAAATCATCCACCAGAACGTCATCAAAACCGACGAAATAAGTGATCATGACCTCGGTTACGTCATTATAAACATTCGCAAACAGCGGTTCGAACCAAGATACAAAGTCATTCGCGATGAAAAACGTTTTTCGCTAAATGACTACATTACTGACTTTTCGCAACTACCGTTTAACATCGTTTACGCAGTAGACGATCCGAACGACAAAGTATCAATGCTAAACCATCTGATTACTGAATGTTTATCACGACACGCTCCATTGAAACGTACCAGATTCACAAGACCTCCTGCTCCCTGGATGCAAGACCCTATAATCAACAACTCCAAAAATGCTCTCGAAGAGATACGAAAAACCAAATCTAGAGACAACAGTGAATACGTTAAGCTCCGAAACAACCACAAAAAACTTATCAGAAAAGCCAAGTCAAAATTCATTCTAAAATCGTTATCATCGAGTAATCCTAAGGAAGTATGGAAAACTATCCACAGGATTCTCAAACCACCAACCGCTAGAATAAAGTTTGATCCTGATAAACTGAATGATCACTATACCACACTCGCATCTCGTCTTTGCGAGAAAGAAAACGTTCCCTTGAATCCCAAACAGCTCATATCTGCACTACCACTTGATACCGAACAGTTACTACAAATGCACGAAACAACCTATGAAGAGGTAAACAAGATCATTCGAAATCTTCGGAGTGACTGCTCGAGCGGCCATGATAATATCCCTGTCAAATTCCTGAAGCCAGTCCATGACTACATCACGTCCCCACTTGTTCACATCATAAACAGTTGCATCACCACAAGATCATTCCCTGATCTATGGAAACTGGCACGCGTCTGTCCAATTCCAAAAGTTGCGAATCCAAGAGTGGTAAAAGACTTCCGTCCAGTCTCCATCTTACCAATCCTATCAAAAATCTTCGAGAGAGTAATCTTGAACCAAATACTAACCTTCGTCGAATCCAAAGTATACAACACGACACAATCAGGATTCCGAAAAGGACATTCCACCACCACTCTTCTCTTGAAACTGCGTGACGATATTGTAAAAGCAATGAACAAAAATGACATAACCATCGCAGTAATGATCGATTATTCCAAAGCGTTCGATACCATCGACCATTCAATATTGGTACGCAAACTGAGCCGATTAGGATTTGGACAATCAATTATTTCACTTATCGTCAGTTATCTGTCGAACAGAAAACAATATGTACAGGTCGATGACCGAAAATCCCAAACCAAAAATATTTTCTTCGGAGTGCCGCAAGGAAGTATCCTTGGCCCGATTTTATTCAACATATACGTTGCCGACCTACCAAATGAAATCCAAACACCCTCCATCCAATATGCCGATGATACGACCCTCTGCAAATCATATCCCAAACAAAACCTTTTCGAATCCATCAAGGCAATTGAACTAGACCTAACATCACTATGCAACTGGTCGAGAGATAATGGTCTGATTTTCAACAGCGACAAATTACAAATGATGGTTATTCGAAAACCCAGATCACTGCCATCAGATCGATCCTACCTCCTACGTTCAGAAGGCCGATCAGTAAGACAAGAACTGTATGTCAAGATACTCGGTATCCAAATGGACGAAAACCTCTCCTGGTTACCTCAAGTGAATTATGCAACAAAGTCAGCTTACGCAAATTTACAAACGATAAAAAGGTTCAAGAGATTCACCCCGTTCGGAAAACACTCGCGGAATCTCTTGTCCTCTCCAAACTAAGTTATTGCAATACCGTGTACGCTCAAATTCCGCAATACTTGAAAAAGCGCATCCAACGTGTACAGTCGTGTGCAGCCGGGTACGTTCTCCGTCGCTACTGCACCCTGAAAGATGTGACAAGTTTGGGTTGGCTTCTTGTTGAGCAACGTTGTGAATTGGACCTCTCGATCACAGGTTTCAAAGCTTTAAACGATGAAAAGTGGCCGGACTACTTGTCTATGAAAAAGCTCAATTTCAAAAGGACTCTCCGATCTATTGATAATGGAATAATGATTGAACCTGGTGAAAATGGCACTTTCAACAACCAAGTGTCTAAAGTTTTTAATGATTTGCCAAAAAATATACGTAACCTAGATTCAATTTCAACATTTTACAGTCAAACGAAAAAATATTTTTTAGATAAATCAATTGCCATTGCCTTAGCAAGGGAAGGCTAGGTTCTCCGATTGTATAAGCATTTCCTTATCAATTTCTGCTAAACCAACTCTATCAAGCGCGGGTCCGAGTTTCCATATTTTTTAACCTCCACCATTTATCAAGATTTTCTTATTTCCAAATCTTGTTTAGACATATCGAACCATATGATAATCTCCGAGCCTCCACAGTGAGCCTTCCTATGCTTGGGTTTTATATTATAGAATTTTTTTTTTTTTTTTTTTTTTATATATATATATATATATAGTTATCACATTTCTTAAAAATCCTTATTATGCAATAAGTGCTGGCTGCTACGGTTTCAATGAGCTGTTTATTTCAACACAACCAACTTTTTATCTCTAACGAAGTCTTTCAGAGTCGAATGAGACCTTCCGCCGATATACAACTATAGCCTATGCCTTTCCTCTATTTAATCTATCAACAACCATTTAACAAAACCTAAATCTACAACTCTTATTGAAACCTAGATCTCCATGCTTCTTGTATCATTTTTGTTCTAAACTTTTTATTCTTATTGTTGTTATTATTATGTTATTATAGGGATAAGAACCATTGTATAATGGAACCCGAATAAATGTCAAAAAAAAAAAAAAAAAAAAAAAAAAAAAAAAAAATAAAAAAATTAATCTCACTGCTATACTACTTGGTTAGCTTTTTACTGATTTACTGATTTTTAAGGGAGAGAAGGGTGTTAAAAAGGCGATTTTAAGAAATTTCCTCTTTAGGAAGTGTAGACTCGAAATGGTTTTTTTAAACAGTATTTATCAAAAGCTTTAAATTCAAGTTAAAAATTTTTGGTTGTTTTATAGAAGTATTATTACTATTGGCATTTAAAAATATGCATTTTTCAATCTCGTTCCAAGGGCATTCTGCTTTTTTAATTAATTTATTGGCCGCTCTGTAATAACGGCTCAGGGGCCAAGAGCTCCTGGGGCCAAGTATGTACACCTTAGTCATGTACAAGACTGCCGGACACCGACCTGTAGAAAGCGAAATAGTTTCAAGGAGCAATGGTATATTTTGTAAGCAAAATTAAAATAAAATTGACGGATAGGTCTTTTAAACACAAAGCAAGTTAAGTTATGAAATTTCATTATTGGTATGTGATGGTCGAAGTTTTTAAAATCAATGTTGAAGAGCAACTGTCTTTTCCCCCTGGTTGCCACCTATATTGCACATCCATTTTCTCCAGAAAAATACAAAAATGTAATGTCTTGTAGAAAAAGGAATTGTAAACAGTTCGTAAATGATGTTGCCTTTTTGCAAAGTTGATGTGTCTCTTCCAGCCCGGCCTACTCCTTGTGAAAACATTTTAAGTGGTGCGAAAACAAAGCAAAAACCACGCAAATACTTTTATAGTATTATTCGCCTGCTGGCTGCTTCCAAAGCATCTGGATAAATTCTCTGCTAGAAAGCAAGTTAACAAATCTTTCTTCAAGACAGTGCCACTGTTGGTGTCAAACCATGTAACTGATACGGGGATGAGGTTCTGTAGTACGACTCATCTGATGGTTGCTTCTAAAGCGTCTGGATAATTCTCCATCAAGTAGACAACAAGTTTATCCTTGTATTCTCGCAACTCTTGATTTCTTTGCTTTAAATCTAAAACGTTAAATAAACAATTTCACAATACGTTAAAACCTTTTTATCACAACCTGATTATTCACAAGATTCCCTAGGAGGGGTTTATGTTGAAAAGAACGCTGCCTTTTTGTAAGAAATCGTATCAAAAAGTTATGCAGTAAAAAAGTGTAATTATAGCTGTATACCACGTGTGATAAAGTTGCAAAAAATAATGATACGCAAAGTTTGTACGACGAGCAGAATTATGATGTACGACGAGTAAACCCGTGGTCTTTCCTGCCGCTTACTGTGTATTTAAAAAATAGTTATGAATTTGTCAAGAAAAGTCAACGTTTTACCCAATGTTATTTTATTATTTTGATTTTTGACAGCAAGACGATCGTCTCGACATAAACAAGACATGTACTTTGCAGAACACGTTTTCTACTTACGATGGTTTTGCTTTTTTAACATTTCTAAAACGTCATCTTTATTTTCTTCTTCTTCTGAACAATCTGAAAAATAACTAGAATCTAAAGGAACATGAAAGAATTTGTTTGATTCATCTATCTGTTGAATTCTTCATCTCTAGCCGAGCTATGTGAGATCTCTAAACCATTCTGCATTATGGCGTTACACCCTCGTTCCCATGGATTTTTGACTTCTCGTATTAAAAACGTAAAAATCCCTGGGAACAAGGGTAATAGAATTATAGAATGCAATTTTTGTAGAATTTGCAGAAAGATAAAAAAAGAAAAGAAATGAAAAGAAAGAAAGCGTCTCACCCCTCACATGTTTTCTATTTCTCAGTGAAAACTTTACAATCTCAGGTTCTGTCTCTCCATTTGTGTTTGGAATCGGTTTACCGTTTTTCGAATAATTAACTGGTATTACGTTAGTGCGGCTAAAATTCTTTGGAATTGATGAACAGTCACTGTTTGTCACAAAATGATTACTCACTTCATTTTTTGACGCTTCTAGATTTAAGCTTTTTGTATCTACTCCTATTCTTTCTCTCACCGGACCAATTAATGCACCCCTTTTTGTTACTGGATTGTTTACAGTGCTTTCCTCTGTTACCGGAACATTTAACGTTTCCCTCTCTGTTACCGCAGCGGCTATTGGATCATTCGACACTTTTAGTAGATCTAAATTCTCCTTTATTTTCGGTATTTGTGGAAGCGCATCTTTAGCTGGAAATAAGCAAGCGTACGTGTACTTTCTTTTGGCTGTTTTTAGAAAAGGGTCCGTCGTTCCGTCGGTCTTTAAAATATCATCTTTAATGGTATTGGAATCTCTTTCATGTGTATTTGAAGTCTGTAACTCCACTTTAGATGGGAATCCAGCGTATGTATGTCTCCGTTGTTTGAATTGGTTTTCATTTTGAAGTATTTCACACACAGGTTGTTCATCACATATTTCTTTAGGTGAGTTTTAAGGTCAAAAAATTATTTTGAAACAAGGAAAATCTTCTTCGGCCTTTCGAATTTATTTTTTCAACTTTTCCTTCCCCAGTGCACACATCTAACCAATAATCTAAACAAATTTCACCCACGATGGAGAAAGGTGATTTCCTCTCCGTTTCGTTTAGGGAAATCCATTTTAAAAAATGTACGTCTAGGGGAATTTCAGTAACTGGAATAATTATTCGTCCAATAACATCATCTTTATCTTTCACTGTCATCTTCAAAGATCCTTTCAACTCCAAGACAGTGCTATATAAATTAAAAAATAAAATTAAAATACCATCTTCATGTTTAGCAGACGAAGAAAGAAAACGCAGCTTTTTATTTTGATAAATCGCAAAAAGACAAAAGAATATTTCATACAACTTGAAATAGTTCCGTGTCACCCTCACTTTAAGATTGGGGGTAATTACATCACGCAGAAAAATTGGGCGGAAAATGGACAAAATCTTGTAGCTATACAACATTTTTTTAAGACAGAATGTTATATGTGTACGATTTGCAAGTTAGATCGATCTTATTGTGTTATTTGCAACTTAAAAGACCTTAGTTTGTAATTCAACTTGACCTTTCACATTGGACTTGTTATGACTTTATTGCACAACAAAGTGACGCAACAGATGTTGCTTAACATTTTGGACTTTATTGAAAACCAAGCTGTATTTATAATTAGCACTACCCTCTGAAGTGTCGCAAGTCATAGTAAATTCAAGAAATGGGGAAAGGTCAGTTGGATAGTGTTTTGGTTTCGAATTTTATATTCTTATTGCATACATGTCAAAACTTACAAAGCAAACTCTTCATTCCACTTTGGATTTCTACTTCGAATTCGCTGACTGTTTTGTTTATGTTTGCCAAGTTTGAGTACAACGGAAGCCAGTGGGTCTGCTAAAGGAATAAGTATATTCTCTACAGTTTTGATATTAGAGCAAACATTAACGATGGATTTAATGCATCGTCCAACTTCGATGAAATTTGCCAGGAATGTTTTGGATAAGCTCATTCGAACAAAATGTCCATGGAATCTCAACCGAAAAATAGAATAAACTGCGTGTGTGAGGAATTCGTTCTTGCATATGGTGGTAACAAAATAAGAATTTACCGTCCTTTTTCTTTGTTTTCAAATTTCTCCCAGCATAAACTAAAAAAAAGGTTATATTGGTAGAGTAAAAGAATCACCAATATTACCGCGATACCTAAGCGAACGAGCAATCAACCAGCAATGAAAAAAAAATTAAAATAATAGATGAAGATAAGACTTTAAATTAAAAATTTCGTAGGATAGTAATACATTTTCGTACAACTCCTTACCTATCACTCTCACAGTTTTAACATTCATTTTTCTTGTTTTTAATAATTTTTTCTAGTTTTGAGAGACATCTTTCATGTTCACCTTGCTTATGTGTTCATATTGATTTTTTATTTACGATTTTTGAATGGATTTAAAACCGCATAAATAACGAAAGCTGTGAGTTGGTTAGTTTATCAAGATTCACTAAAATTGCAACTGTTAAGGGACAAAAACTTTCGCGAGGATCCATAATTCAAAACAATTCGCGGACAGAAACTTTCTGATGGATGATCATTTTTTTTAGTTTCACTTTCGCGAGACTTATTCGCTCAAATGTTCTGTTTTTTTCTTCTGGCTCGCTAACTTTAGTTTTGAACATTCATTCTCTCCAAACCATATGATATAAGTAAATACATTATACATAAGATAAGTTGGAACTGATCATAGCTTTCTTTATCTTGATACTGTGGATTGTTCGTCAAATAAAAGTCGTCTACACTCAGCTATTCAAAATCTTAAAAGACTTAAAAATTTAAAATGATTTGCGGACATCGCGGAAATAAAGTTACATGAAAAAGGCCAAAAACCGTGAAACGGTGAAAGTTTCTGTCCGCAAAACGGTAAACGAAGGGAACATAAAAAACCCTTAAACAATGTACATAAATTATTTCGTGGAAATCTAAATTACTTCTTTAGCTACGATATACATAAATTCTAATTTTCCAATTTTAGTTCTTACCTAATGTGGGTAATTCATAATTGTCCTTCGAAAGCCATTCTCGTCCCAAAATGGACCTGTCTGGTCACGTGATGAAAATACTCCACCATGTGTGGGGTATCTTTATGACTGGATTACTAGCAAGCATAACAAATGCTTGCTAGACGTTTTTAATTTGACTTATCGTTTGTGTGGACCTAATTGGATTCGTGATGCACTGAGCATCTTGAGAAAGCTGTCTTACGGTATAGTAGGAGATACTGGAAAGAAATTTAATTTGAAATATTTTTATGTTTAAGCTACATGTAAATCTGAAACTTATATACGTAGCCAGTCTTTTTTTTGTAACTTAGGTGCTAGTTTTAGCTATAAATAGCTAGCTAGCCAGTGAAAGTTTCACGCAAAAATTTGATCTTTTATATTGCCATTTTATGTGTTACATTTTTAACCAGTAGCTTATAACCAGGGTGGCAACTAGTCCTGCAAATATACTTCTTGAAAACACCTCTAAAAAGTTGCGAAAATGGAAAACTCATAATAGACTTTTCATCAATATTTCTGTGAGAAATGTTTTGTTGAGCCCAGAGCGTGATTATATATTTCAAGCGGCAGCGACAAAGGTGTTCGCTTATTGCTTTATTATTTAGAGTCTGTCTGCATTAAAAGTATTTATAGAAAGAGATGCAAACTAATTATTAACTTTCCACTGACTTAAACACAGGACACACTAAATTAGAGAAAGTACCTTATTTCCAGGCATGTTGCCTCTTTACGCCAGTTCTTTCAAACAAAAATCTAGCCACGTATCGCCGTTGTCTGGTTAAACCGCAAATCGCTTTTTCTCTTGCTTAAAATCTATTTTTCTGGCTGCCACAAAAAAGTTTCTTGTTCGCCTCTCCTTTTTAAACAGTTTGAACTTTCGCGTTAGCGATTTTCGACGCCACAAATGTTTACGAGCCAATCAGAATCAAAATTATAAACATTATGCTCAATAAATTACACAGAAATGTTTTTCTGTAGAATAACAAAAATAAAAACCATGTTTTTACTTTAAAACTTTAGTTCCTCATCTTACTTCGCTATGACATATGGAGATTTAATAGTACAGTGAAACCTCCCAGCGGACGCCATCGGGACCACAAAAAAGTGTCCGCTATAGAGAGGTATCCGCTACATAGAAGTTCTTCCTAAAATTAGCTCAAATTTCTTCAAAAACCATCTCGGGGCTATTGAAATGGGCCGTAAGTATCAAGAGACTGGTTTTGGGAGAAAAAAGGCAGTGAAGACAATATATTAAGGTTACGCTACCTTTCTTTTAAAACTAAACCAAGCTCAAGACTTGCTTTGTCTTTGCGAAGACAATTTATTATCTTCCACTTTGTCAATGACTTCTGAAATTAGGGCAGTTAAAGTTTCATCATTTTGATTCATTGAAAAATTTAGAAATTCGTTATTGCTCTATGGAAATTATAGTGGCTGGGATACAGGCTGAAATCCCTGCAAATTTTCGTTTTTATGGCCTTGAAAAAGCCGTAAATTGGCTGAAAGATAACATACAAAAGATTGAAGAACTATTAGATAATAATGTAAAACATTGTCTTAAGTAAATATAAACAATTTCTTTACAAAAATTTGTTTTGTAGCGAGGTCAGTTCCAGGGGTTAATGTCAATCGGGACGTTGAAACGATGTCCCTTAGGTGTCGGCTAAAAAGTGTCTGCTACATGGAGGTTTTGTTATGAGAGTTTGACCGTCGTTTCATCCGTTCTTAAGAATAATGTCTGTTGCAGATAGGTGTCCGCTATAAAGGATGTCCGCTATAAGGAGGTTTCACTGTCGCCGCTTGCTGTGTCCACTCGGATTGAGAGAGGCCATCGACCAAAATATGGAGATCAGCCTCCGGGGAGAAGAGTTCTTAGAGCAGAGGATAAATGAGACAAAATTCGGAAAAAAAGGAAAACATGGAGGTGCGCGTGCAACAATGCATTTGCATTTTCAGATATAGAAGCTACATATATATGGCTAGTTATATATATTTTTAATTTTGAACATTGAACCAGAATTAAATTTTGGGATTATAGATTCCTACTTTTGGATGTCGTGCCAAACAGGAAAGGAAACTAAAGCAACTTGTATGCTTTTATAATTTCGCTTCCGCTTTAATTTCTTGTCAACTCATCATTCTTCAACACTTTAAACAATGATATAGCTAGCTAGCGATAAACTGGCTACTACTTCAACAAATATAAATTAGTTGGTGTATTGTTTGTACGGTAGTAAAAGGTAAAATTTTCAGGTCGTCGGTTTTTTTTATTTATATTGCTACTAGCCAGTCTTGTCTTAATTTGGGGCTTGTACCTTCCTATTTTGAGACAGCTTTTATCTTACGTTTCTCTATGTTAAATTGTTTTGATTTTGTGTTAAAAATAGTGTACATGTAGCTACGTGCACACACAGTGGCAGTAAATATAAAAACAATGTCTGCCATAACTCAAGTAATAGCTAGCTACAGTAAAACAAAGAAATATTCCTAAAAATTCAAACATCAGGGTAATTAACCAATATTTTTCTATATAGTCCTGCTTTTTCTCCTTCTATGCATGACATATATAGCTATAGCTAGCTACATTACAAAAATATGGGGGTATTTTTAAAAAAAATTTGTATTATATACAATAATTCATTATTATTCTGTTACCCCTGGTTTTGTATATAATTTAAGTAAGTTGGACACAAGGAAAAAATGTTATTAACAAGGTAAAGTAAATGCTTTTGTGTTTTGTAGTTATATGTATTAATGTTTCTGGCATGGGTAGGTGAGTTGAGGAAGATACTTTTTGCGTAGCAACTTGAGTTGTTGCCTATTATGGAGTTTAAATGCTGACCCTACTAGTGAATAACATCCTTATTATGTGGTTATCTAAACAAATGACTATCATGACGATTTGGCAACTCCATTTAATACATAACTTTATGGTTTGAATATAACACATCCCTTAAAACACCTTTTGCTGGGGACAAGCAAATGAAAGGTCAGCAAAAAGGTCCTACTTGTGTGATTTACATCTCAATTTTGTGATGTGTTTATTTTAATGGGAGATCTACTAGAATTATTTCTAAAGCCTATTTTATGATTAATATTTGCGGACTTGTCCCAGATATAGCTGATGGCTGCTTTAAACATCGCCAAATATGTTTTTTTATTGCTTAAAATTGTAGGCGCAATGTTAGGAAAACTTGGTTTTTTTGTTTTTAATGACTGATTACAAAGATTAAAATAGATTGAAATAACAAATATACCCCTATACCACACATAGATTTTCTCATTTGTGAGATACCCCAGTGATATTTGGGCTGACTGTTTTGTGAAATACACAAGTGTCAGTAATAGCAAAATTGGTAATATGATACGTTCTAGACTTAGGCCTAAAGATCATGTCAAAGCCATGCAGTTTTTGTGAGTGAACAGATAAAGTTGTCAATAAAATTGAAATCACATAATTCAGATGTTCAGATAATACATATAGTATACGTTATAGACGGGAATATAGGGGCTAGTGACAAACAACTGTTATCACATTTTGCCGGTTTTCAACCAAAGTCAGCAATTTTCACAAACTTTCATCACTCTTTATGATTTGTGAGCTTGCAACTAAACAGAAGCATTGATTTATAATCGACTTGATCACACTGGAATGTGTGCACAGTTTTTTCTTGATTACTATTGTCATATTTTAAAATGGGTATCCTAGTTCTGTCATTTTGAAAAAATCCTGAGACCATCAGACACTTGCTGTTAGTTATTATATAAAAAAAAATAATATAAAAGCATATAAGAATTAATTACAGATGCGATTTCTAGCTAAGGATGTCATCATTACCTAGAATTGCATTTCAAACCTACAGATGCTAAAATTTGCAAAGTTCCACCCAACATCAGCCTTCGTGCAGTGTATGAGGGTAATACAATAGTTATATTAAATATTTTATTATAATTTTTGTAGTTTGTATACTAACTTGGGGTGCACAAATTATCATGCAGGTTCTATTTACTAATCAATAGTCTTATTGTGAAATACAAATATACACCTTGTGCACAATAACTGCTTGCTTGAAAATGTGTCCCTATTTCTGTAACGCTTGTACTCCATTGTATTTTCTATTCCTGTTTCACTTGTATAAAAATGTTCACCTAATTTTTGTAAATATTTTAGAAACGTAATAATGTCTTCTATTGATACCAATTGTTTAACCTTAAACCGGTTTATCCTTCAAGAGCAAAGGAACCATCCCAATGCATCTGGGGATCTTACACATTTGTTAAACTCCATTATGACAGCAGTAAAAGCTATTTCCTCTGCTGTCAGAAGGGCTGGTATGACAAAAATGTAAGTACTGTACTTTAATTGTGTTCTGTTCACCTGGCCATTGGTTGCAATTGTACTTGCACATGACTACCCATAATGTAATTAGTTTATGGCAAATATATGTCGAAATTGTTTTATAAATTTGGTAGATATCCTATTTTTGCCTACTAACATGATAAGTTCTTTCATGAAAATTATTTTTCTTGACCAATAGAGGATTGTGGAAATAAATGTAGTGTTTTCAAGGTATATAATTGTCATACTTTTGTCAGAGAAACATGTAAGATCATATATATTTGAAATAAATGTACAATGAGCATATTTAACTGAAAGAAACACAGTTGTTTAAGTCAGACTTTGGGATTTCTTTGAATGCCATATGGTAGACAGAGTTAAATTAGGCTTTGAACAAAATCAAAATAGACAAAGCTGTTATTTCTGGTGACTTTAACAATATTTATAAGTGCCAGACCCTTGTTGAAACAAACCTATTGAAGCTAAATGTACTGAAGAATCAGTCAACTGGTTAGCTAATGGAGAGATTTAACCTACCGAAGCTGGAAATATGCACCCTACTACAAGAAGACAGGTTTTGAAGTGGAATTTGTTATTGTGGAAATAACTATCAAAGCAAATCATTGTCAATTCCTTTAAATACTGAGCACTGGCACTACTGGTGGATGGCACAGATGATGACAAAATCCACTACTTTAAGGCTGGCAAACCATGCTTGGCAATCCTTTCAAACTCATTGACAACGCTGGCATCAATAACTTTGTGCCAGAAGAACTGACAAATGACGTGAACTCGAAAATTGACTAAGACATTGATATTGAGTAAACAATTTTTTATAGAAAAGGAAAAGTTACAGGAGAAAGAGTTTGTGATGTCGTTTGTTTTCAAATCTCTGAAACCTCATTCTAGGTATGATAGACCCCTTTTATACTAGCCTCCTTCTAATTGCCCCCCTCTTAGAGGTGTCTTCAAGTAAAAGAAGACGGGTCTTATATTAGAGGTAATACTGTTTTCATGAATCAAATTGAACAGAGAAGAAACTAAAGCAATTAGCTGAAAAAAAGATAGCTAGTACTTTATGGTCATTGTTGAGAAATGCTTTTGGATAAAAAAGGCTGTAAAAAAGATGTATATACATCAATGTACTTAAAATAAGGTTGTGCAGGGAAGGCGTAAATTGTTTTGCTACATACGTACAGCAATTTTTATTTCCAGCTTTTACTGTTTCTCCCTGTTTTAAAGTGTAGTGCTTTCCTGTTTCTTGTTTAATAACACACTATTTTTATATAGTGGTGTAAAGTGTTGTGTCTGACACTAAAAATAGACTTGCTCATCATCATCATTCTCGGCTTAACGTCCGTTTTCCATGCTAGCATGGGTTGGACGGGGTATATTAATGACCCTCTTCCAATCTGATCTAGACTGTGTTAGATTCTCAAACTCAACTTCCTCTGCATCAAGTCTGTCCTTATAACCTCCTTCCAAGTCTTTCTCGGTCTGCCTCTAGGCTTTGCCCCAGGAACTATCAAGTCTCTACACTTTCTTATCCCCTCCACTCTTTCCAAATGCCCCAGCCAATTCAATTTTCTTATCTGGATAACATCTTTAATTCTACGGATACTTAGCCTGCTTCTTAGCTAATCTGAACTCTTTCTGTCTCTCAGACTGGCGTTGCACATCCACCTAACCATTCTCATATCATTCCTTTCTAAGCGGTCAAGATCTTCCTGCTTCACTTCCCATGTCTCACTACCGTACAACATAACACTTCTTACACAGGCCTCGTACAACCTACCTTTTAACTCAATTGACAAGACTCTGCTAGTCAACAAAGGAAATAACTCTCTGAACTTTTTCCAAGCAGAACCTATCCTGCAAGTAACACTTCTTCCAACACCTCCTTCACATCCATCACCTAAGTAACAGAAGTTCTCAACTATCTCTAACGAGCCACTGTTGTACATCATTGAAGCTGGAAATACTTCATTATCTATAATCTCACCTTTGGAACGCTTGCATACAAACTGAATCTCAGCTCTTAACCTTCCACTAATACTACTGCACTTCTTATGTACCCAATGCTTGCAAGTCTGACAAAAAATTGAGTATGTAACATTTTAGTGGACAATTTATTGTAACTACTATTTAGCCATTTTCAAACTCTTATTTATTTGAAAGCTTATTTTGCTTGCATACATTAGCTTTCTTATAACAAGCTGACCCTATGTTGGATGATTGCTCTCCTCTAAAATCAAATAACGTGATAATCCTTTTAGTCATGTGTGTTTTAAGCAAAAAACATGTGTTTACATAACTTGTGTCTCGGTAAACTTATGTCTTGGTAAGCTTGCATCTCAGTAAACTTGTGTCTCTGTAAGTTGTTACTAATGACACTATTGGATGATAAAGTCAGGGACGAAACTTTCAAGCATAATTGGCCCTTATTCCTCTGTTACCCACACTTGTGTAAAAATTATTTTATATTGGAGCGTTTATTATGCTATATAGCTACTGTGAATGATTATTTTAAAGTTTCGTTACTGTAAAAAAATGATTTTTGTAAAGGTTTGGTGTAGCTGGACACGAAAATACAACAGGAGACAAAGTGCAAAAACTGGACGTCCTGTCGAATGAGCTGTTTGTCAACATGTTGCGATCCTCATACACAGTGTGTGCTATGGTCTCAGAAGAGAACGAGAACATTATTGAGGTTGAAGCTGACAAACAAGGAAAGTATATTGTCTACTTTGATCCCCTGGATGGATCATCAAATATTGATTGCTTGGTTTCCATTGGATCAATATTTTCCATTTCCAGAAAGGTAGGGATAAGAACGACTGCTTTACTTTCTTTGGGGGTGGGGTAATTTTGGGGGTCCTCCCCCCCCAAAAAAAAGACTAAAGAGGGGGGGGGGGAATTTTGACAAATTATTTTATTTTCAATAACAGTTAGCCCATTTTTAATATATATATACCTCTTGTATAGGCTAAAAATTCTATAACTTTTCCTTTTTTTCTGTTACAAAATGAGGAAAGTTTTATTCCTGTTACTAGAACAAAAGTGAATTTTTTTTACATTTTTTCTAAGCTGGTTGGGAAAATTTTAGAATTAGATTTTTTTTTAAATGTTTTTCCTCGTTAAAACAATTCTAACATAGATTTTTTTTATATAAAGAAACATCTTCTCTGATCTAATTATACTTATTCTTGAAATTTGGCAAAAATTGAACAGATCTCCGGTGTTTGGAAAAAACATTTTTAACAAAAAATGAGGTTAACAATTGTTATCACTCCTTTTATTTTGGTTAGATAATGTGTCAAGTTTCATAGTCATAACATTTGTCCTTCCTTAAATGTAATGGTAGTGGTAAAATTACCCCCACCCCTCACCTTTTAGTTTTTCTCGGAATGGCCAAACGGCACCACTCGGCCTATGCTCTGCAGCTGCTAGGCAGGGATGCAGGCTAAGTATATAACGCCCATAATACATTAAATTCACTCCCCAAAATACCTGAGTTATGAAGCAATCTGCCCCATGCCTGAAAAATTTAGAATTGGAGCATTCTTACGTCAACAAAACTCAGTATTCTTTTAGATTTTAAATATATACAAATCTGATGTCCTCCTGTATGCTACATAAAACAACACTATTAATTTTGTGTAGGTAAAATTTTTAAAAATTCGGCCCTCCAATTCACTAATTTATGTGTGGAGTTATGGGTTTTTAAGGATTTTTTTTTTTCATTTTTCACACTCATATTGTTAGATTTATAAAAATTTTAAAATTATGGAATGTAATTTAATTTTTTTAGACAACCAGTGGACCAGTGACTAAGGCAGATGTTTTACAACCAGGAAAAGATTTTGTAGCTTCAGGATATGCTTTGTATGGAAGTGCAACCATGGTGGTTCTCACCACTGGAAATGGTGTCAATGGATTTACTTTGGATCCGGTAAGGCTCAACCTGTTTGTACTTTTTTTAGTTTTGGTGAATTTTATGTTACTGAATGACCCATAGCCCAAGAAGTTCTCGGAATTTTAAGATTGCTTTTGTTAGTAAAAACTGTTGAGCCTGTGAGTCTAACTGTCTCTTGGTAAGTTTGAAAATGCTTATGCCTTTTCAAAATGTGTTTATAACTTTTTAAGGGAATGAAGTCTTAAAGTTAAATTGAAGCTGTAGGTAGAAATGTCTTTGTTAGAATTAAGCTTAAACAACTTCCGGTCAAGATGGTAGCGTCATGTGACATTTATCACAGACCAGTTTTTACTATTGTCAAAATATAAAATATTTGAAACAATTTTTTTATTTATAGTCGATTGGTGAATTCTTACTAACCGAACCTGACATGAAGATCAAACCACGTGGAAAAATTTACAGTTTGAATGAAGGTTACAGTTCTCAGTTTGAGGAACCGCTGAAGAATTATCTTCAATCTATTAAATTTCCAAGCGTAAGTGTTAATTTTGAATAACGGTTCACTAGCTGTAAGTGTAGGTATTAGTTTTTGACTAGTTGTGCAGTCTGGAAGTGTAAGTATTAGTTTTTGACTAGTTGTAAGCCCTGTGAGTGTAAGTATTGGTTTTTGACTAGTTGTGCAGTCTGGAAGTGTAAGTATTAGTTTTTGACTAGTTGTAAGCCCTGTGAGTGTAAGTATTGGTTTTTGACTAGTTGTGCAGTCTGGAAGTGTAAGTGTTAGTTTTTGACCAGCTGTGCACTCTGTAAGTGTAAGGATTAGTTCTTAACTAGTTAGGCGCCCTGTAATTTTTATTATTAGTTTCTTAATCATGTTTATATGTGCAAGGTGTTTTGGCGAACCGGACGCTGTGGCAGTACAATTCTTCTTTGACTGAAGTTTTGTTTTATTGTTTGTAACTCATTAGTTTTAATCTTTTGGTTAACGCAAGGAAGTGCGGCGTTAAATGCCAACATTATTGGTGTACCGCGTTACTTCTAAAAAGCGCTGAGCCTAAGATAAGCGCGTCATTTAGACTAGCACCGCTAATTAGAAAAAAGAAGAAAATTGCTGGTAAGACATGGCTCATGTATAACCACAGATCCGTTTAAAAAAAACACAAAAAAATTCCCTTTAGCGGATCATTTATACAGTAAATGTGATTTCATTGATATTTATAAGTTATTTCGTAATACTAAATCTGTCCTATTTAAAAAGAAAAATTAACATTAAAAAAATAAATATATTGTATTCAGAAGAATATTTCATTAGTTTGTTTTTTTTGGTTGGCAAACATTGATTTTTTCTTTTTTTGAAATTCAGCGAGCAGCCAGTTTTGACGACTTTTTAGTTTGTTAATTTTCCATGTAACTTGAAAAAATTATGTCGTCTCGGAATAGCTCCTTGAACCTTCTGGTATGGTACATTGAAGTTTTCCGAAATTTTACGTCTGAAAATACTTTGTATTTCGCGGTGGTACAATTCCGCTATACCATTGTTCTGTTTTGTGCCTAAAAAAGTTATTACCCTTTACGGCATTTCTAAGTTTCTGACAAGAAAATACTATTTTTTTATGATTTAAACATCAATTTTGCAGGGAGACAAAAAAGCATACGGCTCTCGTTACATCGGATCAATGGTAGCTGACATGCATCGCACGATTAAATATGGCGGAATATTTATGTACCCTGCAAACAAAGCTAGTCCGAAGGGAAAGGTAATATTAAAGTTTATGTTTTCTATTTTAGTTCATCCCGGCATTTCTTGTCGGATTTATTAAGGGAAAAAATTAATCTTTATTATTTTTTATGCTGATTTTTTTCTTGTTTCAACAAAATATATAGCTACTTTGTTGTAATGACACGGCGAAGAAATATGTCTTTTCTTTAAATGCTTGATAAATGTATAAATTACAGAAGAAATGCAAGCATTTTCAATTATATGAGGGAGGGGGCTCACTTAAACAGAGCCATTGTAAATTTATGATAAGGCGCGATCTGCTCATTTATTTGTAATAAATACTTATACAATACGAGAAGAGTTTCAGTGTATGCAACACTGCACTTTCAATGTGTTCTATTGTTAAAGTGCACTTGTAATATTATTTTCAGAAACACGTCAAAAACTTCGCAAGAATTTGTTCATTGTTGGTAAATTGTTAAAAATTCGAACAATGAGCTCTTTGAATTTATATTTAAAACTAATTAAAATATTTTTAGCTTGAGGTGAAGTTATAAAAATACTACTGTTACGCCAATGTGTTTTGTAAAAAAATTTTTAACTCTTTGTATCTATTTATGTTTGATCTAACAACTTTCATTTTTGATCCTGCTTTTAATTTCAAGAAGTTTAAGGTGTGTAGATATATATAGTACAGATATAAAACTTGACGATCAAATGACAGGTTCTTTTATTAAAAGGAAATAGAATTTTACTTTAGGTAATTATTTAGGAAAAGCGTTTATTCAGGACAAGGATGGCCACACCTAAAATATCCTAAATAATCTCAAATTTAAAGCTCTCACTAAAATCTCCCCCTATAAAATTATCCTGAGAGATATTTTTCTAATAGTTCTGTTCATTTCCTCCAAAATTTTGTCAAAGACTAAAATATAAACGTTTTTTATTGTTTATTTCTATATTTTCATCTTAAGACCTCCTAAATTATCCTAAAATTGTCAAATCTGTGGCGACTCTGAAAAGGGGCGTTTATTTTAAGGGGCGTTGTGGGAGTTAGCTCTCTTTTCATTGTTTTAGTGACTTTTAAAAATTAAATATATTAAAAACTGGAATGATGCATTACAAATAGAAAAAAAAAGTGATGTACGAAGAATTTATGATATTGAATAATTGAAGTAACGTTACGATTTCCATATATTTTGGAATAAATAAAAAGGGGTTTGCAGCTACAACAGTTCTCTGTTTGTCACTCTGTCATTTCCAATGGGCGTTAATTTATTTTTGACAGCATACCTTGGGTGTTTATTATAAAGTTTTTGTACTTAACGCGGTAAAGGCGTTTCATATGGTTTCCACGTCGTTTTATCAAAGAACATTTTCTAATATAATTTAGGATCCTAAAGACTTTGTAAAATTACCGTAAAGTTTTAGTGTGCTTAAATATTTTTCATCATTCATGTAGTTTTTTAGCATTTCCGTAAATACTGTTTGTGTTTTTGAGAACATTTTCCATTCTGTCGTCCGTGAAGAAATAACCTTTTTTTTCTTATCAGTTACGTTTACTGTACGAATGTAATCCCATGGCTCACATTGTCGAGCAAGCTGGTGGCATGGCAACCGATGGTAAACAACGGATCCTGGATATCATTCCCGCAGATTGTCACGACCGCGCCCCTATTTTTATCGGTTCAAAAGAAGATGTTGAAGATTATTTGAAATTTGTCAAATAAATAATTAATTTTTGTAGTTGTATTTTATCATGGAAGAAATAAAAATTAATTGTAATTTTTATAGTTTTTTGGTCGTATCGATAACTGTCGATTTGTCGGCTACATTAGTTGTCCTACGTGTTACAACACAGCTAGCCAGTTTAAGGCATCTTATGTACATGCGCTTACCTCTAAGAAATTGTTTAAATAATATAATTGACCAACGGAGAAGGCGGTTTGCTTTAAGCTATATGTATTCTGGTATTCTTGAGAAGTCACGCGGTTTTGGATTAAAAGAGACGAAATAAGACAATATAAAATACGATAATTATTCTCCCCGCGTTTATTCCGATTCATCGTTTTGAAAGACAGACAATAAAAGGATGGAAGGGAGTCACTTAAACGTATGCTTTTATGCACATGATATTTCCAGTCACATAAGGGGTGAATTACTAAGTGCACACTAAGCGTCAATTCAACGCTTTTACCCCCTCCCACTTTAACCGTCAAATCCCTAAAATAGAACATTTGGAGACATGTCGTTTCCCCAATTGACAACAATTCACGTTGCAATTTCTTTCCCAGGGCATTTTGCTTTTAGTTGATATTAGTCGCTCCGTCATAACAGCTTGGGGGAGAAAAAATCTGGGAACAAGGATGACTTGTGTAGAAGACAGACGACAAAGAAAACGTTTTACGGTAAAAAAATATTTAAACATCAAAGGATTTACCCATCCCCCTCCCTAACATTGGTATCCTCTCTCCCTAACAAGTTCTGGGGACGAGGTTGGATTTACCCATCTCTCCCTAACATCGGATTACCGTCCTCGTTCCGATAAGAGAATCACCTCTCAGTGAAAGTGACACAGGATGTACATAATTCGCATGCTTGGAGCCTTTTAAATAGGGATATAATTACAAGAAATCAACATTGTTGCGATGCAATATAATTAACAACATCAATTAAGTGCAACGCATATACTAATATATAAATAGCAGGTTAATTACCGCTATTATTTAATTTTTTCCGGATCTCCTGCGACAAGGACACCCCCTGTGTTTAAGCGCACTCTTTGGAAGACGAAAATTATTTACATCTTCTCGAGTAGAGAATTTTTCTTGGAAAACTTTCAGCTGTGGTGGTGTTATATTTACACAAATATTGATTTAGAAGGTAGCAGGGAGGGTGTGACATGTTTTTCTTGATTCCATATTAACTGCTAGTTGCTCCTTGCCACCAATCCCCAACTCTCGATATAATTAGTTTAAACGGACACACAACTGAAAGATCGTTATATCGAAGTGTTTTATAAGGATATCTTAAGAACAAGGCAGGAAGAATTTAGTTCGTAAAGTGAAATCTAGTTGTTTGTCATATTGAGGGTTTGTAATATAGCGAGTTTTCTAAGTTACTTTTAGAAAGGCATGGGTTGAATCTTTTGTCTGCCGCGCCTATCATACAAGCTAGTTAGCGCTTAATCTCTAACCGTGAAGAGGCTGATAACACAACATATATAGTATTGCAGTCTCAACTTTTGCTAGCACACCACACTGTGTTACTTCATTGGGAAGAACTTGTTGACATTTGAGGAACTATTGAAATTTTGAGGCAGTTCCCTAGAGCGTATGTTGTTGCCCAATCCCATACTAGTCAGTAAACTAAACTCAACATTTTTCTTTAGCCACATTTTTTGATGAGAATAGCAGAAAATAAAGGACATGTAAGCTTTATATTCTTGCACGGACATTTCAAGCGCCGCCACATTTCAAGCGTAAGTCACTAAATTATAAAATAAAACACCCGTTTCGCACCCATGAATGTGCCTATCAGTAAATAGCACGCTAATCAGGGACAAAGTATCAAATAATTTCTAATCTGGTACTAAGAAGTTAATTTTAATAACTTGATACAATCGATTACTGATGATGGCGGTCTAATATGCAACAAAATTTCAAAGTTACGGTGAAGCAATTATATTGAATTCTATCACGAACACAGATCTGTGACTCGGATAAAAATCATCGAACTACGTCACGAGCAGAAATCTAATTTTCATTTACACAAAAAGAACGATAAGGTTGGCAAGAATATTTAGTACAACACTTTATCTTTTTTTCTTGTTATCAAAGTCATCTTTTTCTTTATTGGCCGATTTGCTAATCTCTGTGTAAGGATTAATCTGATTATCGAGAATAATAAAAGCTTTTACTGGTTTATCTTTAGTTTTAATTTCTTATATATATTTTTGAATTTAATTATAATTTTAGCTCTCAACAATAACAACAACAACAATAACAACAACAACAACAACAACTACAACAGCAACGACAATGATAAATAAACACAACATTTTGTTTAACATTTGTTTTTGGGAAGATAAAAAAAGTCAGAAAAAAAACAAAGTATTTAAACCAGGTCATGACCGATCTCTGAGGGAGAGACAACACCGTGCGGAACATGATTCAGCAATTTTCAAGTAGACACAAGTAGAAATGCTGACACGGAACTGACTAAATTTGACAGAAATAGTTCTTTTAATTGATTAATGTTTACAAATTTAAAAAAACTGTGAAGAAAAGCAACAGTAACAAAACACATGGCTTTTGGCGCCATTTTAAAGAGACAGCCCCTGGCAGTGGTTGCATATTGTAGCGCGCCATGGTCAAGTGCAAGGAAAAAGTAGTTTTAAATTTATTATTCTTTAATTGCCCTCAAAAACCAATGTTCTGTCAGCTAAGTGCAAAATATTATATCTAACAACAACAACGACATTCAACAACAACAACAATGGCTTTATTTTCGTTTTTTTTTACATTATCTATGACATCAGTTTAAGGAGGTATTAATTCGGTTTCCAGACCTCATTGTATCCTTATCGCGTACGGTCAGATAAGGATCAAATCCACATCTGGAGATATGCCAAAAGAGCTTCACGAACAAAGGAATTACAGTCTTTTATTTTAAAACTATTGTGGGAAACTTGATAAGGTTTAATTACCCTACGAACGCATCATCTTTAATAACGTGATTATTATTGTTCAAGTTAAATTACATGTTTTATGATGCAGGTTTTAATTAAAATGAGATGAGATACATGCTTTGATTCAATTCATCAACTTCCTGAATTTTTTGTCCATGGAAACAGGAAAGACTGTTTACTGTTTGCCAGACGGCCAAACAAGTACGCCAGTTTAAGGGAGAGAGATATGCGAAAAAAGGCGTAACATTATTTTTTTTAAAATTTTTTAAAGGATGGTAGCGGACACAGGTAGAAGTTGCGACAGGCGTGAATATTTTGTTTTGTTTCCGCGAGATATTTTTAATACGCAATAATTTTTGAACGGAATAATGTATTTATATTTTCCAGACTCAACTGTCTTACCTAAGACAAACTGCATTTTTTGAAAGTAGCGAATCGTCAGGAACATTCCTTTCAGTATTTCAACAGCGTTATATTAATTGTAATCTCACATAGACAATTGATAAAACTGGAATTACTCTTATCAGTCGAGAAACTCTACGATAACAGAATTTTTTTCCTGACTTAATTTTTTATTTGTCAACTTAACCTTGTACCAGGAGGTTTTTCCTTTTTTGACATCAAGGCTGGAGGCGAAAAAACTAGTTAGTTGTCTTGTAAGAGCTAGCGGATTTGACATCAGGCTTAAGCGATATACATCTGCCTTCAGCTCAAGAAGATGTATTCTAAATAACAAAATTTTTACCATATGGAAAAAGCAGAAAAGATACTTTTAACCTGACTTTTTTTACCCGTAATGCTTTGCACATTAAATTTTTTTTCCGTATACAGTAAAAACTCCTGGGAGCGGACCGACTTAAGAAATTGGTTAAACACTTATAACAAATCCTCCACAAACCTATAGCAGACGTTATGTTAGAGCTTGTAATAACGGAGCCTTGGACCCTCTCAATGGTGTCCACAGAAAGATCCCATTGTTGTCTTAATGAAACTTATCCCCCTACAGAGATTAATCCATTTTTAACGCCTCTTCGCACATTATTGAACATTCAACGCCCCTTTTGTATATCATTAAATTTTAACGCCAATTCAACACATAGTATAAATTTTCACATCTTGTCATACGTGTTAACAGATAACATCCTCAATTGTTTTGTGCGCATGCGCACATTAAAAAAACTAATTATGCATTCAATAAATTTAAAAGTCATCAAGCGGAAACTAGATAAGGAAGACGGAATTTAGAGAGCATGAAATGTCGACATAAAGACGGGGGGTAAATTGCGCTCAATAACGGGAACGTAATAATCGCTTTTTAAAAAGCGTGACGAAAATGTTGAATAGCTTGTACCACAGTGGTACATCTTCATTAAGTGAAAGGGAAATGACGTCATTCTGAGCCGAGTAAATCTTTTAGTTGTTGACAAGTTATACGAAAACATCCGATTTTCAAATAGTGTTGAGATTGAAAACAAAATTACTGGAACGTTTCCACACGAGATCTATTAGCTTACACTGTGTCAAAAATCATATGAATTATTTAATCGCGAATACTAATTTTCAATGTCAATGATCGATGCAAGATGAAACGGTTGTGTGTAAAATTCTTCCTTAAAGGTGTATTCATGAGCATACTAGTATAAGATAACCGGTATGAAGAATCACTATAAAAGGAGTTGGGTTCGATCGTGTTTTGAGACAATTTTTCTATGAAACTTGTGGAGGTGTTATTAAAATGTTTCAAATCTTCAAGCGAAATAATTATTTAGGAAGAGGATGAGGGGGGGGGGGTGGATTGGTAGGGTGGCAATTATTTTGAAACCATTCTGTTATAGTAGAATAAACAGTATAAAGAGGTTTAGTCACAAATCCTAAGTCATGTCAATATTTGTTCCATACAACTTTATTATGTTGGCTTTTCACTCAAAAAAGCTATGG